>NC_090436.1:664843952-666124005 GCF_031143425.1 Pleurodeles waltl | reverse complement strand
AAGATCGAAAAGGATTACAAATCCTTCATCGTCCCTAGATATGCAAATTTGTTTTAACCCTTAATTTCTCAAGGACTACTGAACGGAATTACACCAGAACAACAAAAACACTCTTTGTGGACCAGGTCCTAGCTTCCTGACAAATCTGGTGTAAATCTGTCCAGTAGTTTTTGAGCTATTGCTGTTCAAAAACCCTATGAAAAAAATGAATGGGGGTAATGTGTTTGGGACCCCCATTGTTCTCGGCCCCCCCTTGGACAGAGCACCCCGAAACTTACCAGGCAGCAGCTGACGAGACGGGCAAATTTTTGTGGAAAGTTTTGTCAATATTTATTAAGCTGCGCCAAACAATATTGGCAAATTAAAAAATGCTTTTTATATAGAAACTAGGTCCTAACTATAACTACCTAGTGGTGAGCGCCAGTAGGTAATATATACATATATTACTAAAATCCTCAACCCACATGACTGCTCATTATGGAAGATGGTCAAAAACATCTTTTCAGTTTTGAGATTTATCAGCCACTCTCCTGAATTCACTAGAATTCTTAAGAAAGGCTGTAGTGGTCAAGCAATCCCATTTCTCTTTTTGAATAACAGACTTTCCTTTTAACATGACTTATTTTGTATTAATTTAATATTTCAGTATTTTAGTAATGGTGGAGCTTTATTTAATGTTTAGACTAATATAATAAACGTTTGTGATTATTATTTATGGAAAAATGATTTGTAATGTTGGTTCAAGTTATGCTATACTTTTTGGGAGTTTTGTAGGTTAGTATGTATTTTATAAGATTACTTTGTCTATTATTTCTAAGTAAATCACACCTTTGTTTATGAAGAGTTATGCTATGATATGTAGTTTTGTATGGTGCTAGCTTATCAACTGTGAGGGTATCCAGGCACTGGAGCAGGAGCGTAGGTCCAGCGGTGCACCTAGATGAACAGTCAGGTCTTTAGTTTCTCACGGACCGTTGAGAAGTGGAGCAGCAGGTCTGTTTGAGCAGAAGATGTTTATTCCAGGTTTTGGTAATGATGAAGGAAAATGTGCGCTCTCCTGTCTTACTTCTGTGGAGGCATGGGATTCCTTTTAGGGGTTCGAGCGAAGCTGTCTGGAAGCTTGTATAGTTGGAATCAATTGTTGAGGTATGCTCATCTTGTGTTGTGAGGGCTTTGTAGACACGGATGAGCAGCCTGAATTTGCAACAGTTCTTGATGGATAAGCAGTGTAGCCAGTGTAGCTTGGTGAGTTTTACTTTAACTTGTAGCAATGTCATACATCTTTTGGTTTATTTACTAAGTTTAGGTGCAATTTGGGTTACAAATTTCCTCCATTCGTAGTTGTTGGCAGCTTTGCTCTCTTTGTAATGCTTCAATAAATTTATAGAATGAAGGTTGGGTTCTGCATAGTGTGGATAGGAAGGCATTGTGCCATCCTTCCACTGTGATGTGTGTTTTGGCTTCCTGTGCCAAGGTGCTGTCATAGATATTCCACTATGGTATCTGGAATTTGGATTGGCATCTGTGTCTAGAGCGATGCCATTTGTATTCACACTTTTTACTCTATTTTCATTTAACTCCTTGCTCTTGGATTGATCTTCAAGTTGTTTAGCATCCTTGATTTCATATACTCGTTGTTCAGGCATCTCTTTAAACCATCTAGCTCTGTGCACAATGCCTTTGGCAATGTTATGTGGATGCCATCTATTAAGTTAGGGTTATTTGATAATAGAATTCTCCTGAAAATGTGGGTTGTTAGTAAACCCATCAGGTTGGTCCCTTAAAGTGACTCATACAAATCATCAAATTCACACACACTTAACAAGCTTCTCAATGCGGCTATGTAAAAAAAAACAACTTTTTATTCTGTTCCTCTAAACCAGAAAAGGTAGTTTTAAATAGATCCTCTTGGTCTCCAGCTCCTTGTGCTGCCAGTGGCTGAGTGAGACTTTTCTATATTTTCCTAATTGTGAAGGAGATTAGGTTATTTTTGTAATAGGAGAACATTTCCTCCTCCAAAGGCATTGAGATATAATTTTAAAAACCACTGTTTCCATAGTAGCTTAGGCTCTAGTAGCTTAGCTTCTCCGCAGTCATTTCAGTAAGGCAGGAGGTTATGTCATACCATTCCAAGATAAATACACACAGGAACAATAATGATAATTACTAACAAAAGACTACACTGAAATAAAACAGAGGTATTACAACTAGAAACTACAGTTATGGTAGTTTTGAAGGGTTTGTTGTGACTACTGAATATAGTAAAATATTCATTAGTGCATGCACATTTGCAGCATGCATACACAATTTTCTTAAATTTGAACGCATGTGTATATAGCAGGGATGTTACACAGGTGGCAGTAGGTACATGCAGAAATACAAGAGGGGAACAGGTAACATTCTTTAATATCAGTAATGTGCATGTGTATTGCAGATGATACACCAACATTGTGATACATTCCAGAAAACTCCACTGAAAGTTGGCCGCCAGTAAATGTGGTGATGTTATGCTTTTCTGAGATCACCTACCACCACCCACAAATGAGAGCTTGTGTGAGCACACATCAGAATAATAGGATCTTATGGGATGTACCAGGATCTGCATGGCACATGTTTTAGGAAAGGGACTCCAGAAGAACACAGCATGGAATACACGCAGCCACCAAGGACATCAAAAACTTGCGAGAGTAAGGTAAAGCCATGAAACAGTGCTCCCCGAAAAGAACAGTAGAGCATATAAGCAGGAAAAGCCTGTGAGCTGTTCATTTACAGGCACACTGTGTGACAGATATATCACAGACATTCATTAGCACGTGTATGGATAGGATACAGAGCAGCAGGGCTAATATAGTAGGCTGGTTAATTACTCCTGGAGTTCAAATGGAGCAATGTTCTGATAGTTCAGAGCAAAGTACACACAAGTACCACAAATATGTGAAGAGATGCTACAGGCACTTGGGAACACCAGAAAAAAATACCGAAAAAAATCAGGGGTGATGATTTGCCAGCTGTCTCGTGAACAGCAGAAATAAAGATCCTCGTCAGCACTATTGAAATACTGCTGAATGTGTCAAAGGTAAGTTGACATTTTATTAAGTAGTTATAGGCATTGTTAAGTGTTCCTTCAGCATTTTCACATTTCTAACTGTCCACATTAAACTGTTCAGTGAAACTCCAAGAATCTCAAGCAGGGCAACACTATTAGCAGAAGAGGGGAATGATAGAATGAACCAAGGAGAAAATTAAAAGAAATATAGGAGGATGAGAAATAAAACAAAAAATAAATATCCTGACTCTGCGCCATCCCAGATGCAGAGGGCTCACACTTTGCTGTTGCAGATATAATTGATGATTCTTGGATTATGCATTATAGAATGAGATCCCAAGTAGTTAGGCTATCCATAGGTCCATCTAAATGAAAGAAAGTTTATAAGGTACCTTTCACTTTCCTATGGACAAATCCAACAGGAATACTTTAGGTCCAGTTCCCCAGGACTATGCTTTCTGACAAATTAATTGACTGTCTGGATAGGGACTCTTACATTTTTTTTTATTTTATTTTTTTAGCAAAGACCCGAAGAGTTTTGACAAGGCCCTAAACCTCAATCAGAAGAAGCTGCTGTACATTCTAGGCCCACTAATGCAAATTATGGAGCTGACTTGCCCTGTGAGCTGTCATAACCCACTTGGCCCCTATAGCACCTTCTGCCATCTATGGCCTCCTTTCTACCAGAGTGTTTGGGGCCAGGAGGGAGAAACACACATTGATTGCATGCAGTCCCAATACAAACATGCCCAGACACATGCACAACACAAGCTCATCCAATCACACCACAAACACTCCCATGCACAACACACGCACGTCCAAGCCAGTTACAGACATGTCCACTCACATTGCAAACATAACCATTCACATTGCAGTCACACCCACACACACCACAGACATGCCCACTCACACAACAGCCTCATGCTTTCACCCCTCCTAGTCCCTGATAAGGAGCCGCCCGATAGATGGTTCCACAGCCACGCAAGACTTGAAAATCTGGGTGGCCATCTTGGATGGCAAAGGTATAAACGGCCACACCTCAGACCATGCCTTGCTTGACAATCTGGCTCCCATAGCAGCAAGACCTCCAGAGTCTCCTGACTTGGTGAATCTAAGTCCTGCTCAGCACCAGCATCTCTCTTCCAGTTTCAGGAACAGTAACCCCAGAGCCCCAACATGATTACCTAAAGGAGAAAAAAGAGAGGGTTCAGTGCTCGCACGCATGAGTTTTCACACTTCAATTATATAGAGAGCAAATGAGCGAGATCAAAGACTGCATGCACTGCTATTAGGCATTAATAAAAAACTGTCACAAAAAGAGACTGCAAGACTGAATGTAGAACTTGGTGGTACTTAAATGCAGCATTTTTGGGGCATTTGAATACTGGCAACGAGGCTGGTACAAGGGTTGGTCTTCCAAGGCACAAGAGTATAGAAGAAGCCCAAGCTCAAGCCATGCAATACCAAGTGTCTATTTGTATGACTGTGGTGAGTAGCAGCATCCAAGTATGAGTGATTAGTGTGAAGGAGAGTGCCCATAGGAGAGTGCCATAAATTAGGTGTGAATGAGAACCAGTGAACCTAAGCTTTGTCTCTGAAGTAAGAGCTTCCAACCACAACCCACCCTTATCCCACCAAACAAAGTTGGCACCCTTAGACTATCCAGCCCAGGTATGCCACCAAACTTAAGAACTTAGCAATCTACACAGCAATTGTCCCAGAGTTCCAGATACCCAGAATCATTAGTAAGAATTGTTATTGCACACACAAGCAGGTGTAGACCAGATTTAAACTCCACAGTACCAGTCCACACACCTGGCACAGCACAGCATTTCCTAAGAACAAGACACCTGGAGGGCAGACACAGGCAGTTCGAAGTGGACACTCGAGCAGTTTCTGTTCCTCCACTTACCTTGTTAGCTTCCCCCTTTACCCTTGCTGCTTCCTCTTGGTGGGTTGTTTGAACACTCGCTAGGGTTATCGCAGTGGGTATTGGCAGATGTATCTTCAGACCACCGCTCCTTCTGGGTACAACAAGACAAGGTCAGTGCTTCCTATTGAATGTTATAGTACTGAATAACCAGGCGGAGCTGATACTTCTTCCGGTTTTAAGAGACAGTAGCCATCATGCAATGTTTTAGTTAATGCTTATGTCCTTCTTTCTGCGGAATGTCACAAGTCACTCCTAACAAGGTACATCTGAAACTGGAAGACATCCCAAGTAAGACGTTGGGTACTAAGGCTAATCAACACCTATCTGGGGTGATCCATTCATAAAGGAGAGTTCTATATATGTGCAGACTTTCAAAGTTTTGAAAAAGACCCCACAGAATTTGAAGAATGTGTTTAGCCCTTGAGTTTGTGCCAAAGCTGACTGAGGTCGGACTCGCTCCTACAGTGCTTCTAATCACAGCCCACTTAATTGCTTAGAGCTCCTCCTAGTGGATGGCAGTAGATTCTAGAATCTCTTTTGGCTGCAAAGTGGAGTGCATTATAGAGGCTGGTGCCAGAGTGACAGAGTATAATTCCTTCTAAATAATGGCAGATTATCAGCAGTTCATTTTTTCCCCCAATTGGTTGAATGACAGACTCTTTCCATTTCTCCATCAAAAGAATTTGATTACATTTTACATTTGGGTACTTTAAACACTAGAGTGTTCAGAATAGCATTCTATACTCACCCAGTTCATCTAGCATTTACTAAGTAGGTGTTTTTTCAGAAGACAGAAAGGAATGTAGGTTTCAGGAGGGGGTTATTGTGGAAAGAGTTAGCTCCAGACCATGGTCACAGTTTTGTAAGCAATCTGCTTTTGGTGTGGAAGTAAGACAAAGGGTATGATTGGGTGAGAAACATCTACTTCAAAATTGGTGATAATCATTGTCTGAGAGATGGGGATTGCATGGTCAAGTTAGATTTAAGGAATGCGTCCATGCAAGTTGGATTCTCCTGCAGAGGTTCCTTCACTGTCAGTGGAGGACAGGACACTCACGGTTAAGTCACTTCCTTTCAGTTTCTTTAGATCTCTTTGATGATGTACTAAGATTCACCAACAAGTGTGCCATCTGTTGAGGTTGCATGAAAACAGAATTATAATTTATGTAGACAAAAAATGTTGTTAATGTTTCTCAGTAAGACAACTTTGAAATGTCAGATTCATATGCCTCTGCCATGTCTTCAGATGTGAGGTTTTGAGATTAACCACAAGACGTCAATATTAATATTCATTCCAACGATTCAGGTTATTTATTTCATGGTTGATTCAGTTTTCCTTCTGTCTCTAAAGTTAATGTGATAAAATAAGAGGTTCATGCTCTATTACAGTGTTAAAAGTGGACAGGTTTTTTTTTAGGAGATTAGCCAGGACTGACAGTCTGTTCTTGGCATCTAATCAGTCTACATTTCCAGCTCCCTTACATTACAGTCCTCTCCAAATGTTGAAGGAATTCAATTTGACAAGGGGTTTCCCTTACTCGGCCATAGTCTCCTTGTCACCAGGTGCAAGGGGAAGCTGGTGTGGTGGCTGTTCTGGATGAAGGCTTGGAGTGTGTGTTTTTTATTTTTTATTCAAAACTAGGTGTCATGTCAGTCACCAGCAAGCTTGATGTGTAAGTAGAAATGGAGAAAAGTGCTTTTTAGACGCATTCATATATATTCATCTACATTACTTAGGGCAGCTCACAAGTTTCCTTGCAATTAAACATCTACTGCCGGAAAAGATGGAGTTTTGTGTTCTCCTGTTACTGGAAAAGATCTCAGCTGTCATTCACATACACAAATTAGGACAGCCTGGTATGTTTGGCCATAGAGCTCTTACATTTTTCCCTAGCCAGGGACAAATGGTACAAAAGGTGTATCTATAGGGACTCTGTCCAATATGGTGGCAGATTGAGTGATCCAGATTTCTCCTTGACATGAGTGGCTGGGTATAGGAGTAGTCAGTGTTTCACCTTTTTGGTTGGTTATGAGGTACATTCAGGAAGATAGGTTAAACTTCTAACTGAACCACAAACCTCTGCAGCTCTTCAGTTACAGACCACATTTGGAACCTGGGAACACACATATTCCACCCAGGGAATCCCTTTATCCCTATAATATTTCCTCCTTTCTTAATGATTCTACAGTCTTTAGAATTATATTTTGGTGTGGTACCCTCAGTGTCAGGAAATGTTTCATATATTTTCCCAGGCCTTTCTCTTCTTTTCCTCATCAGATTATAAAGCCTTGTGGGAGCCCCTCATGAATTGCCGCTCTAGGGTCAACTTCTATTTACTATTGATTGTTTTTGAGAATGCCAAGGAATCATGCAATGTGTACTTTTTATGGAAATAATTTTCATGCATCTGTGATTCTTGGACTCTGTCATCTCCAGCCAAATCTGAATATGCCCTGGTCAGTTCCAAATATCTGGTGTCCGGGACAGCATTTAATACCTTTACTTCCCCATCTCCACCCATTAAAGGGATTACATTTTCTGTAAACACTTTTTTCCAGGTAAGGATTCTAGACGTTTTATGTGCCATTTTAGCAAAGCATATTTTAGTCAAAGGCTAGTCGCTGGGTAAACATTTTCCTGGTAAGAATGCCAGTACATTTTCTCAATCTTTGAAGTGCACCCTACACTCATACATTCAACCTTTGGGACATTAAGATTTTTAAAACTTTTATCTGGCAATGCCAAATAATGAATATCTTTCATTGAAAATTAGTATCTGTGAAAATGTCATTTTGTAAACTATAATTATGTATACAGTGTTGTATATTTGGATGATATCCTGATCTAATCTCTCACTTTAAAAGAACATTGATATCAAGTGCGAGAAGTGCCCTCAAGACTGAGAAAATATTCCATGTACCCCAATGACGAGAAGTGTCTCTTGAAGTTCCTACCACCTGTATTCTTAGGTTTGAAATCTCTGGGCAGGGGCTTTGGGTGGATCCTGCAAAAGTCAAGGCAGTTCTAGAATGGTGTTCTCCACTGAGCTTATACCTTCCTAGCAAGGCCATGCAGACCTGAGTTCTCAAATTGAACCACAACTCACCTGCTGAAGGATACCCAGGTCAGCAAAAGATGATGTAACTAATCACCAGAGCTGTTTGGTGGCCTGGTATCAAGGCCATAATCAAGAACTAGGTAGAAAGATTTGACATAAATACAAAAGCTAAATCATCACACAGACCAGTAGCTGGAGTCATACAGATTTTTTCCCAGACCATACAATTCCTGAAACATGATCTCTATGGAGTTTATTGCTGACTTATCCCCATCACAGGGTTATACTACAATGTTGGCAGTGATAAACTATTGAACAAAGATGGGACGTTTTATTCCATTGAAATATCTTTCAAAAGCTGTGGAATTGGCTGCAATCTTTATTTTTTACATTTTCCACCTTCATGGTCTGTTTGAGGACATTATCACAGGTAGAGAACATGGAATACATCTGTCCTTTAGATTTAACTGATGAAAATAATTGCTACCAAGAACTTTATGTATAAGAGTTACTATTCGAAGACAATTGATCAAACTGAACTGGCTAAATCTCTTTTTGGAACAACATTTGCAATATTTCCCCAGACACACCCAAGTGTTAGGTACTAATGGATTGTTGTGGAGCTATTTTAGTGATGTCTATGGGCCCGTACGTTTAGCAACTAGGCTTGCCACTGGTGTCCTTTAGCCTAGTAACATTTTATTCTGCTTCATTTTATTATTTTAGAATTGGCCACATTCGTGGTGGTGTTTAATTTTCTTTATCTAGTTGTCCTTTCGCCTGGGAAAGCATTACATTTCTTAGCATGACATTCTTTCACTCTGTGCTTTCCTCAAGGTTGCAGTAGAATAGGATTGTCGGCACAATTGGTACACTCCGTCTCTAACATTCACAGAAATACACATATTTTTACGTTGGGGACATTTTTCTCAAAACATCAGTTGTTTTATTTTTAAAACATATCCCTGTCCCTTGCTCTGTGAGACAAGCTATTAAAGAACTGATTTGGTCTCATCGCACTACACCTCATGTTGCCACTGGTAAGACCCCTTTTGAAATAATGAGAGGAAGGATTGCGACGACAGAATGATGTCCTTTTTGGATGATTGAGTTATTTCATGAAGGGAGTGATCTTAAGGAGGCTTGGCAGGCAGCAAAGGATAATTCTGATGTTATGGGAAGGAAAAGGTTGAAGGTGATACTGAAGAAAAAAATGATCTCCAGGTTGGTGATTGGGTGAGAGTTAAAGATCCCTTACTAGTCAGAAAAGGCTTGTCGAAGTTTAAAGAATCTCAACAAATTCAAGAGGTATGTAGAAATGCTGCTAGGTTGACTAAAGGGAGTTGGTGGGGTGTCACACGCTTGGCTTTAGATCCCAGTGTTCAAACAAGGAGTGAGACTGATGGTAGTCACAAGTTGTCTAATCAAACCAGTGGAAATGAAGTTGAAGCTCGCAATTCTTCTGAATGTGTAAGGAAGGATGTGCATAGAACTATTGGGGAAAGGAGTAAGCGGGAATCCTGCAGACCTGCTAAGTTTCGTGATTATGTTTTGTCGTGAAAACAACATAAATGTTAATCACTTACTTAGTAAGTCGTTATTCTGTGTTTAGAATTTGCATTGTATATTGTGCATTGTATAATAGTTGTATTCGTTTTGATCTTAGAAGTATATTGTTTATTTAGGTTAATGATCTTAGAAGTGTATTGTTTATTCAGGTTAATGTTATTGTTTTTATTGTATTTATTTATTTAAAAAAAAAAAGTTTAATTAAAGAAAGAGGGGAGATGTTGTGTTGTGGCTTGGAATTCCTGTGTGTCATGTGGAATCCTCTGACGGAGCTTGCTGATGTCTTGGCATTCCACATGACACTAACGGACCGAGGCACACGTCTTGTCTTCCTCTGTGCCCCTTTTACCTTCTATACTTAAATTGGATTATCTTACAATAAAGATCTACTTACCTCTTCCGCCCTCGTTGGACTCTTCACTTCAACACTCCATCCCTCACCTGGTCTGGTCGGGGCCTCCCTCTCCCTACCAGCCACCCCCCCCCACTTGAGCAATCAGACCACCACTGGCCTGAGTGATGGTGTTGTGCAAGTGTGTGCCTCCTACCCACCCCTGAACTACCATATTAGTTTTGCTTGTCCACCCCCTAGATCACATTACCCGGAGACTCCTCCCTCATTTTTGAACATCCTTCAGCCCCATTAAATACTCCTTTGCCTGAACTTCTGATGTAAATACTCATATTTTACCATTCATCACTGTTTTTAAGCGGGCAGGGGCCAACAGATAAGCCTCGCCTCCCTTCCCCTGAAATGGTTTGATCAACTGTCGAAGCCGCCATCTTTGCTCAACAGTGGCGTGGCAAAAATCTGGTTGGGTAAAGAAAGTTATCCCTTCCACACTGCGTGGAGCATTTGAACGTGCTTTATCAAATGGCCTGTCGTAACAGATAATTTCCAAAAAAGACTAAGACAACTCTAGGGTATTTGGGTTCTGCTAGATGCCCTCCCTCTCATCGAGCCATCGGGGCCCTATGAGCATGTTGAATCTCGATTCCCCAATCCCAATTAACCAGTTCTGGAAAGGCCCCCCCGGAGAAGCTTAATCAAATAGGCCCGGATATTAGTCTCTTCCACCCCTTCATTAATGCCAAAAAAGCACAAGTTATTTCTTCTCTGTCGATTCTCATGGTTTTCTAACTTCCACATTACATCAGTCAGTTGCCCCTCTTGTGTTACACATTGTTCTCTTATGGCCTAAACATCAGCCTCCACCGCTGCTGTCCTTTCCTCTATTGTATTCAGCTTAGCTTCGATTTTGGTATATGATTTTGCGACTTTACGGACTGTTCCTTGGAGGCGCTTAGTGGTGACCCTTGCGCGGCGACTTTCTATCCTTGCTTCTGTTTGAATTCTTTAATTGAATTATATATTGATTGCAGCATCTGGAATTCACCACTAGCAATACATGTGCTGCTCGCCAGACCAACAGCATTTCCCGCCGAATTATTGTTAGCTATTTGTTCACCATTTACAATGGGTACAAATGTTAGTCTAATACCTGAGTAATCCCATTTGAGTGTCTTACTGTCAACAAACATAGAAGATTTGATGCCCTCACTAGGGCCAGTCCGCACTTTTGTATGTCTACAATGTCACTGCTGCTGCCGCACTGTAGGTTCTTTACTTGATGATTTGTCCCCCGTCTCGGAGGACATACTACTACTCGCCACTGGTGATGTCAGATTCCTCTGTTAAAGAATAAAATGTATCCCCACCGTCTTTGGCCCAGTCCGGGTGTTTTAAAATCCTTTCAATTTCCTTATCTCCTGCCATCGATTTTGATGATATGTATTGCCAGCCCTCAGTACCCAGTGTAGTGGTTGTAGTGGTTGTAATGGTTGTATCGTCCAAGTCCCCCGCTGCTCCTCTCTCAACTGAGATCTCAGACCGTTGTACTGAGTGTCCAATTCCTCTGGTAGGGAATCTGTCCCTCTTCTCCTTTGTCCCCACACCACTGTCCAGAATATCGCTCTGTGAAACCTTTTGGAGAGGTTTACTAATTTCGAAGGGAGCTCCCTCCCTATTGGTTCCAAAAGGTACCACCTTTATCTCAGACTGACTGTTTGCTGGAGGGAGCAAGGTATGTTCAGTGTACTTTTCTTGTGCTTCTTCAGCAAGATATGATTGTGGGCTGGGCTTTACCTTTTGCCCTAACTTCCATAGGGGGAGTGATACCATCATCATTCGTAGGGTCTTTAACAGCGCTGGTTGTGATTTTCCCGCTCAATTTGGCCGCTGTTGAGATAGGGCGTCTGACTGCCCCAACTGAATCTCCTTTGTCCTTCCCTATCTGCGTTGTCTTGTTCCCTTTGGCTTTATCGCCTGAGTACCGGGCAGCTTTTGGCACCATATTAATTTTCAGGATACTAGGAAAGGTTTTCATTAATTGTACGAGACCTTCTGTAACTGTTATCAGAGTCTGTAGTACCCCCTATACAACGGACTTTGCAATCTCATAATGTGTGCGATGGTGACCAGCTGTACTTAGCTGTATGGAAAGTATCATTAATGCTTCCCCGCTACGACTGTCTAAAATATTTGTTTTAGCATTTGGTAGGCATTAACGCTGGGAGAGCCCACCCCACCATGAAAAATTCGCCAGCAGCTGCTTTTTCAAAAACAACCGAAAAAAGGTAAAAGGTTATGGTGAAAAAAATACACGATGCCCAGCTTTTTCCCAGTTGCAGGCCTCTTAACAATCACTTTAACAATTTAGTGCCCTTCTAAGACTACCTCAAATGTCTTAATGACTTCTCATACTCTTTTCATCCATTAATGAGCCTGGTGTTTTTATTAGGCACTACAGGTCCAGCTATGACCCCCTTTGTTTCCTCCTCTTACTTGTTTATGTTCTTTTTTGATGATAGAGCCAAGCGGAGGTAGTGCTGAAGCCGGCTACCAGGGGTGAGGGCTCGCTCAATCCCCCCATGCAGCTGATGATTGCTCCGTCGCTGCTGGGCCCTGTCCAATCCTCGTGACCCCCGAAGCCAACTCCGCCGATTACCTCCATCAGGGTGATTCAGGGTTGTTTCGATTAGGAAAGAAGGCGCAATACCCAGGGGAGCAGCTTTTCCCTCAGCCGCCCCGCGTTCTGTGCCCTACGGTCTGCAGCAGTCCAGCGTTCAGTTCAAGATGGTTCTTGAACCATGATGGTTCCGATTAGGAAGGAAGGCCGGGGGGACGCGCGACATCCAGGTGGGCGGCTTTCCATCAGCCGCTCTGCGTTCCGTACCCAGCGGTCTGCAGCCTGCTGGTGTTCGGCTCCCGGAGGTTCTGATTAGAGAGGAAGACCGGGGGGACGCGCGATACCCCCGCGCGATAGGTTTTCCCTCAGCCGCTCCGTACTCTGCGGTCTGCAGTCTGCTGGTGTTCGGGGTGGGCGGGGCAAACGGCCTCAGATTACGCGGCATCCATCTTGCTCTACCCGCTTGATGAATTCCATATCTTCCCTTCTGACATAATGTATGACCATTAATAAACGCTTCGCAGAATATTTATTGTTTTTCTTATTAACATAGGAGTCTGCAAGGCTTTGTTTCACATTTGCAAGCCACATTTGCAAGCCAGGGAAAACTCTAACCCTGATAACTACAAACACAGTTGTTAATTATATTGTGACTAGAAGTGGCCCAGGGATTGCTCAAGACAAAAAATCCTAACAGAAGAGGTCCCATCAGAATACGATCTTCATGATAGAGCAAAGCCAGTTCCTCGTGACAAAAATAGTGAGGAGTTAATTAGGGAAGTGAGAAGAGATGCCCACAAAAGTGGTTCTCCTCTACTTGTAATGCATGACAATCTCCAAAACCCCTAACTCCACTTCCATAACAGGGAGTCGGGACACATTGCATAGTATATGTTTCTAAGCAGATAGCTTGCTTAAACTTAGTGTTCCTATACCTGTAAGTTTCTGCCCAGGGCCCTTTAGAATAAAAAACAAGGCTTAAATAAGGAAATCTGCACACACTCTGTAAAATAATCCCATTTACACAAATGATTCACAAAATATAATGTTTAGGGCTGCATGCCAAATGTATGGGATTTGGTAATATTGGTTGAGTGGTGTAAGTCTGTCATAAATTCATTAAAAAACATGATCAGACAACGTAGAGCATTTGGAGTATGGGCAAGATGCACCACATCAGCGGCATATAAAAGTACCAGGATAGGGACAAAATTAGCATGGGGAACATCTTCTTGAGGTACAGTACAAAAAAATCACTAAGCATGTTAATATAAATATTAAATATTAATGAAGCTAAAACACATCCTTGCCTCAGTCCACGTTGTAAACAAGGAGGTTCAGAGAGCTCTCCTTTATAACCAAATCTGTCCCTGGGGGTCACATTTTGGTGTACAAATGCGAATTAATGGACAATTGGGTGTCAATCCCCAGTTCCAGCATAATGGCCTATAACCTGGCCTAGTTGACCTTGTCAAAACCTGAAGACAGGTCCATAAAAACAAGGTGCAGTGGGTTCCTTCTAGAAGTGGTATATTTGCCTGCTAACTGAGATGGAGGTTCAAACACTGTTACATCATACCTAAACCTTCTCTGAACCCATATTGCCAAGGTGATAGAATATTGTTACCTTGACACCATTTTCCTGATCTGTTAAAATTATCCTTTCTCTTATTTTAATGCTGGATTCAACTAGAGAGATTGGCCTATAACATTTAGGGTCAGTTCAACTACCTTTTTTAAAAATCTGGACAATAATTGAGCTTCACCAGGTTGAGGAAAGACAGCTTCTGTTGTTGAAGTGTTATAAGCCAATCAGATCTATGCGCAAGATCGAAAAGGATTACAAATCCTTCACGTCCCTAGATATGCAAATTTGTTTTACCCTTAATTTCTCAAGGACTACTGAACGGAATTACACCAGAACAACAAAAACACTCTTTGTGGACCAGGTCCTAGCTTCCTGACAAATCTGGTGTAAATCTGTCCAGTAGTTTTTGAGCTATTGCTGTTCAAAAACCCTATGAAAAAATGAATGGGGTAATGTGTTTGGGACCCCCATTGTTCTCGGCCCCCCCTTGGACAGAGCACCCCGAAACTTTCCAGGCAGCAGCTGACGAGACGGGCAAATTTTTGTGGAAAGTTTTGTCAATATTTATTAAGCTGCGCCAAACATATTGGCAAATTAAAAAATGCTTTTTATATAGAAACTAGGTCCTAACTATAACTACCTAGTGGTGAGCGCCAGTAGGTAATATATACATATATTACTAAAATCCTCAACCCACATGACTGCTCATTATGGAAGATGGTCAAAAACATCTTTTTAGTTTTGAGATTATCAGCCACTCTCCTGAATTCACTAGAATTCTTAAGAAAGGCTGTAGTGGTCAAGCAAACCCATTTCTCTTTTTGAATAACAGACTTTCCTTTTAACATGACTTATTTTGTATTAATTTAATATTTCAGTATTTTAGTAACGGTGGAGCTTTATTTAATGTTTAGACTAATATAATAAACGTTTGTGATTATTATTTATGGAAAAATGATTTGTAATGTTGGTTCAAGTTATGCTATACTTTTTGGGAGTTTTGTAGGTTAGTATGTATTTTATAAGATTACTTTGTCTATTATTTCTAAGTAATCACACCTTTGTTTATGAAGAGTTATGCTATGATATGTAGTTTTGTATGGTGCAGCTTATCACCTGTGAGGGTATCCAGGCACTGGAGCAGGAGCGTAGGTCCAGCGGTGCACCTAGATGAACAGTCAGGTCTTTAGTTTCTCACGGACGTTGAGAAGTGGAGCAGCAGGTCTGTTGAGCAGAAGATGTTTATTCCAGGTTTTGGTAATGATGAAGGAAAATGTGCGCTCTCCTGTCTTACTTCTGTGGAGGCATGGGATTCCTTTTAGGGGTTCGAGCGAAGCTGTCTGGAAGCTTGGTATAGTTGGAATCAATTGTTGAGGTATGCTCATCTTGTGTTGTGAAGGGCTTTGTAGACACGGATGAGCAGCCTGAATTTGCAACAGTTCTTGATGGATAAGCAGTGTAGCCAGTGTAGCTTGGTGAGTTTTACTTTAACTTGTAGCATGTCATACATCTTTTGGTTTATTTACTAAGTTTAGGTGCAATTTGGGTTACAAATTCCTCCATTCGTAGTTGTTGGCAGCTTTGCTCTCTTTGTAATGCTTCAATAAATTTATAGAATGAAGGTTGGGTTCTGCATAGTGTGGATAGGAAGGCATTGTGCCATCCTTCCACTGTGATGTGTGTTTTGGCTTCCTGTGCCAAGGTGCTGTCATAGATATTCCACTATGGTATCTGGAATTTGGATTGGCATCTGTGTCTAGAGCGATGCCATTTGTATTCACACTTTTTACTCTATTTTCATTTAACTCCTTGCTCTTGGATTGATCTTCAAGTTGTTTAGCATCCTTGATTTCATATACTCGTTGTTCAGGCATCTCTTTAAACCATCTAGCTCTGTGCACAATGCCTTTGGCAATGTTATGTGGATGCCATCTATTAAGTTAGGGTTATTTGATAATAGATTCTCCTGAACATGTGGGTTGTTAGTAAACCCATCAGGTTGGTCCCTTAAAGTGACTCATACAAATCATCAAATTCACACACACTTAACAAGCTTCTCAATGCGGCTATGTAAAAAAACAACTTTTTATTCTGTTCCTCTAAACCAGAAAAGGTAGTTTTAAATAGATCCTCTTGGTCTCCAGCTCCTTGTGCTGCCAGTGGCTGAGTGAGACTTTTCTATATTTTCCTAATTGTGAAGGAGATTAGGTTATTTTTGTAATAGGAGAACATTTCCTCCTCCAAAGGCATTGAGATATAATTTAAAAATCCACTGTTTCCATAGTAGCTTAGGCTCGAGTAGCTTAGCTTCTCCGCAGTCATTTCAGTAAGGCAGGAGGTTATGTCATACCATTCCAAGATAAATACACACAGGAACAATAATGATAATTACTAACAAAAGACTACACTGAAATAAAACAGAGGTATTACAACTAGAAACTACAGTTATGGTAGTTTTGAAGGGTTTGTTGTGACTACTGAATATAGTAAAATATTCATTAGTGCATGCACATTTGCAGCATGCATACACAATTTTATTAAATTTGAACGCATGTGTATATAGCAGGGATGTTACACAGGTGGCAGTAGGTACATGCAGAAATACAAGAGGGGAACAGGTAACATTCTTTAATATCAGTAATGTGCATGTGTATTGCAGATGATACACCAACATTGTGATACATTCCAGAAAACTCCACTGAAAGTTGGCCGCCAGTAAATGTGGTGATGTTATGCTTTTCTGAGATCACCTACCACCACCCACAAATGAGAGCTTGTGTGAGCACACATCAGAATAATAGGATCTTATGGGATGTACCAGGATCTGCATGGCACATGTTTTAGGAAAGGGACTCCAGAAGAACACAGCATGGAATACACGCAGCCACCAAGGACATCAAAAACTTGCGAGAGTAAGGTAAAGCCATGAAACGGTGCTCCCCGAAAAGAACAGTAGAGCATATAAGCAGGAAAAGCCTGTGAGCTGTTCATTTACAGGCACACTGTGTGACAGATATATCACAGACATTCATTAGCACGTGTATGGATAGGATACAGAGCAGCAGGGCTAATATAGTAGGCTGGTTAATTACTCCTGGAGTTCAAATGGAGCAATGTTCTGATAGTTCAGAGCAAAGTACACACAAGTACCACAAATATGTGAAGAGATGCTACAGGCACTTGGGAACACCAGAAAAAAATACCGAAAAAAATCAGGGGTGATGATTTGCCAGCTGTCTCGTGAACAGCAGAAATAAAGATCCTCGTCAGCACTATTGAAATACTGCTGAATGTGTCAAAGGTAAGTTGACATTTTATTAAGTAGTTATAGGCATTGTTAAGTGTTCCTTCAGCATGTTCACATTTCTAACTGTCCACATTAAACTGTTCAGTGAAACTCCAAGAATCTCAAGCAGGGCAACACTATTAGCAGAAGAGGGGAATGATAGAATGAACCAAGGAGAACATTAAAAGTAATATAGGAGGATGAGAAATAAAACAAAAAATAAATATCCTGACTCTGCGCCATCCCAGATGCAGAGGGCTCACACCTTGCTGTTGCAGATATAATTGATGATTCTTGGATTATGCATTATAGAATGAGATCCCAAGTAGTTAGGCTATCCATAGGTCCATCTAAATGAAAGAAAGTTTATAAGGTACCTTTCACTTTCCTATGGACAAATCCAACAGGAATACTTTAGGTCCAGTTCCCCAGGACTATGCTTTCTGACAAATTAATTGACTGTCTGGATAGGGACTCTTAAATTTTTTTTTTATTTTTTTTTTTAGCAAAGACCCGAAGAGTTTTGACAAGGCCCTAAACCTCAATCAGAAGAAGCTGCTGTACATTCTAGGCCCACTAATGCAAATTATGGAGCTGACTTGCCCTGTGAGCTGTCATAACCCACTTGGCCCCTATAGCACCTTCTGCCATCTATGGCCTCCTTTCTACCAGAGTGTTTGGGGCCAGGAGGGAGAAACACACATTGATTGCATGCAGTCCCAATACAAACATGCCCAGACACATGCACAACACAAGCTCATCCAATCACACCACAAACACTCCCATGCACAACACACGCACGTCCAAGCCAGTTACAGACATGTCCACTCACATTGCAAACATAACCATTCACATTGCAGTCACACCCACACACACCACAGACATGCCCACTCACACAACAGCCTCATGCTTTCACCCCTCCTAGTCCCTGATAAGGAGCCGCCCGATAGATGGTTCCACAGCCACGCAAGACTTGAAAATCTGGGTGGCCATCTTGGATGGCAAAGGTATAAACGGCCACACCTCAGACCATGCCTTGCTTGACAATCTGGCTCCCATAGCAGCAAGACCTCCAGAGTCTCCTGACTTGGTGAATCTAAGTCCTGCTCAGCACCAGCATCTCTCTTCCAGTTTCAGGAACAGTAACCCCAGAGCCCCAACATGATTACCTAAAGGAGAAAAAAGAGAGGGTTCAGTGCTCGCACGCATGAGTTTTCACACTTCAATTATATAGAGAGCAAATGAGCGAGATCAAAGACTGCATGCACTGCTATTAGGCATTAATAAAAAACTGTCACAAAAAGAGACTGCAAGACTGAATGTAGAACTTGGTGGTACTTAAATGCAGCATTTTTGGGGCATTTGAATACTGGCAACGAGGCTGGTACAAGGGTTGGTCTTCCAAGGCACAAGAGTATAGAAGAAGCCCAAGCTCAAGCCATGCAATACCAAGTGTCTATTTGTATGACTGTGGTGAGTAGCAGCATCCAAGTATGAGTGATTAGTGTGAAGGAGAGTGCCCATAGGAGAGTGCCATAAATTAGGTGTGAATGAGAACCAGTGAACCTAAGCTTTGTCTCTGAAGTAAGAGCTTCCAACCACAACCCACCCTTATCCCACCAAACAAAGTTGGCACCCTTAGAATATCCAGCCCAGGTATGCCACCAAACTTATGAACTTAGCAATCTACACAGCAATTGTCCCAGAGTTCCAGATACCCAGAATCATTAGTAAGAATTGTTATTGCACACACAAGCAGGTGTAGACCAGATTTAAACTCCACAGTACCAGTCCACACACCTGGCACAACACAGCATTTCCTAAGAACAAGACACCTGGAGGGCAGACACAGGCAGTTCGAAGTGGACACTCGAGCAGTTTCTGTTCCTCCACTTACCTTGTTAGCTTCCCCCTTTACCCTTGCTGCTTCCTCTTGGTGGGTTGTTTGAACACTCGCTAGGGTTATCGCAGTGGGTATTGGCAGATGTATCTTCAGACCACCGCTCCTTCTGGGTACAACAAGACAAGGTCAGTGCTTCCTATTGAATGTTATAGTACTGAATAACCAGGCGGAGCTGATACTTCTTCCGGTTTTAAGAGACAGTAGCCATCATGCAATGTTTTAGTTAATGCTTATGTCCTTCTTTCTGCGGAATGTCACAAGTCACTCCTAACAAGGTACATCTGAAACTGGAAGACATCCCAAGTAAGACGTTGGGTACTAAGGCTAATCAACACCTATCTGGGGTGATCCATTCATAAAGGAGAGTTCTATATATGTGCAGACTTTCAAAGTTTTGAAAAAGACCCCACAGAATTTGAAGAATGTGTTTAGCCCTTGAGTTTGTGCCAAAGCTGACTGAGGTCGGACTCGCTCCTACAGTGCTTCTAATCACAGCCCACTTAATTGCTTAGAGCTCCTCCTAGTGGATGGCAGTAGATTCTAGAATCTCTTTTGGCTGCAAAGTGGAGTGCATTATAGAGGCTGGTGCCAGAGTGACAGAGTATAATTCCTTCTAAATAATGGCAGATTATCAGCAGTTCATTTTTTCCCCCAATTGGTTGAATGACAGACTCTTTCCATTTCTCCATCAAAAGAATTTGATTACATTTTACATTTGGGTACTTTAAACACTAGAGTGTTCAGAATAGCATTCTATACTCACCCAGTTCATCTAGCATTTACTAAGTAGGTGTTTTTTCAGAAGACAGAAAGGAATGTAGGTTTCAGGAGGGGGTTATTGTGGAAAGAGTTAGCTCCAGACCATGGTCACAGTTTTGTAAGCAATCTGCTTTTGGTGTGGAAGTAAGACAAAGGGTATGATTGGGTGAGAAACATCTACTTCAAAATTGGTGATAATCATTGTCTGAGAGATGGGGATTGCATGGTCAAGTTAGATTTAAGGAATGCGTCCATGCAAGTTGGATTCTCCTGCAGAGGTTCCTTCACTGTCAGTGGAGGACAGGACACTCACGGTTAAGTCACTTCCTTTCAGTTTCTTTAGATCTCTTTGATGATGTACTAAGATTCACCAACAAGTGTGCCATCTGTTGAGGTTGCATGAAAACAGAATTATAATTTATGTAGACAAAAAATGTTGTTAATGTTTCTCAGTAAGACAACTTTGAAATGTCAGATTCATATGCCTCTGCCATGTCTTCAGATGTGAGGTTTTGAGATTAACCACAAGACGTCAATATTAATATTCATTGCAACGATTCAGGTTATTTATTTCATGGTTGATTCAGTTTTCCTTCTGTCTCTAAAGTTAATGTGATAAAATAAGAGGTTCATGCTCTATTACAGTGTTAAAAGTGGACAGTTTTTTTTTTAGGAGATTAGCCAGGACTGACAGTCTGTTCTTGGCATCTAATCAGTCTACATTTCCAGCTCCCTTACATTACAGTCCTCTCCAAATGTTGAAGGAATTCAATTTGACAAGGGGTTTCCCTTACTCGGCCATAGTCTCCTTGTCACCAGGTGCAAGGGGAAGCTGGTGTGGTGGCTGTTCTGGATGAAGGCTTGGAGTGTGTGTTTTTTATTTTTTATTCAAAACTAGGTGTCATGTCAGTCACCAGCAAGCTTGATGTGTAAGTAGAAATGGAGAAAAGTGCTTTTTAGACGCATTCATATATATTCATCTACATTACTTAGGGCAGCTCACAAGTTTCCTTGCAATTAAACATCTACTGCCGGAAAAGATGGAGTTTTGTGTTCTCCTGTTACTGGAAAAGATCTCAGCTGTCATTCACATACACAAATTAGGACAGCCTGGTATGTTTGGCCATAGAGCTCTTACATTTTTCCCTAGCCAGGGACAAATGGTACAAAAGGTGTATCTATAGGGACTCTGTCCAATATGGTGGCAGATTGAGTGATCCAGATTTCTCCTTGACATGAGTGGCTGGGTATAGGAGTAGTCAGTGTTTCACCTTTTTGGTTGGTTATGAGGTACATTCAGGAAGATAGGTTAAACTTCTAACTGAACCACAAACCTCTGCAGCTCTTCAGTTACAGACCACATTTGGAACCTGGGAACACACCCATTCCACCCAGGGAATCCCTTTATCCCTATAATATTTCCTCCTTTCTTAATGATTCTACAGTCTTTAGAATTATATTTTGGTGTGGTACCCTCAGTGTCAGGAAATGTTTCATATATTTTCCCAGGCCTTTCTCTTCTTTTCCTCATCAGATTTTAAAGCCCTGTGGGAGCCCCTCATGAATTGCCGCTCTAGGGTCAACTTCTATTTACTATTGATTGTTTTTGAGAATGCCAAGGAATCATGCAATGTGTACTTTTTATGGAAATAATTTTCATGCATCTTTGATTCTTGGACTCTGTCATCTCCAGCCAAATCTGAATATGCCCTGGTCAGTTCCAAATATCTGGTGTCCGGGACAGCATTTTATACCTTTACTTCCCCATCTCCACCCATTAAAGGGATTACATTTTCGGTAAACACTTTTTTCCAGGTAAGGATTCTAGACGTTTTATGTGCCATTTTAGCAAAGCATATTTTAGTCAAAGGCTAGTCGCTGGGTAAACATTTTCCTGGTAAGAATGCCAGTACATTTTCTCAATCTTTGAAGTGCACCCTACACTCATACATTCAACCTTTGGGACATTAAGATTTTTAAAACTTTTATCTGGCAATGCCAAATAATGAATATCTTTCATTGAAAATTAGTATCTGTGAAAATGTCATTTTGTAAACTATAATTATGTATACAGTGTTGTATATTTGGATGATATCCTGATCTAATCTCTCACTTTAAAAGAACATTGATATCAAGTGCGAGAAGTGCCCTCAAGACTGAGAAAATATTCCATGTACCCCAATGACGAGAAGTGTCTCTTGAAGTTCCTACCACCTGTATTCTTAGGTTTGAAATCTCTGGGCAGGGGCTTTGGGTGGATCCTGCAAAAGTCAAGGCAGTTCTAGAATGGTGTTCTCCACTGAGCTTATACCTTCCTAGCAAGGCCATGCAGACCTGAGTTCTCAAATTGAACCACAACTCACCTGCTGAAGGATACCCAGGTCAGCAAAAGATGATGTAACTAATCACCAGAGCTGTTTGGTGGCCTGGTATCAAGGCCATAATCAAGAACTAGGTAGAAAGATTTGACATAAATACAAAAGCTAAATCATCACACAGACCAGTAGCTGGAGTCATACAGATTTTTTCCCAGACCATACAATTCCTGAAACATGATCTCTATGGAGTTTATTGCTGACTTATCCCCATCACAGGGTTATACTACAATGTTGGCAGTGATAAACTATTGAACAAAGATGGGACGTTTTATTCCATTGAAATATCTTTCAAAAGCTGTGGAATTGGCTGCAATCTTTATTTTTTACATTTTCCACCTTCATGGTCTGTTTGAGGACATTATCACAGGTAGAGAACATGGAATACATCTGTCCTTTAGATTTAACTGATGAAAATAATTGCTACCAAGAACTTTATGTATAAGAGTTACTATTCGAAGACAATTGATCAAACTGAACTGGCTAAATCTCTTTTTGGAACAACATTTGCAATATTTCCCCAGACACACCCAAGTGTTAGGTACTAATGGATTGTTGTGGAGCTATTTTAGTGATGTCTATGGGCCCGTACGTTTAGCAACTAGGCTTGCCACTGGTGTCCTTTAGCCTAGTAACATTTTATTCTGCTTCATTTTATTATTTTAGAATTGGCCACATTCGTGGTGGTGTTTAATTTTCTTTATCTAGTTGTCCTTTCGCCTGGGAAAGCATTACATTTCTTAGCATGACATTCTTTCACTCTGTGCTTTCCTCAAGGTTGCAGTAGAATAGGATTGGCGGCACAATTGGTACACTCCGTCTCTAACATTCACAGAAATACACATATTTTTACGTTGGGGACATTTTTCTCAAAACATCAGTTGTTTTATTTTTAAAACACGTCCCTGTCCCTTGCTCTGTGAGACAAGCTATTAAAGAACTGATTTGGTCTCATCGCACTACACCTCATGTTGCCACTGGTAAGACCCCTTTTGAAATAATGAGAGGAAGGATTGCGACGACAGAATGATGTCCTTTTTGGATGATTGAGTTATTTCATGAAGGGAGTGATCTTAAGGAGGCTTGGCAGGCAGCAAAGGATAATTCTGATGTTATGGGAAGGAAAAGGTTGAAGGTGATACTGAAGAAAAAAATGATCTCCAGGTTGGTGATTGGGTGAGAGTTAAAGATCCCTTACTAGTCAGAAAAGGCTTGTCGAAGTTTAAAGAATCTCAACAAATTCAAGAGGTATGTAGAAATGCTGCTAGGTTGACTAAAGGGAGTTGGTGGGGTGTCACACGCTTGGCTTTAGATCCCAGTGTTCAAACAAGGAGTGAGACTGATGGTAGTCACAAGTTGTCTAATCAAACCAGTGGAAATGAAGTTGAAGCTCGTAATTCTTCTGAATGTGTAAGGAAGGATGTGCATAGAACTATTGGGGAAAGGAGTAAGCGGGAATCCTGCAGACCTGCTAAGTTTCGTGATTATGTTTTGTCGTGAAAACAACATAAATGTTAATCACTTACTTAGTAAGTCGTTATTCTGTGTTTAGAATTTGCATTGTATATTGTGCATTGTATAATAGTTGTATTAGTTTTGATCTTAGAAGTATATTGTTTATTTAGGTTAATGATCTTAGAAGTGTATTGTTTATTCAGGTTAATGTTATTGTTTTTATTGTATTTATTTATTTAAAAAAAAAAAGTTTAATTAAAGAAAGAGGGGAGATGTTGTGTTGTGGCTTGGAATTCCTGTGTGTCATGTGGAATCCTCTGACGGAGCTTGCTGATGTCTTGGCATTCCACATGACACTAACGGACCGAGGCACACGTCTTGTCTTCCTCTGTGCCCCTTTTACCTTCTATACTTAAATTGGATTATCTTACAATAAAGATCTACTTACCTCTTCCGCCCTCGTTGGACTCTTCACTTCAACACTCCATCCCTCACCTGGTCTGGTCGGGGCCTCCCTCTCCCTACCAGCCACCCCCCCCCACTTGAGCAATCAGACCACCACTGGCCTGAGTGATGGTGTTGTGCAAGTGTGTGCCTCCTACCCACCCCTGAACTACGATATTAGTTTTGCTTGTCCACCCCCTAGATCACATTACCCGGAGACTCCTCCCTCATTTTTGAACATCCTTCAGCCCCATTAAATACTCCTTTGCCTGAACTTCTGATGTAAATACTCATATTTTACCATTCATCACTGTTTTTAAGCGGGCAGGGGCCAACAGATAAGCCTCGCCTCCCTTCCCCTGAAATGGTTTGATCAACTGTCGAAGCCGCCATCTTTGCTCAACAGTGGCGTGGCAAAAATCTGGTTGGGTAAAGAAAGTTATCCCTTCCACACTGCGTGGAGCATTTGAACGTGCTTTATCAAATGGCCTGTCGTAACAGATAATTTCCAAAAAAGACTAAGACAACTCTAGGGTATTTGGGTTCTGCTAGATGCCCTCCCTCTCATCGAGCCATCGGGGCCCTATGAGCATGTTGAATCTCGATTCCCCAATCCCAATTAACCAGTTCTGGAAAGGCCCCCCCGGAGAAGCTTAATCAAATAGGCCCGGATATTAGTCTCTTCCACCCCTTCATTAATGCCAAAAAAGCACAAGTTATTTCTTCTCTGTCGATTCTCATGGTTTTCTAACTTCCACATTACATCAGTCAGTTGCCCCTCTTGTGTTACACATTGTTCTCTTATGGCCTAAACATCAGCCTCCACCGCTGCTGTCCTTTCCTCTATTGTATTCAGCTTAGCTTCGATTTTGGTATATGATTTTGCGACTTTACGGACTGTTCCTTGAAAGCGCTTAGTGGTGACCCTTGCGCGGCGACTTTCTATCCTTGCTTCTGTTTGAAGTTCTTTAATTGAATTATATATTGATTGCAGCATCTGGAATTCACCACTAGCAATACATGTGCTGCTCGCCAGACCAACAGCATTTCCCGCCGAATTATTGTTAGCTATTTGTTCACCATTTACAATGGGTACAAATGTTAGTCTAATACCTGAGTAATCCCATTTGAGTGTCTTACTGTCAACAAACATAGAAGATTTGATGCCCTCACTAGGGCCAGTCCGCACTTTTGTATGTCTACAATGTCACTGCTGCTGCCGCACTGTAGGTTCTTTACTTGATGATTTGTTCCCCGTCTCGGAGGACATACTACTACTCGCCACTGGTGATGTCAGATTCCTCTGTTAAAGAATAAAATGTATCCCCACCGTCTTTGGCCCAGTCCGGGTGTTTTAAAATCCTTTCAATTTCCTTATCTCCTGCCATCGATTTTGATGATATGTATTGCCAGCCCTCAGTACCCAGTGTAGTGGTTGTAGTGGTTGTAATGGTTGTATCGTCCAAGTCCCCCGCTGCTCCTCTCTCAACTGAGATCTCAGACCGTTGTACTGAGTGTCCAATTCCTCTGGTAGGGAATCTGTCCCTCTTCTCCTTTGTCCCCACACCACTGTCCAGAATATCGCTCTGTGAAACCTTTTGGAGAGGTTTACTAATTTCGAAGGGAGCTCCCTCCCTATTGGTTCCAAAAGGTACCACCTTTATCTCAGACTGACTGTTTGCTGGAGGGAGCAAGGTATGTTCAGTGTACTTTTCTTGTGCTTCTTCAGCAAGATATGATTGTGGGCTGGGCTTTACCTTTTGCCCTAACTTCCATAGGGGGAGTGATACCATCATCATTCGTAGGGTCTTTAACAGCGCTGGTTGTGTTTTTCCCGCTCAATTTGGCCGCTGTTGAGATAGGGCGTCTGACTGCCCCAACTGAATCTCCTTTGTCCTTCCCTATCTGCGTTGTCTTGTTCCCTTTGGCTTTATCGCCTGAGTACCGGGCAGCTTTTGGCACCATATTAATTTTCAGGATACTAGGAAAGGTTTTCATTAATTGTACGAGACCTTCTGTAACTGTTATCAGAGTCTGTAGTACCCCCTATACAACGGACTTTGCAATCTCATAATGTGTGCGATGGTGACCAGCTGTACTTAGCTGTATGGAAAGTATCATTAATGCTTCCCCGCTACGACTGTCTAAAATATTTGTTTTAGCATTTGGTAGGCATTAACGCTGGGAGAGCCCACCCCACCATGAAAAATTCGCCAGCAGCTGCTTTTTCAAAAACAACCGAAAAAAGGTAAAAGGTTATGGTGAAAAAAATACACGATGCCCAGCTTTTTCCCAGTTGCAGGCCTCTTAACAATCACTTTAACAATTTAGTGCCCTTCTAAGACTACCTCAAATGTCTTAATGACTTCTCATACTCTTTTCATCCATTAATGAGCCTGGTGTTTTTATTAGGCACTACAGGTCCAGCTATGACCCCCTTTGTTTCCTCCTCTTACTTGTTTATGTTCTTTTTTGATGATAGAGCCAAGCGGGGGTAGTGCTGAAGCCGGCTACCAGGGGTGAGGGCTCGCTCAATCCCCCCATGCAGCTGATGATTGCTCCGTCGCTGCTGGGCCCTGTCCAATCCTCGTGACCCCCGAAGCCAACTCCGCCGATTACCTCCATCAGGGTGATTCAGGGTTGTTCCGATTAGGAAAGAAGGCGCGATACCCAGGGGAGCAGCTTTTCCCTCAGCCGCCCCGCGTTCCGTGCCCTACGGTCTGCAGCAGTCCAGCGTTCAGTTCAAGATGGTTCTTGAACCATGATGGTTCCGATTAGGAAGGAAGGCCGGGGGGACGCGCGACATCCAGGTGGGCGGCTTTCCATCAGCCGCTCTGCGTTCCGTACCCAGCGGTCTGCAGCCTGCTGGTGTTCGGCTCCCGGAGGTTCTGATTAGAGAGGAAGACCGGGGGGACGCGCGATACCCCCGCGCGATAGGTTTTCCCTCAGCCGCTCCGTGCTCTGCGGTCTGCAGTCTGCTGGTGTTCGGGGTGGGCGGGGCAAACGGCCTCAGATTACGCGGCGTCCATCTTGCTCTACCCGCTTGATGAATTCCATATCTTCCCTTCTGACATAATGTATGACCATTAATAAACGCTTCGCAGAATATTTATTGTTTTTCTTATTAACATAGGAGTCTGCAAGGCTTTGTTTCACATTTGCAAGCCACATTTGCAAGCCAGGGAAAACTCTAACCCTGATAACTACAAACACAGTTGTTAATTATATTGTGACTAGAAGTGGCCCAGGGATTGCTCAAGACAAAAAATCCTAACAGAAGAGGTCCCATCAGAATACGATCTTCATGATAGAGCAAAGCCAGTTCCTCGTGACAAAAATAGTGAGGAGTTAATTAGGGAAGTGAGAAGAGATGCCCACAAAAGTGGTTCTCCTCTACTTGTAATGCATGACAATCTCCAAAACCCCTAACTCCACTTCCATAACAGGGAGTCGGGACACATTGCATAGTATATGTTTCTAAGCAGATAGCTTGCTTAAACTTAGTGTTCCTATACCTGTAAGTTTCTGCCCAGGGCCCTTTAGAATAAAAAACAAGGCTTAAATAAGGAAATCTGCACACACTCTGTAAAATAATCCCATTTACACAAATGATTCACAAAATATAATGTTTAGGGCTGCATGCCAAATGTATGGGATTTGGTAATATTGGTTGAGTGGTGTAAGTCTGTCATAAATTCATTAAAAAACATGATCAGACAACGTAGAGCATTTGGAGTATGGGCAAGATGCACCACATCAGCGGCATATAAAAGTACCAGGATAGGGACAAAATTAGCATGGGGAACATCTTCTTGAGGTACAGTACAAAAAAATCACTAAGCATGTTAATATAAATATTAAATATTAATGAAGCTAAAACACATCCTTGCCTCAGTCCACGTTGTAAACAAGGAGGTTCAGAGAGCTCTCCTTTATAACCAAATCTGACCCTGGGGGTCACATTTTGGTGTACAAATGCGAATTAATGGACAATTGGGTGTCAATCCCCAGTTCCAGCATAATGGCCTATAACCTGGCCTAGTTGACCTTGTCAAAACCTGAAGACAGGTCCATAAAAACAAGGTGCAGTGGGTTCCTTCTAGAAGTGGTATATTTGCCTGCTAACTGAGATGGAGGTTCAAACACTGTTACATCATACCTAAACCTTCTCTGAACCCATATTGCCAAGGTGATAGAATATTGTTACCTTGACACCATTTTCCTGATCTGTTAAAATTATCCTTTCTCTTATTTTAATGCTGGATTCAACTAGAGAGATGGGCCTATAACATTTAGGGTCAGTTCAACTACCTTTTTTAAAAATCTGGACAATAATTGAGCTTCACCAGGTTGAGGAAAGACAGCTTCTGTTGTTGAAGTGTTATAAGCCAATCAGATCTATGCGCAAGATCGAAAAGGATTACAAATCCTTCACGTCCCTAGATATGCAAATTTGTTTTACCCTTAATTTCTCAAGGACTACTGAACGGAATTACACCAGAACAACAAAAACACTCTTTGTGGACCAGGTCCTAGCTTCCTGACAAATCTGGTGTAAATCTGTCCAGTAGTTTTTGAGCTATTGCTGTTCAAAAACCCTATGAAAAAATGAATGGGGTAATGTGTTTGGGACCCCCATTGTTCTCGGCCCCCCCTTGGACAGAGCACCCCGAAACTTTCCAGGCAGCAGCTGACGAGACGGGCAAATTTTTGTGGAAAGTTTTGTCAATATTTATTAAGCTGCGCCAAACATATTGGCAAATTAAAAAATGCTTTTTATATAGAAACTAAGTCCTAACTATAACTACCTAGTGGTGAGCGCCAGTAGGTAATATATACATATATTACTAAAATCCTCAACCCACATGACTGCTCATTATGGAAGATGGTCAAAAACATCTTTTCAGTTTTGAGATTATCAGCCACTCTCCTGAATTCACTAGAATTCTTAAGAAAGGCTGTAGTGGTCAAGCAATCCCATTTCTCTTTTTGAATAACAGACTTTCCTTTTAACATGACTTATTTTGTATTAATTTAATATTTCAGTATTTTAGTAACGGTGGAGCTTTATTTAATGTTTAGACTAATATAATAAACGTTTGTGATTATTATTTATGGAAAAATGATTTGTAATGTTGGTTCAAGTTATGCTATACTTTTTGGGAGTTTTGTAGGTTAGTATGTATTTTATAAGATTACTTTGTCTATTATTTCTAAGTAATCACACCTTTGTTTATGAAGAGTTATGCTATGATATGTAGTTTTGTATGGTGCAGCTTATCACCTGTGAGGGTATCCAGGCACTGGAGCAGGAGCGTAGGTCCAGCGGTGCACCTAGATGAACAGTCAGGTCTTTAGTTTCTCACGGACGTTGAGAAGTGGAGCAGCAGGTCTGTTGAGCAGAAGATGTTTATTCCAGGTTTTGGTAATGATGAAGGAAAATGTGCGCTCTCCTGTCTTACTTCTGTGGAGGCATGGGATTCCTTTTAGGGGTTCGAGCGAAGCTGTCTGGAAGCTTGGTATAGTTGGAATCAATTGTTGAGGTATGCTCATCTTGTGTTGTGAAGGGCTTTGTAGACACGGATGAGCAGCCTGAATTTGCAACAGTTCTTGATGGATAAGCAGTGTAGCCAGTGTAGCTTGGTGAGTTTTACTTTAACTTGTAGCATGTCATACATCTTTTGGTTTATTTACTAAGTTTAGGTGCAATTTGGGTTACAAATTCCTCCATTCGTAGTTGTTGGCAGCTTTGCTCTCTTTGTAATGCTTCAATAAATTTATAGAATGAAGGTTGGGTTCTGCATAGTGTGGATAGGAAGGCATTGTGCCATCCTTCCACTGTGATGTGTGTTTTGGCTTCCTGTGCCAAGGTGCTGTCATAGATATTCCACTATGGTATCTGGAATTTGGATTGGCATCTGTGTCTAGAGCGATGCCATTTGTATTCACACTTTTTACTCTATTTTCATTTAACTCCTTGCTCTTGGATTGATCTTCAAGTTGTTTAGCATCCTTGATTTCATATACTCGTTGTTCAGGCATCTCTTTAAACCATCTAGCTCTGTGCACAATGCCTTTGGCAATGTTATGTGGATGCCATCTATTAAGTTAGGGTTATTTGATAATAGATTCTCCTGAAAATGTGGGTTGTTAGTAAACCCATCAGGTTGGTCCCTTAAAGTGACTCATACAAATCATCAAATTCACACACACTTAACAAGCTTCTCAATGCGGCTATGTAAAAAAACAACTTTTTATTCTGTTCCTCTAAACCAGAAAAGGTAGTTTTAAATAGATCCTCTTGGTCTCCAGCTCCTTGTGCTGCCAGTGGCTGAGTGAGACTTTTCTATATTTTCCTAATTGTGAAGGAGATTAGGTTATTTTTGTAATAGGAGAACATTTCCTCCTCCAAAGGCATTGAGATATAATTTTAAAAACCACTGTTTCCATAGTAGCGTAGGCTCTAGTAGCTTAGCTTCTCCGCAGTCATTTCAGTAAGGCAGGAGGTTATGTCATACCATTCCAAGATAAATACACACAGGAACAATAATGATAATTACTAACAAAAGACTACACTGAAATAAAACAGAGGTATTACAACTAGAAACTACAGTTATGGTAGTTTTGAAGGGTTTGTTGTGACTACTGAATATAGTAAAATATTCATTAGTGCATGCACATTTGCAGCATGCATACACAATTTTATTAAATTTGAACGCATGTGTATATAGCAGGGATGTTACACAGGTGGCAGTAGGTACATGCAGAAATACAAGAGGGGAACAGGTAACATTCTTTAATATCAGTAATGTGCATGTGTATTGCAGATGATACACCAACATTGTGATACATTCCAGAAAACTCCACTGAAAGTTGGCCGCCAGTAAATGTGGTGATGTTATGCTTTTCTGAGATCACCTACCACCACCCACAAATGAGAGCTTGTGTGAGCACACATCAGAATAATAGGATCTTATGGGATGTACCAGGATCTGCATGGCACATGTTTTAGGAAAGGGACTCCAGAAGAACACAGCATGGAATACACGCAGCCACCAAGGACATCAAAAACTTGCGAGAGTAAGGTAAAGCCATGAAACGGTGCTCCCCGAAAAGAACAGTAGAGCATATAAGCAGGAAAAGCCTGTGAGCTGTTCATTTACAGGCACACTGTGTGACAGATATATCACAGACATTCATTAGCACGTGTATGGATAGGATACAGAGCAGCAGGGCTAATATAGTAGGCTGGTTAATTACTCCTGGAGTTCAAATGGAGCAATGTTCTGATAGTTCAGAGCAAAGTACACACAAGTACCACAAATATGTGAAGAGATGCTACAGGCACTTGGGAACACCAGAAAAAAATACCGAAAAAAATCAGGGGTGATGATTTGCCAGCTGTCTCGTGAACAGCAGAAATAAAGATCCTCGTCAGCACTATTGAAATACTGCTGAATGTGTCAAAGGTAAGTTGACATTTTATTAAGTAGTTATAGGCATTGTTAAGTGTTCCTTCAGCATTTTCACATTTCTAACTGTCCACATTAAACTGTTCAGTGAAACTCCAAGAATCTCAAGCAGGGCAACACTATTAGCAGAAGAGGGGAATGATAGAATGAACCAAGGAGAAAATTAAAAGAAATATAGGAGGATGAGAAATAAAACAAAAAATAAATATCCTGACTCTGCGCCATCCCAGATGCAGAGGGCTCACACCTTGCTGTTGCAGATATAATTGATGATTCTTGGATTATGCATTATAGAATGAGATCCCAAGTAGTTAGGCTATCCATAGGTCCATCTAAATGAAAGAAAGTTTATAAGGTACCTTTCACTTTCCTATGGACAAATCCAACAGGAATACTTTAGGTCCAGTTCCCCAGGACTATGCTTTCTGACAAATTAATTGACTGTCTCGATAGGGACTCTTCAATTTTTTTTTTAATTTTTTTTTTAGCAAAGACCCGAAGAGTTTTGACAAGGCCCTAAACCTCAATCAGAAGAAGCTGCTGTACATTCTAGGCCCACTAATGCAAATTATGGAGCTGACTTGCCCTGTGAGCTGTCATAACCCACTTGGCCCCTATAGCACCTTCTGCCATCTATGGCCTCCTTTCTACCAGAGTGTTTGGGGCCAGGAGGGAGAAACACACATTGATTGCATGCAGTCCCAATACAAACATGCCCAGACACATGCACAACACAAGCTCATCCAATCACACCACAAACACTCCCATGCACAACACACGCACGTCCAAGCCAGTTACAGACATGTCCACTCACATTGCAAACATAACCATTCACATTGCAGTCACACCCACACACACCACAGACATGCCCACTCACACAACAGCCTCATGCTTTCACCCCTCCTAGTCCCTGATAAGGAGCCGCCCGATAGATGGTTCCACAGCCACGCAAGACTTGAAAATCTGGGTGGCCATCTTGGATGGCAAAGGTATAAACGGCCACACCTCAGACCATGCCTTGCTTGACAATCTGGCTCCCATAGCAGCAAGACCTCCAGAGTCTCCTGACTTGGTGAATCTAAGTCCTGCTCAGCACCAGCATCTCTCTTCCAGTTTCAGGAACAGTAACCCCAGAGCCCCAACATGATTACCTAAAGGAGAAAAAAGAGAGGGTTCAGTGCTCGCACGCATGAGTTTTCACACTTCAATTATATAGAGAGCAAATGAGCGAGATCAAAGACTGCATGCACTGCTATTAGGCATTAATAAAAAACTGTCACAAAAAGAGACTGCAAGACTGAATGTAGAACTTGGTGGTACTTAAATGCAGCATTTTTGGGGCATTTGAATACTGGCAACGAGGCTGGTACAAGGGTTGGTCTTCCAAGGCACAAGAGTATAGAAGAAGCCCAAGCTCAAGCCATGCAATACCAAGTGTCTATTTGTATGACTGTGGTGAGTAGCAGCATCCAAGTATGAGTGATTAGTGTGAAGGAGAGTGCCCATAGGAGAGTGCCATAAATTAGGTGTGAATGAGAACCAGTGAACCTAAGCTTTGTCTCTGAAGTAAGAGCTTCCAACCACAACCCACCCTTATCCCACCAAACAAAGTTGGCACCCTTAGAATATCCAGCCCAGGTATGCCACCAAACTTATGAACTTAGCAATCTACACAGCAATTGTCCCAGAGTTCCAGATACCCAGAATCATTAGTAAGAATTGTTATTGCACACACAAGCAGGTGTAGACCAGATTTAAACTCCACAGTACCAGTCCACACACCTGGCACAACACAGCATTTCCTAAGAACAAGACACCTGGAGGGCAGACACAGGCAGTTCGAAGTGGACACTCGAGCAGTTTCTGTTCCTCCACTTACCTTGTTAGCTTCCCCCTTTACCCTTGCTGCTTCCTCTTGGTGGGTTGTTTGAACACTCGCTAGGGTTATCGCAGTGGGTATTGGCAGATGTATCTTCAGACCACCGCTCCTTCTGGGTACAACAAGACAAGGTCAGTGCTTCCTATTGAATGTTATAGTACTGAATAACCAGGCGGAGCTGATACTTCTTCCGGTTTTAAGAGACAGTAGCCATCATGCAATGTTTTAGTTAATGCTTATGTCCTTCTTTCTGCGGAATGTCACAAGTCACTCCTAACAAGGTACATCTGAAACTGGAAGACATCCCAAGTAAGACGTTGGGTACTAAGGCTAATCAACACCTATCTGGGGTGATCCATTCATAAAGGAGAGTTCTATATATGTGCAGACTTTCAAAGTTTTGAAAAAGACCCCACAGAATTTGAAGAATGTGTTTAGCCCTTGAGTTTGTGCCAAAGCTGACTGAGGTCGGACTCGCTCCTACAGTGCTTCCAATCACAGCCCACTTAATTGCTTAGAGCTCCTCCTAGTGGATGGCAGTAGATTCTAGAATCTCTTTTGGCTGCAAAGTGGAGTGCATTATAGAGGCTGGTGCCAGAGTGACAGAGTATAATTCCTTCTAAATAATGGCAGATTATCAGCAGTTCATTTTTTCCCCCAATTGGTTGAATGACAGACTCTTTCCATTTCTCCATCAAAAGAATTTGATTACATTTTACATTTGGGTACTTTAAACACTAGAGTGTTCAGAATAGCATTCTATACTCACCCAGTTCATCTAGCATTTACTAAGTAGGTGTTTTTTCAGAAGACAGAAAGGAATGTAGGTTTCAGGAGGGGGTTATTGTGGAAAGAGTTAGCTCCAGACCATGGTCACAGTTTTGTAAGCAATCTGCTTTTGGTGTGGAAGTAAGACAAAGGGTATGATTGGGTGAGAAACATCTACTTCAAAATTGGTGATAATCATTGTCTGAGAGATGGGGATTGCATGGTCAAGTTAGATTTAAGGAATGCGTCCATGCAAGTTGGATTCTCCTGCAGAGGTTCCTTCACTGTCAGTGGAGGACAGGACACTCACGGTTAAGTCACTTCCTTTCAGTTTCTTTAGATCTCTTTGATGATGTACTAAGATTCACCAACAAGTGTGCCATCTGTTGAGGTTGCATGAAAACAGAATTATAATTTATGTAGACAAAAAATGTTGTTAATGTTTCTCAGTAAGACAACTTTGAAATGTCAGATTCATATGCCTCTGCCATGTCTTCAGATGTGAGGTTTTGAGATTAACCACAAGACGTCAATATTAATATTCATTGCAACGATTCAGGTTATTTATTTCATGGTTGATTCAGTTTTCCTTCTGTCTCTAAAGTTAATGTGATAAAATAAGAGGTTCATGCTCTATTACAGTGTTAAAAGTGGACAGGTTTTTTTTTAGGAGATTAGCCAGGACTGACAGTCTGTTCTTGGCATCTAATCAGTCTACATTTCCAGCTCCCTTACATTACAGTCCTCTCCAAATGTTGAAGGAATTCAATTTGACAAGGGGTTTCCCTTACTCGGCCATAGTCTCCTTGTCACCAGGTGCAAGGGGAAGCTGGTGTGGTGGCTGTTCTGGATGAAGGCTTGGAGTGTGTGTTTTTTATTTTTTATTCAAAACTAGGTGTCATGTCAGTCACCAGCAAGCTTGATGTGTAAGTAGAAATGGAGAAAAGTGCTTTTTAGACGCATTCATATATATTCTTCTACATTACTTAGGGCAGCTCACAAGTTTCCTTGCAATTAAACATCTACTGCCGGAAAAGATGGAGTTTTGTGTTCTCCTGTTACTGGAAAAGATCTCAGCTGTCATTCACATACACAAATTAGGACAGCCTGGTATGTTTGGCCATAGAGCTCTTACATTTTTCCCTAGCCAGGGACAAATGGTACAAAAGGTGTATCTATAGGGACTCTGTCCAATATGGTGGCAGATTGAGTGATCCAGATTTCTCCTTGACATGAGTGGCTGGGTATAGGAGTAGTCAGTGTTTCACCTTTTTGGTTGGTTATGAGGTACATTCAGGAAGATAGGTTAAACTTCTAACTGAACCACAAACCTCTGCAGCTCTTCAGTTACAGACCACATTTGGAACCTGGGAACACACCCATTCCACCCAGGGAATCCCTTTATCCCTATAATATTTCCTCCTTTCTTAATGATTCTACAGTCTTTAGAATTATATTTTGGTGTGGTACCCTCAGTGTCAGGAAATGTTTCATATATTTTCCCAGGCCTTTCTCTTCTTTTCCTCATCAGATTTTAAAGCCCTGTGGGAGCCCCTCATGAATTGCCGCTCTAGGGTCAACTTCTATTTACTATTGATTGTTTTTGAGAATGCCAAGGAATCATGCAATGTGTACTTTTTATGGAAATAATTTTCATGCATCTTTGATTCTTGGACTCTGTCATCTCCAGCCAAATCTGAATATGCCCTGGTCAGTTCCAAATATCTGGTGTCCGGGACAGCATTTAATACCTTTACTTCCCCATCTCCACCCATTAAAGGGATTACATTTTCGGTAAACACTTTTTTCCAGGTAAGGATTCTAGACGTTTTATGTGCCATTTTAGCAAAGCATATTTTAGTCAAAGGCTAGTCGCTGGGTAAACATTTTCCTGGTAAGAATGCCAGTACATTTTCTCAATCTTTGAAGTGCACCCTACACTCATACATTCAACCTTTGGGACATTAAGATTTTTAAAACTTTTATCTGGCAATGCCAAATAATGAATATCTTTCATTGAAAATTAGTATCTGTGAAAATGTCATTTTGTAAACTATAATTATGTATACAGTGTTGTATATTTGGATGATATCCTGATCTAATCTCTCACTTTAAAAGAACATTGATATCAAGTGCGAGAAGTGCCCTCAAGACTGAGAAAATATTCCATGTACCCCAATGACGAGAAGTGTCTCTTGAAGTTCCTACCACCTGTATTCTTAGGTTTGAAATCTCTGGGCAGGGGCTTTGGGTGGATCCTGCAAAAGTCAAGGCAGTTCTAGAATGGTGTTCTCCACTGAGCTTATACCTTCCTAGCAAGGCCATGCAGACCTGAGATCTCAAATTGAACCACAACTCACCTGCTGAAGGATACCCAGGTCAGCAAAAGATGATGTAACTAATCACCAGAGCTGTTTGGTGGCCTGGTATCAAGGCCATAATCAAGAACTAGGTAAAAAGATTTGACATAAATACAAAAGCTAAATCATCACACAGACCAGTAGCTGGAGTCATACAGATTTTTTCCCAGACCATACAATTCCTGAAACATGATCTCTATGGAGTTTATTGCTGACTTATCCCCATCACAGGGTTATACTACAATGTTGGCAGTGATAAACTATTGAACAAAGATGGGACGTTTTATTCCATTGAAATATCTTTCAAAAGCTGTGGAATTGGCTGCAATCTTTATTTTTTACATTTTCCACCTTCATGGTCTGTTTGAGGACCTTATCACAGGTAGAGAACATGGAATACATCTGTCCTTTAGATTTAACTGATGAAAATAATTGCTACCAAGAACTTTATGTATAAGAGTTACTATTCGAAGACAATTGATCAAACTGAACTGGCTAAATCTCTTTTTGGAACAACATTTGCAATATTTCCCCAGACACACCCAAGTGTTAGGTAGTAATGGATTGTTGTGGAGCTATTTTAGTGATGTCTATGGGCACGTACGTTTAGCAACTAGGCTTGCCACTGGTGTCCTTTAGCCTAGTAACATTTTATTCTGCTTCATTTTATTATTTTAGAATTGGCCACATTCGTGGTGGTGTTTAATTTTCTTTATCTAGTTGTCCTTTCGCCTGGGAAAGCATTACATTTCTTAGCATGACATTCTTTCACTCTGTGCTTTCCTCAAGGTTGCAGTAGAATAGGATTGTCGGCACAATTGGTACACTCCGTCTCTAACATTCACAGAAATACACATATTTTTACGTTGGGGACATTTTTCTCAAAACATCAGTTGTTTTATTTTTAAAACACGTCCCTGTCCCTTGCACGTTAAAGGGAGGTTCCAGCCAGGTGACCACGACCGCATGCTGTTTGACTTCGTTACAGCCGCTCAGTGAGATCACCGGCTCCCTGGCCCACCTGGGGATGGTGTCTCTATAGATAACAGGCTTCTTCACTCAGGTATCAGGGGTGAAGTCTTCCCAGGGGGAATCCTGAGGGGCAGATTTGGGCTTATCCTGCTGTGCTCTAACATATCCTCGCTAGGAAGTGCACATATTATGCAACATGACAGTATAGTGGGTCTTTTCCTATGTTTCACTGTCCTTGTCACCATTTTGCTTCTAGTATGATTCATCATTCTAATTATTGCATTTCATGCCTTTTTATTGAACCACTTTTCTGTCTCTGTCTGCCTTTGCATGTGTGAGACTAATATAACTGAGAGAAAAGGATGAGATCTGATCCATCACGATTTCCCTGAGAAGTAATCATTTCATGCGCCCGGTTGTCACAAATCATCTCTGCTCTTGGGAAGAAATGAGGTGCTGCTAGCTGGCCGGAAGGGTTAGGCTGAAAGTTGTCACATGGTGTGGAATTGAACTCAGTTCCCCCAATCCAGTGGTGATGCCACCCGAATCCAGCAGTCTTGTTTCAATGAGAACCAACATGACAGTATGATTACAGGCTTTCAGCTGGTCATAATGGAGCCTTTGGTGTTATAATTGAGTATAACACCTCTCTGGGCCTGATTTAAAGTTTTCTAGAGGAGGTTACTCTGTCACAAACGTGACGGATATCCAGTCTGCAGTGCTACGTTCCGATTATAGCCCATGGGGAGTGTAATTCAGCTGACGGGATATCCGTCACATTTGTTACATAGTAATCAATCCGCCAAACTCTAAATCAAACTCTCTGTTTTAAATGAAAGGAGAAAATCTAGATTGTATTCAAGAAATCAAGGGAGAGATTCCCCCGCCACCCATTCCTAATATTTTGTGTTTTTGTTTCTAGTTAGAACATGAAAAAACGTTTTGGGCTTTATGAGATGGCTTTGCCTTACGGTTTGACCTCTTTCAAGTTCACCATTAGCAAGTGCTGCTTTTATATAATTTATCTGGACTATTTTGGTCTGCTGTCTTCTGCAAAAAAGAGGGCATCATAATGCACAATAGGTTACTGACAGGGTGGCTGCATGCTCACTGGAGGACAGAATTCTCACGGGTTATTTAATCTGGACAATATTTGTGTTTGTAATGTTTTGGCATCCATTTTGGGTGCATGATTTATATGAAATGTGTTTCTTTATTCCTACAGAATTACAGTAAAGGGGGCTGGCCATAATCTTTGGCTCCATGTTATTGCTATAATCTAAACCTTTTATTACATTAATGAGGTTGAGTCTAAATTACTTTAAACAATAGTTTATAGGAAACTTTGTAAGGCTACCAAAATACTCAACGTCAATGAGACACACATTTTTTCAGTCTTGGACTAACCTTTACCTTGACTGGAAATAAGGCACCCAATGAGATGGTGATGTTCAATAAACCCATGTCCATGTCCATGTTTGTCTCAAAATATCAGTGACACTGCACTACTCCACATAAAATCTAGCAAGTGAGTACTGTGAGACTCATGTAAAACTGAGGTGAAAAAATGACTGAGCATTTTCCTGGGCTTGTAACACCCGTATGTATGCTTTTTTGCATAACTAGCATTTTAGTATTTTGTTGGATAATCATACCAGGAGCCGCTCTATAATCATATGGGTTGCTCTTGTTTAATTGTGTTGTGCCTTTTGCTACCATGGTACTTCTTTTCTAAAATGATCTGCCAGTCAATCCTGGAAAGACTGTCCTTATATTACAAGCAAATTATTCAAAGTAAAAATAACAAACAGATTTCGAATGTGTCCCCCATTCCATGGCAGAGGCTTCGTGGGAAATGGGGATGAGATGTTGTGAGGAATCTTGGCGTTTTTCATTATACCCATCTTTCTGTCTTGTTTTTCTCAAACGTTTTGATTTTTGTGAATCTGAGCAGTTGTGAATCAGCCAAGTGGCATTGCAGGCCAAGCCTAGGTGTTAAAATGCATACTGCTCTATTTATTTGCAATCCAAATACTAAGCATAAAACTGCTATCAGTTTTCCTTCTAAATTTTAAGAAATAACATAGTACCTAAATATAAAATGTGAGCTAAACAGTTAACTCTTTTTTAAACATAAATATGGCATGTGTGACAAGCAAAGCTAAATCTGTTTACATTCATGACAAATAATCAATGAAAATAATAGTCATTTGTCAATATAGATTTTTACCTTGTATCCCTGCATTCAAGAGCTGCTTCTAATCCACTGATCAAAGACTCCCCTGAATAAAATTCTTTCCGTTCTCCAAACCCTTTTGACAAACATTTGTTAAAAGAAGCATGATCTTCATGGTCTGTTTGGGGACATTATCACAGGTAGAGAACATGGGATACATCTGTCCTTTAGATTTAACTGATGAAAATAATTGCTACCAAGAACTTTATGTATAAGAGTTACTATCCGAAGACAATTGATCAAACTGAACTGGCTAAATCTCTTTTTGGAACAACATTTGCAATATTTCCCCAGACACACCCAAGTGTTAGGTACTATTGGATTGTTGTGGAGCTATTTTAGTGATGTCTATGGGCACGTACGTTTAGCAACTAGGCTTGCCACTGGTGTCCGTTATCCTAGTAACATTTTATTCTGCTTCATTTTATTATTTTAGAATTGGCCACATTTGTGGTGGTGTTTTATTTTCTTTATCTAGTTGTCCTTTCGCCTAGGAAAGCATTACATTTCTTAGCATGACATTCTTTCACTCTGTGCTTTCCTCAAGGTTGCAGAGGAATAGGATTGTCAGCACAATTGGTACACTCCGTCTCTAACATTCACAGAAATACACATATTTTTACGTTGGGGACATTTTTCTCAAAACATCAGTTGTTTTATTTTAAAAAAACGTCCCTGTCCCTTGCACGTTAAAGGGAGGTTCCAGCCAGGTGACCACGACCGCATGCTGTTTGACTTCGTTACAGCCGCTCAGTGAGATCACCGGCTCCCTGGCCCACCTGGGGATGGTGTCTCTATAGATAACAGGCTTCTTCACTCAGGTATCAGGGGTGAAGTCTTCCCAGGGGGAATCCTGAGGGGCAGATTTGGGCTTATCCTGCTGTGCTCTAACATATCCTCGCTAGGAAGTGCACATATTATGCAACATGACAGTATAGTGGGTCTTTTCCTATGTTTCACTGTCCTTGTCACCATTTTGCTTCTAGTATAATTCATCATTCTAATTATTGCATTTCATGCCTTTTTATTGAACCACTTTTCTGTCTCTGTCTGCCTTTGCATGTGTGAGACTAATGTAACTGAGAGAAAAGGATGAGATCTGATCCATCACGATTTCCCTGAGAAGTAATCATTTCATGCGCCCGGTTGTCACAAATCATCTCTGCTCTTGGGAAGAAATGAGTTGCTGCTAGCTGGCCGGAAGGGTTAGGCTGAAAGTTGTCACATGGTGTGGAATTGAACTCAGTTCCCCCAATCCAGTGGTGCTGCCACCCGAATCCAGCAGTCTTGTTTCAATGAGAACCAACATGACAATATGATTACAGGCTTTCAGCTGGTCATAATGGAGCCTTTGGTGTTATAATTGAGTATAACACCTCTCTGGGCCTGATTTAAAGTTTTCTAGAGGAGGTTACTCCGTCACAAACGTGACGGATATCCAGTCTGCAGTGCTACGTTCCGATTATAGCCCATGGGGAGTGTAATTCAGCGGACGGGATATCCGTCACATTTGTTACATAGTAATCAATCCGCCAAACTCGAAATCAAACTCTCTGTTTTAAATGAAAGGAGAAAATCTAGATTGTATTCAAGAAATCAAGGGAAAGATTCCCCCGCCACCCATTCCTAATATTTTGTGTTTTTGTTTCTAGTTAGAACATGAAAAAACTTTTTGGGCTTTATGAGATGGCTTTGCCTTACGGTTTGACCTCTTTCAAGTTCACCATTAGCAAGTGCTGCTTTTATATAACTTATCTGGACTATTTTGGTCTGCTGTCCTCTGCAAAAAAGAGGGCATCATAATGCACAATAGGTTACTGACAGGGTGGCTGCATGCTCACTGGAGGACAGAATTCTCACGGGTTATTTAATCTGGAAAATATTTGTGTTTGTAATGTTTTGGCATCCATTTTGGGTGCATGATTTATATGAAATGTGTTTCTTTATTCCTACAGAATTAAGGTAAAGGGGGCTGGCCATAATCTTTGGCTCCATGTTATTGCTATAATCTAAACCTTTTATTACATTAATGAGGTTGAGTCTAAATTACTTTAAACAATAGTTTATAGGAAACTTTGTAAGGTTACCAAAATACTCCACGTCAATGAGACACACATTTTTTCAGTCTTGGACTAACCTTTACCTTGACTGGAAATAAGGCACCCAATGAGATGGTGATGTTCAATAAACCCATGTCCATGTCCATGTTTGTCTTAAAATATCAGTGACACTGCACTACTCCACATAAAATCTAGCAAGTGAGAACTGTGAGACTCATGTAAAACTGAGGTGAAAAAATGACTGAGCATTTTCCTGGGCTTGTAACACCCGTATGTATGCTTTTTTACATAACTAGCATTTTAGTATGTTGTTGGATAATCATACCAGGAGATGCTCTATAATCATATGGGTTGCTCTTGTTTAATTGTGTTGTGCCTTTTGCTACCATGGTACTTCTTTTCTAAAATGATCTGCCAGTCAATCCTGGAAAGACTGTCCTTATATTACAAGCAAATTATTCAAAGTAAAAATAACAAACAGATTTTGAATGTGTCCCCCATTCCATGGCAGAGGCTGCGTGGGAAATGGGAATGAGATGTTGTGAGGAATCTTGGCGTTTTTCATTATACTCATCTTTCTGTCTTGTTTTTCTCAGACTTTTTGATTTTTGTGAATCTGAGCGGTTGTGAATCAGCCAAGTGGCATTGCAGGCCAAGCCTAGGTGTTAAAATGCATACTGCTCTATTTATTTGCAATTCAAATACTAAGCATAAAACTGCTATCAGTTTTCCTTCTAAATTTTAAGAAAAAACATAGTACCTAAATATAAAATGTGAGCTAAACAGTTAACTATTTTTTAAACATAAATATGGCATGTGTTACAAGCAAAGCTAAAGCTGTTTACATTCATGACAAATAATCAATGAAAATAATAGTCATTTGTCAATATAGATTTTTACCTTGTATCCCTGCATTCGAGAGCTGCTTCTAATCCGCTGATCAAAGACTCCCCTGAATAAAATTCTTTCCGTTCTCCAAACCCTTTTGACAAACATTTGTTAAAAGAAGCTTGATCTTCATGGTCTGTTTGGGGACATTATCACAGGTAGAGAACATGGGATACATCTGTCCTTTAGATTTAACTGATGAAAATAATTGCTACCAAGAACTTTATGTATAATTGTTACTATCCGAAGACAATTGATCAAACTGAACTGGCTAAATCTCTTTTTGGAACAACATTTGCAATATTTCCCCAGACACACCCAAGTGTTAGGTACTAATGGATTGTTGTGGAGCTATTTTAGTGATGTCTATGGGCACGTACGTTTAGCAACTAGGCTTGCCACTGGTGTCCTTTATCCTAGTAACATTTTATTCTGCTTCATTTTATTATTTTAGAATTGGCCACATTTGTGGTGGTGTTTTATTTTCTTTATCTAGTTGTCCTTTCGCCTAGGAAAGCATTACATTTCTTAGCATGACATTCTTTCACTCTGTGCTTTCCTCAAGGTTGCAGTGGAATAGGATTGTCGGCACAATTGGTACACTCCGTCTCTAACATTCACAGAAATACACATATTTTTACGTTGGGGAAATTTTTCTCAAAACATCAGTTGTTTTATTTTTAAAACACGTCCCTGTCCCTTGCACGTTAAAGGGAGGTTCCTGCCAGGTGACCACGACCGCATGCTATTTGACTTCGTTACAGCCGCTCAGTGAGATCACCGGCTCCCTGGCCCACCTGGGGATGGTGTCTCTATAGATAACAGGCTTCTTCACTCAGGTATCAGGGGTGAAGTCTTCCCAGGGGGAATCCTGAGGGGCAGATTTGGGCTTATCCTGCTGTGCTCTAACATATCCTCGCTAGGAAGTGCACATATTATGCAACATGACAGTATAGTGGGTCTTTTCCTATGTTTCACTGTCCTTGTCACCATTTTGCTTCTAGTATGATTCATCACTCTAATTATTGCATTTCATGCCTTTTTATTGAACCACTTTTCTGTCTGTGTCTGCCTTTGCATGTGTGAGACTAATGTAACTGAGAGAAAAGGATGAGATCTGATCCATCACGATTTCCCTGAGAAGTAATCATTTCATGCGCCCGGTTGTCACAAATCATCTCTGCTCTTGGGAAGAAATGAGTTGCTGCTAGCTGGCCGGAAGGGTTAGGCTGAAAGTTGTCACATGGTGTGGAATTGAACTCAGTTCCCCCAATCCAGTGGTGCTGCCACCCGAATCCAGCAGTCTTGTTTCAATGAGAACCAACATGACAATATGATTACAGGCTTTCAGCTGGTCATAATGGAGCCTTTGGTGTTATAATTGAGTATAACACCTCTCTGGGCCTGATTTAAAGTTTTCTAGAGGAGGTTACTCCGTCACAAACGTGACGGATATCCAGTCTGCAGTGCTACGTTCCGATTATAGCCCATGGGGAGTGTAATTCAGCGGACGGGATATCCGTCACATTTGTTACATAGTAATCAATCCGCCAAACTCGAAATCAAACTCTCTGTTTTAAATGAAAGGAGAAAATCTAGATTGTATTCAAGAAATCAAGGGAAAGATTCCCCCGCCACCCATTCCTAATATTTTGTGTTTTTGTTTCTAGTTAGAACATGAAAAAACTTTTTGGGCTTTATGAGATGGCTTTGCCTTACGGTTTGACCTCTTTCAAGTTCACCATTAGCAAGTGCTGCTTTTATATAACTTATCTGGACTATTTTGGTCTGCTGTCCTCTGCAAAAAAGAGGGCATCATAATGCACAATAGGTTACTGACAGGGTGGCTGCATGCTCACTGGAGGACAGAATTCTCACGGGTTATTTAATCTGGAAAATATTTGTGTTTGTAATGTTTTGGCATCCATTTTGGGTGCATGATTGATATGAAATGTGTTTCTTTATTCCTACAGAATTAAGGTAAAGGGGGCTGGCCATAATCTTTGGCTCCATGTTATTGCTATAATCTAAACCTTTTATTACATTAATGAGGTTGAGTCTAAATTACTTTAAACAATAGTTTATAGGAAACTTTGTAAGGTTACCAAAATACTCCACGTCAATGAGACACACATTTTTTCAGTCTTGGACTAACCTTTACCTTGACTGGAAATAAGGCACCCAATGAGATGGTGATGTTCAATAAACCCATGTCCATGTCCATGTTTGTCTTAAAATATCAGTGACACTGCACTACTCCACATAAAATCTAGCAAGTGAGAACTGTGAGACTCATGTAAAACCGAGGTGAAAAAATGACTGAGCATTTTCCTGGGCTTGTAACACCCGTATGTATGCTTTTTTACATAACTAGCATTTTAGTATGTTGTTGGATAATCATACCAGGAGATGCTCTATAATCATATGGGTTGCTCTTGTTTAATTGTGTTGTGCCTTTTGCTACCATGGTACTTCTTTTCTAAAATGATCTGCCAGTCAATCCTGGAAAGACTGTCCTTATATTACAAGCAAATTATTCAAAGTAAAAATAACAAACAGATTTTGAATGTGTCCCCCATTCCATGGCAGAGGCTGCGTGGGAAATGGGAATGAGATGTTGTGAGGAATCTTGGCGTTTTTCAATATACTCATCTTTCTGTCTTGTTTTTCTCAGACTTTTTGATTTTTGTGAATCTGAGCGGTTGTGAATCAGCCAAGTGGCATTGCAGGCCAAGCCTAGGTGTTAAAATGCATACTGCTCTATTTATTTGCAATTCAAATACTAAGCATAAAACTGCTATCAGTTTTCCTTCTAAATTTTAAGAAAAAACATAGTACCTAAATATAAAATGTGAGCTAAACAGTTAACTATTTTTTAAACATAAATATGGCATGTGTTACAAGCAAAGCTAAAGCTGTTTACATTCATGACAAATAATCAATGAAAATAATAGTCATTTGTCAATATAGATTTTTACCTTGTATCCCTGCATTCGAGAGCTGCTTCTAATCCGCTGATCAAAGACTCCCCTGAATAAAATTCTTTCCGTTCTCCAAACCCTTTTGACAAACATTTGTTAAAAGAAGCTTGATCTTCATGGTCTGTTTGGGGACATTATCACAGGTAGAGAACATGGGATACATCTGTCCTTTAGATTTAACTGATGAAAATAATTGCTACCAAGAACTTTATGTATAATTGTTACTATCCGAAGACAATTGATCAAACTGAACTGGCTAAATCTCTTTTTGGAACAACATTTGCAATATTTCCCCAGACACACCCAAGTGTTAGGTACTAATGGATTGTTGTGGAGCTATTTTAGTGATGTCTATGGGCACGTACGTTTAGCAACTAGGCTTGCCACTGGTGTCCTTTATCCTAGTAACATTTTATTCTGCTTCATTTTATTATTTTAGAATTGGCCACATTTGTGGTGGTGTTTTATTTTCTTTATCTAGTTGTCCTTTCGCCTAGGAAAGCATTACATTTCTTAGCATGACATTCTTTCACTCTGTGCTTTCCTCAAGGTTGCAGTGGAATAGGATTGTCGGCACAATTGGTACACTCCGTCTCTAACATTCACAGAAATACACATATTTTTACGTTGGGGAAATTTTTCTCAAAACATCAGTTGTTTTATTTTTAAAACACGTCCCTGTCCCTTGCACGTTAAAGGGAGGTTCCTGCCAGGTGACCACGACCGCATGCTATTTGACTTCGTTACAGCCGCTCAGTGAGATCACCGGCTCCCTGGCCCACCTGGGGATGGTGTCTCTATAGATAACAGGCTTCTTCACTCAGGTATCAGGGGTGAAGTCTTCCCAGGGGGAATCCTGAGGGGCAGATTTGGGCTTATCCTGCTGTGCTCTAACATATCCTCGCTAGGAAGTGCACATATTATGCAACATGACAGTATAGTGGGTCTTTTCCTATGTTTCACTGTCCTTGTCACCATTTTGCTTCTAGTATGATTCATCACTCTAATTATTGCATTTCATGCCTTTTTATTGAACCACTTTTCTGTCTCTGTCTGCCTTTGCATGTGTGAGACTAATGTAACTGAGAGAAAAGGATGAGATCTGATCCATCACGATTTCCCTGAGAAGTAATCATTTCATGCGCCCGGTTGTCACAAATCATCTCTGCTCTTGGGAAGAAATGAGTTGCTGCTAGCTGGCCGGAAGGGTTAGGCTGAAAGTTGTCACATGGTGTGGAATTGAACTCAGTTCCCCCAATCCAGTGGTGCTGCCACCCGAATCCAGCAGTCTTGTTTCAATGAGAACCAACATGACACTTTCAGCTGGTCATAATGGAGCCTTTGGTGTTATAATTGAGTATAACACCTCTCTGGGCCTGATTTAAAGTTTTCTAGAGGAGGTTACTCCGTCACAAACATGACGGATATCCAGTTTGCAGTGCTACGTTCCGATTATAGCCCATGGGGAGTGTAATTCAGCTGACGGGATATCCGTCACATTTGTTGCATAGTAATCAATCCGCCAAACTCGAAATCAAACTCTCTGTTTTAAATGAAAGGAGAAAATCTAGATTGTATTCAAGAAATCAAGGGAAAGATTCCCCCGCCACCCATTCCTAATATTTTGTGTTTTTGTTTCTAGTTAGAACATGAAAAAACGTTTTGGGCTTTATGAGACGGCTTTGCCTTACGGTTTGACCTCTTTCAAGTTCACCATTAGCAAGTGCTGCTTTTATATAACTTATCTGGACTATTTTGGTCTGCTGTCCTCTGCAAAAAAGAGGGCATCATAATGCACGATAGGTTACTGACAGGGTGGCTGCATGCTCACTGGAGAACAGAATTCTCACGGGTTATTTAATCTGGAAAATATTTGTGTTTGTAATGTTTTGGCATCCATTTTGGGTGCATGATTTATATGAAATGTGTTTCTGTATTCCTACAGAATTACAGTAAAGGGGGCTGGCCATATTCTTTGGCTCTATGTTATTGCTATAATCTAAACCTTTTATTACATTATTGAGGTTGAGTCTAAATTACTTTAAACAATAGTTTATAGGAAACTTTGTAAGGCTACCAAAATACTCCACGTCAATGAGACACACATTTTTTCAGTCTTGGACTAACCTTTACCTTGACTGGAAATAAGGCACCCAATGAGATGGTGATGTTCAATAAACCCATGTCCATGTCAATGTTTGTCTTAAAATATCAGTGACACTGCACTACTCCACATAAAATCTAGCAAGTGAGAACTGTGAGACTCATGTAAAACTGAGGTGAAAAAATGACTGAGCATTTTCCTGGGCTTGTAACACCCGTATGTATGCTTTTTTGCATAACTAGCATTTTAGTATTTTGTTGGATAATCATACCAGGAGCTGCTCTATAATCATATGGGTTGCTCTTGTTTAATTGTGTTGTGCCTTTTGCTACCATGGTACTTCTTTTCTAAAATGATCTGCCAGTCAATCCTGGCAAGACTGTCCTTATATTACAAGCAAATTATTCAAAGTAAAAATAACAAACAGATTTTGAATGTGTCCCCCACTCCATGGCATAGGCTGCTTGTGAAATGGGGATGAGATGTTGTGAGGAATCTTGGCGTTTTTCATTATACCCATCTTTCTGTCTTGTTTTTCTCAGACTTTTTGATTTTTGTGAATCTGAACAGTTGTGAATCAGCCAAGTGGCATTGCAGGCCAAGCCCAGGTATTAAAATGCATACTGCTCTATTTCTTTGCAATCCAAATACTAAGCATAAAACTGCTATCAATTTTCCGTCTAAATATTAAGAAAAAGCATAGTACCTAAATATAAAATGTGAGCTAAACAGTTAACTCTTTTTTAAACATAAATATGGCATGTGTTACAAGCAAAGCTAAAGCTGTTTACATTCATGACAAATAATCAATGAAAATAATAGTCATTTGTCAATATAGATTTTTACCTTGTATCCCTGCATTCGAGAGCTGCTTCTAATCCACTGATCAAAGACTCCCCTGAATAAAATTATTTCCGTTCTCCAAACCCTTTGGACAAACATTTGTTAAAAGAAGCTTGATAATGCTCAAAGCTCTGTCAAAGAAAGTTATGCTGCCTGCCAATATCCTCCTGTTTAACAAGTCCATCAAGGAAAGATTCTGACATGACATTACAATGAAGATTAGGGCCCTCATGAGTGTGACGGTCTCAGGACCGCCACACTTGCAATGGTGTTTAGTCTGACTGCCCTACTATGACCGTGGCTAGTTGACAGCCTGGTGGTCTCACAATCCGCCAGGGCAGAGCTGCAAGCAGCACTGCCTTGGGGGTAATGAGTCCCCTTTCCACGAGCCTTTGCATGGGGGTCTCACCTCCATGCAAAGGGTAGCAGAAAAGGGGCATCGGGGGCCCCATGGGGGCCCCTGCACTGCCCATGAATTTGGTATGGACAGAAAAGGCGCCCCCATAGATAGTCCTTTCGTTCTTTTCAATGCCCGAAGTAAGGGCAGTGAAATGCTCGACAGGTGCTGTCACACCCAATGCACCACTACATTGCAGCCAGCTCGATTATGAGCCAACATCAATGTTGTGGTGAGTGTTCCGCTGGGCCAGTGGGTGGAAACGCTGTTTTTGCCTGCTGGCCCAGCGGAAAACTCCTATTTGTGCAGCCAGCATACTGCCAGCACTGGCGGTATGCTAGCTGCAGCGGCTTCAGTGGTCTTTAAAAAAGACCGCCCAAGCTGTAATGAGGGCCTCGGCGTCACAGAGACTGGCAGGAGCAAATCTACGTATATTTATATTTGAGAGTCCTATGTTGCTGTAAGGGGTGTAAGTCTTTTTTGATCTCAGAGGACCCAGGGTGGAGTGCCCAAGAGGGGCCTAAGGGAGAGGAGGTGAAACGTGGGATAAGATTAATTCTACCAAATTAAAAGCTAGAAAACAAAGAATGGCAGCAATGTGCCTAGCTGGAAAGCAATTGGATCATATTGCTCAAAAATAGAGGAAGGTAATATGCACACATTCTGACATGATTCACCTAAGAGAAATCTGCCAGCCATTGTAAAGTTAACCTTGTAAAAATTGCAAACCACCACTCACAAGCCAGAGTGCTGCTGGGAACAGAGAAGCTATATGGAGATGTGGACTAGTGGCTCAGCTGCTGACTTTGGGATCTGGGGCCTAGCTTCAATTCCCAACAATGGCACTTTACTGAAAAGGGTGTGATTACAGGTAAATCACTTAATCGTCATGTCTAAATATGCAATCTAATGTAATGTCATTTTGAAATGTACTGTAACTGTGCAACTTAGGGATGTAAATCACCAGTTCATATCCTTTTCATTGGTCCCAAGCACCCTCTAAAGTACAGTGCTACACAACTACGTTTGTGCTTCAGAAACACCTCCATAAATACATGTATAGATAAGAAGACCGCCTTGAACAAATTCTTGTCTGTCTGGTACAAAAGACTAAGGGATGTAACTTCTGTTTCGCCTTTAATCTCTGACTCTGAAACGCTAATGTCACTGTGAGGATCTTGGACATTTCTGACCCTTATAAGAAGTGGCTTGGAGTGGTATCTCTGGGGTGGGTAGTGCTCCAGCCCACATTTGCCAGTGTCTCGTGGTCCAGAATTATTGGTTTCACAAACTCCATAACTGATATTGCCAGGCTCAGAGATACCAGACCCAGACTTCTCAGCAGAGATGCAGGGGCTGTAAGCTACTGCTAAACCCTGCCCTCTATCCGATTACCTACTGGAGCTGGGGGGAGCAGCCTCCTTCAGCTAAAACATAAGCACTCTGCCTTTCTGCCACCCTCCTCACACCACAGCCCCTGAAAATAGAGCAACGCACGTTTACTTTGTGCTCCAAGCAGGTGGGAAATGTGTACAGGTTTGGGCTCATTATTTCCCTTAGAAGGGGAAAACCATGCTGTTATTGGTCTGTAATTCCTGGGTATGCTTGAAATTTCCTAATTCAGTGTGAATAACTTGTAATACATAAATTTAGGTGCGGGGAGCATGTCTTCACACAGAAATGCCACCCTCTGGTACCCTTCTTTAAAATTCAGGAAACTCTTAGTGTCGCCCAGTGAGGGTCCAAGATCTCTCCCAGAGAAGCTTTGCTGCTTTGAAACTTCAAATTTCTGGAGCAAAAGTGTGGACATTCCAAGGAACAGAGACAGCAGAGACAACAACATATGCTGCGAAGAGAACAAGCAAGTGGTACCTGAACTAGAAGTGGGAAGAAGCCTTTTTTCCTACTTGAGTTAATGGCCTGGTGTCCACGTACCAATCTCTTGTGAGCGTTATGAACATTTAGAGCACCAGAGAGGAAGCACAGTCCAGTCCTGGTGATTTGAATACTAATTCATCAGCTCCAGTTAAGACCTGGTGTTCGCTTCTATAAGTGGATGCAACTATATATAAAGGAAAGCATTTTCTAATAAGAAGTGTTCTCTTTTAAAAGCATTTCCTGGAGGGCATTGCTGCACTTCAATTCCAAAAATGAGTGTGCTACTGTTAGCCAGGTAAGTTGTCATTTGGAGCGTCACAGCCAGAGTATTCGTGTGTTTAAATATTTACTTCTAGAAACTGCTTTTGACACATAAAACACCCCCATTTGCTTTTTTTATTATTTCCTGGACCCCACATCAGATTTACGTCATTTTGTGCCATTTTAAATTGTTCTCTTATAAGGTTTTTTTTAACTGTAATATTTTGGTGTAGCTGTACATGCAAACAGGCACTTTTTAATATTTTGGTGTAGCTGTACATGGAAACAGGCCCTTTTCTCTAAAGAAGGGCTTGCTGCTTGAGCAAGCTACCAAGGTTACGCCTGTATTCCTCACAGAAACCTCTGTTTAGTTTTATCAAGCCCACTGGCCCACTAGGATTTGTTCAAATAGAAACCACGGGGGGTTATTTTTAGAGAAAGGTGTGCAGCATTGTTTCCAATGCAACTTATTCCCCTGTGAAACTTATTTGTTAATGTATCATGGCAAAAATGCCTGGTACGTATGCTGCCATGCCAAAGATTATGCTTTGCACCATACACACACATTTGATAAGGGGCAAAACAAACAGCGTGCAATGGTGCAGTGATACCTATTTTGTGAAATATGACCATTAGCCCACACTTCCAATGAGATGCAATGCCCATTGTAACTACAGTTAATTTTAGAAACATGTTCTCCAAAAATCTACAGCTAATGTTAGAAATGGGGTATTTAGTTGGCAGTCAGGTTACCCCCTGTCCAAGCAAAGACCCTCACTCTAGTCAGGATAAAGGACAATCACCCTCACCTAACCCCCGCTCACCCCCTTGATAGCTTGGCATGAGCAGGCAGGCTTAACTTCAGAGTGATAGGTGGAAAGTACTTGTACCAACACACACATTAACTTAATAAAAACACTACAAAATGACACAACACAGGTTTAGAAAAATAGAAAATATTTATCTAAACGAAACAAGACCAAAACAACAAAAATCCAACATACACAAGTCAAGTTATTAGTTAAAAAGCAAAAAGAGTCTCAAATCCTTGAGGAAACAGGCAATACACTGTTAGCTTTGAAAAGTACCTGGGTAGTGTCAAAATAACATGCACGGGTAAGTGTGCGTCAAAAAAGTTAGGTGGTGCGTCGATTTCACACCTGCAAGCTAGACCGTGCGAAGTTTCTCCTCCAGTTGGGTGGGCGTGCATTGTTTTTTCTCCACACAGGGGAGCGATGCATCGATCCAGGCAGGCGTTGCTTCGTTGTTCCGTGCCCGGCAAGGTTTGCGTCGAAAACCCTGCCTCACGGTATCAGCAAAACCACGCAATGTGGGTTGCAACGTTAACATCCTCCGCCAGCGGGGTTGCATGTCGTTCTTCCAGCTCCATGCGTCGGTTTCCAGCCACGATGCCAGTGGAGCGTCGATTTCTGCCACGAAGCCAGCGGCGTGTCGTTTTTCAGCCACGTCTCGGAAGGTGCGTTGAATTTCTCCCTGCACGGTGACCTGTGTGTGGATTTTCAGTCTTGGTCTGCCAGGATCACCTTCCAAGGCCCCAGGAACTGGATAGGGCACCACTTGGCTGGGTAAGAGTTGCAGCAGAGAGTGCAGGTACTGGCAGGAGAAGTCTGTGATGGCCCTGAGACTTCAACTACAGGAGGCAAGCTCAGGACAAGCCCTTGGAGATTTCTTCACAAGCAGGAAGGCACACAAACTCCAGTCTTTGTCCTCTTGCACAGACAGAAGCAGCAACTGCAGGATAGCTCCACAAAGTACAGTCTTAGGCAGGGCAACACTTCTCCTCAGCTCTTCAGCTCTTCTCCAGGCAGAGGTTCCTCTTGATGTCCAGAAGTGATCTAAAGTCCGTGGTTTTGGGTGCCCTCCTTATACCCATTTTGGCCTTTGAAGTAGGCTTACTTCAAAGGAAGGTCTCTTTTGTTTGTGAAATCCTGCTTTGCCCAGGTCAGGCTCCAGACACACACCAGGGGTTTGGAGGCTGCATTGTGTGAGGGCGGGCACACCCCTTTCAGGTGTAAGTGACCACTCCTCCCCTCCCTCCTAGCACAGATGGTTCATCAAGATGTGCAAGCTACACCCCAGCTCCCTTTGTGCCACTGTCTAGAGAGAGGTGCAAACACCCCAACTGTCAAACTGACCCAGACAGGGAATCCACAAACAGGGAGAGTCACAGAATGGTTAAAGCAAGAAAATGCCTCTATTTTTAAAAGTGGCATTTTCAAACACACAATCTCAAAACGATCTTTACTAAAAGATGTACTTTTAAATTGTGAGCTCAGAGACCCCAAACTCCACATGTCTATCTGCTGCCAAAGGGAACCTATGCTTTAATCATTTTTTAAAGGTAGCCCCCATGTTAACCTATAAGAGAGATAGGCCTTGCAACAGTGAAAACCAAATTTGGCAGTATTTCACTGCCAGGACATATAAAACAGATTAGAATATATCCTACCTTAAAAATACACTGCACCCTGCCCATGGGGGTACATAGGGCCTACCTTAGGGGTGTCTTACATGTCAGAAAAGGGAAGGTTAAGGCCTGGCAAGTGGGTACACTTGCCAAGTTGAAACGGCAGTTAAAAACTGCACACACAGACACTGCAATGGCAGGTCTGAGCCATGTTTACAGGGCTACTAATGTGGGTGGCACAACCAGTGCTGCAGGCCCACTAGTAGCCTTTGATTTACAGGCCCTCGGCACCTCTAGTGCACTGTACTAGGGACTTACCAGTAAATCAAATATGTCAATCATGGAAAGCCAATTACATACACATTTTATACAGTAGCACTTGCACCTAAGCACTGGATAGCAGTGTCAAAGTGCCCAGAGTAACAAAAACAGCAAAAACAGAGTCCAGCACACATCAACAACCTGGGAAATAGAGGCAAAAACTTAAGGGAGACCATGCCAAGGATGAAAAGTCTAACACGTGTCCCCCCAGCTGAAAGTAGGGAGCAACTACCAGACCATCAGCATTGGCGTGTTCTGTACCAGGGTGGTGTTCCACCGGAAAGTCCATCCCCTGTAGGGAAATGGACCACCTCAACAGTTTTGGATTCTCACCCCTAATCTGCATTAACCACCTAAGGGGCCTGTGGTCGGTCTGAACCCAGAAGTGAGTCCCAAACAAGTAGGGTCTTAGCTTCTTCAGCGCCCAAACCACAGCAAAAGCTTCACGTTCTATGGCACTCCACCTATGTTCCCTGGGAAGTAACCTCCTGCTAATGAAGGCTACAGGTTGATCTAGGCCCTCTTCACTAAGCCGTGAGAGTACAGCTCCAATATCATGCTCTGAGGCATCTGTTTGCACAACAAACTCCTTGGAGTAGTCAGGTGCCTTCAGCACAGGAGCTGTGCACATGGCAGCCTTCAGGGCATCAAAAGCCGTCTAGCAAAACGCAGTCCAGGTCACCTTTCTGGGCTGATTTTTGGAAGTCAGCTCAGTCAAGGAAGCAACAATTTTGCCATACCCCTTGAGAAACCTCCTATAGTATCCTGTGAGACCTAAAAAGGCTCTTACTTCAGTCTGGGTCTTGGGAGGCTCCAAAGCCAGAAAGGTATCAATCTTGGGCCGTAGGGGTGCCACCTGGTCACTCCCTACCTGGTGTCCCAAGTATATCACAGAACCCTGTCCTATTTGGCACTTGCTTGCCTTAATAGTGAATCCTGCCTTTTGCAGGGCCTCTAACACTTTATAGAGGTGTTGCAAAGGTTCCTCCATGTGGAACTGAAAACAATATCATCAAGGCAGCGCCACTGAACTCATCCAGCCCAGCCAACACCTGGTTGACCAACCTCTGAAAAGTGGCAGGGGCATTTTTCATCCCAAATGGCATCACTTTAAACTGAAAGTGCCCATCTGGGGTAGAAAATGCAGACCTCTCCTTGGCCCCCTCAGTCAAGGCTGTCTGCCAATACCAAGACGTTAAATCAAACGTGCTGAGGTATTTGACAGCTTCCAACTGATCTATGAGCTCCTCAGCTCGGGGGATGGGGTGGGCCTCAGTTTTAGTGACAGCATTGAGACCCCGGTAGTCCACGCAAAACCGGAGTTCGGCGGTGGCACCAGGAGCAGCAGATTGTGGGACCAAAACTACAGGGCTGGCCAAAAGACTGCTGGAATGCTCAATAAAATAAAAAAAACAAAAAATCTTGGATTCCTCATCCTTGATGCTAGTCCTAACCTTGTCAGTCACCCTATAAACCATTTGTTTAATGGGTGTACTGTTCCCAGTGTCCACATCATGTGAGCACAAGTGTGTGACCCCTGGGATTAAGGAAAACCGTGAGGTGAACTGTCCCAACACCTGGCGACAGTCCCTCTGCTGCTCTGCAGTCAGAGAGGGGAAGAGGTTCACTCCCTTCATTGACCCATCTTTTTCTCCTGCAGACAGGAGGTCAGGAAGAGGCTCACTCTCCTCCTCTACCCCGTCGTCTGTCACTAGGAGCAGGGACAACTCTGTCCGCTCAAAGTGTGGCTTGAGCCAGCTAACATGCAGGCCCTCTAAGGGTACCTGGGAGTCTGCAAGTTCACCAAATAGGTGACTTCACTCTTGCGCTCCACCACCTTAAATGGCCTAATCCACTTATCCTGGAGCGCCCTAGGCTCCACTGGTGCCATCACCCACACTTTTTGTCCAGGCTGAAACGCGACTAGAGTGGCATTCTGGTAATACCAGCGCTTCATGTCCTCCTGGCTTGCTTCTAGGTTCCCCTGTGCGACACTCCTGAAGTGGCAGTCTGGTTTCTCAGAGCCAGCATGTAACTAAATACATCCTGGGGGGGTTTGCTAGGAGCTTTTTCCAAAGCCTCCTTGACCAGACTTAAAGGTCCCCTCACAGGGTGGCCATAAATCATCTCAAAAGGACTAAAGCCAAGTCCCTTTTGAGGCACCTCCCTGTAAGCGAACAGAAGGCATGGCAAGAGGATGTCCTACTTCTGCCTCAAGAGCTCTGACAGGCCCAAAATCATGCCTGTCAAGGTGAGCTTGAATCTCTCAACCAGACCATTACTTTTGGGGTGGTAAGGTGTGGTGAACTCATATGTTACCCCACACACCTTCCACAGAGACTTCATATAAGTAGATATGAAGTTGGTACCCCTATCAAATCCCACTTCCTTGGGGAACCGCATGCGGGTAAAAACTCCCATCAAGGCACGGCCCACCACAGGGGCAGTGATTGATCTTAAAGGAATGGCTTCTGGATACCGGGTGGCATGGTCCACCAAGACCAGGATAAACCTGTTGCCCATGGCTGTCTAGGGATCCAGAGGCCCCACAATGTCAATGCCAACTCTCTCAGAGGGGGTACTGACAACAGGAATAGGTTGGAGGGGAGCCTTACATTTCCCTCCACTCTTGCCCCTTTGCCTGACAAGCAAAGACACGTTGGGCAAGACCCACAATGAGCATCTGAGTACCTGCACATTTGGGGCCAATTGAAGTGGGTGACAAGCCGCTCACAGGTGTTGTCCTGCCCCAAATGACTAGCTAAAGGCACATCATGAGCCAGTCCCAGTAGGAAGGCTCTGAATCACTGGGGTACCACCAGCACACGAGCTGACCCAGGCTCAGGAACCTTAGGCTTGCTATATAGGAGGTCATCCTCCCAGTAAATCAAGTGTGATCCAGGCTCCTTGCCAGACCCTTGGTCTGCAGCCTGCTGCCGCAAACCCTCCAGAGTAGGGCATGAATTCTGTGCCTCACAGACTGCTTCCCTAGTGGGTACCCCTTCCTGCTGCCACTTTGACAACTCAGGGACATCACCAAGTTTAGCCACCTGTTCCCCTGTAGTGTCCAGGGCCTCCCCTTCAGGTTCATCCTCCTCCTGGACCGTGGGAACCTTTCGGGCCAGTTTCCCACGCCCCTTGCCTTCTTCCTTCTGGCAGACACCTGGGCCACTCTTTCAGGCTCCAGGGTCTCCTGATCACCCTGACGGGCTGCCATAGACCTGGTGGATACGCATACCCACCCAGGCAGACCCAACATCTCTAAGTGTTACCTGTGTTCCACCTCCTTTCAAGGGGCATCCTCCAGGTCATTGCCCAGCAAACAATCTCCAGGCATTTTTGGACTCACAGCTACCTTCAAGGAACCTGAGACCCCCCGCCCCATTCACTGGGAACCTGCACCACTCTCCACAGACGCTCTGAGTTGTCTACTGCAACCACTTGGTGACTTGCCCAGGGATCTATCTGCTCTTCAGACACCAGGTGACTCCTCACTGTAGTCACCCTGGCTCCTGTGTCTCTCAGAACCTCCACCCTCTGTCCATTGATGGTCACCCACTGCCTGTACTTCTTAGTGTTGCCAGGCACTAGGGCTCTCTGGACCATCTCACTGTCCCCTAGTGAGACAAGGGTCATCTCAGCTGCCTCCCACCCACCTGGAACCAACTCCTCCTGAAGCGCTATATCAGCCAAACCCTGGGACAGCGCACCAGTAGGTGCTGGTGTGCTCTTGGGGCATTTGGGGTCCCTCCTCACATGACCCACCTAGTCACATGCAGAACTCTTATGTGGGGACCCCCTACCACAGGTTTCCCTTTGGAGAACCATGGCTTCTTCTCATTGGGGGGCTGGGAATATTTACCCTGGGAATCAGATTGGGGGGCTTTAGAGAACTCCCCCTGTTTACCCTTACCACCCCCCTTTCCTCTGAGAGGGACCCTGCCAACCCTTGGCATGGTCTCCCCATACCTCTTTTGGAACCTGGTGCTCTCCCACCGGTCTGCTTCCAGCGCAAGCTTTCTGGGTCACTTAGCTTACTGTTAATCAGCTGCTGGCGCAGCTCTGGAAAACATAAACTGTACAAGTGCTCCCAAGCAATCAGATTGTAAAGCCCCTCATACGTTGTCACCTTATTGCCCTTCACCCAACCATCCAGTGACCTGCAGAATGAATCAACACATTCCAACCATGTTTGGGATTCCTTCTTCTTATAGGACCTAATCTTATACTTATACTGATCAGGGGTGAGACCATACCTAGTGATCAGGGAGTCCTTCATGATAGGGTAAGTGAGCCCCTGGGGATCCCCTAAGGATGTCAGAGGTATCTCTTCTCTCTACCTCAAAGTGCTTCCACAGACCCGCCCCCCAATGAGCTTTAGGGACCAGATTCATAAGGAGAGCACACTCATACCCCTTAAACCACAGCAGTATGTCATCCTCCCCCTTGTAATCCTTTACAGGGTCCTTAGGGATTTGTACCCTCCTCTCAGGCTGCACTGTGATGTTGCTGCCACCATCCCTACTAGACTGACTCCTCTGATCCAGCTTCCTCAAGCTGAGCTCATGAGCCAACAATAACTTTTTCTCCTCGATGGCCATCCTCATTTTCTCCAACTCCAACTGGTGAGCCCTCTCTGCCTGTCTGTCCTGCAACTCTTCAGGAGTCAGACCCCCCAGATAGAACAGGCCCAACCACAATACCATTGTGAATGCTCTGCACCTCCTCCTCACCCTCATCCTCATCCTCATCTCCTGTGTGCCCTCAGCTTCCTTGGCTGCCACCCAGGCCCCCAGTGCCTTTTGCAGCTCCTCCTTCCTCGTGGAGCTCCTAATGGGGCAGGCAAGATCCTTACAGAACTGTTTCAACTGGCCCTAGGTAGCCTCAAGGGCAGGGTGCAGTGTGTGGTTAAGGTAGGACATATAGGGCCTGATTACAACTTTGGAGGAGGGTGTTAATCCGTCCAAATGTGACGGATATACCACCCGCCGTATTAAGAATCCATTATATCCTATGGAACTCGTAATACGGTGGGCAGGATATCCGTCACGTTTGGGACGGATTAACACCCTCCTCCAAAGTTGTAATCAGGCCCATAGTAATGTGTTTTATATGTCCTGACAGTGAAATACTGCTAAATTCGTTTTTCACTGTTGCAAGGCCTGTCCCTCTCACACGTTAACATGGGGGCTACCTTTAAATATGATTAAAGTTTAGATTCCCTTTGGGAGCGGATAGACAGGTGGAGTGTGGGGTCTCTGCGCTTAAAATTTTAAATTACAACACTGTTGGTAAAAGCCGCTTACTGCCGTGCAGAAGACCACCAACACACTGCCACGGCTGCGGAATTCTGCCACGGTCATTATGACCCACAGGTCGGAATTCGCCAAAATGTAGACACCCACACAAGTTCACCACACCAAAGGACAGTGATAAACTGGCGAAAACAAAACCTCCACTGTCACGCCAACAGGAATACGCCCACACTATCACGACCCACGAATCCACGTGGAGGTCTTTCAACCGCGGTATTCCATTGGCGGTACACACCGCCGCACTCAAAATACACACACACTTTCAAAACACATCCACATTGGACAATTCGAAATACACACACCTGATACACATACACACACCACTCCCACACACCCAATACATTATAAAACACACACCCACATCACCCACAAACCCCTACGACAACAACTGTGACTGAAGGCCACAGAGAGACACCACCATCTACAAACGAGCATCCACAGGCACTCAACACCATCACCCACATAACATCCATGCACCTCACACAACACACCACTAAATATCATCACACACACCAACCCACACATCACCTACACCACCCCATGGCATGGCAAAGACTCCCCAGGTTTTCTGAGGAGGAGCTCAGGGTCATGGTGGAGGAAATCATCCGGGTAGAGCCACAGCTATTCGGATCACAGGTGCAGCACACCTCCATAGCTAGGAAGATGGAGCTATGGCGAAGAATCGTGGACATGGTCAACGCAGTGGGACGGCACCCAAGAAATAGGGATGACATCAGGAAGAGGTGGAGCGACCTACGAGGGAAGGTGCGTTCCGTGGTCTCAAGACACCACATCGCGGTATAGAGGACTGGCGGCGGATCCCCACCTCCTCCCCCACAACTAACAACATGGGAGGAGCAGGTCTTGGCTATTCTGCATCCTGAGGGCCTCGCAGGAGTAGCTGGAGGAATGGACCCTGGTAAGTAAAATCTTTACTACTATATCCCCCAACCTACCTGCATGCCATCACATACCCTCGCCCTCACTCCCATCACTCCTACTCCTCACAAATGTCCCAACATCACAAACCACCCATCCCAACACCAAGCCCTGCATGCAAAAACAAAGCATGGACACCCATCACCAAAGCATGGCCACTGCACATGCCCATACACCCCCATAAAACATCATCACACAAGGTCCCATAGAGGAATACAAGCACTGGGGTACACGGTCACCCACCCATTGCACACCCTGGCACACACAGATGCAATAATCATGCTTTTACACCCCTGCAGGACCCCTATCCAACGTCACCGGACAGGAGGGTCCAGACATGTCCACACCACCCACAGAAGAGGCCCACAGTGATGACAGCAGCTCTGTCCAACTGGATCTAGATGACTAGCCCGGCCCATCTGGGACTTCAGGACAGTCAGTTACCCTGACACAGTCACAGGCCACCACAGAGCTTCCCCACCTCTGGAAACACCAGCACAGCACCCACCCAGCGTGCCCATACCTCTGTCCCCAGGACACGTCAATCAGCAGTGTGTCCACCACTACAGGGAACCCAGGCTAACCCACCAACTCAACAACAACAGGGACCTGGGGGCAGTGGGCACACGGTTAAGGGGACAGAGGCCCAGGGAAACAGGGGAACTGGGAGGGCTGCTGTGTGACAGGGGAGGACAAGCCCAGGGAACCCACTCTCCACAAGGCCCTCTCCAACGTCATGGGAGCCTACCATCATTCCCAGGAGATCATGGCAACGGTACTGGCCAAGTTTCAGGAGACCCAGCAGCTGCAGGAGGAACAGTATTTGGGCTCCAGGGAGGAACACAAAACCATCAATTCCACCATGGGCACCATAATAGGGGTGCTGAAGGAACTCCTCAACACCAGGAGGGACACTGTGGCACAACAAGGGGCCCCTGACACTAGCCTGGATGATGAACTGCCCACCACCTCTGCCAGCGCTAGTGGACAGGAGGCACTGCCACAGGACCACCACACCAGCACCCCACCCCCTACAGAGGGGGAACCACCCCGCAAACGATCCCCAAGATCCAGGACAAAGACAGAGAACGATGCCAAGACCCCCGCCAAGATATAAGAGCACCCTGATTGTCTTCCTTTTGTCCCACCTTGTCACCCTGTCCATCCTCAAACAGCCCCAGCTCCACTTCCTATGCCCCCTTGGACAATGCGCCTGTGAGACTAATAGCTTGGACTCTGCCATGGACATTCCTCCACCATCACCCCTCACCATTTTACAACCTCCTCCAATATTGAGCACTTAAATAAACACCCTTAAAGAACAAAACAATCTGGAGTCTGCCTGTGATTTTGAATTAGTGTATTAGGAATTACAGTGACAAAATGCTCTTTCAAATGTAATGTCAACATACCTATGTCACACAGCTCTAGTCCATGAGGAAACAAAGCAGATGTCACACAGTGGGACCCCCATCTGTAAAATCGTTAATGGAAAGTGACAACTCAGTGAATATATACTGGGTGAAAAGGACAGACAGTAGAGAGGTAGTAGTTTTAAAATACATGCAGCAGGCAGGTTTGTCTTCTTACCTGTGTCTCACTGGAAGTATTGCAGGATCATCGAGTTCCTGTTGTCGATGTCCTCTTCTTCTGCTTCCTCGTCTTCACTGTCCACAGGCTCCACAGCTGCCACAACACCTCCATCTGGAACATCCTCCTGCAGAAAAGGCACCTGTCATCGCAAAGCCAAGTTGTGAAGCATACAGCAGGCCACGATGATCTGGCACACCTTCTTTGGTGAGTAGAATAGGGAACCACCTGTCATATGGAGGCACCGTAACCTGGCCTTCAGGAGGCTGAAGGTCCGCTCTATAATCCTCCTTGGTCACCCATGGGCCTCATTGTAGCATTCCTCTCCCCTTGCCCTGGGATTTCTCACTGGGGTCAGTAGCCATGACAGGTTGGGGTAACCAGAGTCACCTGCAAATGGTGAGTGACAACTGTTAGACACACACTAACTCTTAGTGACATCCCCAGAACCAGACAACTATTCCCACTGATTTGGTTCCAGGTGCTCACCTAATAGCCACACCCGGTGCCTCTGTAGTTGCCCCATTACATAAGGGATACTGCTATTCCACAGGATGTAAGCGTCATGCACGGAGCCAGGGAATTTTGCATTATCATGGGAGATGTACTGGTCTGCCAAACACACCATCTGCACATTCATCGAATGGTAACTCTTTCGGTTTCTGTACACCTGTTCACTCCAGCAGAGGGGGACCAAGGCCACATGTGTCCCATCAATGGCACCTATGATGTTGGGGATATGTCCCAGGGCATAGAAGTCACCTTTCACTGTAGGCAAATCCTCCACCTGAGGGAAAACGATGTAGCTCCTCATGTGTTTCAGCAGGGCAGACAACACTCAGGACAACACGTTGGAAAACATAGGCTGGGAGATTCCTGATGCTATGGCCACTGTTGTTTGAAATGACCCACTTGCAAGGAAATGGAGTACTGGCAGCACCTGCACTTGAGGGGGGGTTCCTGTGGGATGGCGGATAGCTGACATCAGGTCTGGCTCCAACTGGGCACAGAGTTCCTGGATTGTGGCACGATCAAGACTGTAGGTGATGATCACATGTCTTTCCTCCATTGTCGACAGGTCCACCAGCGGTCTGTACACCGGAGGATGCCGCCATCTCCTCACATGCCCCAGCGGACAGTACCTATGGAGGAGAACAGCGAGCACAGAGTCAACCAACTCTGAGGTACGTAAACACAGCTTACTCAGAAAACTATTCATAAACCGAAATTTGCCTGTATGAGTGTTTAGCCAAGGCCTAGGTATGTGTGACGCAGTCAAAAATAAATCCATGTGGGCCCCTGAAATGGTGGCTGCCTGACCTGTAAAGTGGGACAATGGGATATGAGGTAACTGCACTGGCGTTGTACACCGTCGCGGTAGGCGGTCGAAGACCGCGGCGCAATTCTGCATTGGTTAACATTGGACCCTATGGGTCCCAGGAGCCAATGACGATGTACGCCGGCGGTGACGGTACGCACGGCCGGGGACGTGACTGCCATTTTCTCACTGTTCAATCACTCAATACCTGATCTTCGACAGGAGAGGACCTACACTGCAAGTGCTGCTGTGACCTCAGTCTGGAAGAGACAATGGCTCGTGCGTCTGGGGAAAGGGCCCCTGCCTTCAGCACGGAGGAGTTGGAGAAACTCGTGGATGGGGTCCTCCCCCAGTGCACGCTTCTCTACGGTCCTCCAGACAAACAGGTAAGTACACGGTTACCATGCTGTATGGGCAATGCCTGTGTGGAGTGGGGTGGATAAAAGATAGGGGGGGGAGAATGAGGCGTGCATAAAACGACAGTGAGTGCATGTGCCTCATGGCAAGGGTAGGGATGCGGGCCAATGACTATGACGGTGCAGTTGGTAATTACTTCTCTATTTCATCTGTACAATTCCTGTAGGTCAGCGCCCACCAGAAGAAGGATATTTGGCGTGCCATCGCCAAGGAAGTCCGGACCCTGGGGGTCTACCACAGACGGAGCACCAACTGCCGGAAAAGATGGGAGGACATTCGCCGCTGGAGCAAGAAGACGGCGGAGGCCCAGCTGGGGATGGCCTCCCAATGTGGGAGGGGTGCCCGTCGCACCATGACCCCCCTGATGTTCAGGATCCTGGTGGTGGCGTACCCTGAGTTGGATGGGCACTTGAGAGCATCACAGCAGCAACAAGGGGGTGAGTACACTCTCATTCAACTGATTCAGTGCGCATTGTAGGTGTCTGGGTGGGGGAGGGGGGGTGTGGGTTCCCCTAGGCCATGGTGAGTTTGCTAGTTAAGTCCCCTTTTTCAGGCAGTCCCTGTGGCACCCCACCCCACCAGGGTACAGAGCCAGCTACACCTAGTCAGGCTCCTGTGACATCCATGTGTGCAGAAATCGGCCATAGCCTTGTAAGCCATGTCCTAGGGATTGAACAGTGAACCCCAAGTGCGCGGCGTAGTGCAGGGGGCTTCTGTGTCTGTCATGTCCGCCAGCGGTATTGCATGCACTCAACATGTCTTTCTTCTGTCTCCCCCCCCCTTTTTGTGGTCTCCCTGTACTTGTGTGCATTAGCATCATCAGGGGGAGGAGCAGTGGCACTGGAGCAGGAGGGAGCTGCATCCCACATGACCCCGGAGGGCGAAACTACAGACTCCGAATTCACCAGTGGGACGGAGGGCGAGGGGAGCTCCATGGCGGGGACAGGAGCTGACACCAGCGATACGGACTCCTCCTCTGATGGGAGCTCCCTTGCGGTGGCGGCCCCATCTGTGCCCCCGCATCTACAGGTACAGCCGCCACCCCCCTACCTGCACCACCCTCCCAGCAGCCCCTCAGCCTTTGCCCCGTGCCCGCTCACCCAGGAGGGTGGCCATCACCTTCGCCCCAGGCACCTCAGCCCCTGCCCCTGTCACCCCTGCTGCCGTCAGTGAGGAGGCCATTGACCTCCTCGGGTCCCTCACTGTTGGGCAGTCTACCATTTTGAATGCCATCCAGGGTGTAGAGAGGCAGTTGCAACAAACCAATGCATTCCTAGAGGGCATTCATTCTGGTCAGGCAGCCCTTCAGCGAGCTTTTCAAACTCTGGCCTCAGCACTGATGGGAGCCATTGTCCCTGTCTTTAGCCTCCCCGCTCCAACTTCCTCCACCCAGACCCACACCCCTGTACCTCAGCCTATCCCAAGCACACCATCAGACCAGCATGCACACACCTCAACACACAAAGGAAGCTCAGACAACCATAAGCACCACATATCCCACAGGCACTCACGCAAGCATCAGACACAAGCAGACACACCAACATCCACTGCCTCCACTGTGTCCCCCTCCTCCTCGTCTCCCTCCTCCCTCCCTGTCTTGTCTCCACTCACACCTGCATGCACTACATCTTCAGCCACTACGTCCATCACCAGCACACCCACCACCACACCCTGCTCACGTGCAGTCACCACCCACACTACCATTCACACATCCCCTTTTCCTCTCCCACTGTGTCTGTGAGGCCACCTGCCAAAGGTACACAAACCAGCCACACACCCACCCAACAGCCATCCACCTCACGACAGCCTCCAGCGCATGCACCTTCACCCAAAGTCAGCAAACGTGCACCTCCTACAACCACAACCTCTACCTCCACTCCCAAACCCCCTCCAGCTACTTGTCCCAGTGTTCCTAAGAAACCTTTCCTGGCCACCCTTGACCTCTTTCCCTCACCTCCCCCACCCCGTAAGTCTCCTAGGGCCCGACTCTCCAGGTCCCAACCTAGCACCTCAGCCACAACATCGGCGGGACCAGTGGTGCCAGTAGTCACCAGATTATGGAGTGCACCAGGCAGCAGGGCAGGCAGTGTGGCAAGGAGCCACAGCACGGACAGTCCCCCACCTGTCAAGCATCAAAATTTGGCCAGTGCCCGGCAGGAGAGGGGAAGACACCAGCCACCAAAGCCGCTCCCAGGGGTACAGTTGGGATTGTGGAGACAGCTGCGACACCATCCAAGGTGGGGAAGGGGCACAAGAAAACCGGCAAGTCTTGGAAGATCAGCACGGCGGACAAGACTGCCATCAGCCCCGCTGCCCAGGAGGCGACCACAGCTGCCCCACTGCCACAGACAGGACCGCCAGCAGCAGCCTCTGCCCAGGAGGAGACCGCCAGCAGCCACACTGCCCCAGACAGGACCGCCAGCAGTAGCCCCGCTGCCCAGGAGGCGACCGCCAGCAGCCCCACTGCCCCAGACAGGACTGCCAACAGCAGCCCCGCTGCCCAGGAGGTGACCGCCAGCAGCCCCGCTGCCACAGACAGGACCACCAGCAGCTGAACCGCTTCCAAGGACACCGCCGCCACAAGCACCGCTGAACAGGACAAGACAGCCAGCAGCTGAACCGCTGCCAAAGATACTGCCACCACAAGCACCGCTGCCAAGGACACCGCCGCCACAAGCACCGCTGCCAATGACACCGCCACCACAAGCACCGCTGCCATGGACACCGTCGCCACAAGCACCGCTGCCAAAGACACCGCCGCCACAAGCACCACAGGCCCATGAGTGCCAAAAGCTCTGACGCTACTGAGGCCGCCACAAGCAGGATGAAGCACTCTGGGCACAAGGCCCTCTCCAGAACCAGTGGAGATTGACATCCACTACCTCAGTCTTTGGCATGATGAAGCACTCTGGGCACAAGGCCCCCTCCAGAACCAGTGGAGAAAGGCATCCACTACCTCAGTCCATGGCAGGATGAAGCACTCTGGGCACAAGGCCCCCTCCAGAACCAGTGGAGATTGACAGCCACTACCTCAGTCCTTGGTAGGATGAAGCACTCTGGTCACAATGCCCCCTCCAGAACCAATGGACAAAGGCATCCACTATCTCAGTCATTGGCAGGATGAAGCACTCTGGGCATAAGGCCCCCTCCAGAACCAGTGGAGATTGACATCCACTACCTCAGTCCTTGGCAGGATGAAGCACTCTGGGCACAAGACCCCCTCCATAACCAGTGGAGATTGACATCCACTACCTCAGTCCTTGGCAAGATGAGGCACTCTGGGCACAAGGCCCCCTCCAGAACCAGTGGAGATTGACATCCACTACCTCAGTCCTTGGCAGGATGGAGCACTCTGGGCACAAGGCCCCCTCCAGAACCAGTGGAGATTGACATCCAGTACCACAGTCCTTGGCAGGATGAAGCACTCTGGGCACAAGGCCCCCTCCAGAACCAGTGGAGATTGACATCCACTACCTCAGTCCTTGTCAGGATGAAGCACTCTGGGCACAAGGCCCCCTCCAGAACCAGTGGAGATTAAAATCCACTACCTCAGTCCTTGGCAGGATGAAGCACTCTGGGCACAAGGCCCCCTCCAGAACCAGTGGAGATTGACATCCACTTGAGAGACTGTGGCTTTGCACTCGCCAGGATTGAACAGTGGGCAAACCACCCACTGTAGAGACTTGAGAGACTGTGGCTTTGCACTCCCCAGGATTGAACAGTGGGCAAACCACCCACTGTAGAGACTTGACAGACTGTGGCTTTGCACTCCCCAGGATTGCACAGTGGGCATGGGGCCCCCTCGTGAATTTGGCGTCGTGCACTCAACCGGCTGAGGTGCCCCCCCTTTCCCTTCCCCCTGAGGTGCCTGTTTTATTTCTATCTGATGCCCCTGCAGTGTTCTCTCTGTCTTGTTTGGGTATCTTGTGTGGGCCTCGCCCATCCCTTTTAGGCCCAGTGATTGACGGACTATGATGTTGGACTCCCTTGGACTTGTGTTCTTGGTGTATTTAATTGTATATAGTATAAATGTATATATTTGTAAATATTTTTGATGTATGTAATTGAATATATCACAATTTTGGACATATTCTGCATTTCCCGATGAGCCATCTGTGCTAGGAGGGAGGGGGGGAGTGGTCACTCACACCTGAAAGGGCTGTGCCTGCCCTCACACAATGCAGTCTCCAACCCCCTGGTGAGTGTCTGGGGTCTGCCCTGGGCAAGGCAGGATTTCACAATCAAGAGAGACTTTGCTTTGAAGTGGGCCTACTTCCAAAGAGAAAATGGGTATAAGAAGGGCGCCCAAAACCACAGACTTTAGAACACTTCTGGAAATCAAGAGGAACCTCTGCCTGGAGAAGAGCTGAAGAGCTGAGGAAGAAGAGCTACCCTGCCTGTGACTGTGCTTTGTGGAGCCCTTCTGCAGTTGCTGCTTCTCCCTGTGCTAGAGGACAAAGACTAGACTTTGTGTTGCCTTCCTTCTTGTGAAGAACTCTCCAAGGGCTTGATTTATAGCTTCCTTCTGTTGTTTGAAGTCTCAGGGACAGCAAAGACTTCTCTCTGCCACCACCTGGAGCCTCTGCTGAGACTCCTACTCTGCCAAGTGGTGCCCATCCAGTTCCTGGGACCCTGAAAGGAGAAGCTGGCAAACCAAGAGTGAGAAATCCACGCACCGACCGCCGTGTGGGGAAAAGATCGACACAACTCCGATCTACGGGTGAAAAATCGGCGAGCCGCCGGCTTTGTGGCTGAAAATTGATGCACGTCTGCAATGCGACCATAAGATCGATGCCTGCGGCTGGAGAAACAACGTGCAGCATCGCGGGTGGAGGCAGTTAAGATCGCAACCTGCGCTGCGTGTTTTTCGGATCACCGTGCGGCAGGTTTTCCAACGCAAACATCGCTGGGCATGTACAAATGATACAAGGCCTTCCCGGACCCAAGAGTGCTGGTCAGATCGACGCATCGATCGCTCTCCTGCAGAGAGAGGAAAGAACGCACGCCGACCCGACTAAAGAAGAAACGATGCAAGGTCTGGCTCGTGGCTTGTTCAATAGCAAATAATGTCTGTTAGCATGGTGTCAAGGCCTTCACCCCTACCCAAATTTACTCAACCTTTCTTGGAGAGAAAGCAACATTTTTATTGTGTTTCTAAACATTTTAAACCGAAGGTAAACAATTTGGGAAACTTTAAAGTAAATTACCTTTTGCTAGTTTAAATAAGTTGAACAAAAACACTCAACTCACCTTCCAGTGGACTTTAAACCTTAAAATAAATTAATGAGGCAGAGCAGGTGGTGTGGGCAACAGTCTCACACCTAATGTCAGAATGTGAGGTACACACAACTTGTCTGTAGTCTCACAGCACTAGAATGTGCATCCGGAACTCTACATTTATCTCAGAACTGGTATCCTGGATTACCAATTAAAGAGGAGGATGAATTTACTATCAGATGGGAGATTCACAGCAACTGATTCAAAGGGTTGTTGCTAAGAACTGGATAAATATGGAAGGGAAGAACAAGGTGGGACAGTTCCTAAAATCAGTCGAGATGGCACTGCCATGAGTATCAGTAAGTATTGCATACCTGGGAAGTTGTCTCATTATAGAGGAGAAACACACAATAGAAGCCCTGTCAAGTGATTGCACAAGCAGCAGCCACTCACCGTGGTGAACTCCTCTGGTACAATGATCTGCTGTCATGCTTGTGAAGGGTGAGCAGTGACCAGACTCCTTGGAAGGTTGTGCTGGGCAAATCCCCACTCTGTCCATGTCTTAAAATGGTTTTGCATTCAGTGATCTGACCCTTCAAAATATTTGGGATGTTAGTTACACAAACAAAATGTAAGAACGACGTGATAAAAGATTTAAAACTTAAGAAGTGCTTCTTTAACATAGTGTGGTGTTTTCCCCTTTACATACAAAGCGACCCCATATTGAACTCGGAATCAGTTGCCTTTTGATACTTTGGGATTAATATCTACCATTCCCCCACTGATTTTGCAGGATGGAAATCTGGGCAGGGTAACATGGTCTCTCTGAGCCCAGTTTGCTTTCTGGTCTTCTCTTCCACTTTCAGTAATGGGCCACATGACAGTAGTGAAGATGGTTGTGCTACCCTGGTTGTTGTATTATTTTGCAAACCTTCCCCTGCTCATCCCTTTTTCCTCCTTCGTACACGTCCTGCATCGGTTTGGGGGGCTGGGGAGCCGCCAGTAGCTCTTTCTACTCTAAAGCTACCTGTGATTGCAGGTGGATTTGCCCTTCTGGACTTAAAAAGCTATTATTTAGCTGGGCAGTTGGGTGACTCACTGGCTGTCTGGCCAACCCTGCATGAGGAGGACTTACTGCATTACTCATTGTTTCCTAGTGACCATTCCTCCTAGCGCCCTGCAGGGTTATTCCGCACAGCTTTCTCTTACCTTACTAGAACCTGTAAAGTCACTAACATGAAGAAAACATATACTCCTGCACAAACTTTGCTAAGCCTTCCCACTCGCACACGATGGCTATGCTAAGAGCATCTCCATCAGCAGCATGCTGAAGGCATCTCAAATTTGGGGGATTTGTTTGATGAGTGCCAGCTACTAGATTTTCAAACCTTCATGGCAGACCAAAATCTTCACCCAGGTCAACACCTTACTTACAAACACCCTAAACTATCATTAATGCCCTATTTCATGTCTTCCACCTAGCATGAACCCCACATGAGGTGTGCAAGATGCTCTAGACTATAAGGACTTGCGGCAAATTGATAAGATGGGTGTACAGAGCTTCCCGGCAGCATGGAGGCCACTCTAGGGCTTCATACCGTACTACCTGGTAGACTGACACTTTTCCAAACTTCTGCTGTATACAGACTGGGCTAAAATATTGGACTATCTCCACAAAGTGTCCTATGGCTGCCGTTTTAAGTATATTCAATTTAATTTTCTGAACTGAGCCTACCTTACACCTGCCCATGTTAACAAAATATACCCAGGAACTGCAGCTGCATTTCCTTGCTGTATGCAATTAGATGCAGATTTGCTTCAGACGCTTTGGTCTGTTGACCACGGTGGGCCATGTACTAACTAATTCCCCAGAACTGGCCTTATTGGGCGTACTCCCCTGTCCTAAGTTCGAGAAACCCTCCACCAAGTTCTTCGCCATGGATCTTCTTTTAGCAATTCTGTACAATTCTGTAGGATTAATAGTAAATAAGAAAGTAAAAGGTAAATAATGAAGATAAGGGAAGGCAGGACACCATATGCAAATATTACTGGCTTTTTCAGACAGTACACATCATGCTGTGGTTGAAATGCATTAAAAAAGTGAGAATAGGGTCAGTGACAGGGCCAGCATTAGGGGAGTGCAACCAGTGCAGCCACATCTGGCGCTGAGTTCAGGGGTGCTGAGTTTAGGGGCAATGTGTTAAGAAATAACTTAAGGGTTACAAGGCACGTGCTGAAGAGTTCTTTGTGTATTCATCAGGTTTTAGGCAACAAACAAATTGTCACAACAACTCTGGTGATAATTGTTCCTGCTGGATAGAGATTGAATTTTGTCTCCTGGCAGTTTTGACTAATCATTCAGTAGCGCAGAGGATTTTTATCCCTGCTGCAAAGAATGTGTCCCATGGAGATCACAGAACTGTCTTTTTATGGGTAGCTCAGTAGGTAATGACTTTAGTCACAGAGATCTATTGTTACTTGCAGTTCATAAGTTACAATCCTGTAGCACAGTGACCTATGAACTGTCATCAAAGACCTGCATGCCCACTACATGGTATAGGTTACAATGTTATGTTTTCCCAAAGTTTCATAAACCTAATGTTGCTAAAAAGGATTGATTTGGATAGAAATTAATTATTATTAGTAAAGCCTACCCCAACCACTGTTATATATATGTCCTACTTTTGTGCTTCGTCACAACCAAGGCTCTTAATATATACTGTCTACTAGTATGGATAACATGTGATTCCTACACCTTGTAATACTCATTGTCTGATAGAACATTTCATTTAAACTGATTTACACTTGTATTATTCATTCTCCCTCCATAATGTATGTATGAAATAAGGTACTCTAGCAACCTAAGCTGGTATGAGTAGCGCTATGAAACAAATTAAGTGCATGTGAGAGAGAGGTTTGGAGAGCTGAGGAGCAATGTTGGAGGGTGGTACTGAGGGAATCTGTGAATAAGGGAATCATTTGTGGAGTGGACGCACTGGCCGCCACCAGCACTAAAGCTGGCCCCGGTCAGTGAGCATGGAGGTGGATTCAAAGATGAGGCTAAAAAGAAAAAAATATTCTGTAACCATTTTGTTGATCTTTCACATCAAGTAACTACATAGAAAATAATGGAGATCTTGAGTGAAAAATAAATGAAAGTTATACTAATCAGTGGGAAATACACTGTTTTATGTTATACAATTGGTTAATGTAATTACTACAGATGTCTATGTGTGCAATCAGAAGCCCACATAATGGAATTCTGCTTGGTGCAGCAGAGAAAAGTGGATTGTGGATTTTTTGTGCTAAGAGGTCCCTGAAAGCACTGTGAATGTGTAAGTCATTGCTTTAAACGTGCATTAAACAAATTATAATATAGGCCGCCACAAAATGCGAATATCAATTTATGTTAAAACAAAAGTGTATCTGAGGTATAGATTTGAGTGATATGCAGATTGTGCCTAGAGAAAAAACATTTTTTATAACTATCCACTAACTCCACAGCACAGCTTGAAACACGTTATAGTACCCTAAATCGCCCCCCCAGCAGCCTTTACATTTGCAGATCTACAGATTGCGTACATTTGCATTGCTTTTGGGAAGCAGCCATACCGGCAAGAAGGTGTGTATTTTTATCTTTCTGTCCCTCCCTCGTTTTCACAGCACAGGAGACTCCCTCCATTTCACTCCAGATGGTGAATCTCAATTATTGTAATGACTTTTTGTCCATTAGCTAAAAGGCTGAAATTACCAACAAATTCCGTCTATTGAACAATCCATCACAGACAACAGACATTAGGGCTAAATTAAGGACAGTCCATGAAAATTGTGGACGGGTGGTCACCCTATCAATAATCTCCAGCTCAAATGGTCAGAGTGGTGAGCACAAACAAATTAGATGAATGCTCCAGGTGCTGAAGTTGCATCAGCTTTTCATGTTGCATACTTTCCCTAACATTAAACCATAAAAGATTGTTTTGACAAAATCCTCATCGGACATTCCTCTTGCTCACAAGTGAGAAAGTTTCCCAGTTGGAATACAGGGTAGCTTTATATGCATGTTTATATTGTTTTTCTTCTTTTAAGCACTAGGTTGTTTCAACTGAGAATTCTCACTCACTGCTCGAAGGACGAATGAGGCCAATTTCTCTCATTGTGTACCAAGGTGGTTTCCTACAAGTTCCAAATTATGTGCAGCATACCTGTTAGAACTCATGGCCTTAGGGTGGTCCTCCCCCAGCTTTATGCCTGCCTCCTTCCATTTTTATGAGCTCATTTTTGCTGGTTTTAGGACTCTGCTCACTGTATAACTGCTGCCCAGTGCTAAAGTGCTTGTGCTCTCTCCCCTAAACATGGTATCATTAGCTGCTACCCAATTGGCATATTTAATTTACGTAGTCCCTAGTAAAGTGCACTATACCTGTCCAGGGCATGTAAATAAATTCTACCGGTGGGCCTGCAGCACTGATTGTGCCATCCACATAAGTAGCCCATTAACCATGTCTAAAGCCCACTATTGCAGGGCCTGTGTGTGCAGTTACACTGCCACTTGTACTTGGCATTTAAAACTACTTGCCCAGCCTCAAACTCCCCTTTTATTACATCATTTAAGTCACCTCTAAGGTAGGCCCTAGATTGCCCAGAGGGCAGGGTGCCAGGTAAGTAAAAGGAGTACATGTACTGGTAAGTTTTACATGTGCTAGCAGTGAAAAACTCCCAAAGTCTTTTTTCATTACTATGAAGCCTGCTCCTCTCAGAGGCCAGTATTGGAAGTTCTCTTATATACTTTTAAGTGGTTATGCTTGATCTGACAGGAGTGGCATTGTCATGTTTGATATGGTTGGAATGGTTGCAAGAAATCCTGCTTACTGGTGATGCTGGATTGCAATTGCTATTTTAGAAATGGCACTTTTAGAAGATAACAATTTCTTTGCACTTACTGCTCTCCGTGCCTTACAGCCTGTCTCCAATCCACATCTGGTCTGTGCTGGTTGACAGCTCCCCTTGTGCAGTCCACCCAGACAGCTATAAACACAGGACACTCAGCTGCATCTGCATTCATCTACATACCGATGGGTCTTCCTGGACAGGAAGGGTGGAGGGCATCTCACTTACACTTCAAAGACTAGTGACGTGCCTCACACAAAGGATTGATAACCCCCCACAGATCTTTTGGCAGACAGGTCTGGGTTGAAAGGGTAACTGGTGCACTTCAAAACCACTCTTTCAAGTCTCCTCCACTTCAAAGGCACATTTTGGTATAAATACTGGGTCTGTGACCGACACTTCTAGACCTGCAACTAGATTCTGTCAGAGGGATGGCTATGCTGCTCAAAGGACACATCTGGACTGCTTTTCTGAAAGGACTGCTCTCCTGCTTGTTGCCCTGCTGCCCCCTTACTCTGATGGAAGGACTTTGCCTTCTCCCCAAGGGCATGGACTCATCTTGCCTCCTGTTAATAAGTCTCAGGGCCATCAGAGACTTCACCAGAGGGAGAAAATCCAATGCGCTGGAAAATCGACACAACAGCTGCAAATATCAATGCATCCCTGTATAATCAACACAGCGCCTGTGTCGTGCCTGAAAAATCACTGCAGCACCTCCCTGAATCAACGCAGCACGTATTGAATCATTGCAGTGTGTTTTTGACTCTCCATGCATAATCCCTGAGTGTCACAATATCCCTGCACCGCAGAAAGGAGCCAAGGCTGCGCACCTGGAAATTGACGCATCCCCTTGCCATGCGAGGAAAAAAATCTGTGCATCACCTACACCACGCTGGGAAAACTGATGCATCGCTTTACTTTCCGATGCCTCACCTCCCCTTGCATTGTTCTTTTTGACACATCCCAGGTCGTGTGAGTTAAAAAGACACAACGACTGATTCCTATGGATTAAGACCCATCTAAACCTTTAAAAAGTGATATCTTGATTTGTGCATATTGCATTGTTGTCGTTTTGGTCTTAGTTTTTTCCGATAAAGATTATTTACTTTCCCAAACTGGTGTGGAGTACTTTTTGTGGTGTTTTCACCTTGTTACTGTATGAGTTATACTTTATACATTGCCTTCTAAGTTAAGCCTGCCTGCTCAGTGCCAAGCTGCCGGAGGGTGAGCACAGGATAATTTCAATTGTGTTGTGACTTACCCTGACTAGGATTGTGGTCCCTACTTAGACCTGGTGCATACCTCTGCCAACTACAAACCCAATTTCTAACAATACCACACCTCAAAATCCTAAAATGTGCAATGTTCAAATCACCTGGGGCTGTATTACATACAGTGTCCTGGGGGAGCAATAAGCGGGTGAGCTCACTTTATGTATCCCAAGGGCACTGAGGTATTACAGAATGAGCTTCAGACACTTGCACAGCCCCTTCTTTAATACTGAAAGTGCTTGTGCACATGTAGCACCCGCGCTATCTTCAGAGGGTGGGCGTTCATTTGAATGGGGGCATAGCGGGATGCAAATAAGGGAATCACTTTACCTCTTTCCTTATTACTGATGGAGGCACGGAGACAAATAAGTCTTTAGGAGACCGATTGTCATGCAGGTGGCTGCTGCCTACATTGTGAAACAGAAAGAGGCTTGTAAAAAGCAGCTTTGTCTTTCACTGAATGCTCTGCTTCCCAAGCACCCACCAATTCACCACTTTCCTGGGACAGAACATTCATGATAATAGGGTGCACTGTCCCAGTCTGCACCAGGTGCGCGTTTTGAAAGGTGAGCCTGGTGCAGACTAGGACAGTGTGCCCATTCTGTAATCAGGCCCTGAACTTTTCTATATAAACTGTGCTAGACATCTTAAAAGGCACAGGAGAGACTTTGAACTTATCTCTTCGAGTTGTCTTCTGGCAGTTTAGTGTAAGCGAAATACATTTGTGTCTGGTTATTTTTTTACACTAATGTGTTTGATGAATATAAATTGCTTATTTTCAGTGTGGCTACAGCAGCACATTACACAAGTAATAAACAGAAACCTGTGTGCACTATTCATCTATATTTGCCTATGTACCTCTGGAGGGAATTCTTTGTCCATAGCCCGATGAGTTTGGGGAGGAGTACTAATGTATTGAGGCAGTACTAGTCTATTTATTTGTGTCTGGACACATTCACAGCTTTTGATAGTCAGTGTTTTATCCAAGAGGCTCTTCATACCTGAGGGAAGCTAAATCCACCTTCATTAAGTTACAGGGACGTTTGTCATTAGAGAGAGCAGTCACAATGACGAATGAACACGTTATCCCATCAAGCAAGTTACTCTTTCATCCGTCAACTGCCAGTGGGTCAAGTCTGTGTAAAGGAAGAAGATGGAGTGAGAAAAAGTGACTCTCTGGAAGACAGCAATGGCTTGCTCTTCCACTAAACACTTTTATTTAGTAGCACATGTTCCATCTGGTAATTAAAAGTAATACCGTAAGAGACCTTCACTGGCTACCAGTATCAAAGAGAATCACCTTCAAACTCCTCATCCACGCACACAAGGCCCTCCACGACACAGGCCCAGCCTACCTCAATGACAGACTCACCTTCCACACCCCCACCCGCAATCTTCGCTCCACCAGCTTCGCCCTCGCCTCCAACCCCCGCATCCGCTGCACCACCGCCGGAGGAAGATCCTTCTCTCACCTAGCCGCCAAGACCTGGAACTCTTTGCCAGACCCAAGACCTCCTGACATTCAGGAAACGCCTCAAGACATGGCTCTACGACCAGTAGCTCCCCCCCAGCACCTTGAGACCCTAACGGGTGATGAGTGCGCTCTATAAATCCTTGATTGATTAAGGACAAAAGTACCAGAAAACCAGTGCAGTTGTGTAATCTCCCTAATGTTACCTTTGCCCCTGGATGGCCTCTGGTCTTTTTGCATCACATCAATAGTTTGTTGGCACTTCTGGTCACGAGGAACCACTAAAATGCATATATATGCTCCTTAGATTCAAACTTTCATCTTTCCAATTGTTATTCTTAATGGAGCACCCAACCTTGACACTTCGTGCACGTGCATTTGCTGATGGCAGCCTATCCATCTATAGTTTCAGTGGCCATAGGTGCATCTAGGGTGTTGCCTACTTAATATAAATGACACCTCACGCATTCTACTCTGCTTTGCCACATGCTATCTCCTAGTCTCCTAGGCTCTATTTTTTCCAAGTTCAACTACTAAAAATCGTGTGGTACTTGAAATCACCACCTACCTGCCTACATAGAAGGAAATGTCATTTTCAAGATTTGCCATCATCATCATCTTCTTACACAATAATGAAACACTATGGGGCATATTTAAGAAAGGTGGTGCTGCACACAGTGCAGCTGCACTTTTTTTGCGCTCCTTAGAGCCCCCCTATTGCCACCATGTGTGCGCCGTTATTAAGATACGGCACACCATGGTGGTAGTTAGGGGACTAGTGTCAGAATTTTTATGTTAGTCTGGAGCTTTGCAGGACTAGCATCAAAATTTTAATAAAATGATGGACGGAGTGTTGAAACTTTTCAAACATTCACCCCCAGTCACCGATCTGGGTTTAATCCATCGTTATTTTTCTTTCCACACCACCCCACTTCGGACCCAGCTACATGCAAATCTGTCTTGACCATGCTCCCAATGGGAGCAGTCCAGCCCGAACTGCTAGGGTAGGGTATGCCCAGACGTGCGTCCCTTGCTCACTGTGCCACTGGATTCAAGCTAGCCCAACTGATGAAGGGTGATACCCTGAAACCAGTCCTAGGATGCCTGTTTCCAGTCCAAGGAGGACTTGGCCTGGCAATTCGGGTCAAAACTGATTTGCATATGGCTGGGTCCAAACTGGGGTGGCATGGTGAGCAAAAGAGCAATGGATTAAGCCCAGATCTGTGACTCAGTAGACTATTCCCTCCCCTCTCTATTGTTTGCCCTTGCCTTGTAGTCACAATTGATAGCACTCAGGAGCTTCTGGAAATATAGTAAACATCCACACAAGAGATGTTAAGGTTCCAAGAGATCAATACATGAAGAATAATACTACTTAATGACTTTTCATGCATATATTCACAAATCAACAAAAGGTGCTCAGTGGTCCGGTGATCACACAGTGAGCGAACAACATAGTGCAGTGCAACATTGTGTCAAAAAGAACAGGCGAGGGGGGCAACCTTGCTTTGTCCCTCTGTCTATTTTACTAATGAGGATAAACTACCATTCACCAGGTTCTGTGCAATTGGCACGCTATAAATTCTCACCAATACATTTATCAAAGAATTGCCCACTCCAAAATGGGCTAAAACCACCATAAGGTATCACCAGTTCACCTGGTCGAAATCCTTGGGGGCATCAACCGTCACTACTGATAGTGGCATACCCAAGGTTGTGGCCAAATCGATGGAACCAATCAGGGTGTGATTGAGATCTCTCATATTCCTCCCTGGCACGAATCCCCTCTGGTCTTGATGTACCAAATGCCCTACCAGTTTATTTAAATGCACTGCTAAAATACTGGTAAAACCTTTATAGTCACAATTAAGTAGCAAAATTGGGTGGTAAGATTGACATTGTAGGGTATTCTTGCCTGGCTTCAATATTAGTGAGATTACAGCTTCATTCCATGACCTCGGAATTGAATCACCCTCTAACAAAATAGCATTAAACAGCTCAACCTAAACTGGGGCAATCACTTCCTCAACTGTGGAGTATAGCTCACTAGGAATCCCATCAGGTCCTGCGGCTTTTCCTTTTTTTGCCTTTCTAATTTCTGCAAAAATCTCCCTGCCAGTAATTTCCTGGCTCAGAAATTGTTCCTGATCACTAGACAGTTTCGGAAGATATTTCTTCGGAAGCCAACTTTCCACAGCTTCTATATCTACCTCCAGGTTTTCTCTATGTAGTTCCTGAAAGGTTTTAAACCTCAGCTTTTATCTTGCTACTATCCTCAACAACCAACTCTGGATCTCCAACCATAATCTTCTTAATGCTATTCTGGTGCATTTCCAATCTAGATTTCCAGGCAAACAACTTCAGACAGCATTCTCTATGTATTACATCCCAAGCACTTCTAACTTCCCATTGCTGTGACACTCTTTCCTCATCCTAACTCTAAACTCTAGTAGCAAATCCTGGTAATCCTCCAACATCTCCACCCTTCCTGTCTCGTTTAATATGTTGGTTTTCAACTCTTCTTCCATTCTTGCTATCTTCCCCTCAATTTGAGAAAATTGTACTTTCTTCTGCCTTACCCAATGGACCACTAAACTCTTTAGAGCCCCCCTTAACCAGACTTGTATTTGTCCCGTGACACATGTTTTGAAGCAGATAACTGGTTCCAAGAAAAAAACTCCTCAGTCTGTTGTAGTATCTTGGCACCTAACTCTGCCCGTAACAGCATCCTCCTATCTGATCATCACGGAACATGGCGGCTGGCTAGCAGCCGGTCAGAGTCACTAACCCAGGGAGTCTAACACCACGGGGAAAGAAACCGTAGTACTGCTTACCTCCTGAGCAGTGCCGTGGTGCAGGGGTTCCCCTGAACGTTGTAGTTGTTCCTTTTGGGGCCAGCTGGGTGAGTGGTGGCTGTGAGTGCTTCATTTGGGCTGCTGCAGTCGGCGTGCTCTGCGAGCTACGTGCTGCACTAAAGTGTTTGCCATGCCGGGGATCATGCCGAGGGAGGCATCGGCAGAGTCAGCGCAGGGCAAAACTTACGGGGCCAAATGGTTGTTGAAAGAGAGGAGAGAAGTCAGAGAAGAGGGTCATGGTGGTTAGGGATTGCAGGTAGTAATGTTCATTAATGGAGGATGATGGACAGCGGTCTGATGGTGAGTTTGACCCAGGTGCAGGGGATGGTTTAGGCCCTCAATGTGTTAATTGTATGCCCCACAAGGAACAGGGAAGGAATAAAACTGGCCCCCAGAGGGTGGTGTTGACAGATACACTTTAAGGCCCCGCAATGATCAGTGGGTAGGTGGAAAGGACAGTGTTGGACCAGATCAGACGAAAATAAAGGTGCCTGTAAGAATATTTAAATCTCAGCCCAGGATTTCTTCAGTTAAAGCCCCTTATTCCAAGAAATATTTTGCAAAAATAGTGGCAGTCCCCCCCCACCCCCCCCCCAGTGGGAAACAGGCTTTTTTGGTTAAGAACACCGAGAGAATTACACCCTCCTTAAAAACTTATTTTAAAATTCGAAATTATGTAAGTGGGGTCTCTAGTAAGGGTGGTGTGAAGCAGAAGGAAATGACTGAGTGTGGTAATGAGATGAGGAACATGGAAGCCGGGAGTACTGATCCTGAAGATTTGCTTTCCCTCGCGGACCTCCCAGTGCTTACAACACTAACAATGCATAACAAATTTGCATGCTTGCCTGTGGATGAGACCGATCCAGCAGAAAGAGGTTTTTTGATGGAAGAGAGCAGTACGACATCTCGTTGGTGGAGGATGCAGCTATACAGAATGGCAGACCAAATGGATGGTACACGGTTCAGCAGATGCTTACCCAACCAACCCGAGAGATTAAAGAGCATTTTCCAATCTCTGAGGCAAACCAGAAAGACATCCAGGCTACCTGCTTTAGTTTAGAAGTTAAGATAGAGAACTTAACTCAGCGCACAATTTGGCAGATGGGCTTCAGGACCTTCAAACTGTGGTGCAAGAAAGTTCTCAGGAGGTGGTGCGTCGGAAGTCTAGCGATAAGGCTTTGTCTGCAAGACTGGAAAGAATGGAAAATAATGCTAGAAGAAATAATGTCAGAATCCTGGGGGTAAAAGAAGTTATGGGAGGGGCGGATATTTAAACATTGGTAGTTTATTTACTGAAGAATTCCTTCCCTCAGGATAGTTTGATGGATAACCACGAGGCAGAAATCCAGCAAGTGCACAGAGATCCTTTAAACACCATCCTGGGTGGAAAAACTCTTGAAAGATCTTGGTGAATTTTCTCTCATACTCTGTGAAAGAAACAATATTGGGGCTAGCCCTGAAAGCAGGATCATTGCATGCACTGGGGGCAACCTTTAGGATTAGATTTGATATTTCTAAGAGACAGCCGACAGGCAGTGGGAGCTGGGAAATAGATTGGAGGATTTAAAGAAGTTGGGAGCCACTGCACAACTCAGGTTCCCAGCCATCATTCAGGTGATATGAATAAGATGCATCATTTTCTGATCCAGTGGACATAGATGATTTTATTGCTCAGATGAAGAGGGGGGGCATCCAAGCGGAAATTAAAAGTATGAGTGGGGTGGTGTCAGTTCTCCTTTAGGGTGAGACAGAACAGGCATTAGGAAATGCCTAGTAATTTAGTTGGGAGGGTTTTCATGGGGGGCACGTGTGGGGAGCAGTGGGAGATTTTTTTTTTATTGTCCTCAATTTCAGTCAGGTGATTAGCAATCAGAGCGGAGTACCAACTAGACATATAGGCTATGAGGGTAAGGAGTATGGAAGGAATGGGTTTAGGTGAGACAAGTAGGATGCAATCTTTGGCAATTCTTTGCTGGAATGCAAATGGACTGCATGTATCTAAAAGACAGCTAACAGTTTCACAAAATTTGAAAGAAAGTACTAGTAAGACTCAAATAATTATGCTCTAAGAAAGGCACCTTTTAAGAAAGGAATGTAGGGACCTTTTTTGAAGCAGAGATGGGTGGAGAATATAGTAGTTACGGATCAAGCACACTGTACTAAAGGGATTGCCCTGGTATTTAAGGTAAAGTCAGGGATGAGCCTAGTTCGATATGAGGCAGATGAAGAAGGGTGATCGATAATTGCAGAAATAAAGGTTTATCATTCCATGTACACCCTAGTAAGTTACAATGGTCCAAATGTAGATGATATCACCCCTCTATCTCAGCTATTTTAAAATATCCTTCATTTTAACGCCCCTGTCATCTTAGGAAGGATATTTAATGTTCTGTTAGACAATACCCTAGATATGTCCTCAGTAAGGATACATATTAGTTCCCCAAGGGTGAGGGCTTACTTGCTGGATATGATGGAAAAAATTTATTTGTGTGACGTCTTACAGAGAATAAAAGGGAATTGTAGGAAATATACTTTCCATAGTAAAAAGAATGGGCATTTCTCAAGGTTGGAAAGAAAGGAGATGGAGAAAGTTAAGGGATTAGAACATCTCCTAATTCATTTATCAGATCACACAGCCTTGTTGTTAAATATTGATCCATAATCTGCACCTTGCACATATTCCCAACATTAGAAAAGGGCAAACATGAGATCCTATCAGATAGAAAAGTACAAAACATTAAATTGAAGCTATACACTGTCATACAAGGTCACAAAACAATCAGATAATCACAAATTGCTTAAGTTGAAGGACTTCTGGAGAATGGAAAATAGGCTGGGTATTTATTGGAATGTAGATGTGCAGGTAAGGCTATTCTAATAAATCTAGATGGAAAAGATTGAGGGTGAAAAAGCTCAGAACTCTATCTGAGTTGTATGCTAAGGCAGTCATTATGACCGGCTGGATTAATTGTGATATATGTGGTTACTCCTGTGACTGCGTAAATCTCAATTGTTAGTTTTGTGATAAATGTTCACAAGTCAAACCTGTAAGTATTTATTGGGGGAGAATGGGTGATTTTTACCAGGGCATATGGATTTTGGTTAGTAAGGACAGTGCCAGATTAAACCATGTGGAGGCCCCTAGGCAGCCAAAATTTGGAGACCCCCCCCCTTGTAAATTATCTCCTAACACTTTTTTCATTTTACCAACAAAAAAATGTAATAACCCAATTTTATTGCACAATACTAAACATTACAAGTAAGTAGTTTGCACCAAGTGTTTTTACAAGCTGACAGAAGTTAAGCTTTTAAGAGACAAACTGTTATGTGAATCTGATGTCTATGGTTAAGGTAATTTAGGTTGTTAATGAGTACATTACATTAATAGAGTATTTTCTCTATAGAGTATTTAATGTAAATTTTTCATTTCTTTGAGTTGATTCATTTTTTTCTATCTTTTGGAAGCAATTTAAGAAACCTTGATTGTAATTTTCTTTCAAGATCAAATCAATATTATTTTGATTCATTGTCGCAGGGCCCCTAACAGGACTGGGGCCCAAAGGCCGGCACCGACTTTACCTATTTGGTAATCCGGCAAAATCTGTGTTTTTTCCCAAAAACTGCTAAATGGGTGGCATTCATTGCACCCAATAAATGTCAACTTCTATACATTGATATACACACTTAGACGATTCATTCTCTCTGTGTGTCACATGCCTGATTTAAAACTCTCCAACACCCTACAGTGGGATGAGTGGCACTATAAAAAAAATTAAAGAGAGGATTCAAGAAGAGATGAGGGACACAGTGTAAAGGTGAAAGTGAGTAATATATGGAGAAGCAAGTCATGGGAATGTCAACGCTGAAGCCAGCCCTGAAGGTAGTTTAGGGGGAGTTTAGAAAGCATTGGAGAAAAAACGGGAGGGGGTGGCTTTTTTCTAAGCAGTGTTTGAGTGAGCAAGGAAGTCAAGGCAATACCAGGGATACATCATGATCTGTCCACTAGAAGAAATGATTCTGGTGATCAAACTGTGACAGTCGCAGTTTTAGGAGGGAGGGGGGCGGGCGGGAAGCACACTCACACTCATTCTTTCACACACACACTCACGCACGCACATCCATAAACAACACTCATCAACATTCAAACATGCACGCACGCACCAAACATTCATTTTAAAAGATCACATACACACTTACGTTCAGCCTCGGAGGTCCCAGGAGGGTTGGGACTGATGCCATCCTTCACTGGCATACCTTAGGTCAGCCAGGGAGGGAAGGCAGCAGTCCCAACTTCATCACAGAGAGACTGCTGGCCCCACCCCGCTTAAACCTGAAGCGCCCAGGTTGAAGTCAATGGGTGACGCTTCCCTCGTCACACGGGGGAGGGCCTCAAGGCACATTTGCTGAGCCGAGGAGGTCACACCTATAAGAGCTGTGACCTTTTCAGCCCAGCAAAGTTCAGCTCAGACAGCCAGGAGTCTACACAAATTGTGCATGTCTGCTCCTGGCTGCCTGACCTGAACATGAAGAGTGTCTGTCAGGCTGACCTTTGTTCACCCTGACCGGCACTCTTCATGAGTGGCAAAAGGTGAGGGGGTGTGGTCCCTCCACTCTAAAGGACGGGTTGCACCTGGAGCCCAGATTAGTTCCTCCACGGTTGTCTGTGGATTGGATGGAATGTCTGAAGCCCAGAGAACAAAGCATTTTGGAAATTCATTCGCAACCAAATAGCGCTTTACAAGAAAGATCTGGAGTCAGTTTATAAATAAACCGAGGGCTTGACTCGGTAGGATACAGACTTTCTCTTGTGATTAACAGTCGACTGTGTTAGGTCACAATGCTTTTTCCCAAAGATGTGGAACTCAGTGCACAAGCTGTTAGTAAATGTGACCCTGATATCTGGGTTGGAAGTGGAGAGGTCTGCAGAGCTAATTTTAGCGGGTAAAATGAGTTCTAAAATAGTTTGACGATTAGTGTAATTATCCTGAGCTATAAAGAGGATGTAGCAACAAAACGAGAGAAGCTTGCATGAAAGAAAAAAAAAAGGAAAAAAAAAACTTTCCCTCCTGCGACAATTTTATGTGATGTTGGTTATTTTATTTGTAGCACAAAGGTAACCTTGGCATATGAGGCACGGGACGTAAAATGAAGGACATTCACCTTGACTGCAGTCTCTTTTAAAAATAATCTTCTCGAATTTTCACTCTCCAAAATGGTATCAGGAGTGAGATCCCTGTTACCTGTGTAAGCGATTGTTCTAATCTCAATATACCCCAGCACTCATGCACTCTTGCCATGTTATAGATAAGGATAAGTGCTTGGGCTGGTACACGGTCATTTATCATCAGCAGCCAAGATTCCAATGAGAGAGAAATTATCTGTTTCAAATCTTCCTCATATGCCCCTACTTCAGGATAACTAATGATAGGCGTGTTGATCTTCCTGCTGTGCACTTAGAAGTTCTAACAGTTCACAAAACGTGCAGAAAGCAGTAGACTGCTCCCTTGCGGCCTAATACACACTCGATTAAAATGCATATAATTTTGCACTTCTATTATGAGCGTCTAATTACTTGCTATAAGATTAGCATGCAGCGTATTCTACCATTTGAAGCGTATTTGATACCCAGCCTCTCTTTTGATGAAACAAACTCCAGACACAAGAACTTTGATAATTGAAAGGGACGCAGGTGAGTTGGTGTGAAAGAACAATTTGGCTTTTCACTTGTTCTATAAAACTTTTTCTGCTCTTTTTTCCTCTCTTGGATGCCAGAAGAAATACCTGCTGGTGTCTGATGCCCACCAAGCAACAAAGCGAACATTGACAAAGCCAATAGGTCTTGCTTATGTGACATTTTTCGGTTTGTTACAGTTTTTTTTAGCCATGTTGCACAGTAGCGCAGCATGGTGAAATGTTTTTTTTTTTAAAGAGCTAACATGCAGCTTAATGTTGTTAGCTTTATATTTATATTTGTGTGTGCATATATGTAAAAAACATATTACATTGTTTTTAACTGCCGCACAGCAGCCTCACAGTTGTACAACATGACAAAGAAAACATTACAAATGTCTGTACTATTTGTATTTATAATGTTTTCAGTCATTTTGTACAGTTGTATGGCTGCTGTGCGGTGTGGTTGAAAGTTGAAAACAAAATATTCCAAATGTCTCTATGATGAGCAATTTTATTGTTTTCAGGCATGCTATACAGCAGTCATGTTGTGTTGTTGTTTGTGAAGAAGGACTTTGCCTATTTGCCTATGCTGAGCTTATCCCTGTGTAAGTTTCAGACACCAAGACATGTTAAGCAGCGCCTACACTATTGTCTGCTTTCATTCTAAGCAGGAACATGCAGGTGAGGAGCTGCCTTTTTTTAAATGTATTTTCACCTCCTGCTGCACCAAAGACAAAGGCCGAAGTTCAGGCCTTTTGTTCCAATCGCATCCTGGCTAAGTGTGGTCTGGGAACTCACATTTAGATGCAAGTGGAAAGGAGGAGAAAGAAAGGCTCACAGCTTATCACTTCACAGGTGCTTAAGAGAGGGATGCTTTTGACTTAGTTCAGTCCCTGTTCATAAGAGATATGCATGCACTGTAAGAATGTCAGATGTGTTGGTCTGTCCCAGTATTTGCACACATAACAATCTTAATGCCACTATTTTATTTCTTTAATAGTGCAACTCATCCCAGTGCAGGGTGTTAGATCACTTTACATAACATACATATTGTACATTGACAATAAATCATCTAAGTATGTAAATCAATGTACTAGATGTTTGAGTCACATGTCCTTCATAGCTCATTGTGCTATATTAAAAGGATTACAGTATGTTAACTGAAAGTAAGAGAAAAATCTCTATGTTAAAAACAGTAACCCACTTACCTATCTAGCTAAAATAAAAATCCAACATCTACATGTTACAAAATGTTCTATTTCATCAAGGGTTATGTTACAGCCTCATAAACTGGACCATAGGAGGGGCACGAGTAGGCTCCATGGAGAGAGTAATCTGCATTCCTCTTTCCTATAAATGCTTTCACTTTGAAGTCAGTGAAAGCAAAGTAAACACCAAGCTTTCCTGAAGATGCAGCTTGACATTTGACCTCTGTCTTTGAATGTCCGGCAAGTGTGACAAGATAAGACAAGATTTAAAGGCCTGTTTACAGAAAACGAGTTCATGGAAGAATACAGTAAACAAGGTTTGGGCAATGGGAGGGACAAACTCAAGCTGGACAGCCCAAACCAAATAAAGCTAGTAAATAGAAAGCCAGAACATGTGAGCAACAAACCACAAAGCCAATGGTAAGCAACGGGTGGAATACGATCCTAGGTCAGCTTTCTGAACTCCCAAGAAATGTCTTTAGCAAACCAGACAGCTATGCTGTCTGGGAGGCTGTGACCTAAAAGGAGCAGAAAGGGCTTTTGCTTGAGGAATGTCTGACAAGCACGAACATATAAAATGAAGGATAAAACAATGGATAAGAGGGAAAGAATAGAGAAGTGAAAGTTTTAATGGACGGTGGAATGGATGGGTGAGACGATGGAGGAAGGAAGGGTAAAACAACGGATGTCTGAAAGGATGGATGCATGCTTGGATGTATTTATGGAAATCCAATAATGATGGTGTGAGATGAAGGTTCAATAATCAAAATAATCAGTCCATTGATCAATCTATTTCGATATGAGCATCAAAAAGGGTAAACATAGTGAAATTCATCAACCAAATGTTAAATGACAAATAATGTTAATATTCAAATTAAAGTATGAAAATAAAAAAATAATTTTACTACTATGTAATCTGATCGGGACCTTTACTTCTGTAGAGGCGTGGATACCAGATTCCCTTATCATGAAGTTATTGGACAGATTGTGGGTGTGAGAAGCACATTCTTTGCCATAGAGGGTATTGTGTTTTTGCCTTTAACACATGTGTGAAACCGGTAAAATATAATTGGGGGGACTTAAGTGGACTAGTCAGAAGACTTTGCTCTAACTGAAATACTTTCTGCCCTGAAGAAGCAACGTAATGGCTGTTTTGGCTGTTTTTTCATTGAACATTCAGTTGATGAATTTTACCATGTTTACCTTTTTGATGCTGATATCGAAATAAATTACATATATTGATAATCAATGGACTGATTGTTTTGAAGACTAAACTTGACATCTCAGACCATCAGGACTGAATATCTGTACGGACAAAACATCATTGAGTTAATCGGTTTTCTAAGAATCGAGTGCGGGCTCATCCTGTATCCAAAGAGGTTTTTGATAGACATATATATATATATGTATATATGAATGGATAGATTGATGGATAGATGGATGGATGGAAAAGTGAAGGGAAGTACAGAGGGCTGGATGAATGGAAGGACGGGTGGAAGGCTGAAAGAAACTCTTAAAAGAAGCGTGGGATTTGTTCATTTTGTGTGCTTAGTAATTAGAAGCATGGCTCAAGTGGGGGTATTTGATTTTTTAGGCTACTCCGTTGCCCTCAATCCTTGTAAAAACTCACATTCACAAAGCCAATAGGTCTTTCCTATATGAGAGCTATTGGCTTTGCCAATATCTTTAATCCATGTTGTACAGCAGCTTGACTACTGTTGCACATAGCTGAAAGTTAGAGGCATGGCGTGTCATAGAATAGAGTGGCACAGAAGAGAGTGGTGGGGAGGAGAGTGGAGTAGAGTGGTGTAAGAAAGTACCATCTTGCCTGGCATTTTACCCCCATTTTTACTTGTGTGTCAATTTGTTTTTGCCTGTCTCACTGGGATCCTGCCAGCCAGGACCCCAGTGCTCATAGTCTGTGGCTTAAATGTGTTCCCTGTGTGGTGCTTAACTGTATCACTGAGGCTCTGCTAATCAGAACCTCAGTGCTTATGCTCTCTCTGCTTTTAAAATTGTCAGTGCAGGCTAGTGACCATTTTTACCAATTCTGATTGGCACACTGGAACGCCCTTATAATTCCCTAGTATATGGTACCTAGGTACCCAGGGTATTGGGGTTCCAGGAGATCCCTATGGGCTGCAGCATTTCGTTTGCCACCCATAGGGAGCTCAGACAATTCTTACACAGGACTGCCACTGCAGCCTGAGTGAAATAACTTCCACGTTATTTCACAGCCATTTTACACTGTACTTAAGTAACTTATAAGCCACCTATAAGTCTAACTCTCACCTAGTGAAGGTTAGGTGCAAAGTTACTAAGTGTGAGGGCACCTGGCACTAGCCAAGGTGCCCCCACATTGTTCAGGGCAATTTCCCTGGACTTTGTGAGTGTGGGGACACCATTACACACGTGCACTACATATAGGTCAATACCTATATGTAGCTTCACAATGGTAACTCCGAATATGGCCATGTAACATGTCTAAGATCATGGAATTGTCCCCCCATGCCAAATCTGGTATTGGGGTGCCAATCCCATGCATCCCCAGGGCTCCAGCATGGACCATGGGTACTGCCAAACTAGCTCTCTGGGATTTTCACTGCAGCTACCGCTGCTGCCAACCCACAGACAGGCTTCTGCCCTCCTGGGGTCTGGGCAGCCTGGTCCCAGGAAAGCAGAACAAAGGATTTACTCTGAGAGAGGGTTTTACACCCTCTCCCTTTGGAAATAGGTGTTAATTAAGGGCCTGAGAGGAGTAGCCTCTCCTGGCCTCTAGGAATGCTTTGAAGGGCACAGATGGTGCCCTACTTGCATAAACCAGTCTACATCGGTTCAGGGATCCCCCAGCCCCTGCTCTGGCGTGAAACTGGACAAAGGAAAGGAAAGGGGAGTGACCATTTCCCTGTCCATCACCATCCCAGGGGTGGTGCCCAGAGCTCCTCCAGTGTGTCCCAGACCTCTGCCATCTTGAATGCAGAGGTGTGAGGGCACAATGGAGGCCTCTGAGTGGCCAGTGCCAGCAGGTGATGTCAAAGACCCCTCCTGATAGTTGCTTACCTGGTTAGGTGGCCAGTCCTCCTCTTAGGGCTATTTAGGGTCTCTCCTGTGGGTTTCTCTTCAGATAACGAATGCAAGAACTCACTAGAGTTCCTCTGCATCTCTCTCTTTGACTTCTGCCAAGGATCGACAGCTGACTGCTCCAGGACGCCTGCAAAACCGCAACAAAGTAGCAAGACGACTACCAGCAACATTGTAGAGCCTAATCCTGCCGGCTTTCTCGACTGTTTCCTGGTGGTGCATGCTCTGAGGGCTGTCTGCCTTCACCGTGCACTGGAAGCCAAGAAAAAATCTCCAGTGGGTCGACGGAATCTTCCTCCTACTAAAGCAGGCACCAAACTTCTGCATCACCAGTCCTCTGGGTCCCCTCTCATCTTGACGAGCGTGGTCCCTGGAACACAGGAGCTGGATCCAAGTGACCCCGACAGTCCAATGGTCCTTCTGTCCAAATTTGGTGGAGGTAAGTCCTTGCCTCCCCATGCCAGACAGTAATCTGTGTATTATGTGAACTACAGCTGCTAGGGTTTCTGTTCACTTTTGCAAGGAATCTTTTGTGTACAGCACAGCCCAGGTCCTCAGCCCTCCATCCTGCATTGCTCAACTCGCTGAGTTGACCACCGGCTTCGTGGGACCCTCCTTTGTAGTGTTGAGATGATCGCTGTGCTCAGATTTCTTGAATGCCTGTTCAAGTGCTTCTACGGGTGCTGCATGCTTCTGCATGGACTCTCTGTGCTGCTGAGCGCCCTCTCTGTCTCCTCCTCCAAAGGGGGACCTCCTGGTCCTTCCTGGGCCCAGGCAGCGCAGCTCCCATTTTCTTCAACTGCAACCTCTGCAGCTAGCAATGCTTGTTTGTGGTCTTTCTGCGTGGAAACAACTCTGCATCCTCCAGCACACCGTGGGACATCTTCTGTGCAAAGGAGAAGTTCCTGACATCTTCCGTTGTTGCAGAATCTTCAGCTTCTTCCACCCGGAGGCAGCCATTTTGCACCTTGATCCGGTGTTTAGTGGGCTCCTGCCCCCCCAGACACTTTCATGACTCTTGGACTTGGTCCCCTTCCTTTACAGGTCCTCAGGTCTAGGAATCCATCTTCAGTGCTTTGCAGTCAGTTGTGTTTCTGGGGAAGTAGGGTAACTTTACTCCTACTTTTCAGGGTCTTGGGGTGGGGTATCTTGGACACACTTAGGGGGTCATTACAACCCTGGCAGACGGTGTTAAAGCGGCAGTAAGACCGCCAACAGGCTGGCGGTCTTTTTTTTAGTATTATGATGATGGCGGTTACCGCCATGGTCATCCGCCGCTTTCCCGTTCTGCCCGCTGGGCTGGAGACCTGGGTCTCCAGCCCGGCGGCCGTAACAATACCGCCGCCAGTATTGCGACCCGGCTTAACGCCGTGGATTTCCAGCAGTGGGACCCGCCATGAAATCCATGGCAGTAAGCACTATCAGTGCCAGGTAATTCCTTCCCTGGCACTAATAGGGGTCTCCCCCACCTCCCACCCCGACTCCCTCCCCTACACCCCCACCTCCCCTGCCACCCCCTAAAGGTGGCAGGGCCCCCCCCACCCGACCCCCAACATAACATTACTGACACACACCCGACACGCACGCAGGCACCACCAACACACATACACGCACACACACCAACATACATGTCAACATCCACACACACACTCAGACACGTACACCCACATTCACACACCCATCCATACAGACATACATACAGACAGACACGCACACATTTCCGAAACACGCATCACCCCCGCAAACATACAAGCACTCACACACCCCCCCTACATACACAGACGCACACCCCGATGCATCCACACAACCCCCCACTCCTCTCCGCTAACGGACGAATGACTTACCTGCTCCGTCGATCCTCCGGGAGGGGACGGGAGCCATGGGGGCAGCTCCGCCAACACCACACCGCCAACAGAACACCGCCGGGCAGAATCACAGGACGTGACGTGAACCTCCACTTCCCCGCCACCCGCAAGTATGGGTGTTGGTGGCTCTCCGTCGGAAAAACGACGGAGGGCAGCCAATGGTCATAATACGCCGTGCACCAAACCACCACTACTGGCGGTCTTCCGCACGGCGGTCCCTCAGCGGTCTTCTTAAAAGACCGCCGAGGTTGTAATGACCACCTTAGTGTTTTCTTACACTCCCAGAGACCCTCTACACACTACACTAGGCCTGGGATCCCTAAGTGGTTTGCATTCCACTTTCTTAGTATGTGGTTTGTGTTGCCCCTAGGCCTATTGAATCCTATTGTATTCTACAGTGTTTGCACTACTTTTCTAACTGTTTACTTACCTGATTTTGGTTTCTGTGTATATTTTGTGTATTTTACTTACCTCCTAATGAAGTCTATCCTCTGAGATATTTTTGGCACATTGCCACTAAAATAAAGTACCTTTATTTTTAGTAACTCTTAGTATTGTAATTCTTATGATATAGTGGTATATGATATAAGTGGTATAGTAGGTGCTTTGCATGTCTTCTAGTTCAGCCTAAGCTGCTCTCCTATAGCTTCCTCTATCAGCCTAAGCTGCTAGAACACTACTAATCTACTAATAAGGGATAACTGGACCTGGCACAAGGTGTAAGTACCATCAGGTACCCACTATAAGCCAGGCCAGCCTCCTACAAGTGGCATAGAGTGGAGTGGCATAGAATAAAGTGACATTGAGTAGAGGAAGGTAGGGAGGAGTGGCACAGAGTTGAATAGAGGGGAATGGAGTGGCATAGAGTAGAGTACACAAGAGTGGTGTGGAGTGGCATAGAGTGGAGTGGCATAGAATGGTGTATATTAGAGTGACGAAGAGTAGAGTGACATACCGAGGGGTGGAGTGGAGTAGAGTGGCATACACTGGAATGGTCTAGAGCAGAGTGGTGTAAAGTGGAGTGGTGTAGAGTTGAGTGGTGTAGAGTGACATAGAGTGGAGTAGAGTAGAGAAGAGAGGACTAGAGTAGAGTGGCACAGAGTAGAGTGGCGTAGAATGGAGTGGTGCAGAGTCAAGTGATATATTGTGGAGGTGAGTGGCATAGAGTAGAGTGTCATAAAGTGGCATAGCGGCGAGAAGAGTGGCATAGAGTGGAGTGGCATAAGTAGAGTGGCATTGTGTGGCGTGGCATTGTGTTGAGTGGCATAGGGTACAGTGAAGTGTCGTAGAGTGGCCAAGAGTATAATGGAGTGGCGTAGAGGGCTGTAGAGTGGCATAGATTGGAGTGGTGTAAGGTGGAGTGGCATAAAGTAGAGTAGAATGAAACAGAGTAGAGTGGAGTGAAGTGGCATTGAGTAGAGTGGCATGCATTAATAAGAGTGATGTAGAGTAGAGTGGAGTGACAGAGAGTAGAGTGACGTAGAGTAGAATAACATACAGTAGCATAGAGTGGAGTGGTGTAGAGTAGAGTAGCATACAGTAGAGTGGACTGGCGTAGAGTAGAGTGGTGTAGAATGGAGTGGTGTAGAGCAGAGTGGCATAGAGCAGCAAGTACCATAGAGTAGAGTGGTGTAAAAGAGTGGAACTGAGTATAGTGGTGTGGCATAGAGTAGAGTGGCATGGAGTGAAGTGGTGTAGAGTAGTGAAGAGTGGAGTGGTGTAGAGTGGAATAGAGTAGAATGGACTGGCGTAGAGTAGTGTGGCATAAAGTGGAGGAGTGTGGAGTGGAGTGATGTAGAGTGTAGGAGTATAGAGTAGAGTGGCATAGAGTAGTACAGTTGTGGGTGTAAATACCTAGAGTGTCAATAGAGTCAGCAAATAGGGTGAAAACAACATAAATAAGAAGCCGTATACCTGTATTAAAAGTAGGAAAGCACATTGTGCTTTCAAGAATAGTTCTGAAAGGCATATAAAATAAAATAATAATATGTTGCAAGAAGACGAGGAAGAATGCATGTACTTGGTCCATGCTCCAGGGAGGATCTAATCCAAGATACGAAGAGAAGCCTATTGGAGCTAAGCAATAGAGAGATTGTGAATGAGAGTGACAATGAAAACAACTAATGATATGCTGTGGGCAGGTTGTAAACCCACTTAATTGTAAATAATATAGTTCACAACAAAGCTCTTGTGCTGTGTAGGCAAGAGGTGTGCCTCTCCTGGCTTGGGGTCCACTGCAGATGTTCAACGTCCTGGTTTGTGCTTTTCTGTTTTTATGAATTATGTGTCTCAATTTAAGGGGAGTCCTCCATATGTACCATGCAACATGAGAAATTATGTATACACCCCTGGTGGCTCCTGGAGTTGCGCAATTTAGAATCCATCCTTCACATGGTGTCATAGAGCAAATACTCATTACGTTTTGCCACTAGATTTACTGTGTGTCTTAAAAATATTAATGTGTGTGAAAATTTAAACACACTAATGAAATTTAACTACTGAGATACTTAATGTTTATATAAATGTGTGTATGAATGTTAATTTAAAAAGCTTACATGTATTTGTACTTTTTTATTCATGTTTTGCATTTATTTTGAAAGTTGTACATGTGAATGTATGACCATGTATTTGAAATGCACATTAAATGTTAAGTTAAAGTTAGCCTGACTAAAGGCCTTAATTATGAAATGTACTTTGCTTGGTCAGCGTGTTCTTTCTTTTGCTGGTGCGTTCTCATTATTTCACTATCTAGGGAAAAGGAGTATACTTTTTGTATTAGTTTGCTGATAGTAAGGCCTGAGAAGAAGAATCTTAGCAAGAAACATGGAAGCCTCCTACTCATTGTGTATTAGGAAATAGGATGTTCAAGGTTACAGTGACCGTCTAAGTTCTATGGAATGGGAATTTCAGGTGATGTTGGAAATGCACACCACTAGAAGGGAGTAGATTGATTCCTGGTAGGGTGGGAAGAAATATAATTAATAATGTACATATATGTGTGTGCATATGTGTGTGTATTCATGTATGTATGTAAGTATGTGTGTGTTTATGTGTGTATGTGAATATATATATATATATGTGTGTATGTTGTTCTGTGCTTGGCATGTTCGTGGGTCATTGCATGGCTCCTGGGTGGGTTGTTATACTAGATATCTATGAATCCCTGCTCTCATCTTATCACACTTATCTACCCATCATTATATGCCATGTCTCTATCAATCTATCCTCCATTCCCACTCTGACTCATCCCAAATACGTTTTGCTACTTTCATCTCCTAAATAACTCTGCCTAAGCTCTTCCCTCCGCTTCCACATCTAATTCACCAAACCTCACTCTACTCGCATGACCTCCCAAACAACCCTAATAAATTCTCCCTCATTTATCTCACCCTGCTACTATGATCTCCCTAACCCTTCCACAGACTCTTCCCTCCTCCATCCCCCTTTACTCATCCCAAGCCTTTGGGATGAGTAAATGAGGAATATACTCCCAATTAACACTTCTGGATTTCTTTCCTCCTCCACCCCTCCATTACTCCAGTCAATCTAACTAACAAACTCTCATATCCGTGGCTCAAATTAACTCATAATAATACTAAAACTGTACTCATAGTTCCCGAACTAATCCGTCACTAATTCTTGTTGGGTTCCGGAGTAGCGTGCTACTAACTGAAAAGCGCTTCGACGCCTCGTCAGGGGTAGTAAGCGCTATATAAATACTATTACAATACAATATAATACAATAATTATTGGTGAAGGTCTTACTTGTTTTTATTAATGTTCACATTGTCCGGAATTGGAGCAGATTCCCTTGGCTTTTGATGCTTACATACATCTCAAATTCCCTTATTACTGCAAATGTGAAGCTTTATGCTAAACATGTATTCCTTTCCTGGAAGAATTCTCCTGAAGTCCTCACTATGTTGACACCTTCTTGCATTTTCTAAATTCCTTGAGACTCCTTTTACCCAACCATTCTCATACTTTAATTTAGAACCTTGATTAGATGAATTTAGAATCACTTCATGTTTAGGAGAGAGAACAGGAGTTTTATGGAACACTTATTCCTAATTCTCAGTTTTTGTATTGCAGTGGTCTTTATTGCTTTGTATCCTAATTTATTGAGATTGAACCAATTATTAAATTTCAGCTTGCCAGCTGTAATCATGTATCTTTTTAATATTCTCCTGACATGCATGTACATTGGATTGACTATTGATTGAAAAAAAAGATTATTTAATCACCGATTACTGGTCCTTGTTGTGTGGCCAAATGGGTTTCACGAAAATGTAATTGTTTTATTATTGTTAAACCCCTTTGCGTTTCAGTCAACCTTTAAAGGTCCATCAGATGAGAGGTTTCAAATCACACTCCTGAATGCTTTCAGGTGGTAGCATGTCGGATCGTTTAGTTTCTGAGATTGACGGAGTCACTGCATCCATGTAAGAGCCCCCTCGTTCCCAAACCCAGTCTTGATCCTAAAGTCCATGTCCTGACTCAGAGGAGCAGCGGTATTCCAGAAATTGTAAAATGAAGTTGTAGCATCAGTGGAGTGAGTATCAATAGGGTTGCACATTGCAATTGCTTACACCTAGCTTGCAGTGTTTTGCAGAAATGTGTGTGGTGTTATGCAGTGATGTTTTGAGTTGTTGTACGGATGTGGAAGTGCCTAATGCTAATGCTAATAGGTTGTGGTGGTTATCAGGCTTGACATAGGCTAAGATCCCAGGATAGTAATAAGTTATCAGTGTATAATACACTGGGTTGTAATTGTCTTCTAAGTTTGGTGATGTCAGTCATGAGGTACCACCGTCTGCACTTGAGATAGGGACACCTTTGTGTGAGATTAAGGTGTGGTTAGTGTGGTGGATCGTTTGTGCAGGGGTGAAGCGACACTGATCAGGGTGAATCCTTGCTGGTCGACGTTTCACTGTGAGTCAGAGTAGGCTGGAAAATGTTGCTTTTCCTGTGTGTTTGAATAATACTAATTTTTTAGTGGAGCAGACAAAGTCGTTGGATTTCACTTGCATTTGTTTTATGCTTGTATTGCAATGTTCACAAAGAATTGTAAAGGAGGGTGAGCCGCTGCGAGGAGTGAGAAGGACGTCATATTGTGCCAACCCAAGATTAGACGGTTGGCATTAGTGACACACTGGTATTGGTTGACTACCTCATAGAGTGCTGCACTGCTATTGGCTTTTGACATTGATCAAGAATTGTGAGCAAAAGATTATTTCCTGGTTGAAGTTGAAGTTCTATTTGTGATTGTTGATATTATTGTTGGGAAAGTGGAATTCTTTACGGCTATTTGAAATCTGATTAGGGAAGATGTGAACATACCTCTTCGCGATGGTGAAGAAGCACCACCCAAAGACATGCCAGGCCATCATATGGTCATAAATGTGGGGCTTAACACATGTATTTGACTGAGTCAATGTCATAGGACCACAGAGAAAGAAGGTGCATTGATGTTTCAACGCTATGGCACATTCAATTTAAGAATCATTAAAGATCTGAGAAGGGTATTGTATGAAATGAAGCCACCTCCTAGGCCCACACAGTTTGAAACACTTAGGCGGTCATTCTGACCCTGGCGGTAAACACCGCCAGGGTCGCGAATGACGGAAGCACCGCCAACAGGCTGGCAGTGCTTCCAAGCCCATTCTGACCACGGCGGTAAAGCCGCGGTCAGAAAAACGGGCCGGCGGTTTCCCGCCGGTTTACCCCCGGCTGGGCGAATCCGCCAGGGCAGCGCTGCAAGCAGCGCTGCCTTGGGGATTCTGACCCCCTTCCCACCAGCCTGTTTCTGGCGGTTTTCACCGCCAGGAAGAGGCTGGCGGGAACAGGGGTGTCCTGGGGCCCCTGGGGGCCCCTGCACTGCCCATGCCACTGGCATGGGCAGTGCAGGGGTCCCCTAACAGTGCCCCGGCCGGCTTTTCACTGTCTGCCTAGCATTCGGAGCCGGCTTCTGTGTTGCAGCCCTCCTTCCCGCTGGGCCGGCGGGCGCTAACATGGTTAGCGCCCGCCGGCCCAGCGGGAAGGTCGGAATGGGGGAAGCGGTATTTTGGCCGCGTAGCGGCCAAATGGCGGTTCCCACCTGGAGGGCGGCAACCGCCGCCCGCCAGAGTTAGAATGAGGGCCTTAATCCTTGGGAGCACACACCTCATGTTAGACAAAGGGAAAAATATCAGGGAAGAGTCCAGAAGGCAGTGTGTACCTGTGCCAATGCTAGATGGGATGCAGAACAAAAGCAGTGGAGAACTAGACTGCATCCTGTATTGACAAGTGAAGAACCTGAGAAAAGGAAAGAATAGAAAGGGAAGAAGATGGAGGGTAAGACAGGGAAGCCAAAGGGTACAAGCCAAGACAGTGATTCTAGCGATGATTTCCTAGCTGCATTATTATCAACATGTCCACCTCCATATAATCTAGCCCAAACCGAAGGAAGGAATGGTGCAGTTGCTGGTGGAAATTCTGGAATAGCCACCCCACGAGCCAGAACCTACTTGGAGAGAGTTCACTTCTAAATCCACTGTTCCCAATGCCCCAGATACAATCCTTGACCCAGTCACTATTGGTCTTGTAGTTCCTTTGTATAAACTTGAGTCAGCAGAAATAACAACACATACTTTGACAGTTCCTACTGGAGTCGATATATCAGCTAATGCTCCTGTGGTCCCAGGAATGGGAGGAACTCCTTTAGTTCCAAATCAGGTGAATACACACTATGTTGCCTCTACAGCATCAACCATGAATCAGATAAGGTTTACTCCTGTAGAAGAGTCCATGCAAGGATCACAAAATTCCAACATGTGTATTTGGAATTCACCTCAGAGTGTCATCAACAGTAGCTCCTGGGAAGAGATAGTGTCCTATACCGTGTAGTACAGAATGGTACAAATTCCTGAGAGCTAGATGATTTGATTAGATTTTTCAATGGGTCCCCAAGAGAAAGTGACAGTTCAGGATCAGGCAGCAAAATAATTCAGTCCCCAATGAGGGAAAATGCAGTAGATGTGGTCAAATTAAAATTAGAACTGGATGAGGTGGTACAAGGACACTTGGTCTTTCCCGATTAGATACTTACCAAGAGAATGAACTCGTATTCATGTATAACAACATCACTAGATTGAAGCAGAACCAAGTTATTGCAGAAAAGCTATTGCGTATGTCTTGATGAGAATGACATTTGCAGTATGCGAACATCAGGAATGAAAGTTCAAATTAAGGAATTAATCTGCAGCATCAGAAAATGTAGTGAGCTAGATAAGTAGTAAGGCGGATGAGCAAAGAAGAAAGGTCAAAAGAAAACAAAGGGAGAGACGCTTCTGTTTTTAATGGATGGAGAAAATGTTTCAAATTTTCCATTGAGGGAAGTGACTGGTGAAGGTCATGTCCAGGTGCCTGGGAGCAGGAGTTATCATGCACCATTTACAAATGATTTCCCAAAATTGCAAGAGAAGACAGAGGAATGGAAATCACAGGTTGAGTGATTTGTGAAGATTTCACAGGTCTTGTGGTTGAATTTGAATACCTTCTTTAACATTGTGGTAAAAATTGATTTGTGGGCAGAATGTAAAGTGGATGTAGAGTGGCAAGAGAAGGAGCCTCAGAGAAACCTAGTATCACATGCCCCATCACCGTTGGTGATGAAAAAGTATCAACAGGTGATGACCATTTTTTAAAGGAAAAATACCAACTAAAGCCATTGATTGGGTTAAGATTAACAGTATGAGTTAAGAGCCTAAAGAGTTCAGGGCATCCCTATTTTTTCAAGTGTTTAAGCAGCACCATGGAATGGAGACTCTTGAAGCTAAAGACATGGAAAATGTTGTGTCTTCGTTTGTGATGGGATTGAGACCTGAGCTTAGTTTGATGATTCATCAGCATTTGATCAGTTGGCAAAATAAATCGATGGATGAGATCTTAAGATATGCAAAATATTGTAGTGATGAACAGGAAATTAAACAGAAGCATCTAAAGGAGAAACATGTTGGGGCCCCATTGAAGGCAGCACAGAAAGGAAGTCAGCGTCAGACTTTTGTAGGGAATGTTAGTTTTATGAAAGAAGTGTATCAGCAGGGAGCTCCTATGATGCAAGGTGGAAAAGAGGTACTGACAACAAGGTGGAGGTCGTGGTGTCCCAAGCCTTAAAACCTTGTCATTATTGCAATAAGTTAGATCATTGGAAGAGGGAATGTCATCTTAATCCCAGCAGAGTGATGAATGAGAACCAGGTTCAGGATTCAGGGTTTATATTGCCCCAGGGTAATAACTCCTTACAATGAAGGCAATGAATGTGCCAAGTCCATGAATGCAACATTTTAATGTACTCCAAGCTCCAGTGATTCAGGTTGCACAAGCCCCTATGCTGCAGAAAAATGCAACCGGTCTCCGATTTAATTCAAATCAAGTCCCAAATTCAAATCAGAATTTCTTCCAAAATAGGAATGCATTTCAGCAAATCCCTATGTTTGACACCTTCAAGAGCTGCGGCTCTGATCAGTCATAATGACATCTGTATTACCTCTTGACCTCTGTAAAGCGCTCTGATGCCTCGCGTGCCTTGGCCGCACTAATATTACTTTAAATTATTAATAAAAACATCTAAAATGTTATTTTAATCTCTTGCATTATTTACTTCCCCTTGAAAGAAAAACATGGCAAAAGAAGGCTGTTGTTTGTAAAAACTAGTTGCCACCAACCCTATTAGATGTAGGAAACTTGAGTCAGCCTGGGACGGGGAGCCATCCCCACTGGGCTAAAAGGGCTTTAGCCCTGTCCCCCTCCTCCCCCCACACACACACATTTGTCTGTGCAGCCCGGGCTGTTGCAGCATGAAATGAAAATTACCAAGCCGCAGTGGGCAGCTCAGGGCTTGTGCTATGAGACCACAAAGTTATCTTTCTCCAAGGTCCTTTCAAAGGCCATTTACTTGCTCATGAGGCTTTGATTTCTTTTTAGTTTGCTGACCAGGCCCCCTGCTCTACCCGCTCTTACTGCCTATTCAGTCCCCTTGAATGGTAACAATCAAGGCTACCTAAAGTGTCAGGGGAAATAGCATGGATTACAGCCACTGTTAATGCTTCACACCTAATCTACAAATACATACGAGGGGTCCACTACCACACTCTATAGCAAGAGAAAGAAAATGCAAAATGTCATCAGCATGTAATCAAGAGAGCCACAGATTAAGCATGAGAAGGTTTTTGCCTTCCAAGTAAAATAAACACGTGTATAAATTAGAACTTCATTGTTAATACTGATTGTACTTTTATTGTTTTAAAGTCATTCACAATAAAGCAAGAAAAGTTGCATTTTGACATTCATGGCCACATTTGTTAACACTTTGCACTGGTGTCAAGTCACAAAAGTGATGCAAAGTGTTGATAAAGTACGTACTTTCCTGTGCAAAACTTTTTTGCACTAGAAAGCTGTTTAAAAAGTAACACAAATAGAGCTATGCACAAGTTTGCTTTAATGGGGCATCTCATTGGTGTTACATGGGCATTCTCATGTTACCATGCATGGTTTTACACAAAGCCCTATGCAGACGAAGCCTGAACATGAGCCAGCGTTTTAAAAGAGGGCAGAAGGGCCATATCTTAATTTGATTACTGAGATGCATTGCATGAAATATTAGTAACTCTGCCCCTTACTTTTCAGGGCAGAACTTGTTTTTACTGGAAATATCTCTAAAGGTAATGAAAGGTAGCACTTTCCAATGTTTTGTTTTAGTTTGTGTCAAGCAGTTGTCTCACATGGGTGTTTCCCCACTCCAACCCCAATTTTTTTATGCAAAACCCTCTCTACTACCAATGCTAGACATACAAAGAGAAATAATCCTCCAAGACTGGATTTTATTGCAGGAAGATATAACTATTCTGACCGAAACAGAGACAATCTTGCTTTGTGGCTCAAAGGTTACCATGAGAGCAGAACTACAACATGTTAGTAAATATGGTGCATTTTTGCTTTCTCCCTTTCATGCAGCACAATGCAGTAAGTTATCTTGCTGCCTGAAAATTTAGTAAATCTGGGTATAGTGTTTAGCACCAGAAGGGTATCTTTTCAGTAAAAAACCTATGTACACATGTACTTTGGTGCAAAGGTGTATGCATAGCACTAAGCAGTTTGATTGTGCACCATTGCTTGGAAAAAGAGCAGCACCACCATTTCTTTGTAGCTATGACGCTGTCCTGTTCTCTCCCTTTCACGCAACACAGCACACCAACATTAATTATTACATTGTGTGAATTAGTACACTTGTCCTTAGAATTCATTGCTGATTCTAACAAATGCTGCATTCTTCTTAGCCCAAAGCTCTCCTCATCCAATGTAAACACAGGCTAAAGGAATGTGTATTTTTGGTGCTGTTGTTCCTGTTTCTCTGTGTCAAGCATGTGTTTATATTATTTTTACGCAACCTGCTTTAGGGTGATTGGGTGAACTCCTGGGCCTTGTAGCTTCCTGCATTGATGGGTTTTAATTATTCTGCCTATCCCACCTTTTCTCTACCCCATCTTTTGTTCCTCCTGTGTGCCATCTTCAGATCAGCCTCACAAGGGGCATACAGCTTGTTGCCTGCCCTGCCCCAGCACTCCCAACTAGTCTTCTCCACTGCACCACATTGAACGGCCCTACCCATGTAACTGCTGGCATAAAGGAATGTGTATTATCGGTGCTGCAGACTTCTGTACAGCGCATGTTTTTTACACACACAGCTCCTTTCCTGAAATTCCAAGTCCTACTTAAAAGGCCATCTCACTATTAAATTATCTGATGAGCAAAGGGTGGGTTTTAGTGAGCAGGCCTGGATGGATGTAGTTCAGAGGCATCAAATAGAGGTCAGCTGGAGCGAAACAGGGCTGAAGTTCCTGCACCCATGGATTCAAAACCTATATAATGTTGCAGGCAGCAGTTCACAAACTTCTACATACACCACAATTTGAAAGCATTATAAGGACATACAATTGGTACAACTACACTACTCAGATGTTGGTAATATACATAACATCTCACAGTTAAAGGTGTCCCGCTTTTCTTCTGGTAATACCAGCTATGTTTCCACACCTAGCCCAGAATGCCAATGTACTTTGTATTCTATTTTCAACTGCAACTCATTTGTTTATAATAAGAAGCTGTCACTCATTACACTGTGGCAGCCAAGTAATTATGCACATCTTTAACTAAGGGACAATTCAATGTTAATCAGGAATAAAAAGACCAAAGTGAAATATTGCATAACATCACAAATACACATTTCAGAACTCTAACATAAATTTTGACTCTGGCAAATCTAAGCTGCATAGGTTTTCATAGAGCTTGTAGTCTATATGGAAATTTTTCTACCCTTTGCACATATCAGTATATTATGGAAGAATCACTAATGTTGTGATTGCTTCACAGTAATCTTCATTACTCCCTATCCTATTGGTTCTATTCACAATAATTAATGGTAAGGTAAGCCTATCTCCAGAAAGGAAGAACTCAGGAGCACACTGAAAAGACTGACCATGTCCACTCTACAGGGTGCTACAAAAGGGATGGCTGCCCAGCACATGCCCTGACCTATTCTTGCCAAATCGAAAGCTGACGCCAAGGAATGGTGGGGTTTTTGTAATTTCTGTGATGAGATTGGGTAGGATTAGGATTAGGAGTAATAAAGAGTACTGGTAATTAATTGAAACATTACCTCTACATCCCTCATCCTCGTCATTGCAGGAGGTTAACCAAAGCCAAACGCAGCCTTCAACCTATAACATAAGATCATATACACACAGTATTTTACTTACTAATGAAACACTGGGTGAATAATTTGTTAGTGACATACATAATTTGAGGCAGGAAAAAACTATGTACGCCCAGTCCAAAAAAGCAATCTTCAGACAATAGATTTTGAAGCCTGCACTATTGTACAAAAGTGTGAAAAGAGACCATAGTAGCTGCTCTTCAAACTTCTGATTAAGGAAAACCCAAGGAGGCAGGTGCACCCCTTGTGTTCCTATACTGGAGATGCTCAGAGAAGGAGAGTAGAAGCCAATGAGTAGGCTAAAGCAATTGTGAAACAAATGCAAGGACTAATTGCTAACACAGAATCCTTTCACTTCCTCCCACCTCCTATACAAGTTACATACAATGATCACATAAACTGTTTTAGAACATTCCAATTACATAAAAATGTCCCTCTTTACATCAATTGAAAGTAGGGCTTCCCCATCCAAAGAAGAAGGGGGAAGGGAAAAAGATGGACAAAACACTCTCTGTATCTATATGGGCTAGGGTTGCAACCTTGGGGAGAACTTCAAGATCTGAATAAACCACAATACTGTTCTCAAGGCTTTTCAGGAAGGGACGTCTGCACAATGAACAAACCAAGCTCACCACTTCCAACGAGCTGAAGAGATTAAAACCCAGACAAAACAAACTTCATTATCAGAAATTTAAGATCAACAGAAGATCACGGTTCAAAAGAGGAGACCTGAAGTGATTCTAAGACCAAATGCAAGACCCAAGGAGAAGAAGAAAGCCTAGACACAGAAAGAGAGAAGAAAACACCTTCCGGTGATGGGAAACTAGAGCCTCTTCTCCATCCAAACTGACCCAAAGATCTTGAAATGGTCTAATTGCTGCCCATTGTGTTTTTAGGGTGGAGAAAGTAAGATTCGTCTGAACGCCCTCCAAGCAAGACAGATAGAAAAGAGTTTAAATTGAATAGAGGAGAGAGAGAGTGAGTAGTACACCAATGTTGGAAAGCTTTCCAGTATCTGAGGAGAAAGAGAAACACAGGGAGTTTCCTAACTGAATGACTGGGCCTGGACAAATAAATTGAAACTGGAACCTACATAGTCAGAATGAAAGCACCAGACAACATCAGATGCTTTTTCTTGTTTCCAAAGTATCTGAGGCATCAACAATAAAGGAGGAACGGCACAGAGTAGATGACGGCTCCTTGGTTATGGCAGAGGAGCGTCGCCCAACTGTTGAAAAGCACCAGATTGAAAAATAAAATGATAATAAAACTATCTTATTATCATTTTATTTTTCACTTACTCAGCCAGTCTGCTAAGTCTAGGGTGCAGCGGGCCATGCTCTGCATTGTGGCATCAGCAGCAGCCAGAGATGTGGAGTGGTAGGTGCACTGTAAGTGTGCATGTCGGTTTGGCCGGCTGTCGTAGGACGGCCAAACCGACATGCGCACTTAGATCTCTCCACCTGAGCTGTGTTGCAAAGACGGGTGGAGAACCATTGTAGGCCCTAACTGAGTGGCATTCCAGCCCGCTCAGATAAATCCCGGAGCTTCTCTCATGCTGGGTAATAGCATGAGAGCAGCATCTGAAATAGGTGGGGAGGAGAGCAGAGAAGCACTGAGGCTGCAGGGGCTGAGGAGCACAGAGGCAGCATCAGTCAGCGGCAGGTAAGTCGTTTTAATTTTTTACTATCCCGCCGCAGTCCCTCACCAAGTGTTATAGGCAGAAGCCGCTAATGAAAACTACCACCTTCATCCGCAGCATCCAACAGCATCTGGCAGCCGCAGGTAAGTCATTTTAATTATTAACTACCCCTGCAGTCCCTCACAAAGTGTTATTGGCAGCAGCTGTCACTGAAAACTATCACCTTCCTAGACACTGGCTTGGGATGGGGGAGAAAAACATAGGCAATTGGGCATTTTCAGAGGAGGCACACAAATCTACAAAAGGTTTCCTAAAACTTCAGCATAATCTCTCGAAGATTGATTGACATATGCATGGGTCTTCAGAGGTTGAAATATACTTCTTAATCTGTTCATCTGTCTGACCCCCGATGTGAGAAGTCCTTAAGGGGAGAAGATGCAATTCTACCTAAACTTCTTACTGTATGGCTACTAGGCAGAGAGAACTTGACTGAAGTCCTACATATCAGTTCAAATAAGCAGTCACTTTATTGCCTATACTAAAACATTTTGTCCCTTCATTTGATGTTGGAAGAGACAGAAATCGATATACTCTAGACAGATCCCTCCAGTTTGAAGAGTGCCTGCGGCCTGTCAATGACCATCATCCTTCACTGACAGTGTCTCTAAGGTGGCACCAAATCCTAAGGAACTGACTTCCTTTGTTGGAACCATCATAAAACCTGTATGAAGTGGAAACCCTCTGATTAAGGATTCTGGGATCAACTGCCATTGCAGAGGATGTACAAAACTTGCCACAGGAATTAAAAGTTCAAAGATCTGAGGATCCAGATTCCAATGAGGTAGAAATGAAGATGAAGCAGGAGAAGATGCAAATGTAACCAAGGAACTGTAAATATGCATGAGACTACATGTCCCTGACCTTTCAAGAACATACTGGCTGGAGCTTGACTGAGAGACAGTAAACATTTTAGTGTGGTCCTTAATCTTTCTGCTCCGAATACAGGCAGATTATATTTATCTAGTTCTGTGCAGAAATGGGCTCCAATGGGAGTTCTGTTTTGAGACGGTTCTGTCTGGTATTTCCGCATTTTGGCAGATAGAAGAAAAATCCTTGCAGCGTCAGACAAGAGCAATTCCCTTCAAAGTCTTCTCTTCTGGTGAAAAAGCATTTAGAAGCAAGTCATCCAGATAAAGGAACACATTCCAACTATGAAGATGGGGATGAGCAACAATGGGAGCCACCATCTTGGCAAAGCCACTTGAAACAGAGCAAGTTCTAAATAGCAAGACCAGGTATATTTGGTGAAATACAGCTCTGGAAAATGAAGGTAGGCATCCAGGAGATTGATTGTTACAATCAATGCGCTCTTTGGAATTTGTTTCTGTAGGGTCTTCACTTTGAAGGTAATCTTCTGTACCTATAGATTGACGTCCCTGATACCGATGATCACCTGGAATCCCCCTGTTGACTTGGGAACCAGAAAGTCTATTTAGTAGTCTGCATTCTTCCCTGAGTACATGGACTATTGCTTGTTTTTGTTGCATCAAAAGGACGATTTTAAGTATCCAGTCTTTTAAAATGAGAAAGTGACCATGGAATATGTATGGTGCAAGGAGCTGTATTAATACTGGAGAACTTGCTTTGATACCTGTTGTTCATTCCCTCGAGAACTCAAGCATCTGAAGTAGACATGCACAGCTGTCCATGAAATGCGCATCTGACTTCCAATAGGCCAGCCTGAGCCATTTCTGGCGTAGTCAGCAAAATCATGTTTTTGTCAGAGAGGAACGTTTTGCTTCCTGTTCGTAACAACCAGAAAAATCCTTAATGTGCTTATTTGAAGGCAGAGGCAGATGTCCTGAGGATGAGTATCATAAGTATATGAGAACTGCCTAATCTGATGTACGAACAACAGTTTTGTTTTTATTTAGTATAGCACAGGTTCATGGCAGAGTACATAACAAGCAGTAGTAACGACAACTAATTGCACTCAAATCTCAGGAGGAAGGAAAGGTGTGTCAGAAATAAAACCGTTAATTTACCCCCACCCCACCCAGGCCCCAACATCATCTGTGTTACACCACTAAGCTCAATATTTGGAGACATGCACACATTTGTGCAGTGTCAAGCATAGAAATGCTGAATGTCATTAGGGACAGATTGAAAACATGTGTTTGGTCAACAATCAGGGCGGAGATCCTTCCTGGACCTGCTTGCAATTATAACTATTTTACAGGAATTTCGTCGTGTCCCAGAAAGAATTGTGTGAGAATTGGCAAAAAGTATTATCTTCTTGAAATAACTTTGTGAAAAACGGTTCTAATATGCCTCACAATAAAATTGGTACAGGCGCTTCTTAGTTTTAAATGCACTTAATCCCTTTTCAAAGATCACTGCCAGTAGCCTATATGGTGTGGATTTAAAAAGAAACATATTTGTTGTAATCTTATCAGTTGTGTACACTGTGTTTACAAAGCACAGTTTATTACTCCTTTTTGTTGCATTGTCTCTGAGGTAGCTCTGCCCCATTTCTTGAAATGTTGAAGTACCCCTTGCTTGACGTTTTAGCCCTGGTCCTCTCCATCCCCTGAAGTTCAGGTGTAGGTGCGTCCCTGGCGTGGAAGGCCATGTGTTACCAACATTACTTCGATAAATGCATTAAGGAGCATATTTATAATCCCGACCGCCACCTTGCGCTTCATTAACGTCATTATTTTTTACGTTAATGTGGCCCAACGAGGCTGAAATAACCGCACCGTATTTACAGAGTGGCGCAATGTATACATTGCGCCACTCTGTAACCCTTTGCACTACATTTTGTCTGAGCCAGGCATAATGTATGCTAAGGGGGCGTTCCCCCTTTAGGAAGGCCGAAACAATGGCCCAAGGAAATCTATGAAATTTCCTTTTGTCACTTTTTACAGCTCTTTTAATGCCTAATAAGCAGGCATTAAAAGGGGGTTTCCATTCTTTAGAATTGGCCCCTATGTACCCTGCAGAAGTTGCTCCAAAATTTTGACGCTCCTCCTACAGAGTACATCAATAGCGTCAAATTGAGTGATACTATTGCCTCCGACCCTGCGCCATGGTGTGGCGTATTTTAAATAGGGCGCACACACAGTGGTGGTAGAGGGGTGCTAAGGGGCGCAGAGAAAGTGGCACTGCACTTGGTGCAGCGCCGCTTTCCATAAATATGCCCCTACATGAGTGTTCTCTCCCACGTTATGTACCCTCCCACCAACCCCTCTCTCCCTCCTTCCCCCAATCATGTGAAGGAGCCGTCGCCTCCGTAGTGACAGCACTTTTTAAAACATCACAAACAGAATCCTGACTTTTTGGTAAGGGCAGAATCAGTGCTTAATGTGTGCTTGTTGTTTCCGGTGCTGAGCACCGGCACTTATTTATGAGGGCTGGGGCTTATTCTTCTGCTTAAGGCGTTTGCTGCGAGCAAAAGACACATACGGGAAAGACGGAGGAAGGGAAAAACGAAAAAGCGCCACAAAAGGAGAAATTAGAAAGCTGCAAGAGTGAGCTGAAGGGGCAGGAAGTGGCTTTAAATAGATTGAAGAGGCCCGAGATGGTTTCAGGATTACGCCGCCTCAGTATTCCGTGTTCACACATTTCATTGCAGCAGCCCGTGTATTTAAGAGGAGGGCTTTGCGCACCTGCACCTTTTTATTTTCAAATTAAGCACTGGGCAGAATAGCCTTAAATATTATCATTGTTATGCTATAAGTCAGGCTGTACTGAACCCTGTTGCATATGCGCACAGATTATAAGCCGTCTGAACGATGGCGAGTGGAACGCATATCTATTTGTATGTAGGGTGAGGTCTGAGGCATTTCGCCGCGCTTCCGAGCGTCTCCACACTTTCATTATCAATTCAGCTCGCAGCTGACATTTGCTGTTGGAAGCATTGCTTTTCCATTTTAGCTCAATGCGAGGAAATGCCAAACTTCTGACACGCCGTGCAAGAAGGAGGGGAAAAAGTGCCTGCCCAAAGCTCAGGAAGATACATTCTTCTGCATGTTTTTCATGAAAAATAAAGATGTAAGATAAGGTGTGGTTGGACAGAAGCACTGGCTGCTGGACCATCATCTGGCTTTATATAAGAGCAACAATGAACACAACACATCTTGACATCTCTTCGCAGAAGTAGACAAGGTGGCGTCTTCGCTTTAGAGTGATGCTATCAGCGACACTCAAGACCCTGCTGAGGGTCACGGGTTGTCTTCGAATTGGGTAGTACTAATGTAACTGCGTAGTTATAGAAAGTTAAAGGTCTATTTTTTTTTTCGGATTTCCGGTCACGCAGTTTCTTCTTTAACCTCCCCTATTGATCAAGCACTGGCACGCCGGTATGAATCACGTGCCCCAGAGATAAGCAGCTCTGTATCCCGTATAAAACCCAGCGATTGGCTGCATCTCTGGGCGCCCCGCGGGATTCCCTTTACACCAGGGCATCATTTGAGGCTATGTTCTTCCATCTACTGTGTTTGCAGTGAAAAGCTGCTCATTATGTCAGGTCACGCGAGCTGGGTGCGTTACAGCCCAGCACAGCTGTGAGGGGCCTGCCATGCGTGGCAAGAACGCCCTCCTGAGAGTCGCAGCGTGTGGCAGCTTCTTCAGTTGTCAGTGCTCTAAGTGACGTTTTATCTTCAGGGTTGGTAACATTCCAGACATGGAGCTATTGCCCCTTTCTTTCGTCTCACCTCTACCCCCTTCCACAAATATTGAAGGCAAGCAGGTGCAGTTTTGCCTCAATTGCCCCTGAACCTGATTTTGCAGTTCAACATAAATACTTCAGGTCACCTTCCAAAGAGAAGCAGCGGCACTTATTTCATCCACTGGGGATATATTTCCAGAGAGGCGTGAAACAGGCAGTGAGCAGCACAGATAGGTCAAAGTGCGATTCACACCAGGGTCGGACTGGGACAGAAAAAACGGCACAGGCAACAGAATAAAAGTGGCCTCTATTACTGAATTAGGACGTTAAGAATGTGGGTCGTGTTCACAAACTGGGACAGTTTTGAATTTGAAAAGACAAGCTGTATCTGTGTTTTGCAAGGTATGGATTTGAGCTTGCTGCAGAAAACGTGTATTTCAATATCAGGAAATCAACTATAAAACAAGCATTGGCAAAGCCAATAGGTTGTGCACTTGGACCTATTAGCTTTGGCAATTGCCTTTGGCGAGACCGTACAACATCGGAATACACAGTAGGCAGCATCTTCGAAATAAAAAAGACACTGACAAAGATAATAGCTCACACATAGGCAAGACCTATTGGCTTTGCAAAAGCTTGCTGTAAATAGTAGGCCTGGTCCTTATTGCATTGACCTAGAGGGTTGAAAATACTTGCTGGACCTGCCATGCTTAAAGCAGAGTCTTGTAGGTTGCTTGCAGATTAAAACAACAAATGCATCCACCCACTGAGTTATCCCAAAGCTGCAGGAAATGTGTGCCTCTAATCTGATCATTCTGGGCTTAGCTGTCTTCTACAGTGACCCAACTGTGACTCATAAAAAGCATGTGACCCTTCGCTGCTGCCAGCAGTTGTTTATTGCTGACAAGTAAGCACAACCCTCAAACAACAGAGGGACAAAATCATGTGACAAGGAGACACAAAGATAACTTTCAGGACATTTCATGGTAAGGACGCGCTTCCTAAATTGGAAAGTGGGAGGTGCCCCCGGAACAGTTTGACAACCATTAAAGGGGCCCTCCAGTGAAAATAAAAGACTCCCTTCATCTCACTTCCACGCATGAGAAAGGGTGCGGGACATGGCCTGCAGAAACCTTTACAGAGGGGTGACTTAAACAGAAATAAACTTCTCATTCCTGCCATGATCAGACAGGAAAGTACTGGTGCTGTTCAGATGAAAGTTACCATAAGAGTTACAATTTTAGCATGTACTAGACTTGACCAGACTACATCTTCCCCACTTTCAAAGAATTCTTATAGGCCCTTCTTAATACCTGCATTCAATAGTGGTATGATTGAGGGTGGAGGAGAGGGAATTCTAAATAAACCGGGTGAGAAAAATAGCAACGCAAAAGCCAATCGCTCAGACTTAAGACAGTGAAAGACATGGATGCCCAATATGAGTGACTGTTCCTTCCTCATACTACCACCCCCCACTGACTTCGAAAGCGCCAAAAGGTATATAGTTTAAGCAAAGATAAGGCATAGAAATGGCAACAAACCAACTTTTAATACTAGCCCTGTAAACACGTCCTTTTGGCCACTAAACACGCTGAAGTCCATGTTTACTGGGCACACACTTATACACGTGCCAGAACAGGACATTCAGGTATTCGTGTTTTCGTCTATTTTTACACCCCTTTAAAACCAAGTAAGCACGCAATTAAAAAAAAATGTCACTTTAACACAACCAAAAACTAATTATGCAAGTAGTTATTTAATTTGTAATCTTCCTCTAGCAACACGATACTAGCTTCTTGGTAATCAAGTGGAATAGAAGGACATAAAACGTACATATTTTTAACACATAAACATATTGTACATAAACATTTTAGAAGGACGTGCAAACGTGGATCAGAATAAAAATCGAGCCACTTTTATTCACATCAAGAAAAGACGAAGGTAATAGGAGCAGAATATTTTTATAACCAATCCAAAACTAGATGCACATCCTGGGGCATATTGTGCAGCGCTACTTTTCTTGCTCCAATTAGCCTCCCCCCTAATGCCACCATGTGTGCGCTGTATTTAAAATACGGCAGACCATGGCGGTAGTTAGGGGACTAGCATCCGAAATTTTGACACTAGACTCTAATCCTGCAAACCAACCAGAGGCCCATTATAAGGAATGGAAACCTCACTCACATATTTATCTTTTTATTGTACAACCGCTCATTATGCCATTACCCTTAGTAATTTAAGGTTAACTGCACAACAGGTATTTTTACATTGAAAATTCGACCTGCTCAACATAGGAACGGGGCTAAACATCTGCCTTCTTTAAGCATCCCCAAAACAAGAAACCAAATAAAACATGGATCATCATTTTTCTCACAAACCTGAAACAGTAAAGCACTGAGCTATGTCACTCCAAAGACACGCAGTGTTTCTAAAGAGTGCCTTTATTTTTACAAAGATTATTATAAGGCTTGAGTTGCCATTTCAAACAAGCATTTGCAATGCAACGGGTCTCGCGTTTGCTCATGTTCGAGCTGATCACGTTGTAAACTCCTAAACTGACTTTTCATCTATCGGCAAAAGTGCTTTTATGTAGGTAACCCGAAAAAGTGAAATTAACTGTGTGAAGCTCTCGATTTCTGCCAAGCGAAATCGCGCTAGGAAAATAGAGAAAAAGTAGTCCACGATCCGACAGAAAACAGCGAGCCTCGGATGTTTTCTGTACTTGGTCTCTGCGCTGGAGGAGGGCTAACCAACGGAAAAGGCATGACGTGGGCATGCCTTCGACTAATGAAAGCAAGCAGATTTTACTAGGCAAGCCCACGAACCAATCAAACACACTGACGTGACGTTGACAGGGCTCCGAGCCATTTTCTAATAACTAAAGCGTCTCGCTGCGATACGCATGCGCGAGCGCATGCGACGCAGACTCGACCTTAAAAAGAACACTGCCTCAGCATGGCGTTTTCACATATAAGATGAACGGGATAAGACAGGCTACTACATTGCAAGGAGGAGTTGTAAACAGACTCCACGCACACGTTACGCCAACCACACAAAGTGACCAAACACAATAAATGGGACAAATGAAACTAAGACACCAATTATGAAGTTCAGCAACAGTGCACCAAATTTATATGATTTTAGTTAGGGGTTATAAACACGTTTCATCAGCATTCAGGATGGCAGCAGTCTGTGACTGGGAGAGCATTGCGACACTATGCTGCCACCCAGAGGGAGATGGGCACGAGTGGTAGAAGCCCCAGTGTTCCTCTCAATCACAGACCCCGCATCAGCGGAATGCCCGACTGCCAGTGTAAAGAGCCTCCCAGTTCAGTCAATACCCGTGTCTGCCCTGAAGAGTTCCTACTGTATACCCTCGCTCCTCACACCAGAACTGCAGCTCTCAGCGCCCAGCAACACCTGCCATGAAACCACCAATCCCTTCCGCGAAGCAGATGACGGAATTGCGCTGTGAGGGCACAGCAGGGCTCTACAAGTAAAACCTTTCACAACAAATACATGACAGAAACACACAAACATCTCTGTGATTTGTTACCAAGGCAAGGAGGAGCTGCAAACACGTTGTGCATGTACAACACACATAAGCAGGGAAGACAAAATTGTTCCAGAACACAAATACTTAAACACACCGGTGGAACAATACCAGTAGTTAATCCCTGCTCCCTAGGCATTAACAACCAATGAAAATGGGGGATTAAGACGAAAGATTACCCACTAAAAAGCAACAATTTTTGAACTATAATCCAAGTTACCAATAAAAAGCCAATGGGTGGGATATAAGCCCATACAGTAAATACAGCATGTCTCAAGAGAGCGCATTCACGCTGATTAAACTCGACCTAAAAACGGCCCAACAGACCATAAAACAGGCCTACAAACAGCAAAAACACTTCCCCACAACCTGATCTGTTAGGCCAGCCCATCAGCACTGCCTGATTGCCCTGTAGGCCAGCCCCACCCTGATCCACACACATAACCAGACTGTTTGTGTGCCAAAGATGCTGAGTTGCTAGAATGCTTGTCAAGTTTCAGGAATGCCAATGTGTCATGGCTGCTCTTGCACCAGGGCTTCAGATGCCCATGTTTGACTGTTTTGACTGTTCAAATGACAGTGCCACTCATTTATCAGACAGGCAGCAGCCTATGTTCCACATCTCGTCATGTCCCAGGGATTTCTACATCCAAGGCAGCTCATGAGTGAAAGTCGCTTGTGTGCGATGATGTCACATGAGCCAGAGTTGTTCACATGTCAGGGTTGCTAAGGTTTGTCCAAGTAACCCATGAACCACACATGCTCATAAGCCGGGACTGACCTAAGCTTTCCTTAGGGTAGGACTGTGGTTGCCAATATTACAAGGCTACCTCGCTGCCATAGCTCTATATGTGAAGGAGGTGCCAGTTTCCCAGAGAGTCCCATGTGCCAGGGCTGTTTATATGCTCATGTGTGATGACTTGTAAAGTTCTAGGATGACCTATCATATTTTATGTCAGAGCTAATCTTGTGCAGCGGTTTCTCATCTACCAGAGCTGCTTATGTGTTCCGACTGCTGTTGGGCTTGGGCTGCTTTAGTGCATGATGTTCTGATGTGCTTGAACTTGGGTTTTATTTTAATTAATCAGGGCTGCAGAACGTCCCAGAAGGATCATTTGTATAACTTGTCCATGTGTCTAGGTTGCACATGAGCTATGGCTCCCATGTCAATATTATCCTTCTGTGTCAGGCTGCTCCCTTGTTCAAGTGTACTGTCTTCTTCAAAATGTGCAATCTAAGCTGAAATGAAATCACTAGTTTGGAGGAAACACTAGAACACTGGTAGTTACAGCTCAAAAATGGCAACAGATACATATTATTGCCATACAGTTCCCATAAACAAATAAACAAAGTCGTTTTTGTTTGAATAAGGAGTAGCTTATGTTCTGGTTTTCCCAGGTGCCCAGGAATCCCAAATACCAGACCTTCTTAATTCAGAGTGCTGGTTAGGACCTGAGCCTGCAGTGTATGCAGCAAAGATAGACTGCACTGCAGTTCACTTGTACCCAGGTTACCTCTGTGACAGAGCTGCTGATGTCCCAAGCCTATTGATCTTAGAGGGCTGCTGATGTGCCATAGCTGCCTCTGTGCCATTGTTGCCCACGCATTAGGGAAGCTAATGTATAAGGTCTGCTTATGTGATATAGATGATCTTTTTCCAGTATAAGACTTTTCCTCTGCAGATTTGTTTGCTTTTGGAACCGATTGCTTTAAACATCTGTTTGGGCCCGAGGCCTGATAAATACAACCCACATCCTAAATTTATTTTTTCAGCTTCTGTTCACATAGGACTGGCTTGACTCTCAATTGGAGATATTAATAACCTGCACACTGTATGCTGACAGTGAATTTATAGTGCCACCCCTCGCCTTTCATATGATCAATGTCATATAATTAGGTGAGTTAGGAAACTTCGAGAGCATGCAATAGTTTTTCTTCACAACCTAAGATTAGCACAATCGTTTTTTGTCAATAACAGTTCTGGACTCTTTCTTCACTAGCCATTCCATCCTAAAGTTTGTATTACAAAGGGCCTCATTACGAGTACGGCAGTCCATGGACTCCTGTACCCATGGTGGAGGTCGGACCGCTACAACCTTGGTGGTCCAACCTCCACATTATGATGCTGGCGGTCAGACAGCCATCACACCGCTGCCACCACCAGGATCAGAGATCTCCACCGGTTGGCGATGGTGCAAGCCGTGGCCAGCCACGGCAGTGCCAAGGCCAGTGCCGCCGCACTGTTTCCTCCAGCCAGCTGAGTGGAAACATCATAATACAGCGGTGGGAGGCCGCTGGCTTGGTGGCCGCCTCCTGACTGCCGTATTGGACTTCTGCTGGTCCGACCACCAGAATACTGATCAGGCCCTAAATATTCATACTATCTGATAGATGAAGCTACTAATTGCATTTTTGGATATGATATATTTTTGGGAATACAACTCCCAAACATGAAAACATAATTGGTTTATCGTTATTAAAAATAAAGTAAAATGAGTTAACATTTCTGCATTTTACCCACACAATGAAAAGGCTGACAAATTTATTGGCCATACGAATAACTCTGAATTTGCAAATATTTTTGCTGTGGAGATGGAACATTACTTTCTGTAGTTTCACTCAGGTGTGGTTTGACACAAAATGGTATGAAAACAATGTCGCACTACACCTTCCAAAAAAAGGATTACTAAAAACAACCTCTTGCACTGATTTGTTCTCACTCACCCATTCGTTTTCCCTCCCTCTTTAGTTGTCTCTGTCTTTTCTTCTCTGTCATTATTAATTAATCTGCCTTACTCACTCTTTTTCTCCCTCAGTAACAGGACTGATCTCCCCTGCAGCCTCCACTGCACACTGATGCAAGGCCAACAAGCATTCTTAATGTAAGTATGCTAACTACCTCTGTCAAATTATACTCCCGGTATTGAACAACCCTACAGCTGCCAAGTCAGCAATAAACCTGCATAAATCTTAAATCTTTGGGCAGATATGGACGAGCGGTCATTCGAGGGCGTGCAGGGATAATCTAAGGACAGCATAGCATAGCAGAATTATCACAGTTGTAATTCAGCATGTGACTGTTTATATATATATATATATATATATATATATATATATATAGCCTGCTGGCTTAAAAAATTATATTAAAAACGTTTCCATAGGAAAAGCATTTTTTGTTTTGCTAATAACTTTGATGCCATTTGACAAATCTTCACGAAGTTTTCAAAACTAGTGTGCCAGTCACTTAAGCTGCTGTCTGAAAAGTTTTGGATTCGGAGTGATTTGTCAAGGCAGAGAAAAAATAAGGGTGGGTGGCAAAGCATATTTTCCCATTGCAATTTCCCATAGAGAGTTTAAACACAACTACAGCCCAAACCGCTGAACGAAATTACACCAAATGTGGCAGAAAGCTAGAGCTTGGTCCAGAAGGATCTTGTTTTGTAATTTGGTTTGAATCTGTTCAGAAGTTTTGGAATTTTTGAAGAAAAACATTTATGTATATCTAGAGATGTGGATCCACTGCTGATTGTGATTCATCAGTACTCAGGAAAATAAAATGGAAAAGTGATAGAAGGGTTCAGGGTAGAGATACCCGGATCCCATGGAACTGATGGAGGGTCTGTGAGGGACCTCTCATGGGCAAGGAATTGTCCAAAGATTATTTTATTTTTTTCCGCGAGGATCTGCGGATCCTCTGATTCAGGTTGATTCGGGTGGATCTCCTTATCCTCACAGTTTCGGGTGGATCCACAGATCCAGAGCCAAATTTAAAAAAGCACTTACACCCACTCACAGACACACACACCTACTCACACACTCACTCATATACCCACTTACACACCCACACAACCACTCACACACCCATACAGCCACTCACACACCCACTCACAGATACACCCAGCACTCGTACACCCACTCACACAACCACTTACACACCCAGCCAACCACTCGCACAACCACTCACACACCCACTCACAGACCCACACAGCAGCTACACACCTATGCCCACACAAACTCACACTCCCACTTATACACTCACACAATCACTCATGCGTGCACTTACACACCCATGCAGCCACTAACAGACCTACAAAACTAGTCCCACTCCCACACTGCCACTCAGACATCTACTCACACACCCAGAAAGCCACTCCCACACCCACTCACAGACTCACACAGCCAGTCACACACACACACACACATACACCACATGCGCACACAACCACTTACCCACCTTCACAACTACTCACACACACACAGGTTAAAGGGATGGTATAGTTAGGAAATAGCATTAAAAACCATAGAAATTCACCGAAAAACTGAAGATTACAAGAATGTTAACATTAGGAAAGGAGATTAACCTTTTCGGTGCGGGCGTCGGCCACTGGCCGACGCCCACACACCCTCCCTGGTGCGGGTCACGACCAGTGGCCGACACCAGGAAGGGTATTAATAAATCGCCGGGTGCGTCGCACCCGAGGATTTTATTTTATTTTTAAACTTCCCCCGGGAGACACGGAAGCTTCCGTGTCTCCCCCCGCCCCCCACCCGCCCCTTTGTGACGTCAGCGCGCCGTGAGGCGCGCTGACGTTTCAAAGGTGTTTTCCCCATCAAAGCAGGAAGCAGCCTTGTCTCCCCCCACCCGCCCCTTTGTGACGTCAGCGCGCCGTGAGGCGCGCTGACGTTTCAAAGGTGTTTTCCCCAGGAAACAGTTTCAGAAGGCCTCGTAAGAAAGGGGAGAGTCTCCCCTTTCTTCCGAGGCCTTTTCAAAGTGTTTCCTGGCCCCCCGATCGCAGCACAGCTGCGATCGGGGGCCAGGAAACACTTTCAGGAAGGCCTCGTAAGAAAGGGGAGACACTCCCCTTTCTTACGAGGCCTTCCTGAAAGTGTTTCCTGGCCCCCGATCGCAGCACAGCTGCGATCGGGGGCCAGGAAACACTTTCAGGTTTCCTGGCCCCCCGATCGCAGCACAGCTGCGATCGGGGGGGGGGGGCAGGAAACACTTTGAAAAGGCCTCGTAAGAAAGGGGAGACTCTCCCCTTTCTTACGAGGCCTTCTGAAACTGTTTCCTGGCCCCCAATCGCAGCACAGCTGCGATCGGGGGCCAGAAACAGTTTCAGAAGGCCTCGTAAGAAAGGGGAGAGTCTCCCCTTTCTTACGAGGCCTTCTGAAACTGTTTCCTGGCCCCCGATCGCAGCACAGCTGCGATCGGGGGCCAGGAAACACCACTAGACGCCAGGGATTTCACTTTGGGGGGGCGGCCCCCCGGAAAACGGGCCGCCTCCCCGGCATAATTTTTATTAAAAAAAAAAGGTAGGTGCCCCCTGGGGGGGGAGCGATCGCGGCCCCCCCAGGGGATTTTTTTTTTTTCCCCAAAAAATAAATAAAATGACAGGGGGTCGCCCGTGGGCAGGGTGACCCCCTGTGGGGGCAATATTTTTTTTAGATGTCGTAGGGTTTCCCTGGGGGCCATTTTGGCCCCCAAGGAAACCATACAACAACTAAAAAAAAATAGATGTATATTTAGATCTATATATATCTATCTAGATAGATATATCTATAGATATATCTATCTAGATAGATATATATATATATATAGAGGTAGATCTATATCAATCAAAGAGATTTATAAAGCACGCTACTCACCCGTGAGGGTCTCAAGGCGCTGGGGGTGGGACGGGGGAGGGAAAGGGGCTGGGAGGTTCACTGTTCGAAAAGCAAGGTTTTGAGGCCCTTCCTGAAAAGAAGTAGGTTTTGGATCTTGCGAAGGTGGGTTGTGAGGGCGTTCCAGGTTTTGGGTGCAAGGTAGGAGAAGGATCTTCCCCCGGTGGTGGTGTGTTTGATGCGGGGGACAGAGGCGAGAGAGAGGTCAGCTGAGCGGACGTTTCGTGTGGGGGTGTGGAAGGTGACTCTCGTTGAGGTAGGCAGGGCCTGTGTTGTGGAGTGATTTGTGTGCGAGGATGAGGATCTTGAAGGTGATCCTTTTGTCAATGGGGAGCCAGTGGAGGGATTTGAGGTGTGGAGAGATGTGTTCGTGTCGGCGGAGGTCGAGGATGAGTCGTGCTGCTGAGTTCTGGATGTGTGTAGTTTGCGCTTGAGTTTTAGAGTGGTGCCGGCGTAGAGGGCGTTTCCGTAATCAAGCCTGCTGCTGATGAGTGCGTGAGTGACAGTTTTTCTGGTCTCTGTGGGGATCCATTTGAATGTTTTTCAGTATACGGAGTGTGTTGAAGCATGAGGAGGTAAGAGCGTTGATTTGTTGGGTCATCGAGAGGGAGGAGTCTAGGATGATGCTGAGGTTGCGTGCGTGGTTGGCGGGGGTGGGTGCAGGGCCTAGCGTGGTGGGCCACCATGAGGGGTCCCAGGTGTTTTTGTGTGGGCCAAAGAGGATTATTTCGGTTTTGCTTGAGTTGAGTTTCAGGTGGTTGGCTGTCATATATATATCACTTTTGTCAATATGTGTGTGGTTTCCCTGGGAAAAGGGTCCGACTTGTCTAGTGGCAGTTTTAGTGCCATAAAGAAGCGCAGAAGGTTTATATGCCTACTGCAAAGAGCAAATCTGTATTTTATGTAAATAGCTGAGTACATTAGTAAAGTCTATGGAGAGATGAAGGGCACTTTTGCTGGGTGGTAATGAGGGAATCCGAGGAGGAGGGAGTGGGAGCACCAATAATGATTGTTGGACTGGGCGCAGGAGGTGCTAAAGACTGTGACGAATGGTATGTGACAAGGTGTTTTTTGAGTGTCTTGAAAGTACGTGCTGATTGAGGGAAGAAGCGCAGGTAAGGTGGCCTCTACTGTTGCACGTATCTCACACACACCATCGATTTTGTGACTGTCTACGTAGGCTAGTGTTTTAGAGCAACAGTTTAGCCAATAGCAGAGATGGCATCTTGATGGATGACTGCTGCCTGCACTCGGGTTATAGAGGACCGCTCTGACATAGGATCAGAGACTGAGACATCAGATACTGAGACAGCATCTGAGGGATAGGACAATGGCGCAGACTCTGGGAGTGATTTTTCAGTTAGAGGAGTCCCATTCGATAACTCCTCTTCCAGTACATTATGAGGGAGGTGATGAGGACAGTCCTGCTGTCCCTTCGCAAGCTGTTCGTGCAACTGGGTAATAGTGGGTTAGGCCAACCCAGAGAGCAGGTGAATGCGGCGGCAAGCAGAGAGAGAGTGCTCTCTTGGGAGCTCCCCAATTTAGTTCAGCCCCAAATTCCACCACCCAAATCATATTGTGGAGACATCAAAATTGTCTATGGCAAAACAAACTGGTTTTGTAAGGCAGGCACCTGTGTTTTTGGTCCTGGATTCGGCGGCCATATAGAGAAACACACTAAACCCAAACATTTCTGGAAACTAGACATTCGGGGGAGTCCACAGAGGTGTGACTTGTGTGGATTCCCCAAAGTTTTCTTACCCAGAATACCCTGCAAAGCTGAAATGTTGAAAAAAAACTCAATTTTTCTCGCATTTCTGTCACACAAACTACAGGAATATGCTGGGATCCACAACATTCCTACCACCCAGTGACTCCTCACCTGTCCTGATAAAAACACTACCCCACTTGAGTGCCTACACCTAGTGCCTGTGTCAGGAATGGATCACCCCAGGGTCAACAGCTGCCTCACGTAAGGACCAACATTGACCGTTGTGTGATCTATTCCTGTCGCAGGCACCAGGCCTAACCACACAAGTGAGGTATCATATTTATCGGGAGACTTGGGGGAACGCTGGGTGGAAGGAAATTTGTGGCTCCTCTCAGATTCCAGAACTTTCTGTCACCGAAATGTGAGGAAAACGTGTTATTTTAGCCACATTTTGAGGTTTGCAAAGGATTCTGGGTAACAGAACCTGGTCCGAGCCCCACAAGTCACCTCATCTTGGAATCCCCTGGGTTTCTAGTTTTCAAAAATGTGCTGGTTTGCTAGGTTTCCCCAGGTGCCGGCTGAGCTAGAGGCCAAAATCCACAGGTAGGCACTGTTTTCTATGAAAAAATTTGATGTGTCCACGTTGTGTTTTGGGGCATTTCCTGTCGCGGGCGCTAGGCCTACCCACACAAGTGAGGTATCATTTTTATCGGGAGACTTGGGGGAACGCTGGGTGGAAGGAAATTTGTGGCTCCTCTCAGATTCCAGAACTTTCTGTCACCGAAATGTGAGGAAAACTTGTTTCTTTAGCCACTTTTTGAGGTTTGCAAAGGATTCTTGGTAACAGAACCTGGTCCGAGCCCCGCAAGTCACCCCTCCTTGGATTCCCCTATGTCTCTAGTTTTCAGAAATGCACAGGTTTGGTAGGTTTCCCTAGGTGCCGGCTGAGCTAGAGGCCAAAATCTACAGGTAGGCACTCCGCAAAAAACACCTCTGTTTTCTTCCAAAAATTTGTATGTGTCCACGTTGCGCTTTGGGGCGTTTCCTGTCGCAGGCGCTAGGCCTACCCACACAAGTGAGGTATCATTTTTATCGGGAGACTTGGGGGAACGCTGGGTGGAAGGAAATTTGTGGCTCCTCTCAGATTCCAGAACTTTCTGTCAACGAAATGTGAGGAAAACTTGTTTTTTTAGCCAAATTTTGAGGTTTGCAAAGGATTCTGGGTAACAGAACCTGGTCCGAGCCCCGCAAGTCACCCCTCCTTGGATTCCCCTAGGTCTCTAGTTTTCAGAAATGCACAGGTTTGGTAGGTTTCCCTAGGTGCCGGCTGAGCTACAGGCCAAAATCTACAGGTAGGCACTTCGCAAAAAACACCTCTGTTTTCTTCTAAAAATTTGGATGTGTCCACGTTGCGCTTTGGGGCGTTTCCTGTCGCGGGCGTTAGGCCTACCCACACAAGTGAGGTATCATTTTTATCGGGAGACTTGGGGGAACGCTGGGTGGAAGGAAATTTGAGGCTCCTATCGGATTCCAGAACTTTCTGTCACCGAAATGTGAGGAAAACTTGTTTTTTTAGCCACTCTTTGAGGTTTGCAAAGGATTCTGGGTAACATAACCTGGTCAGAGCCCCACAAGTCACCCCATCTTGGATTCCCCTAGGTCTCTAGTTTTCAAAAATGCACAGGTTTGGTAGGTTTCCCTATGTGCCGGCTGAGCTAGAGGCCAAAATCTACAGGTAGGCACTTTGGAAAAAACAGCTGTGTTTTCTATAAAAAAAATAGGATGTGTCCATGTTGTGCTTTGGGGCATTTCCTGTCACGGGCACTAGGCCTACCCACACAAGTGAGGTATCATTTTTATCGGGAGACTTGGGGGAACATAGAATAGCAAAACAAGTGTTATTGCCCCTTATCTTTCTCTACATTTTTTCCTTCCAAATATAAGAGAGTGTGTAAAAAAGACGTCTATTTGAGAAATGCCCTGCAATTCACATGCTAGTATGGGCACCTCGGAATTCAGCGATGTGCAAATAACCACTGCTCCTCAAAACCTTATCTTGATCCCATTTTGGAAATGCAAAGGTTTTCTTGATACCTCTTTTTCACTCTTCATATTTCAGCAAATGAATTGCTGTATACCCAGTATAGAATGAAAACCAACTGCAGGGTGCAGCTCATTTATTGGCTCTGGGTACCTAGGGTTCTTGATGAACCTACAAGCCCTTTATATCCCGCAACCAGAAGAGTCCAGCAGACAAAACGGTATATTGCTTTCAGAAATCTGATATTGCAGGAAAAAGTTACTGAGTAAAACATAAAGAAAAATGGCTGTTGTTTTCAGCTCAATTTCAATATTTTTTTATTTCAGCTGTTATTTTCTGTAGGAAAACCTTGTAGGATCTACACAAATGACCCCTTGCTGAATTCAGAATTTTGTCTAGTTTTCCGAAATGTTTAACATTCCGGGATCCAGCATTGGTTTCACACCCATTCCTGTCACTAACTGGAAGGAGGCTGAAAGCACCAAATATAGTAAAAATGGGGTATGTGCCAGTAAAATGCCAAATTTGTGTTGAAAAATGTGGTTTTCTGATTCAAGTGTGCCCGTTCCTGAAAGGTGGGAAGATAGTGATTTCAGCACCAGAAACCCTTTGTTGATGGCATTTTCAGGGAAAAAACCACAAGCCTTCTTCGGCAGCCCTTTTTTCCCATTTTTTGGGAAAAAACACTATTTTCACTGTATTTTGGCTATTTTCTTGGTCTCCTCCAGGGGAAACCACAAACTCTGGGTACCATTAGAATCCCTAGGATGTTGGAAAAAAAGGACGCAAATTTGGCGTGGTTAGCTTATGTGGACAAAAAGTTATGAAGCCCTAAGCGCGAACTACCCCAAATAGCCAAAAAAGGGCTCAGCACTGGGGGGAAAAGGCCCAGCAGCTAAGGGGTTAAAAAAACTTTAAACATTCACTGAAAAAACAAAGGTTTCAGGGACGATATAGTCAGGTTCAGATTTTACACACACAAAACCATAGAAACTCAGCAGTTATAGTTATAGTTATCTTAAGTATTTATAACTCGTGCCTTAAGTCCTTGCCTTGCACTGCTAATTGTGCACCATAGTGCATCAATCATGACTTCTTCTATGACATCATTGATGATATCACTCTAACATTTGCAGTGAAACTATTGATGAGAAAACCATGCATGACGCATGCACAAGTATTAGTTACCTTAGGACATGAGTTATAGTTACTTGAGATACCTGTAACTGCTGAATGTCTATGGTTCTGCATGTGTAAAATCTGAACCAAACGTCCCAGTAACATTTGATTTTTTTAGTGATACATACAAATAGAGAGATAGATAGCTAGATGCATAGATAATAGATAGATTTTTCACAGTATTAACAGTAGGTTACCAAAGCAGAAATGCAATAAAAAACAATACACAATTTGAAATGCACAGTACTAAATTAATACAGTATCAAAAAGATAAATCAATGAAAACCAGGCCACCTGCCCAAACACCCTAAGGGCATTTGATAAGGTTATAATGTTTACAAAACTCTAATGTTCATGAAGCTAATCTTTCAACACACCTGGACTGAAGAAAAGCAGAACCAAGACAATACAATAAGAGAGTTCACAAACAACAACAAAATAATGCAACAGAAAGGGAGAACACAATCTTCCTACTAAATCAGGTTATTGAGTATGTGTTTGTATTGGTTAAGGTTCACAACCCTAGGGATGTATGAACAGCTAAAATCTATAGAACCAAGAACATTCAAGGTCAGCTCAGTAACAGGTATATGGTATCTTCAATGGCAGGGAGCAGTGTTTTAAACGTTCTATGTGTGATTATGGCCATCAGTGAGGTACTCCGACCTCCTAATATAGTGTGGGGATAATCAAAGGTTGTGAAAAATCCAAAGGCCTACAGACCTCACAACAGACCAAGACAGATCTTCCAAGCTTGCTAGATGGTTGACCAACTTGTTGCTGGACGACAATTCATAGCAGAATTAGTTATAAACAAAAACAAAATATGGTACAATGTGGAGTGGGCTTGTGATTAAAAGTTACCACTTGCCTCACCTACAGATAAGGCAATCCACCTCCTAGCAGCCTTCCTCATCTCTGGTGAGGACAGGAGGGACTTCAGCAGATATAGGCAAACTCCTGCAGCCATTAAGGTTGCATATTGGACATCCAACTTTGTCTACTGGTGTGAGGAAGAGTGGCTTCGGTCAGTATGTCAGGTGTTCTTCGACTGGCTGGGAGCAGTAACAGCTACAGGTAAAACCAGCAGAGCTTCAGCAGGACCTACAGGCTTCATCCTAGCAAGTGGACAACCTGCTGATCTACCAGCTACGTCAACAGCGAAAGGCTCCATGCAAGAAGGAGCATAAAACATGATCCACTAGCTGTAAGGCAGATCAGAATATCAACACAAAGCCAGGAAGTTGGTCAGCTACTCACAGTCTGTAACTCTTACTCTTTCAAATGGTCAGCCAATCAGGCTGGGTCAGTGTTTTCCTCACCAGAGAAACTTCTCAAATAGCTTTTTTGACAGAATCCTTCATGCATCAGCAGAGTGGGAAAGCAAAGTGGAATACTGAGTTGTTCTCTGTGTCAAGCATCCATCCTCCTTTTTGAAAAAATATTGTTCTATAAAAGTAAATGTTTGAACCAAGATGACTAAACATTAAAATGGCTATATGAGAAAGTATTGACTACAAAAGAATTGTGGTGAAAAAATAGTGTGTCAAAATGTCGACAACAATAATATTCACTTTTAGGAGATATAAATGTAAAGTAATAAAATATCAACTACCTAAACATCTTGGTCCAATATATCAAAAATATATATTGGCTAGTAAATGTATTTAATTGTAATTAACATTATTGTAATGTTAAATAAAAAATAAATTATTCTTTAAAAAGTAATATATTTAAATACATACATATATCATGAAAATACAATATAAACATTATTGTTTTAACTGAACAAATCGTAAAACTACATATAACTTTAAAATAGTTTTTATCAATTAGTTAAAAATAATAATGTTTATCTTACAATACATTTATTATCATAATAAATTTCATTTGAGATAAAAATACAATATTACCACTTTACCATAAACCACAAAGCACAATGTAAGCATGCATAGTTAATTATAATTAAAAATATATCTATATTTTAAATGTAATAAAGCATTTTAAATCATTTTGAAATTACATACCAAAAATTATATTTCAAGAATACTAAAACATATAACAAAAATAGAAAGCCTCATCTGAGGCTCAAGACTCTACAGTCTGCACCAAACTGCAAATCTCCCCTCGGAAATGGTGATTGGAAAAAAGGTGCATATTTACACCTAGGTGTTGCAGTAGATTTATATTGTGAATTGGTCCCATAGTCTTAGTTTGATATTGAAAGAAGTGTAACCATGAGTAGGCTCATAATTTTTAATATGCTATGCTGTGATAATGACCGTTTATTTAATCTATGAATCTGATTGTTATATTCTAAATTAATTGTTTTTAATATACCAATTTTTAACTCATTGGCTTACGATTTTGGGGCTTTTAATTTCGATCTGTCATTACTGTTCCTTCTTGTACGCTGTGTCTGAGCACCGGAGCCCGTGTTTAGTTGGCTACCGGGTGCTGAGTTTTTCCTTTTCTCCTCTTCCTGTTTGAGACATTTTTATACCGCCATCTTGTTGGGTTGACGGTATAGTTTTTTTACTCTCTATGCCGGCTCAGGCTGCCTCTCGTCATTATTTAAGGACTGAGGGGCGCCGGCCGCGCATTGAGTAACGCACGAGTAGGCTCATAATTTTTAATTTGCTATGCTGTGATAATGACCGTTTATTTAATCTATGAATCTGATTGTTATATTCTAAATTAATTGTTTTTAAGATACCAATTTTTAACTCATTGGCTTACGATTTTGGGGCTTTTAATTTCGATCTGTCATTACTGTTCCTTCTTGTACGCTGTGTCTGAGCACCGGAGCCCGTGTTTAGTTGGCTACAGGGTGCTGAGTTTTTCCTTTTCTCCTCTTCCTGTTTGAGACATTTTTATACCGCCATCTTGTTGGGTTGACGGTATAGTTTTTTTACTCTCTATGCCGGCTCAGGCTGCCTCTCGTCAATATTTAAGGACTGAGGGGCACCAGCCGCGCATCGAGTAACGCACGAGTAGGCTAAGAAATTTTTATTTGCTATGCTGTGATAATGACAGTTTATTTAATCTATGAATCTGATTGTTATATTCTAAATTAATTGTTTTTAATATACCAATTTTTAACTCATTGGCTTACGATTTTGGGGCTTTTAATTTCGATCTGTCATTACTGTTCCTTCTTGTACGCTGTGTCTGAGCACCGGAGCCCATGTTTAGTTGGCTATCGGATGCTCAGTTTTTCCTTTTCTCCTCTTCCTGTTTGAGACATTTTTATACCGCCATCTTGTTGGGTTGACGGTATAGTTTTTTTACTCTCTATGCCGGCTCAGGCTGCCTCTCGTCAATATTTAAGGACTGAGGGGCGCCGGCCGCGCTGCTGGCGCGCCAAAGGCAAGCCCGTCTGCGCCCGTCCGCGTCCTGGAGCGTCCTGGGCTCAGAGATGCTGTCCTTTTTTCCCCAACGAGGTTAGTTTACTCCTCTTCGCAACTATTGGCATGTAAAACCACCGACCCCTGTGTTTCTCATTCAAGTGATTCACACTTCCCTTTCTCCCTTTCCTGCCCTCGCTGTGGGTGGACCGCTCTTCCCTCTACGTCCTCTAAAATTCATTCTCCCCTCCCAGCAAGAATGATGCTGCTTAACTGTCGTTCCCTCCCCGCTCATTCTCTATATATCCATAATCTTCTTGAAGACCTCCTGCCGGATGTACTGTTTCTTACTGAAACCTGGCTTGATGAGGACTCTACCGTACACATCTGCAGTTCTCTGACCTCCACTTATTCCATGATCCATTTAGACAGGCCCGTTACTAGAGGTGGTGGAATTGCTATTATTCACAAAACTATTATTAAATGCACCACTTCACTGCTGGATATTCCTGACTGTGAGAGCGTAATGTTCTCATTATGTTTGTCCCCTACTTTCACTTTTTCAGGAATTTTGCTCTATCGACCTCCTGGACCTGTGCTACGTTTTCTGGATTCTCTACCGGAGGTTGCAGCCAGTCACATCTGCTACCTTTCCAATCTAACTATTTTAGGAGACTTCAATATTCATCTTGATAACTCGGATTGCCCCTCGGCTAAACTATTGGCATCCTCTCTCGCAGCACTTCAATTAACCCAGTATGTATCTGGTCCCACCCATCAGAAGGGTCATACGCTAGATCTCATATTCAGCAATATTGCCAACTTGCTGACGGCCTCCCCCCTGCCACTTCTCTGGACCGATCACTTCCTTCTCTCTTTTATTTTTCCGTATGAGGCCACCCAAGGTCATCTCCCCAGCACTACTACATCTGGACGTTCTTGGTCAAAACTGGACCCGTTAGAATGGCGCAAAGCTCTCCTGGCCCCTGATAAAACCTTTCATCCGTCTGCCCTAGAAACTGCAGATTCTTTTTATAAATGGATTTCATCCTCCTTGGATGCTGTTCTACCCACCAGAACCAGAGTAGCTCTCTCAACCCACAAATCTAAAACCTGGTTCTCCCCTCACTTGCTTGATCTTAAAAAGAACTGTAAAAGACTTGAGAGACTGTGGCGTAAAAACTACAGTCTCTCTAGCAGAGAGATCTACAAGCAATCTATCAGAATTTATCATCACAATATTAAAATTGCCCAGTCCACCTTCTATGGTGAAAAAATAGAATGTTCTTCATGTACTCAGAAATAAATCTTTAAAATTTTTAAAGATCTTACTTCCCCTCCCATATCTACCCCGATGACGGAGGCCTCCGTCTCCCACAGTGATCGACTGGCTTCTTTTTTTCAGGACAAAGTCATCAGTATATACTCTGGGTTCCCCACCTATATGAATCATCTCCCTACTTTTAAACTCATAGACTCCCTTCCTGCAGGAGTCTCTCTAACCTCTTCTCCCCTCTCACTGAGGAGATGACCATTAATTTCTTGTCCAAAATCAAATCCGACTCTCCTCTAGACCCCGCCCCTCCCTCTGCTCTCTTGCAGGTAGTAGACGTCATTGTTCCTCAACTCACAAAAATTCTTAAAAACTCGCTTTTCTCGGGTTCCCTTCCCCTGTCATTTAAACACGCGATTGTTAAACCCCTTCGGAAGAAACCCAAACTTGACCCCACCCTATTAGAAAACTTCAGACCTATTGCCCTCCTCCCTATTTCAGCTAAAATCCTGGAGAAACATGTTAATACTGAATTAACCTGCTATCTCGAAAGCAACGAACTCCTTCATCCCACCCAAATGGGCTTTAGAGCCTTGCACAGCACTGAGTCAGCCCTTCTTACAGTAACTGAGTCGGCCCGCCAGCTCTTAGACCTAGGGTCCCACGTAGCCATCATTCTGCTTGACCTTAGTGCAGCGTTCAACACTGTCGACCATGATCTTCTTTGCTGGAGACTATCAGATATAGGAGTAGGAGGCTCTGCCCTCTCTTGGTTTTCCTCCTTCCTTAAAGATAGATCTTTCCAAGTTTTGGACCGTACCTTTTTTTCTGGCCTCTTCCCTTTGGCATGTGGAGTCCCCCAGGGCTCGTCCCTTAGCCCCACTCTCTTTAACGTATACTTGTCACCTTTAGCAAGAGTAATTGCCCCTCACAATCTGTCTCTGGTAACTTATGCAGAAGACACCCAGCTAGTGGTGTCCCTTTCCAGCTCTGGAGACTTGCCAGTGACTAATCTCTCCCGCTGCATGAGTGACATTGCCAATTGGATGACCGAGTCCAAACTCAAATTTAACGATGGAAAATCGGAAGTCCTGGTCCTTGGTAATGGTCCCCCGCTCATCCCCTTCCCTCTCTTTCAGACGCCTTCAGGACTCTTCCTCTTCCCAAATCCCAGGTTAAAACTCTAGGTGTGATGCTTGACCCCCGGCTTACCATGGATGCCCAAGCCAGTAAAATCTCCTCTACCTGTTTTGGTCTCTTGCGCATGTTTAGAAAGATTCTCACCCTTCTCCCTCCAACAGCCAGAAGAATTCTCATTCAAGCCTTAATTCTTTCCCGTTTGGACTACGGAAACTCCCTATTCCTCAGTTCCCCTCTTTATGTTATGAAGAAGCTGCAGAGAGTGCAAAACGCAGCTGCCCGGCTTCTTACTCACTCCTCAAAATACGCATCCACCAAATTGGCTATTTCCACCCTCCACTGGCTCCCCATCAAAGAAAGGATTCATTTTAAATCTCTCTGTATTGTCCACAGGGCCCTACATGGTAAAGGCCCCATTTCTCTGAGGAAACGTATTTTCCTGCACACTCCTTCTAGGAGCCTCCGCTCCTCCTCTCTTAGGTATGCACACATTTCTCAGTTTAAGAGAGCCTGGGGTAACAACTCCTTCTCCAGTAAGGCCTCCCACCTTTGGAACACTCTTCCTACGGAGCTCCGTTTTGAATCCTCCGAGCGCCTCTTTAGGAAAAAGCTTAAAACTTTTTTATTCTGTAATTAATATCGACTCTCCCTCCTATTCGTGCTTTGTTGCTTTTAGCGCTGGGATGCCTTCGGGTCGCCATGCGCTCTATAAATTCTATAAACTAAACTTCTATAAACTAAACTAACCATTAAGGGGGTGGGGGGTAAAAATGAAGCATAATACACCAAGCAAAAGGGACTTCTATTTTTAGAATATTTGAACTCCCCAGGGGTAGAGTTAGCATGGCAAAACGGGGAGGAATGCGTTTATTCCTCCTCATTTTTTGCTTTTTCTATTTGTGCTGCATTCTACAGCACACATAGAAAAAGCAAAATGCCATGAATGAAACCCAGGACAAGGATACTGGGGTTTTCGTGAAGAAATAGCCCCTCTACTAAAGTCTAAATTAAGGCCTTTGATGCAAGACCAGAATGTATGAGAGCATCAAAAATGATAATACCTTAGAATTCATTGCTGTCATTCTCAATTTTAGCAGTTCTTAGGGAATATTCTTGCAATGTCTTTTTCACTTTTTTACTGTTTGGTTGTGTGGTGGTTATCATTTTAGTTCATAACTACAGATGCAAACAGTGGACTTTGACAGAATGCTTTGACAACCAGCCTTCTCTAAACCTGGAATGTCTGACTAGTTCTTGCAGTTAGTTACAACACTGCAGATTCACACTGATATTGAAGAAGGAATATTGAGCGATCACAAAATGTACATAAGGGATTGTTGTTCAGTAATAAGTATAGACCACATGCCATAAAAAATTATCAATGGGGACATGGCAAAGGCGGTGACCCAGCAAGACATGCTCTCACTGATCTCCAGTACCGGGCAAAGGGTTGGTTACCTGGATGCAGATGGATCCACCCGAACCTGCTAAAAAATGATCCTGCCATGACAATGAATTGTCTGGGTGCCTGGGGAGGGTGGCGGTGAAGTTTTGAGAATGGCTTTATTAAGTTTCACCTGAATGAATGGTACCATCCCAAGAGCCTCCAGATAGAAATAAATAGTACATTTATTATGATACTCCTAAGGAGGTCCACATAACATGAAACAATACAAAATACAATCATAATGACCCCCATATGACTGCACCTTTGTGAGTGCACACACAAAAGAGTATCATTATGCAACAAAATAGATTTAGTATAAACATCACATTGCAAATCACATGAAATTAAAAGCACTATACAACACGTATTCTCAACCTCACGAAAGAGGGAGAGAACACAAAAAAGAATAGAAGAAACTATATCATAAAAAAGCTAATGCAGTGACTTCATTATCAAGCCTCTAGAAAGTGCATAGTACAATACGTGAAGTGCAAACAGTGCTTAATACAGTCTTATAAATGCAGCCTTAGCAACCAACTTTAACATACCAGCATACATACACAAAAATACAAATAAACAAGTATTTACATGACTACGAGTCATAACCGAATAGAAATCGTATTACGCTAGGCCATACTAGGATTGAATTATTCCAGGGAGACATTAGTTTTAAACACCCACCAATGTTACACCAAACACCGAATTGATGTTCTCAGAAGATGGGCCCTAGTAGATATTCAAAAATGAGCTACAACATTAGAAACTCTTATTGCATATCATTTCATTCAAAAGGGACAGTGTAAATTTACAAGCCTCCATAGCAGAATGTACGTTATATTTGATAAACATAGGCCTTAAAAATTGGGACAAACATTCAGCAACCCTGGACACACGAATAATATGTGGTTAAGATCCTGAATATTATAACTGGCACAGCTTGCATTTTCTATCCTTTTTTTTTGAGGATTTTGTCCCAAATGCCATTAATCAACCATAAGGGGATCAAGTCCAGTCTCAGCAATAGGATCAACCTTCTGATCCCTTGGGGTGAATTGCATATTTGAGAAGGCTGAGGTTTATTCCCCGAGGGTGCTCTCATACACAACCTAATTGTGCAGATTTAACTGGCATAAGGCAATATCTCTGCCCAAACTTATTTTGAACACAGAGCCCTTTATTAAACTCTTCAGAGCCGACTTGGGCATAAAAGAGTCTATTTTCATAGTACTTCCAAAGTGTGGTATTCTCACCTGTAGTTTATGTAGCCCATCCATATCTTTTCATGGAATACTTCTTGGGACATGGAATGTGGGGATGGAGATTCTGTGGGTGGTTAGTCAAGGCTTGGGGAAGGAGGAAAATGATGTGAGGAGAGCTGTGGGCTGTTTACCTGTGGATGAGATATTTATCCAGGATTCAATAAAAGAAACTAGAGCACATCGCCTATGGACATCATTATTACACTGGCGACGAGGATGGGATGTGTTCAATGGAATATCTCAACACAGCTGTTGGATTTATGATTTTCGTTGGACAGTTGGAACCTATTGTACTGTTTTCAGGAGGTACAGTTGGTGAGTTTTATTTGTTTTCAGTTCTAATTTTATGGATTGGTTTCTTTATTTAAGAGTGAGAATATTGAAGGAAAAGTACAGAAGAGAAAAAAGAAAATACAAAGGAAGGAAGGAAAACATCCAAAGATCCTAGTAATAAACTGCCTGCTTGAGGAAAAGTTTTACTCTAATGGTATGGTGAAGGTGGGAACCATTACGTTTTTTTTTTCACCGAGAAAAATACTTTTCTGTAATTGTCGCAAGTAACTCGACGTTTGGGTTTATATTTAAAATACCGAATGGTTTCTGCGAGCGCTGTCACGCTCCAGCAGAGCGCTGCATTCGGGCGCCGTGTGTCTGTTTAGTTGCGCGCTCCGTTTCAGAAGAACAGGGCAGATGACGATCGCGCGCTTGTTGCGGCACTTTCAGAAAAGGCTCCATAGATAACGCTTGTGGTGGTCATTTAACAACGAACGGGTTATCTTTAAATGGTGAAAATCAAACATTTAGAGTAAGGAAGAATTAACTCACCTGCAGCTACGGTGCCATCGTGAAACAGCTTGAAATAGTCTACAACAGTATTTGGCAGCCCCGACACAGCCAACAGCCCACAGCTTAAAGTTTTCTTCACACAGTACAAGGTGAATTGCCTGTAGAAAATGGTCTTCATGTTTGAATGACATACTAATGACTTTGATATTCTACAAAATAGTAATTCAAAGGAAAAACATAAAGGAATTACTATAAGATTATATCTTTAGAAGATTTAATTTTTATTGTGATTCAATTCTTCTCTAAAAAATAACCATAATGCAAAATATACCTCCACCTCCGTTTTTTTTAACAGTACCTGGAGAAGCACCTATTATTTGGTCAAAATGGAAAAAGTCATTTTTGCACTATACAAGAGTATGTGGTTCATCGCTATCAAATGAAAGAAAAGTTTCTCTTCTTATGCATTGTTTGGGGTGTGAAGGACTGGAATTTTTTTTAACTTTACCTGAGCCAGAGGATGAAGGAACGGATTTAAATGAATTTGAACTCTGTATAAAGAAACTAGATTTACACTATCTTCCTAAGATTAGCACAATTCTGGAGCTATATCACTTTGGTATGCGGGAACAAGCTCCAAATGAATCTATAGAAGAGTACATTACTGCTTTAAGGAAATTGGCAGCTACGTGCAAATTTGGATTAATGTTAGAAGAACGTATAAGGGATCAATTTATGCTCAAGTGCTCAAGTGACAAGATCAGGCAAGAGCTTTGGAGTAAGGACGATCCGTCTCTACAAGAAGTTGTGACAATTGCCAAAAGTGTGGAACATACCTTAGCATGTGTGGGGGAATTAGAAAAGAACAGATTTCCTTCAGTGAATAAAGTATTTCCTAAAAACGAGCAACAAGAAAATCATGCATTAGTTGCAGAAGGAGAAAAGGATAATGCGAAACTAACACAAATTCAGAGACCGAAATTCAAAGATACCAAATGCTTTCGATCTGGAAATTTAGGACATTTTGCATCCTTTAAAAAGTGTCCTGCTATGAATGCTATCTGCAAAATATGTGGAAAACGTGGGCACTTTGCGAAATGCTGTAGGTCACAGAAGGATTCAACAGTCAAAATGATACAGGATTGTATATTGATGGTTGATGAGCAAGGGAAGAAAAAGTATTATCCGAGAGACACTGTAATAATGTGTGGTATTAAGTGTGAGGTTCTCTTTGATTCTGGAGCATGGTTGACGTTGATGTCAAATGAGATATTTGACAAATATTTAAGTGATAAAGTACAATTGGAAGACCCAGATGTTGTCCCTGGGGGCTATGGAGGTCTAACTATTGAGCTAAGGGGATACTTTAAATCGGAAATTGTATTCAAGTCAAATTCCATTTATGCCAAGATCTATGTTCCGGTAAAAGGGGATAGCGTCTTAAGCTGGCCCCATCAAAGAGAACTAGAGGTCATCTTAGATCCTAACAATACCACACCTGTTTTACTCAAAAAAGACTTTCTTAAGAGTATTAATAATGTGTGTGAAATTTCTACAGAAGTTAATAAGGAAAGTGTACCAAGTTTTGTGCGTGAATTCAAGGGTGTGTTTAGTGACACTCTAGGTTGTCTCACCAAATATGTACATCACATCAAACTTAAGGAAGGTGCAATTCCTGTGGCTTGTAAGGTACGGCCAATACCAATATCGGTGAGGGATGATGTGGAGAAAGAGTTGAATAATCTATGTCAGAGTGGGATCATTGAACCTGTTGAAGCTTCAGAATGGGTTTCTCCGATTGTTGTCGCACGTAAGCCCTCGGGGAATATCAGACTGTGTGTCGACTTAAGGAATCTAAATAAGGCTGTTGTGAGTGATTTATTTCCACTTCCTAATATCACGGAAATGGTTACACTTTTGCATGGTGCCAAATATTTTAGTACGTTAGACTTAGCCTCAGCCTATCATCAGGTGAAGCTTCATGCAGATTCAAGGAATCTCACTACGTTCATTACTCCTTTTGGAACGTTTAGATACATAAGGATGCCGTTTGGGTTGGTATCAGCCTCATCGGTGTTTCAAAGGTTAATGCATGATCTATTTAGGGCGGAGAAAGGTGTGAAATATTTTCAAGATGACATTCTGGTGTATGGGAGAACTAAAGAAGAACATGAAGAAAGGGTTAGGAGAGTCTTGGGTATCCTACAAGGTCATGGGCTCACGTTAAAACTCAGTAAGTGTCATTTTAGTAAGGAAGAAATAGAGTATTTGGGGCACAGAATTTCTTCTACTGGTCTATACCCAAAACAAGATTTGATAGAAGGTATTTTAAGACTACAGTCGCCCAAGAACAAAGAAGAATTGCAGGCTTTCTTTGGTATGGTGGAGTTTCATGGAAAGTTTCTACCTAACTTAGCTATGATAACAGAAAATATGCGGAGATTACTGAAAAAAGGTATTGAATATGTGTGGAGTGATTTGTGTGAAAACGAGTTTGTAGTTGTGAAAAAGCAATTGTCTAGTGTGGGTTGTTTGAAATCGTTCAATCCAAATGAGTTGAGTGTGATCATGACTGATGCTAGCACGAAAGGTTTAGGTGGTGTTCTCTTACAGAAAGGAGAAGGACAGGATTGGAAACCGGTAGTGTATTGTTCACGAACTTTAAAAGGATCTGAGGTGAATTATTCCACAATTGAGAGAGAAGCGTTAGGTGTTTTTTGGTCTGTAAACAAATTCAAAAATTTTGTATGGGGAAGACCTTTTCATGTGTATACTGACCACAAGCCTTTGATTGAAGTTTTTATGAAAAAGGGTCTTGACCAAATTTCCTCCAGGATAAGTAGGTGGGTGGTTAATCTTCAGGATTTTAATTTTCAAATGTTTTATGTTCCAGGAGCGTATAACAATACAGCTGACTGTTTGTCCAGACTGTCATCGGTTTCAGAGGAAAATGTGTGTGAAAGCCCGGAAAACGATTTCAGTGTGTGTAGTGTTACGGAAGGAATTGTTGGCCATGATGACTGGGTTCATGCTGTTGCAAATGATTCCGTTTTGCAAAAAGTATGTGATTCCCTTAAGGACAAATGGAATTTTGATGATGTAAGGAATTCTAATATCTTGAAAACGTTCTGGAAGATGAGGGATGAGTTGTCAGTTTCAGATGGTCTACTGTTTCGTGGTGAGAGATTAGTGGTAGCGAGTGCGTTAGTTGAGAGGATCATTCAACTTGGTCACAGTGGGCATCAGGGCATAAGTAAAACCAAAGCTAGGATTCGTTTGAATTATTGGTGGCCTGGGATGGATTTAGGTATTGAAAGAGTAATTAGAGACTGCTCTGACTGTTGTAATAGCGACAAACTCTATAAAACGAGAGTACCTTCAATGGGTATTAGGAGTTTATCGAACAGGCCGTGGGATGTTGTAGCAATGGATATTGTTGGACCTGTTTATGGTAAGGGTGGAAGCAGTTATATTTTGGTTTTAATTGACCAATTTTCCAGATGGGTGGAAATTGGTATAGTTAGTAGTATTGAAACTAAAAGAATAATCAATCTTCTGGAAGAGGTGTTTGCTCGAGAGGGTATTCCCAATGCCATCCTTTCTGATAATGGTCCACAATTTGTGTCCAAAGAAATGGAGGGGTATCTGAAAGGATTGGGGATTAAGCACAAGTTGTGCTCGTTATATCATCCTGAAGGGAATGGTATTGTTGAAAGGTTTAATAGGTGTGTGAAGGAGTGTGTGCAGTTGGAGGTAACTGCAGGGAGATGTTGGAAGGAAGGCTTGAGAAAATTCTTGATAGCTTATCGTTTTACACCACATGTTACGACAGGATCTGTTCCTTTTGAGTTATTCAGGGGAAGGAAACCCAATACGATGCTTGTTCCTGGTTGGGTTACTGGGGGTAAGGATAAAGCTGTCTCTTGGTCACATGGAGAGTATGACAGGACGTGTGAGGAAAATTCAGTAGAGAAAAGGAAGGAGTACTTTGATGGAACGAAACATGTATGTGATGTGAATGTGAATGTTGGTGATGAAGTTTTGGTTAAGAGACCTGTTTTGGGTAAGGGTGAAAGCAAATTTTGGGGTCCGTTTAGAGTAAAGAAATTGTTCAAAAATGCTGTAAAAGTTGATGATGGCCGCATATGGAATCTCAATCGTATTGTGATCTCAAAGAGGAAAAGTGTCTGATTTTCTATATATTCTGAATGAATTTTGTTATGTAGGTTTATTTATATTGTAGAGCATACTTGATTCTTGTATATGATGTTTATAGTTTCTGAGGTTTGTTTACTGTGTTGGTTTTGGGGGGAAGGTGTGTGGTATTCTCACCTGTAGTTTATGTAGCCCATCCATATCTTTTCATGGAATACTTCTTGGGACATGGAATGTGGGGATGGAGATTCTGTGGGTGGTTAGTCAAGGCTTGGGGAAGGAGGAAAATGATGTGAGGAGAGCTGTGGGCTGTTTACCTGTGGATGAGATATTTATCCAGGATTCAATAAAAGAAACTAGAGCACATCGCCTATGGACATCATTATTACACAAAGGTTTTCATTAGCTCGCCCAAAAGACCTAAAGAACGTTCTATGTTCTTTCAGCCAGGAAACAAAGTTCAACCCTCAGGGCTGCCTGTAATGTTCTCTTGTCTCCACACAGAAGTGAGTTTCCCCACCTCAAACCAGCAGCCAGGGAAAAGGCAAAATAAGATAATAAGACAAACTCCAAGAGTATTTAAGTTGCACATCTGATGAAACATTTGACCCTCAATCCTATCAAAAGAGTGATAGTAACTTATATCTACCACTTCACATGGATAACAGAAAGCGAGAGTGATTTAGGCCTTATGGACTGACAAGACATGCCCAAATGGATGGCTCCCACAAGTTTTATAAAATCATTGCAAGGCATTGGCATGTGAAATAGCCCTGTTCATTCAAAGGTTCATGTGATCCCTATTTTTCTCATTCATGGAAAAAACCTCCCTGTGATAAAGATACAAGTCCGCTATTTTAAGTTTATCTGCACCCAAATACCAATACAAATTCCTCTTTAATCTTAACCCATTCTTACAAAAGATCAGGACTATGCTTCCGAAATATTAATCTTCAAAAAAATTGACTTCAGTGTGCTTTGTCAATGGAACAAGACGACGTTGCAAGCCAATAGGAGTAACATCCATAATGGCTATGTCTTGGTATATAGAAAAGAGCCAATGGAGATCGCACCAATTCTAGGAGGGTCACCCATCACTTGGTTGAGGGTGCCTGGAACGTCAAAGATATTTAAAGAAGACAGAGGGGAAGACAACAGACAGCTTTCTTAAGACCATTATGTGATTTGGCCTTAAGGGATAAACTCTGCGTCCCTCCCATCAGAATCAGGCACCAAGGGCCAGATGTAGGAAGCCTTTTGCACGTCGCAAACTGCGAAAAACGCAGTTTGCGACGTGCAAAAGGCCTAACGCGATGCACAACCTCAAATTGCGAGTCTGTACCGACTCGCAATTTGAGGCTGCAACTCGCAAATAGGAAGGGGTGTTCCCTTCCTATTTGCGACCGCATCGCCATGCTGAGTTGCTTTGTGACCGCGAATGCGGTCGCAAACCAACTCGCAGTTACCACCCACTTGAAGTGGGTGGTAACTCATTCGCAAAAGGGAAGAGGTCCCCATGGGACCCCTTCCCCTTTGTCAATGACGAAAAAAAAAAAAATTCAGAGCAGGCAGTGGTCCTATGGACCACTGCCTGCTCTGCAAAAACCGAAACCAAATGGTTTCGTAAGTTTTTCTTTTTGCAACTCGTTTTCCTTTAAGGAAAACGGGCTGCAAAAAGAAAAAAAAAACTGCTTTATTAAAAAAGCAGTCACAGACATGGAGGTCTGCTGTCTCTAGCAGGCCACCATCCCTGTGAGTGCATGGACTTGCTATGGGGTCGCAAAATGCGACCCACCTCATTAATATTCATGAGCTGGGTCTTTGCGACCCCATAGCGAGTCGCAGAAGGTGTCTGAGACACCTTTCTGCATAATATTTTGCGAGTTGAAAATTGCGAGTCGCTATGACTCGCAATTTGCAAGTCGCAAAATATTTTTTTGCTACATCTGGCCCTAAGTACCCTTGTGCAACTCCAACATAAGACCCAAAAGGTGATGCGGAGCACCCAAAAGGAAAAGCTTCTGCCACAATGTTTGGCGATCTACTCTATCAAATGATGTGGAGAAATCAATAAATGCTGTATAAACAGGCATACCTTGAGAAAAGAGAAATAAGGGAGTGGTGCATCACATAAACAATCATATCTTAAAAGTCCCAAATCACATGCATTTGTTGATGTTGATCAAATCTTCTTTTTATTTTCTGTTCTTAAAATCATCACACATATTGGCAGAACGTGCTTCATCCCTTTGCAGGGACCTCTTCAGAGCTGAAATACAACAGATACAATTTCCATATAAATTAACACATAACCAACCATAAATGCATCCAACACATACCAACAATGAAAATTCACCATAAAAACGGGAAGAGACTGTCTTCAGATACAATGAAAAAAATGCTATACATTAAGACAAACAACATTTTGACATCACCTATAAAGTATAAAAGCATACACCCAAAAATTAGAAGACGAAAAAGAGAATGTCCTATATCACCCCATTATTAACATATACATAACTAAAGAACAATATGCATACAACTCGCTATGGCTTCCTAGCTTCCTAAACAGAGATTTACCTGTACTTACTCTTGATCCATTCAAAGGAACAATAAAAATCATATTTGGAACCAAGTGTTTAAAACATAAGATATCTAACAAAAATCAATCCTATGTTCTATAATTCATTAATAATTCTATGAAATACAAATTGGCCTGCTCAACAGGGAGTTAACAATCTCACTAATCATTCCTACAAGCATATTATCATTAGGAAGAGGGAAGAAGAAACAAAAGAAATGGAAGGGTGGAAGGGAGAGGGCAAGCGGAAGGGAGAAAGAAGGGGGCAATGGGGGAAGGGAAGAAAGTGCAATTAGCATATAGTTATTAATTCTAAAATAGTTGATTTTTCCAATTTAAAGATTGTTAATAGTCATCAAGTAAACATTTGATACACTCCGATGTTGTACCCTGTTCATACATAACGAAGGAATTCTTGTCTTCAAACACATCTGTATCTCCTACATATCCTTGAATTCCTCCTCACCGTAACATGCAGAGAAGACAAGTTGCCCAATAACAACACCTAATAACACATGGAGATATAGCCTGTCCTCATTTCTGTTACAACCAACCTAATGTTTAATGTATTAACTTTTTTAATTTTTAACAAAGTACATCAATTCATAGAATTATTTATAAGATGGGGCACCATCCCATCTTAAACATCTGATACAAACCATGGCTACTCGCATGTCCCCCTGCCTGTATTCCCAAGTCACCACTGAGTGGTAGTCACCACATTCTTATGTGCCCAGTTGCCCACTGCTGGCACTTGTTTAAATGAGAACGGACGGTGCCCTGTAAATATCCCAATCTAATTGCCAAACAATCTTAAGTTCCCTCTGCGAGATGAGAAACATCATTAATGAAAAAAATATATAAAAAACCATCACCAAGCCCCTTGTAATATCGCCAATGATTGCCAAGGAACAAGTAAAAATAGTATAAGCATAGTGAGAAAACAGCAAACAGTATGAGAACAGAGAAACATGATCATTATACGGCGATTCGCACTCTCACCAATAAAGGAGGAATCACAACAGGACAAAAACAAAGATTAAAAAGTGGATGCACTAAAACACCCGACCCATCAAAAAGTCCACACTTCACTTAATATGCGGGACCGATGTCTGACCGAACTGGTCCAATACTTACTACAATTGGTGCAGGAAGAAGTATACTTCCATCATCATTCTGGTTGAAGCAATGCAGGAGAAATGGGGAAACTAAACTATCAGCACGTCTACCTATTTAAACCCGCGCCAGTCACTCCACAGGATTACAAACACCTGTAGACCACTGTTATGTCAAACCTCCCACTTCCAAATGTAGACTCCTCTTCTAGCGCCTGCATCACCCATCTTTAAATGGACTTTCATGTACAGAAAGAACTATGTTTTTCCCATCGTTGAAATTGCAATTACAGTCTTATTATCCTTATTCCTAACATTGAATTAAATCTCCCTATCAATTGCAGTTTCACTGCATTATGGTCATCCAGTATCACTATCTACAATTGTGTAACACTTTCAAAGAAACCGCATGTTATGTCAAACCTCTCACTTCCAAATGTAGGCATCCAGTCTTGCACCTGCATCAGCCATTTTTAAACAGACTTCCATCTTCAAAAAGAAACTGTGTTTTTCCTATTGTTATGGTTGCAATTCCAATCTTAATATCCTTATTCCAAACATTAAGACCCTCATTACAGCATTACAGCTTCGGCGGTCTTTTCAAAAGACCGCCGAAGCTGCGGGCGCCACTATACCGCCAGTGCTGGCGGTATATCTGGCTCCCTATTATGATTTTTCCGCTGGGCCAGCAGACGGTAACAACATTTCCGTCCACTGGCCCAGCGGAAAAGTCAAATCAACATTGCATCCGGCTCGTAATAGAGCCGACGGCAATGTTGATGTGCAGCGGGTGCATCTGCACCCGTTGCGCATTTTACTGCCCGGAAACCGGGCAGTGAAACGCGCGATGTGACTGTGCCTGGGGTCCCCTGCACTGCCCATGCCAAGTGCATGGGCAGTGCAGGGGCCCCCAGGGGCACCCTGAGTCCCCCTTACCGCCAGCCTCTCCAAGGCAGTGTTTACCGCCGTGGACAGGGTGGCGGTTGGGGATTATGACCGCCAGGCAGAAGCCTGACGGTGTGTTGGAGGGGCTGGCGATATGGCCGTGGCTAATGCACCACGGTCATAATAGCTGGCGGAACACTGCCAGCCTGTTGGCGGTGTTACCACCATCTTACCGCCGGCCGCCAGGGTCGTAATGAGGCCCTAAATTAGGCCTCCCTATATATCGCAATTTTACCGCTTTCCAATCATTCAATGTCTCTGCCCATGATTTTATAATAATGCCAAGGGTTGTATCAAAATTAGCAGCTATGTGTTGTAATGGGCTAGTAGACCCAGCAGCTTATCTTATGAACGCCACATCCTCAGTTCACCAACCATAAAAACTCCATTCCCACAACTTAATCCATCTAGAAAATAGTTATAATATATGTCAAATCAAAGTCTTCAACTTCCCCACTAAAATTTTCTCACCACCAAAGGTGACCACAGTAAGCATGTAATCCTGCTCAAGGTACACTAAACTTCGCATGTGCCACCCATAGCTATCACAATTTATTACAGTTTTGATCCGGCCTACCTCAGCCATCCTGAAATAAGCAACCAAATCATACACTTACATAACTTAACCCAGCTACAATTTTGATCCAACCGACATCGGCCTGTAATAGAGGAGAGAGAAAAGAGGGGAACAGAATGTTCACCCTCTATTACACAGCTAAATCATATGAACAACATTATCCTGATAATAGGACCTTCCACCCTAACAGTATATGGTTCATCCAACTAAACAGTGGATCTATCTCAATCTTCACAACTAACAATTATTGGTCATTTTGATATTATTATGATCCCAATGCAAAGAAAAACCTTAATTTGTCACAATCCCAATCTCCACAACTGTAATTTCTGGCAACCATCCAGAGTGCAACTTTGGCCCCTGATGTCTCAGCCATGAAATAATATATTCTCACATGATACAAAAAAAAACTTAAAGCTAGAATTTATTAAAATATAGTGGAATTCTTCATTAGTATTATGGCCCATTTTGACATTGCAAAGGGCACACATCAAAGTAGCAGCCTTACGTCATAAGGTCAATTCTCTATTGCCCCCTCTAGGGTCCAGGGGTACATGATCTATTCCATGGAACCAGATTTTATCGTCATCCAAATGATGCTCAATGTTGTGAAATGTCATCGGGTATCTCACATTCCTATTCCTGATAGTTCGTTCATGCTCTTGAATTCGGGTTTTGAGGGATCTTACTGTACTACCCACATATATTGTACTGCATCCGCAACCAATAATGAAGATCAGAAACTTAGTCTTACAATTAATGAAATGCCAATTTTGTATGTCTTTGCAGTATTATACCAAAAACCTTTATCTTATCCTTTCCAAATTCACACGTTACACTCCTGAAAGTTGTAAAAAGATTTTCACAAAGGGGATAGTCATAATGACTTTTTGGATGCAGTCATATAAGTAGGACATAACCAATTTCTTACAGTTCTTCCTCCATGATATGTCACTCTGGGCTTGTGGAACACATGATCTCTAAGTCCTGGAATCTCAGTTAGTAAATGCCAATGTTCTCCTAATACTTTATAGAAATCATCACTCAGAATTGTAAATTGTGTCACAAAAGCTAAATGTTCTGACTCATTTCTTTTCTTCTTTTAACTTTTTGTAAGTGTGTCCTTCCTTGCCACCTGTTCAATCCATTTTCAGCCTTAATCAAAATATTCTTTTAATATCCCCTGTTTATAAACCTTTGTTTAGGGCTGGCAATATTGATGGTAAACATTTCCCTAGTACTACAGTTATGTCTTACATGTAATATTTTTAAGAACCAGCTTACGTTGGGCACTAGTTGCATGGAGAATGCTATTGCAAGATGTCTCTTTCCTAAAAGTTGTACTTTGTACCATATTATGCACCACATAAAAAATGATATCCAAAAAATTGATTTTCTCTCTGTCATAGTTTAGGGTAAGTCTGATGTTATAGGGATTGACATTGAGAAAAGTGTGGTATGCTGATAACTGGTCCACGGTTCCCTTCCATAACATAATAATATAATCAATGTACGTCCCCCAATTGACTATACAGTCAGTCCAGGGGGAGGCACTTTGGCCCCAGGCATGCTACTGCACATACCAGCCCATAAAAAGGCCAGCATAAAAAGGAGCAAACCTGGAGCCCATGGCAGTACCTTGTATCTGGAGGAACCAATGTTCATCATGAAGGAAATAGTTTTTTAAAATAATTCTATCTATCATCTCCAGGAACATTTTATTATGTTCCAAATGATCCACCGTGTAAGAAGAACTGAACCGCCCTAATGCCAAGAGGTTTCTGTATTCAAGTATTTAAACTTGTCACGTCCATTCTGAAAAACATAAAGTCATCTGACCAAGAAACATCCTCAAATTTATTTAACATGTCTCTGCTGTCCTGAATAAACGCTGGCAAATTACAGACAAAGGGCTGTAAAAATTGATCGACATATTCAGAGAACCTGTCAGTAGATGATGATATACCAGTGACAACTCTTGTGCCAATCAGTGAATCGCATATTAATATATGATGTCAGTGCCTTCATTGGATTGCATGTAATGGGCTGATAACAGTTAGTGTCCACCAAAATGTCTATCGATCTCTGCAATATAGTTCCACTTACTCATTATCGCCACATTACCACCCTTGTCAGCTTCCCTTATAACAGTAGCTTCATCAGATTTTAGATTTTCAAGGGCTGTTCTCTCCACTCTACTCAAATTATATTTCCTATACAACTGAGTTATGGGTTTCTTAATGATTGGATATAAATCTTTTGTAATCCTTTGCCTGAATACATCAATATTATGGTGGGTACCTGATGGTGTAAATTTAGAGCGAGATTTTAAACCACTATCAACACACATATTTTCCATGATATCCAAATCCATCCTTAAATCTTCCACATCCAATAGTTCATTATCTGACAAAGACATTGTCAATTGTAACACATACAAATCAGATACTGTTTGTACAGGTGGTTGTATATATTCAGTCAATGGAACAGGTTATATGGGGTTAGAGCTGAACTAATCCTTTTATTTCAGAAGATGAGTAAATCTAAACAAGTCAACAAAGATATCAACAGGATCCCCAATCTATGAGGGACAAAAGCCTAGTCCCTTGTTCAGAACATTACATTAAATTGTGTTCAAAGATCGTTTTGACAATTTCACAATCACTAATCCTTTCTAATGACTCGTAGCTTCCAAAATACTCTCTGCCTCAATGTCCCCTCCATATCCATTACCTTTCTGTTGCTCTGGTCCCCAAACGCAATCTCTCCAGTGCCACTAAAAATGTTGAGGACCCCTGTGGGATAGATGTTAAAGAGGGCCCCTCACGTGATATCCTACTGTCTATAGGAGTCATATAACTACCACTAACAGACCCATAATCCAGTGTTTCACCTCGTACCCTCTCCAGGAACTTTTACATTGTCATACTTTCTGCCAAAGTTATATATTCTCCCCTTCTTATAGACCATATCATCACATTTGATTTTTCTCAATTTCTTATCATTAAAATATATTTGGTAGTCTACCACTATTTTATCAAGAATTTCATAGTTCTTCTTAACCACATCTTCCAATTCCGAAGCTTCAATTTCTTTCTCCATCGTAACTATTTCAACTTGCAACTTACTAACTTTCTTGTCTACATGTCTGCCTGTCTGAATAGTATTCTCATCATGGTATAAGATGCATTTTGCAAATTCTCCTCCTACTCTTTTAAAGAATCCTCATCTAGATCTTCAAACATGAGAAAAATGAGGACTCTTAATCCTCTAGGAATCTTATTGTTATCCAAATATTTCTGAAGAGTAATACTGTCAAATCATCTGGCCATCTCCTGTTTTTTTAACCCAAATGTTGAAGCCCCCTCTTTGGGTTACACATTGGCAGCGGGTGTTTGCAGTGAGTATACACAAATAAAATATAGACAGTTTGTTTTTAGGATTTCAGGAACACAGGTTAGGTGCGGTCTTTTTAGGCCCACTGCCTTTTTTCTGTCCCTCAAAAAAAGGTGTATTTTTCAACTATTGTTTTGAGGACCGCAATATTATCCTGTGTACTCTGATTCCTCAAAAAGCCCGCTTGTTCTGGGGAAATATATTCTTATCTTGAGGCCACTGCTGTAGATGACAGAGTACGCTCTTGGCAAATAACTCGCCAGAAGCGTTCAGCAGAGCTATCTGTCTAAAGCTTGCCAGGGAGGATTTGGGGCCCTTTTTGTATAATGGTACAATACCACTACCCTTCCATGACAGGGGGATTTTTCCAAAACCTCCAAGATGGCGACCACAAGACAGTTATGGATTGGAGGATTGCAGCCTGAGAAAAGGTGCTGATTGGCATGTACAGTCAGATTCACCTCCAGAAAGGGTCTTACTGATCCCAGCGTATTAGAACCCGTGGACTGGCTGGTAACCCCTGCCTAAATTGCTGCACATGAGCCTGTAGGCCACACTGGAGCCTGCTTTGAGTATGAGGAGGACAACTCATTGCTGAATGACCAAATTGCTGATTGCCAGCCTGTTTAGTGGTGCACTGTAGAGTGGTATGAACTGACTCCCCCTGAACAGACTCTACAGACACTGCCTTAAAAGTTGTTATCCATGGCCCCTGGAAGTGAGATCTGTGGGAGCCAATATATCTAGGTTGACTGGAACCACTGATCTCACTTATGCAGTTGGTGGAGGTTAGAGTGCCACCATTTAAGGAAGCCACCAGCATCATTACACCCCTAACTACTAGGAGACCTTATCTCACAAGGGACTTCAGGCAGAGGGCAAAGGATGTTATTAAGCCCTGAATCTAATAGCCTGCTCAGTCTACAGAGGACAGATCAATTCCATCTCTCTACTTGGAAATCCACGGATAGTGTAAGATAAGCGGTAAGTATCTTGTGGTTGCGTTGTGGAGGTACCTTTTGTCCCTTGATGAAAAAAGCATGACCTCATCATAGGGCATACACCCAAAGACCTCTCTCATTAAAGATTTGCTGACCATGCATAAACAGAGCATAAGGGAACAGGGGGCCCCTACAGACTTAAGAGGACAGATTGAGACTCAGACAGAAGAGATGAAGGAGCAGTCTCCAGTTACAAGAGAGACATACACCTCCTTATTTAGAAACTCAAGGCTGATATGGTGGTCCTCTGCTAAGATTTGGGCAAGAGAAGTTCAAAACAGGACCACATCCTTTAAAAGACTGAAAGTAGGCTGGTTCAAATTGAAACATTCATTGCGGATCATGCTCATGAGCAGGTTTTCATAGAGGTCCAAGTGGTGCAAATGAAAAAACACCATTCCTCATTATCGAAGAAACCGGAAGATGGATAAAGCTGCTAAAGGTGAAACAACATTTGAATTAGAGAAATAAACCATCCCAATTGCTGATCCTGAACACTATGTCGAAGCTCTGTTCCGCAAGGTCCACTCAGAAGACTTCCCCACTATGTTAAACAGAACACACAGGGTCTACTCCATCTATCAACCAAAACAAACATTTTTACCTGATGTGCTGACTTGGGCCATTTGTTCAAAGTAAAAGACAGAATTATGACTTCAACTCACCCAAATGAATCCATGCAGTTCAGACAGTATAGGACTGCATTGTTTCAGGATGTCTCTTTGGCCACCTTAATGTGCAAGAAAAAATGGCACAGCACCACTACAAAACTACGCCAAAGGATGGTCACTTTTAGACAGGGATATCCAATCAGTCTTCTTTATGCCCTTAATGGCATACATTAAACTATATGAGATCCGCAGGAAGAACAAACTATATTAGCACTAAAAGTGCCTCAAACGAAGGCGAAGCAAGGCAACAAGAAGAGGTTGGAACAAGGACTTTCAACAACTTCCAGAGGTGTCTGGTCATGAATTAAGTCATGCAGGGAAGACAGGGATGAGAGATCGATGTGCTGGAGGGATGAGGTGGAGGACCGACCTGGATTACCAGGAGAGAACTGAAATAAGAAATAGTGTTACCACTGCCTTCGTCACCTTCTCCACTGCTTTCTAGGGTTTGTTGAATTATTTGCAAAAGAACGCATTATAAAATATCATGGTGCATCATGACCTGGGCCTGGAGGCCTGCCTGGGCCTGCTCCGTGTTGTAAGCTTAACAGAAGTTGCTTACTAACTTGTCACACATCCATACACAAATGTTACTGATTTTATTGTGTAGTTGGCTCTGTTTTCTAGTCTTATATGCTGTTGGATGTATCACAGTTATGTGGCAGAACTCAGTGGAGGTCTCAGCAGACCAGATAAGTCAGAACATAGACACAGGAAGACAGGAAAGAGATAGCACTAGGAGCTGGTACCGACATTCCACAAATGTCTGACATACAGTTCACTACCCTTAGTGTGTTTAAATCCAGTGCACTGGATTTAAACTCACTGGTGAATCACTGAAGAGTGCTAAAGTGGGTCCATGATAATGAAATTAACGTGGCCCCATGATTGTTAGAACCTAGGAATGTGACTCTGTGTGTGTGTGTGAGAGTGTGTGTGTGTGTGTGTGTGTGTGTGTATGTAAGAGAGAGTAAGCAGTGTGATGGCAGCCCACTATGACACTGAGGGGCATATTTATGAGCCCTTTGTGCCGCCGGTGGGTCTCTTTTTGTGATGCACTGGCAGCATAGAGTTCAGACCTATATATACAAGGTCACGCAAAGCCAATTTGCATGGCTTTTCATGGCCTAGTAGATATGGTGTAAAGCAATGCAGCTCAAGTCGTTGCCTTGCCTTACACTGCGTTTCGGAGGGAGGGATTCCTTGGGCATTGCGGTGTGCTTTTTCACATAACATCCAGGAATTTGGATGCATTCCCAGATTTAGAAGGCTCTGTAAACCTGGGAATATGTCAAAACCATACACCGCCCCAGGGGAGGCACAACGAGGAGAAATATCTTTATTTCTTCTTGTTTTTTTCCTCTTTCTATGTGTGCTGCATTCTGCAGCATACATAGAAAGAGGAAAAAGTCTCAATTGATTGTTTCTTTGCAGGAAGATGTCCATTTCTGCACAAAAGAAATCCTGTCAAAAACACAGATTCCCTTGCACCATGGTGCAAGGGTGCCTGCATTGGTGCTAGTCACCTAAATGTGCGCCAGCACAGTCTGAAAGGACAGGAAAGCACTGTATCTTGTAAACATGGTACATTCCTGCACTTTCAAATTGGTGTAGAGCAGCGCAGCAAAAAAGGCTCACGGCACTGCCCTATGCCAATTTCTAGTAGAGTATTGCTAAAGCTCAGAATGAGAAAAACTGTATCCTCTAATCAGGACGCAGTCCAAGGACAGTGAGTGTGCATGAGCAGCAACTGCTACTCCCTATGTCTTCTTGCCAGCACACCACAACATGTGCTGTGCTTCTGCCTGACTGCCTAACCACATGCTCATGTTCTGTTCTACAAAGGGTGCAGAAGAATTTAAATATAAGATTAAGACATTATGGGTTTTATTACAACCTTGACGGAGGGGTTTCCTCCATCACAAATGTGGCACATATCCCGTCTGCCGTATTATGATCCCATCATATTCAATGAGGGTCGTAATACGACGGACGGGATATCCGTCAAATTTGTGATGGAGTTAACTCCTCCATCAAGGTCGTAATAAGGCCCTATATTTTTCTCCAAAAACCAAAAAACTATGATAATTTTGAAGGTCAGGTCACTAACTTGATCTATAAAAAGGAGAACATAATGATGCGAGCTTAAGATGAGAACCTTAAAAGTCTTTGACAAACACTTTCATTCTGACCTCAAGGCCTGGTACACTAGTAACCAATCATCAATTTCAGGCAAAGACTCATTCTCTACCCAGGTACTCCTCCTAATTTAACACATTTTCCCACCAGTCCTGCCACCAAAATTGAGGACAGGAACTAGGGTTCACCCTTCTCTACCATTTGGAGAGGCCTCTGTTGCATTACAAAGGTGGCAAGGCATTTGAATCTCCCCACTGTGGAATGTCCATCCTGCCTGGACGAGGTCTTAACACGTTCACCCAGTGCAGGCCTTTGTTCTGAGTCCGCAAGAGCATTGGCTCTCATCTTAGGGGGCCAGAACTCTGTCTAAAGTGGCTGCTCTGATTTTGACCTGTCAGTGTTCAAGCTAGGAGTTTGTAGGTTTTCAGGGGGCACCCCTAAGGTGCCCTCTTATTGCATATATTAATAAATCCATCACTGGATTCAGTGAGGGTTTATTAATAAGAGATGTTTGAGACCAAACATCCCTATCTTCAGTGAAGACATCATGTAGATGGGGAACTTGTAAGTCCAGCACATGTACTTAAAATGACTTCCCTGTACACTTACTACGTCTGAGAATCGACAAAGACATAACAGGGGCATATCTGCTTATGCAGGTATGCCCTAACATGTAATATAATGTACCCTGCCTTTAGGGCTTGATGACCTGCTAGAGGGGTGTCTTACATATATTGCATGTAAAGAGGATGGAACACATAGGCTGTGTGCCATGTCATTTTAGCTCTGCACGAAGATATGCTGCCTGCAAAAGCAGCTCTGTGTGCACGTAGTGAGAGGATGGGCAATTTGGGGCCTTCCTTTAGTACCCCATGCCATAGGTACCACGGGTGCCATTTACTAGGGACTTACAGTGGTAGCTAAAGGTTTGCCAATTGGGAAAAATGACTGTGTAGTTTTGGGGAAAGAGATCTGGCACTGAGGCCCTGTTTAGCATGGACCCAGTGCACTTTTAGTCACAATTGCACAAGAAACCATGCAAACAGTGGGGGTTACCATGTCAAATGAGCCACTTTCCTACATGGCCCCTCTCCCACATGAAAGAAGATGAAAGTGACCCTTTCCTGGAGAGACGTCATCTTCTAAGTGGAAGAACCTGGAAAGGCCATCTTAACTGGCATGGTCAGTCTCAGATCTGTGTTCTACTGTAAAGTCAATTCCCTCTAGGGAAATGGACCTCCTTAACAGTTTGGGTTTTTCACCTTTCATATGCATCAGCCACCGGAGAGGCCTGTGGTCAGTCTGAACTAGGAAGTGAGAGCCAAACAAATATGGTCTCAGCTTCTTCAGGGACCAAACCACAGCGAAGGCTTCCCTCTCAATGACACTCCACCGCTGCTCTCGGGGAGTAAGCCTCCTGCTAATGAAAGCAACAGGTTGGTCATGGCCATCATCATTGACTTGTGATCGGACTGCTCCTATCCTATGTTCAGATACATCTGTCTACACAATGAACGGTTTAGAGTAATTTGGAGCTTTTAGAACAGGTGCAGAGCAAATTGCTTCTTTCAGAGTGTCAAAGGGCTTTTGACAGTTGACTGTTCAGTTTAACTTTTTGGGCAGCTTTTTAGATGTGAGTTCTGTGAGGGGTGCCACAATGATGCCATAGTCCTTGACAAATCTCCTGTAATATGCAGTCAAGCCAACGAATGCTCTGACGTGGGTCTGGGTTTTTGGAGCTTCTCAGTCCAAAATTGTCTGGATCTTGGGTTGGAGTGATTGAGATTGACCCCCCACCTACCAGGTGACCCAATTATACAACCTGATCCTGCCCTATCTGGGACTTGCTTGCCTTGATAGTGAGGCCTGCACTTTTCAGAGCCTCGAGGACCTTTCTGAGGTGTATCAGGTGATCCTGCCAGGTAGAGCTGAAGATAGCAATATCATCCAGATATGCTGCACTAAAGTCGTCTAACCCAGCAAGGACTTTATTCACCAACTCTGGAAGGTGGCAGGGGCATTCTTCAGACCAAAGGGCATAACAGTGAACTGATAATGCCCATCAGCAGTGGAGAATGCAGACCTTTCTTTTGCTCATGAAGTCAGGCCTATCTGCTAGTACCCTGATGTGAGATCAAAGGTATTCAGATATTTGGCTGCTCCCAATCTGTCAGTGAGTTCATCTGCTCTTGGAATTGGGTGGACATCTGTCTTGGTCACTGCATTGAGACTCCTATAGTCCACACAGACCTTCATCTCTTTTTTCCACCCTGGGAATGAGACTTGGTGACTAGCACAACTGGACTGGCCCAGGTACTCTCTGAGTGCTCAATGACTCCCAATTCCAGCATCTTGCTGACCTCAGCTTTGATGCTCTCCTTGACATTGTCAGGTTGTCTGTAGATTTTGTTTTTGCTGGGTAAACTGTCTCCAGTGTCCAATCATTGGTACACCAGGTAGTTCTTTCAGGGGTCAAGGAGAAGAGTTCAGAAAACTGGTGCAAGGCACGTCTGCAGTCAGTCTGCTGTTGGTCAGAGAGGGTGTCTGAAAAGATTACTCCCTCAACTGAGCCATCCTTGGGATTGCTGGAGAGGAGATCAGGGAGAATCTCACTCTCAATTTCGTGTCCCTCATCTGTGACCATGCGCACGGTCATCTCAGCTCGATCATGGTAGGGTTTCAGGTGGTTTACATGGATTACCCCCTTGGGATTCCTGCAACTGCCAGATATGTGACTTCCCCATTCTTCTCTAGGATGGGGTATGGTCCACTCTACTTGGGGCAGGGTCCACTCTACTTGCTCCAACATCCATACTTTTTGACCAGGTTGATATACATCCAGTACAGCTTTTTGGCCAAACCACAGCTTCTGGAGCTCCTGGCTGGTCTCAAGGTTTTTGTTTGCTTTTTTCATATACTCAGCTAACCTTGAACAAGGGCTAAGCACATAATTCACTACTTCCTGCTTTGGTTCTTTGGGAGGTCTTTCCCATCCTTCCTTTACAAGGCAAAGTGGTCCTCTAACAGGATGCCAAGCAAAGGTTCAAATGGGGAGAAACCAACTCCCTTCTGTGGCACTTTCCTATAGGCAAAAAGCAGGCATGGAAGAAGGACATCCCATCTCCTACTGAGTTTGTCAGGGAGCCCACCAATCATGCATTTGAGATTCTTGTTAAATCTCTCATCAAGTCTATTGCACTAGGGGTGATAGGGTTTGTGAACTTATAGGTCACACCACAGTCAACCCATATGTTCTTCAGGTAGCCAGACATGAAGTTTGTACCTCTTTCTGACACCACCTCCTTAGGAAAGCCCATTCTGGTAAATATACCAATGAGGGCCCTAGCTACTGCAGGGGCAGTAGTAGTCCTTAGTGGGATTGCTTCAGGGTAACTGGTAGCATCATCCACTGATGATGTTGGAGGGTCAAGGAGGCCAACAAGGCCAATCCATATTTTTTCAAAGGGAACCCCAAACACTGCAAATTGAATAAGGGGGGCCTTTGGTTGGAGTTACAAAGCTCCTTGGCTTTTTTGGACACACCTGACCAGTAGAAGTGGTTGACCAACCGACTCCATGTTTTTGTCAGGCCAAGATGCCCAGCTAAGGGATGTCATGGGCCAAAGTTAGGAGAAACTCTCTGCATTGCTGAGGCACTACCAATCTCTGGGTGGCACCAGCATTGCGGTCTCTGGCCTCGGTATACAGTAGCCCCTCTTCCCAATAGGTCCTGTGAGTGCCACTAACATCACCTTTTTCCTGTGCATCAGCCTGCTGCCTCAGGTCTTCAAGAGTGAGACAGTTTTGTTGTCCTTGGCTCAGATCTTCCCTAGAGGGTCCCCCTGGTCCTAGTAGTTCTGCTGTGTAAGGCCCAAGCTCCTGAGGTTCAGTTCCATCTGGGGCTGTTAGGCCTTCTGCCTGAGGAGAGAGATCCTGCTTTGTGATCTGTTTGGAAGCTGATCCCCCAGTCTTCCTGCCCTTTCTCTTGGTAGCTTGGGACATTATCCCCGGCTCCGACTCTACTTTTTCACTCTGTTCTTTGCCTGTGCTCTGGTTTTGATGGACACACACCCAGGGATACCCAGCATAGCTGCATGGCTCTTTCTTTCTACTTCAGCCCAGGCTGAAGATTCCAGATCATACCCTAGCAGATATTGGACAGGTACCGCAGGAGATACCACCACCTTCTTTTGGCCAGTAAGCCCTCCCCATTCTAAGGACACCATTGCCATGGGATGGACCGTAGCCTAATTGTCAGCGTTGAGGACAGTATATGCCTCTTTAGGAAAATACTGGTCTGATTACACCATAGTGAGACTGGCACCAATGTCTCTCAGTGCTTCAACTTTAATCCCATTTATATGAGGCTGTTGTTTGTACTTTCTAGACTACTGTGCCAGACAGCCAGGGCAGCTACATCTACTAAAGTTGCCTCAGTAGGCTAACTGGCATGGCCAGGGCCTACTTGGAACCCCATCTGGAGACTTACTACTGCAGGTACTGCAGGTGACTAGAGGCACGGTTAGGTGCCCATTGGTTTTACAAAAGTGGCAATAAGCCTTGCTGGAATCCCAATTTTTCTTCTTAAACCCACTCTTGAGCTAGGAAGAGATTCGGAGACCACCCTCCTGTCCATGCTTTTGGGGACCTCTAGAAGACTCTTTGTTTTTGGGTTTGTTTTGGTTACCCTCTTTCCCTTGTAGGGGCTTTTTGACCTCTTTCTTCTGATCCACCCACCAGTGGAAGTCTTGTTCACTCTTGTTTTGACCCAGTTGTCTGCCTTCTTTCCCAGCTCTTGAGGAGAAAATGGACGTAGGTATACCAGGTACTGGTGCAACTTACTCAACAGATGCTCTTTCATTATTAGATTGTAAAGCCCTTTATAATCATGCACATTGTTATCTTTTAACCAGCCACCTAGAGTTTTCACTGAGAAGCCCACAAAATCAATCCAGGATTGACTCTAGGTTTTTCAAGTCTCCCAGAATTTGATTCTATACGCCTCAGGAGTCAACCCAAATCCCTCAATCAGGGTAGCTGTTAAATGGTGGAATAAGAGTGGTAGTAGAATGGGAAGTGAATGTAGTACACTAGATTCAGTTCAGGGAGTATAGTTCTGTATTTATTGTCTAATTTGCGTATTTTCAGACCCCGGATAAGCCGGCTGTGAATCAGTGTCTTTGTCTTATCTTTCCTTTTCCTTTCTGCCTAGGCGTTCTGGCGACGGTGTTCTGGTTGATGGAAGACCCTCGAGGAACAGGAGAGACAACAAATCTGTAGTCACGGAGGTGGTTTAAGATTATTAACTGCTTGCAGCACTAATGGGGGGGAGGGATAAATAGGCCTGTATTGGTGAGAGGGGACACAGTAGTGACACACCACACCAATTCCTTAATTCCCCGTGCACCTTGTGATTATTAAGTGTAATATAGTGCACTTTTTCTCCTCAGCCCCACCACCCCTGCCCCTTTTCTCTCCCCGTGCTCTTTTGTACCCAGTGCCAGCCCGAGTCCTCCTGGGGCATGGCTGGAGCTGTTGCGGTAAGTCCTGGCTCTTGAGTCTTCTCCTTGAAGGTCCAGGGCCTCAGGTGATTCTTTCGACTCCTGCATTTCTTCTTCCTTTGCCTTGTAGTCTCTTGCCTCTTTTCTCTTGTTCTCCTTGTTTCTTCTCTCTTCCAATACTCTGTCTTCCCTCTCCTCTTCGTCTCTCTGGTTGTTGACCTCCTTCAAATTCCTCCGGTCTATTTCTCCCTCTCGACCACCGCGGCCTCCCACAATGTTATTATATTTCCTGGCAACTCCTGGGTTAGCAGAGCACTTCTTGGTGATTCCTGGCTCTACTTGGTGCCCCCGGGGTACTCTGAACTCAGCATGGGCAACCCCAGAGGGGAAGTGGCCTCTGTTCCCTCATTCTCCCATCCACAAGCTCCCCCACCTGAGTCTGGACGATCGGGCCAGAATGGATAAGGACCTTTGGATAAGTAGTCAGCTATGGTCTGTTGGGTACCAGGTATATTGCGAGTCTGAAATTGAAAAGGTTGTAGCACTAAGAACCATCAGAGGATACAGGCATTAATGTATTTATGTCTTGCCAACCAAGTCAAGGGCACGTGGTCTGTCAGCAGAGTAAAGTTTCTGCCTAAAAGATAATATTGCAATGCTTCAATGGCCCATTTGATACAAAGACAGTCCTTTTCAATGGTGGTATACTTCACTTCCTGGGATTATAACTTGTGACTTATGTAAAACACAGGATGTAAGAGAGTGGACTCATCTGGTTGTGATAAGACTGCCCCAAGCCCTTGATTTGACGCTTTTGATTGGAGCACAAAAGGTTTCGAGAACTTGGGACATCGGAGGACGGGGTCTTGGCAGAGACATGTCTTTAGATACTCAAAACTATTTTTTTCTGGTTCGTTGAGAACCCCTATTTTATTAGTATTGTTATTCTTCAATAGGTCTGTTAGGGGAGCAGCCTTTTCAGCGAACTGAGGAATAAATCATAGATAACAACCAACCAATCCTAAGAAAGACCATAATTCCTTTTCTGTACAAGGGAGCTTAATGGTTTGGATGGCTTGTATTCTCTCTATCTGAGGTGTAATGGTTCCTTTAGTAATGGTACACCCCAAATATTGGATAGAGTCTCGGGCTAAACAGCATTTTTTGGGGTTGGCTGCTAATCCTCCCTTTCTCAGGGTACACAATACGGCTTTGAGATGAGCTAGATGGGACTCCCATGAGGGGCTATGTATCACTATGTTATCTAGATAAGCAGCTGCATACTGTTGATGATGTTGCAAAAGCCGATCGATTAACCTTTGGAAAGTAGCCGGGGCCTCCATGTAACCCAAACAGCATTACTTGGAATTGATAGAGTCCGGATGGTGTGGAAAAGGCTGTTTTTTCTCTGTCTGTAGCGGCTAGGGGAACCTGCCAATGTTCCTTAGTTAGATCTAAAGGAGATAAGTGTTCTGCTGTTCCCAATTGTTCCATTAATTCGTCAACGCGGGGCGTAGGATATGAATCAAATTTGGAGATGGTGTTCAATTGTTGAAAGTAAATACCAAAGTAGATGCTACCATCCGGTTTTGGTACCAGTACAATGGTCAAACACCAAGGGCTTTGAGAGGGTTCTATGATGTTACCTCTTCTACAGCTGCTCTTCTAGCTTCTAGGATTTGGTATGGTTGCAGTTTCACTACTTTTTTGGGATATGTTCTTATCTCATGTTGGATTAGTGAAGTTTTCCCTTGGAGGGTCGAAAATACATCTTGGTGGTCCTTTGTTAGTTCTAGTATTTGTTCCCTTTGGATCTGGGATAGGTGGTTTCCTATCGAGGGTAGGATATCACGATCACCCGGTGTGGTTGAGGGAAATTGAATAGTCAAGAGTTAAGTGACATTGATGAGAGACACAGCTCGTTCTCCCGGGTTTGTTCTTTCTTTCTCTGTTACTCACTCTTTAAGTAGATTAATATGAAATATCTGCTCATCTTGTCTAGTATTTGGTATTGCTACTCTGTCTGAGACGTTCCAGAATCTGGTAGGGTCCCTGCCATTTTGCTAAGTAGTTTCTTATCTGTGGTTGGGAGCAGAATAAGTACTTGGCTGCCTATCGCCAGTTCTCTTAATCGGCTGGCGCAATCGTGCAAATGTTTTTGTGTTTTCTGGCTTGTCTGGATGTGTGTGTGAACATTATCCCATAGGGTCGCTAAACTATTTCTAAGATCCCTGGCATACTCTTTTAACTAATCCCCTCATCTGCCTCTTCCTCCCACTGCTCTGCTGCCATATCTAGAGACTTCTAGGTTGTCTACCGAACACCAGTTGAAATGAGCTATACCCAGTGGCCGACTGTTCAGGTGTGCGAATAGCATAAAGTACCAAAGGTAATTTCCTATCCCAGTCCCTACCAGCATCGATAATCGTTTACTTAAGGAGTGACTTGATTGTGCGGTTATATCTCTCCCCTAAGCCATCCATTTGGGGATGATAAACTGAGGTTCTCAGATGCTTAATGTCTAGTAAATGGCAAATCTCTGCCATGAATTTCGACATAAAGGGGGGTAACTTGATCAGTTAGTAATTCCCTAGGGATCCCAACCCTCGAAAAAACCTCAATCATGGCTTGTGTGACTGTTTTGGTGGTCATGCTTCTCAGCGGGACTGCCTCTGGGTAATGAGTACCATAGTCTATGAGTACTAGAATATACTGGTAACCTTTGCTTGATGTTACTAAGGGGCCTACCATCCCTACTCTCGTGAAAGGGACTTCTATAATGGGAAGAGGCTGTAAAGGAGCTCTGGGAATATTGTGCGGGTTGGTCAGTTGGCAACGAGGGCATGAAGCACAAAGTTTCCAAACATCATAATAAACCCCGGGCCAATAAAACCGGTCCAGTAAGTACTTCTCAGTCTTCTCCCTGCCGTAATGTCCCCCCCCAGGTTTTGTTATGTGCTAAGTTGAGTACCTGCGACCTAAAGGAATGGGGGACTATGAGTTGTCTTTTAGACCCCTCAGAAGTGTTTACAAGCCTGTACAACAGACCCTTATGTTTTGTAAAGAAGAGTCCTACCTGTTGGGACGAGCCTAGAACCATTTGAGTCAAGGCATGCTTTAGCATGGGGTCTTTCCTCTGTGACAGATGGAAACTTCTGTGGTTCTCTTGAGGCATTTGGTCTGACGAGGAAAAATATAGCATGTTAGTAGAGGTGTTGTACCTGTGGTGTCCCTTTGTTCTTCATTAAAGGAGGGGTATTTCGGTGTCTGTGTCTCCACTGAATAGAAAGGGACTTTCTCTGTGGTCGTGTGGGCTGGGGGCTGAAGATAAGCTGCAGTCTGGATTAAGAATCGGAAGTCGTTATAATCAGTCCAGAGGGCCAAGTCTTCTATCAGTTGGGGAATAACCCCTACTTTCACTAACTCTTTCTGCCCTTTCCATTCCACTTCAACCGCTGCCACAGGTTACTTACTGGTGCCACTGTGAACACATGTGATAGCAGCCTCTTCATTTTCTTTCCATTGGTGGGCCTGTACCCAAGATACATTTATCACGGAGTAGCGAGAGCCGAAGTCTATCAAGGCATTTGCTGGTCTATTATTTATCAAGAGGTCTAAGTGAAACCCAGGCTGTCAATCCTTGGCTATTAAGACTCCTCCTTTAGACATCCCTACTTTCATTGGTTCCTGGGTTGGTTGCTTTTGGGCACACTGCCGGGCAATATGTCCCCAATTACCGTATTGAAAAAGCTGCGGTTGCTGGTATAGTTCTTTCCTACCAGAATGTTCCCATCGGGATCCTTCTTTGTTCCCCTTGGGGGATGGAAGGGTTATCATTGGTGTTTTTCCTGCTTTGACACTATTATTAATAGGTCGGGGGGGATCTTGTCTCTGTTCAAAGGAACGCTGATAAGCACAGGCTAAATCTAGTGCCTTCTGAGTAGTTATGTCCGTATTCTGTCTTATCCAGCTAGGAGTATTAAGAGGGAGAGCCTCCACAAATTGCTCCAACACTATTTTATTGAATAATTCCTCCTTAGTAACTTCACAGGGTTGCAACCACTTGGATGCTAAATCCTGCACTCAGTAAAATAAGGCTCAGGGGTTTTATGAGGGAATCCATCTCTCTTTTCGGAATTTAAGTCTAAAATGTTCATTATCGTACCCCATTCTTTCTAGTATGGCTGTTTTTATGTCTATGTCTGGGCTCTCACCTCCCGGGTTAACAGCCTGATATGCGGTTTGAAGTTCCCCTGTTAAAAGTGGGGCTATATATTGACCCCATCTTTCTTTGGGTCAGGCAGCCAAAGAGGCCACTCTTTAGAAGTTGACAAAAAAAGCATTGGAGTCTTCTCCCTTCTGAAATTTTTGTAAGTGCGAACTTGCGACATTGGGATGGACCCTAGCACTGGCAATAGTCTCAGTCAATTTCTGTATTGAATTCTCATGAACCAACTGATTGCTTGCAGTCACAGAAGATTGTATTTTTAGGGCTTCCTGTAAGTGCTCACCTTCTTGCTGGGTGGTACGAGCATGTTCTTCCATCACCAGCTGTAAGTGTCTTTGGCCCTTACACTTTCCATACTGATTGTGGTCTCCATGTCTGTTGACTCCTATCTGGCTCACCACTGTTAAAGGGTGGGATAAGAGTGGCAGTAGAATGGGAAATTAATATAGCACACCAAATTCAGTTCAGGGAGTATAGGTCTGTTTTTATTGTCTAATTTGCATATTTTGAGGCCCAGGATAAGCCGGCTGTGAATTAGTGTCTTTGTATTATCTTTCCTCTTCTTTTCTTCCTAGATGTTCTGACGACAGTCTTCTGGTTGATGGAAGACCCTCATGGAAGAGGAGAGACAACAACAAATCTGTGGTCTGTGGTTTTAGAGTATTTGTTCATGGACCTCCTTGGAACTCCTCCTGTCTATTTCTCTCTCTCGACCGCCTCTGTCCTCCGGTAACGTTATTATATTTCCTGGGACCGCCCACGTTAGCAGAGCGCTTCCGGGTGATTCCCAGCTCTGCTTTGTACCTTCGGGGCACTCTGAACTCAGCATAGGGGATCCCATTGGAGGAGTGCTCTCCTCCGTGCCCCCGGGGCACTCTGTGACCGGCATGGGGGACATCAGAGGGGGAGTGGCCTCTGCATCCTCATTCTCCCGTCCACAGTAGCCTTCATGAGATCATAGGATGTTGCATCTATTTCATTAAGTGTGAGCAGTCTATCCTTATACTTTCCTCTGAGGTACTCATTATTTTACTAATGATGGGACCCTTTTGAGTTAGACAAAAATACCTAAAACTGTTTTTCAGTCCTAACTACAGAAAGTTTTTCAGTTTTACTGTTAAGCTACAAGGATCTAACCAGGGCCCTAACAATTACTTTTAGGAATTTGGAAGAATACCCAAATCAAAAAATGAAATTTAATTAAAGGCAATATTTGGATTTACTTGCGTAGTCCCTTATTGAGTGGTATCAGCAAATGCAAAAGTTGCAGACCCCACAACTGTTCCACCAATGTAGGAAGCTGGCTCTCTAAAGAGTGTACTAAAATAAAGTGCACTATGCAGAGAGTCCAGTGGATCCCCAATTAGTATTGCAGAGGTAAAAGTAGATAGGACTAATGCTCTATTTTGTGGTAGTATGGGCGAGCAATTAGACTTATCAAAAGGTACTGCTAAGCATTTGTTGTATTCACAGGGCAATAAATTAGACACACTCAAAGAATAAATCAGGGACCAATTTGGGAAAATAAAATTTCTTTTTACATATGTTTCAAACCCAAGAACTTCGTAATCTGGTAAGTAGATCTACAAGAGTAAATACTTTGCAGTTTCAAAAATCAACACTTACGCAATTTTTCAGTTCAGTAATGTTAAACTATGGGAGGAAAACAATACAGGTTTACAGGTAAGTACACAACTTACAAATCCAGCCTATGGGGTTTTTGGTCAACACCAGGCAAGGTTCAAATCAGTACCAAGAATTCACCCATAGCAGCAGCCAGGTGCAGAGGACAAATATGGAGTTGGGTGTTCAATATTAACCAATGGAGACTGGGGGTAACCGAAGATGCACTGCTCACAGGTGAGTAAAGCAATGTCAGAGGTTGATCTCCTGGGGTGAGGTAAGCACAGAGGGTGCCACCAGGCAGCACCAAACGTACACCCTCAGTGGCACAGGGACAGTCGGGTGCAGAGTGCCAACACAGTGTTGAGCTCCCAATGCAAATAAATGAGGGAGATCAGTTTTGGAAAAAGGCTGCAGGCTCAGGGCAGGGGGCTGAATGAAGAAAACCCACAGTTGCCCAGGTAGGTTCTGATGCTAGGGGATATAGGGACACTGATGGTCCTGTTCCCCAAGGCTCAGGGGCTACTGTTGTAGGGGTGTCCTTTGGTGTCAGGAACAGCTTACTGGGCAGGTTGCGGTCAGGGGGAGTCTTTGGTTTGAGGCTGCAGGCTTTGAGGCAGTCTGGCAGGGGTCAGACCACAGTGAACTCGGACTCAAAATCATTGGGGAACCTTCACAGGACGGGTGGACCACTTGGACTAGGGCCGTCCGTTGCAGAGGTGAGTCTGAGGCGGTTTCGCCGTTCCTCAGTACAGTGATTTTTTTGTTGTTTTAAAGTTGGTTTCTTCTTGAACATGTCCACTGTTCTCGGGAGATCTTGATCTTTATCAAAGGCAGGCCATCCTCCCAAAGCTTTGGAGGTCACTGGGCTTAAGAACAGGTCATCTTTTGGTGCAGTATTGTCGAGGGGTGCACACAGGCTGGTAGGGCTGGAGACAAGTCAGTTGGTGTATGCAGTCTTCTCTCCTAATGCAACTCTGCACTGTCTGGCTCTTCCTAGGTCATCAGGAATCTGAGTTCTAGGGTTCAGGGCTACCACCTAAATATTTAATTTAGGGGTGTTACTGGGAGTACCAGTTGGAAGCCAAGGAGCTTTGTCGTAGTATGGACTCTTGCTCTGAGCAAGACTGCTGGTTTAAGGATGACAGTACTTTGTTTGTAGGCGACTACGTCTTTCCTACAACAAGTCGCAACTGTTGTCCCAACCTTACCGGCTCACTAGCAGCACCTCACCAGAAACACAATAGTAAAAGGTGATTTATGGCAGCCGTTACGCATGGACTCGAGAATAAGATATCGCAGGGAGTGTCGTGGTTAAAAGGAGATTACCCTTTTCTCACAGATATATCATGTCTCATACAAACACAGGCAATGACACAGATGCAGTAAAGTTACAATAGTTTTTATTTAACATAACTGCAATTTGCGATAAGTTGCATGGGCTGCAATGATTAGGATAATGAATAATGCAAGAAACAGAATTGTGAAGACGAGAGTCATTATTACAAAGACCCCCACCATCTTGCAATACGTAGAAAAGATATTTGAGATGTAATATGCCCTAATACCCTAATGTGAAAGGCCTAACCTCCTACCTAAAGGAGAGCTGGGTTTGCTAAACCTAATCTGCCAATGCCATGTCCATGAGAGGAGCCCCCAACCCTCGTTACCTTGGAATGAGGTCTCTATCTCAGACTCCGCAGGGACACGAAGACTGGGTCAGCGTCAAGACAACTGCAGCATCGGTATCAGCGATGGTGGCGATGCCCTCTGGTCGGAATCCCTCTGATTATCTGTCTAAAGTGTGATGTATTTATACAGATCTACAAGGTCCCCTGACATAGGTGTGTTCCTAAACAATAGATAACAGACATGCTTGGGACGGCAATTAATATCAACAATCCCTTGAAAGTATAGAGAGGGAAAATCCCTAAGTGTGAACACCTACTGTTTGTTTGTCTTTGGTGCTTGATCTTGACGCCTTGGCGTGGTGACACTGATAATGTTACCCATAACAAGTGGCCTAATTATAAACAAGGCAGCCATCTTAGAAGAAATAAATAATTAAATGGGCTAAGACAGAGCAAGCTAAGTAGGTTAAAAGTCACTGGGTGACGGGGCACGAGTCTACAAGCCAGAGGCTAAGATAACTCCTGTTATCCCATTAAAACGAACTAGGATTCACTACACCCTCCCCATTGCCGTAACAGGTATGACGAAGGAACAGGAACCCAAATGCTAAAACTTGTTTCTGAACTAAAAGCTAAAAGCAAAAAACAAGCTTAAAAAGCTTTAGCTTGTGTTAAAAATATGTTAAAACAAATCTGTTAAAATACATACAGAGCTGTTAATGTCAACTATGACAAACACAGCGTGCAACAATTTCAATTCAAATGCATAATTTGGAATCGGGAATGGCAGTCAATTCATCAAATTATTTGTTATACGCATGATCTTGAAGAATGTCATCAAAGTCACCAACCAAGGCCCTCAAAAATGAGTCAACATCGTCCGATGTTAGGTCGAGTGCTGGGCGGACAAACGGATCTACAGAGCAGAAGTGAGCCGTATTTCCTGGTGTGTCGTTATCCGTTGCAGTGTCCTCATCGATGGTTGATCTCAAAATGGAAGGCTCATAGGTGGCCTCGCAGAGCAACCTCAGTCTCAAGGGGCATGACCGTGTATGAACCCTCATCGGGGACATCAGCAGTTCGTGGTCCACAGGAGATGTCGGTGCAACAGAAAGACAGACCATAGGCAGATGTTCAAAGAGACACCATATGCAGCGGAAGACTGGCTGTACGCACCAGAGAAGGGGCCGAAATGACAACGACCAGTCACGCTCCAGTTCCACCAGCAAAGGTGCACCGAAGATCCGAACCATGCGCTCACGGCACAGTGGAGTTGGTGGGAGCAGCTCCTTTGCTCTGTGTAGCTGGAAAGAAACAACCACTGCGAATCAGAAGAAATAGCAGTAGTAGTCCGCCAATCAAAGCCAAAATAATCGGAAAGCCACCAAACACACTTGAAAAGAGAGAATGGATGGCTGATGGGATGACTCCGAAGACAGTCTGGAAGATGGACACGAAACCAGACCCGACAGCCTTAAAGAAATGAACAATCCCAGTGGTGCTTTAAGCATTGAATATTCTGGATACCAGTTCTCTAAAGTGTTTGGGGAAATCGGTATTTAAAAGGGATTGTATCTCGGCTGATGATCTCGCAATCTGGAGAGCATACGTCTCCTTTGCGGATGTCAAGGCGACCTGTTTTTGAAACAATAGCACCTTTAGCCTACTCAGCTTGTCATAGTTCACATTAATAGTATCTATGTGGGGCCACATGTCAGATACTTTAATCTCTCATGTGGGGGGAAACAAAACATGTCCACAACACGTAACGACCTTCGAGACCGAGATTGCGTAGGCAATTCCGGGTCGCATGCCGCAACAACTTTGATCGTTCAGTACAACATAACTTCCATTGGAAAGTACATGAAACACCGGACGAATCAATGGGACGGGAGTACCTTTCAGAAAACAGGCCAAATTCGCGACCCCCGCATTGCAAAGACCGTGAAGAGACACCTGTTTGCATATCATAGAATGACGAACAGCAGTCTCACATTCGCTTCCGCTAAGAAAGACCTCTTTTTCGCCGTTCAGACATCTATAGTCAACGGGCAACTCCCACTCTTCCTTAATAAAGCTATCTCCTAGTTGCTCATATCATCCCACTGCAAGATGTTTCAGGCAGCTCGAGAAATGAAAGGTCGAAATGGGTAAATTAATAATGCTGTGTAAGAGCCAGATAGTTGAAGGACTCTCTGCTACCGTGAAGGGCAACTTATTTAATTTTTCTACTTGAAGCAGGGTGAAACTAGCCTCCCTCTTAGCCATTGTCACTTGTTCCTTGGAAAAATTAAAAGCAGTGAACATTTCACTCCCATTAATGTACTTCCATGGAATGCGGCCACTTTTCAGTGTCTGTAATGTCCAACCTAGCTGCATGATGGAACGTAGCTGTGTTTGCCCATGATATAGCCGGGACAAGTCTGTCTGAGTGATATCAATAGCAGCCGACACTATATTTGAATAAATCCTGTTGGACAGTGTATTCATGCCGTTGTCGACAACAGCTAATGTTTTTTCCAAATTTTCCTTATCTAGTTGCCTTAAATGTGCAGCAGCCTCAATTTGGGAATGTTTCCAAATTTCATTGTACATAGCATATAAAAACCTTTTCGAGCACTGTTTTCTAGGACCCAGCAGAAAATCCTGCAAGTCTATATTTTCAGAAAGAGTGTTCAGGTGTTTCTTAACTGCGGCTAACGTGTTCGTTTGCACCCATTGCTGGCACAGCTTACCAACACTGTATGTTGTTACTATACGTGTATGTTGACCCGATATAAAGCGAGGGTCTGGCCTGTTAATTGAAAAACCCCCTGAAGAGTTCAAAAAACGCGCTTGACACTCATTAGTGTCTGTGGGCCATACTAACCACCCGCCAGGACTGGAAAGTGAAGAATTATAGGTACCAGCCTTAACCATTGCATCTAACCTTTCCTCTGTGATATTAAGGAAGTGTTGCCAATCTTTAAACCTTGCCGGAGTAGGGATACTGGGCGTGTTCAGATCTTTAATTTTTGCTAACCCCAGACAGGATGTCTGCTCAATAGTGTCATTTAAAAAAATCATTTGCACAGGAATCAGGCATGCTCGAAACAAAGCCTCCCTACCCTGTATTTGCCAATCTTGTGTTCCCCATACACTTTTCAAGTCAATAGTGCTCTTCCAGTATTCGTAACCTTCAATCGAGAGCCGGGAAACAAAGGGATCTGAATAAATCAGTTTTGTATCTGTTAGCAAAATTTTCCTAATTTGTGCCGGAGGTATTTTAAAATAATACGACTCTGCTTTCCTTGTATCATGCCCAGAAAAGTATGTAAATGTATCGCTATAATACTTTGAACTCCCCACCAGTGGTGTAGAACAGTGTTCCCACTGTGTGTAGTTCAAGAGAGGGCTGTACCTAGTGGCACGGGGTAGGTAGTGATGTCCCCAATTGTTATAGCAGAACATTTCTCCATAATTCATTGTATAATCATATACATCATCACTTTCAAAAGCGGAATAGTCCTTCATTTCAGTTAGCATGGAATCAACTGTGTGGATATCCCAATCATCAGAGACAACATTAGGTGTAATTACATCAGTCATTGAAACTTTGAACACGTATGGTATTCGAAAAATTTCTGTAGGCCCGTATATATCGAATGGAACTTTGTCCCACACAATCCCATCAGTAATCGGTATTGCCGTAATATTTACAGGGGACAAAGCCCTTCGGACCTTATGTGAAGAATGATGTGGTGTTAAAACTTCATCAACAGGCTCCACTGAGGAGCGATCAGGAATATAGTGACCATTTATGAGCAAAAAGAAAACAGTCACAAAACCAATCCATAAAAATAATGCAATAAATGTCAAACAGAACCACAAGTAGTTCCATGGGTATATCAAATAGTTCTTTTTAAGCCATCGATACAGCTTACTACTTTTTAAAATGTTTTCAATCACAGTAGAGGATGAATCCGAAGAAAAATCATCAATGTCAATGAAATAGCCAGAGGTAGTCTCTATAAACACAGGAGCCGGTGTATTCTGATCCACTGCACGTGGAGGCTCTTGGTAGACAACGTCATCCGTCTGTGAAGTGTTCGTGAAAAATACAGCTAAATCTTGAACCGGGGTGGTCACTGAAGATGTGACTGGAACCAACAATAGTTAATTTTCCGCCCTCCCCATGGTTGAGGAAGTATCCGGAACAGCAGTTGACATTGTTGCATAGTCTGTAGTAGTGATGTTCATCCTACTATGTAGATGGATGTCCTGTTGGGTAGTGAGAGGGGATCGGGAACCACCCAAGGGACCTCCTGGTCTACTGTGAAGGATCGGCCACATGGTGTAATTTGATGTCATCAATGGAGCTGAATCTGTTCGTCTTAGAACCAGACAGTGGTGGTAAGATGACAGTCCTGGTGCCTTTTATTCCCAAGACTGGTACCGGTGCTCTGTATGATGGACCGAACTCCTTCTTCACAGCAATCTTCTCACGAACCAGATCCCCAACTTTAGGAATCTAGCCAGTTGAAGGTTTCGCCAAATCCCTTATTCCTGAGGTGGCAGCACTTGCAGATGATTTATCATCACAAAATTGTTGAAGCTCCCGTAAAACAGTGAGACGTTCTTTTATGTCAAGTGGTGTTTCTGCTGCCACCATACCAGGGGCATCAAGATCTGGGACATACATAGGTATCCCAAAGAGAACCTCATATGGAGAGCGTCCCCCCAAGGACCGTCTTGGCAGATTATTCAGTGCTCTCTGGACCCCATATAGGTGGTGTAACCAACTGCGGCCTGAACCTAATAGTCGAGCTGTTAAGGACTGCTTTAGATCACGATTCCGCCCCTCCACGACCAAATTTCCCTCAGGATGGTATGGTGATGAGTAATGGAGTTCAACACCCATCGTCCCCATGGTGTCCCTGAATGCCTTAGAGGCAAATGCAGGGCCCTGTTCCGAATGGAATGCTGCAACCGCATATGTACCGATAAAGATCAGAAAATCTTTTATAACAGTCCGGGCATCAGCCGACCACTGTGGCCATACCCACAGGAATCTAGAACAGGAATCCACAGCCACTAAAATTTATTTGTATGCACCATCAGGCTGTAAGGGACCACAATGGTCTAGGTACACACACTGAAGTGGCTTGTCGGACACTAAGAGGGATGTCTGTGGTGGGCGTTTGATATTAGAGCCCTTGATCTGCTGGCAAATGTCACAGCAAAGGACATACTGCTTTGTTCGTCTGCATAGACCAGGCCACCAGTAGCGTTGCTGTAGAATTGTTATCGTGGCCTGTATACCAGCATGTGCAGAAGCGATACCCTCATGCGCTGCTGTAATCAGATCTAATCTCTGGTCTTCATTGGGGATCACTCGATCTCCAACCCCAGGGATCGTTCTGTAAGCAACATTCTGTGCACTGATATGGTAAGTATAGTTTGTAGGGTATCCTTTCGGAAGGGGCTTGCCTGCAGCCGAAGCTTTAATGGCAATCCGTATTTCATTAACCAATCTCGTCCGAGAACGAGTCACTGCAGCCACAGAAGCCGTAGCTACCGATGCTTTGGCCGCTTCATCAGCCAATGTATTACCAGCAACGTGTACTCCTACACGTTGGTGTCCTAATGTATGGACTACATGGACACACGGTAGCTTATCTTTAAGATCAGCCACCCTCCCCCACAATGTTTTGTGTTTAATGGTGTTCCCTTTAGAATCTCTAAAACCGTTCAGTTTCCAATGATTGAGATATTCATTGCATGACTGGACGCAGTAATATGAGTCACAGACTATCAAAGTCTGTCTTCCTGTCTCAGTATGTTCGAGCGCTAGAATAAGAGCCTTAAGCTCAGCCAACTGTGCCGTGCAGTCCCCTAAGGTCTGCGTGTAGGTATTGTGAGGGTGGAAAACTCTATCTTCCATCACTCCGCTCACGGCTGCGCAAGCTGCTGAGTATTGATGTTTAGTAACTACAGCCGGTTGTGCTGAACCGTCAGTGTATATGACAGTATGGTAGCTGTCGAGTGGCAAAATATTCAGAGGAGCGGGGTACTCCTGTTAATACTGGAGAAATTCTTGTGTTTGAAGTCTTGGATCGAACATATAATCGACATCAGTGGCGGTCAGAGACGTTGCCAATTGAATCCAAGGAGACAACAATAATACGTTTCCCCTGGGCAAGTGGCCTCTCTTTTATGAAGGCCATCTGAACTCCCGTCAGAATCTTTTCTGTAGGTGCAAAACGTTGTTCAGCATTTGAGTATAAATGTGATTTATATGCTATCGGTACTGTGTCATCCTCATTAAAGGTGACATAAGTAAATCCTATGGCACCAGTAATTATTCTGATGACCATATTCTTTTTATTGTCACGTGTGTGTAAGTGTTTAGCTTCTAGCATGTCCTGTTGCATGTCCCTAAGGATGTGCATGTGTTCAATTGTCCAGTGTCTGCTAGAAAATTTGGGCTGAACTAGGTCATACAGTGGCTTGATGCGTTCAGCATAATCTGGAATGTATGTTCTGCCAAAATTGAAGAAACCCAGTAATTACTGCAATTTCTTAAGTGTATTTGGAGGCTGTAGTTGAGCACATTTCTCCAGAAAGTGCGGGCCAGGCTCTTCCCTTCGTTTGATAGCTCATATCCCAGGAATGATACGCTAAGAAAGGCTATCTTGCTTTTCTTAAAATTTAATTTATAACCGAGGTCTGCAAACCCCAAAACGATCCAATCGACCCTCGCAAGATGAATGTTGAGGACGTCGTCTGTGAGATATATGTCATCCACATAGGACAATGCCTCGGAATCAATATCATGTAATATTGATGTTACACTGGCTGAAAACAGGCCTGGGCTATTTTTATAGCCTTGAGGTAAACGGCAAAAGCGTTTCTGAGAGCCAAATGAAAATGCACTTAGGTCCCGACTTTCATGAGCTAACTTCTGGCAGAAGAACCCATTAGATATGTCTAATGTTGTTTTATATTTTTGACGCACTAAATTGGTTATCAGTGCTGTGCTGTGTGAATTTTGTATAGCATACGTGCGTGTATTACTATTTAAGTGTCTATGATCAACGACTAAGCTATATGAATGGTCTGGCTTTGCAACTGGAAATAACGGATTATTAATTGCAGATGTACAGGGCTCAATTACTCCCTGGTACTCAAGTTGGGTGAGGATTTCCTTCACCAGAGCTTTTGCTTCATGTTTGACAGGATATTGTGGCTGTGGTTGGGGTGTAGACCTAACGGGAATAATATGACAAGGAGACCCCTTGTCCCAACCTACATGATTGCGGTATAGTGCAGGTGCCTGCGCTAAAGCCCATTCAGCAGCATATGTTTCTTTTGCTGCTTCCGGGGCAAGATCGGAGAAAGAAGGCAAAATGACATCTTCCCCATGCAGGAGCTTGCGGACGTGTTCAGGTGGCCAGTCTTGTTCGGCCAATAGGAGATCACTAGTAAGTTAATCCCAAAATATCACACTAATAGTGCGCTCAACGTCTCCCTCTATCTGAATTTTTAAATCATAAACCCTATCGGGGGGAGAACGCGGCCATCCGCTGTTTCAACCGCAAAATAATCGCTAGTTGCTGTCACATCCAGATGATCTTTCAGACTCTGGCGACATATCGTGACTTCTGCCGTGCTGTCTAACAGAGTCACTGCCCACGTCTTGTTCCTCAACAGAGTTCTCATTTTTACTGCCATTTTTAACTGTCAGTGCTGCCACCTTCTTCTTTTTAAACTGTGGCTTTTGCTGAGTAGTCTTTTCTTCTTTTTTAATGGTAGACTGTTGTGAGTCTTTCTTTTCTTTCACGTATTCCGGACGTCGATCTTGACGGCCCCCTCTCTCGCTACGTCTATCCGGTGCGTCCTGAAAGGAACGAGAGGGACGTGAATCAGTATATCTGTCTGGAGTTTTAATGTTTTCCCCCTTTCTGAGATTATATCTCCTTTCGGAGTTCTCCGGATTTGGAGAATTAGCTCTCTTATTTCTTCTTTCTTTTAAATCTTTCTGTTTGTCCCAACACTTCTTAGAGCCCTCTGGTGCCTGTTTTGTACCCTCCTTATGGGCGGTACCTTGTAACTCCAATTTTTTAGGTTTGGCTCCAAACTATCCCGTCCTATACTAGTATAGGTATCGGAAATTATCTTCGGTAGCTGTCTCTCTTGTTCCTGGTGTGGAGTTTCCCGGAGACGCTGGCGAATTGCCAGTGCTACCGCTTCCCCCTTAATATTACTCAGTATTATTGAGGACACGGAGTCAAAGTTACGCATTAATTTCATCCCCAAATCCAGGGCTGGTGCCGCCCCATGCTCATTTTGTATTTGTTTTAACACTTCCGGTAAATTGGCAAGTGTCGGGGTACCATGTGTGGTAGTATATATGGCAGCGAAGACTGTACCCCATGTAGCACAGTCATCCACAGAGGGAACCATCCCAAAAGGCAAGCACATAGTGAGCAATCTCTGTTTTTCCTGTGGTCCCGTATGGGGAAACACAGCTTCCAGCTGATTCGTTTTCTAGGCAATCCAGAATGGTATTTTTTCCCGTTTCGTGGGCACTCTACCCATAATAGTATGCACTGTTTGTGGATTAATCCCAGAAGCCAATTGATAACCACCAGCTACTGGCGGTGCTGGACGCGCTGGTGTTGTGTTCAATGTTCGCATTACGAACTGTACTAAGCGTCTATATAATGCCACTAATTCATTATATAAAACTCGTAAATCTGCTATCGGCATATTCTGTATGCCTGGGTGAGGTGTGTATGTGGCAAATATAGGCCACATAGGTCCATCATTACTTAAGGGACCTAACCTCACTCTTCGGAGTACATGTGGTAGGGCGCCTTCGAGCCAGTTCTGATGCTCCTGGTAGGTGAGCGATATTTCATGATACTGGTATGCTTGGTACCGTAAAGGTACATTTGCAACTTCATATGTGTGGAATGTTTTTGTTCTTTAGTCAACCTCAGGAAAGGTGACCCAACAGTAAAATGTTTCTGTTTGGTATGCTTCAGTAGCTTCTATTATCATAGTAACATCCCCGCCCTCATCTGTAAGGCCATGCGTTAATAAATTTTGTGTTAGTGCATGTCTAGCATTTTCAGGAATGTCTATGGCATCAGCCATATTTTTATTTTTTATTTTTAGAGAAATGGAACACCAGAAATGGGAATTATAGTCCTTTTATTAGTTCGAGCTCAAACAACCTACAGCTTAATTAGGTGTTAGCTTTTCAGCTGAGGAGGATTTTCCCAAAGACCACGGACGTCTCCGTATAAGCTGCACTGGTTTTGACTAGTCAGTGTCCATGCTAGGCATTAGTAGGTTTTCATGGGGCACCTCTACGTTTTACTCTGTAACTTTTTCCTGCGATGTCAGATTTTTTTAACCAATATACCGTTACATCAGCTGGACACTTCTGGTTGCGGGGATATATAGGGCTTTTAGGTTCATCAAGAACCCTTGGTACCCAGAGCCAATAAATGAGCTGCACCTTGCAATGGGTTTTCATTCTATACCGGGTATACAGCAATTCATTTGCTGAAATATAAAAAGTGAAAAATAGGTATCAAGAAAACCTTTGTATTTCCAAAATGGCCAGAAGATAAGGTGTTGAGAAGCAGTGGCTATTTGCACATCTCTGAAGTCCGGGGTGCCCATACCAGCATGTGAATTACAGTGCATTTCTCAAATAGATGTCTTTTTTACACACTGTCTTGCATTTGAAAGGGAAAAATGTACAGAAAGACAAGGGGCAATAACACTTGTTTTGCTATTCTGTGTTCGCCCAAGTCTCCCGATAAAAATGGTACCTCACTTGCGTGGGTAGGCCTAGCGACCAAGACAGGAAACACAAATTGGACACATCACATTTTCACAAAGAAAACAGAGCTGTTTTTTGCAAATTGCCTAGCTGTGGATTTTGGCCTCTAGCTCAGCCGCCACCTAGGGAAACCTAGCAAACCTGCGCATTTTTGAAAACTAGACACCTAGGGGAATCCAAGATAAGGTGACTTGTGGGGCTTTGACCAAGTTCTGTTACCCAGAATCCTTTGCAAACCTCAAAATGTGGCCAAACAAAACTCTTTTTCCTCTCATTTCGGTGACAGAAAGTTCTGGAATCTGAGAGGAGCCACAAATTTCCTTCCACCCAGCATTTCCCCAAGTCTCCCGATAAAAATGGTACCTCACTTGTGTGGGTAGCCCTAGCGCCCGCAACAGGAAATGCCCCAAAACACAACGTGGACACATCACATTTTCACAAAGAAAACAGAGCTGTTTTTTACAAAGTGCCTAGCTGTGGATTTTGGCCTCTAGCTCAGCCAGCACCTGGGGAAACCTAAAAAACCTGTGCATTTTTTAAAACTAGACATCTAGGGGAATCCTAGATGGGGTGACTTGTGGGGCTCTCACCAGGTTCTGTTACCCAGAATCCTTTGCAAACCTCACAATTTGGCCAAAAAAAACACTTTTTCCTCTCATTTTGGTGACAGAAAGTTCTGGAATCTGAGAGGAGCCACAAATTTCCTTCCAGCCAGCGTTTCCCCAAGTCTCACGATACAAATGGTACCTCACTTGTGTGGGTAGGCCTAGCGCCCACAACAGGAAATGCCCCAAAACACAACGTGGACACATCACATTTTCAGAAAGAAAACAGAGCTGTTTTTTACAAATTGCCTAGCTGTGGATTTTGGCCTCTAGCTCAGCAGGCACCTGGGGAAACCTAGCAAACCTGTGTATTTTTTAAAACTAGACACCTAGGGGAATCCAAAATGGGGTGACTTGTGGGCTCTCACCAGGTTCTGTTACCCAGAATCCTTTGCAAACCTCACAATTTGGCCAAAAAAACACTTTTTCCTCTCATTTCGGTGACAGAAAGTTCTGGAATCTGAGAGGAGCCACAAATTTCCTTCCATCCAGCATTCCTTCAAGTCTCCCCATAAAAATGGTACCTCACTTGTGTGGGTAGGCCTAGCGCCCGCAACAGGAAATGCCCCAAAACACAACATGGGCACATCACATTTTCACAAAGAAAATAGAGCTGTTTTTTTACAAAGTGCCTAGCTGTGGATTTTGGCCTCTAGCTCAGCCGGCACCTGGGGAAACCTAGCAAACCTGCGTATTTTGGAAAACTAGACACCTAGGGGAATCCAAGATGGGGTGACTTGTGGGGCTCTCACCAGGTTCTGTTACCCAGAATCCTTTGTAAACCTCAAAATTTGGCCAACAAAACACTTTTTCCTCTCATTTCGGTGACAGAAAGTTCTGGAATCTGAGAGGAGCCACAAATTTCCTTCCATCCAGCATTCCTTCAAGTCTCCCCATAAAAATGGTACCTCACTTGTGTGGGTAGGCCTAAGCGTCTATATAATGCCACTAATTAATTATATAAAACTCGTAAATCTGCTATCGGCATATTCTGTATGCCTGGGTGAGGTGTGTATGTGGCAAATATAGGCCACATAGGTCCATCATTACTTAAGGGACCTAACCTCACTCTTCGGAGTACATGTGGTAGGGCGCCTTCGAGCCAGTTCTGATGCTCCTGGTAGGTGAGCGATATTTCATGATACTGGTATGCTTGGTACCGTAAAGGTACGTTTGCAACTTCATATGTGTGGAATGTTTTTGTTCTTTAGTCAACCTCAGGAAAGGTGACCCAACAGTAAAATGTTTCTGTTTGGTATGCTTCAGTAGCCTCTATTATCATAGTAACATCCCCGCCCTCATCTGTAAGGCCATGCGTTAATAAATTTTGTGTTAGTGCATGTCTAGCATTTTCAGGAATGTCTATGGCATCAGCCATATTTTTATTTTTTATTTTTAGAGAAATGGAACACCAGAAATGGGAATTATAGTCCTTTTATTAGTTCGAGCTCAAACAACCTACAGCTTAATTAGGTGTAAGCTTTTCAGCTGAGGAGGATTTTCCCAAAGACCACGGACGTCTCCGTATAAGCTGCACTGGTTTTGACTAGTCAGTGTCCATGCTAGGCATTAGTAGGTTTTCGTGGGGCACCTCTACGTTTTACTCTGTAACTTTTTCCTGCGATGTCAGATTTTTTGAAGCAATATACCGTTACATCAGCTGGACATTTCTGGTTGCGGGGATATATAGGGCTTTTAGGTTCATCAAGAACCCTTGGTACCCAGAGCCAATAAATGAGCTGCACCTTGCAATGGGTTTTCATTCTATACCGGGTATACAGCAATTCATTTGCTGAAATATAAAAAGTGAAAAATAGGTATCAAGAAAACCTTTGTATTTCCAAAATGGCCAGAAGATAAGGTGTTGAGAAGCAGTGGCTATTTGCACATCTCTGAAGTCCGGGGTGCCCATACCAGCATGTGAATTACAGTGCATTTCTCAAATAGATGTCTTTTTTACACACTGTCTTGCATTTGAAAGGGAAAAATGTACAGAAAGACAAGGGGCAATAACACTTGTTTTGCTATTCTGTGTTCGCCCAAGTCTCCCGATAAAAATGGTACCTCACTTGCGTGGGTAGGCCTAGCGACCACGACAGGAAACACAAATTGGACACATCACATTTTCACAAAGAAAACAGAGCTGTTTTTTGCAAATTGCCTAACTGTGGATTTTGGCCTCTAGCTCAGCCGGCACCTGGGGAAACCTAGCAAACCTGCAATTTTTTTAAAACTAGACACCTAGGGGAATCCAAGATGGGGTGACTTGTGGGGCTCTCACCAGGTTCTGTTATCCAGAATCCTTTGCAAACCTCTAGATTTGGCCAAAAAAACACTTTTTCCTCTCATTTCGGTAACAGAAAGTTCTGGAATCTGAGAGGAGCCACGAATTTCCTTCCACCCAGCGTTCCCCCAAGTCTCCAGATAAAAATGGTACCTCACTTGTGTGGGTAGGCCTAGCGCCCACGACAGGAAATGCCCCAAAACACAATGTGAACACATTACATTTTCACAAAGAAAACAGAGCTGTTTTTTACAAAGTGCCTACCTGTGGATTTTGGCCTCTAGCTCAGCCGGCACCTGGGGAAACCTAGCAAACCTGCGCATTTTTTAAAACTAGACATCTAGGGGAATCCTACATGGGGTGACTTATGGGGCTCTCACCAGGTTCTGTTATCCAGAATCCTTTGCAAACCTCTAAATTTGGCCAACAAAACACTTTTTCCTCTCATTTCGGTAACAGAAAGTTCTGGAATCTGAGAGGAGCCACAAATTTCCTTCCACCCAGCGTTCCCACAAGTCTCCCCATACAAATGGTACCTCACTTGTGTGGGTAGGCCTAGCGCCCGCAACAGGAAATGCCCCAAAACACAACGTGGACACATCACATTTTCACAAAGAAAACAGAGCTGTTTTCTACAAAGTGCCTAGCTGTGGATTTCGGCCTCTAGCTCAGCCGGCACATGGGGAAACCTAGCAAACCTGTGCATTTTTGAAAACTAGAAACCTAGGGGAATCCAAGATGGGGTGACTTGTGGGGCTCTCACCAGGTTCTGCAGAATCATTTGAAAACCTCAAAATTTGGCCAAAAAACACTTGTTCCTCTCATTTTGGTGATAGAAAGTTCTGGAATCTGAGAGGAGCCACAAATTTCCTTCCACCCAGCATTCCCCCAAGTCTCCCGATAAAAATGGTACCTCACTTGTGTGGGTAGGCCTAGCGCCCGCTACAGGAAATGCCAAAAAACATAACATCGACACATCACATTTTCACAAAGAAAACAGAGCATTTTTTCACAAAGTGCCTATCTGTGGATTTTGGCCTCTAGCTCAGCCGGCACCTGGGGAAACCTAGCAAACCTGCGCATTTTTGAAAACTAGACACTTAGGAGAATCCAAGATGTGGTGACTTGGGGGTCTGACCAGGTTCTGTTACCCAGAATCCTTTACAAACCTCAAAATTTGGCCAAAAATACACTTTTTCCTCTCATTTCGGTAACAGAAAGTTCTGGAATCTGAGAGAAGCCACAAATTTCCTTCCACCCAGCGTTCCCCCAAGTCTCCAGATAAAAATGGAACCTCACTTGTGTGGGTAGCCCTAGCGCCCACGACAGGAAATGCCCCAAAACACAACGTGAACACATCACATTTTCACAAAGAAAACAGAGCTGTTTTTTACAAAGTGCCTACCTGTGGATTTTGGCCTCTAGCTCAGCCGGCACCTGGGGAAACCTAGAAAACCTTCAAATTTTTTAAAACTATACACCTAGGGGAGTCCAATATGGGGTGACTTGTGGGGCTCAGACCAGGTTCTGTTACCCAGATTTCTTTGCAAACCTAAAAATTTGGCCAAAAAATCACTTTTTCCTGTCATTTCGGCGACAGAAAGTTCTGGAATCTGAGAGGAGACACAAATTTCCTTCCAGCCAGCGTTCCCCCAAGTCTCCCGATAAAAATTATACCTCACTTGTGTGGGTGGCCCAGGTGCCTGCAACAGAAAAATGCCAACAACCTGTAGAGATTGAAGGGATGGCACAGCGAGTTGATGAGCACATATTTTTATTTTATACATCTTGTAGGCTGAGTCTGCTTTGGGGACTCACGCAATGAGGTATCATTTTACTTGGGAGACTGAGGGGAACGCTGTGTGGTAGAAAATTTGTGCTGCAGACGGATCCTACAAAAAAAGTGAGGAAAAAATTATTTTTAAAGCAAATTCTGAGGTTTGCCGAGGAGTCTGGGTGAGAAAATGTTGGGGGATACAGGCAAGCCACACCTCCTTGGACTCCTTGGGGTGTCTATTTTTAAAACATGTCTGGGTTTGGTAGGTTTTCCTAGATGAAGGCCGCACCCGGGACCAAAAACATAGGTGCCCCCCCCAAACACAGGTAGTTTTGCAATAGATCATTTTGGTGTGTCCACATACTTATGTGATGTTCCAAACACTAAAATTGTGAAAATAAACACACTTAGGTTATGTTAAAAAGACCCCTCACTCACCAACCAAGTTGGTGGCATGCTTCATCATTGGGGTTCCACCCGAGATACCTAGCGTGTCACAGGTGTGCTGCGACTCCTGATTACAGCGGAGCAGGTTTTGTCATTTTTACCACACATACTGGTTGGATTTGGCACAAGGGTGAGTGATGGTTCAGTGGATCAAATTTTATTAACAAGAGATTTCACAAAAATCAAATGTACTGTTAATAACTGAAAGGCCAAAAAACTGAACTAATGCCTCACACCTCGTGAGCTGTAAAGCCACAGCAAGGCACTAACCGCTTTACAGTCCATTCACACACCTTTCATACATGACATGCACAAGACATTACAACACTCGCATCTACGGACAGCGCCACTCAAGGGCCCATCACTTACATACCCCCACATGCCTGATACAGCGATCACACCAGCTGATGGGAGTGCGTGGACTGGTGTTTGGCTGGCAGTGTATTGCAGTAGCCAACAGCAAGTCAATATGTACACCGTCAGCCAAGCGCCACTCCACACACAATGACATCACTTTTTTTGTTTGTTTTAAAAACAAAGAAACCACTAACTAATTAGAAATAATTAGTTAGAAACCCGCCGGAGGAGAAACTCACTTGTTTCTCCAATCGCGCACTGGAAGCAAATGGCTTCCAGTGCGACCGGTACCCTGTAATGATGTCAGCGTGCGATCGCGCGCTGATGTCATTAGGGGGACGAGGAGGGGCGGAGGTGGAAGGGGAAGGGCTTGCCCTTCCATCCCTGCCTTGGGCGTGTGGGAGGGAAACTCACAGAGGGAGCACTAGTGCTCCCTCTGAGCTCAGTGCTGAGGACGTAATGGTTATGTCCTCGGCACAGGAGCACTGTGCCGGTGGACGTAAACGTTACGTCCCCGGCACAGAACAGGTTAATAACATTTGTAAATGCTGAGAGATATGATGATGTGGGGCCATACATCCCATTGTCTTGCCTTCTTTAAACCCAACCAATGTGTCTGGAAGCACTTTACCTCCATGTTAGTGTCGACAAAGCCTATATAATAAATATTCACAGACAAACCAATATTTAAACAGGACTGTGTTTTGTGGGAATCTCTAATAGTAATCAGTTAGATTAGATTAAAATTCAAATATATCTTCTTGCCACTGTAAGATACAATAAAAATATTCTAATTTCCATCAATGATTTGGCGAGTTGTTGAAAGTGTTGCTGTACTCAATAGAGCGATGCGGGGTTCTGAGTGTCTGGATTCTCAAGGGGATGTGCTGGTGCTGAAAGTGATGCAACAGTTATACCCCCACAACAGGGTCAATGTGCCAGTTCTGCCCCTAACAGACTGGAGATGTGTTGATGTCTCTGGTGCAAGTATCTGGGTCCACTTCCACTGAGCCAAGCACAGTTGGAGGGGTACAGACTTTGATTTCCCTGATGCTCAAGCAACAGGAGGCAAGCCAACACGCCCTTGGAGATTACTAAGGGTGCAAGGCAGGGTCCAGCTCTCCCTCAGTCAGAGAGCAGCAGAGAGTAGGCCAGCACAGCAGAAATGCAGTCCTTCCAGGTTAGTAGTCCATCAGAGTAACAGTCTTTTGATGCAGCACAGCAGTTTGTCTGAGAGAGTTCAGTTGTAGGTCCAGAAGTATCTGATTTGGTGGGGTCAGAGACCCAGTACAGATACTCAATTGTGCCTTTGAAGTTGGGATGATTCCAAAGAAAGGCTTTTGAAGTATACAGAGGTCCTTTTTTCCTAGCCCTTCCTCTAGACTATCAGTAGGGGTAATCAGTTCTTTGTGCAGGTACAGGCACTGCCTTATCAGGTGTGTCAACCCCTCCCACCCTCCTGCCCAGGAACAGCCATCAGAATGCAGATGATTGACCAGCTCAGACACATCTAACCTTCCTGTGTTTGCAGCTGTCTAGAGGGAATGCACAAAGCCTAGCTGCCACCCACCCCAGAGGTGTATTTGTGACAGACTGCAGGCACACAGAGCTGTAGTAGCTGAGAAATACCCACTTTCTAAAAGTGGCATTTCTAAAATAGTAATGTTAAATCCGACTTTACCAGTAAAGAGGATTTATCATTACCATTCCGGTTATATGAAACATGATAAAGCAACTCCTTCTCAATCAGGAATTAGAGCTTAAAAGTGTAATAAGGAATTCCCAATGTTAAACTAAGAGAGGAGTAGGCCTCACGGTAGTGAAACACGAATTTAGGTGTTTTTCACTACTAGGACGTGCAAAACTTAAACATACATGTCCTATCTTTAACTTACACAGCACCCTGCCCTATGTTCTACCTGGGACCTACCTCAGGGATGACTTATTTGTAATAAAAGGGGAGTTTAAATCTGGGCAAAGGGTTTTTAATGTCTTGTCGCAATGGTGGTAAAGCTGCAATCACAGGGTCTGCAGTGGCAGGCCTGAGATATGTTTACAAGGCTACTTGTGTGGGTGGCACATGCAGGCCTGCAGGCCCACTAGTAGCATTTAATTTACAAGCCCTGAGTACATGTTATACCACATTACACGTGACTTACAAGTAAAATAAATGTGGCAATTGTGTATACACCACTGTTACCATGTTTAGGGGCAAAGCACATGCACTTTAGCACTGGTCAGCAGTCGTTAAGTGCTCAGCGTCCTAAGGCCAGTAAAACAAATCAGCAGAAACATGAGGCAAATAGGCAAAAAGTTTAGGGGAGGACCAAGCTAAGGCTGACAGGTCTAACAGCACTTGTACTAATTAGCACTAGACTACTGTCCACCAGTGGCGTAACAAAGGCCCGTGCAGCTCCCACATTGTGGGGGGGGGGGCTAAGCTCCATAGTGCACCATCAGCACTGTACACTGTGCAGGGGCGGGAGGCCCATGTCTGGGTGCAGGGGGAGGAGCCCCCTCCTGGTACTTTTCAGGGGGCCCCCTCAGGTTTTGATATACCATTGCTGTCCACATCTAAAACATCTAAAATAACTTTTTGGGACAGGACCTAGCTGTTATAGGTGCAATCTGCTTAAAGGCCACATTTTGTTACACTGTTCGTTATTTATGAGCTGAAGTCTGATTTTGTTTATATATGAAACACATTTTTCAGAATTGAATGCAGAAAAAGAAGTACACGTTGACATCTAAATAGTAAACTGTATGATGTACTACTTTTTAACAAACTGCAGACAGTCATAAAAATCCAATTACAATTCAGTGCAAATCAATAAAGAGCAATAAAGAAAGCTCTATTTGAATGCTTTAGATGTGGACAATGTTCTGATGCCTATTAGTGACAGAACATTTTACATCGCTCCCAGTACAGCGCAAACATGCAAGCTAAAAAGCATCTCTAAGCAAACTCGCGCAGCCAGGCGCTATAATTTGTGATAATAACACCTCGGTTTTGACTAGGCAAAATTACACAAAAAACAACGTTTGTTCTATTTCAGGAAAAAAGAAGCATTCTCAATAGAATGAGACATGTGACAAAACATTCTCGAAGCCTTGTTACGTTTTTTGCAAGCTTCTTGTCTCGGTTGTTCCTTGGGCCTCGTTCAGCTCTGTGACCAATTTAAACAGCTGGTAGAATGCATGGGTGATTCGAAAGACCACTTGTCTTCGTCGCTTATAAAATAGAGCAGTGAGAACTAGTTTATCTCCATTAAGACCTTAGGCAGTACTTAAATATTAAATAACTATTAATCCGGTGTCAGGTAGTGGCTTCCTGAATTGATATTTACACCCACTACAGTTCTGTGACCAGGTAAAAAAACAATTATGAGAATAAAAATGGTTGGTTGTGAAAGTTTTCCCCAGTAGAATTGTTGCCCTAAATGATATTCCTCCGAAGGTAAGTCAAAGCGTTATGTGATGTTCTGGTATTGATCGTTGTTTCTGCGCGCATCCTTGGGGGCAGCGCGGAGATGTTTTGATAGGAAAGGGTGACCTTTTCTACAGAGCTCTTTTAATACTGAGTGATGCCACAGACTGTAAGGAACTTAAAAGATAACCCTGCTTAACGTTAGCACAATCTATGCTCCGCTTATTAAATGGACACATGCTGTGCATATGAATATTATTATATTGTTAATTAACAAAATTGAATACTCTAACCTTGTTTCATCTACGATGCAAATCTTCACAAAAATACAGCGAGAAAACGAGGGCCGCATTTTGGTAAACTGTCAATTCAAGAAATGTCCAGCAGAGACTTGAGTTTGTCCTGAGTTAGTGCATGCAAGTATATTAAATAGTAAAAGCTTTAAAGAATGCTCTTACAGCCAGTTTGTAAACGTCTGTTATATATATTTCTTGTCTAAGTTGGAAATCATGTCCCTCTGTTACATGTGGAAGGTGAATAATAATATCAAGAAATACCATAAAGAGTATACAAATCGTGTGTTAAATAATGCATGAAATTGGAGGGCGCCATATGTAAAGATGAAAAATCTGAACTATGTAGAAAAAGTAGTGTGTGCATTCTGCAGGCAAAATGGGTAACAAATCTGTACAGTAAATGCAAAGATAGAGCATGGTTGAACTGAGATTAGTTGGTTTAAAAGGATAGACAGGTTAGAGTGCATGATGGGAGGATGTATGGAGGTATTGAAGTGAGAGGTAACCACGACTTAGATGATGAAAGGGCCAGACTAAAATAATTCCGTAAGTCTCCTAGATGGCTTCTGTTAATATGAAAAGTTTAAAGTAAAATAGGCAATGTTTTCTGTCCATATTTCTATATAGATAGTCATTTTCCCAAGGAGTAGGTGTATTGTAATCTACGTGTGTGTGAATTCATGGATACGCTCATAACAGGAGTGAGGCACCCAGAGAAGCCGGTGTAACTTCATGATGTAGCCAGCACACGCTATCCGCGCATGAGGTGTTGAAAGAAGCTGGAGTATATTCAACTTCTGTCCTCCTCTCCTCCATTGTACAAGACAAAGAGAGAGTATTGGGGTTCATAAGTGTTGTGTTGTTAAGGCGTTATGCAGAAAGGTTGAATAAAGAGAGACGGCCAAATCTACAAAGCTAAATTTGCATGTATTGATCTACTCATGTGTAGATCTACTCCTTCAGCTAGGTATATTTCTTTATTAGTTTGTTTTTCACCATTTCCAAATAGGCTTTACACCAAATGTACATCTACATGTTTCCACCCTCTCCAATGAGGGGATGGAACCTACTGCGACAGAATTTCATAACGTTTCTATTAGTAACTTTCCACCTGCTGGTGCAGATCTCCACTGCAAGGGTGAATATTTTCCTGTGGGAAAGTATAGGAACATTTCATGAAAAAAAGATATGCACACACACGCATACATATTTAAATTAAATCAAAATATTTTAATGGAGACTATCTTAAAATAATAAAAAATTATGTGGAAATAATAAAATAAAAGTCCTAATGTTTTACCGCCTCACATTAAATTAGTATTACATTGTAAAATTATTTTTATTTTATTAATTCATTGTTTAAATATTCCTTTTTAATCAATATTTTAAAAATAAAATTTCCACCCCATCGGTATTTTTATTTTTGTTTGATTTGCAGTAAACCTGGTAAAGAAAGTTCCAAAGTATGTCTAATATTACATTACAAACTATTCAGTAACTATGCTTAATTATTCATATTCATTCTATATTTATAAACAATATATATATTTATATAGATGTACACAAACGCACACACACATATATGCATGCATATATGTGTGTGTGTGTGTATGTGTATACATTACACGGTAGTGGTCACCGGGGTGTAGTTATAATTAGGTAGCTAGGTCAGAGTTTCCTTAGGAAGAGCATTTTTTGTTTTGCTAATAACTTTCGTGTCATTTGACAAATATTCATGAAACGTTCCAAAATAAAAATGTTTATCCACTTCATCTTCTTCTTGGAATGTTTTATGCCGTTCCGCCAAGCAGGGGTTAAGAAAAAGAGTGGTTCCAAAAGTTGATTTGCTATGTGAATTCCCACAGGAATCTTTGCTCTCAAATATGGGGAAATGGGAGAAAGGAATGATTTGAAATTCGGAAAAAGTTAGAATGTTACACAGAAAGCATGTTTTTTGCAAGTAGGTGTAAATCCACTCTGCCGTTTTCAAGAAATTTGCATTTTAAAGAGGTACTCTGGGTGCATTTGAAGAAATAAAAAAAGTGATGCTCCTTTGGGTAGCTGGGCCCATGGGAATCCCACTGTACTGCAATTTCTAAAAGTAGGGCCCACCGATTAACCAAGGGAGCTTTTTCTCCCATCAGCCATTTTGATACTGCAAGACTGGTCCCACAATACCGAACGATCTGATTGGCTGCACACATCCCAGAGAAAAATTTTGTGGCTTCCTTTACAGGATTCCTGGGCTTGGTCCCTTTGTTCTGTAAATGTTTAAAACATGAGGAATAGGACATGATACGGACATCCTGACCCCCCAGGCACTGGTGGGTGAGACTACAACTAACTACAATGACACTTTAATCTTGTTTTTTTCAATCAATTACTTTTTTAAGGTAAAGGAAGATCTTATATCTAACAATAATGTCACTTTAACGTTTGTGTTTTTTATGTGTATCATTTATATATTTCCTACTGGTGGTCACCAGTAGGTAGCTATAGTTAGGACCTAGTTTCTTTAGGAAAAGCATTTTTGGTTTTGCTAATAACTTTGGCGCTGTTTGACGAATCTTCATGAAATGTTCAAACCTAGTTTGCCACTCATGTCAGCCCCTGTCTCTAAAGTTTCGAGGTTATCCGTCAATCAGGGGCCAAGAAATTGGGTGGCCCCAATACACATTTTCCCCATACGATTTCCCTTTGGGGTTTTAGACACAACTACAGCCCGAACCGCTGAATGGAATAACACCACATTTGGCAGAAAGCTAGATCTTGGCCCAGAACGTTAACTTTTTGTAATTTGGTGTAAATCTGTTTGGGAATTTTGGAGTTATTAAAAGAAAAAATATTTATGTATATCTAGAGGCGTGGATCTGGGTGGATTCACAGAACCACACTCCAACAGCAATGCCATGAGTGGCTGGCTGCAACCTGAGGCTGCCATTTTGTTAATCAGGACTTGGTTCCCAGCAGGGAAAATAAGATTCAAAAGTGATAGAAGGGGTCAGGGTAGAGGTACCCAGACTCCATGGGACTGATAGAGGACTCACTGAGGGACCCCACATGGGGAAGAAATTGTCTGAAAATGTTTTTTGAGTGCACAAGGATCTGCAGATCCACTTGGATCCGCCTGGATCCTCATAGATTTGAGTGGATCTGTGGATCCAGAGCCCTATGAAAAAACACATACACCAACCCATAGACCCACACACCCACTGACACACTTACTCAGACACCCACTTATACAACACACCCACTCAACCACTCACACATCCACTAAAACAACCATACAGCCATTTGTACTACTACTCACAGACCCACAAAACCACTCACACGCCCACTCACAGTCCCACACAGCACTCACACACCCACTCAAATGTGCACTCACACACTCACACAACCACTTACCCACACAACCACTCACACACATCCTGAAACACCCTCTCACAGACCCACATAACACACACACACACTCACAGGTCCACACAGCCACTCACACACACACACTCACACCTACCTACACACCAATACAACCACTCATACAGCCACTCACACTCCCATACAGCCACTCACAGATCCACACAGCCACTCACAGGTCTACTTGCAAATCCACACAGCATCCACCACTCCCACTAATACACTGTAGGAAAGTGCCTGTTTGACCTTCCCACCCCACATTTTGCCTGGTTTCTGGTGTAATTTTGACTGCAAGTTCACGGGGTCCCTGCTAAACAGGTCCCCAGTGCCAGATCTATTTCCCTAAAACTGCACAGTCGTTTTTTTCAATTGGCAAACTTTTATTTGCACTGTAAGTCCCTAGTAAATGGTACCCCTGGTACCTAGGGTTTGGGGCACTAAAGGAAGGCCCTTGAGGGCTGCAGCACAGATTGAGCCAACCTCACGGACCCACTCAGAAAGTGCACCCAGTGCTGCCTTTAGGGACTGCATGTCTTGTTGCAGACCCAAAATGAAAACACGACGATGGCACACAGCCTGTGTGCCCTGTCCAGTTGCACTGCATGTAATATATGTAAGTCACCCCTCTGGTAGGCCTTCCAGCCCTAAAGGCAGGATGCATTATATTGCATGTGAGGGCATACCTGCATGAACAGGTATGCCCCTGCTATGTCTTTGCTGATTCTCAGACTTAGTAAGAGACCATTTTAAGTACATGTGCTGGACACTGGTCATTACGAGATCCCCAGCTACATGATGGCTTCACTGAAGATAGGGATGTTTGGTATCTCATACTAATAAGGTACCACACATACCAACTCCTAGCATGGGCACTAACTGGTCAAAACCAGTACAGCCATCTTAGACAAAGTTCTGGCCTCCTGAGGTGAGAATCACTGCTCTTGAGGGCTCAGAACAAAGGCCTGCTCTGGACAGAGGTGTGACTTACTCTCCCAGACAGGATGGACATTCCAGGATGGGAAGTTTCATAGTCCTTCCCAGCTTTGAAAGGACCTAGGACGCTCCAAATGGTGAAGAAGATCGACCCCCAGTTCCAGACCCCACTTTTGGTGGCAAAACTGGTCAGAAAATGTAGTAAATTAGTAGGAGAGCCCACTTCACGACAAGTTCCACCCCTAAGGTGGGCACTACTTTTAAAATTCCTCCATCTTGCATGGAAGGAATTAGGCCAATAGGGTTAGAGCTATGCCACATCCCCAAAGGAAGTGGTCATTGAAAGGGTGTAGTCATCCTAAAGGTGAGTAGCCCATTGGCTATGACCTGGCACTTCCTGTAATACCCTTAAATTCAGTATTTAGGTGGCACCCTGAACCCTAGAATCAGATTCCTGCAACCTAAGAACAGCTGGACCCGTCACCAGCAGAGAAGACTGAAGACGCCAACTGACTTGGCCTCAGCCCAACCAGCCTGTCTGCAGCCTTCAAAGAAACCTGGACCCAGAAGACAACTGTCCTGCCCTCCAGCAACCTCCAAAGCCTTGGGAGGACTGCTTGCCTTCAAAAAAGTCCAAGAACTCCCATGAACAGTGGACCTGTCCAGAAAAACCTATCTTTAAAAAAGAGGAAGCCTGCCTGAGGAACCGCAGAACTACGGAACCTGATACAAGAAGTGACCACTGCGCCCGACTCCCCTGCCCCGAGTCCAAGTAGCCCACACATCCAGTGAAAGTTTTCTGGTGCTTCAGACAAAGAGTCCATCATGGGATGACCCCTGTGGGCTCCCCAGTGACACCTGCAGCTTAAATCTGAAGGATCCCCCCAACCGCAACTTGCCTGGTGAGCTGATTCTGACGTCTAAAGACACTCCTGTGTCTGGACCTTCTGGGCCTTGGGGAGCTGAACGGGCAGTGTCGCTACAGCCCCTGGCATCTCAACTTACATGGGCAGCTGTGGGTTGACCCCTCCCGGCCTCCTGGCAAGAGCCTGCAGCCCATTTCTGGAAGCCTTTTCCTCAGTTGAAGTACATTGGGCGCCCAATCTTATGTTGGTACTCTGCACCCAGCTGCACTTGAGCCACTAAGGGTGTAAGATTGGTGTTACCTCGAGGCCCTCCTGGTACTTACCTCAACACCAGGAGATCGACCTCTAACCCTGCTTTACTTCCCAGTGAGCAGAGCTGCAGCAGAGACCCCATGCCTCTACTGGAAAGCATTGGCCGTCTGATACCTTTTTGGCACTCTGAACCCGGACGCCCCCATGCCGCTGAAGGTGTAACCCTGGTGCTAATTTATGGCCCCCTGGTACTCACCTCAATCCCCCGAGACCAACCTCTGCCACAGCTGGTACTTACCTGTAAGCAGCGCGTCAACTTTCCCTCCAGCCTCCATTGACTAACATTGGGCACCGACCTCAACTTCAACCTCTGCACCCAGTTGCCCGTGTGCTGCTGGGGGACCAACCTGAACCTTCCCCGGTGCTAGTATAATGCCCTGAATACTGGGACCATAAGTCATGCACTTACCGGCAAAACTGATTATTTGTTTAGCTACATAAGTTAACATTTGAGACTCTGAAAATTTCAAGTGTTGATTATTGAAACAGCAAAGTATTTTTAATTTGAAAACTGCTTACCTTATAATGAAGTTCTTTGGTTCAAAGAATATAACTGTTTGTCATGGTTAGCTCCTACCCCCTCACCATTTGCCTGGTATTTGATTTGGTCTCAAAGTTGTTAGTGCCCAGGGCTCCTGTTAACCAGGTTCCCTGGGACAGATCCCTTTCTCAGTACTGTTGTGATGCATTGGCACAATTGGCAACACCTTTAGCTGCCACTGTAAGTCCCTAGTAAATGGTACTTAAGTACACAGGGCGTGGGGTACTAAGGGTAGGTCCCTGAGGGCTACAGCACAGATTGTGCCACCCTCTAGGACCATACATCCAGATGTAACCAGCACTGGTGCAATCCTAAAATGCAAACTCGACATGGCACACAGCTTTTGGGCCTTGTCCACTATACACTGCATGCAATATAGGTAAGTCACCCCTTTGGCAGGCCTTCCAGCCCTAAGGCATGGTGATCTATACTATGTGTGTGGGCATAGATGCATGAACAATATGCCCCTACTGTGTCCTTGCCAAACCTATGACATAGTAAGTGAACAGAGCTGCCATTTTAAATGCATGTGATGGACTTTGGTCAGTACGCGTTTCACAGCTACATGATGACCACTCTGAACTGTGTGTTGTTTGGTATTAAAAAACTCAGAATGATAAATCCAAACTGGTACCAGTTTGGGATTTATTGCAAAATGTACCCAGAGGGCAACTTAGAGCTGACCCCTGCAAAGCTAACTAACACTGGCATGGTTGCTGGTCGGTCACAACTAGCCTGCCACCACCAGACAAGATTCTGGAACCCTGGGGTGAGAGATCCTGCTCTCTGGGTCCCAGAAGAAAGCCCTTCTTGGATGGAGGTGTCACACCACCCTCCTCAGGAATGTGTGTTGCCCTGCTAGCAAGTTTCAAAGGGCTTACTGCCTTTGAAACTCAACCCCCAAGCCTGCTGCTAGCAGCAGATGGCCACACCATTACAAATCCCCACTTTTAGCAGGAGCAACAATGGGAAAACACACTAAGGAGAGGAGGAGTGGTCAGCCCCAGCTTGCACCACCCCTAAGGTGTTGCATGCGAGGTGACCCCTCCATTTCATTTTCCTCCATCTTGCATGGAATGAAAATAGCTAATCCGGTGTAGAGAAGTGACCTCTGCCCACAGGTAGTGGGCATTTAGTGGGTGTAGCCACCCTAAGGTAAATGACCCATTGATCACTACTAAGTACTACCCTAAATGACCACTAAATACAGTATTTATTGGTCACCCCTAGACCAGAGATTCAGATTCCAAAGACACAGGAAGACCAGCAACAAAGAAGACCGAAGGATTGAGAACTGAAGTCCTGCTGCACCAAGAAGAAGACGCCAAACCGTGCCTGCTGCACCCAGGACATGACAATTACTGCTGAAGGGTTGCTTGGACATCAGATGTACTCTACAAACTCCCAGAGAACCTCCCCACTTCTGAAAATCACCAAAGATTTCCCTTCAGAGTGAAGACATCACTCTGCTGTAACAAAGACCAAAAGACTAGTGAAGTCCAGTTCAGCGACCAGCAGCTGACCAAGGAACTGGACACCACAGCTAGACCAAACTTCATCCAATAAACTATAGGGAGGAAACCTATCAATGTGCCAAGTTTTGTGGCTCTGTGATCTCCAGTGGCCGAACCGTACAATAGCCCCAGGTACTGGTCACTCCACATCAGACACCCAGAAGGACAGTCCACTCTGGACTGGAAAAGGACCAGGAGGAAGCCCCAGTTGAGGAACTTCAGAAACACCAGGACCTCCTACCAGAGTGCTTCTGCTGACCTGCAAGCGACCCTCAAAGCAACCTACCTCCTGCCTCCAAGGACACCTTTGCGCACAGCTCCTGGATCACAGATTCGCTCTGCACCCGGCCGCCCTGTGCCCTGCACCAAAGATCCAGCTGTGTTCTAAGGGTCCCCACCCCTTGTTACCTCGATACTCCAAGGGGACCCACCAGACTGACCTTGAAGTCCACCTGTGCAGTGCTTTTCCAAGTGGTCCCCTGCAGTGGCCTTGCACCAGCTCCAAAGACTTCTGCAACTGCTCCTGCCGAAACCAGAAGACTCCCAAACTTATCCAGCTGGTCCACAGGGCCCACCAACGACCTTGACCTACCTGCAAAAGGAGACATTGGTATACGCATTGCTTGATTTTATATGCATTATTAAAGTATTTCTCTATTGAATGCTATGGTGCGTAATAACGCACCGAACTGAGACATTTTCTAAACTTAAAAAATTCATAACTTAAAAAGTGCTTACCCGATTTTGATGATCTTGGTATTCAAAATTTTATAAAAATCCAAAGTATTTTTGTAAATTGGTCTTGAGTTATTCTTTTAAGTGTGTGACTTGCTTTATTGATACTGTAAGTAGAACAAATGCTTTGCACTTCTCCAAGATTAGCCTAACTGCTCGACCAAGCTACCACAAAAATTTGAGCATTAGGTAATCTAGTTTTTACCTCTGCAAACCAATGTGTGGTTGCATGGACCATCTGCGCAGTGTACAATGTTTTGCACACTACATAGAGGGTCAGCCTCCTACAGTCTCAAATGTATTCTTTGAGTGTGTGTCTCATTTATTACTTCTGTGAGTACAATAAATGCTAAACACAACTCAGTGATAAGCCTCGCTGCTCTCTCACACAGCCTGTGTGCCCTATCTAGTTGCACTGCATGTAATACATGTAAGTCACCCCTCTGGCTGGCCTTCCAGCCCCTAAGGCAGGGTACATTATTTTACATGCGAGGGCATACCTGCATGAGCAGATATGCCCCCGTTATGTCTTTGTCAATTCTCAGACTTAGTAAGTGACCATTTTAAGTACATGTGCTGGACACTGGTCATTACGAGTTCCCCAGCTACATGATGGCTTCACTGAAGATAGGGATGTTTGGTTTCATATTGATAAACCCTCACTGAATCCAGTGATGGATTAATTAATACATGCACTCAGAGGGCACCTTAGAGGTGCCCCCGGAAAACCTACCAACTCTTACCGTGAACACTGACTGGTCAAAGTCAGTACAGCCACCTTAGACAAAGTTCTGGCCCCCTGAGGTGAAAGCCAGTGCTTTCGAGAGGTTAGAACAAAGGCCTGCTCTGTACAGAGGTGTGACCCCATCTTCCAGGCAGGATGGACATTGAAGGGCAGGGAGATTCAAAGACCTTGCTGCCTTTGAAATGCGACCCAAGCCTTTCCAAATGGTAGAGGGGGTCGGCCCCCAGTTTCAGACCTGGACCTGCAGAACTGGTGGTAAAATTAAGTAAATTAGTAGGAGTGCCCACTTCATGCCAGTCCCACCCCTAAGGTGGATGATCTGAAGTGGACACTACTTTTTAAATTCCTTCATCTTGCATGGAAGGAATAAGGCCAATACGGTTAGGGCTATGCCACTTCCCAAAGGAATTGGTCATAGAAAGTGTGTAGTCATCTTAAAGGTGAGTAGCCGGTTGGCTACCACCTGGCACTTCCCGTGATGCCCCTAAATTCAGTATTTAGGTGACACCCCTGAACCGTGGAATCAGATTCCTGCAACCTAAGAAGAACTGGATCCATCACCAGCAAAGAAGACTGAAGACGCCAACTGACTTGGCCCCAGCCCCTCCAGCCTGTCTGCTGCCTTCAAAGAAACCTGTACCCACAAGATGACCATCCTGCAGCCCAGCACCCTCCAAGGTCTTGGAAGGACTGCCTGCCTTCAAAAAGACCAATAATCTCTGTGGACAGCGGACCTGTCCAGAAGAAACCATCTTTAAAGGAAAGGAAGCCTGCCTGAGGAACTGCAAAATAGGACACCAGAAGTGACCACTGCACACATCACCCCAGGCCGAAGTCCAAGTGGCCCACCCATCCAGTGAAGGTTCACCAGTGCCTCCGATCAAGAGTCCATCATGGACTGACCCCTGCCAGGCTCCCCTACATCGCCTGAAGCCTAAATTAGAGGGATCCCCCCCGACCGCGACCTGCCTAGTGAGCTGATTCCAACATCTAAAGACACCCCTGCACCTGGAGCCCTAGGGCCATTTAAGCTGAACTGGTAGTGTCCCTACAACCCCTGGCATCTCAACCCACCTGGGGAGATGTGGGTTGACCCGTGCCATTAGGTAACTATAACTTGAGCCCTCGCCATGCCCTGCGAATTACGCCACACATAACATCACTCATGACATCTTCTATGACTGCAACATTTGCAATGAAATTATTGATGAGAAACATGCATGGTGGGGGTGTGAGTTATAGTTACCTTAGGGGCTGAGTTATAGTTACTTGAGATAACTGTAACTACTAATTTTCTAGCAGTTGTAAAATCTGAACCTAACGATAATGCACCCCTGCCAAATACCACGCAACAGGGGTTGGACTAATTCATTTTAGTGTGGTAGTCCACATCACCACACTAAAAGGCAAAGTCAGGCATTTATAGTGTCATTTTTCAGCTCGGCATGGATGACATTGTACTAATCTGAATCTTAAGAAATTTGGGGTGTGAACATTTTGAGTGTCAGTGGTATTGTAGAGTGTTCCATTGAAAGGATTTGCACTACAACTGAAACATGGGGACTACTCAAAAATTCATACTTCTTTTCTTCTTTTTTGCACACACACATACACATACACACACACACACACACACATGCACACACATGCACAAACACACACATCCATTTAGGATTCATTAAGTAAAAAATTATCTTATATTGGGTGTGTACTGGGGTTTGGTTCTTGGGTTTTTCTTGTCTTTAAGTAAATTAAACAAGTATGATACAAATTCATTTTTAAAATAAAAATTGTTATAATTAAAAAAAAATTATACTCCGATAGTAAGCGCAAAATGAAACATAAGTCTTTCATTTTGTATTTCTTTCTCCTCAGTTCTAGGTCTGTTGAAGGTAATTCTCTTCCTCCTCATTCCTGAATTTTTGGGGCATCCCTTGGATTTTTCCTCGAAAAAATAAACAGAGGACTGACTCAGGTAAGTGTACTCTTGACAGTGGTTTTAGGGGTAAGGATATCGGGGAGGGTTGTGAAGGACAGTGAGGGAAGGTTTTTTTTCTCTCTCCATATCTCCTTTTTCCAGTGTCATGCATAAGTGTCTCTCCCCACGCTTCTCCTGGCGTTCTTGCTTGTCGCACTCATGCGGCTCACTGCGTCTTCTTCTTCCGCCTTCTTTTGTGGATGGGGTCAGTCATCCATGCCCCCTGGGGACACCTCTTGTGATCCTGTTGGCATCGTGCCCCAGGGTACTTGTCGGGTTGATGGTCGCAGCTCGTGACGTCAAGCCCGTCACAGGGTGTTAGCTTATTTATCCGCCTCAAAGCCTTTAAGCCTGTTTTGACACTATTAGGGCTGTAGTAAATTAAGAAATATACTTTTGTGATTTGCAATAGCCTTACCTTTTGTGAGAGTGTGTTTTGAAATAGCATGCCCTTCTCTAAATCATTCATAAATTTTCTTTTAATTCACCCATTCTGTAGTATCTATTCCTCAATTTCCCACAACTCCCCAAGCCCCTCTCACATTTATTACAAAAATGTATACTGACATGAGGGTTCATCTCTGCCACCATGATGGAGATCTATGTACAGAAAAGATAGGAGAGGCAGAGGTGGAGATCTTCATCCATAGTTTTCTGAATTGCATTTTGTTTAAGTAAATAGTACCACTAGAATACAATTTTATGTACTCCAAAATGAGGCTTCTCAATCATCCCCAGAGTTTTTGTGCATTGGGCTTATCGTGATTCTTTAGATTTGATATCACTGTCATGTTACATTATAATGTTGAGCATGTCACTTAGGGTAAATATTTCAGGTTGTGGCTGACAGCCCAAGAGGGACAGCAGGACAGAGAAGGGTTCTTTTTCATCTTCTCACTGAGAAAAGTCAATACCTTAATTTAACCCCAGGTATATCCATTACTGCTACACAGGAAGAGATGCAATAATTTTGATCAAGGCATGTACATTCTCATGTGAGTTCAGAATGTAGATTTGATATAGTCCCTAAATAACCGGTATGCCAGGTGATCTCCAAGGCTTCTTTAGTGCTCATGTGGGATAGTGAAGAGTGACCATCAACTGCTTTGGTAGCGCTCACATTAAAGGATGATGCTATTACTGTATCTATCATGTAAAGTATGGGTGTCAGTGAGCTTAACTCTCTCTTGGCTGACATTTCCCCTAACATATTTTCCAGTAAAAGAGAGAACAGTGAGACTGCAACAAATGATTGCTTCACCAAGGTGTTTGGTAATTCCCAACTTGGATTTATTTATTGTATACAGGTGTTTGATACCAGTGTTCAACCTGGCAGCAAATTAGAAGAAAAAGTAGATAGTGTTATACTTTTAATCCAACTGCACTCTATATTTCACTGCATGTGCAAGGAGCCATATGGGCTTTTAGACCATACTCAGGTCACTGATGTAGGACATGTTGAATGGGTAGTTAAGTGGCCAACTTAATTATATATATATATATATGTATATATATATGTATGTATATATATATATACGTATATATATATATATACGTATATATATACACATATATATATATGTATATATATATATATATATATATATGTGTGTGTATATATATATATATATATATATATATATATATATATATATATTGGAAACCAAGAAAAAAGATGCAGTTAATAGGTGTGAATCATGAAGAGAGAATTAAGATAGGCAGTTATATGACATGACTGTGCAATGACAGATATTGTTGCCCACCCATTTTCATGTACTTATGTGGGAGTGTTAGTCACCATACAGCACAAAAGTATATAGGTTCCTTTTGTGCTGGAAGGAATGTTGGATTTTGTCATTCATTGTCTGTTTCTTTTGCAGTTTTTCATATACCACTTTACACCATGTATTATTAGCATACGAACATATGTACGGTGCTCTGCAATAGATTAGGGTCTTATTTAGGCTTTACAAAATGTTAAATACAGGTGAAAGGACCCTTTATTTATAAATTGGATTGCATGTATTGGGTTTAAAACTATAGTAACTGCTAACATCCCACCAAAAGGGAAATAACCCTTTTCAGGTTAAGTATATAAATACTGCTAAACACCTGCATATTCACAAACTAAAATGCCGTTCAAAGAAAACAAAGTGAGAGAATGTGTAATTTTTATTTTTTCCTGAAGGTGCTACTACAATGTGACTTTGTTATACAAGGCAACAGCCAAAATAAGACTGGTCTCAGACTAGTCCACTTACATTTTGGTGATTAGGGATGGTGCTAAAATGCTGTTTCTTTTTCCTTTTACTTCTTCCAATTTTGTGTGCTTGATTTTATGGTGCAGGGTGTACAAGCATGTTGTAGGTCTGATGTAATTATTTTAAATCATATTTGATCTTTGGCAGTTTTTACTTCTGCCACTCATTGGAGAAATAGCTGGTTCACAGGAATCTGGGCCTATAAGTACATGGGGTTTTCTCCTGTGGTGTTGGAATTTTTTTACTTTTGCTGTACCATCATTTTTAACATTAAATTCTACTCCTTATTTTCTCTTGACCCTCTTTGGTTCACTGAATTACTAAACCCCACCCCTTGTCCCTTAAGCAATCTTGCAGATGATTGACAAATATAATCAGTGGAACAGCTACGCCATATCCTTTTAGTCCATTCAAATCAAAATGTGTAGCAAGTCTGAAAGCTTTTCTTCCTTGGTACAGATTTGACCTTATGTGGTGATCGTGATCGCATTGTAGTATGGAACACTGTGACATCATGCGTGCATGATGTCAGGGTGTTCCATGTCCTCGGGTGCTCGAGTTTCAGAGGTCCTACGCGGCCGTTGCTTTCTGTGCCCCATTCGTCTCATGAACTCTTTCTCTATTTTATCGGAAATAAACTATTGAAGATCAAGCTACACTTGGAGCATCATTTCAAGTGGCGACGAAGGTGAAACGAAGGCAGCGGTGAGTACTTACAGGCTTTGAATGACGTTTGTCTTTGTTTTCTATGTGTATGCCTTCCACCTTACACTTTCGTAAGTTGCTACAGATGCTTATAACGTGTATATTTGTACCAGCCATTGTTTGTGGGGCACAGAGGAATAAAAATAAATAAAAATTGAAATGACGCCGGTGGAAAGGCAATAAGGAGCGCGCGAGCGCCGGTTGAAAAGGCGTTGGCTGAAACTCAGTTAAGTAGCGCGCGCCGTCTTTCACGAGCGCTGGCTGAATTAGAGCGTGCAAGTCAGTTAAGTAGCGCGTGCCGTCTTTCACAAGCGCTGGCTGAATTAGAGCGTGCAAGTCAGTTAAGTAGCGCGTGCAGGCTTTCACAAGCGCTGGCTGAATTAGAGCCTGCTGGCATTACAGTCTGAGACGACGATGGTGAATTACTACCTTGAGAGACGACAACAGCAATTTCTGTGTCAGTCATACGACTTTCTTGAAGTACTGTTCTTTGAACACTCACCTGCTGTGTCACGGCGTGAAGTTGAAGACGTCCACCGTGATCGCTTTGTTTTTTTCTTTCTTTCCTGTTACAAAGCGCAACAAAACAAAAAAAGGACTTAAGATTTTGTTTTTCACTCCAGTCATCTTGGTTTGGGACTGTTTTTTGAAATATACATAAATGCTTTTGGCAATTTTTGTTTTTATGAACTAAGACAAGACTAGACTATTAATTGTTCCAAGCAGTTCTATTTAATATTAATAATTTTTTTTCTTGTTATTTCTTCTTGTTGTTCGGATATATTTAAGTCACATATTTATTTATATATATATATATATATATATATATATATATATATATATATATATATATATATATATATATATATATATATATATAAAAAATTCTCACAAGAATGCAAAACGTAGTACCTCCAGCGCCTTTCTTACAAGATCCAGGGGACCCACCCGTTGAATGGAAACTATGGCTACGTTCTTTAAAGGCATATTTAAGTGCTATTGATGGACATAAGTTCAGACCAGAAAGAAAAAAAAGTTTAATGTATTATCATTTGGGAGTTGAGGGTCAGAATATATTTGATCATCTCCCAGCTTATGAATTTGGTGAAGGAGAAGAACTAGATGAGTTTGAAATGGCCATTCCTCAATTGGACAAATATTTCATCAAAACAAAAAACATTGTAGTACATTGTTACAAATTCTTTACTAGGTCACAAAGTCCAAGTGAGAGTATTGATACTTTTATAACAGCTTTAAAGGTTCTTGTGGCTAAGTGTGGCTAAGTGTGAATTTGAGAATTTCACTTCTCAACTTACTAGAAATCAACTAGTTGCAAGGTGTTATTTAAAGAGAATTCAAGAGAAACTACTGACGTGTAAGGACCCAGCACTGGATAAAGCCATTGATATTGCTAAGAGTATTGAATGTTCGAAGGATGATGCCAAAAAATTAGAGGTATCATTGTCCAATACAACTATATCTGGAGCAGTCATAAGTGCACAAAGTTGTAACAATAAAAAACAAGAGCGTGCTGAAAAACAAACAGGACAACGCTAGCTTCAGAAGCAAGTTTAATCAGAGACCTTTCTGTTACGGGTGTGGTTTTTCAGCCCATGTTTCTTCTTACAAGAACTGTCCAGCGACAAATCAACAATGTAGAAACTGTAACAAAATAGGACATTTTGCAAGAGTTTGTAGAAGTACCAGAAAGAGTAATGTTCGTTGTGTGTTGAGTGATGACACTGAGAACATTTCTAAAGAACAAATGAATTAATATATCCAAGTGGTCAGGGATAGTTCTACTTTGTCAAACAAGATCGTTGTTGATCCAGATATTGATATAACAATTAAAGGGATAAAAATTAAACGTTTAGTAGATACGGGGGCTCGCATAACTATAGTGTCTCAAGAAAAATTTAAAGAAAATTGGGCCTCCAAGATTCTTCATTCCCCTGATGTTTTTACTGTTACTTTTGAAGGGAGCAAGATTGATTTGATTGGTTATTTTTGGGCTTCAATTATCATTTCAGATGAGACTGTGCGTGGGAAGATTTATGTTGCTCAGAAAGGGATCAATGTATTAGGGCTACTTCATCAGGCAGAATTTAATCTGACCATCGAGCCTGGATGAGACAAACCTGATGTGATAGAAAAGGGGAGTTTGGTTCTGGTTAACACAGTTTCTAGTCATGTAAGTGATTGGCAACAGAAATTTAAGAAATTATTCCAAGAGCAGCTAGGAAAGATTACTAATTATACTCACACAATAAAGCTGAAACTGGGTGCTATCCCAGTCAAGCACAAGTTGAGGAATGTACCCTTGAGTGTGAGAAGGGATTTGTCTAAACTTTTGGGTGATATGTGTGAGCAAGGTATAATTGAGAAGGTTGAGGGGACCTTGTGGTTGTCTCCCATAGTTTTGGCCAAGAAAAAGACAGGGGATCTAAGGATGTTTGTAGACTTAAGAAATCTAAATGATGCAATTTGGGTAGACAGTTTTCCCCTACCAAGAATTGATGATTTAATCACGAAAATTGGCTCGTCCAGTTGGTTTACTAAGCTAGTTTTAAGGTCTGCATATCATCAGGTGGAATTAGACGTAGATTCAAGACATGTAACTGCTTTTATTACTCCTGATGGTACTTTTCAATTTTGTAGGATACCTTTTGGTTTAGCTTCAGCCGCCGCGGCTTTGCAGAGATTGATGTCAGACATGTTCCTGGATAATCCCAATGTGGTGGTTTTTCAGGATGATATTCTGGTCTTTTCTAATGATGAATCAATGCATAAACAAATTTTGGAAGATGTATTGAATACATTGGAAGGCAGAGGTGTGACATTAAGAAAACATAAATGTGTTTTCAAAACTAGAGAAATTGAGTATCTAGCTCATGTTTTATCTAAAGATGGTATCAAACCCAAACCAGGGAACCGCCAGAAGACCGTACCGCGGTCAAAAGACCGCAGCGGTCATTCTGACTTTCCCACTGGGCTGGCGGGCGACTGCCAAAAGGCCGCCCGCCCTCCCAGCGGGAAAGCACCAGCAACGAGGAAGCCGGCTCCAAATGGAGCCGGTGGAGTTGCTGGTGTGCGACCCGTCGCGATTTTCAGTGTCTGCCACGCAGACACTGAAAATCAATGTGGGGCCCTGTTAGGGGGCCCCTGCAGTGCCCATGCCAGTGGCATGGGCACTGCAGGGGCCCCCAGGGGCCCCACGACACCCGTTCCCGCCAGCCAGGTTCTGGCGGTGAGAACCGCCAGAACCAGGCTGGCGGGAAGGGGGTCGGAATCCCCATGGCGGCGCTGCTTGCAGCGCCGCCGTGGAGGATTCCCTGGGGCAGCGGGAAGCCAGCGGGAAGCCAGCGGGAAGCCGGCGGGAAACCGCCGGCTTCCCTTTTCTGACCGTGGCTTTACCGCCGCGGTCAGAATGCCCCCGGAAGCACCGCCAGCCTGTTGGCGGTGCTTCCGCGGTCGTTGGCCCTGGCGGTCCATGACCGCCAGGGTCAGAATGACCCCATGAGTGTTTTAGAGTAGTGTTGAAAAATCCAACATTTCAATGGACAGATGAATGTAATAGGATGTTTAAACAAATGAAACATGAAATTGTTAATGCACCAGCTTTGAAACCATTCTCAGAAGGAAAGAGTACCATTGTAACAGTTGATGCATGTGAATATGGGTTAGGAGCTGTCATATCACAGTTGTCAGATGATGGAAATAAAACTACAGTAGGGTTTGTATCAAGGACTTTACGACAAGGTGAACATAAATATTCCATAATTTTAAAAGAACTTTTAGCATGTGTATGGAGTATTGAAAAGTTTAAGCAATATCTTTGGGGTAGGCTTTTTGTTTTAAAGACTGATCGTCGGCCCCTGGTAGAGATTTTGTCAGGTAAAAAAGTGAAACGTTCAACAGCCTGCATTGCAAGCTTATCAGCTAAGCTTTTGGAATTTACTTTTTCAGTTGAATACATTCCTGGTGGGAAAAACAGAAGGGCAGATTGTTTGTCAAGGCTACCAATTGAAGATAATGATGAGCATGTGTGGGAAACTGAGGTTGAGGAATGTTTTGTTGCTTGTGTTGCTGAGAATGACATGCCTTTGAATGAAAGACAATGGGTTGCTTCTGTTCTTAAAGACAAATTACTGTGTGAGGTGATGTGCATGGTCAAGTCAGGTTGGCCCAAGGAGAAGTATTTATCATCAGAGTTGCAATCGTTTTGGAAAGTATCTAATGAGCTATCCATTGAGGGTGAAAAGTTAGTTAGAGGCAACAAACTTGGACCACCAGAATGTCTAAAGAGGAATCTCATTGCCACAGCTCATGCTGGTCATTTGGGTGCCACAATCACAAAGAGGAAGTTGAGATATAATTTTTGGTGGCCCGAATGGATAAAGAAATTGATGACCATGTTAGGAACTGTACAAGGTGCTGCATGAGTGATAAAGTATTAATCACTGAAGGTGTAACTCATACATTTGTTCCTTCTCTAACGAGAGCTTGGTAAAAACTTGGAATTTATTTTCTTGATCCATATCATATTTTGCCTCCTGACATGAGATATTTTGTTGTCATAATAGATCACTTACCGAGGTGGGTTGAAGTGGAGCCGGTAAGGTTTCCCACAACTCAAGCGGTAATTGATTGCTTAAAGCAAGTTTTTAGTCATGAAGGTTTTCCGGAAGAGATCTTAACAGATAATGGAGTTCAATTTGTTTCCAAAGAAATGCTTCAGTTTTTAGCAAATGTGGGATTAAACACATCATAACACCTCTTTATCATCCACAGAGCAATGGAATGGTTGAGCGCTTCATTCGTATGTTGGTAGATTGCATTCAAGCTTCATACAGAAATCGTTTGTCGATAGATCGAGCCATCAAAGATTTAGTGTGGTCTTATCGCACTACGCCCCATATTGCTACAGGCAAAACCCCATTTGAACTTATGAGGGGAAGAATGGCATCGACTGAGCTGTGTCCTTTTTGGATGATAAAGTTGTCACATGAGGGAAGTAATTTAAAAGAGACATGGTAAGTTGCAGAACAAAATGCCAACAGTGCAGGTATGAAAAGGTCAACAGGAATAGATAACAGAAATGAAAAGTCGCAGATGGGTAACAGAAATGTGAAGTTGCAGGTGGGTGACTGGGTGAGAGTTAAAAATCCTGTGCTAGTCAGAAAGGGTCTATCTAGATTCAAGGATTCTCAACAAATCATTGATTTACGTAAGAATGCTGTGAAATTATGAACTTGGTGGAGCAATTCTCGCATAGCATTAGACCCACCTGTACAGAGTCAATTTTGTATGACGCAACCGATCAAGAAGGTCAGAAAGAGTGAGGTTGTTGTACCAGATGTTAGTGATAAGCACAAATTAGGGTAAGCACAAAAATTTGTCAGAAGCCAAAGAGGTTTCAAGATTTTATTTTGTCATAAACATGTATAAATGTAAGTTTTTTTTTTCTATTGTTTTACCACGCATTGTTGAAGTTCTTGTTTGACTTTGTAACTTTTATTTTTTAAAAAGGGGAGAAATGTGGTGATCGTGATCGCATTGTAGTATGGAACACCCTGACATCATGCGTGGATGATGTCAGGGTGTTCCATGTTCTCGGGTGCTCGAGTGTCAGAGGTCCCACGCGGCTGTTGCTCTCTGTGCCCCTTTCGTCTCATGAACTCTTTCTTTATTTTATCGTAAATAAACAATTGTAGATCAAGCTACACTTGGAGTATCATTTCACCTTATTAATACAGATTACAACTATCAACTTTTGGTGAGAGCCTGATGCCACAATTATGCTATTGAAGATAAGCTTGAATGCAACATTGATTCCAAAGACTACAAGAAGCAGATTGGTCAACCACATTTAATATTATGCTACAAAGTCAGTGACTCTTCATACTCCTCAGGTTTTTTCCACTCCAAGATCTTTGGTAACCACTTTCTAATAATTCAGCTTTTCAACCCCTAGCCCATTTATGTAAGGCTTTTTTATGTTAAGATTGAAAAACATCCCTATACTTTGGATAAGCCCTTTATCTGTCCCATTGTGGAACAGCTAGTATCTTCCCCAGGTATGACTATTCAGGTACTTTCAGACTTCTCCTCGCTTACTTACATTAAAATAAGATCCTTATTGCTCAGCACTGCATTAAATCCAGATCTTTGCTAGATCCTGACCCATTGGGCCAGTCATAGCTCCCTAGCCACTCCATGGCCGTCCTGCCTGCCGCTGAAAGCTCTGTCCACATTCCTGAGCCTAATTATGACAACTCTGCCTGCATTCCTAAGCCTCTTTGTGATAGATCTGTCCGCATTCCTGTGCTTGATTGTGACAGCTCTGCCACATTCCTGAGCCTGATTGCGACCACTCCACCCAGATTCCTGAGCCTGATTGTGACAGCTCTGCCCACATTCCTGAGCCTGATTATGACAGCTCTGCCCACATTCCTGAGCCTGATCTGCTGACACCCCTGCCAATACCTCCTTTGCGCCACTGCCGCCCCCACCCTCCTGCCTTCCCTTCCCACCTTCCAGGACATATAATGGAGGCCACGGTGTAGCAGTGCTGCAGGGGCCAAAGATAAGCATGTCTGTGCCCGTCTGTGTCTGGACCGCGCCCTGCACCAGGACCTCTGGTCTTCCCAATGCTACACCACCAAGGAGCTCCAAGTCCTGAACGTCAAACACCCCTTGTGTAGTTTTCTGTATTTCTCTTTGTACTTGTACTGTGGGGTGCCCGCTGGGAATTTGACTAGTTGGGTTAGTTGGGGTTAATAAGTTTGGGCTGTAAGTTTCCTTTTTTGTAAAATTTTATTTTCCTGTTTACTGTTTTACATTGTGCTTGAGGGACATGTCAGGAAGAGCGAGGCTGACACTGATGGAGGAGGAGGAGCTCGGAGGCCTTGTGTGGCTGCTGGGCCACTTCTTGCCCATGATGCTTGAGATGGGGGCAGAGTGATACAGGGGTATCAGACAGAAGCGAGGCGACTGCGGTGGGGCAAGGTGCTTCACCACTTGCAAAGGATGTACCATAGCAGCCATAACAAGCACCAGCTGAAGCATTGTTGGGCTGATCTGGTGGCCAGAGAGCAGGATCTGCTAGACTATCTGGGTGTGGTGATCAGGGGCCCTGCTGGAGAGTATCCCATTAACATACGGTTACTGTGGAATGCTCCTGAGTGACAGTAGCAGATGTGTTGGTGTGCTGCATGCAATGCTTGTGGACAGGTTGAATGCAACCAGAATGAAGTGTAACTGTCCCAGTACTGAGATGGAGTTCACATGTCTATACATTTTAACAATGCAGGTCAGAGGTTTGTTGAGTCATGTACAACTATCACTTATTCACACATTTCAGGGGCCATGGCAACACCTGTGCCCCTGCATTGTGTCAATGATGATAAGGCAAGACACCAGCAGCATACCATTCATTGGATCTTGACAGCAAAGTGGGCAATCCATGTATAGCGCTACATTATCATCATTACACACACATGATCCCTGCCTTTATGTTGGCAAAGGGGGCATACCCACCTTAGGGGACACTGGCAATGGGGCATTTGTTACCAACAAACAACTCTGCCACATCAGTCATGTATCACTGAACGTATGATAATTGCAGACTAAAAATTGAGCCCCTTGTCCATCAAACAGTTACTCAGTGTGCCTTGCAGCACAAGCTACAATACCTGAGTCACTTGTATTGCAGTGCACCAGGGAAGTGCCATGGATTTTTCACCCAAATCCAAATCATGCCATGGAGTACCATCTTTAAAGTATTGCCCACATATGGTCGTTGTAGGGTGTAGCAATACATGAGTCTTAGGCACAGTGCTTGTGTGCAGATGTGTGGTTCTCAATCACCAGAGTGTCCGTGTCAATGTGAGTTGCAGTGGTATGTCTGTTGAAATGTCTTCAAGCAGGATCACTAGCTCAATCATCTAAAATGTTACACACTGTGATATGTTGTCCACTCGTAGTGACAGTGATGTGACACTGAGCATGTTTTTCCATCCATGTCTTTCAGGTGGACCTGCTCCCTACACCATTGGAGAAGTGGTAAGATTCCAGGACATATCCAGTAAGTGTGATATTGTCTGTCCGGTATAGTGATTGCGGCTGTTGTGTGAGTGAGTTCTGTGTGTTGCACTCAATGCTAGATATGATGAGCTGGCACATGATAAGATTTGAAAGTAGGCTGGATGGTGACATTGTATCCCATGCAAGGGTTCCCATTCACAAGCAAAGAGTCATATCTTGGGAGTCTTGTGCTGCGCAATGTGCAGCAGTGTGTGAACAAGGTGATAAGTAGCCATATGTAGGCCCATATGTGACTTAGAAGTGCACCACTGTCAGTACGTTGGCACTGGGTCATACCGTCATTCTCACGAAACAGTGATGTACCAGTTTCCCACACAAATTGGTGCATCCCTATATTGTAATGTACAAATAGAACTGGGTGGGTAACTGTCCCCCAGCATGGGGCTGCATAAGTTATACTTTATGTGACACTTTTGTGGTAAGTAATAGGCGTGCATGGAGGTCAAGGCCAGACGTGTGCTGGCATCAATGTGAGTGTTCAGGGAATTGTGTTGGCAGATCAGGTGTTGATGGGTGTCCACACCTGGACACATGAATGTAGATGTGAATGGCCCATGGATACCTGCTTCCTAAGTGTCAGCCCTCCTCACATGTGGTCCACTCCCTAACTCCATGTATAAGTGGACATGCCTTATTGGTTGACCGCAAAAGTTGTGATGATGGATTGCATGGCCATCCCCACGAGGCACAGGGGTAGGGGTACAACATATTTGTAGGTAGATGTGATGGTCATAGTGTAGATGACAGTCATCTAAATCAGGCTTGCATGTGTCCCAATCAACACTTACCCCTTATGATGAACAACTGCATACCATACTCCTAATGACATCTACTAGTTACTGGTGTTGTGTGGTTTAAAGTTGACTCAGATGATGAAGATTAGTGGCCCTGGCCATGTGAAGTTGTTGCTGCCTTTGCATTGTGACTCATTGCACTAAATCAATGCAGAGATAAGTTTGTTTGGTTCCAACTCTTGTTGTGCATCACTTTGGTGTCAATGACATGATGGGTAGGCAGCGTTGCCGTTACATTCGTCAGGGACATTGTATTATCTGGAGTGTGATTTGGAGTGTATGTGCAAATCTAGGTAGAGTGTTAGAGTATCATCTGTACATACATCACAAAATGCTGACACTGATGGTTGCCTGTCTCAATTTAACAGCTGCCAACATGAACAGTAGGGAACTCAAGGCATTCCAGAAGAGGGCAATGCGCTATCGCCACATATTGGAAGTGGAGTCTGGGTACCGCAGGATGGCATGACGCTATCAAAAGGAGCGAGCCACTGGGGAATGACAGGCATTCAGCCAGGGGGGACCCACACTGCCCACAAAGAGTGGACCGAGCACCACAGCTAAACAGGGGTCCACAGCCACCACCATCACTTCTTCCCCACCTGCAACACCCTCTACATCAGCACCACAGCCCACCACGCGAGCTGCCATGGACATGTCAGACATTAAGGACCTACAGAAGGACATGAAACTAGTCCTCAAGAAGCTGGCAGCCTTGAAAAGGAGGTGGACCGCAACTCCAATACACGGAAGGCCATCAAGAGGGCCAACCTATAAATTGATGCCTCCCGTTCACCCCCAGTTCAGACCCCTCCCTCCTCATTCATTATCATATTTTGTAGTGGGTTTTAGGGGGTTAGTGACAGGTTAAATTAGGTTAGTTATTCAGATAAGATAAGCAGGTTTTGGGGGTGGGTTTTCAAATTATGGCTTGTTAGTTTGTTTGGGGGTAATTTTGGGGCATTTATGTGTTAAAAAAATAATGTAAAAAACAATAATCTTAAAATATATATGTGTGTATATATATATATGTATATATATATATATATATATATATATATATATATATATATATATGTATATATATATATATATATATATATATATATATATTTGTTTAGGATTAGGTAGCATATGTTTAGGTTAGTATATGTTGTCCTGCATGTGTCTTGTGATATAAGAGTGGGGAGGGGGTCAATGTTTAGAGTGTGTTATTAAATGTAGTAAGTAAGTTTAGCATAGGGTAGTTAGGGCCAGTTGTGGGTAATGTATAGGTATATGCTTGGGTCTCAGGGTCTTCCCATGAGTGTACAGTGAGAATTGTGTGTTGGCCTGGGGATTCAGTCCTGCACCCAGATCCCTCTCTTGACATGTTCATTCCCACTTACAACTGAGCTGTCACATTGGCAGTTACAACACATCTACTTGTCAATGTACCCACCACTCAAGGTGACTATGTTTCCCATGTATTGGACAGGTAGGTTTGGTTTTTAGGCTCTCATTGTTTGTGGCCTGTGTTTGGAATGTTGGGCACTGTGGGACGTCTGACTACAGCCTGCAGTTCACGTCAATACTGCTAAACTGAGCAGTGCCAATTTCAGATGAGGTTAAGTATATCTGTTTCACACCAATGTGTTTCACTGGCGCTGCCAGCTGACGTTATTGCCCAAGCACTCTTTTACAGCCATTCCTGCTGTATGTAGTAGGTGAGGCATACATGTGTTCAACATATTTCACATGCACAGTGACTTGCTCGTAGGGCATGTGTCCAGCATTGACGTTCATCGTGTAGGTACCGTGTGCGTAGATATGTGCTTTCAATATTTCTGCACTCTTGTACTGACACTCTGTGACAATAGACATGTTAAACACATCACAAATCTACAGCATGGTAAATGTGTCACAGTACGCAGAGACAATGTGGTTGTGTAGGTGCTGTTTATTTACAAGTGCTTTAGTGCAATATTTACATTGTCCATGTCTGTGACCCCATTAGTGAAAACCATTCTATTGTGACACAACACAAGTCTAGGGTTGAGGGACATGTAATTGGACATGCTTGGGTAAAGTGTTGTTCAGTGCAGGGGAACATGAATTGCCAATTGAGTAGTGAGAGACAATTGCAGTCCATAGTGGGAAGGTTAACAGTGTGTCTGTGAAGAGTGCACGTCACCAACTGTAGCAACCCTGGCATGATGTCAAGCACAGGACAAAGGGAAATCACTTCCCCTTACGGCATGGGCTGGTGCTACTGCGTACTCCTACGGGTGAAGATGATCTGTTCCACATCTTCATCCTCTGATGTGTGTGTTGTCTCCTCTGCCCTTGATGGTGGTGGTGGTAGGGTGGGGGGACCACAGACATGTCAGTGGTTGGAGAAGTAGGCACCAAATTTCTGGCAGCTGCCATCTGTGGAACTATATATGGCATCACTGAAGCAAGGAGGAGCTGCTGATTTTTTAGTATGACAGCAACATCCCTGTGTAGGCAGCCATGTCTGCCCTGAGGGAGGCCAGTTCACGGTGCATGGAGTCCTCCTTGTTGTCATGCATGCTGCAGCAAGATTGGGAGGGCAGGTGTTGTGTCAACTACCTCATGACAGTGGTTAGGTCCCTCAGGCACTGCTGGATTCCATGCAGGGGGGATTGTGTGCCTGGTTTGGCTGCTATCTGTTCAGAGGGCGTTATGATGCGCATACCCTTGAGGCTGGCTGCCATACTTTGCATCCCCACCTGCACCTCCTTGGCCAGCTCCCTCTGGACTCGCACTACTGTCCTCTCATAGGTGGTCTCTGTGTCCTCGGGATCCTCAGCTGTGTTGGAGCTGGCAGGTCGTACTATTGGGGTGGTGGGTGGGACCTCTCGGGTGGCTGCTACATGAATGCTCCTCCTAGCAACTGGAGGTGGTGTCTGGAGGGTTCCCAGGACATCTTGGGGGGTTTCCTGGCTGATGGTTGTCAGCTGGTTATCCAGGTCATCAGGGTAGTCCAGGACAGGCAGATCCACAGGAGAGCCATTGTCCTCTGCGATGAGATATTGTACAATTAGTGTGTCTGCGTTGTGGCAGTTGATATGTGACGTCACTGACTTCCTATTGGTGGCTCATTGTCATCTTATTTCCCATACATTGTTCCTGTATTTAATGTTTGCAGTCTCTCAGCCCTATGCCCCACCTGCATATCACATGTAGGGAAGGGTAGTTTGTGCAATTGTCTGCGTCACATCTTCTAGGTGTGAGTTATGTCCTATTTGTGGCTTGGCACCTCCTTGTCCTCATCAACCCTCCCTATGCTTCCATTTGCGTGGTGAGGCCCTGCAATGGGTGTTGCTGTGCTGATGCCACAGCACCACACATGACAATATGCCCCTGTCCCAGTCTTTCATGTTTCACACACACCTATGCAGTGCTCAGTCCTAGCACCACTCCATGCATGGCATTGGCAAGACACAATGCACTTGTGACCATTGCTAGTTCCTCATGTTGAGGTATGTGTATGTGTGCTACATTGCATTGCACTGATGGACCTGGCAGAGTTCCATTTCCTCTTTTGAGTGTGCGGGTGTGTTCGCCTTCCTATGCACATACGTCCTCCCCCTCAATGCAGTCCTCCTGGCACTATGGAACCTTAGATGCTGCATGGTGGCATTGCAGCTAATGTGACATAGGCACAGGGGTAAACCCAGGGATGGCCAGCATGGGTATGAGATTACTGCTGTGTACATCATCACGTATGCAACAGTGCCTGCTGGTTATTGAGTCTATGGACCTGACCATTTGACATGAGTTGCATTTGCATCGGGGCCTGATGCTACTTTGATGGGGATTGATCATGTAGTCATATTGAACCCTTATTCTGAGTGTGTTTGTCCTATGGGCACCTAACTGCCATTTCCTAAATGACCAGCACCAACAGCACAGGTGGTAGTGGCAACTGTTGTCAATGGGAAACGCCCCTTGGGCCAATGGCCTGGCGCTGGGCAGTTTCCTGCAGATTACATACTAGCAATACCAGCTGTCCTGTAACACCAGACCAGTTTTACGTTCAACACTACCCTCCAGGTCTGTTTCAGCATTTCCACCAGCCTTGGCATGGCGGTGAAAACTCATGCAGAGTTTGTTGGTGCTCTGTTGTGGTCTGCCCCCCCCAGGTGCCCCTGCACAGCCCATGCACCTGGCATGGGCAGTGCAGAGGGTCCCATGCCCTGGCTCTGTGCCCTTTCCACTGCCTGATTTGCAGGGCTGACATGCATTGTGTGTAGCCTCTGTGCCTCCCCCTTCTTGCACTTCACATTTTGGCATATTTTTCCCCCATGCAACTTACCCTGCAAATGTGTTGTTTCCTGGTAGTCTGCACTGTCCTGTCCTGCGATACCAGTGACCAGTTCTTCCGTTATGACCGCTGCAACCATCTCCTCCATCTCTTCCAGTTTCTCTTGTGATGCTAGACTCCCACCTCCAGTCTGCAGTGCTGCCTTCCTGTTCCTTGCCATTTTTTCTTTTGTCCTCCGCTTGCAGTCATGCCAGCGTTTCTTGCACTCAGTGACAGTTCTCCTGACCTTTGCCAAACTGTTAATCTTGTCCACTATCTGCTGCCAAATTGCATCCCTCCTTCCAATTGACAATTTAGAGGTGATGAAGAGTTGTTGTTGGTGCTCCGCCACCTCTCTCACCAGTATTTCATGCTCCTCTGCGCTGAAACGACACTTCCTCTTTTTCTTCTCTCTCCCCTGGGTCTTGTCAATGTCTTCCTGGCTAGTTCCTGGTTGTCTGGGGTTTCCCTGGGGGTCTCTCCTGGTTTTCTGGGTACGCCTTGCCTCTCCTTTGCACTGTTTAGTCCTGTAGCTTCTCTTTTTGACAGTATTGCGGGCAAAAATGGTGCATTTCTGTTTTGCAACATCTTTACATGTTGTAAAAGGGATAAGAGTCATTTTTCCTCCATTAACGTCATTTTGCCTTACAACAAGGCGCAATGGCTAGCATCAGGAAAAATTACTCTAACCTAGTTTTAGTGCCACCCAGCGTCATGGTATAAATATGACGCCCGGTTGGCATTAAAACATGGCGCTAAACTTTTTGATGCAAAACTGCATTAGTGCAGTTTTGCGTCAAAAAGTAAAAATATGGGCCTAAATCTTATCAGAAATCGCAATTTCTTACATAAATTCATGAATGTCTGATGTAGATTCTGTGCATCAAGGTGTGCACCCCAGATTTTTCCTTATGAACGTATAAGGTAAAATGACATCAATTCAGACTACACTATTTCGTCTTTATGTCTGTATTTTTTCTTATTTACCTTTGACATGGTCAGAAGTAGACATTTGACCCAGACAGATGACTCATCAAGTGTTTTCTCTGTCATCATTCAAATTACTTAACACTTTCATAGTTCATAGAAAGATAAGGCCAGACGATAGCTGCGTCAATTGGCAGACATGACAGTGATTCTGCATAAATCTGGAAAGATGGCAGCTTCCATTGTCTAAGACTGAGAAGATGACAACCTCCTTTATCTAAGATGGAGTCAGTGGTTACATAAAATGGAGTAAGACCGTAGAAACTTTACATCACCAGGTATGGGAACACTCTGAATACCACAGTATATTCTCTTGATATGCCACAGCATTATCAAGTACCAGCCAATTTATTTTAAGAAGACATGTCCTAGGTACTAATAGATATAATTTCATCAACCTGTGAGAGCTATTATTGTCTGTCTAGGGACCAGCCTAGTTGATGTTCATTACTAACCTCTATTGGCAAGCAGTTGCACTGAACTGAAAAAATACCCTAAAATAAAGTTTATAGTTGGGTAAATAATGTGGGTTGTGTGGTGTAGCTACTAGATGTTGCCTCGGTCATAAATCATGTAGGTTAATATAACCCATAATAGTGTAGTTTTATTTGTCATTGGCAGTTTTGAGCTTACATATAGACCCATCTGTTGGTAGCCTTAGAGGTATGTTAAAGGCTCTCAGGAGAATATTAGAAGCTGCCTTTTTCAGCAACTCTTCATGCAAAATATCCAAAGGTACAATATTGACAAAACTAGAACCAGATAATATGGATTTTGTCCCCATCTTTATCTTTTTTCATCATTTTGGATCACATTCATTTTCCCTGTTTTCTCAATTTGTTTTAAAATGTATTCTTGATTTTACATTAGATCTTACAGAAAGCAATTCAATTCCAAACAAATGTAACCACTTTTGTACCTCTATGGTAGTTGCATTTGTCTCATGACAGAGAATTAGGTCTAAATGTAGTGTAACCAGCCACTTCTGAGCTGTACTTTCTAACTCAATGTGCAATCAGAGTATTTCAAAATTTCATTTAGTTATATAAACACCCAAAGTATATAGTTTTAAAAGATCACGTTCAATGCAAGGTGTGGGGTCCACCTACAAGAAGTCCTATGAAGTATTGTTAAACATTATTATTGTCTGTGTAAGCTTGCTGGAATAATGGGCCATCTTTTAGCCTTATGAGAGTGTCAGTGCATGGGATGACTCCAGCAGCAGGACAGTTTTAGTAGATGTGGCTATGCTCAGCATTTTCCCCTTTTGTAATGCATTACAGCAAATGTGGCTGCTGCTCTGCGTTTTGTGAAAAATTAGCAAATCTGGCCCGTGGTTTGGAAAAACCATCATCACATATTTAGGTAGAGTGATTGCTACAAAAGATTATGTAAAATGACTTTGTGAGTGAAATAGTTTTGTTGAATTTGTTGCTACAGAAATTTGTTGGTGTATCATTGTAGGTATTGTAGAACATTTTGTAGATACTACTATCAGAAAGAGATGCAGTGACTCGAAACTGAATAAATTCATGTTTTGTGAGTCCCAGGGGGTCGAGCCATTTGACATTTCCAAGATAACCAATGATTTTAATTTTGATCCATTGTATAAAAGTTTACTTAATGTAGTTATGCCGAAATCTGTAGTGGATCCGACTCTTCTACTCTGACATAAAAATGGTAGACTACAGATTACAGCAAGTATGGAGGCTGAAGGATCAATAGAGGGTAGGAGGAAGTGTAAAACACAGTAAAATCAATGAATATGTAAATATGAACCTCAAGTTCTTCTTTAAATGGAATTAAAACAAAATTAATAGACACAGACTTGTGCATTAAACTAGAAAAGAAAGCACTCCGTACAAAAAGTGAACATTTGGTGTCAATAATGAAGATCTAATCCCTAATATATGATCAAGAGAAAGGAAACACTGACAAACTTTGCATGAAAGATTGGATAGTATTTAATTACAAATGTCCATTGATATAGAAATCTTATAGTATACTCTACATGTGTTTAATTTAGATTCTCTTTGTGGCTGTGATATGTCAACAACATTTCAATCCAGACAATGATTTAGGGGTAATTGTTAGACCTATCAGCATTAGGGTGCTCTCTCCCAAAACGTTTTGCCTTCCTCCTCCATTTTTACTTGCCTCTTTTTTGCCGTCGTTTGGACTGTGCACTTTACAACTGCTAGCCAGAGGTAAAGTGCTTGTGCCCCCGCCTAAAAATATGGTAACATTGGTTTACACCCTTTTGACATATACAATTTACTTAGAAGTAAAGTGGCACTACATGTGCCCACGGCTTGTAAATTAAATGCTACTAGTGTCACATAGGCTCTCATTATTCCAATGAGACTATTGGATTTTGAGCGGCATAATCGCCTGTGGCGTGGGAGACTGAGGGGGTCATTTTAACCCTGGCGGTCAGAGACCGCCAGGGCTAAAGTGGCGTCCGTACCGCCAACAGGCTGGCGGTACGGAGACCCATATTTCGACCGCGGCGGTAGCGCCGCGGTCGCACCGCCGGGGCAGGCGGTTTCCCGCCGTTTTAGCCCCGGCGGTGATAATCCGCCAGGGCAGCGCTGCCCTGGGGATTATGACTCCCCTACCGCCAGCCTGTTTCTGGCGGTTTGCACCGCCAGGAAGAGGATGGCGGTAAGGGAAGTCCTGGGGCCCCTGGGGCCCCTGCACTGCCCATGCCACTGGCATGGGCAGTGCAGGGGCCCCCTAACAGGGCCCCGTGCAGCTTTTCACTGTCTGCATAGCAGACAGTGAAAATCGCGACGGGTGCTACTGCACCCGTCGCACGGCCGCAACACCGCTGGCTCCATTAGGAGCCGGCTCCTATGTTGCGGCTGCATCCCCGCTTGGCCGGCGGGCGTAAACTAGGTTTGCGCCCACCGGCCCAGCGGGGATGTTGTAATGGGGACCGCGAGAGTGCAGCCGCATTGGCGGCCGCACAGCAGTTACAGCTTGGCGGGCGGCGGTAGCCGCCCGCCAAGCTTGTAATGACCCCCTGAGTCTGACCCACTACAGGTGACACCTGATGCCCCAATCCGGGTTTTGCTCTGGCTAACTAGCAGTGCCTCATCTCTACCCAAGGGCTGGGATGATTGGGCAGCCGAGTGCCTGACATAATTGATTTGTGAGGGAAACCGTGGTCACTCAGGTCTCACCAGTTTCTCTCGGTTACGTGAGTCTCACATACACAATGACAAGCAGAGGTAGTATATGTTTCAATAAGATTTTAATGAAGCAACTGCATCTTAGATGGCCAAGCGTGGGCTGCAATAACCAGGACGATACAGCATGACAAGATTAAAATTGTGACCAGGAGAGTAAAGCATAGAAATAATGCTACCATGTTATCACTAAAATCAATAGACTTATTCCTACCTAGAGCACAGCGTGTTAAGCTCTAATTCTATCCTTCATGTTCCCCTGGGAAGACATCATCCCCCATACCTGAGCAAAGGCCTGAAGACTGCATAAGCAGCTGTAGCGAATTGTTCAGCAATCAGCATACAGTCATCATTCTCTGGCTGGAATCTCCCTCTAACGTGTAAGAGACAGGGAAGTGTTTTTATAATAAAACATCTGATGTTTGGAGAAAATGTCCCTATATAAGGTTGTGTGTTTTCTATGAATGTCAGAGTCAAAACTTGTACCACGTTCATCGGCAACCTATCTTACTACAGCCTTGAAAGAAGCACAGAGTGAGCAAGAATGTCTTGTTTTAGAACACAGTGCTGGCCTAGGCAAAAACAGCTAGATAGAGCGAAATAAAACAAGACCGCAAAAGTGGCTATTGTAGGAATAATAAAATGAAGCTGAATAAAATATATCTAGGTTAAAGTGCACAGCGGCAGGCCTAGTATGCTATATAAAAAGGACAATTTAAAATGTTAACATGTGGCATAAAAGGACCAAATTTCAAGAGTCAGAATTATTTTTAGAATGTCCAATCAAGTCCGGGACAATGGAGGACAGAAAATCTTCCCCTTCTGCAGCTGTTAAAGTTGGAAAGGCATCGCCGAGAAGGACCAAGAAGCAGTCGTGTTTTATAGCCTGGGCCTCAGCCAAGGCAGGGTTCCGTGGTGTGCCCAATAAGGAGTTTAGAGCTGCATCCTCAAGGAAGGGCAACTCATAAGCAGCTTCCCGTAGCAAACGCTCCCTCAACGCGCATGTCTGGTAATGAGCCCTCAGCGAGAACATCAACAGATCAGCGTCCAATGAAAGCATGCGCTGTGTAGAAAGACAAACATTCCAGTGCATGTTCGAAAGAGCACCAAAGGCACCGAAATATGGGCTGCACACAATGCAAAACCGGTCTGAATGACAGGGACCATTCACACTCCAATTCCTGCAGGAGTGTTGCTCCAAAGTACAGCATTATGCATTCACGACACAGCTGTGCTGATGGGAGCGCTCTCATTCCTCCTGGGGACTGCCATTGCGCATGAAAAAAAGCAACATCAAAATGCCAACTATTATAGCCAAAGTTATTGGAAATCCCCCGAAAATACTGGAGAATATTGAGTGAATGGATGATGGTATTAAACCGATTATGGAGGAGAAGGTGTGAACGAGACCAGAACCAACAGCCTTAAAGAAATTTGGGATTCCAGTAGTACTGGACACATTAAATATTCGTCCCATGAGTACACCATAGTGTCTCGGAAAGTTGGTACTTAAAAAGGACTGTATCTCTGCTGACGACCTTGCCACTTGAAGTGCATAGGTCTCGCGTGCAGATGTGAGAGCCACAGGTTTTTGAAACAGTAAAGCTTTGAGTCTGCTCAACTTGTCAAAATTCACATTAGAAGTAGCAATATGAGGCGAAATGTCAACTACCTCTTTTATTCTACTGGGAGCAAAAGGTACGTTTCCGCGGCATGTAACAATCTTAGAGACCGAAACAACATAAACTATTCCAGCTCGCATCCCACAACAGTCTTCACCATTGAGGAGAACAAAGCTGCCGTTTGAAAGCACCTGGAACGTAGGTCTAATCAAGGGGACTGGAACTCCCTTCAGATAACAAGCCAAGTTTGCTGCAGACGTGTTACACGCCCCATGCAAACACAGCTGTTTACAAACCATTGAATGGCTGACAGATGTCTTGCATTCACTACAGCTAAGAAAAACTTATTTCATGCCACTGAGACATTTGTACGAGAAGGGTAGCTCCCACACTTCATGGATGTAACTATCTCCCAGCCTTTCATATCTGCCTACTGGAATGTGTTTTAAACAGGAGGTGAATTGAAGTGTGGTACTAGGAAGATTAATGACCCCTTGTATTAACCACTCAGCAGATGGTATTTCAGCCACAGTAAAAGGCAACTTTTCTAACTTTTAGATGTTTAGCATGACATAAGTCACTTGTTTCTTAGATATTAGTTGCTGTTGCCGTGTTAAATTAAATGTAGAAAATATTTCCCTTGCGCTGACATGTTGGCAGGGGACGCGACCTGCCTTCAGTGTTTGAAGTGTCCAACCCAACCGCATAATGGACCTTAGTTGACTCTGTCCATGGTGTAAGGGAGACAAATCTGTTTGTATGATGTCTATAGTAGAAGAGACAATGGGCCTGATTCTAACTTTGGAGGACGGTGTTAAACCGTCCCAAAAGTGGCGGATATACCACCTACCGTATTACGAGTCCATTATATCCTATGGAACTCGTAATACGGTAGGTGGTATATCCGCCACTTTTGGGACGGTTTAACACCGTCCTCCAAAGTTAGAATCAGGCCCAATGTTATTTAAGGTGTGTATCCAGTCGGACAGGGTATTAATCCCATTATCTACAACAGCTAATGCTTTCTGTAAGTTTTCTTGGTCAATTTGCTGTAACCGGGCAGCGGCTTCCTGTTGGGAAAGCTTCTAAATTTCATTATATACTTCATCTAAGAAGTGCTGTCTGTGTTGTTTTCCTGTAAGTCGGTGTTATTATATAGGAGACTGAGGTGTTCTCTAACCGCATCTAGTGAGGAAGTCTTTAACCATTGCTGCCATAGTTTCCCTACACTGTATGTTGTTACTATACCCGCATGTTCGGACGATATATAGCGAGGGTCCGACCTGCTAGTTCTAAAACCCCCAAGGAGATTATAAAACGTTTATAACACCCATTGTTATCTATTGGCCACAATAACCACCCTCCAGGACGTGACAGTGAAGCATTAAACGTGCCATTCTGGACCCATTCATCGAGCTGATCTTCAGTTGCATTTATATATCTTTTCCATTTATTAAATTTTGCAGGTGGAGGAATACTGGGTACGTTCAATTCATTAATCGTTGCTAAACCTAAACAACTTGTTTGTTGTACAGTTTCATTAAAAAATATCTTTTGAACAGGTATCAGGCATGCTCTAAATAAAGCTTGCTTCCTCCGTATTTGCCAATGTCTAGTTCCCCACACACTTTTCAAGTCAATCGACTTCAGCCAATATTCATAGCCTTCTATAGGCAATCGGGAAACAAAGGAATACGAATAAATAAATTTCATATTTGTCAATAGTATGCGTACATTTGCTGTCGGTGGCAATTTAAAATAATGTGACTCAACATTTTTAACATCGTGGCCCAAAAAAAATGTAAACTTTTTAGAATATGTTTTAGAACTCCCATGTAATGGAGTTGGACAATGTTCCCATTGTGTGCAATTAAAAACAGTCTTTGGGGTACTTGCTCTGTGGATGAAATGGTGTCCATAATAATAATAGCAAAACATATCACCATAACTCTCTTTAGATTGATAAACATCTTCGTTTTCAAAGACAGTGTAATACTGCAATTCAGTCATCGTAGAATCAACTGTTTTCACATCCCAATCATCAGAAACAACTCTGGGTATTATTATATAGTTCATTGAAAGTTTAAACACATATGGTATTTGAATGACCTCTGTAGGGCCGTATATATCAAATGTTACTTTATCTCAAACAATCCCATTAGGAATTGGTATGGCAGAAATGTTCACAAAAGACAAGTCTCAGCAGACCTTGTGAGACAAAAAATGTGGTTTTAGGACCTCATCCACCAGTTCAACTGTTGATTTTACAGGAAGAAAATGACCATGTATTAACAAAAAGAATGTTATGACAAACCCAATCCAAAGCAGGAAAGTCAGTACAGTCAAGGAAAGCCATAGATAATTCCATGGAAGAATAAAGTAAGTTGCTTTAAGCCAATTTATCAGATTACGTGTTTTTGACAGTTCAGGTGTCGAAGAGGCGAATGAGTCTAAAACGTTGTCATTAATGTCTGCAAAGTATCCAGAAGCAGTTTGTGCAAAAACTGGCGCTGTATCTGTAGGTGGAGTGGGTATTTCCCACGGTGGCTCAGAGTAAATGGCGCCATCCATCTGTGTTGAAGTTGTGTCAAAACGATCAGTTATTTCTGTATTATTTGATGTTAGTGGAACCAATACAAGACCACCCTCCCCGAGCTCTGAGAGGTGTCCGTGTTGCTGCTTACAACTTTTTTTTTTTTTCAAATATATTTTTATTTAACTGTTTGCTGTTTTACATTTGTAGTTCATTTTACAGTAACGTTTTGTCATTATTATACACATCTCTTAAGTTGTCCGCACCACTGTTTTGCTTTGTTTGCATTGTGTTTCACAATTACTTGCTCAATTCAGTAGTTTAATAATACTTGTGTAATATTGCTCCCATCACTTAATCAATCCGACTTTATGGAGACAGTACTTACAGTGCCCCTCGTTACTTTTAATATTGGTGACCTGATAACAGACTTAACTCCACTTCAAACTGTATATAGGCTTAATGGCTCATGTGGGTGTGGCTGCTTAACTTCAAAGAGGGGGGGGTTGACATAGAGTTTCATACTATGTAGGAGCGGTCTATCTACTATTCCCCTCCCTCCTTCGTTCTTTTAGTTATTGCGTCCTGTCCTCTGTACTCGCTCCCTCTGCGCCCGGGCCAGCGGGGCTCCTGATGTTCCTCCCATCCTGTTTTCTGGAACTTTCGCTTACAAGCACATCAGGTGACCCTCTCAAGTGGTTCCTCCCATCCCCTCAGGTACCATTGGTCCCTTCGTTAGGCCGTCCCACCTTATCACTAGGTTTTCCCACTCTGGGGCGATGGGTGTCTGGCGGGCTCCCCTGGCCTCCTCGGCCTTAAGGACCTGCAGTTCAGCTCTGGACCATCTTGTGACATCGCCTCTCCATTCTGTCAATGAAGGGGGTGCATTCGATTTCCAACCCTTCGTAATCAGCCTTTTGTAAAGGGCCAGGGACAGGTCAAGGAAACGACTCTCTACCCTGCTCCATTTGGCACTAGCTCTGAGGCCCAATAGACAAATGTCGGGGGTTGGCCGGAGTTCCGTACCGAACAGCTCCATGAGATTAGTCGTCATCGCCGTCCATCCCCTCTGGAGCATCGTGCATCCCCACATCATATGATCAAAGTCGGGTTCCCCGTCTCCACATCTGGGGCAAGTCCTGGGCTCCCCCCGTATATGCGGTGCAGTCGTTGAGGAGTAAGGTATGTTCTGTGTAGATAGTTGTATTGTATGTATCTCAGCCTAGTGTTGCGTGAGATCACCCCAGGGTAAGCAAGTGCTCTAGTCCACTCTGACTCGGTCAGGTCCCGCCCAATTGTCTTCACCCATTTTTCTCTTAGGGGTCGCAGGGGATCCACTGCTACCTCTATCTGGGCCCTGTATATTTTTGCTATTAGGTGAGTTTCCTCTCCCTCTGTCAGCAGGAGGTGCAACACTCCGTGGGGAGCGGGTTCTGCATTGACCGTGGTCCAATGCTCCTTCAGGGTATGCACCAGCCTTCCAAAGAGTAAAAACTGTCCTATTGGGACCCCCCCCTCTACTACATCAGCAAAGCTCCTCAGCACCCCCTCCCTGAATAGCTCCCCCACTGTCTCTATCCCTGCTCTCGTCCAAGGCCCCAAACCCAGTCCCCCTGGCCCCTCCGCCCTCACGTCCAGAGCGACGGCCGCCAGCGGCAGAGCGGGAGAGTATGGTGGCCCCACTCCAGTCCTCCTCTCACATTGTTTCCAGCATCTCATCGCCACATTGTTGCTGCTTACAACTTGTAGAGGAACTTCTTGACCAGTAGTGAGAGGGATTCAGGAACTACTGGCTGTTCCTTTTGGTCGGCTGTGCAGGATCAGCCACATGGTGTAGTTTGACTTTGTCGATAGAGACAAAGCGATTTTCTTTGCCACCTGCCAACATTGGTAGAATGACAGTTCTGGTAGCGTGTATTCCCAAGACCGGGACAGGTGCACGATAAGAAGGGCCAAATTCCATTTTCACAGCAACCTTTTCATGCACTAGATCCCCGACTTTAGGAATCCAGCCTGTAGGTGTTACAGGTACATCCTTAATTCTTGTGGAGGCAGCACTGGCAGCAGCGTTGTCGTCATGAACAGTTGCAAATCCTGTAAGACAGTGACACGTTCATTTATGTCAAAGGGTGTTTCTGCCGCCTCCACGCCAGGACCATCAAGATCTGGAACATACATTTGAGTTCCAAACAGGCACTCATATGAAATACGACCCCCCAGGAACCTTCTAGGCAGATTGTTAAGTGCTCTCTGGACTCCATACAGGTGGTTAAGCCAACTACAATCCGTACCTAAGACTCTGGCTGTTAAGGATTGCTTTAAATGATGGTTTAATCACTCCACAACACTATTTCCCTCTGGATGAAATGGAGACGAGTACTGGAGTTGGACCCCCAATGACGCCATGGCATCCCTGGATGCCCTTGAGGCAAAAGCAGGGCTCTGGTCCGGGTGGAAAGCCGCAACTGCATATGTACCGATAAAGACTCGCAAATCTTTAATAACAGTCCGAGCGTCAGCCGAGCGTTGTGGCCACACCCATAGAAATCTGGAGCAAGAGTCAACAGCGACTAAGATGTATTTGTTTGCACTGTCCGGTGTTAGGGGACCGCAGTGGTCCAAGTACACACATTGTAAAGGTGTGTTGGAAATTAGGAGGGGTGTCTGCAGTGGGCGCTTAGCAGTGGAAACTTCAATATGTTGGCCGATGTCACAACAAAGGACATACTGCTTGGCCTCCTTGTATAGGCCTGACCACCAGTAACAGGCTTGTAACAGTGATACTGTAGCCGCCACATCAGCATGGGCAGATGCTACCTCCTCATGCGCTGCTTTAATCAACTCTGGTCTTATATCTTTGTTGGGGATATCTCTAACCCCTACACCTCGTATCTTAGCCTGAGCGTTTAGGCAGCCTCCCATTCGGTAGGAATATTTAGCAGGAAATGCTTTTGGATAGGGTGTACCATCAGCAGTAGCTTTCACTGCAGCCCATATGTCTTCATCCGGTTTCGCACGTAAGCATGGTTACTGCAGCAACAGTGGGCGTAGCGACTGCTGACTTTGCGACTTCATCAGCCAGTTTATTCACAGCAACGTGTATTCCAATGCGCTGGTGTCCAAGTGTCTGTACGACATGGACATTTGGTAGCGTTTCCTTAAGATCCACTACTTTCCCTCACAGCAGTCTGTGTTTAATGGTGTTACCTTTAGAGTCTCCGAACCCATTCTGGCACCGTAATGCAGGTATTCATTGAAGGACTGGACACAATAGTACGAATCACAAACAAGCAGTGTTAATTGTGCACAATCTGTATGTTCCAGTGCCATCACCAGAGCCTTTAGCTCTGCTAGCTGTGCTGTGCAATCGCCTAGGGTTTGTGTGAATGTATGTTGGGACAAAATGTATTATCCTCCATGTAGCCTTTGATGCTTTATGCCAATTGCAGGTTGTGCAGAGCCATCGGTGTACATGAATCTGATGCTGATCAATAGGCAGTGTGTTTGCAGGAACTGGGTATTCTAGTTCTTATTGCAAAAATTTGTGAGTTTGGAATTGTGGGTAAAAAATGTAGTCTACATCAGTGCCTGTCATAGACGTGGCCCATTGTATCCAACGTGGATGGAATGCTTTAGCGTTTGGAATGCTGGTTTTGGTGACAGCCTCAAGGGCTGGGACGGGGAGACAACGATAATGCGTTTTCCCTGAGCTAGGGGTATTTCTTTAATGACAGCCATCTGTACAGCAGTGAGAATTTCCTCAGTGGGAGCAGTGTTGTTCTGCTGCTGAGTACAAGTGTGATTTGTATGCAATCAGGATGGTCTCACCCCCACTAAAAGTTACATAGGTGAAACTAATGGCACCAGCAATTACTCTCATGACCAAGTGTGTTTTATTGTCCCTTGTGTGTAGATGCTGTGTTGCAAGCATGTCTGTCTGCAGTGCTCTAAGAATGCATGTGTGTTCTACTGTCCAAAATGTACTTGAAAAGTCAGGACGTATTAAGTCATATGAAGGCTTTATGCATGTTGCATAATCAGGAATGTAGGTTCTGCCAAAATTTAGGAAACCTAATAGAGATTAGAGTTTTTTAATCGTGTTTAGAGGTTGTAATTGCGCACATTTTTCTAAGAATTGTGGCGCTAGGCTCTTTCCTTTACTCAGTAGCTCATATCCCAGAAACAGGACACTGAGGAAGGCTATTTTTGTTTTTTGAAGTTGAATTGGTAGCCAAATTTAGCAAATCCCACAACAATGCGGGCTACCCATCTTAAATGTTGCAGCAATTCATCATCCCTGAGGTAGATATCATCTACATAGGACAATGCTTCAGGTTCAATGTCGTGCAAAATTGAAGTCACACGAGCTGTGAACAATCCTGGACTGTTCTTGTACCCCTGGAGTAAATGACAGATTTTTTTCTGGGAGCCTAGTGCGCTGAAACTTGTTAAGTCTCTACTCTCAGGCGCTATATTCTGGCAGAAGAAACCATTGGAAATGTCCAGAGTTTTGTATACCATATGTGCGTGTATGACTGTTTAGGTGTCTGTAGTCTAAGACTATTCTGTATGAATGGTCCAGTTTAGCGACTGGGAATAATGAAGTATTCATTGGGGAGACACATGGTTCAATTACACTCTGGTACTCTTGTTGTGCGAGGATTTCCCTCACATGTGCTTTAGCATCATGTTTTACTGTATATTGGGGTTGATTTTGGGGTTGATTTTTAATAGGAATTACGTGGTAGGGGGATTCTTTGCCCCAACCTACGTGGTTGCGATATAACCCGGGTGCCTGCGCCAATGCCCAATCGATGGCATAGGATTCTACGAGCTCCTCTGGAATAAGGGGCAATAAAGAAGGTTTTATAACATCTTCCCTATATGGCAGGTACTTATAAAATCAGGTGGCCAATCCTGTTCGGCCAACAAAATATTGTAAATGTTTACTACGCGATCCCAAAATATAGTGTCTATTGTGCGTTCAATGTCTCCTTCTAACTGTGGCATTACTTTGTACACCCTATCAGGCATGGAGACACGCATGTCCGCAGTTTCTACTTGTAGAAAGTCATCATTTGCTTTTACCTCCAGATGCTCTAGAAGATTCCTGCAAACTATTGTGATCTCTGCTGCGCTGTCTAGCAGCGCTAGTGCCCACTTCCTGTTCTTCAAGAGGATCCTATTCTTCAGTGGCATGTCGAACTGCAACTGCTGGCACTTTCTTCTTTTTAAATTGCGGTTGTTGTTGGGGAGGTTTCTCTTCCTTTGTAACACAAACCTCTGTTGAGCGTTGTGATTCCTGTCTCGGTTTCACCTATTCTGTTCTTCGCTCTGACTGCCCACCTCTCTCACTGCGTTTTTCCAATGAGTCCTGAAAGGAATGAGATTGGCTCGTATCAGTATATTGATATCTGTCAGGTGTTTTTATATTATCTCTATTTCTGAGATTATAACTATTCTGTGGGATCTCCATGCATGGAGATTCTCCCCTTTCCTTTTTAGGAGTTTTTTTTTATCCCAGCGTTTCTTATTACCCTCAAGTGCTTGCTTGGAAAAATCTTTATTAGATTTATCCTGAAGTTGTGGTTTTGTTGTTCTGGCCCCCAGACTATCTCAACCAATACTAGAGTAGGTCTCTGCGATAATCTTTGGCAACTCAAGTTCTTGATCTTGTTGAGGAACATTCCAGAGCCGCATGCGCACCGCTAGTGTGACAGCTTCCTCTTTAAGGTTCCTTAAAATAATTGTGGCAAAGTTGCCCATTAATTGCATCCTCAATTCTGGGGCCCGGGCAGCCCCGTACTCATCTTGAAATTGTTTCAACACTTCCGGTAAGTTGGCAAGTGTTGGTGTACCGTGTACGGTAGTATAGAGCGTGGCTAATACCGTGCCCCCTGTGTTACAGTTATCTACTGTGTGAACCATCCAAAATGGCAAGCACATCGTTAGTATTCAATGTTTATCCAGAGGTCCCGTATGGGGAAAAACTACTTCCAGTGCATTTATTTTTTGAGCTAACCAAAACGGAATTTCTTCCCGTTTGGCAGGTACCTTAGCCATGATCTAATGTACAGTTGCAGGATTAATACCTGGTGTTACTGCATGTTGTTGCTCTGGAGCAGCACGCACTGGTTTTGAATTTAATGTTTGCATTACAAATTGTACTAAACATCTGTATATTGCCGCCAGCTCAGTATATAAGCTACGGACTTCAGCTACTGCTAAGTTTGCTATTGCAGGGTGAGGTGTATAAGTGGCCAATAAAGGCCAGGTAGAACCATCATTACTTAGACTACCTAACCTAACTGGTACAATCCTGTGGGGTAGGGCTCCATCGAGCCAATTATTATGATTTTAATAAGATAAAGGTAGTTGAAAATATGCGTATGCTCTGTATTGTCCAGGTACGTTTGCAGGTATATAATGATGAAATGTATTTGTGTTCCCATCAACTGCTGGAAAAGTGACCCAAGAATAAAATAGTTCTTTTCTATATGCTGCATCTGTGTCAACAACAAATGTGACTGGACCCCCCCGGGCCATTAGGCCTTTTGCCAATAAATGTGCAGTTAGGGGTTGTCTCATATTGACTGCAATTGCTACCTGCTGTGGATTCGCCATATTAGCTGGTAAAGTTTGTTCAGAGATGAGCACACCAAATGGAGATTTTGCTGAGGAGGAAATCCTCAATACCATGGACGTCTCAGTGTATAGTACTGACGTGTCTTTGTATATAGTGAGACAAAGATACTCAGGAGGACCCGAAAATTAGAGCCTGAACAAACTTTTGCATCGCCATGTCACGTAGGCTCTCATTATTCCAATGATACTACTGGATTTTGAGCAGCAGAATTGCCTGCGGTGTGGGAGACTGAGTCTGACCCACTACAGGTGACACCTGTTGCCCCAATCTGGGTTTTGCTCCGGCTAACTAGCAGTGCCTCATCTCTACCCAAGGGCAGGGATGATTGGGCAGCTGAGTGCATGACATAATTGATTTCTCAGGGAAACCGCGGTCACTCAGGTCTCATCTGTTTCTCTCAGTTACGAGAGTCTCACAATACACAATGACAAACAAAGGTAGTATAGGTTTCAATAAGATTTTAATGAAGCAACTGCATCTTAGATAGCAAAGCGTGGGCTGCAATAACCAGGACGATACAGCATGACAAGATTAAAATTATGACAGGGAGAGTAAAGCATAGAAATAACGCTAGCATGTTGTCACTAAAATCAATAGACTAATTCATACCTAGGCTATAATGGAGCACAATGTGTTAAGCTATAATTCTGCCCTTCAGGTTCCCCTGGGAAGACATCATACCCCATACCTGAGCAAAGGCCTGAAGTCTGGATTAGCAGCTGTAGCGAAGCGTTCAGCAATCAGCATACAGTTGTGGTTCTCTGGCTGGAATCTCCCTCTAATGTGTAAGGGAAAGGAAGTGTTTTTATAATAAAACAACTGATGTTCTGAAAAAATGTCCCTATGTAAGGATGTGTGTTTTCTATGAATGTCAGAGACAAAACTTGTACCACGTTCATTGGCAACCTATCTTACTACAGCCTTGAAAGAAGCACAGAGTGAACAAGAATGTCTTGTTTGAGAACACAGTGCTGGCCTAGACAAAAACAGCTAGATAGAGTGAAATAAAACAAGGCCACAAAAGTGGCTATTGTAAGAATAATAAAATGAAGCTGAATAAAATATATCTAGGTTAAAGTGCACAGCGGCAGGCTTAGTATACTAAACTAACGTGCATGGAGCTATAACTAAAATGGCTACACAACACTAGTGGGCCTGCAGCACTGATTGTGCAACCCACTTAAATAGCACTTTAATCATGCCTCAGGCCTGCCATTGCAGCACCTGTGTGTGCAGTTTTAAACTGTTATTTTAACCTGGCAAAATAACCATTTTGCCAGACTCAAACGTTCCCTACATTTGTCTCCCTTAGGGTAGGCCCTGAATAGCCCATAAGATAGGGTGCAATTTATTTAAAAAGTAGGACATGTACATTTAAGTATTACATGTCCTGCTAGTGAAATATCTTTAAATTTGAGTTTCACTACTGTAAGGCACTCCCATAGTTTAACATTGGAATTACCTTATTACATTTTATAAGTGTAATTTCAAAATAGGCAGGGTAACTAGTTCATGTTTGTTGGCTCTGGGATCCCAATTTAAAATCCTAAATTACGGTATAGCCGGATTTAAATTACAATTCTGAAAATGCCACTTTTAGAAAGTTGGCATTTTACTGCCTTAGCCATTTTAGTGCCTGTAGCCTTTCTCTGGTCGCATGACTGGGTGTATTTGCCAGTTGAGCTTGGTGTTTTCCTCCTAGACAGCCACATGCAATAGGAGCTTAGGTGTGACTGGATGAGTCATCACTGGCAAGATGGAAGGGGGAGCTTGGCACAGCCACACTGACACACTTACACCTGAATAGGCTGTGTCCTGCCTTCACACAAAGGGTTGCATACCCACTGTAGTGAGTCTGACACCAGGGCAGGGAAGGCAGGATGCCTGGGAACTTCAAAGGGAAACCTCTAGAAACTTCTGCACCACTTCAAAGACACAACTAGGTATAAAAACTGGACCTCAGATACCATCTCTTGGGTACACTTCTGGACCTGTGACTAGGAAGAATGACTGCTGTGCTGCTATAATAACTGTGATTCTGCTGGGCTACTGCTCTAAAAGAATCTACTGTCCTGCTGTGCTGACTTGCTGTCTGCTGCACTGTTGCCTGAGGAAGAAGAACTGGACCGATAACTTCATCTTCAACCCATGACCTGTCCCTGATGCCCTGATCTGAGCCTCAGGGACATAAAAGGCTCCCCAATAAGCTTCTGGACCCAGCTGCAGGGAGTTCCCGACTCCCAAGTCGTGCCTCACAGGTCCTGGATCCTTGGTTTGGCTCACAGGCTCTTTGTCAGGACTATTGAACTATACCTTTTTGCAGGAGTGAAATACACACAAAATAATTCCATACTTCCCTGTGAGCCAAGCAGACCACTAGAATGGTCAAGTCTGACCCACAGGCATGAAGGGACGAAGCTTGATTGAGGCAGATACCTGATTCACACCGTATGAAATCAGGGTTGTCTTTCCAGCTTAAAAAAATAGCTATGAAGACTTTAGAACTGAATTTCTAGAACAAAGCGCCCCACTCCCACCTTACCTAAACTGGTGTTCACTGTATCTATAAAACAGAACTTAAAACTGTTAATTCATGTGAACCATTTCACAAAAAATGCATATACAATATATATGACTAGAGAACATTTACCTTCTAACACCTAACTAAGTTTTTTTTTTTTTTTTTTTTTTTTTTTTACCTAACTAAGTTGTCTAGAATACAAAGTTCTAAGTAATAATCTACTAATTCAAACAACTGTCAATCTGGAAAGTGCGTAACAAATTCATGACTTAGTTCCAAATATCATTTATGCTTTTCAGTTGATAATAAACTCCTCGTATTATCAATGATCATTAGTTCATCAGCCCTTGTACAAATAATATGTTTCTTTTTCATTTTAGAAAACTCAAAACAGTTAATTTCACCAGTTCCTTCAAGCAACAACAGTTCTTTTCAACAATCATTTATCAGATAGAAATCATTTATAGTTAGTAGAAAGTCTTAGGTGGTCATTACAACCCTGGCGGACGGTGTTAAAGCGGCGGTAAGACCGCCAACAGGCCGGCGGTAAAAAAAATGAAATTACGACCGTGGCGGAAACCGCCAACAAAGACAGCCACTTTAACACTCCGACCGCCACGGTGGTACAAACAGCATGGCGGTCACCGCCAACAGACAGGCGGAGGACAATGTACCGCCCACAGTATCACAACCTACCAATCCGCCACCTTTTCCGGCGCGGATTCACCACAGACAAAAACACGGCGGAAACAGGACTTCGAAGGGAAAACGCTCACCTCTACACACCCCACGAGTAAGCAGGACGCCATGGAACCAGAGCTGCAGATCCTGCCAGCCCTTATCTTCTTGCTCCTCTACCAGGAGCACGGACGCCGGCGGCGAAGACCATGGTGAGTACTGCACCTACGACACAGGGAAAGGGGGAGGGAAAAAACAGGGACACACACACACAACACGCAACACACAACTCCCCCACCCACACCCTCACCCACCACAACACACACACACCAATACAGCATGATACATTACAGGTACACCCCTCAACCCCCCCTCCGGAAGAATGCAAAGACAAAAGAAAATGAGTGTAACCATTGTAATATATTAAAATTCAGTACACAAAAATATATATACACACCATAAACAAATATATACATCAACAATAGTAGTCCAGGTAGTACTCCATTGAAGTCCGTGGAACACTGGACCCACACGGTATGGGCGAGGCCCACACAAGATCCCTGACCATGACGGAGAGAACACTGCAGGGGCATCAGATACCAATAAAACAGGCACCTCAGGGGGAGGGAAAGAGGGTCGCAGCTGACTCCACACTCCCACCTGTACCCCTGGGAGCGGCTTTGGTGGTTGGAGTCTTCCCCCTCTCCCGCCGGGCACTGTCCAACTTTTGATGCTTGACAGGTGGGGGACTGTCCGTGCTGTGGCTCCGTGCCACACTGGCCGCCCTGGTGGCCAGTGAACTCCAGATTCCGGTGACTACAGGCACCACTGGTCCCGGAGATGTTGTGGCTGAGGTGCTAGGTTGGGACCTGGAGAGTCGGGCCCTAAGAGACGGACGGGGTGGGGGAGGTGCGGGGAAGAGGTCAAGGTTGGACAGGAAAAGCTTTTTGGAGACACTGGGACGGGTAGCTGGAGGGGGTTTGGGAGTGGAGGAAAAGGTTGTGGTTGTAGGAGGTGTACGTTTGGTGACTTTGGGTGAAGGTGCATGCGCTATAGGATGTCATGAGGTGGATGGCTGTTTGGTGGGTGTGTGCCTGCGTTTGTGTATCTTGGGAGGTGGCGTCACAGACACACTGGGAGAGGACACAGGGGACGTGTGAATGGTAGTGGGGTGGTGACTGCACGTGAGCGGGGTGTGGTGGTGTGTGTGTGCTGGTGATGGCATTAGTGGCTGTAGATGTAGTGCATGCAGGTGTGAGTGTAGACGAGACAGGGAGGGAGGAGGGAGACGAGGAGAAGGGGGACACAGTGGAGGCAGTGGATGTTGGTGTGTCTGCATGTGTGTGATGCTTGCGTGAGTGCCTGTGGGATGTGTGGTGCTTATGTTTGCCTGAGCTTCCCTTGTGTGTTGACGTGTGTGCATGCTGGTCTGAAGGTGTGCTTGGGATAGGCTGAGGTAGAGGGGATTGGGTCTGGGTGGAGGAAGTTGGAGGGGGGAGGCTAGACACAGGGACAATGGCTGCCATCAGTGCTGAGGTCAGAGTCTGAAAAGCTAGCTGAAGGGCCGCCTGACCAGAATGCCTGACCAGGAATGCATTTGTTTGTTGCAACTGCCTTTCTACACCCTGGATGGCATTCAAAATGGTAGACTGCCCAACAGTGAGGGACCTGAGGAGATCAATGGCCTCCTCACTGAGGGCAGCAGGGGTGACTGGGGCAGGGGCTGAGGTGCCTGGGGCGAAGGTGATGCCCACCCTCCTGGGTGAGCGGGCACGGGGCAAAGGCTGAGGGGCTGCTGGAAGGGCGGTGCTGGTGGGGGGGTGGCGGCTGTACCTGTAGATGCGGGGGCACAGATGTTGTTGCCACCACAATGGAGCTCCCATCAGAGGACGAGTCCGTGTCACTGGTGTCAGCTCCTGTCCCCGCAGTGGAGCTCCCCTCACCCTCCGTCCCACTGGTGAAATCCGACTCTGTAGTGTCGCCCTCCAGGGCCATGTGGGATGCAGCTCCCTCCTGCTCCGGTGCCACTGCTCCTCCGCCTGATGATGCTAATGCACACAAGAACAGGGAGACCACAAAAAGGGGGGGACGACAGAAGAAAAACATGTTGAGTGCATGCATTACCGCTACAGTTGGCGGACACGACAGACACAGAAGCCCCCTGCACTACGCCGCGCTCTTGGCCTCCACTGTTCAATCCCTGGGACACGGCCTACAAGGCTATGGACGACATCTGCACACATGGATGACACAGGGGCAGAACTAGGTGTACTTGGCACTCTACAGAGGTGGGGTGGGGTGCCACATGGCCTGCCTTACGGATGGACCTTGCCTACTAAACTTGCCCTGGCCTAGGGAAACCCACAGCCCGCCTCCCCCACCCAGACACCTCCACTGCTCGCAAAATCAGCAGGATGAGAGTGTACTCACCCCCTTGTGGCTGCTGTGATGCCCCCAAGCGCCCATCCAACTCCGGGTACGCCACCACCAGGATCCTGAACATCAGGGGGGTCATGGTGTGATGGGCATCCCTCCCACGTTGGGAGGCCATCCCCAGCTGAGCCTCCGCCGTCTTCTTGCTCCAGCGGCGAATGTCCTCCCATCTTTTACGGCAGTGGGTGCTCCGTCTGTTGTAGACCCCCAAGGTCCGGACGTCCGTGGCGATGGCAAGCCAAATATATTTTTTCTGGTGGGCGCTGACCTACATGAATTGTACAGGGGGAAGAGAAATTTTATTACCATCTGCACCGTCACAGTCTTTGGCCCCCATCCCTACCCTTGCCATGTGGCACATGCATTCATCGTCGTTTCATGCACGCCTCAATCTACCCCCCCATCTTTCATCCACCCCACTCCACACAGGCATAGCCCATACAGCATGCTCCCAGTGTACTTACCTGTTTGTCTGGAGGACCATAGAGTAGCGTGTACTGGGGGAGGACCCCACCCACAAGTTTCTCCAACTCCTCCGATGTAAAGGCAGGGGCCCTTTCCCCAGACACTCGAGCCATTGTCTCTTCCAGACCGAGCTCACAGCAGCACTTGCAGTGTAGGTCCTCTCCTATCGAAGATCAGGTATTGAGTGATTGAACAGATAGAAAATGGCGGTCACGTCCGCGGCGGTGCGTACCGTCACCGTCGGCGTACATCGTCATTGGCTCCTGGGACCCATAGGGTCCAATGTTAACCAATGCAGCATTGCGCCGCGGTCTTCGACCGCCTACTGCGACGGTGTACAACGCCAGCGCAGTTACCTCACATCCCATTGTCCCACTTTAGAGGTCAGGCAGCCGCCATTTTAGGGGCCCACATGGCTTAATTTTTAACAGCGTCACACATACCTAGGCCTAGCCTCAACACACATACAGGCCACTTTTCGGATTATGAATCGTGTTCTGTGTAAGCTGTGGGTACGCACCTCTGAGTTGGTTGACTCCGTGCTTGCTGTTGTCCTTCATAGGCACCGTCCGCTGGGACATGTGAGGAGATGGCGGCATCCTCTGGTGTACAGACCGCTGATGGACCTGTCGACAATGGAGGAAAGACATGTGATCATCACCTACAGGCTTGACTGTGCCACAATCCAGGAACTGTGTACCCAGCTGGAGCCAGACATGATGTCAGCTGTCTGCCATCCCACAGGAATCCCCCCTCAAGTGCAGGTGCTGTCAGTACTCCATTTCCTTGCAAGTGGGTCCTTTCAAACAACAGTGGCCATAGCATCAGGGATGTCCCAACCTATGTTTTCCAACGTGTTGTCCAGAGTGTTGTCTGCCCTTCTGAAACACATGCGGAGCTACATCGTTTTCCCTACAGTGAAAGGTGATTTCTATGCCCTGGGACATATCCCCAGCATCATAGGTTCCATTGATGGGACCCATGTGGCTTTGGTTCCCCCCCTCGCAGGAGTGAACAGGTGTACAGAAACCAGAAGAGTTATCATTCCATGAATGTGCAGATGGTGTGTTTGGCAGACCAGTACATCTCCCATGTGAATGCCAAGTTACCTAGCTCAGTGCATGACGCCTACATCCTGCGGAATAGCAGCATCCCTTATGTGATGAGTCAACTCCAGAGGCACCGTGTGTGGCTATTAAGTGAGCAACTGGAAGCAAGACAGTGGGAATGGTTGTCTGGGGATATCCGTACAGGTTAGTGTGTGTCTAACAGTTGTCCCTCGCCATTTGCAGGTGAAACTGGTTACCCCAACCTGTCATGGCTACTGAGCCCAGTGAGGAATCCCAGGACAAGGGCAGAGGAACGCTACAATGAGGCACATGGGCGAACTCGGCGGATTATAGAACGGACCTTCGGGCTCCTGAAGGCCAGGTTCAGGTGCCTCCATATGACAGGTGGATCCCTATTCTACTCACCAAAGAAGGTGTGCCAGATCATCGTGGCCTGCTGTATGCTTCACAACTTAGCTTTGCGACGACAGGTGCCTTTTCTGCAGGAGGATGGTCCAGATGGCGGTGTTGTTGCAGCTGTGGAGCATGTGGACAGTGAAGACGAGGAAGCAGAAGAAGAGGACATGGACAGCAGGAACTCGGTGATCCTGCAATATTTCCAGTGAGACACAGGTAAGAGTACAGGCCTGCCTACTACATGTACTTTAACACTACTACCTCTCTCCTGTCTGTCGTTTTCACCCAATGTATGGTCACTGAGTTGTCACTTTCCCTTACGATTTCACAGATGTGGGTCCCACTGTGTGACATCTGCTTTGTTTCCTCATGGACTAAAGCTGTGTGACATAGGTATGTTGACATTACAATTGAAAGAGCATTTTGTCACTGTAATTGCTAATACACTATTTCGAAATCACAGACTGACTCCAGATTGTTTTGTGCTTCAAGGGTGTTTATTGAAGTGCTCAATATTGGAGGAGGTTGTCAAATGGTGAGGGGGGATGGTGGAGGAATGTCCATGGCAGAGTCGAGTCTATTAGTCTCACAGGTGCATTGCCCAAATGGGCATAGGAAGTGGAGCTGGGGCAGTTTGAGGATGGACAGGGTGACAAAGTGGGACAGAAGGATGACATTCAGGGTGGTCTCATTTCTTGGCGGGGGTCTTGGCATCGTTCTCTTCCTTTGTCCTGGATCTCAGGGACCGTTTGCGGGGTGGTTCTCCTTCTGCAGGGGGTGGGATGCTGGTGTGGTGGTCCTGTGGTGGGGTGTCCTGTCCACCAGCGCCAGCGGAGGTGGTGGGCAGTTCATCGTCCATGCTAGTGTCAGGGGCCCCTAGTTGTGCCACAGTGTCCCTCCTGGTGTTGAGTACTTCCTTCAGCACCCCTACGAGTGTGCCCAGGGTGGAATGAATGGTTCTGAGTTCCTCCCTGAAGCCCAAATACTGTTCCTCCTGCAGGCGTTGAGTCTCCTGAAACTTGGCCAGTACCGTTGGCATCGTCACCTGGGAGTGGTGGTAGGCTCCCATGATGGAGGAGAGGGCCTCGTGGAGAGTGGGTTCCCTTGGCTTGTTCTTCCCCTGTCGCACAGCAGCCCTCCCAGTTCCCCTGTGTTCCTGGGCCTCCGCCCCCTGGACCGTGTGCCCTCTACCACTTCCCCCAAGTCCCTGTTGTTGTTGGGGTCGTGGGTTAGCCTGGGTTCCCTGTAGTGGTGGACACACTGTTGCTTGCCGTGTCCTGGGGACAGAGGTATGGGCCCGCTGGGTGGGTGCTGTGCTGGTGTTTCCAGAGGGGGGGAAGCTCTGTGGTGGCCTGTGACTGTGTAAGGGGAACCGACTGTCCCGAGGTCCCAGGTGGGCCAGGCTGTTCATCTAGATCCAGTTGGACAGAGCTGCTGTGATCACTGTGGGCCTCTTCTGTTGGTGGTGTGGACATGTGTGGACCCTCCTGTCCGGTGACGTTGGGTAGGGGTCCTGTAGGGCTATAAAAGGATGTTTATTACATCTGTGTGTGGCATGGTGTGCAATGGGTGGGTGACAGTGTACCCCAGTGCTTGCATTCCTGTGTGGGGGCTTGTGTGATGGTGGTTTAGGGGGGTGTTTGGGTATGTGCAGTGGCCATGCTTTGGTGATGGGTGTCCATGCTTTGTTGTTGCATGCAGGGCTTGGTGTTAGGATGTGTGGTTTGTGATGTTGGGACATTTGTGAGGAGTTGGAGTGAAGGGGGTGAGGGTGGGGGTATGTGATGGCATGCAAGTAGGGTGGGGGATGTAATAGTTAAGAATAGACTTACCAGAGTCCATTCCTCCATCTACTCCTGCGAGGCCCTCAGGATGCAAAATCGCCAAGACCTGCTCCTCCCATGTTGTTAGTTGTGGGGGAGAAGGTGAGGGTCCGCCGCCAGTCCGCTGAACCACGATGTGGTGTCTTGAGACCACGGAACGCACCTTCCCCCGTAGGTCGTTCCACCTCTTCCTGATGTCATCCCGATTTCTTGGGTGCTGTCCCACTGCGTTGACCCTGTCCTCTATTCTTCGCCATAGCTCCATCTTCCTAGCTATGGAGGTGTGCTGCACCTGTGATCTGAATAGCTGTGGCTCTACCCGGATGATTTTCTCCACCATGACCCTGAGCTCCTCCTCAGAGAACCTGGGTTGTCTTTGCCATGCCATGGGGTGGTGTGGGTGATGTGTGGGGTGGTGTGTGTGCTGATAGGTGTGCTGATATGTAGTGGTGTGTTGTGTGAGGTGCGTGGAAGTTCTGTGGGTGATGGTATTTTGTGCCTGTGGATGCTTGGTAGTTGTTTGTGGTGTCTCTCTCTGGCCTTCTCTCGGTAATTGTGGTAGTAGGGTTTTGTAGGTGATGTGGGTGTGTGTTTTATATTGTATTGGGTATGTGGAAGTAGTGTGTGTATGTGTATCAGGTGTGTGTATTTTGAATTGTCCAATGTGGCTGTGTTTTGTAAAAGTGTGTGTATTTTGAGCGCGGCGGTGTGTACCGCCAATGGGATACCGCGGTTGAAAGACCGCTGCGTGGACTCGTGGGTCATGATAGTGTGGGCGTATTTCTGTTGGTGTGACGGTGGAGGATTTGTTTTCGCCAGTTTATCACTGACCTTTGGTGTGGCGGACGTGTGTGGGTATCTGAATTTTGGTGGATTCCGTGCTGTGGGTCACAATAGCTGTGGAGAATTTCCGCAGCCGCGGCGGTGTATGGCGGTCTTCTGCACGGCGGTAGGCGGCTTTTACCGCCAATGTTGTAATGACCGCCTTAGTTGTGTTACCCAGCATGAAAGGTTTAACGCTTTACATGTTTTTCCTTTTTGGTTTGGAGGTGGCTGTGAAGTCCACTGCATACTCTGAAAGCTAATAAGAATGTCAGTGAACCCGACACCAGAGGATGAACCCGCTGCAGTTCTGGACAACAAAAAACACCGAGCTCTCGGGACAAGGGCTGGAGAAAGCAGACAGGAGGATGCCGACTGGAGCAGCAAGGAAACGCCCACTTGAGCAGCAAGGAAACTCCAACACAGACACTAACAGGTAAGCGAACAATAGAGCAGGTAGGTATGGGAGGGGAAGGGTGTCACAGATGATGAGCAGTCATAAGTGTGCAGTGTGTAGCCTTAAAGGCTATATGCTCAGGACTTCTCACATGCTGGACACTCTTAAATCAAGTTTTTTGGCTCTTTGTGTCCTTAACTGAGTCCAGTCGCACTGAGACCTTGCCACTTTCACTGAAATACAGCATGAGCAGCAAGTAGCCTGTCACTTCACATAGCAGCATTGACAGCTGTGAAGGACCACCAATGGGAAGCTCCAGCACACCTGTCCCCGACACCCAGCCTGCTCTTCGTGCCATGCTGCCAACCACCTGCAATGCTCTCTGTGCTCCTTGTCACCCTCTCCATTGTGAACGGGACACTTGGCATAAAACTTGAGAAGGTAAACCTCAAGCAGGACTAATTGGAGACTGTATCAGATCCATGTTCCATCACCGGCACCCTAAGCATTCAACGTTGACCTAGTCCAGCTCGACCAGTTAGCCGTGATTTATGTTTTGTGCTTTTAGGTGCTATTTTACAATTTATCCTTAAAAAATGGATAGTTCTGTTTTACTGGATTGGATTTTTGTCTAACCTACTGTGGGGTCTTTTTGTGTGGTATTTTCACTATTTTACTGCTTGAAGTGTTGAACAAATACTTCACACCTTGCCTCTAAGTTATGACTGACTGGTCTGTGTCAAGCTACAAGTGGGTCAAGCACATGTTGATTTGGGGTTTGCTTGTACCTTACCCTGACAATGATTGTGGTTGCTGCTTGACCAGGGCTCATACTCCAATTAACAACCATTCCATATCTAAAACTGAGTTTAAATTCTTCTTGATTGGCTTCTTTGTGTTTTTTCCATATTCTTCCCCTGATTGTCGTGTCTGAAACCACATCTGGAAGAATGAAATTCAACCTGGCTCACATGGTTGCCTAATCTATGGCCCAGCTCAAGGAGTTCTGCAAGAAGAGGAAACTTTCAGCAAAGATCCCCACCAGGGAGGTGGAACTGCAAAAAGCGCTGAGGACCTGGGCGGAAGCTCACCAGTCACTGGTGGTGGTCACAGTTGGGGGTGAGGTGATAAATGGGCAAAGAGATGGCCTCCCTGAGATACAGCGGGATGACTTGGCCCCTGAAGGAGAGCCCCCTGTCAGTGCTGGGAGCAGTGTCTCTTCCCTCAGCCCATCTCCAAAGGAACTGGTGGAGAGGAGGGAGGCCAGGGAATTCAGGCTGGAGTCAGGTTGAAGGAAAGTAAACCACCATGGAGACAGCAAACGAGAAGGTTGAGAAGGCCTTGGAGGAATGGAAACTGGCCATGGTGTAAATACAAGTTGTTACCAGCTCATGAACTGAGTCTGAAGGAGCTGTATCTGAAAGCCAGGCAGGCAGAGTCCAGTAGTGAGGGTGGCAGCAATTCTACAGTGTCTGAAGGAAACAAAAAGGTTTGCATCCCCAACGATCCATAACGGTGCCCAGTTATGAGGTGGGTGATATATTGACAAATGGTTTTCTGCCTACAAGAATTCACATGATCTGCATTTGGCAGAAGGGGAGGGTAGATTGTACAAACACATGCCTACAATGGGGAAGGGCACACCTCTTCCTTTAGAAGTTGAGGACCAAACCAGGTACACCCACATGAGAGTCATGAAAGTGTAGCGCTCGGGGAGGAGGTGCCCAGTTAACCCCCATTTCTTCCAGTAATCATCAGGAAAAAGGAAGTAATCCTGAACACAGAAGGTATCTATGAAACTTACAATGGAATCCTGGAATCCCGGGCTATTGATAATGTGACAATGAACTTAATTCAGGCAAGGGTATAATGCCCAAATGATTAGTGTTCCTGAATGGGCATATGGTGGAAGGTGAAAGTATTCGAGTAAGAATGATCCATTTGCTCATGAGCACAAAGACTGGATGATGTGAGTCCAGACTTTTAGTTTGTGCAAATTTTAGAACAGAAGTTTAAGCCATGCTTCAGTCCTCAGAGCTGCTCCTTAGGCTATGCCAGGGCTGTTGTAGTCACATGCTATTTTGACAGAAGGGCTGTCTCCTAGAATATGCAGTTGTAATGAATTCATTTATCAGACAGTAGAACTACCTCCCAGGCTATAGGGATGTGAAGTGCGTCCTGAATAGCAGAACTATCCTTTAAGTATCACAGATGTTACAGGCATGCAGAATGCACCTCAGAGAGCAGACTTATCCTTAAGGTGTTGGAGTGTGATCTTTGAAATTAATATTAACATGAAAAGCTTGCAATATATTCTGTAATAATGCTGCATAGAAAATGTGTTAACGTAGAAATTAATGTACGCGTTTGAAATATGCCCACGGGGAGTGGCCACCAATGTATACAAAGACTAATAAGACTAATTAATGATGAATTAATAATGTACTAATGTATGAATTTGTATTAGCGTATCTTAATTAGAATCATGTATTGGGGTTTGCTAACTTAATCACTAGGCCTTAGTTAGCGAGGGTCTGGGCCTAGCTGCCTGGTCTCATATTAAACTGTGTTTTTCTAACGTACAATGTGCTGCTTTCTTGAAGGACACAAAGCTGTACTTTTCCAGAGGCTAGAGATATTTGTATAACCGTAGTAAATTTTTTCTCTTGGGAAACCGACTTGCTCAAGGAGACATTCTTGACGAATGCAACAGTGTAATTTGTAACAGGTACAAGGCTGTCTAGACTAGGAGAAGACAATGGGACTACTGACTGGAGCGTAAAGTGTAACTTTCTTACCTGACATTCCTGCCGATGAAGACAACGTGGGCCAATCGGATGCATGAGAACTGTGTTTTGTGGAAAATTCTAGTAAGACGAGGGAAGAATTATTAGACAGAGATAATGATGCACCAAAATTGATCCAATAGGGAATTAAGGGCTAGTTCAACAGTTTTGATATAACAGCGTGACCCGAGGAGAAATCGTTCACTATTGGGACCCTTTTGCCATTATTCTTTGAGACTTTGCTGTTCTGATATCTTAACCATCCTCTATTGAATCCTTACCTGATACTTACTTCTCCTTCTTACGAGGGAAGTGCTTATTCTTAACTATGCCATATTGAGACTTTGCCCTGTCCTGTCCTTGCTGATGGTGAATCGACTGATGTCCTGAGGACGAAGACTGACGCTGATTGCTGATTCGTTGGAGGGGTAACTATCTGATGATAAATTGTAATTGTCTGTTTGCCTTTTCTTTCTAGGTACCAACTGCTCTTTTGATAGAGGCCATAAATAGATGTTTTCCAAATTTGTGTTTGCTAAGTTGTTTTGCACGAAGCCCAACATGCTGATGTTAATTTGAGGTTAGTTAAGGTGTTCGCTAAAACTGACGCAAATAGACAAATGACTGAGTTCTTGCTTTGTTGACTCTTGTACACTGAGACTTTGATAAATTGCTTCTTATTAATGATGTGATAATGCTGAACAAGTGCTCTCTATGACTTGATTAAGAGTGTTCTAATTTCAGGTTTGAAGAATTACTAATGAAATTTATTGCTAATGAGATTAACAGAGATGACTTTAGATTGTAACTAATAGGGAATAAATATCTTAACACTCAATTAGATTTGTGTGGTTATTCATGACTGAAAGGTCATGGTGTGTGTACTTTATCGATCTTATTGAATGTCATTGATTAACTTGTTGATTAGGTATTGCAAATATTGATTGGCTTATTGTCATATTGATTGTGATGTCAAAAAGTTATCTCGTTCTGGGAAGTCTCCCAACGTGGCCAAAAGGTTCATCGGCCTAGGCGTGTCCCCTTGTAAGTTTACTTATCAAGGTTCTGACGCGCTAACAAAGGTCACAGAGTTTGTACAGGCATACACATCAACATTAAGGCAGCCTTTTAAGTTGAAAAGATGTTACAGATGCGCAGACAACAAAGTTACTGCTGAGGTGTGCCCAGATAATACAATCCAGACTTTACAGCAGAGCAGCTCCCCAAATTGCACAGGAGCCACTGGCTTGCATTTGATGAGGCAGAGCTATCTCCTAAGTTAAACGTATATGGCGTGTGTTCAGATAAGATAACTGAGCCATCCCTCGGGCTGCTCAAACAATAGCCCTTCAACTGAGACAGCAAAACCATCAATCAGCTTGCTGTATTTTTTGATGTGCTGCTCAGACAGGTTGCGCGTGCGACTAAGATGTTTCTCAGAGTACCCATATAGTTCAGCAGACTCCTCTGAGAGCAGATCTATCCATCCGGTAGAAAACAGAGGACATTAAAAAAGCGAACCCGTCATGCATTCTCATAGCAACATAATCAGAAAACTGTCTATGATTAAGGACATAGGCTCAGAGAAAATGAATGGCACTGGCCTATTTTGAAACAGATAATGTTGAAGTACTACTGTATCCTGATAACATCAGCTGTTTGAGTCCCTTAAAGTAAAACCATGTTTTAAGTCACGTTTTATATCGCCCCAATGTAGCACGCAGATAGAATCAAGCCAAGTTAGATTGTAAAGTGTATTAATTTTTTTGAAAGTCTGGATATATATATTGGTACAATAAATCTATTGCAAAGAGCAGCATTTTTTTTTTAAGTCTAGGTATATATTGAGACAATAAATCTAACCACCTGAGAAGAAGTGTTTGCCCACAGGATAACATCTGAGGTGTTTACATTCTTTAAAGTAATACCAGGATGGTTGGAAAGCTCTCTGCTCCTTTATATCAGTTCAGAGATAACAGATACACTGTACACTGGTTAACGGTTCTATCTGTTCTTGCAATAGAAACATCATTCCGGCATAACTCACTAAACTTCCATCCTACGGAATTATAGACAATCCATGCTCACATAATTTAAGAAACTTAAGGATTCAAAAATTAATAGAGTTTCTGTAATTGCCCAAGCCTAGTCTCTTCCTTTTATTGTCATTAGATCCATGTAGTTTGCAGGAAAACGATTATTTAGGTCAAATATTCTCAGTTTAAATATGGTTCCTTCTGCGTTCCTAAATGATCACTTTTTTCACTTCAAACAACATTGGTGTTTCTCGGTAGCCAAGTGAAATGCTCTTGAAAATGTTTGCAAGCTGTAACCCTGGCATTGTTTTTTTTGTTGAAAGAAAACTCTTGGCCTGGTCCACGGAAGGAAACGATTTATCTGTGGTTTAATGTAGGCAGTGTCCTGTAGCTACCACATTAATTCTTAAATGTACAACAGCACACTTTAAAGTACCTACCAAAAATTTTAACTTTTCAAATATCAATAAAGGAAGCCAAGATTCAGAGGGTTCTGAGTCCCAAAGAATTCCAAATTCAGGACAGTTTGACGACTGTATTTCTGTTCTTAATATGAAGTGATTAGAGGACGATTTCCTTTTCACCACACCCTATTTAGAAACAAACTCACAAGCATCTGTTGTCTGCTTTTTCCTCTCCCCTCCCACCCATAGTGTTCACATCCATAAAGTAGTAGGATCCCGATTTACAAAGATTTTGCTACTCATAGGTGTCACTTATTATTGTAGTACTCCTAACTTAATTCTGAAGTGCAGACATAAGAGAGGAGTACTCCAATAGCCAGTCACTGCAAAACTGTGAGATTTGGGCTCCAAACACTGGCATAGCTAGCAAGTACCATTGAAGCTCAGTGTTCAAGATGAAGATGACTACAGGAATGGGTGTCATTAAAGGTGAGTTTACTAAAACCTGGTTTAATTTGAACATTGTATACATGCCTTCTCCTATTTTAGCTACTCAGTTAGCAAATGTGAAAGTGCAGTCAGTGTTGTAATTTGAGGTGTGTGTTCAATACAGCTTTTGATTGATCATCAATGTTTGAAATGGGGTCTCTAGTTGGCAGTCATTTACACCCTGTCCGAGTAAGAACCCTCACTCTAGTCCGGGTAACGGAGTCATACAGCTAAGATAACCCCTGCTCACCTCCTTGGTAGGTTGACACGGACGGACAGGCTTATCTCAGAGGCAATGTGTGAAGTATTTGTACACACACACAGTAAGACAGTGAAAACACCACAAAAGTACTCCACACCATTTGTGAAAAATAGCCACTATTTATCTAAATTAAACAAGACCAAAACAATGAAAATCCAACATACACAAGCAAAGATGTCACTTTTTAAAATTGGAAATGAGCCTTAAAACATAGGAATCAATGACTTTATCTTTTTAGCACAAAGTACCTGGGAATGAGTCAAAAACAAAGAAGATGTGGGCTGCAGGGGAGGTGAGGCGTTTGAAAAGCAAAGCAATGCGTCGGTTCCTTACTGCACAGGTGAGGTGATGGGTCAATTTGTTCCTCGCAGGGGAGGTAATGTGTCGGTTCCTTACTGGCAGGGGATGAGATGTATCAATTGTTTCCTCACAGGAAAGGTGATGCACTGATTTCCGGACACAAAGCCTCGGTTCCATACTGTGGTGCGGGGTCGATGAGAAATTGACACCCCAAGGAAGATGCATGGAAAATACAGATGGAGCCACAGTGAAACAGGCTCTCCATCGATTCTGCAGGTGCTGCTTCAGTTCTTCAGCCGCAGGACAGGCGCTGCAGCAATCTTTTGCCACAGTACATTGGTGCATTGATATTCTTCTTCAGGGCACTAGCTCTTACTTCCAAGGGCCCAGGGACTGGAGATGGCCCCACTTGGCAAGTCAGAACTCTCAGCCGAAGAGCCCAGGCACTGTCAGATGAAGTCTTTGATGTCCCTGAGACTTCTAACAGGAGACAAGCTCAGTTCAAACTCTTGGAGAACCTTGGAAAGCAGGATGTAGAAAGCAAAGTCCAGTACTGTCACTACCAGGACAGAAGCAGCAAGCCAGCACAAAAAAGCAACAGGTAGAGTGGCAGTCCCTCCTATGGCATCCAGCTCTTCTTCTTGGCAGAATGCCCTAAGTTCAAAAGTGTTCAGACTTTGTGGGGTCAGAGGTCCAGTACTTATACCCATTCCTACCTTTGAAGTAGGTAAACTTGAAAGAAAAGTCTTTATAGTGCACAAGACCCTGCCTTTCGTGCCCTGGCCCCAGACACACTCTAGGGGGATGGAGACTGCTTTGTGTAAGGCCAGGCACAGCCCTATTCAGGTGCAAGGGTCAGCTCCTCCTACTACTCTAGTCCAGGAAGACCCATCAGGATATGCAGGGCGCACCTCAGCTCCCTTTGTGTGACTGTCTAGAGTGAATTCACAAACAGCCCAACTGTCATCCTGACCCAGACGTGTATTCCACAGCCAAGCAGAGGCACAGAATGGTTAAGCCACAAAACTCCCACTTTCTAAAATTGGCATTTTCAAACTTACAATTTAAAACACAAATTCACCAAAAGATGTATTTTTAAATTGTGATTTCAGAGACCCCAAACTCCACATCTCTATCTGCACTCAAAAGATATTTCAAGGCAGTCCCCATGTTGCCCTAGAAGAGATATAGGCCTTCCAACAGTGAAAACAAAATTCAGCAGTATTTTACCATCAGGATATATAAATCACACCAGAACATGTCCTACCTTTTAAATACCCTGCTCTCTGCCCCTCGGCTGCCTTGGGCTTACCTTAGTAGTGACTTATATATAGTAAAAGGGAAGATTTGTGTCTGTCAAGTGGGTGCACTTGCCAGGTTGAACAGACATTCAAAACTGTACACACAGACACTGCAAAGGCAGGTCTGGGACATATTTACATGGCTACTCATGTGGGTGAAATAATCAATGCTGCAGGCCCACTAGTAGCATTTGATTTACAGGCCCTGGACACACATAGTGCAGTTTACTAGGACCTAGTAGTAAATCAAAAATACCAATCATAGATAAACTAATCACCAATAACATTTATATAGAGAGCACTTGCACTTTAGCACTGGTCAGCAGTGGTAAAGTGCCCTGAGTCCTAAATCCAGCAAAAACGAAATTCAGCACAGGAAAAAAACAGGAGGTCAAGAGCTGACAGGTGTAAAAATCAACATTAGTGAAGAAGGAATTTTGAGGAGTGCTTGTAATTTCAACATATACATGCCTAGTATACTAAGTTAGACCATTTGGTAATGCATAAACAAGATCCTGAGAGCGTTGTGGATATTGAATACAGAATCAGGATTCTCTCAGCTCATGCTCTTTTCGTTTGGACCTAAAGGTCTGGTGGAACCCCATTACAGTGATAGCCCGCATACCTTCGCTCTGATGATCAGGGCTTTTGAGGTATGATTCAGTAGACTATACAGGTAAATTGTGATGCGAATGCTGGGTCTAAGCCTGACTTCCTGTCTGTATGTTTGCCTTTGGATTTTTAGTTATCAATGGATGTTGATCTTGCACTTTCCTACCATCTCAAAACCATGGCTTACATCCTCACATTCTGCATTTCAACTGACAATATCAGCTCGTTCATAGTAGTGAGAGATTTACAGGGAACAGTTAAAATGAAAGTGAAAACTGGAAAGGAGCTAATCAAAGGGTATTCTTCATTTATTGTCTCACAATCTGTTTCTGGGGTCGGGTCATCCTCATCATCCCTGTTTGTCTGTCTGAATTTCAATTCCATCATTTGAACAAGTAATCAAGCACCTTGTTTTACACAAGTCCCTCCCCAGTAAGGACGCTGGACTTGAGTCACAAACAAAAACTTTGTGTAATCCTTTGAAGTTGCCAATTTTAACCTGAACTGGTTCTGTAATTGGGTTGGTCAAATACTGATTCGCTACTCCTACAATCTGGACTGTTTATCCTGAAAAGGGAAAGTTTGGAACTTCAGCAGTTCTTACAGCAGCATGTAGCCCCTGTGTCAACCAAGAACGAAATTTTGTGACCCATTACCTTTCCCTTTACATATGAACCTTTCTGATCTACTTCTAGGGAAGCTGCAAGCACACATTCTTCCTCGTCCGAACTCTCACTCACCTAATCATCGTTTATTCCATTCTCACTGTGTAACTGGAATTGGTGTACCATGTCATTACTTTGGTTAAACCTTTGACCGTTGACCTGTTGAGGAAGCATCACCTGTTGCTGCTCCATTGGGGCTTGAGGCATTTGAATATGTTGTCTAGTTACCATTTGAACCTGCTGTTGCATTGGCTGCGAGTGTGCCATCTGCAAACGTGGCATTTGCACCTGTTGCATGGACTGAAAACCTTGCATCTGATTTATGTTACTTTGAAAATTTGGATTATGACTCCTCATTCTCAGTCCTCTCATGTTTTAGAAAGAATTGATGTCACCTGTTTGCTGAACAACGCCTTCCTATACCAACATTGAACACTCCTGCTTCCAATGTCGGAGCCTCCGCAATCGTGACATGGCAACAATCTCTTCATTCCCTGCACATCAGTCTGAACCACTACAGTACTCAATACAGGACTTTGGTTTCTGTTTCCAATTCGTCCACGTCCTCTACCTCTCTCTTGATTCTGAAATACCACACTTCCTTGCTGCTGCAGCTGTGGAAAATTTCCCTGCATTCCTGTTTGTGCCGCTTTAATCTGCATCACCCTTGCCTTCTTTTTCAACTTTCTCTGCTTCAACTCATCTCGTCACTACAGTACTTTGCATACTGTAATACCTCATCAATCGGCTTTGCTTGCCAGCAAATCAAATGACTCTTAATCATCTGGATAATTTCAGGTCTCAATCCTTCAACAAATCTGAACACAAAATGAATCATGTCTTTTGGCTCAATTGTTTCTGTACCACTGTAATGTTTAAACTCCTGCAACAATCTCTCATAATATGCATGTATAGACTCTTTTGCTTCCTGGGCTGTCCTGTCTATCCTCTGCCAGTCAATGTTCTTGGGCGAAATTCTTGTTTTCAAAACTGCAATCACCTTATAATAATATTTCATTATGTCAGGGGATGGTGCACCTGTTGCTAGATCTCTCTGAGGTTCTCTTGTTTGCCAATCTACGCTCCCCTTTCACTCAATCCATAAATCTCCTGGAATTAATATCTCTAACAGTGTGTTCAAATCCCCACACATGCATTTTTCCTAGTTTCACAAACCTGTCTGCCTGTTGGTACCATTCTACTGGCTTCTCTCTCAACGTGGGCTAATCATTTGTAAATGACAGAATGTCACTTCTGCTCCAAGGGACATGGAATCTCTCTCATTGGTAGAATTTTCACTGGGTCCTCAAACTGCTGCACATTTACAGTAAGATTCGCAGAATCCCTTTTCTTCTTGTCTCTTTTCTTCACTCATCTGCCTTCCCATTTGTCTAATGCTCCCCATGTTTGAATGCTCTGTATTAATTCTCCAACGTGAATTTTCATTCCTGGTATTCTCATGTTCTCGAAGTCATTTGAATCCAAATCTAATCTGTAACTCCTTTTCAAGTGTTTTGTTTTCTCCACCTCTATGTCATATTTTTCTGCTAAGTCTGCCAATTTCTGATGCACTATTCTTGCTTTGTTCGTAATCAGTTTGCAAGGTTCTCCAAAATTGGTCACTATCCCATCTAGCCTCTGCTAGTGTATTTTCTTCTTTTCCCATTCTCCTCTCAAATTTCTGTTGCTGTCTGGCTACTAATTCCCACAGATTGCCAAAGCCTTGAACCTTGCTGGTCTCGGAGGAGGTTTTAAATCATACAGCACCATCCTCAAATTTTCTAAACTCTAATTAAATGTTCAATGGGCAGGAAATGCTAAGCTCCCATCTTTCTATGTCACTTTGCACCATTGTTTCAGCCATGGACATGGCGCAGCACCTTTCTCTTCGAATACAATGTAGGCAGGTATACCTTCTGGCGGTGTAATGTCTCCTATACTCGTTGTAATGTATGTATCTCCTCTTAGGGCACTCTTTAAAGCTTTGAAAAATTTAATTTCTGCAACTTTTATATTGTTTTCAATCAAATCAGGAAGTGACTTTCAATCCCAAAATCCTTTCCGCCTACCTTCTCAACCAATTACGCTTCACGGTTGTCTGCCAATCCTTGCGTGACCCTTCTCACTAACCGACCTATCCCAGCACGACTCCAATGACGTCACACTCACACGTACAGCTGCTGACAAAGTCTTGCAGCTTCTCCTCCCAAACTCGGATTCACACTAAACTAATGCAAAATTATTGCGAGCACTAAACAAAATCAAAACCCAATTAGTCAGTTTACTACAGGTTGGGTAACAGAATTGCTTCAGAAACCTTACAGATTTTTCACTGACAGCCTTTTGCTTTAGAAGCTACTCTTTCTTTCTCAGTTTCCCTGATTCACAAGCAAAATTCAACCTGCAAATTTTACTCTCAACTGATCAGTGGATCCGTCCTGCTGCACATAGGATTCACCAAATCTCAGTCAAAAATTCCTTCACTCACTTTAACTCACATTCCGACTCATCGACCACGCCTGATCGACCTACAAAACAGACAAATTACAACAATAACTAAGTGTCTCATACACTTTTCAATATACTCCAGAGTCTTAGACTTTGCAGGGCCCATATACTAACAACCATGTGGCCAATTTTTTAGCACAAAGAGGACTTCCCTACTCTCATACTTCGGAGTGCGCAAACTTCTTCAACAACTTCATTTGGAGTACGCAAACTCCCTAAATCCTCACAAACATCACAATTCATCTGTGATTTGCATAAGCTGTGCATGCACAAAATCTATTTCATTCACACTGTCACCAGAATACAGAGAACATTGGCAAGTTCCAAGTTTCTGGGAAAAAAATGCTAAGTTCTTAGGGACACATTTTCTCTCCACTTTGTGTCATCGAATCTGAAAATCCAAGCTTTCAAATCTTTCTCTTTAGGGAATTAACCATTACCCTTCTACCGTCTCTGGGGACCTGCTATTTCTCAAGGGGAAAACCTTTTGTGGTGGCCATTTAAGGAGACGTAACCATGCTACTCTCTTACCTTCTCTAGGGGACAAATGCTTTACGATGGGCTCTTCAGGAGACTAACCATCACACTCTGCTACCATCTCTGTTAGCACATCTGACCTTATTTGGCTTCTCTTCATTAATTTATAAGGGGATGCATTAGAGGTTCGATGGACCTTTTTACTGCGCTTAGAGGAAATCCTACCAAAAGACTCAAATCCAATTGCCAAGCAATAGCAGTATCAATCATGAATAAGCACACCTTTATGTAAAAGTTAGAATGTTTATTTCCCTATGTTAACAATGCTAATATCACGAAACGTAGTCTCAAAATCAAATGATAAACATACAGAAACAATACCAGTTGACCAAATCTTCTAAAGAATCTCAATTTAACTAATGCATGTATCACTACACATTCTAGAGTTACAGTACAAATCAATAGCAAGAATAACTGAGCAATAGAAATAGCATACATTTAGAATCAGCAAAGATATGGCATCAAATGTTGTTAATAAATAGCAAGCATCTTCTGTGAGTCTCCTAGCTAACCTTCTGATTAGAATACCAAGTTTGGGCTTCATACAAAAACAATTTAATCAACACAAATTTGTAAAAACATCTAGCTATGGCTCTATCAAAATTTAGCGGTTGCAACCTAAAACAAAACCAAATGACATTGAAATCAGTAACATTCTAATAATACCTTTCCTCAATATGGATCAGCAAGCTGTGATAGTCTTCGTCAATTGGACATCTGTTCAATCAGCATGGGCATCGGGACTTAGCAATAAAGTTCAAGATAGAAATGTCTCAGGAATTTGAATAATCGGAATGGGAGTAAAAGATTTAGGAAAAAGTGAGCTCTCCTCTCTTTGCGCAGTGGGGCTAAGTTAAAGATCCCTAGGACTTCTTCCCATTACTATTAGTCAAAGAATCGTATGTTTACATTTAGTCCAATGAAAGTAGAACCTCAAATCTAAGTCACAACTAAACTGTCTTTCACATGTCGATGATTGGCTCCTCTTCTCCTGTTCCAATCGTCGGCTTGTCAGGTAACAATTTTGAATCTTCTCAGTACTCCAGTCAGTGCATCCATTGTGAGCTCCTGGGAACATCGCTTTCACACACACTAAACTCTACATTGTATCAATAGCTAATACAGCGTATTCTAGCAAGCAGTTCTCATGGGAAAGAAAATCAGTTACCAGTTTGGTCAACACGGTGAAAAATTACAAATATATTTCTCTACGCAGCCATTTTGTGTGACTCATTTAAGTAATGCAACTTGTCATGAGGCTGTGCAACTAGGCCCAAGACCTCGCTAACTTGAGGCCTATGATTAATATAGCAAATACACAATGTTTAACCATTAATATAATATATTACTACATTAATTTAAACATGAGCACATCATTTCATATTAATAAGGACACTTCGTGATTACTAGAAGCCACTCAAGTAGGCACATTTTCAAAGTCATGTGTTATTTTCTATATTAATTCATTTTCTATGCAGATTCAACATTCATAAATACGTGAATATTTATTAGTAAAATTCAGCGTTAACACACTCCACAAAACGATTTCCCCTTACATTGGTCATTCTGAATTATGTTTACTTCTGTGTTTTCTCCAGAATCGGGGCAATCACAATCAGGACTCTCTCTGACTAAAGGAGGTAGAGTAGCCAATCACTGTGTGGAAGAATCAACTCTGACGTTCTGTCAATCAGAGACACAACAGAAAAGATGCAGGCTATGCCTGAAAGTTGTACTTCTATAAAGATAATATTTTGCAAAGAGTGTGGCTCTTCTTCCCTGCCTTTCCCCTCATTGCTGCTGCCTACCCCTCATCACTGCTTGCTTTCATCTCCCTTGTTACTGCCTTTCACCTTCCTGTCTTTTACATTGAGGTCCTTATGCTGCTAGTTAGACATATGAAGCTATTTGCTGTAAGTTTAAACAGATTTCCACAAGATAATTTCCTTATTCTTCCATCCCCTCCCTACAACTGTGTTTTTTACCATCGCCATGACACGTGGGACAGTTCCCTGAGATTGTTCACACTTTGAGACAGTGGATGGCTGATACTTCGGTGAGTTTAAGCACCACCAGAAGAGAAAGAATTATTAGGAAATGTAATATACAGAAACTTAACCCCGCACTGGTCTTTTCAGGTTGCAGTCACTGAATCGTACCAGTCATACAAATTATGGGTCACATCACAAGGTTGAAATCAGGAGTCACCTCTGTCGACCAAGGCCAGGGAGACTATCTTTGCTGAGAAACTTTCTAGAAGGCAGAGGAACACCCTGATAACCAGTCAGAAGGGAACCATTACAAATAAATAATCTGAAAAATGTCATCCTTTTGTGTTGCTAGAGTTGGTATACACAGATGTGGGTCCCGTGCTCACTGTGAAACTGGATTCAATCTATCCTGGCTGATGAAGGGTGATATCCTGAAACTGGTCCCAGGATTCTTGTTTCCGGTTCAGGGAGAACCTAGCCTGGCAGTTCGGGCTGGACTGTTCCCATGAGGAACAGGGTTGAGACTGATTTGCATATGACTGGTCCAAACTGGAGTAGCATGATGAGCAAAAGAACGATGGATTAAACCAAGACATGTGACTGGAGGTGAGTGTTTGCATTGTTCAGCACTCTATCATCATCCTTTTATGTTGCTAAAGTTGCCCTAAGTGGGAAGGGTATACACAGACATGGGTCCCGTGCTCACTGTGCCACTGGATCCAAGCTAGTCTGGTTGATGCAGGGTGACACCCTGATCCTGGTCCCAGGATGCTTGTTTCTGGTCCAGAGAGGACCTGGCCTGACATTTCAGGCTGGACTGTTTCTATGAGGAACAGGGTCAAGACTGATTTGCATATGGCTAGGTCCAAACTGGGGTGGCATGGGGAGCAAAGAACAATGGATTCAACCCAGATCAGAGACGGGGGGTGAGTGTTTGCATTGTTCAGTACTCTGTTCATCATTCTTTTGTGTTGCTAAAGGGACTTGTAACACTCCCTGACTAAAGGAGTATAATTCTTTAGAGAGAGGAGTGTGAGGCATCTGTCAGTCCTCCTTTTCTCTGAAAAGGGTACAATATGTATATTTCCACTTGGGGGTTGAGTTGATCTATCTGGATGTACCTCTTCAACGACAGCAGAGTAGGGCTGATAACTCCATGGCATGAATGCAAAGCCCTCCAGCCACTGTTGTCATGTGCATAGTTATGACTGAGCTGACCTTCTATCCCTCACTTGCATTTGTGGCTTGAATGCCTATCCCTTGTAGCCCCCTGGATCAAAGGTGAACTAGAAGTGGTGTAGCCTCATCTCAGGTTTGAATGGAGATAGATGTGTGTGTATGTGAGTTATGAATGAATTTGTGGGTCATGCACTTAGTTAGTCATAAAACGTCTACTGGAATTATGCTGAAGTGGGGAACCAAATTATGTATCAGGGTGAGCTAGTTATGCATTAAGGAAATGAAAATTATGTTGCAAGGAACAAGGAAATGTGCAGCATATTATGTAATTAAAAACAAATCAAGCAAGCCATTCTGCTACATTATTATTAAGTTATTATGGCAGCACTTCTACATCCCAGTGTAAGACAATGGTAAAGGTCCACTAACTTCAAATCAAACCTAAATGCAAACAGTTCTTACAATTGAAGATGAGCTCCATTTGTTGGACACATTCAAGTTATGTTCTAAACCCTGTCCTTGAGTTTATCCCGTATTTAATTGTATACTGTTTTCTAGTTTATCCTGTGTTCACACTGTGCGACTACAGGAAGTACCTACTTCAATTAATCTCTTAAATGTGGTTGATGAGGCATTCCTCTCAAGTGCACTACCTCAGTAGTGCCCATGATGGAAATGTCTTGTCATTGAGTTGTGGTGCAGGAGAACCTTTGATGTTTGCAACAGAAGCATCACCCTTTAAAACAAATGCAGGGGCCAAGGCGGAATTGCTTCCATGTCAGCCCACTTCCATCCCTATCAATGCTGTATGGTGTGCTGATGTCATTGACTTACCGCAATGCACATCAGACCAGCAGGTGGGTGCTGGATACACATATCTGGGGGTGTTTCTTACCCTCCAAAGGAAGTAGAGATGCTAAAGAGCCATCTCTGGAAAGGCAACAGTCTCCCCTTTCCAGTGATGTCTCTCCTAGAGGGATTCCTTCTCTGGGCTTATAGCTGTGTATTGATCCCTCACCAGGAATCCCCACTAGGCTTCAGGGATATTTTTTGAGGGATTGGCAACCTCCCAGGTATGGGTTGACCCTCCCTCCCACCACAGGGGTCCCAACTCATCGTTCAATTTTTTTTCTTTCTCTGGGGGAAGGAGGTGATTGAGGCGCAATTCATTGAGCAACAGGTCCTGGTACTTATGCCATTAACCTGTTATTGGGCTAGTCACATTTTGCTCTCACCCACTACATTATAGGGCATGGGGCAGCTGGTCAGTTCATTTCAGCCATTGATCTTGTATTGTAACATTCAGATTATGCTTCCTCCCACCACAACATCGGGAGAAATGGGTCAATCCAATTCAGTATTTGATCTGTTATTGTGACATTCAAAGTTTGCTTTTGCTCACCACATCATACAGAAGGGGGTCTGAGGTCAAGCCACTTCAGCCATTGATCTGTTATTGCGACATTAACATTTATCTTCCGCCGACCACATCATAGGACAAAGGGAAGTGGTCAGCCCATTTCATCAATTGAACTGATATTGTGACATTCACATTATGGACCTCATTTTGACTTCATTGGTCTACAACGTAGACTGCCGAAGTCCCGCCAGCCACAAGACTTTCAGTGATGGCGGTCATCCGACCGCCATATTATGACTGCTGGTGGCTCTCCGCCATAATTTGGGTGGAGAGCCGCCATCAGCCATTCTGGCGGTTGGCGGTGCAGTGGAGGTTGCTCCGCTGGCACCGCCACGTCAACATAACACCGCCACGCCTTTTACGACTTAGTAGTAGGTGTGGGGATGTTGTGTTGGCGGGGCGCTGGTGGCAGAGCAAGTGCCATGGACCCCGTTCCCTTCCAGACGACCACCGCGACCACCAGCTAAGGTGAACGACTGACAGGGGAGGGGGACGGGGGGTGTTGCGTGTTGTGTGCGTGAATAGGGGTGTGAGTTTGTGTGAATGGAGGGGTGGGCATGTTGTGTGTGTTTGTGTGCATGTATATGCAAGTGTATGTGTGCATGTGTGAATGTGTGTATGCAGGGGGGTGTTGTGGCTGTGTGTGCATGTGTGTGTGAATGAGTGTGCGTGTATGTGGGTGTATATGTAGGTATGTGTGATGTGTGCCTGCGTGGATTTATGGGGGTGGTGGGTTGGGGGGTTGGAATGGGGATCGGGGTGGGGGTGTCACGCTTGTGGGGGTGGGGGGCTTCAGATGGGGTCGGACGAGGGTCCTACATGGAGGGGGAGTTGCAGAGTCCTGCAGTGGCGACAGGACTGAGCATTCCTGTCAACAGTATCGTTACTGCCAGGGATTCCGTGAGGGGGCTGCCGCCATGGAATCCCTGTTGGTAAGGATGCACAAAATACAGCAGGCGTTGTTAAGTGGCTCACCAGGTCGAAGGTGGTCTACCTTTGGCCAGGCGGTCCTGCCACCCTGGTGGTACAGCTGGTGAATTGGCTGCAATACAGCCAGTTTACTACCATTGTAAAAATTTGACGGTCCTGTTCCGCCATGCTGTCGGCGGGCTGGCCGCCACCGCCGGCGTGGTGGTGCAGGACCGCCAGGGTCATAATGACCCACTATGTGTCCACCTACCACAAAATAAGGCAAGTTATTGAGTCGTTCACATTTTTGCCCAGATTTAAGATGGCCTAGCCCCATTCCAACGCCACATTAGCATCATTTCTTTACGCTAATATGCTGTTAGAAGGCCAAAAACTCAGCGCCATATTTACAGAGGAGTGCAATGCTTGCATTGCGCCACTTTGTAACACCTTGTGCCACATTATGCCTGTGCCAGGCATAATGTATGCATGGGGGGTGTTCCAGCACTAGGGGGGGCCAAAAAAAAATGGGGTGATGTACATGCTGGATTGGGTCTGAACCTGGATGGTGTGGTGTTTAGGAGTTAGTGAGTATTAAGATGGTTGGTTAGGCATTTGCTGATGAGCTTCTCTAGGACTTTGGCCAGGTATGGAAGCAGGGTGATGGGACCATAGTTGGTGAGAATCGTTGGGTTTGCCGAAGGGTTCTTGAGTAGGAAGAGAACTGTGGCATGTTGCCATGCATCCATGTAGGTGGCTGTTGCGATCAAGGCGTACAAGATAGAGGTGAGTACTGAATGGGTGGGTTATAGTCCTTTGGCAAAGACATGTTGGGGGACGTGGTCCAATGGGGCCTCTGAGTGGATGGTTAGCATGATGAAGGGGGTTTCAAATGTGAAGATGGCAGGCCATATGGTCAGTTTGGTAATCTTTGATGAGATGGGGAGATGTGTTGCAAGGTCTGCCGGGTGCAGTTCAGGGTTGAAGTAGTAATAAATGCTGGATATCTTGTTGCAGAAAAATTTGCAGAGCTTGGAACAGTGGTCCTGGGATAGGGTGTTGCTGTTGTTGGCAGTCGCAGAGGAAGTGTAATCTTTCACATTGGCAACAATCTCTTTGCTGCTGTTGAAGTTGGCATTGAATAGTCAAAGAGTGCAGAGAATTTGGTGGCCCAGATTTGTTAGCAGTAGTGTCTGAGGATGGATTTGAAGGTGGTCCTGTCCTCATTGTCTTGGCTCAATCACTATACTATCCCTAAACACTACCCATCCATGAGCCCTAAAAACAACTTACAATCCCTATAGAATGGGGTGTGGCATGTGCAGTGGATGGATGGATAAGAGCTTTGACAGTCTTTCATTGTTGCATTGTGGAAGGAGAGTGGATTGAAGGGATTAGTTTTATTTCTAGGTGAGGTGGGTGGTGATGGTTATGTAGATGAAGTGAAGAGTGATAGGGTAGAGGGCTGGGATGTCGGGTGAGTTTAGATGGTAGAGTGGTAATGGGGGAAAGTGGTGTGAAAGATGGAAAAATGTCACAGAAGAGGTAGAAGGTAGAGAAAATGGGAGTCAATGTCAGGAGACAGCTGTGCATGGTCACAGCACTTTGGGCATATTTACAAGTAGTTGACACAGGGCAGTGTTGCAAGAGTTCTTGCTGAGCTGCCCTGCATCAAAAGATAAGGACAGGAATGCAGTGTATCTATAAGATACAGCGCATTCCTGTCCTTTTCCCCAGCGGTGGCACCCAATTGGCTGCCATGTGCCTATGCAGGCACCCCCGACCATGGTGCAAGGGTGTCTGCATTGCAGGGATGATTGTTTTTGTGCAGGAAGAGGCAATTTCCTGCACAAAAACAATCACAAGAGGCATTTTCCTCTTCCTATGTTTGATGCAGAATGGAGCACACATAGAAAAAGGAAAAACTAGTAAAAATTAAGGTATTTCACCTGGTTGTGCCTCCCTTACGCCTCCCCTGAGGGAGGCGTAGGTTTTTGATGTAGTTATAAAATAGATTATAGGGCAGGGCAGGTAAGTACCTACAATTAGCAATAGGCCACTAACTTCGACTTAGGTCCAGTTAGGTCTCAATAAATTAAACCCAGCTCAACCCTTGGTAGCTTGGCAACGAGCGACAAAGCTTAACTTAGGAGACAAATATGTAAAGCATTTAAAAATCACAAAACAGTAAATAAGTAAAACACAAAACACAATAAAAATCCAACACCAATTTATAATAGTTTATATTTTTATCTTCAAAATGACACCAAAACGAATAAAATCGGATGAGGGGAACCAGAGAAAATAATTTTAAAATAATTAATTATTTTTAGCGCTTAAAAATGAATAGCGCCCATCTGGTCATCTGGTCGCACCTCGACCGGGGCAAAGTAAAAGTTTGAGGCTGACCACGAGGGAGCCTTGCTTGGGTACAGCTCGTGGGAGGCCTCGTCAAAAGTCAACTTTTAGACTTAGTCGTTTTTCTGGAGATTTTCTTCAGCGGGACCAAGTCGCCAGTCCAATCCGACCTCCTCGAACTCTTCCTCGGATATGCATCGCGGTAGCCCTCGGTGGAGATTTTTACCTTCGGACTTAGTCATTTTTTCGAGATGAAAATCTTTTGATCTGGGCAAACCTGAATCTTAATCCGACGTCCCTGAAGCCCTCTTCGGATACACTGCCTGGGAGGTCCTGTTCAACTTCCGACATTCAGACTTTTGGCACTTTTTCAGACATTTCCTTCACCTGGACAATCCTGCAAGTCAGGCTGGGCCGCGGTTGAGGCAAGCTGGCTAGAGTTGCCGCAGAGGGTCGGTCCCTTTATGGAACTTTTTTCCAAAAGTTCTCCAAACTTCTCTAAACTTCTGGATCTTTTTCCAGATGTTCCTATAAGGTTCCTTTGAGGTCCACAGCTCACCCCAAGGTTCAAGAAGCTCTGAGATGCTCCTTGAGGGTGCAGACTACAAGTCCCAGAATGCACCTGGTGCAAACTCCTTTTTGCCCACTGGACAGTGGTCAGCTGGTCAGTTTCTTCAGGAGTTGGTGCAGGGGACTCTGGTTAGCAAGTTTTCACCTGTAGCAAACAGGGAGTCCCTCCTTGAACCAGTTGAAGCCAGGCAAAGTCCTTCTTGTGGTAGAGCCCAAGTGTGCAGCTGGTGCAGTCCTCCAGAGTGCAGTGTCCAGGTGCAGGTCAGGGGTCCAGCAGGGCAGTCCTTCTTTTTCTGTAGTTCTTTCTTGTTGGAATCTGGTAAGGAGCTGAGGTGTGGGTGCAGGTTTGCCTGTTTTATCCTTGCTCTTGTGTCAAAAACACGGGGGCCCTGGTTCTCCAATCAGGTGCAGAGTCCTTTCCCCTGTGATGACCACTTCCTGTGAAGTGTGGCAAAAATCAACCCAGGGAGCACATTCCTCAAAAATCCATCATGGCTGAAACTGATTTTTTGAGGTTACATCTGGCTGAGCCCACCCACTGGTGTGACTAAAAACCTTAAACACACCCTTGTCATGCCCTATCCTTATCTAATCAGGGGGGCACCTAATTTTCTGGGTTTGCAGGATGTGAGGGGTTGCTGGGTTACCCCAAATGTCATTCCCTGCCTTTGAAAAACAGTTTGGCAGCCACCCTACTTCCAGCCTCTCCATCTGCTGAGGGAAGACCTCCTCCCCCAGGCACATCTCTTTGTGTTGAGCCAGGCCACTTCACACCTCATCAAGGCAGCCTGGCCAGGCTGCAGAAGCTGGTCAATCCGAGTACAGCAGCAAAAACACTGCAGGGCTGAAGTTGGCAACTATTCAGATAAAGTTTAAAACTCTTTACCTGAACAAGTTATATTAAATCCAACAACTGCAAGTTGTGGGATTTATTATAACAATTAATTTGATACCAAACGTGAGGTATCTTTTACTTAAGGGGACTGTTAAAATTCAAATAAAGTCTCCCCATTCTAGCCTATGGAGGCCATTCGCTTCAATGAGGCAAAATCAAATTTGGCTGTTTTACCTTGCCAGGGCTTATAAAACTATTTTATAAGGTCCCTGCTTATAGTTACATGACATCCAGCCCTAGGAGCACATAGGGCACACCTTAGGGGTGACTTATTCGTAAAAATAAGGCAGTTTAAGACTTTGGAACTACTTTTAATTCCAAAGTCGAATTTGCATGTAACTTTAATTTAAAAGCAGCCAGCAAAGCAGGCCTGCCTTTAAAATGATGTTAAATGGGAACACTGACTATAACGGCCATGGCACCTCTCTCTGTTGCAGGGTTAGTCAACAAAGGGACTGCGCTACGTTGCCTCAGTCCATATCTACAATTCCATGAAAAGCAAGGCTGGGTGTCTTTACGTGGCCTGGCAGATATGCCGTGCAGTTTGCGCCGCCCGACTGTTACTAAAAATGACGTTTCAGTGGCACAGAGGGGCTTGTAAATATTCCCCTCTGCTTGTGGTACCAGTTCTCCCCTTCAGTATTTCTTTGGTACCACTCAGATCCCAGAACCCAGATGTCTATAATAAAAGTAATATTGTGATAAGGGTAGAGAGAGATAATTCATGAAATTAAAGGTGTGCCCTATTTGTTAGGGGCAAGCAAATTATGATTTAAACCCTGTCTTCAATTTCGGGTGTACCCTATGCTCACACTGTGGGATGACAAGAACCAACTATTTCAATTGGGAAATAGCCAGGTAGAACAGCATGTCCGTATTACATTATACTTTTCTTATTAGTGGCCACTTTTTACATTGTCAGGATTTAGAGCATCTTTAGACAGTGAATGCACAGTCGGTTGGGAAGACGGTGGAAAGTTTGGAGGACAGATAGTTAGAAAATGCGGGCCAGGTTTATGAAGGGAATGCATTGCCCTTGTGTTAAGGCAGTGCAAGACCTTAAATCAGGATTACTATGCAGGACTCTGTGTTACATTGTTAATCTGGAGTAATGCAAGGCATCACAGGTCGCTGCCTTGCCTTACAGTTCTCAGGGAAGTCTTACCATTAGGGGAGTGTGGGTGTTCCCACGCATGCACCCATGGTGTTTGGTGCATTCCCATATTTACTTACACTAGTAAACCTGGTAATGTGTAAAAATGCTACACCTTCCCAGGTGAGGCATAATGAAGATAAATATCTTTATTTCTCCTTGTTATTTCTGTTTTCTATTTGTGCTCCATTCTTCAGCATATGTGGAAAGAGAAAATGCTTCAGTGGATTGCTTTTGTGCAGGAAAGTACTCCTTTGTGCACAAAAATAATCCTCGCCGTAATATAGGCACTATTGCACCATGGCGCAAGGGTGGCTGCTTTGGTGCTAGGTTGCACTCTGTGTGGCAGAGCAGAAGGGGAGAAGAAATGTGCCATATCTTAGTAAATAGGGTGCATTCATGCCTTCTCCATTTAACACAGCACAGTGCAGCAAGTTGTCTTGCTGTGTTGCATTGGGTTGCAGTGCATCAAATCTTTGTAAATCTGCCCATGTGTGTCCATAGCAACTAAATGATAGACTAAGGGCCGGATTTAGATTTTGGCAGAAGGGTTACTCCGTCACAATGGTGATGAAGTAACCTGTCTGCCAAAATCTAAATCAGGCCCTACGTTTCAGGTTGGCTCCCCACTTCCTGGTTAGGGTGACCACTTCTGGGAGATGGGTGATAGTACTAATATATAAGACCCATTCTACAGAGAGCAGGTGCCAGGCAATGTGAGTTGTTTTCTTGCTAAGGTTCTCTCACTTTTGCTTGAGCTTGCAAATGTATTAATTCCCTTAACTTTTCTGCTTCCCTACCCAGTTCCCTTTGTTTTAAGCAGTAGGGGCTCATTTACAAGGAGATTGTGCAACTGTTGCATCATTTTTGTTTGATGCATTGGCAGTGTACTCTCTACTCCATATTTTCCCTATATTTACAAAACAATACATTCGTCCCAATGCATCAGTGTTTGATGGCCTGCATAAAAAACATGCCCTGGAACCGCCTGCACAAGGGAGTGTATAATGTATGCAGGGTAGGGATTCCTCTGTAAAAAAAACCACTTAGAACTGACACAGTGAAATATACAAGCATTTCAATGTGTGATGCATCTATGAGATGCACTGCACTAAGCCTGAATGTCTCAAAATTCCTATGCCTCCATAACCCAGGCATAGAATTGACACAGTGGCTTTGTGACATGAATCTGACCTTTTGAAGTAACTTTACACAGTGAAAGAGATCTGTATTTTACATCCACTCTACCAGTAGTGAGTCTACACATGTGACAATCATGTTGTAGGACCCCTTGACCAACCTGGAACCATGGCACCTATGATATAATAATCCACTGCAGCAAGGCTATGTGACATTGTGTACTCCCTGTAAGGGACAGGCCAGGATTGTCACTTCTAAATGGAGGAATGGGTCCCAAAGTCTAGGCCAGCGTACTCCAAAGGACAAAAGGTAAGTACACACATAAGGTAGGTAATTCATGTATTGCCACCTAACATTACAACATATACTTTCATTCACTCACATTACATTGTCACTCACTATGACACATATACCCAGGTCTCTACATACACATAAGACCACTGTACTGTGACACATAACCATACTGCATACATTACAACCAGGGCCAATGTAAGAGTGTACAAGGTGCTATTCCACCTTTTTAAGTCTTTTACATTGGTTCCTACATAAGAGGTTACTTTTGTTAGTCAGAACTAATGCATTGCCTCTGATTTTTGATGCATTGCTGAAGTTGCTTCAACTTCAGCAAAGTGCCACTTTTGAGGTTGATGCATTGCGGCAGAGTTTCCACTGATGCATCAGAATTTGCGATGCATCGTTGGGTCCTTATGCCATGGTGCCTCATATTATAAAATAGGACACATCATAACCTGTATTGACACAGCACAAGATATTTTGAGGCATAGCTGCCTCAACGCAGAGATGCATCAATCCTTGTAAATGAGGCCCTAAGTCCTCTCTGCTCTAGTTCTTATGTTTCTTGCCCTTTGCTCTGCCTCTAATTGTGCATCTTTCTTAATGGTATCCTTTGTTTGCTCTGGGTCCAGAGGACTTTGCCTAGTAATTGGCTTGTCCAAGGCTCATCATCACATCGTCCAACAGAGAAACGTGCAAGGCATTCTTCCACTCCTCATAGCTTGCACACTATGTACTACCTAGTGCCAACGAAGGCACTTTTGCACCATGGTGCATGGGTGCCTGTACTGCAGGCAGGATTCATTTTGTACAGGAAGGGGCACCCTATTGCGCAAAACAATCCTTTGAGGCTTTTTCCTCTTTCTACATGAGGAAAAAATGAGGAGAAATAAAGGTATTTCTTCTTGTTACACCTCCACTGGGAAGACATAGCATTTTGACACATTCCCAAGTCTGCCACTCATGGTAAATTGGGAATATGCCAACATTCATGGAACACCCACACTCCACACATGGAAATCCTCCCTGGGGCTGAGTTACGCTACGCAAGACAGTGACTTGCCCTGCCTTGTGATACTCCCAATTTCCAAGTTGTGAAGGGGCATGCAGGGTGGTCTTGTATTGCTTGGTAAATCTCATTCTAAGTTTTGCGTTGCCCTGCATCCCATTGAGTGGCAAAAGCGCGTTGCAAAATCTTTGATATAAATGCCCCTAGTGTAGTAAATGTTGATCAGCTATGGAAATGTCTGACTTTATGTTAACTAGGCGGTACTAATTCTTGGGTATGATAGAAAATACTCAAATCTATATATGGTGTTAATATTTACTATGGTCATGTATTTTGACCATTACAGATAATTGTCAGATTAAATGTAATATGTATTATTAAGAAAATGCTATGATGTAATATGTACCTTGACCTGAATCTTAATGCACTTTCTCATATTAATTTAAGCTGGGTGTGCAAATAATTCCTGTGATAAATATCCATTCTTAGGCTTAAGAATGAAAGTGGCATTTGTAGGTAGCGTACTTCTTAGACTGGGTGGAATTTTAGGCACCAAAATGTATGGTTAGGGGCAGGTTTTAGGGTATACCTTTGTGGTCCTACCTGTAAATGTAGATGAAGACAGACACAAATGCGTATTTGTGAGTATTTATGTGCCTCATGGGATAGTTTTCCACCCCAGAAAAGATGCTAATTTTTTCTTAGCACATGCAAGAATACCTATATATTCAGAGTGGAAATTGGTAGGGCACATTTCCTTGGTTAAATGGAGTTTTGGAAAAGGGCAAACAGTATTCCCTATTGGAGAAAATGAGTTAGGCGTTTCCTCTAATGTTTAGAGTACAGTTTTGGAATTTAAAAATGATTCCAGTAATACTCTGGGAAGCTGCAAGAGTTCCAGAAATGATCCTGGAATTGTTCTGTGATTCCTCATTTTGTTGACACGTACACATGTATAATGTACCAAAATATTGCAGCTGTCTATCAAATGTTTTTTATTCTTTTCTCAATAGAAAACATATTCCCACATTGAGAAACTCCTTTTAAGGTTCTGCCTGCACAGCACTGTGCTGTACTTGTGAAATCTATTGTATTCAATATACATCTTAAAAGGGGCTTACGTCACACCCTTGGTTTTCATTGGTTCTTGTCCTTGCCTCTTACTTTTCCTCCGTTTCTATTGGCTGTAGCATATTTCCTGCATTTACCAATGCTTGTTCCTCATGTGTTTGCTCTTATCAATGTCCTGAGGCCCAAGTACTGTTTTCATCCGCTTTTGTGGAACTTCTTTTAAGGGTGTCAACACTCCTGCTGTCACTACAAGATCTACATCCTTGCTTTGAAGCAACAGCGCTGCCCGAGTGCCGTGGGCTCAGCACGCTGGGCTGGTCTCATTGGAGAACTTGTGATCCCAGTTCTGGCAGCTTTGTGTGAAGCCAACGCTCCCATCGCAAAAGTACTCACCAGTCCCCCCGGGCAATGCACACTCACCAGTGTCCCCGGGGCCGAAGCAGGCACTCACTCTAGTTTTTATCTGTTGTCTCTTTCCTTTAATTTTTTTTCTTCTCCTTTTCAGTAAGTTTTCTAAATAGTTTTTTCTTCCTGCAATCTTTTAATTTCTATTTTTATCTTTTTGTTAATTTTCTTCTGTTATCATGCTTGTCATGCTGTTTCCCTAAATGCTGTCTCTCAGGGGCTTGGTATGATTGGTGTTAGTTTGACAACCACAGCCTCAGTGCACGACAACCAGATCCTAACACAGAAACTGATTGCGAAAATGCCTGCCTGTTTGAATATCATGTCCAGGGATGCAGGAGAAGCAGAGGAGGGTCTCAGAATGCCTGGGGCACAGAGCAAACAACCCCAGCTGCCCCTCCACTACTACGTTTAAGTAACAATTGGTCTGAGATGAAAACATCCTTTGTTTGCCATGGCCACAATATTGCATAATTCCTCTATCCCTAATTACCCTTCAGACTCTCGGCATTGTAAAACATACTCAACAAAAGCAGACCTTCTGATCCAGATGCAAACTGTCACATCTCTTTTAAGTTGTTTCAGCAATTGTACATAGCCTCTCAACTGCAAATGCCCTTTGCTCCCTTACTAAACAAAGGTGCTTGAAAAGGGTCATCTCTGTGTCGATGAGCTTCTAACCTATGCGAAAGATCTACAGCAGTTGGCTTTGTGCAGTACACTGAGTATCACAACAATTAACAGTGTCTAGATCGAACACTTGTCAGAATGTCATCATCACTCCTTTGTGCTATTTCCTAAAGTCCATCACCAGGCAATAGGGTATTGAAAAACAATCTAAAGGGTGGAGTCTTCTGAGTGCTTCACATTAGACCATTTGCATCATGTCATAAAGAGTATGCAATGGTTGAGTGAGGCTGACCCTGAGTGTGGGGTATCACTGATGAGGAGAATTGAATGATGAACGGCGAGTAGCTGAATGCCAGTTTATAAGAGAACAGTACATTATCTAATCTGACTACAGAATCCTCCGAGGTACAGTCCATCACATAATGTCCTCCTGGAATTAAGACAGGTTTATTAGCCTTCGTTCACCTATGAAAATGATGAATAAACTATGTTGCTTCAAATCACAATCTTTCAGCTCTAGCTTTTATCCTGGCTGAATTTTCTCTGTTACTGTTTATTTTTCTGTTTCAACTTTTTAAAAACTGTGCCACTTAATAGCTAGATCACACCCAGAGCAAAGGGTAATTGCTTTCATATCCGCGTCCCTGTCAACTAATTAGGAATGTGAAAAGTGGCCTCTGGTTATAACTCAGCATGTTATCGCCTCTAGAAATGCCTGAATAGCCCCTACTGCTGCCTTGCTTCACCCTAGTGTCATTTATTTAACGCTAAAGCAGCATTTAGGAGGCCCTTCCCCTTCACCATATTTACAAAGTGGCGCAATGCATGCATTGTGCCACTTTGTAACCCCTTGCTCCACATTATGCCTATGCCAGGTATAATGTATACAAGGGGAGTGTTCCCCCACAGGGAGGCCCAAAAAATGGTGCAGTGAAATTTACAAGATTTCACTGTGCCATTTTTTCCATCATTTTTAATATCTTCCCAAGGCACTTGTTAAAGTGACGCTCCTGTATTGGCCTGTGGGCCTCCCTGTGCTTTGCTTCACTAGCTCTAAAATGTTTAGTGCTAGTACAGCAAAGTGCCACAACAGCTCAAAAATATTTGATGCTGTTGTGGTAACGACCGCCATGGTGCGCCGTATTGTAAATATGATGCAGCCATGGTGTTATTAGGGGGCTCAAAGGGATGCAAGAAAAATGACGCATCAGTACTGATGCACCACTTTTTTGTAAGTATGCCTCAAGGCCCGGCTGGCCCTCTATGTTACCATTTTATCTTTGGAACCTATGCTTCTTGAACAGCAAAGCTCGGCCCAATCCACTGACAGATGTCGCCAGGTGTAGCAATATTCACCCACTCTCTGTCAAGCAGGTTTAAACCAGAACTGTCCTATTTTCTACAAATTGCTCTCTCAAATGTTACACCTTGTAATACTTTTCAATAGAGGTTTTTAAATACCTTCCCTTGTCCTGTTGTATTGGCAGGAGTCTATCAAGTATTCTCCATAGTTGGTGAAGAGATTTCCCTGTTTGCATGGCTTTCAATAGCTCTATCAGGTTAGCAAAGTGAGAATCCCATTTTAGTCGAAAAAAATGTTTGGTGTTTTTACAAGAGGTCTGTCAACTTGGGCTTGGCAGTTCCTTCTGGAGTTGCATAGGCAGCAAAAAAAATGAAGTACTAGCATTTTTGCATCTTAAGGGGGTGATGGTGCACAGCGTGTCATGGATATGTGGAGCCAGCCTCTCCTAGGGACGAGAGGGAGCCTTGTGTGTGTCTGCAACAAGACATAACACTTGAACACTTGAACAGACTTTCAGTAACTGATATTGCACAACTATTCACCAAGCTACAACTTATAACAACAAAAAGCGTATTATTAATCACATAGGCGAAACCTAATGAATTTACCAATGCTTGTTATTTTTATCTCAGTTTATTAGGAGGCTCTAGATGAATATCACCTTTCTACAGATTTCCTTAGGGCTCGACTCTCAGTGCTCTACAAACTGGGAAGGGCCCCTTGGAATGTTATAACTATAGCTCAATTTCGTCGATAGTGAGGATGCTAAGATTTTGCCAAAGGTTTTGGTGAAGCGCTTGAATAAAGTTATCACAACTCTGATTCATCCCTCTTCGGTGGGCTCTGTTCCAGAACGCTCCTTGACTAATCACGTATGCACTCTCTCACACATTATTTCTCAGGTGAGGGAAGAGTTGGAAGAGAAGGTCCTCCTCTCTGTGGAAGTTGAAAAGGCTTTCGATCGTGTCAGTTGGGGGTTACCTCTTTCAGACCATGGAGAGGATGGACTTAGGTCACACATTTCTCACATTAACCATGGGCATGTAAATTAAACTCACTGCATCAGTCACTTGTGGAGTTGTTTAAACCCTGTACTGTGATATCAATTGAGATACCAGACAGGGTTGCCCCTTGTCCCCGTTGTTATTTTTATAGCCTCTGGAGCCTTTAGTGATTGCAATTCGATCTAACAACAACATTAAGTGTATTCTTATGACAGCAGGTGAGATTAAGGCCTTCTACTATGCAGATGACATTCTTCTGACATCATCAAATCCTTTCACCTCGGCTGCAGCTCTGATTTCTCAACTGGATTTTTCTTCTCTGTTTTCAGGCTATAAAATAAATGTGAAGCCCTGCCCTTACCATCCACCAATATGACAGCCTCTCTGGGTACCCTAACATTCAAATGGATTCAATCCCATTTGAAATTGCTCTGGTGTATATTAATTGGGGCTTGGAAAACATGGTGCAAACAATGTTCAACCCATTGTGGATTCTATGGAATGCAATTTTAATAGGTGGAATGCCTTGAACCTATACCAGTGGGGTGGGATCCAGATTATTAGAATTAATGTCCGCCCCATATTTAACTGCATCTTTGGAATGTTGCCCCTGGTTATACCAGTCTCCTGTCTATGGAAAAGCCAGTGCTCCATCTCCTGATTTATTTGAGGATCAGAAAGACCAAGATTACAGGGTGCTAAGCGCTACTCCACATCGGAAAGGGGAGAGTGCAGCAGCTAGCCACGCTGTGTACTGGTTGCCAACATTTAGAGGCACACCCTTATGGGTATCGCTGGAGCATCATATATTGCTGTCTTCCAGAGACCTGGCTGTTTACTACATTCAAGACCTTCAATTACTTCCCTCATTAATCCGATCATTCACACCTCCCAGTACGTGTGGCATCTGGCCCATAGGCTGATGCAAGTCCTGCGCCATATTCACACTAAATCCTCAGTGTGGTGCAATGCGATCATTACAGTTGGTGAGGAGGAAATTCATTGGTCCCTCTGGATTACACATGGTATCTATCAGGTTGAAGATCTTGTCTCTAATGGCTTTATCAATTAATTTCCCGACTTGAGACAGGAATTTGCGATTACATCCTCTCAACAATAGAGATGCAATAAATTGTCCCATGCCTCTTCACATGTCCTAAGGGAACACACACAATGACCTCCCTAGCTCGCCTATTACTCAATATATTTATACCTGAAAAGACTTTGGGGCGACTATATTGTCGGATTTTTTGCTACATTGCTAGACCCCTGTTTCTCTGTTTCAATGTGTGTCTGGTGGGAACTCATTTTAGCACACAATTTTTGAATGATGATTGGGATGCTGTACTGGTGATTTATAATAAAGGATAACGGGTATGCGCTAATTGGAAGCGGGTATGACTGTACTTGACTCTGAGTCCCAGGAAGCCTCCTTGCCTGGAGGTGGGTGTTCAGCAGTGCCGTGAATGCAGCAGTATTTCTGGCTCCCTGGGCCCCGCTGCATGGGACACATGAGGGACGCATCTGGGTACGTGCCCGGACGAAGACCAGGCCAAGAGCAGGCCTGTCTTCACCCGTCATCGCCCGGAGGAGGCTGGGTTGGCCCACCACCTTAACAACTGTAAACAGATGGTGAACTGCAGTAAGTGATGCTTTAAATTATGCTGTAACTTGGCCCAGCTAGGGAGTGGTTTGGCAAAGGATGGAAATTGTTTAGCATTTCAAGTTCTGAAGAACTCTTTTGAGAATGAGAAAGCGTAAACCGCTATCACTGGCTGAAAAGCCAATCACCAACAACACACTGGATGGGTTTCTACAGAAGGCAGTTGGTGCATTTGACAAGGGAAATCAAGTCTACAGAGAGACGCCTATCTTTTATTGTTCCCACTCATGCGCCTTCTGGCCTCCTGTCCATTTCGACTACAAACGTATGTAGTAAGGTCCCTACCTTATTTCAATCTTCAACTCACAGGGGTCTGTTGCCTCTGCGCCAAATGTTTTTTTTACTGAAGAAATCTCTTCAATAATCCACCAGCCTGCTAGCATGGACACTAGAGGGAAGAGGAACTGAGTAGAAAAATCCACTAAGATTAAGCACCCTCGCACTATAGCAGACACTTTCCAAGAAACACCAGCAAGGGATGCAGAGATTCGCACTGAGGTTACTTTTGAACCATTCATCGAGAGGATTACAGAGGAACTTGAGAGGAGACTAAAACCAGTTCTAGCCATTTACGGATGTCTTGAGAAACCTCGCCAAATCATCGATCCATGAGCTTGTGTTAAAGTCCCCATTTTACACAATGCTTCCTTTGCCACACACCATCCCGGTTCAACCATTTCACCCAATGCCCCCTTTGCCATATACTGACCTGGTTCAACTGACGACCAGCAGCAAATCTGAACCCCGGGTCCAGGGCATTATACCTAAGGTCATTGTATACCTAGTCACTTTGCAAAACTTAGACCCACAGGTGGCCAGCTTGACCTGATCTAAGTCAAGGTGTGAAAAAGGGACCCAAGGTACCACAAAACATCAGGGTGATAATACTTGTAGGGTCAATGGGGGAAAGGCAGTAGCGAAGCAGGGCCAAGTGCATTTAACCTCCCACCCGAATCGAGTCCCTTAGTAGCAGTGATAATCAAATCACCCAGCCTGCACCCAAATACCACAGAATCCTTTCTGAAGCTGAAAAATAAGGTACTCCATCGGTTGCACTTCAATGCAGATCTCCCTTACCACCTAGCATCTACAATACTAATGGTGAGGAGGGTGTTGTATGGGTTGACACGATGCCCAAGCAGTGTGAGGGAAATTGTATCATTGTAAATTTGAACTCGCACAAAATTGTTAAGCAGCTCTTCTCCAATTGCTAAAAGGTGGGTAACAGGTTCAGGGTCCTGTTCCTGCAATCACTTCTGGCATTTTTCCTCAGCCAGGTTTTGTTCAGCCTCCCGAGGTTCGTCGAGGACCATGGCAATCCACCACATGTAGAGGTAACAAAACTGCATCAGTCCACCATTGGAACAGCCAGAGGAAAAGCTTTTCCTCTCTGTCTGAGATGGGCTGACGCTGGGGGTTGAATCCTTCCCACAGTAGATGAGGACTGCAGGAGCCTTGCTTGCCTTACCCCACCTTTCATTGAAAAGCAGTTGCCCTCAGGATCAAGTCAAACAGGTAACTGCACCCCCTCTGATGAGATCCAAGAAACCCACCCAATGCCTCCAATGCAACCCCCATCAATGGAAACACCATGTTCAAATTCAATGGCCACCTCTCCGGTCTTGCAGTCAGGCAATCATAATCATCTGACAAGAATCCAAAATTTGTATATAGCAGGAATAGGGCCCAAGTTCACCAAACCAGATTGGGGGGATTTTATAGATAAACATTAAATTTGTATCTTCCAGGAAACCTGGGCTTTGGAACCCAAATATAGGATTGGTTGTAATAGTTTCTGGGTTCCTGCTTGTGGGGTAACAGCAGGGAGGGATTCGGGAGTTTTACTAATCTGGTTTAGTGGGTCCCTCAAATGTACTGTAAATGATTTGGATTTGGGGTGAGATGATTTGCAGAGTCTTGTTCTTTCAGCACATAAAGAGATTCCTTTCTTGTTAATCAACCTATATGACAGAAGTGTGTAGAATCGCAGAGAATCAGAAACTCTGCACAAGTTAGACAATCTCCCTGTAGAGTACCAGTTGATAATAGTGGGGAATTTTAATGCTACCTTTGAGCACTAGTTAGTGGCCCAGGATCTAACTCAGTTAGAGAGCATACCTGAACAGACTGTGCCTGTAAGCACACGTTAACTAGAGTAGTGTTACAGGTAGTGGGCATCACACTGGCACATTGGCTCCAAGCATATAACAGTTGAATGCCCATTTGGCCCCAACATTCAGACGCGGGATGTACAGGAGCCACATAGATTATATCCTATTAGTTATTCACCTGTGAGAACAAATGGCTGAAATGGTGGTATTAGACCATGAAGATCGCGATCACGATCCTCTAACACTGTCCACTTGTAACCTTTTACCCTGTATGCTTCTCCCATTTCAGCTAGTTTTGACCAGCAACTTAAGATGACCAACAACAGGAGAAACGTCAAGTGGGAAGAAGTAGAATGCTTTCCTACTACTATCGCTATTTTGTATCAGTCGCCAGCCATGCATATGGAATCTATGACTTCACATTGGTGTGACCCTAGGAGGATAGTTGATAAGCATTTGACTTTCTATTACTTCCTCAGTACCATATTTGTGTCTGAAGTATCAGGGAAAATCGGGACCAGGCCAAACAAATCGTTTACCAAAAGGTGCAGAGAAGCCAAGACAAACCTGTTGAAGGCAATTAAAGCAGGTGACAAAAATGAGATCAGATCAACCAGAGCAGACTAGAAGCAGTAATTAACCCAGGCAAGGAGGCAGTGTGCGGGGGAAGTTGGGATGACCTACTTGATGCAGTCAGGATTAATGAGCAGAGCTGTTACTGGAAGCTGGTAGGCAGCTTCAATGGGAATACCACTTCCCATACTGGGGCTTCAATTCTGCCGGGTGAATGGGTGGTGCACTTCAGTTCCCTCTACTCAGCTTCCGACGTGTCCCAGTATGAAAACTTTAGTTTTACTAGGACTGAGGCAACAGCCACTCTTGAGTTCTCTATATCTGAAACTCAATTGGCTGTCAATTCAAGCTAGGTAAAGGCCCAAGTCTCGATAAAGTACCAGGTGACCTTTACAAATCTAATACGAACATTTTAGTGCCCTATCTCAAGACTGTCTGTAATGCAATTGCATCTGGTGCTACAATTCCACCTACATGGAAGGGGGCTGAGATAATGCCCATTTTTAAAAGGGGTAATCCAAGCGATCCATCCAACTTTCAGCTGATCCGTCTGCTGGACGACCTACAGCAGATTTTCTGTAAGCGGATGTTCGATCGGCCGTTGGATTGGATTGAGAAGGGTGGTGCCATCTCAAGTCTGCAAGCAGGATTTTGACCAGCGACCAGTGCTCTAGACCAGGTTTTTAGATTCTCACAGATTAAATTGAAGATGGTGGATATTAGTGAGGGGTATTTGTGTGTAGATTTCATTGACTGTGGTGCAGCTTTTGACCTAGTTCGAAGAAGGAAGTTATGGGATACACTGCAAGAGCTGGGGGTCCCGCTAGAACTGCTCAGCCTCATTGTTCACATCAACAAGGGCACATTTGCACGGATTAGGCATGGCAACCAGGGGGAGCTAATTGATCCAGTCAGGATTGAGAGGGAGGCACGCCAGGGTTGCATCCTGGTGCCCACTCTCTTTCTTTTGTATTTTAATAACTGTTGCCCACTCTCCTGGTGCCCACTCTCTTTCTTTTGTATTTTAATAACTGTATTGGATACCTGAGCAGTTGTGTTAATGACTCTCCTATTTTGGCGGGGCAAAAAATACCAGGGTTGTTTTATGCTGATGATACCATTTTGCCCGCTAAAACTAGGATGGATCTCCATGTAGTAAATAATTTCTGTGCATTCTGTAAGGATTGTGGGCTGGAGGCTGATGATCTCTACAAGGAGGAAGAAACTGGATGTTATGGTGACTCTGAACACTGAGGGGCATATTTATACTCTGTTTGCGCCAGATTTGAGTTAATTTGTTTTACGCAAACAAGGCGCAAACTTAATTCCATATTTATATTTTGATGCTAGAACTGCCTAGCGTCAGAACTTTGGAGTTTGCGTCATTTCCAGGATGCATGAAACTGCCTTGCGTCAATGAGATGCAAGGTAGGTGTTCCCATCCAAAAAATGACTCAAACGCCCTAGTGCCATATTTATCCAACAGGGCAAAAAAGATGCATGAGTGGGATGCGGACTCGAAAAATGACACAAAGCCTGATTTGCATCAAATTTGAACGCCTGGGTAAGGGCAGGCATTAAAATGGGGCAAACACACCACTACTTAAGGAAAACACACACAAGCATTGCTGAAGAAGAACAACATGGAGGTGCTACGGATGCAGCATGCCAGACGACGCAGAGCACAGGACCAACAGCAGTAGCCACCACCACCCCAGCATGGCCCCCAAAGGCAACACGGAAGGCAGGTGAGGGTCTTCAGGACCAGGACAACCCTCCGGAGCCTCAGGGAACAGGATATCATCTGGTGCTACAGACTCAACTGGCAAGCCATACAGCAGCTGCTGCACCAAATTGAGCCACAGATAACAGCCAGCCTGCAGACACCACACAATATACCACCGGTGACCAAGCTGCTAGCTGTCCTGCACATGTTGGCAAGTGGCTCCTTCCAAACAACGGGTGCCCTGGTCACTGGGGTATCACAGCCCTCATTCTCTGCCTTCCTTCCCAAGGTCCTAGATACCATCATCTCCTTCACACCCCGCCACATCAGCTTCCCCAACACAAAGCAGAAGCAGCAGGAGATCATACAGGGGTTTTACCAAATACATGCTTCCCTCATGTGCTTGGTCCAATTGACTGCACCCATGTCCGGATTGTACCATCTGCTGTAACAGAGCATTTATACCGGAACAGAAAGCACACCCACTCCATTAATGTGCAGGCCATAGTTGACCCCCATCGATTGTTTACCAATATCTTGGCCAAGTATCCTAGGAGTGTACATGATTCCCTCATCTTACGCCACAGCACCATCAATCTGCACTTCCAGGATGGACGATATGGCAATGGCCTTCTTGACGTTAAGTCCATAAGTCCATAAACCTAGCAATATACACACGGCACAGCAACCCTGTAGGACACACAATACATACACGACTACATTGACATGTGGGCAGAAAGACACTGAGGTGTGACACAGGTAGTTATGTTGTACACCCTGACACAATGGGATACACACCTATGGAAAAATGACAGCTGCCTATAACAATAGATGCCACTCTTGAGCTACAAGGGACCAATGTCAAAGCACACAGTGACAATGACATGGCCTGCCTTGGAAGTACAACTTCCAAGAACCATTTACTATTACACTAGGCCACATAGTCAATTCCACACCTTCCCAAGCAATAAGTACTGTGGAAGGGGCATGCAATGTGTGTTGCTGCAGGTCAAACACCATGAGACACATAGTATGATGATGCTGACTCACATGTAGGTGACAAGGAAATACTGAGACAGTCCCAGGTTACTGGGAGCAAGTTGGGTAGTGTAGGTGCATGGTTGCACATGAGCCACTGGCAGATGGAACAACAAAGGTCTACATAGAACCAAGTCACACATGGTCATTGTCAGTACTGAACACCTCAGTGCTGCCAACTTAGGGAGATATGTTGGGCATTGTCACCAAGCCTAATCAAAGGGCCTCCCTTCTGGATTTCATCAGCAATGACATATGTATAAGTGGATGGGATGTCCACGACATGTAGTGCAACCATGTTACAACCACATTAGAATCCATTGTGTGTGTGGAAGTATTATATCCCCTCCAGTGAAACATGTTGCTCAGTACACAACGCATGGAACATACATACTGACCAGCAGTTTGGAAACTAAACCATATATATCAGGTCGAGGAGGTAAACACAAGTTGTTAAGTCAAACAACCCAATGCAGAACAACCTCACAGAAGCCCAGGATCGCTCACAATGCCACAAACACATATGAGTCACAGACGTCACAAGATATCAACTGCCATGCTACATGACATTCCTGGTGCAAGCACTAACAAAATAGTTACTCCTATTTTCTTTTTCAGCTGATCAGGGTTACGGGATCCAGCCATGGATCATGACATCATTCCACAACCCAAGCACAGAGCAGAGCGTACACCATTGTGGAACGGACCTTTGCCATCCTAAAGTCCAGATTCAGATGCCTGGCCATCACAGGAGGCAGCCTTCTATTTGCCCCAGAAAAGGTCTGCAAGATCATATTGACTTGTGCCATCCTGCACAACATTTGTGTTAGGAGGAACATTCCCCTATATGAACCTGAGCAAGCACTGCCTGAGGAGGAGGAGGAGGCGGATGGTGCCAGGGAAAATGAAGGGGAACATCCAAAGACAGCTGCAGGAATGCGCCGCAGACAGCATATTGTTCAAAACTTTTTTCACCAATGGTCACTCTAAACACATTGCTAGGATATGTAATTAAACACCTCACTTTATCATACAATCCTGCCCTGGTTACTTATTTCTCCATCACATGTTCTTTAGCAATGTGAGTATTACCTGAGGGAGCATGTCACAAAAGACAAATCTGACTACTTCTGATGCAACATCACATGTGATGCGTATGATTGTACAGCAAACATCACACACATATTAAAAAAACATCTTTTCAATTTCACATATGAAGAACGAAATCATAGGACCACAGCATATGACACACATCCACGTTGCCAACATGGTCTACTGTAGACCATGACACATAACCATGACATCTCCAATCATAAGGTAAATAAGTGCCTCATACATACAATCACAGTAGTAACAGGAATGTATGAACAGACCTCTGACATTAGTAAGTGTGACATTTGCTATCTCTGCAAGGAGCTTGTGTGGCAAGAGGTGCATCAATCCTGAAAGCATGAGTGTCCCAGGTATGACAAGCAATTGTCACAACACATGCCCTGCACAGTCCATCCATGGTAATATGTCCTGCAACTGCAATGTGTTAAGTCTCTGCCCTCCCTTCTCTAGGGGGACTGTAAATGGACTATCTGTACCCAGGGAATCATCATTTACACTCACCCATTCTGACTCCTGTTTGCTTCCCTTTTCCATATGGCATGCTATAGAAGAACTACATTAGCCTGCATGGATGTCAGAACCCATATTGCACTGCCTGGTAGTCGGTAAGACCTGTAATCGTCTGTCCATAGCTTCCTATGGGAAAGGTCAGTTTGTCCCCTTATACTGGATTCTCCACTCCAGGACTTGTGAGAGACTGAAGCTGCACACGTCTGTGAGCTCTCTTGTGTAGCCCAGCCATGTGACTCTGCCCTGGCCTTGCTGCTGCCTGGAACAACTTAGAAGCTTCCATTCCCTGAAGCTCCTCATCATGCATTGGAGTACAATTAATTTGTGTACCAGAGCCCTTGTTGGATTGTGTTACAGTCCGGATTACGCCTGAACCTGCTCTCTATTTACACAGTGCTTTTCTTGCTTGTTCCAGTCAGATTCTGCACCCTGTTTCTCAGCCTTGTTCATGTTTCTGCCAGAGCCTGCTTTCTGTTATCCAAACCTGTTCCAGTCTTTGCGTCAACCAGAGCCTGTTCCCTATGCCTGCCTTTGCCTCCTAGTTTGTTCCCTTGCCCTCTGTTTCCTCTTGGGGTATTGTGTCTGGTAAGTACTCAGTCCTCACCTGTATAGAATTGTTTAATTTTCTATTTGTTCTGGTACCTGGTTTCCAGGAGGCTAATCCAGCCCCCATCCTTTGTCTAGTTTTGCATGTAGTCATTAGTGCCTAACAGTGACAGTGTGCTACGGCTGTCTTCCAGGATTTGTTACTGTGTCTCCAGCCCGATAAAACAAGGGCTAGTCTTGTGTCTGTAAGGACAATCCATGTTTGTGCTGTGAGGGTCCAGACACAGATTCACTTCTGCTGCCACCTTTCTATGGGGCTTGCGTGGTGATTAGTTGTGGGAATAATCTGCACAGAGGCACTGATGTTCCCTGTTGCTGTGGGAAGGTCAGAGCCCTACCCTGTGTACAATCTTAGTGATGAGCCCTGCTTGTTTGTCCATTACTGAACTGTTACATATTTGTCCACACTAAGGTTGCTCTGTATTGACTCTTCTGTATTATGTGCCTTACCATAGCTTCCCTATCCCCTTGTATGCCTTTAGCTGCTCTTCTGCTTTAGGACAATTCTGCCTTGCAATATACTCTGTGAACTCAAGGGTTGCCCCAACAGACTCCTGACTAGACCTGCATTAAACTGTAACACCATGGAGCCCAATACTGACACATGGTACGCATGCCCACACACTTGAACTGGACACTTTTGTGCAATGAATGCACCTCTGAAAATATGTGAACACATGCAGCCAGGGCTCACAGCAACATAAGTAACATAGGTCATTTTCATTAGTCAAACTGACGTGTACATAACAATTGTATGATTGGAATTGAGGCACAGTGTCACAAACACTGTACCTTCCAAACATGTATAAATGGCCGACATATGGGTAGTTTGCACACAAGACACCATGAAGTCGTAGTCAACAATTAATGACATGTGAGGGGTAACATATTTGACATAGCCCTCATAAGCCATCCTCAATCATCCCCGTGTATTGCTTGTCGTGGGAAATGTAATGTCCCTAAAGTCAAACAACTACACACATTAAATGAGTCAACACATATTTCAAACAGAAATCATGACTGTCGTACATCACTGATTGCCATCTGATGTTGATACCCATTTGTAACACATTCATACATGACCATTACGCCAAATGCATTGCTTGCCGTTCCAGCAGAAGCACACATATAGATGTAACAGTTAATTCACACACAAAACACACAGACCATGATTATACTTTTGAAGTGCAGCCTTGCCGTCATTTGTTTGCGTATATTGTATCTTTTTGTGTCTATCTTGTGTCTTTTTGTGTAGTCTCTTTGTATATTGTACTTGTGTAAGTGTTTTTGTGTATTTTAGTGTTGTCTGAATTGTATTTGTACTATCGGGTGTCTGTTTGGGGGTTAGGTTAAGTGGGTTAGTTGGGGTTTGTAATTTGGGTTGTAAGTTTCCTTTTTTCTGATTATTTTTCCTTACTTTTCACTTTTAATCTTGAATCTTGAAATTTTGTGCTATAACATTTTAGGAAGGGTGGGGCTGAGCCACATGGGTGAGGAGGAGCTTGGGGCCTTTGTGTATATGGTGTGCCACTTTCTACCGATGATGCTGGAGTTGGGGGGGCCATGTGATACAGGGGTATCACATGGAGGCAAGGTGGCTGCGTTGGGCCAAGATGCTCTTCCACCTGAAACGTATGTTCAACACATCAAGGAACGAGCACCAGCTGAAGCATCGCTGGGCTGACCTGGTGGCCCGAGAACAGGACCTGCTGGACCACCTAGGTGTTGTGATCGGTGGCCCTGTTGGTAAGTATCACATTGACAAATTTGTACTGTAGAATGCTCCTGAGTGACAGTAGCAGATGTCTTGACTTGTCTTGACGTGCTGCATGCAATGTTTGTGGCCATGTGGAATGCAAGTAGAACAAACTGTTAGTGTACCAGTACTGAGATGTATTACACATGTTTATACATGTTAACAATGCAGTCCAGAGCTTCGTTGAGCCATGTCGACAATTACTTAGGGCCATATGTACCAAGCTATTCATAATTTTCACAAACAGCCTAGTTTTCTGAATTTTTTGTGTTTACATCAGGAAAAATATTCATTCTAATGCACAACCCCAATTTTGCCATTTCGCTATCACATTGCACAATCACAAAACACGGTTTGCTAGTGGCATTTAGGAATGGGCGTTCCTATCCTATTATTGAGTCGCAGGCCACTGATTGTTCATTTCTTGGGCAAAAATGCTGGCACTAAACAATTGCAGTTACCATCCGGTTCAAGTTAGTGCTAACCCATTTGCAAAAGGGGAGGGGTTCCCATGGGATCCCTTCCCCTTTGTGAATGCATGGCCAAAAATTGATTCTGAGCAGGAAGTTGTGCCACAGACCATTGTCTGATTCCAAAAAAAAAAAATCTGTCATACTATAGGTTTTTGAAATACTTTCTGTTTACCCCTGCTGAAATAAGGCTGCAATTAAACAAATATTTACATCCCTATTTGAAAGCAGTCACATAAATGGTGGTCTACTGAGCCCCGCAGGCCAGCATCCCAGTGAGTGCCGCCATTCCCAAGGGGTTTGCAAAATGAGACCTACCTCATCATTATTCATGAGGTAGGTCATTTGCTACCCAATTTCTGAATTGCAAACAGTGTCATTCAGAGTGTTCTATCTCAGATCATCCAACTTGCCAATTGATAGTTGCTAAGTCTCTCAATGTGTGACTCACAAAACCTGATATTGGTACATATGGCCCTGAGTAACACATTTCAGGTGCAATGACAACACCTGTGCCCATGCATTCTGTCAATGATGATCACCTAAGACACTGTCAGCATACCATATTTCACTGTTTTGGGACAGCAAAGTGGGCTATTCATGTTTAGTGCTACATTGTCATCATTACACACACATGATCCCTGCCATCATGTTGGCATAGGGGGCATATACGGCTTAGGGGACACCACCAATTGGGCATTCGCTACCTATATACAACTGTGCCACATCTTTTATGGACCACTGAATGCACGATAATTGCTGAAAATTGACCCACATGTTACAAATCATGACATGGAGTACCATCTGAAATGGATTAGCCACAAACCCTTGTAGTCAGGTTTAGCACCACATGATTGTTAGGCCCAGTGCATGTGTGCATATATGTGTCTATCACTCACTGGAGTGTCAGTGTCAATGCAAGTTTGCAGTGGTATGTCTGTTGGAGTGTCTACATGCAGGATCAGCAGCTCACTCATATAAAATGTCACACACTGTGATATGTTGTCCACACGTTTGTACAGTGACCAGACATTGAGCATATATTTCTTTTCCATGTCTTACAGGTGGACCGGCCCCCTATACCATTGGGGAAGTGGCTCGATTTGAGGACCCAGACGTAGCCAGTAAGTGTGAAAGTGTCTGTCCTGTGTAGTGATTGTAGCTGTGTGTGAGTGACTCCTGTGTGTTGCACTCATTGCAAGATGTGATGACCTGGCATGTGATCTGATATATTACTTGACTGGAGGCTGACATAGTGTTCCATGCCAGGGTTAGACATTCACAGGCAGAGTCATATCTTGGGAGTCTTGTGCTGCGCAATAGGCAGCAGCATGTGAACAAGGTGATTAGTAGCCACATGTAGGCCCACATTGGATTTGGAAGTGCTCCAGTGTCAGAATATTGTCAGCATGTCATACTCTCATTTTCACAAGACTGTGATGCATCAGTTTTCAACACAAAATTGCGCATGCCTGTATTGTAATGTAGATGTAGGACTGTACGGGTAACTGTCCCCCAGCATCTAACCCCATATGTTGTACTCCATTTACGTGGCTCTTAAGTGGTATGTAATAGGCGTGCATGCAGGTCAAGGACAGGCATGTGCTGGCATCAATGTGGGTGATTTTGGAAATGTGTTGGCAGATCAGGTGTTGATGGTTGTCCACAAATGGAAACATGAATGTAGATGTGATTGAACAATGGCTACCTCACTCCTAGTGGGCAGGACTCCTCACATGTGTTCCACTCACTAAATCCATGTACAGGTGGACATGGCTTAGTGGTTGTCCTTGATAGTTGTGATGATGTATTGCATGCCCATCCCCCCTGAGGCACAGGGTTAGGGGGATAACATATATGTAGGTAGGTGTGATGGTCACAGTGTAGATGACAGTCATCTAATTCAAGCATGCATGTGTTCCAAATAACACTGACCCCTTATGATTAGCAACGGCATACCATCCTGCCAATTACATCTACAAATCACTGGTCTTGGGTGCCTTGAAGTTGATCCAGATGGTAGGGATTAGTCAGTCTGGCACATGTTAAGTATTTGCTGCATTTACATTGTGACACTTTGCACTACATAAATGCACAGATCACTTTATTTGGTACACACCTTGTTGTGCTTTGCTGTGCTCTTATATACTTGATGGTTAGGCAGCATTGCCATGTAATTCCTCAGGGACAATATATCATCTGTACTGTGATTTGGACAGCATGTGCAATTTGAGGTAGAGTCTTAGATTATCATCTGTACATGCATCTCTCAATGATGACACTAATGGTTGCCTGTCTCATTTTTACAGCTGCCAACATGAATGCCGCAGAGATAAGGGATTTCCAAAAGTGGGCAGTGAGGTACAGGCACATCTTGGATGTGGAGTCTGGGTTCCGGATGATGGCAAGTCGCTATCGGAGAGAGAGAGCCACAGGAGCATGGCGGGCATTCAGCCAAGGGGGACCGGCATTGGCCACAACAGGTGGAGCCACGACTACAGCCAGTGGCACAGTGGCCACCAGTTCATCAGCCCTACCTGCTGCACCCTCAACCTCGAGAACAAAACCCACAACACCTGCTGCACCGTCTATTCCAGCACCCACCACCACAACACCTGCAGGAGCAATTACGTCAAGTACACAGACCACCACATCAGCTGCTTTGGACATGGCCGCAATATCACAGCTAGAGAGGGACATGAGGAAAGTCCTAAAGAAGCTTGAAACTCTACAGCGGGACGTGGACAGAAATAGCCGGAGGCTGAAGTCCATCAAAAAAACTCTAAAGAGGGCAAACCTCTGAACTCCTGCCTTACCTCACCCCTAATTCCGTCCCCTCCGTCCTCTTTCTTTACTCACTTTTTTAGTGGGTTTAGGGGGTTTAGTGATAGGTTAGAGTAGGCTAGTAGTTTAGCTAGGATAAGTAGGTTGGGGTGGGGGGTTCATATTATTATATGTTAGTTTGTGGGTGGGTGGGGGGTTAATGTTGGTGCTTTTGTGTATTCTATTTAAAATATATATATATATATATATATATATATATATATATATATATATATATATGTATGTACTGTATATATATATGTATATATATATACAAAAATAAAAAAGAGAAAAAATGATATATTAGTTTAGTATTAGTTAGTATCTGTTTAGGTTAGTTAATGTTGTCCTACATGTGTCCTGTCATATGAGGGGGGTGGTGGGGCAAATGTTTAAAGTGTTTTGTTAAATCTGGTAAGTAAGCTTAGCATAGGGTAGTTAGGGCCAGTTGTGGGTAATGTATAGTTAGGATAGATTAGGTTAGTATAGCTGTGTGACATAGTTTTAAGTTCCCTTTGTACATAGTTATTAAAGTTTTAGGTACTCCTTTACGATTTTTGTCATATGCTTGGGGATCTGGTTCTTTGCATGAGTGTATAGTGCCAAATTTCTGATGGCCTGTGTATTCCGTCCTGCATCCACATCCCACTCTTGACATGTTAATTCCCATTTCCAACTGAGCTGTCACATTGGCAGCTACAATAAAGCTAAATCTCACTGCATCTGCCAGCCATTGTACCACCACTCAACATCACTATAGTTCCCATGTATTTGACAGGTAGGTGTGATTTTAAAGCTGTCATCGTTTGTGTCCTGTGTTGGAATGTTGGGCACTGTGGGACGTCTGCCTGCAGCCTGATGTTCATGTGAACACTGCTAAACTGAGTAGTGTCAATTTCTGATGAGGTCAAGTGTACAGAATTCACGCCTATGTGTTTTAATTGTACTCCCAGCTGACTTTTTTGGCAAAACACTCTTACACAGCCATTCCTGCTGTATGTTGTGGATGTGGCATGTATGTTTTGAAGCACATCTCACATACACAATGACTTTCTCATAGGGGATGTGGCCAGCATTGCGTTTCATCTTGTAGGTACCTTGGGCCTGAAATATACTATTATTACACTACATTTGCATAACTTTTTAACCCAACAGCAGCGCAAACTTACAAATTACAAATATATTTTGTAAGTTTGGGCTGCTTTTACTTCGAAAATGAGGCAAAAGCAGCACAGAAGAGTTAGAAGTCCTGGCCGTTGTGCGTAAATATCTGCTCACATTATTTCTGCACTCTGGTATTGACACTCTGGGACCATTGACATGTTACATGCATCACAAATCTCCTGCAAAGTAGATGTGTCACATTACACAGAGACAAAGTGGTTGTGTAGGTGCTGTTTATTTTAAAGTGCTGTAGTGCAATATTTACATAGACCAGTTCTGTAACCCCATTAGTGTGAAGCATTCCATTGTGAATCTACATAAGTGCAAGGTTGAGGGACATGTCATCGGACATGCTGAGATGAAGTGTCATTCAGCGCGGAGGAACATGAATTGCCAGTTGAGTAGTGAGAGACAATTGCAGTCCATAGTGGTAAGGTTAACAGTGTGTCGGTGAAGAGTGCATGTCACCAACTGTAGCAACACTGGCATGTTGTCAAGCACAGGACAAAGGAAAATCAGTGCCCATGTTGCATGGGCTGGTGCTACCGGGTACTCCTACGGGTGAAGATGATTTTTTCCACATCTTCATCCTCTGATGTGTGTGTCATCTCCTCTGCCCTTGATGATGGTGGTGGTGAGTTGAGGGGGCAACACACATTTCAGTGGTTGGAGAAGTGGACTCCAAATTCCCAGCAGCTGCCATATGTGGAACTAGATATGGCATAACTGCAGCAAGGAGGAGCTGCTGAGTATTGAGTATGGCAGCAACATCCCTGTGGTAGGCAGCCATGTATGCCCTGAGGGAGTCCAGCTTGTTGTCAGGCATGCAGCTGCAAGATTGGGAGGGCAGGTGTTGTGGCACCTCCCTCACAGCAGTAGTGAAGTCCCCCACACACTGTTGGACTCGTTGCAGTAGTGATTGTGTGACTTGTATGGCTGCTGACTATTCTGCGGATGTCATCATGCACATGCGCATCCCCTCAAGGCTGGCTGCCATAGTTTGCATCCCCACCCGCACCTCCTTGGCCAGCTCCCGCTGTACTCCCACAACTGTCCTCTCAAAGGTGGTCCCAGTGTCATCAGAGTCCTCAGCTGTGTTTGAGCTGGCAGGTCGTACTATTGGGGTGGTGGGTGGGTCCTCTGGGACGGCTGCCACATGTGTGCTCCTCCTTGCGACTGGAGTTGGTGTCTGGAGGGTTCCTGGGACATCTCGGAGGGTTTCCTGACTGATGGTTGTCAGCTGGTCATCCATGTCATCAGGGTAGTCCAGGGCAGACAGATCCACAGGAGAGCCATCGTCCTCTGCAATGAGATATTGTACAATTAGTGTGTCTGTATTGTGGCAGTTGTAATGTGATGTCACTGACTTCCTATTGGTGTTACGTGGTAATCTTGGTTGCCATGCATTGTTCCTGTCATTAATGTTTGCAGTCTCTCAGGGCTATGCCCCACCTGCATGTCAAAATTGTGGCTTGCCACCTTCTTGTCCTCATGAACCCTCCCTCTGCTTCCATTAGCATGGTGAGGCCTTGCAATACTTGTTGGTGTGCTGATGCCATATGCACCACAAATAACAATATGGCCCTGTCCCAGTCTATTGTTTTACAATGATACTGAGACCTAGCACTATACCATGTATTACATTTCATGAAACGATACATGTGTCACCATTGGTAGTTTCTCATGTTGATGTTTGCGTATGTGTGCTACATTGAATTGCACTGATGGGCCTGGCTGAGTTCCATTTCCTCTTATGACTTTGTGGGTGTGTTTGCCTAGCTACACACATATGTCTCCCCCCTCAATGCTGTTGTCTAGGCACTATGACACCTGAGATGTTGCATGGTGGCATTGCAGCTATTGTGACACAGGCACAGGGGTTGACCCTGGAATGGGCAGCATGGGTATGAGATTACTGTTGTGTACTTCATAATGTATGTGACAGTGCCTGATGTTTATTGAGTCTATGGACAGGACCAGTTGACAGGAGTTGCACTTGGATAGGGATTGATGAGGATTGATCACGTAGTTATACTGATCCCTCATTTTGAGTGTGTTTGTGCCATGGGCACCTAACTGCCATTTCCTAATTGACCAGCACACGCAGCACAGGTAGTAGTGACAAATGTCAATGGTAAATGCAGCTTGAGCCAATGGCCTGAGACTGTGCAGTGTCCTCTTACATTCTGACAATACCAGCTGTCCTGTGACAGCAGCCCAGGTTTATGTTCTACCCTACCCTCCTGGTCTGTTTCAGCATTTCCAGCAGACTTGGCATGTGGTATACCCCCATGCAGAGGTTCAAAAAGAAAAAAGGGAGCACACTGCCTCACACTCAAGCAAAAAGTTAGCCCCAATGCATCATGGTAAATGCAGTCACTTCGTTTTGTGCTGAAAAAGTAATCAAAAGTCTTTCACCTAAGTAGGTGCAGCAAGTGCTGTGTATCTCTGGACACGTGTTTCTAGGTTTAGCCCGTCATCAGCAGAGAGCAGCCAAGTCTGTGGGGTTGCTTGAAATGCCGCCAAAAGTCTTCTCAGGTTTATGTACCACTCACTGGCGCACAGGTGCCTCTCCAGAGCTCGTCAGCTCGTTAGATCAAGGGAGCAGTCATTGGACAAAAAGAAAAAAGGGAGCACACTGCCTCACACTCAAGCAAAAAGTTAGCCCCAATGCATCATGGTAAATGCAGTCACTTCGTTTTGTGCTGAAAAAGTAATCAAAAGTCTTTCATCTAAGTAGGTGCAGCAAGTGCTGTGTATCTCTGGACACGTGTTTCTAGGTTTAGCCCGTCATCAGCAGAGAGCAGCCAAGTCTGTGGGGTTGCTTGAAATGCCGCCAAAAGTCTTCTCAGGTTTATGTACCACTCACTGGCGTACAGGTGCCTCTCCAGAGCTCGTCAGCTCGTTAGCTCAAGGGAGCAGTCATTGGACAAAAAGAAAAAAGGGAGCACACTGCCTCACACTCAAGCAAAAAGTTAGCCCCAATGCATCATGGTAAATGCAGTCACTTCGTTTTGTGCTGAAAAAGTAATCAAAAGTCTTTCACCTAAGTAGGTGCAGCAAGTGCTGTGTATCTCTGGACACGTGTTTCTAGGTTTAGCCCGTCATCAGCAGAGAGCAGCCAAGTCTGTGGGGTTGCTTGCAATGCCGCCAAAAGTCTTCTCAGGTTTATGTACCACTCACTGGCGCACAGGTGCCTCTCCAGAGCTCGTCAGCTCGTTAGCTCAAGGGAGCAGTCATTGGACAAAAAGAAAAAAGGGAGCACACTGCCTCACACTCAAGCAAAAAGTTAGCCCCAATGCATCATCAATTTTTTTTTGCACTGTCGAATGACGGCTCCCTTGAGCTAACGGGCTGACGAGCCTTGGTGAGGCACCTGCGCACCAGAGTGGTACATAAACCTGAGAAGACATTTGGTGGCATTTCAAGCAACCCCACAAAATATGCTGCTGCTCTCTGCTGATGACGGGCGAAACCCAGAAACACGTGTCCAGAGATACACAGCACTTGCTGCACCTACTAAGGTGAAAGACTTTGATTACTTTTAATAATGTGAAATGAATCTGACGACATTTACCAAGATGCATTGGGGCCAACTTTTTGCTGGAGTGTGAGGCAGTGTGCTCCCTTTTTTTTGCACTGTCGAATGACGGCTCCCTTGAGCTAACGGGCTGACGAGCCTTGGTGAGGCACCTGCGCACCAGAGTGGTACATAAACCTGAGAAGACATTTGGTGGCATTTCAAGCAACCCCACAAAATATGCTGCTGCTCTCTGCTGATGACGGGCGAAACCCAGAAACACGTGTCCAGAGATACACAGCACTTGCTGCACCTACTAAGGTGAAAGACTTTGATTACTTTTAATAATGTGAAATGAATCTGACTGCATTTACCAAGATGCATTGGGGCCAACTTTTTGCTGGAGTGTGAGGCAGTGTGCTCCCTTTTTTTTTCCCCATGCAGAGGTTGTTGGTGTTGTGTTGTGCTGTGCCCCTGGATGCCCCTGCACAGCCCATGCACCTGTGCGTGCCCCTTTGCCTTTTCCAATGCCTGATTTTCAGGGCTGACATGCATTGTGTAGTAGGTATGTACCCCCCCCCTTCTTGCACCTGACATTTTGGCATGTCTGTCCTCTATGCAACTTACCCTGCATATGTGTTGTTTCCTGGTAGTCTGCACTGTCCTGAAATTCTTGTGATGATTTCCTCTGGGATGATGGCTGCAACCATCTCCTCCATCTCGTCCAGGTCCTCTTGCGGTGCTGGACTCCCACCTCCGGTCTGCAGTGCTGCCTTCCTATTCCTTGCCATTTTCTCCTTTGTCCTGTGCTTGCAGTCATGCCAGCGTTTCTTACACTCAGTGACAGTTCTCCTGACCTCTGCCACACTGTTAATCTTGTCCCCAGTCTGTTGCCAAATTGCCTCTCTCCTTCCAATTGGCAATTTAGAGGTGATGAATAATTGATGCTGGTGCTCCATCACCTCTCTGACCAGAATTTAATGCTCCTCTGCGCTGAAGCGACACTTCCCCTTCTTCTTGTCTCTCTCCTGAGTCTTGTCTGTGTCCTCCTGGATGGTACTTGGTTGATTGAGGTCTCCCTGGGGTCTCTCCTGGCTTCTGGGATCCATTTTGGGGCTCCTTAGCACTGTTTGCTGCGTTTGCATCACATTTTGAGGCTTTTGCAGTGAAAAATGGTGCATATCCATTTTGCGGCGTTGTTCCATGTCGCAAACCGGATTAGAGTCATTTTTTCAGCATTAACATCATTTTGCCTTACGACAGGGCGCAATGGTTAGCATCAGGAAAAATGGCTCTAACCTGTTCTTAGCGCCACCATGCGTCAAAGTATAAATTTGACGCACGGGTGGCGTTAAGAAATGGCTTTAGCCAGCGGTAAAATGTTTGACGCAAAACTGCGTTACCGCAGTTTTGTATCAAAAAGTATAAATCAGGGCCTGAAGGAAAGTCATCAAACTTCACTACCTGGGAGTGAGATTAGTGGATTTGGGCTATTGAGGACCGCAAATATTGAAAAGCTCACAAGCTATCAGTTACAGAGCAGGGGCGATATGTAGGATGGCAAAAAAGCTCAGTATTTTCCTGTTATCCCTGCAATGGACATATATAAAATGCAGGCAAGGGAAGCAGCTCTGTTGTGGGTTTGAGTTGTGGGGCCAGAGCAATTTAAACAGTCTTGGTGTAAAGGAAAATTATTTCCTTAGGAATATTACAGGGCTAGGGAGAGGTGCCCCTCAGACTTGACCTCAATATTTATTCAATAACCATCCTGGCAATTTTAAAAACCCTACTTTACTGGATTTGCATATCGAGAACAGAGGAACTGCAGAATTACAGGGCTGGCCTTAGGGATATACTGGGACGGGCGAGAGCAGTAGAGAAGGAAGGATGGCTGAGGAATCCTAGGACCATTTGGGCAAAGCTAGGGTTCCCAGAATTCTGGGCCACTCCAGACGCAATACTGTTGAATGCTGTGTCCACTCTAAAGCAGAAATTCTGGGAGAAGGTTTCCTCTCGGATTGTCCAATCTGGCGATAGTGATCCACTGGTCTGTGGTTTCCTCCAATTTAAGCATGAACCTGCAGCAGAGTATTTTCTGGATGTGATCCGACCAGTCTGTGCCCTACCCTTGTTTTAACAGTTTGGATATGGCACTCTGCCTACACCCACCTTCACTGCTTGTTCAGCTGCCTCTGCAGAGGGTGATAAAAATTGCAAATTGTGCTGTATGACGAAACAGATGAGTATCTGCTCTTTTTCTTTCCCAGATATGAAGTCCCCAGGCAAAGATGGATTATGCGCTGCTGCAAAAATCTTTTTATACTTGACCAAGCCAATGCCTTCAGAATATGTAAGAATGATTCCTCAATCCTGATAGTGACAACAGTCAAATTTATATTTGTATCCCGGACTATTAGGTATTAGGTGTTCAATTGACGTCTCACAGTAGGATCTGGGTTGTCCAAAAGATGGGCTGCCAAATAAATTGTTTGGGGGGCTTAATATATAATTTGCTGCTATCATGTTGGAGAATTGGAAGTTTTACATTAGTGATTTTAGAGAATGTTTTTATTGTATTATATTGAATTGCAGGAAGTTTTTTTAGGATTTTTTAAGAAGGTTTTTATCGCATTTTGTTTGATGGCTGTAATAATTTGTACTATGTTTGACGATGAAATGTATTATTTCGAGCAGTCAATAAACTTTGAAACTTTGATAACGGGTAGCGCGCCTTAAGTTTAGGTTTTTTAGGATCCTTCACCGTTGGCACTGGTGCCCTGAAAGGTTACACAATGCCCATCTTGATGCCCAAGTTGCTAGGGATGCAGCTTATTCGGCTGTAATATAGTCCATATTTTAATTGGGTTTGGGACCATTTGTGAGAGGGTCACGTTGTAGACAGACCTTTCACTGCTCAGCTGGTGTTCCTACATGATACTTTTGACCTCCCTTCAGTGACCCAACATGTTAATAGATGACTCTCCACCGCTCTCGGGGTTGCGAAATTGGTGATTTTGTTTCTTTGGACATTAACTCTAATACCCAGACAGACAGACAGACAAAGTAACTTTATTCGGTCTAACTTGAGACCATCAAAGTGCACAAAACATTATTTCAAACATCAATCATTATATATATGACAGATAATCTTAAAATTTTAAAACAGTTAAGAAATTTAAAAACGACTATAAAAGATGTACACAAGGACAAGAAATATATTTGTTTATATTACTTCTAGATCCAATATATGCAATAAAAAATCTATAAAAAAGAATCAACTCATCATAAATATTTTTCAGCTCTATTCAAATAGAGCACATTTAACGTCTAATTAAATGGTGGCTATGCACAAGTAAAAAACATCCAAGTCACTTCCAGCAATACCTTTGATCTAATCATTCAAAATAGCATCCCTAAACCGTTAATTTTACACTATCAGTACACTATAGAACCTATCTCAATTTAATTCTCTTAAAGTGCATTTTACATGAGGTTGAATAATAGCACAAATGTGGAAATCAATCTGCCTTAAAAATTCAATGGGGCTGTACCATAGACTTTCAGTTGATTTTTGGACACAATAATGAAACTCACAACCGCAAAACATATTTCAGGAGATGCAGCAGATTGCAGATAGCTCAGACCATTTTTATATGATGGGGGTTGCAAGTATTTAAGAACGGGGCAAAGGAAGCAAGTCCGATAAACAGAATATAATTTACAAAGAAGCATAAAGTGCAATGTAGATTAAATAGAACTGTTATCACATGGACAACAAGAATGTATGGATATTCTAGTCCCTGCTACTGGAAAAGCTACCAGGTAGTGAATCAAATTTAGACTCAGCCTTGTTATGTAATACCTATGCTGGGGATTAGGTAGCTATGACAAGTATGTATTCACCCCTGAAATATTTTCAAGCTGCATAAAATTTGTCATTGACGTCATGTTAAGGTCTCTCACAATACGACCTTCTTCCCTGTACGCCAGATACTGTTTTTATCCCAGTCTTTAGTTTGTACGCAAATATCCTCAGATGATCAAAAAGAGCATGTAGGCCACGGTCATAAAAAAATCTTTTGACATTGTCAGCCAAGGGATTGCTTGCCATTTGGCCAATTTTAAACAATCTGCTAACACTAACCGACAAAATACTGCATTCGGTATAGCCCAAATTTTAATCCATAGTAACAGGGGAGCTAGGCCTATAAGGTCCTCAATATAATCTAGCCCTAATTCGAGATGAAGAATCAGACTTGCTGTACTTTGAAGTAGTGCCAATAGGTGAGTTAAAAATCTATTCTCTGCGACTTGTAGTTGCCCCGGGGGAGCTACCCCATACACCAGCACCGTAAACCCCAATTGAAATACATTTGCTTCTATATAATTGTATCAAATCCTTAATGGGTTTACCACCTAGCTGCTTTGTGTAGGAAGTTGGCTCTGTATGTGCTATTTCAAAGTAAGGAATAGCATGCACAGAGTCCAAGGGTTCCCCTTAGAGGTAAAATAGTGGTAAAAAATAGATAATACTAATGCTCTATTTTGTGGTAGTGTGGTCGAGCAGTAGGCTTATCCAAGGAGTAGTGTTAAGCATTTGTTGTACATACACATAGACAATAAATGAGGTACACACACTCAGAGACAAATCCAGCCAATAGGTTTTTATATAGAAAAATATCTTTTCTTAGTTTATTTTAAGAACCACAGGTTCAAATTCTACATGTAATATCTCATTCGAAAGGTATTGCAGGTAAGTACTTTAGGAACTTCAAATCATCAAAATTGCATGTATACTTTTCAAGTTATTGACAAATAGCTGTTTTAAAAGTGGACACAGTGCAATTTTCACAGTTCCTAGGGGAGGTAAGTTTTGATTAGTTTTACCAGGTAAGTAAGACACTTACAGGGTTCAGTTCTTGGTCCAAGGTAGCCCACCGTTGGGGGTTCAGAGCAACCCCAAAGTCACCACACCAGCAGCTCAGGGCCGGTCAGGTGCAGAGTTCAAAGCGGTGCCCAAAACACATAGGCTAGAATGGAGAGAAGGGGGTGCCTCGGTTCCGGTCTGCTTGCAGGTAAGTACCCGCGTCTTCGGAGGGCAGACCAGGGGGGTTTTGTAGGGCACCGGGGGGGACACGAGTCCACACAGAAATTTCACCCTCAGCGGCGCGGGGGCGGCCGGGTGCAGTGTAGAAACAAGCGTCGGGTTCGCAATGTTAGTCTATGAGAGATCTGGGGATCTCTTCAGCGCTGCAGGCAGGCAAGGGGGGGGTTCCTCGGGGAAACCTCCACTTGGGCAAGGGAGAGGGACTCCTGGGGGTCACTCCTCCAGTGAAAGTCCGGTCCTTCAGGTCCTGGGGGCTGCGGGTGCAGGGTCTCTCCCAGGTGTCGGGACTTTGGTTTCAAAGAGTCGCGGTCAGGGGAAGCCTCGGGATTCCCTCTGCAGGCGGCGCTGTGGGGGCTCAGGGGGGACAGGTTTTGGTACTCACAGTATCAGAGTAGTCCTGGGGTCCCTCCTGAGGTGTTGGATCGCCACCAGCCGAGTCGGGGTCGCCGGGTGCAGTGTTGCAAGTCTCACGCTTCTTGCGGGGAGCTTGCAGGGATCTTTAAAGTTGCTGGAAACAAAGTTGCAGCTTTTCTTGGAGCAGGTCCGCTGTCCTCGGGAGTTTCTTGTCTTTTCGAAGCAGGGGCAGTCCTCAGAGGATGTCGAGGTCGCTGGTCCCTTCGGAAGGCGTCGCTGGAGCAGGATCTTTGGAAGGCAGGAGACAGGCCGGTGAGTTTCTGGAGCCAAGGCAGTTGTCGTCTTCTGGTCTTCCGCTGCAGGGGTTTTCAGCTGGGCAGTCCTTCTTCTTGTTGCAGGAATCTAATTTTCTAGGGTTCAGGGTAGCCCTTAAATACTAAATTTAAGGGCGTGTTTAGGTCTGGGGGGTTAGTAGCCAATGGCTACTAGCCCTGAGGGTGGGTACACCCTCTTTGTGCCTCCTCCCAAGGGGAGGGGGTCACAATCCTAACCCTATTGGGGGAATCCTCCATCTGCAAGATGGAGGATTTCTAAAAGTTAGAGTCACCTCAGCTCAGGACACCTTAGGGGCTGTCCTGACTGGCCAGTGACTCCTCCTTGTTATTCTCATTATTTTCTCCGGCCTTGCCGCCAAAAAGTGGGGCCTGGCCGGAGGGGGCGGGCAACTCCACTAGCTGGAGTGTCCTGCTGGGTTGTCACAAAGGAGGTGAGCCTTTGAGGCTCACCGCCAGGTGTGACAATTCCTGCCTGGGAGAGGTGTTAGCATCTCCACCCAGTGCAGGCTTTGTTACTGGCCTCAGAGTGACAAAGGCACTCTCCCCATGGGGCCAGCAACATGTCTCGGTTTGTGGCAGGCTGCTAAAACTAGTCAGCCTACACAGATAGTCGGTTAAGTTTCAGGGGGCACCTCTAAGGTGCCCTCTGTGGTGTATTTTACAATAAAATGTACACTGGCATCAGTGTGCATTTATTGTGCTGAGAAGTTTGATACCAAACTTCCCAGTTTTCAGTGTAGCCATTATGGTGCTGTGGAGTTCGTGTTTGACAGACTCCCAGACCATATACTCTTATGGCTACCCTGCACTTACAATGTCTAAGGTTTTGTTTAGACACTGTAGGGGTACCATGCTCATGCACTGGTACCCTCACCTATGGTATAGTGCACCCTGCCTTAGGGCTGTAAGGCCTGCTAGAGGGGTGTCTTACCTATACTGCATAGGCAGTGATAGGCTGGCATGGCACCCTGAGGGGAGTGCCATGTCGACTTACTCGTTTTGTCCTCACTAGCACACACAAGCTGGTAAGCAGTGTGTCTGTGCTGAGTGAGAGGTCTCCAGGGTGGCATAAGACATGCTGCAGCCCTTAGAGACCTTCCTTGGCATCAGGGCCCTTGGTACTAGAAGTACCAGTTACAAGGGACTTATCTGGATGCCAGGGTCTGCCAATTGTGGATACAAAAGTACAGGTTAGGGAAAGAACACTGGTGCTGGGGCCTGGTTAGCAGGCCTCAGCACACTTTCAATTGTAAACATAGCATCAGCAAAGGCAAAAAGTCAGGGGGCAACCATGCCAAGGAGGCATTTCCTTACACAACCCCCCCCCAAACGAAAGAGGATGAGACTAACCTTTCCCAAGAGAGTCTTCATTTTCTAAGTGGAAGAACCTGGAAAGGCCATCTGCATTGGCATGGGCAGTCCCAGGTCTGTGTTCCACTATAAAGTCCATTCCCTGTAGGGAGATGGACCACCTCAACAGTTTAGGATTTTCACCTTTCATTTGCATCAGCCATTTGAGAGGTCTGTGGTCAGTTTGAACTAGGAAGTGAGTCCCAAAGAGGTATGGTCTCAGCTTCTTCAGGGACCAGACCACAGCAAAGGCCTCCCTCTCAATGGCACTCCAACGCTGCTCCCTGGGGAGTAACCTCCTGCTAATGAAAGCAACAGGCTGGTCAAGGCCATCATCATTTGTTTGGGACAAAACTGCCCCTATCCCATGTTCAGAGGCATCAGTCTGCACAATGAACTGCTTAGAATAATCTGGAGCTTTGAGAACTGGTGCTGAGCACATTGCCTGTTTCAGGGTGTCAAAGGCCTGTTGGCAGTCCACAGTCCAGTTTACTTTCTTGGGCATTTTCTTGGAGGTGAGTTCAGTGAGGGCTGTCACAATGGATCCATATCCCTTCACAAACCTCCTGTAATACCCAGTCAAGCCAAGGAATGCCCTGACTTGAGTCTGGGTTTTTGGAGCTACCCAGTCCAGAATAGTCTGGATCTTGGGTTGGAGTGGCTGAACTTGGCCTCCACCTACAAGGTGTCCCAAGTAAACCACAGTTCCCTGCCCTATCTGGCATTTGGATGCCTTGATAGAGAGGCCTGCAGATTGCAGAGCCTTCAAAACCTTCCTCAGGTGGACCAGGTGATCCTGCCAGGTGGAGCTAAAGACAGCAATATCATCAAGATAAGCTGTGCTAAAGGACTCCAAGCCAGCAAGGACTTGATTCACCAACCTTTGGAAGGTGGCAGGGGCATTCTTTAAACCAAAGGGCATAACAGTAAACTGATAATGCCCATCAGGTGTGGAGAATGCTGTCTTTTCTTTTGCTCCAGGTGCCATTTTTATTTGCCAGTACCCTGCTGTCAAGTCAAAGGTACTTAGAAATTTGGTAGCACCTAATTTATCAATGAGCTCATCAGCTCTTGGAATTGGATGGGCATCTGTCTTGGTGACAGAATTGAGCCCTCTGTAGTCCACACAAAACCTCATCTCTTTCTTTCCATCTTTGGTGTGAGGTTTGGGGACTAAGACCACTGGGCTAGCCCAGGGGCTGTCAGAGCGCTCAATGACTCCCAATTCCAGCATCTTGTGGACTTCCACCTTGATGCTTTCTTTAACATGGTCAGATTGTCTAAAGATTTTGTTCTTGACAGGCATGCTGTCTCCTGTGTCCACATCATGGGTACACAGGTGTGTCTGACCAGGGGTTAAGGAGAAGAGTTCAGGAAACTGTTGTAGGACTCTCCTACAATCAGCTTGCTGTTGGCCAGAGAGGGTGTCTGAGTAGATCACTCCATCTACTGTATCATCTTTTGGGTCTGATGACAGAAGATCAGGGAGAGGTTCACTCTCTGCCTCCTGATCCTCATCTGTTACCATCAACAGATTGACATCAGCCCTGTCGTGGAAGAGCTTAAGGCGGTTTACATGGATCACCCTTTTGGGGCTCCTGCTTGTGCCCAGGTCCACCAAGTAGGTGACCTGACTCTTCCTCTCTAGTACTGGGTAAGGGCCACTCCATTTGTCCTGGAGTGCCCTGGGAGCCACAGGCTCCAGAACCCAGACCTTCTGCCCTGGTTGGAACTCAACCAGTGCAGCCTTTTGGTCATACCAAAACTTCTGGAGCTGTTGGCTGGCCTCAAGGTTTTTGGTTGCCTTTTCCATGTACTCTGCCATTCTAGAGCGAAGGCCAAGTACATAGTCCACTATGTCCTGTTTAGGCTCATGGAGAGGTCTCTCCCAGCCTTCTTTAACAAGGGCAAGTGGTCCCCTTACAGGATGACCAAACAGAAGTTCAAAGGGTGAGAACCCTACTCCCTTCTGTGGTACCTCCCTGTAAGCGAAAAGCAGACATGGCAGGAGGACATCCCATCTCCTTTTGAGTTTTTCTGGGAGCCCCATGATCATGCCCTTTAATGTCTTGTTGAATCTCTCAACCAAGCCATTAGTTTGTGGATGGTATGGTGTAGTGAATTTATAAGTCACTCCACACTCATTCCACATGTGCTTTAGGTATGCTGACATGAAGTTGGTACCTCGGTCAGACACCACCTCCTTAGGGAAACCCACTCTGGTAAAGATACCAATGAGGGCCTTGGCTACTGCAGGGGCAGTAGTTGACCTAAGGGGAATAGCTTCAGGATACCTGGTAGCATGATCCACTACTACCAGGATATACATATTTCCTGAGGCTGTGGGAGGTTCCAGTGGACCAACTATGTCCACACCCACTCTTTCAAAGGGCACCCCCACCACTGGAAGTGGAATGAGGGGGGCCTTTGGATGCCCACCTGTCTTACCACTGGCTTGACAGGTGGGGCAGGAGAGGCAAAACTCCTTAACCATGCTGGACATATTGGGCCAGTAGAAGTGGTTGACTAACCTCTCCCACGTCTTGGTTTGTCCCAAATGTCCAGCAAGGGGAATGTCATGGGCCAATGTTAGGATGAACTCTCTGAACAGCTGAGGCACTACCACTCTCCTAGTGGCACCAGGTTTGGGGTCTCTGGCCTCAGTGTACAGGAGCCCATCTTCCCAATAGACCCTATGTGTTCCATTTTTCTTGCCTTTGGACTCTTCAGCAGCTTGCTGCCTAAGGCCTTCAAGAGAGGGACAGGTTTCTTGTCCCTTACACAGCTCTTCCCTTGAGGGTCCCCCTGGGCCTAAGAGCTCAACCTGATAAGGTTCAAGCTCCAAAGGCTCAGTTCCCTCAGAGGGCAGAACTTCTTCCTGAGAAGAGAGGTTCCCTTTCTTTTGCTGTGTTGCAGTTGGTTTCCCAACTGACTTTCCTGTTCTCTTGGTAGGCTGGGCCATTTTTCCAGACTCCAGCTCTACTTTTTCACCCTGTGCCTTGCATTGTGCTCTTGTTTTCACACACACCAGTTCAGGGATACCCAGCATTGCTGCATGGGTTTTTAGCTCTACCTCAGCCCATGCTGAGGACTCCAGGTCATTTCCAAGCAGACAGTCCACTGGGATATTTGAGGAGACCACCACCTGTTTCAGGCCATTGACCCCTCCCCATTCTAAAGTAACCATTGCCATGGGATGTACTTTTCTCTGATTGTCAGCGTTGGTGACTGTGTAAGTTTTTCCAGTCAGGTATTGGCCAGGGGAAACCAGTTTCTCTGTCACCATGGTGACACTGGCACCTGTATCCCTCAGGCCCTCTATTCTAGTCCCATTAATTAAGAGTTGCTGTCTGTATTTTTGCATGTTAGGCGGCCAGACAGCTAGTGTGGCTAAATCCACCCCACCCTCAGAAACTAGAGTAGCTTCAGTGTGAACCCTGATTTGCTCTGGGCACACTGTTGATCCCACTTGGAGACTAGCCATACCAGTGTTACCTGGATGGGAGTTTGGAGTGGAACCTTTCTTGGGACAGGCCTTGTCTCCAGTTTGGTGTCCATGCTGTTTACAGCTATGACACCAGGCCTTTTTGGGATCAAAGTTTTTACCCTTGTACCCATTGTTTTGTGAAGAGGCTCTGGGCCCACCCTCCTGTGCAGGTTTTTGGGGGCCTGTAGAAGACTCTTTACTATTTTTAGTTTTGGTTGTCTCATCACCCTTCTGCTGGGGAGTCTTTGTGACCCCTTTCTTTTGGTCACCCCCTGTTGAAGTCTTGGACACCCTTGTCTTGACCCAATGGTCCGCCTTCTTTCCCAATTCTTGGGGAGAAATTGGTCCTAGGTCTACCAGATGCTGATGCAGTTTATCATTGAAACAATTACTTAACAGGTGTTCTTTCACAAATAAATTGTACAGCCCATCATAATTACTTACACCACTGCCTTGAATCCAACCATCTAGTGTTTTCACTGAGTAGTCAACAAAGTCAACCCAGGTCTGGCTCGAGGATTTTTGAGCCCCCCTGAACCTAATCCTGTACTCCTCAGTGGAGAATCCAAAGCCCTCAATCAGGGTACCCTTCATGAGGTCATAAGATTCTGCATCTTGTCCAGAGAGTGTGAGGAGTCTATCCCTACACTTTCCTGTGAACATTTCCCAAAGGAGAGCACCCCAGTGAGATCTGTTCACTTTTCTGGTTACACAAGCCCTCTCAAAAGCTGTGAACCATTTGGTGATGTCATCACCATCTTCATATTTAGTTACAATCCCTTTGGGGATTTTCAACATGTCAGGAGAATCTCTGACCCTATTTATGTTGCTGCCACCATTGATGGGTCCTAGGCCCATCTCTTGTCTTTCCCTCTCTATGGCTAGGATCTGTCTTTCCAAAGCCAATCTTTTGGCCATCCTGGCTAACTGGATGTCCTCTTCACTGGAGTTATCCTCAGTGATTTCAGAGTTGTTGGTCCCTCCTGTGAGGGAACCAGCATCTCTGACTATTATTTGTGGAGTCAGGGCTTGAGAAGCCCTGCTCTCCCTAAGTAGGACTGGAGGGGGGGAATTTCCCTCCAAGTCACTATCTTCATCCTCTGAGTTGCCATCCTCAGAGGGGTTGGCCTTTTCAAACTCTGCCAAAAGCTCCTGGAGCTGTACTTTGGTAGGTTTGGGGCCCATTGCTATTTTCTTTAGTTTACAGAGTGACCTTAGCTCTCTCATCTGTAGATGGAGGTAAGGTGTGGTGTCGAGTTCCACCACATTCACATCTGTGCTAGACATTATGCTTCTAAAAGTTGGAATACTTTTTAAGAAACTAAAACTGGTTCTAGAATCTAATTCAAACTTTTAACAAACTTTTAAACTCTAAAAGAAATGCTAAACAGGATCTAACACAAGGCCCTAGCAGGTCTTTTAAGAATTTAGAAAACTTTTCAAATTGCAAAAATCAATTTCTAATGACAATTTTGGAATTTGTCGTGTGATCAGGTATTGGCTGAGTAGTCCAGCAAATGCAAAGTCTTGTACCCCACCGCTGATCCACCAATGTAGGAAGTTGGCTCTGTATGTGCTATTTCAAAGTAAGGAATAGCATGCACAGAGTCCAAGGGTTCCCCTTAGAGGTAAAATAGTGGTAAAAAATAGATAATACTAATGCTCTATTTTGTGGTAGTGTGGTCGAGCAGTAGGCTTATCCAAGGAGTAGTGTTAAGCATTTGTTGTACATACACATAGACAATAAATGAGGTACACACACTCAGAGACAAATCCAGCCAATAGGTTTTTATATAGAAAAATATATTTTCTTAGTTTATTTTAAGAACCACAGGTTCAAATTCTACATGTAATATCTCATTCGAAAGGTATTGCAGGTAAGTACTTTAGGAACTTCAAATCATCAAAATTGCATGTATACTTTTCAAGTTATTGACAAATAGCTGTTTTAAAAGTGGACACAGTGCAATTTTCACAGTTCCTAGGGGAGGTAAGTTTTGATTAGTTTTACCAGGTAAGTAAGACACTTACAGGGTTCAGTTCTTGGTCCAAGGTAGCCCACCGTTGGGGGTTCAGAGCAACCCCAAAGTCACCACACCAGCAGCTCAGGGCCGGTCAGGTGCAGAGTTCAAAGCGGTGCCCAAAACACATAGGCTAGAATGGAGAGAAGGGGGTGCCTCGGTTCCGGTCTGCTTGCAGGTAAGTACCCGCGTCTTCGGAGGGCAGACCAGGGGGGTTTTGTAGGGCACCGGGGGGGACACGAGTCCACACAGAAATTTCACCCTCAGCGGCGCGGGGGCGGCCGGGTGCAGTGTAGAAACAAGCGTCGGGTTCGCAATGTTAGTCTATGAGAGATCTGGGGATCTCTTCAGCGCTGCAGGCAGGCAAGGGGGGGGTTCCTCGGGGAAACCTCCACTTGGGCAAGGGAGAGGGACTCCTGGGGGTCACTCCTCCAGTGAAAGTCCGGTCCTTCAGGTCCTGGGGGCTGCGGGTGCAGGGTCTCTCCCAGGTGTCGGGACTTTGGTTTCAAAGAGTCGCGGTCAGGGGAAGCCTCGGGATTCCCTCTGCAGGCGGCGCTGTGGGGGCTCAGGGGGGACAGGTTTTGGTACTCACAGTATCAGAGTAGTCCTGGGGTCCCTCCTGAGGTGTTGGATCGCCACCAGCCGAGTCGGGGTCGCCGGGTGCAGTGTTGCAAGTCTCACGCTTCTTGCGGGGAGCTTGCAGGGATCTTTAAAGTTGCTGGAAACAAAGTTGCAGCTTTTCTTGGAGCAGGTCCGCTGTCCTCGGGAGTTTCTTGTCTTTTCGAAGCAGGGGCAGTCCTCAGAGGATGTCGAGGTCGCTGGTCCCTTCGGAAGGCGTCGCTGGAGCAGGATCTTTGGAAGGCAGGAGACAGGCCGGTGAGTTTCTGGAGCCAAGGCAGTTGTCGTCTTCTGGTCTTCCGCTGCAGGGGTTTTCAGCTGGGCAGTCCTTCTTCTTGTTGCAGGAATCTAATTTTCTAGGGTTCAGGGTAGCCCTTAAATACTAAATTTAAGGGCGTGTTTAGGTCTGGGGGGTTAGTAGCCAATGGCTACTAGCCCTGAGGGTGGGTACACCCTCTTTGTGCCTCCTCCCAAGGGGAGGGGGTCACAATCCTAACCCTATTGGGGGAATCCTCCATCTGCAAGATGGAGGATTTCTAAAAGTTAGAGTCACCTCAGCTCAGGACACCTTAGGGGCTGTCCTGACTGGCCAGTGACTCCTCCTTGTTATTCTCATTATTTTCTCCGGCCTTGCCGCCAAAAAGTGGGGCCTGGCCGGAGGGGGCGGGCAACTCCACTAGCTGGAGTGTCCTGCTGGGTTGTCACAAAGGAGGTGAGCCTTTGAGGCTCACCGCCAGGTGTGACAATTCCTGCCTGGGAGAGGTGTTAGCATCTCCACCCAGTGCAGGCTTTGTTACTGGCCTCAGAGTGACAAAGGCACTCTCCCCATGGGGCCAGCAACATGTCTCGGTTTGTGGCAGGCTGCTAAAACTAGTCAGCCTACACAGATAGTCGGTTAAGTTTCAGGGGGCACCTCTAAGGTGCCCTCTGTGGTGTATTTTACAATAAAATGTACACTGGCATCAGTGTGCATTTATTGTGCTGAGAAGTTTGATACCAAACTTCCCAGTTTTCAGTGTAGCCATTATGGTGCTGTGGAGTTCGTGTTTGACAGACTCCCAGACCATATACTCTTATGGCTACCCTGCACTTACAATGTCTAAGGTTTTGTTTAGACACTGTAGGGGTACCATGCTCATGCACTGGTACCCTCACCTATGGTATAGTGCACCCTGCCTTAGGGCTGTAAGGCCTGCTAGAGGGGTGTCTTACCTATACTGCATAGGCAGTGAGAGGCTGGCATGGCACCCTGAGGGGAGTGCCATGTCGACTTACTCGTTTTGTCCTCACTAGCACACACAAGCTGGTAAGCAGTGTGTCTGTGCTGAGTGAGAGGTCTCCAGGGTGGCATAAGACATGCTGCAGCCCTTAGAGACCTTCCTTGGCATCAGGGCCCTTGGTACTAGAAGTACCAGTTACAAGGGACTTATCTGGATGCCAGGGTCTGCCAATTGTGGATACAAAAGTACAGGTTAGGGAAAGAACACTGGTGCTGGGGCCTGGTTAGCAGGCCTCAGCACACTTTCAATTGTAAACATAGCATCAGCAAAGGCAAAAAGTCAGGGGGCAACCATGCCAAGGAGGCATTTCCTTACACTTTGCAAATCTAAAAACGCGTCCGATGCTGTTCCGAATTGAAGTGCTCTTTGTGCAATCAATCTCTCCCAAGTCCCACGTGTATAAAACAAAATACACAAGTAGCTGAAAAAAGGCACTTTTGTCAACTGGGTCCCCCCCTCCCCCCCCCTCCCCCTATATAGTAATTCTTGGTTTTGACGTGTTTGGGGCCAGAGGTCATTACAAATGATTTTTGAAGGTTCACCTTAAGTTTACGTATAGACATTAAGTCATAGAATCCATTCAGCAAATGTTGGAGGCCATTTGCCGTTAGTGCCAGTAGGACTGCGCGTTCTGCATAAAGAAGGACCGGGACAGCTCAAGAGCCTAGTCGTGGACTATCCAAACTATAGGATTCTAAAAAGGTACCAATGGACTTGATATACAATAGGAATAAAAAAGGTGCAAGGATACACCCTTGTGTCACACCTCTGGTCACCCTAATAGGACTTGTGCAATCCTCTAGCAGTGTGTAACGCACCTTTACGGATGTATCTGTGTGTAATCTTTGCACCAAATCTACCAGAGCGTGATTAATTCCAGCTTGATCTATTAGATCCCAGAGAATTGACCGATCCACAAGGTCAAAGGCACAGGAGAGGTCCATAAAAGCCATGTGAAGTACGCCTCTAATACCCAGTTTACAAATCTGGTTGCATGACGTGTATGATATGGCATGCTTTGAGTGCACTATTTATAAGGTAAAGGACAAATTTAAGATATTTGATTAGGTCTAGGGCTCTTTCCTTAAAGATTGAAGTGTTGTACCCAGGGTTGTTTAGGGTGTCTACGGTGAACCATGTCCTGCATCATGTCTTAGTCAGACCCCCATGTACTGTACCCAGGCCTCTTCCTCAAGAGGTTCCTTATACTTCAACCCGTGTTGTTGTTGTGTTGAATGGGGACAGAAAGATATCCTATTTTATTTCCCTCATGTGCGTGTTAAGCCCTCCCATCCTTCCCCCTAACTGCGGGTGCGTGGTTCCTTTTCCCTTATCTTCACTGATGATTGTGTTCTTCTTCTTCCCCTCCTTTTAGTTGTTATCAAGTATTATTTGTTTTAATAAGCTTTTGGTCTACAGATGAATTTTGGGTTAGCAATTTTCTTTGCTGGTTTTCTCACCATGCTTAGCGAGTGGGCTATGTATTTCTAATGTGCCACTCTTGTTATAGTGATTAGATAATTCAATAAAGAATTGAAACTCCAAGAAACCTCCTTTCCAATGCCCCCACTAACAACAGGGCTGATCTCTTCCAAATCTCCCCACAGACAAAAAGTTACCCTTGTCCTTGGTAGTCACAGCTCTGCATTTTTCAAACAGTTTTATTGTTTTATGCATTGATCTTACAGACTTGATTATGTCAAGACAATTACATTTTTATCAATGCAAAAGATAGTCATAAATGAATAAAAGTCATCTACCATTGAGTATAATGTGGCAGCCACCATTACATTGACAGTACAATCATGCATAAGACACTGCACATTTTAACAACATCAAAAAGAAAATGAGTGGAGTTCTGGTGTCATTCCTTCAGGAGAACAGTAGTTGACTGTTGTCTAATACAGCTTTAGAACCCGCGGTAGTGGGCTCTACCGGCCATTAAAGGTCTTCAGCTCGGGCCTTTCACAAGGAAAAGGGCCTTTAATGGATGGTACAGCACGCTACGGCAGGTTCTAAGGCTATTAGAACATTCTGCCACTAGAGGGCAGAATGTTCTATCAAATTAAACAAATTCCTCACAAAGCCTAAGGGGATTAAAATCCACTCAGGCTCAGTGAGGCTTTGTTCACAGCATGAGCTGTGAACAAAGAACATTGGAATGTTGACACTCCGGGCTTTTACCAGCGTGTAAAAGCCCGGAGCACTCCATTGTCTGCAATGGAGCCCCCAACATTCCAATGTTCTAATATGTTAACTATTCCTTTCCTTCCTAAGAGTGTGGTTTTTGGACGGGTGGATGTATGTTTTCTTTGACAACTTCTGTAGTTTTATACCTTACTCCACTGGACATTCCTTTTTCCTCCCTTAAAAACATTATCCCTTCTTGACAAGTTTGTACAAATCTTGTCAGAAATAGCAGTTGGAGTAGATGTAAATTAATCATATGGTTCATGTGTTATAATAGGTTCCCAAAACGTGTCACTTTTGAATTCAGCATGAGTTTAACCACAGCAAATTATCATCACACAGAAGTTAAAAACTGCTGGGCACACACTCGCCAAATGTTTATGTCACAGTGGACTTTCAATTATTTAGTGCCTTTTATTTGATAAATGAATATTCATTTAGCAGTTGCAGAGACATAAAACAAACACTTGAGTATATATTTCAGATTGGCCAGTGCTGTATATTTCATAAATGATCACAATATATTTTTAAAAAATGAAGACTCAATCGTAAAGGGCGTTGGACTTGGCCCTTTCTGCAGAGTCACCCCCCCCAAGCTTTTGCCTTCACCCCTTCTCTTTTCAGATTTTTTTTTTTGTTGTTGGCATTAAGACTCTGTTTACTTTACTACTGCTAAACAGGGCTATTGTACTTGTTCTCTTGCCCTAAAACATAGTAAAATTGGCCTCCACCTGATTGACACATCTAATTTACTTATAAGTCCCTAGCATATGGTACTACAAGTACCCAAGACCTGTAAATTAAATGCTACTATTGGACTTACAGCACTCATTGTGCTGCACACTAAAGTAGCCCTTTAAAACATGTGATTTCAGGCTGTAGTGCAGTTTTAAACTGCCATTTTGAGCTGGCAAAGCAAACCTTTTGCCAGGCCTAAACTTTCCTTTTTAATACATATGTCACCCCTTAGGTAGGCCCTCAATAGCTGACAGAGAGGGGTGCATAGTATTTGAAAAGTTGGGCCTGTGCTTTTAAGTTTTACATGTCTTGGAAATAAAAAACTCCTAAATTCATTTTTCACTGCTGAAAGGCAGATCTCTCTCATCGGACAACATCGGGGTACCTTAATACATTTGATAAGTATTAACTTTTCATTGGGAGCAGGTAGAAATGTCATGTTTGGACTCAAATATATTGTAATTAAAAACACTCTTTAATGGTAAAGTTGGGTTTTCAATAGCAATTTGGAAAATGGCACATTTAGAAAGTTGGTATTTTCCTGCCCAAACACTTCTAAGGCCTTCTGAAAGTATTCAGCTGCCTGATCCTTTTAATGGCTCCCCCATTAAAAATGCACATTGGGTCCTGACAGTGAACAATAGGGGACTAGGAATGGTCAGAATAGGCCACCCTGCCAGGATGGTTGGAGCTGGATCTGTTCCCTGACCCACTTACATTACAAAGCATACATGAAGAAACCTAACACTAGCCTTTTGTGACCCTAGATTGTATTGAGTCTTGCCAGGGGACCAAAGTACTTTCTAAAACCAGATGTAGGAGTAGCCTAAAAAATTCCCCAAACTCAAAGGATGGTATAAATAATGGACCACCTGAGCCACTCTTCAGTACACTACTGGACCTGCAGACATTACAGAACAAGGACTGCATTGCTCCCCAGTGGACTGCCCTGATGCATGAGGCCTGTCTTGTTCCCTAAAGGACTGCTCTGCTGCTTGAGGCTTGCCTTGTTCTCCAGAGGACTTACAAGAGCCTTCCCTGCTCTATGAGAAGGAAGACTGAACCTGCTTCTTTCACTTCAGGCCACTTAAGTGACTCCAAGGGTCAGTTGGCTGACCTTTTGTTCTGAGTTACAGGGACACAATGAGCTCTAGAGGCCCCCTTGCAACTGCCTAGCTGACCTACTGCAACTGGACCTGCCTGAGCCCTGCTGGCCTCTGCTAGAGTGAGTCCAGGATAGCCAAGAGGTACCTCCCCAGGTCATGGAGCATTGGCTGTCATCAGAGCGCACTCCTCTACAAGAAAACCAGAACTCCTGAGGTTATAGACTCTTGTGTCAGACTTTGAGAAGGTAACTCTTTAACCTGGTCCTTGTATCCAGGCCATGCTCCCTCACAGGCAGCCAGAACTTGCAACTTTCCCTAGGTCTAGAATGACTAGATGGCTGCAAGTGGCGATTTGTGCTTTAAGGAGCTATACTTACCAAAAATGTTAAGACTGCATATCTCTTGTTTCACTGATTGGATATTTATCATGTGGCTCTTATTTTATTTATTCGAATACACTTTATTTTATTAAATTAATTTGGGTTTTGTCTCGTGTTGTGTTTTCACTTTATTACTGTTTGTGTGCCACATAAATACTTTACACAGTGCATCTAAATTAAGCCTGATTGATTTTGTGCCAAGCTACCAGACGGTTAAGTACAAGTTAATTTGGTGACTTTTGTGGTGCACCTTGACAGTGACTGTTGTTGTTGCTTGATTAAAGTTTTCTCCCTTGCAATCAATAACCCAATTTCCTACAGAAGGCAAAATGAAAAAACATTGCACATGGACTACTTAGGCACATGCACGCTACAGACTCACTTCCCCTTAAGTGAGCACAATGGTGAAGCTGATATAAATAAGTGGGCCAGCTGGGGACTTGCCAACTTTTATGCAGATCTTTTCCTAGCCTGCCATGTAGGCTGAGTAGAGATATTTTTCATAAAAATGTTTTTTACCCACAGCTTCTTGGCCTACTCAGGATCAGGAGTGTCTGTGAAGGGGGTCTGGAAAACACATCACGGGCTGTTCGACCATGGGTAAGAAAGTTATAACCCTTTCTGTCCTTGTACAGCAGTTGAAGAGGAATGTCTATGACATGTCCCTTGCCTTGTCTAAGACCAGGGAGCCATATTGTTTTCCCTTATTAGTCTTGCCTGAAGCCCGTGGATAGATTGATTTATTATTCAAACTCCCTACTTCCTCAAGTTGCCGAAAGGGTGTTTGTTGGACTTTTCTAGTTTACTTCCCATTTTGACCACCTGAAAGGGGAGGTTGCTGTTTGCTCCCTATCTTTTCCACAGTTGAGGGGCGCTTGTAATCTGTTTGATTGCCCTTAATTATCTCCTGCTCCACCTTGCTTAAGGATGTCTGTGTATTTTGTATTTCAAAATAGAGCAACTGAGGGATGCCAAGGTCCTCCATGGTCTTCAGCAAGTTGTGGACCATGGGATATCAGGGCCACTCACAGTTGTCCCAAGGCTCCATTTTTCATTGTGACAAGAGCACTGAGATAGCAGTGAGTTGTTCCACTCCTCTATGGTCAGCAGGGTTTGTCGGGCCATGGAGAAGTAGGACAGTTCACAACTACATCTGCATCCTGTTCTAAATTGCAAACAATAACAAAGACATTTGGCAGCTGTGCCAGCACCAGTGCTTAGTTTGTAAAAGAAAGGTTGTCGGTCTCAAGTTTTGCTCAGAAGCTTGCGACCAGTGCTATCAAAGGTAGACATGCTGAATACCAAAGCTGCTATGTCTTGAGTCCACCTCATGCCTCTTTAATCCACTACCAGACACTCACTCTTTCAGGTTCTTTATCATCCCTACTTTCTCCCTTTGTTACTGTTTTTCTGACTTTCCCTTCCGCATTCATTCTCCCTTTTGTTTTTTCTTCTCTTTTGATCTGGGTCAAAGTCTGATAAGGACAAATAAATACGGAAACCCAAAAATGAGTATCAGAGGGCCCCACCTCCAACCACCGTCACAAATAAGCATTGCCCAGCACAATGTTCACAATAACAAACCAGATGCTTTAGGGTATGTTTCAGTTACTCAACCATTATGAAATCTATGCATGTGTAATAAGCAATATAGGGGCAGATGTAACAAAGTTTTATTTTGCGTTTCCTAAATAACACATTTTAGGTAATCCCTATCTAGGAAATGTAAAATAGAATGTAAGAAAATAAGGATTCCCTAATAGCAATTCCTTCAGATTTGCAATCACTGTTAGGGAATTGTTAATGTGAAATACGACTCCATTTGTTCCTTTGGGCGTACAAGCCCATAGGTGCGAATGGTTTAGCATTTCCTAATTTGTGATTTATTATGGAATTGCAAATTAGGAAATGCAAAACCAAGGGTGCTGAGGGCCTAAGGCCCCCTTTGATGCACTCCACAAATGACTTGTGCACATGTGAAGTGCACATATGCTCTATGGGCATGTGTGCACTACACAGCAGTTTTAAAAATGCATCTTTGAGGCATTTTAAAAAATTGCACATGGTTACTATCAACTTGGAGTTGATGGTAATAGCATTTCCTAAATGCCCATTTTGCATTTAGGAAATGCTTGATACGTGTGCTTATGAAATCGCAAATAGGTGATCCCTATTTGCTTATTTGCTATTTCACATTTATTGCGATTCCCTACCTGGAGTCGCAATTTTAGGGAATCGCAAAATATTGTGATTCCCTAAAATGGGACTACCAATGCAAACAGTGGAATTTTGCGATTCGTACCGTTTGCGATACATCTTGTCCGAAATTCCTTAACAAATATGTCGAAGTGAAACAAACGTTGATGCTGGGCAGAGGGAAAATGTTAGCCATGCCACGTAACATGACCAGAAATTCACGTGTTAAGTTCCTGTTTTTACATACTGAGAGAGCGTAGTTTTTATATTACATATTATAGACGTGAAATGCTTATGATTAACAATGCTGCATTAAATAAAATATTCATTGAAACATATTCATTAACGTAAAGGATTTTATGTGTGTAAACTAATGTCAACTGTAAGAAATAATCGTTCATAGATAGCCAAAGCTGTGCACATTAAAACGCATAAAAACTGCATTCATTAGAACTCGTATATCTTAAGTTAGTGTGAGTCAAGCAAAGCTGTGTAGCTCTCATATTAAAGCGTATTTTTCTGTCTCTTCAGTGTACTGACTTGCAAAAGACCATGACCCAGCGATTGTTCTTTTCTTCATTAGTTTGCAACATAACCCGATTCTCCCATCCGCATGTTAGTAGCCTCTAGCATAACAGATATATACTTGAAACATTAATGGACACTTCCAAGGACGATGAAGCGAGAAGAAGAGAACTTTTGACCTGATACGTGCAAAGACAATGAAGTAATCCCGGATGAGCCACCTACGAAAATACGTCAATTATGATGACCAATCAGAAAATAAGGATTTATCAAAAATTACAAAATGCATTACTTAATGTATAATTTGATAGGTTAACAATGGTGGGGTGTATTAACTGACCAATAGAATTTTGGGGGAATGAATCACGAAAAAGGGATAAAAACCCATGACACAGGAGACAAACGACATTAGGTAGGGAATGATATCGATTGCATCCCGAAACTCTGTCACTCTATTTTGTGACTTGAGACTTAGACAAAACCATCCTTGCCCATAGACTGCCCCTTACACTTTTCTCCTTATGAGGAGAGTGTCTTTGCCTTTAACTTAGATAGACTGACGGCGATCTAACTGATGTCCTGAAGACGAAGACTGATCCTGAATGCTGACCTATTCAGAGGAGGGTAATTATAATGTTGCTAATGGAAATTCATTTATCTGCCTTTTCTTTCTAGGGACCAACTGCTTTATGTTTTGATTAGAGACCTTAGCTAGATGTTTTTCCAAATTGGTGTTCAAAATTGTTTTGCATGAAGCCCAACATGCTAATGCTAATTAGAGGTTAGACGAGGTATTCATTTTGACTGACAAACTGACGTGACTGACGTGATGCTATGCTGAACTAGTATCTTAGAAAGTTCGATGTATTACGATCTGCTTATATCCATCTGATTGTCTATGCTACTGATCTTTGCATTATTGAAAGCTTATTATGGTTGTCATCTTGTGACTGTGCTTATATGCTTCCTGGCTTTGAGATTGATGCATTTGCTACTAGATTGTAATCAATAGGGAATAAAACTCATAAAACTTCATTAAGGTGTGGTTATTCATGACTGAAAGGTCATGGTTGCGCCGAATGTTTATTAATGTCTAAAGTAAGATATATTTTGGTGTTAAATGTTGACAATGTTATTGACATATTGGTTGATATTTTGATCAGTTATCTCGTCCTACGGTGTCTTACCACTGGGCCCAAAGATTCATTGGCCTAAAACGAGTCCTGATGTGTATAAATTAACATAGACGGACGCGTTAACAGTTCTGGTAGCAGAGTACGGTTTGGCCCTTGGGGCCCTAGGACGGAGTTTCATTGTTTAATTTGTTTTCTTGTGATAATGCAATTTGGAGAGATGATGAGTTGCTAGATTCGCCATGGCTTTCCCGGGATCTCGGAGCCTGCCTAAATGAGTTGGGAATGTTCTCGGCGCCATAGTATGTGTGGTTAGGGTCTTTGCGCTTATTAAATCTTATGCATTTTGCAGGTGATTGTGAATATTTGAGTGCGGTTAGGTCAAATTAAGTGTTGTTTAGAAGGAGTGGGCGTACTCCACAGCATGAGAGTAGGGAAGTCGGCGTACTTCATGTGAATGCAGCGCTTGTTGCTCAAAATTATCCACGTGGTTGGTTGTTGTATACGGGCCTATTGAGGTCTAAGACTCCGGAGTATGATGTTAAAAATGGTTTATGTTGTAATCTGTGTGGTTTAGTAGGTCAATCGGGCGTGGTTGACAAGTCAAGTTTCGAGTTATGATGCATGTGTGAAACCTTCGATGGAGATTTGACAAATTCTAAAGTGCACTAGAAGGAGTCATTGACAAGTCGAGAGTAGGATTTGCATGTCGAATTCTGCTTGCGTATGTGGGAGCTGAGAAGGAGAGAGTAGCGGCCGAGGCTTCAAGTGAAATCTCTGTAAAGTTCTGAAGCGAATGTGTTACCCTTCCTGTAGTAAACCGGCAGATTTGTGTTGTCATTTAAGTGCTAGCAATAATTCGCATTAGTTTGTATGAGTTATAAGGAGTTAGCGAGGTGTGGACAAGCCGCAAGACTTTGTCAACTGCAGTGTGTGTGAGTGTGACGTCAGTGGTGCCGCGCTGAGATAGGTCAGATGCCGAGAGGGGTCGCGCACGGATTGGCTGCCGTCCGTGAGAGGCAATAGGTTGAGCCAAGGGTAGGTGAAGAGTGTCCTGGGAATTAAGCCGTTTTCTGATTAAATACCAAATAAAATGAATTTTGTTAAGGCATTCAAAGCACTTTGAAAGGAGATGTGTATATTGTTGCAACTGATGGGGAACCTACACCACCTGAGGGTACACCAGCTTATACGGTTATGGAGGAAAAGGGTGTTGCACCATGTTTATGGATAAAACAATGGCGCAAATTAAAAGAGGGGTGTCTAGCGCTTCCGGAACAAGGAACATTTAATCAAAAGGTGTTAGAAAATTTGAGGTGGATGTTAAGTACGCAGAAACCACCTCCAAGACCGGCACAATATGAGGCTTTGGCAATTTGGGACCTGATGGCTCTTAAACATAGACAAGAAAGATTTCACAGAAGATTGACAAGGGCAGAAAAATCCTATGCAGAGGCTAGGTGGGATAATGAGAACAAAATGTGGAGACGAGGAATAGTGGATGGGCTAAAGCTGTTTCCGGCAATAACACAGGGAGAGGAGACACAGGGAAAGAAAGCTTCCTGCAAAACTGACAAAGATTCAGGCAAACTCAAAGAGAACAAAAGGTCCTGGGAAGAAGAGGATGATTCAGATGATGAGGCGTTTATGGATAGATTGTTACATGATCGTCCATCACCGTACGCGGTGAACGACAGTGCTCCAAGTACTAGCTTGGATCCTGGGAACCAGACGAAGGAGAAGGGTGTTACTGATACAGTGCAGACTAGCGATACAGCTTTGATACAGAATGGTGTCAGTGTACCCACTGCACCAGACTCACCGATACAGTTGCAGCCTCCACCACAGATAAAAAGAATTTACCCCGATGTCCCAGTACTCGAGACTACTACGAACTTGGTGGTGCCGCCGGACCCGATATATACAAAGCCTAGGTTAATACAGATTGAGTCAACTCCACAGTTAGTGTCACAACCGCCACAACTGATACCTGGGTATAACCCAGTAGCGGGTCCTTTGAAAGAACCTGCACCAGGACTATTAGAGCAGACCTATGGTGTCGCCGCTCCAAGAAGCTTGGGATCAGGCCAGACACCTGCCGCTATATCACTACCTATTACTGTTGGTCCCCCAGTACCATTATATGCACAGGAGAAAACAGGGACATGCGAACAGGGGGTTATGACTCATGAAACGATAAGAGGAGGGCCTATTAGAACTCCACAAATAATGGCCCAGGGAAGACAGGTTTGCGAACAATCAAGACCCTTAATGGACCTCAGTCCAATAGGGGCACCTCTTGAGGCAATGCGACAAGCAGGGTTGGGAGTCCTGACTCCCCAAACTATGAGTACAAATACCTCATACACTCCAATGATACATGCAGGGAACATTTCACTGCAGGGTTTTACAGTACAACAGTTAAATGAGTGGTTAGAGAAAACTTGCACATCACAAAAGACTACAGTGACTACAATCGAACCTGAAAAAGAAATACAAGATGAATACCTGAATCTAGTACGACTAGGAGCAGAAGCTGCTGAATTGGTGGATGGAACAATGGGAGTAAATAGGTTGGAATCTTACACTGAGGCAGAATTAAGGTACTTATGCCCTACAATTACCAAAGAGGTAGGCAAAGTACACCAGAAATTAACGAATTTGGCAGACAAATACAATATCGACATTGGAAACACGAAACATTTGAAACGGAGTTACAGATTAGATTTTGACACGAAAGATTTTGAACACATGAGATCTGCAGGCATGAAGACACATTTGAAAGAGTTGCTGCAAAGCGCGCAAATTTGGGGAGCACTAGAGAAATGGGAAGGCCGATGGGTAAAGAAAAGAGATAAGGGAAAAAGAGATAGTCCAGGATCTAATGAAACAACAGTCACACCTAATTTAGACACGGTGAAAATCCTACCTATGAGAGAAACAGCTGGTGGTGTCTTGGTGCATGTGCCTTGGTCCAGGGAGACATTTTGGGGGTGATTCTAATTCTGGCGGGCGGCGGAGGCCGCCCGCCAGAATTCCGCCCCCATAATACCGCTCCGCGGTCAGAAGACCGCGGAGGGTATTATGAGTTTTTCCCTGGGCTGGCGAGCGGTCTCCAAAAGACCGCCCGCCAGCCCAGGGAAAAACTCCCTTCCCACGAGGATGCCGGCTCGTAATCGAGCCGGCGGAGTGGGAAGGTGCGACGGGTGCAGTAGCACCCGTCGCGTATTTCAGTGTCTGCAAGGCAGACACTGAAATACCTTGCGGGGCCCTCTTACGGGGGCCCCTGCCGTGCCCATGCCATTGGCATGGGCACGGCAGGGGCCCCCAGGGGCCCCGTGACCCCCCCTACCGCCATCCTGTTCATGGCGGCTTTCCCGCCATGAACAGGATGGCGGTAGGGGGGGTCAGAATCCCCCATGGCGGCGCAGCAAGCTGCGCCGCCATGGGGGATTCTGAGGGCAGCGGTAAACCGGCGGGAGACCGCCAGTTTACCCTTTCTGACCGCGGCCAAAGCGCCGCGGTCAGAATGCCCTGCGGGGCACCGCCGGCCTGTCGGCGGTGCTCCCGCCGACCCTCGCCCCGGCGGTCGAAGACCGCCGGGGTTAGAATCAGCCCCTTTGTCTTTTACGAATGAGTATCCCAGGTTAAGAGAAAAACCGATTGAGTGGTATCAACAGACAGATAGATTTGTGAAGCTTGCGAAATGTCTCTGGGAAGACTTAAATACCTTGTTTGAGATTATTGTTCCGCCAGACTTGTGGCTCGAGTGCAAGAGAGGGGTAGATTGGCCCACAAAGGAACCAGCAAGGGATAAAGTGACTGGAGCACCTTCTGAAGAGGTGATGAAATATTATCATAAAGTAATTGAGTTTTTGAAACAAAAGGTGTCGCCGAAGGTGACTGATTGGCAGAAAATCGACCGGACCTCTCAAGAGGTTAAAGAGTCAATACATGCATATTATGAAAGGTTGTTGAAGGCATTCAAACATTACAGTGGTACTGAAGCAATTGAACCGAAGGACATGAATCATCTTGTGTTTAGATTCGTCGAAGGGCTGAGACGGGAGGTCAGCCAGATGATTAAAAATCATCTGATTTGTTGGCAAGCTAAACCGATTGATGAAGTATTACAGTATGCAAAATACTGTAGTGACGAAATTGAGTTGAAGCAGAAAAAGTTGAAGGAGAAAGTGATGGTGATGCAGATAAGGGCTGCACAGGCTGGAATACAGGGAAATGGTGTTCAGCAAATGATACAGCAACAACCGCAATTGAATGGTGTGTTTCAGGCACAGCCGAGAGGTAGAGGTCGAGGGTTTGTGAACCGTGGTTCGGACATGAATAATGTCATTATTCAAAATGATGGTCAAGGAGTGAAAAAGATGTCACCATGTCATGTGTGCGGGGGCATTGGAAACGGGATTGTCCGAATATTATGCAGGATGGTACGGTTCAGCAGAGTATTAATGCCGGTGCACTACAAAATTCACGAGGTCCAAGAATGAGACACCAGAATCTGAATTATCAAAATAATGTGGTGCAAAAGTCAGGGGTGCAACCTATGCAGCAAATGCAAATGCCGCGTTTCCAAACAGTGTCAGTACAACCAATACAACAGCAGATCCCTATGGTGCCTAGACAGCAAATGCAGTTACCCCTAGCTCCGATGGGACAGCAACAGGTGACGCTTCCTCAGCAGGTCAAAGGTCAGGTAACAAACCAAAACAACACTGTACAACAATTCCCATTAAGAGGTGAAAATGATATGAATGAAGATTGGTCAGATGACAGCTCAGACAGTGAAGAGTGCAGACTTGCAGCATCCCTAGAGGTAGACCAGAGAGGCCCATATGTGGAGGGAAAAGTAATGGGCTACAAAGTTTCATTTTTAGTCGATACGGGAGCTACACGCTCTACGGTTCGCAGTGCAGAGGTACCAAGATTACCTCTCTCGGGGCGCACCATACGAGTGGTCGGTGTGGCCAACCAGTACCTGACTAATCCAATCACTGACCCAGTGCAGGTTGAAATCGGAAATTTTCAGGGCCTGCATAGATTTGTTGTATGCGACTCAAGCCCAGAATCCTTATTAGGGAGAGACTTATTATGCAAAACCAAATGTTCAATTACCTGTTCCAATGGTGGAATAGAGGTACAGACAAACAGTGATGATGAGGGAGATGAGGGTCAACTCATAGAAGAAGGAGGAGAGATGAATGAAGATTACCCTCTAATTACTCTATTCCCAGTGTTTACCTTGATCGATCTACCTGCTGATCTACAAGGATCGGTAACAGAGAAGGTGTGGGATTTGACTGGAAAGGAGGTCGGATTAATAAAGGGAGTAGGTCCAGTCAAGGTGCAGATAAAGCCGAATGCAGTGTTTCCACAAGTGCCACAATATCACATGACTCAGGATGTCCTTATTGAAGTGACACAGATAATTGCAGATTTTCTCAGACAGGGAGTTTTGAAAGAAGTCCTGAGCAGTCCGTGTAACTCTCCTATTATGGGTTTGAGGAAACCCTGTGGAAAAGTTCGAATTGTGCAGGATTTGAGAAAAATAAACGAAATTGTGATAAAATGCTGCCCTGTGGTTCCCAACCCAGCGGTAATAATGTTCCAGATTCCTTGTGATGCTGAATGGTTCACTGTAGTAGACCTATCACAAGCATTTTTCTCGATACCACTTCACGAAGACAGACAGTTTTTGTTCAGTTTCAAATTCCTGGATAAGGTGTACAGTTGGTGCAGAATTCCTCAGGGGTTTTCTGAGTCACCATCCATCTTCAATCAGATATTGAAGAAGGATTTGGAACCTCTTGTGCTGCCTTACAATTCGACTCTTGTGCAGTACATCGATGATTTGTTGATTGCATCCAAAACCAGAGACAGCTGTAAATATGATACCATTGCATTGTTGAATCATTTAGGGAAAAACGGACATAAGGTGTCACCTAAAAAGCTGCAGTACTGTCAAAAAGAAGTGAAGTATTTGGGGCATCTGATTGAGAAAGGGTCCCGAAGAATATCAAAAGAAAGAATAACAGCTGTTTTACAAATGAATCCCCCAACAACAAAGAGAGATGTCAGGATGTTCTTGGGAATGGTGGGCTACTGTCGCCAGTGGATACCCAACTTCTCGATCATTTCAAAACCATTAATAAAACTGACAGGAAAAGAAGTTAAGGATGAACCATACACAATCACTTTGACAAAAGAAGAGCTTGAGTAATTTTTAGAGCTGAAAGAGTGCATGTGCAGGGCTCCAGCATTAGGAATGCCGGATTATGAGAAACCATTTCTGTTGTTCTGTCATGAACGTGATGCTTGTTCTTTGTCAGTTTTAACACAGGTCCATGGAGATGCAAATCGCCCTGTAGCATATTTTTCAGCTACTTTGGACCCTGTCTCAGCAGCCTTACCGGGTTGTTTGCGAGCAGTCGCAGCAGTTGGTCAAAGCCTTTCACAATGTGAGGGCATAGTCATGGGATACCCTTTGACAGTATTGGTTCCACATTCTGTTGAAATTCTGTTGACACGAACTAAGACACAACACATGACAAATGCACGACTTACCAAATATGAAACGATTATTCTGGGGTCACCCAGTGTTACATTGAAAAGGTGCACTGTGCTGAACCCGGCAACTCTACTTCCCAATGAGAATACAGAAATCAAAGATGGGGAAGAATTTGAGCATGATTGTCTGGAGGTGACTGAGCTCAGTACCAAACCTCGCTCAGATATACAGGATACCCAGTTAAAGGAAAACAATTGCATTATGTTCGTTGATGGGTCCTGCCTAACAGATTCAACAGGAACATTGAGAGCTGGTTATGCAGTATGTACCATATCTGGCATAGTCGAGGCCTCCTGGCTCGAGAAAGTGTTTTCTGCACAGGTGGCAGAATTAATAGCTCTCACAAAAGCCTGCCATGCTGCTGTAAATTTGAAAGTCACAATCTATACAGACAGCAGATACGGATTTGGAATTGTACATGATTTTGGTCAACTCTGGTCACAGAGAGGGTTCATGACATCCTCTGGTTCACCAGTGAAAAATGGAGAACAAATAAGAGATTTGTTACATGCGATTCAGTTGCCTCTTGAAATTGCCGTGGTGAAATGCAGTGCTCACACCAGATCACAAGACTTTGTGTCAATGGGGAATGGTTATGCAGACCAAGTTGCCAGATTTTGTGCATTAAACTGTATATCATTTAAAGAGCAGTGGGAACTGTTACCACAACCTGAGAATGACACAACCTAAGCCTAGCATTACGAGTGGTTGATACCTTAGATGAATTAAAGACATTACAAAGCCACGTTAGTAAAGAAGAAAAACGTTCCTGGCAGAAAAGGCAGTGTGTACAAAGAGCAGATGATATTTGGGTTTCAGAAGAGGGAAAACTGGTTTTGCCAAACAGTCTTCTGTCACAATTTGCCCGATTATATCATGGGCAGGCACATTTAGGAAGAGATGCCATGATCAGATCATTTAAGATTGATTGGTTCAATCCAAAATTCAGACACGCCGCAGAAATTACTTGTCACAGGTGCGTCATCTGTCAACAGATGAACGCTGGAAAAGGAACCGTGGTAACTTTGAGCCACATTGGGAGAGCTGGTGGTCCATTTAATAAAATACAAATGGATTTCATTGAAATGCCTGTTTGCGGAGGTTTGAAGTACGTGTTGGTGATTGTGTGTGTTTTTAGCCATTGGATTGAGGCATATCCTACTCGTAGGAATCACAGTCTTACAGTTGCAAAACTACTACTCAGAGAATTAATACCAAGGTTCGGGTTTCCGGTTTCTATAGAATCAGATAGGGGAAGACACTTCGACAATGAGGTGATTAAACTTCTGTGTGCCGCACTCAACATTGAACAGAAGCTGCATTGTAGCTATCGCCCTGAAGCCTCAGGACTAGTCGAGCAGATGAATGGTACTTTGAAATCAAGAGTAGCAAAAATGTGTGCAGCAACAAACATGAAATGGCCAGATGCATTACCTCTGGTGCTGATGTCTATGAGAAACACGCCAGATAAGAAAACAGGATTGTCCCCCCATGAAATCCTCATGGGCAGAGCAATGAGGTTACCGGCGGTACCTGCAAATGCACTAGTGAATATTACAGATGATATGGTGTTGGATTACTGCAAAAGTTTGGCTGACATGATTCGCTCTTTCTCTCACCAGGTGGAAGCTAACACGTTACCACCAATCGGCGAACCAGGACACTCTCTGCAAGCTGGAGATTGGGTGGTTGTCAAGAAGCACGTGAGAAAATCGTGTCTTGAGCCGCGTTGGAAAGGGCCATATCAAGTGATATTGACGACCACTACTGCTGTGAAGTGTGCCGGGGTTCCCAACTGGATACATGCCAGCCATACAAAAAGGGTAACGTGTCCTGTTGAAGAGGAACCTGAAAATTCCGGTACAGCAACTTCAGGAGGAGAAGTCTCAGAGTCAGAGATCAGTCAAGAAAGATCTGAGACTACAGGAGAGCCCGCTGAGAACAGCCGTGTCCCTCAAACTATCAGTGAGTTCGAGAGAGGTGACAGACTGCCAATCTCAGTGGAGGCAGCAGGAGAACAAAGACAAGGAGAGGTTCTCCCAGAAGCAGACGAATACAATTCAGAGCCTGAATACAGTGTCGAACAGGAAGGCGATAGAGACAGAGAAGTGGTAAATTTAAATCAGAACGAACCAGAATCTCCTGAACAAGTTCCAAGCCTATCAGGAGAAAACACCATATCACAAGAGGAGGGTGCTGTCCAAGGTACTGAAGGGAACGCCGAAGCAAGACGAACAGAGGTGACAATTGGCCAGACAAATCACACCTCAGAATAAGAGAAATAGCAAACGAGACAATAATAGAGGAAAGCAATACCTCACAAGCAGACGATCTGAGTGAAGGAGAACAACAAGGAGAACGAAAATTAAAAAGAAAGAGAATAGCAAACAGAAGATATACAGGTCCTGAATGGGCATATGCTACAACCTCTGAATGGCAACAAGAATTCTTAGCATTCTGTTTTGATCGAGAAATACCAGGCCAATACTACGGTACCTGAAGAATATACAACAGGAAAACTGAGATAAGGATTGAAATTGTGAAAGCTGGAAAAAAAAAAAATAATAATAATAATAAAGAGTCTTAAGAAAAAAAAAAAAAATACCGGAAAGTGACATTAAACCTGGATTTGACTTATAGAAACCTGATTACGACAAGCTGCTAACCTGAATTGACGAAAAGGGTCCTGGAGTGAATGAAGACGCTGTAAAATACGCAGAAAGAGTTTTGCTTCTCAGAGTTGATTGTTGATCTGCTATTCTGATTCTATACAAACATGGCTTATAGTAGCAAAGGAAGTAAAGTGTGTGGTTGGTTAGGACTTATGATAGGTGTTGTATGCACAATAATGATTGTGGGAGTGATTGTGGGAATGCCATGGAGAGAGAGTGAAACTATTAATGCAACTTTCAAACCTGAGACTACTACTACAACTAATAAACTATCACCATGGGATAAATTCGAGCAAGACGCAAGACATCTGCATGAGGGAACTAATGCAAAAGGGGAACTTTCTACTAATGTTTTCTATCGCTTACTAAATGAGTATGTGGAAACTATGGATGCGAAAGACTGTTATGTATGTACTAAAATTCCTTCATCTGTGCAGGAGGGAGTTACTTATCACAGCCTCCCTCTTACGTATGGAATCAGCTGTAGCTTGCTACTAACAAGATTTTATGATCAAGAGCATGTGCAATACTTTTATTCAAATTTAGATGTTGTGTTTTCTTTTGTGCCTGTTATTGAATTCTTAAATAAGTTAGCTAAAGAGCATGATATTAAAATAGTTAGAGGATTCTTTGAGCCAACACTAACATTTGGAACTGCTTATGCTCATCGCAATAATTTAACCTGCTTACTGTCTCCTGTAGAGAAAAGCTTTTTAGATCACACAGATAATAGACGCAAAGCATTAAAAGAAAGATTAGAAAAAGGTTTAGAAAAACGCACTTATGCAAATGATTACGCTTATACTGCAATTAAAACACATGGCAAGTTAGCTATAGATGCATTACACGTAGGTAGACTCTGCATATATAGACCGAAATCTGATCAAGATAATTTGTTTGTGGGAACGAGTGAATGTAGGCATGTGTTTCTGTTTCAGAGCAAATGGACCTTTATGTTAAATGGACAAGACCCAGAGATTCCTGGAATCTATTACATCTGTGGGTTAAATGCATATTACCGTCTCCCTAAGGGATGGTATGGGACATGTTATTTGGGAATAGTATTCCCAAAGATTTACCAGATTGATGACTTAAAACAAATACCTAAAACGTCTGAATTACAACATGCCAGACAAAAACGAGAATCAGTGGCGACTGTCATTGGTGACATATTTGGAGCTATAATCCCTTCAGTAGGGGTTATCCTAAATTGTATGAAAATTCAAAAGTTGTCTACTATTGTGGATAACATGCTGACAAATTTTACAGGAGCTATACTTCTGATGGATACTGAACTTGCTGCAGAAAGAGCTATGACTCTTCAAATCCGGCTTGCTTTAGACATTCTTTTAGCAAAGAGTGGAGGTGTGTGCAAAATGCTTAATGAACGTCATTGCTGCTCATTTATACCTGATAACAGTAAGAAAATTAGAAGCATGCTTACTAACCTTACTAGAGATAGTACAGATTTGAGGGATCTAAAAGAACCTGGTGCTTGGGAGAAATTTGGGAAAGGAATTGCCCGAGTGGGAAGCTGGTTTACAAACATTTGGAATGGGGTACTTGCAAAAATTATGATGGGATTATTAATTGTTCTGATTTGTTTATTGGGATTTTGGGGAATATGCAAAATTAATGATAAAGTGAAAAGAAATTGGACTAAAAGAACCAAAAGAAATGAAGAAAGTGAAAGAGAGAAAATGTTCAATGAAATATGGGAAAGCTCACATAAAGGGCAAGATGTTGAAATGCGTATTATGCGCAAGGTGAAAAATTAAGACCAAAAGATTTTGTGATGACGAGCGTCATCAGAGGAGGGACTGAGAGAGCGTAGTTTTTATTTTACATATTATAGACGTGAAATGCTTATGATTAACAATGCTGCATTAAATAAAATATTCATTGAAACATATTCATTAACGTAAAGGATTTTATGTGTGTAAACTAATGTCAACTGTAAGAAATAATCGTTCATAGATAGCCAAAGCTGTGCACATGAAAACGCATAAAAACTGCATTCATTAGAACTCGTATATCTTAAGTTAGCATGAGTCAAGCAAAGCTGTGTAGCTCTCATATTAAAGCGTATTTTTCTGTCTCTTCAGTGTACTGACTTGCAAAAGACCATGACCCAGCGATTGTTCTTTTCTTCATTAGTTTGCAACATAACCCGATTCTCCCATCCGCATGTTAGTAGCCTCTAGCATAACAGATATATACTTGAAACATTAATGGACACTTCCAAGGACGATGAAGCGAGAAGAAGAGAACTTTTGACCTGATACGTGCAAAGACAATGAAGTAATCCCGGATGAGCCACCTACGAAAATACGTCAATTATGATGACCAATCAGAAAATAAGGATTTATCGAAAATTACAAAATGCATTACTTAATGTATAATTTGATAGGTTAACAATGGTGGGGTTTATTAACTGACCAATAGAATTTTGGGGGAATGAATCACGAAAAAGGGAGAAAAACCCATGACACAGGAGACAAACGACATTAGGTAGGGAATGATATCGATTGCATCCCGAAACTCTGTCACTCTATTTTGTGACTTGAGACTTAGACAAAACCATCCTTGCCCATAGACTGCCCCTTACACTTTTCTCCTTATGAGGAGAGTGTCTTTGCCTTTAACTTAGATAGACTGACGGCGATCTAACTGATGTCCTGAAGACGAAGACTGATCCTGAATGCTGACCTATTCAGAGGAGGGTAATTATAATGTTGCTAATTGAAATTCATTTATTTGCCTTTTCTTTCTAGGTACCAACTGCTGTATGTTTTGATTAGAGACCTTAGCTAGATGTTTTTCCAAATTGGTGTTCAACATTGTTTTGCATGAAGCCCAACATGCTAATGCTAATTAGAGGTTAGACGAGGTATTCATTTTGACTGACAAACTGACGTGACTGACGTGATGCTATGCTGAACTAGTATCTTAGAAAGTTCGATGTATTACGATCTGCTTATATCCATCTGATTGTCTATGCTACTGATCTTTGCATTATTGAAAGCTTATTATGGTTGTCATCTTGTGACTGTGCTTATATGCTTCCTGGCTTTGAGATTGATGCATTTGCTACTAGATTGTAATCAATAGGGAATAAAACTCATAAAACTTCATTAAGGTGTGGTTATTCATGACTGAAAGGTCATGGTTGCGCCGAATGTTTATTAATGTCTAAAGTAAGATATATTTTGGTGTTAAATGTTGACAATGTTATTGACATATTGATTGATATTTTGATCAGTTATCTCGTCCTACGGTGTCTTACCACTGGGCCCAAAGATTCATTGGCCTAAAACGAGTCCTGATGTGTATAAATTAACATAGACGGACGCGTTACATACTATGCCGCCTCACCGTACCAAGACTGTCATCATCGTCAAACGAATTTTCATACATAACATGACAGTACACAGTGGAGAATATTATGAATTACAACTATAATGCTTACACACGGAAGAAATCAAAATGTTGATGGATAATAGCATGAAACACCACAATACAATACCCCAACTACTGTCAGATGGTGGCAATTGAAGAGTATGTGAAAAAGTATGATGTTTCCCACTTGTAACATGTTTCCACCCAGAAATATTACAAAACAAAATCTGCAATCTCAAGAAGTTCATCTATACCTAATACATATTGACCCAAAACAAGACCACAAAAATCTGCTATTATCTGTGGCACAACATTGGATCTTATAATGTACAATAACAGAACAATCAATGATGAGGCCAGTGAAAGTTGTACAAATTAGAATAACAATGCATTCCCACACAAAAAGTTTGCATTCATCATTTCTGTTCAGTGCCATCCACTTAGCCACACCATCGTGTACTTTTTCACACTCATTAATTTACTCACTCTCTCATTCACGTCTCATTTCTGCCTTTCACAAAGGTATGGGTGAGAGTCAAGATAAAGTAAACGTTCGCTGCACTTCAATTTTTTGTTTTTTTTTTAATATGTTTGTTGAAATCATTTAATCCTTCTGATTCAAGCTCTCAAGTTAGAGTAAGAACATAAATTAGATCTTCTTCTATTTTAATGGTTGCATTGGGAACACACACCCTCACATTGTAGTAAAGCATTCAGCTAGCACAAGAAGTTAAACCCTCTCTTCGATCATTTTCCCACAAACATATTTCCACATATTCTGCGCACAAGTCGTGGCCTGTTAAGGGCCTTGTCACTTTTAGAAATAAGTGAGATAACAGTTGAGAGAGTAGCATTTCTTTCTTGTCGATTCACTATCAATTAGTCGGGCCACTAAGAGAGGAACGGGGAATCCATTCGTCTTTCTTTCCCTTTACGTGGTCCACTAATAATCTGTCCCCATATTTGTCTCAATTGCCCTGTGTGATAATTGCACTGCTAATGAGCATTGTACATCAATGTAGTTTGTACAAAGGTGGGTGTCCATAGCTCTGCACATCTAGAGAAGAATCAAAGCTAGAAGTCTCTGTGTGCTTAGTTTCCATTCCTTAAAGCATATATTCTAATGAGAAAGAATTTGAGAAATATAATGCTTAGTAGTACTCTTCCTAAAATATATGTTGACGAAATGAAAGACAAAATGGAGCTTATCAAACAGGCGTTAAGGCCATTTTTTAGACTATTTCCTAGATCTGCCATGTGCAGCAAACTGGTGATCGAAAGGGAATGCAAGCAGGTTCTTGAAAAGGTATTGGGTTAAAACCTTAAAGACGTTCACCGTATAAATGTCAGTTAAATGTCATCACTTCATCTAAAGAGCTTGCTTACTGTAGAATGTGGGGTCGCCCAGTTACAGCACATTATGCATAAAACCACTATGCTTATTTTACTCTGGGTATGAAGCAGTTGCGGTGAATTTATTGAAGTTGTTAAAATTACATTACTGTTTTAAAAACTCACAAAGGATATTCAATATAAACATTAAGGTTAGGCACAACCATAACCACCTCCACGATGCATTGATCATGACATCACAAATGACATAACCAATGACAACTCTGACTGTATTTCCTGTGCCATTGGTTTCTGTGGCTTGCACTCAACGCCTTTTTATTTCTTCTCCTGGTGAATGGGCCTTATCAGGGTATTGCTTGGTACATATTGTTACATACACTAATGCATTTGCCTCGATCTCAATGACTTTTGCCAGAAGATGCCGGAAGGGCCACTTAATGCTCCTGTTGCCTGATTAATTTCACATTATTTTTCTACAAGGTAGTGGCTACTTTGAACCAATGGTTTCCGGTGCGGGGCACCAGCACTTATTTTTGAGGGCTGGCACTTATTTTTCTGCATCAGGCATTTACTGCGAGCAAAAGACACATATGGGAAAGACGGAGGAAGAGAAAAATAAAAAAGCGTCACAAAGGGAGAAAGCAGAAAGCTGCAAGAGTGAGCTGAAGAGCCAGGGAGTGGCTGTAAATGGATTAAAGAGTCCAGAGCTGGCTTCAGGTTTACGCTGCCTCAGTAGTTAATGTTCGAACATTTTTCGTGTTGCAAAAGAGAGCTTTTGGGCACCGGCACGTTTTTATTTACAAATTAACCAATGCTACAGGGGGAGGTCACACAGTGGGATCGGTCCTCTAACATTTCAGAAACCATCGCAAAAATGTGTCTCCTTCCAAAGTGAAAAAACTTGCAATGCCATTGTGAGGCGAACGGCAATCAAGTCTCACCTGGAATACGCCATTTAGTGAAATGTGCAGAGCAAACGTCAATCAGAATCTTCCATAACAATGGGACACATTTAGGGCCAGATTTACTAAAAAGTGGCGCAGTGCGGTGCTGCCCCAAAATTGGCAGCACCGTGCTGCATCACTTTAGAAATGCAGGGATGCGCTGTATTTATTAGAATACGGTGCACCCTTGTGTTTCCCCCTTCACTGGTGCTAAATTTAGCTGCCAACGCAGGCATCCTTGCATCATCATGCAAGGATGTCTGCATTGAGGGATTTGATTGTTTATGTGAGGGAAGGTGTCCCTTCCTGCATATAAACAATTACTAATGGAGATTTGGCACTTCTGAGTGTGTACTGCAAAATCTAGCACACACAGAAGTGCCAAAGCGTCATTTTGAAATGACTGTTTATGTGCAGGGAGGGACACCTTCCCGCACATAAACAATAATTTCTGGCATTTTACTCTTCCTTTGCGTGCTGCAGAATGCAGGACACATAGAAAAAGCAAAACATTTGAAGGAGTAAAAGTATTCCTCCTCATTGCGCCTTACTAACGTCACCTCTGGGGTGGTGTTAGATTTTGGCGCTGCCTCAGGTTTACAAAAACACATAAATCTGGGGCAGTGTCAAAATGCAGTGGGTGTTGCTGTGGCACGCCCACAGCAACACCCGTTGCACACCCCTTCCACGCAAAGTGCTACGTGTGACTGGTCAGTATTTACAAGGTGGCTTTAAGCCGCAAAAAGTGTCTTAACACCACCTTGTAAATACTGTGCAGGGCATAGAAACGCTCTGGTGGCACTAGGGGCTCATAAATATACCCCTTAGCTTCTTTCTGGCAAAGCTTTTCGAGGAGTAAAGTCCCTCAAAGCCTTATGACGCACAGCAGAGGCCATATGGAAAGTAATTAGTGATGTCATTGCAGATGCAATGAAATGTTATCAGTGAAGCACCAGTGATGTTCTTTGTCGATTTGTACACAACATCCTGTACTGCGTTATCAACAAAATGCATTGTGGGAGAATTAACATTACAAGGCTCCTCTATCATCACTTTTTATGTTCTTGAATATCCCTATGTTTCTGGCCTGATAATATTTTAGCAATTCGCCTAATTCTAAACCGATTATTATACCATACGTTTAAGGCTAACATCGGAGACAACATTTAAATCGGCAGATCTGGTGGCGGAATGGGGATGACTGAAACCTGTGACATTAAGGAATGTTTGGGCTGTAAGTGATCTGAGGCTGAGGTCTTCGATTAGGCGAAGAGAAATAAGCAAAGAACCGCGGATTCATTGAGTATTCAGGCTACACAGCTGTATAACAATTTGTTTCACAACCATAGAGTTGACAGAACAAATCCAAAACAACACCGAGAACGTGTTTACATGGAGAGCTATCGGCGTCAGCAGTGCATCTGAAGGTGTGCTTCAAGTCCCTCATGCTTTTTGTAACATTTTCAAACTCGCTGCTGTCTCGAGGATGACAGGAAATCCAGGTCTGCTGCTCTCCTGGGGCCTGCTTATTCACGGGCAAGTCAAAAACCCCTGACAAAAGGCAACCAGGGGAACTTCTTGACCTTTCGGATGCCTGTCTGCGATCAGTGCAAGTATTGCTTTGTGATCAAAGAAGAAATTCAATTTAAGATAGCTTTTTGTTCCTTTTGGAGGAGCTTTTTATTTCATTTTACCTCCAATGCCATCTTTCATGAAGAAAGTGCATGCAAATATTAATCTCAAAGCTTGTCATCTCTATTCAAAGTGGTGTAATAATCTCTTATTGTAATCCTATACCAGAAATTACTGATACTTGGGGTTTCAGTAATTTTAGAATTCATAATTCCCTACTCTTTCCAAATGGGACCTTTGTGGTCACCTCAGAGATGGGGAGTTGCCTCAAAAATCACTATAATAGCTCCCATTAATTCTTCATTTCATCAGTTTTCCACCCAGAAAATATACCAGATTTTAGCTGGTAAAATGTCCAGAATTTGAAACATCGGATGTATGGCTTTCTCACTGGATTTATAATCCAAATACAGACAGCATTTCCAGGTATTGGCGGATCGGGATTACCCCAGTGCTCGGGATCGGCCACACAGAGAAATAGAACACTTTGCACAATTGCATGAGCCTATCAAACCATCCACCTTAAATAAAGCGTCTGGCTTTAGTATGTAGACCAGTATCAAATTATTCTAAAATCTCAACTTTCTATTGCAAAGTTTCACATCTAAAAGGCAGAAATTGATTCAGAAAATCCCCTATACCACACAGCAGCTCTTCTGATCCCAGTCATGGCTCAATAAGGGCTGGGAGTCGATGGGGCAAGCAAAGTAAAATACCAGAACATGCCATGAGAGCAATTACAGAGAAAATCATTAATGTTTAACTTATTTTTTCGAAAAAAAAGGGTAGGTGTAGTAGTTTAAGTTTGAGAAATTGGCTTGTCATATGAGAAGGCTCAGTCAATGATATACACTTAGGGGCTGATATTTAAAGACAGCCTGAATTTTCAAAATCTTCACAGAAAGTGGCCATTAAAACTAATTATAGCCTACTTTTTTGGACGCATGCCTTACTCCAGAGTGCCTTACAGTAATAACGATCATTACAGGAACATATCTCTATTTCTATTTTCACGCATAACCCCAACACCTCAAATCCATAAACTCCTACATTCAAATTAAAAATTTGCATGTAAAAAAAAACGCAAGGAAACAAAGAAGAAGTGGAAGATGTGGTCTTTTGGTTGTTTGTGGATTTTAGAAAACTGAAACCTGCTGACTTTCCAACTTGACCTTATAGATTGACCCTCAGCAAATCACTTTAGCTTTCTGGGCACAGTTACCTCATCAGCAAAAGATAGTGTGACCATTGAGAAAGAGGCTAAATGTCTGCACCACATTATACAACCAGTATTAGCAGCAAATTGTGTCATTCTACATCCATGGCGGTTTCTTCATAATTATGAATTTATCACATTTGCCACTTAATCCACTGCATAATTTGCAGATTTCACCAAACATTTTTCTAGTTCAAATAGATTAATACTAGTATAACAGCGAGGTATCCTGCACTAGAACTGTGATACAACACCCTGGTATTGGACAACAGTGACCTCACGCAGTGCATGCATCAGTGGGTCTAGTAACAGTGGCCCCACACAGATCATCTGTTAATGGGTCAAGTAATGGCATCAGTGGTCCTGGATAGTACATGCATCAATGCATGAGTGAGCCCAGTTAATGATCTGTTTGTGACCCTACACGGGAAACGCCCTGAATGCCGACTCCGGAACAACGAAGTCATGGGCAACGAAAGCGGAACAACGCTTTCGTTAACTACGACTTCGTTGTTTTGTGCCTTAACCACGCATGTGCTGAACCACACACATGCGTGGTTAAGGCACAAAACAAGGGAGTCGGCTGAGGAGGACGACGCAACAAGTCAGGTAAGTGGGGCAGGGGTGGGGGGTTGGAGTTTTAGGGGCGGGGGTTGGGGTGTTTTTAGTTTTAGGGGTGGGGGTGGGGCGTTGGGGTTTTAGTTTTAGGGGCGGGGTGGGGGTTGGGGTATTTTTAGTTTTAGGGGCTGGTGTTTTAGTTTTAGGGGATGGGCGTCGGGGCGGTGTATGGGCGGGGGTTGGGGGTCGGTCTTATTTTTTGTTTTAGGGGCGGGGTGGGGGGTTGGGGTTTTAGTTTTAGGGGCGGGGTGAGGGTCGGGGTATTTTTAGTTTTAGGGGCGGGTGGGGGTCGGGGGTTTTAGTGTTGGGGCGGGGGTGGAGGGTCGGCGTATTTTTAGTTTTAGGGGCGGGGTCGGGGGTTTTAATTTTAGGGGCGGGGTGGGGGGTCGGGTATTTTTAGTTTTAGGGGCGAGGTGGGGGGTTCTGGTTTTAGCTTTAGAGGAGGGGACGTTGGGGCGGTTTAGCGCGGGGGAGGGTGGGGAGGTGGATTTTTAGTTTTAGGGGTGGGGGGTCGGGTATTTTTAGTATTTGGGGGTGGGGGGTCGGGGTGGTTTAGGTTTTTAGGGGTGGGGTGGGGGGTTGGGGTGGTTTAGGTTTTAGGGGTGGGGGTTGGGGTTGGGGTGGTTTTAGGTTTTAGGGGCGGGGTGAGGGGTTGCAGTAATTTTAGGGGTGGGAGTTGGGGGGTTTTAGGTTTTAGGGGTGGGGGGCTTGGGGTAGTTATAGGGATGGGGGTGTTGGGGTGGTTTTAGGTTTTAGGGGTGGGGTAGTTTAGGTTTTAGGGATGGGGTGGGGGTTGGGGTTGTTTTAGGGGTGGGGGTTGGGGTGGTTTTAGGGGTGGGTTGGGGTCAGGTAATTTTAGGGGTGGGGGTTGGGGAGGTTTAGGTTTTAGGGGCAGGGTAGGGGGCTCGGGGTAGTTTTAGGGGTGTGGTGGTTTTAGGTTTTAGGGGTTGGGATTGGGGTACTTTAGGTTTCAGGGATGGGGTGGGGGTTGGGGTTGTTTTAGGTTTTGGGAGTAGGGTGGGGGCGGCGGTAATTTTAGGGACGAGGTGGGGGTTGGGGTAGTTTTAGGGGCAAGGGTGTGGGGGTGGGTCGCAGTAATTTTTAGGGGTGGGGAGCCAGGGGGGACGCATGCTGGAACCATGCATGCCTATCACTAATGCCTTTACCAGGAATTCCTTTACAACGAAAAATCGTTGGTAAGGCATTCGTGGTAAAGGCATTAGTGGTGACAACGCGGTCGTAGTTCCAACCTCGTTGTTCAGGCATGCGTTGTTCCAGCATGCGTTGTTCCGACATACATTCACCCTACACATGTACACATCAATGGGCTTCATAACAGTGGACACACATTCCAGGTAAGAATTAATCTATTAATCATCATCACTGGCCTGGCAGAGTGCATGCATTATGGGCTGTGTAAAGGGTGTCAGGTGCCCCACAGTGCATGTGTGACTGAATAACATGTTAGTGAAATTAAGTTAAATAAGCAAAGCAGAAACATTTCACTTTGTAGCTAAATTCTCTAAATGTGACTCTCAGGCCAAATGGGTTTCAGGAAAGAGCATTGGCTTTCACTTCCCACAGGGCCTTCTAAATATGTGAGATGTCCTGGCCCTCATTGCTCGTGTGCCAATATCCTGTTGTGATTGGCCACATCCGCTCACCACCAGTGTGCTGGGTTCAGAGCTCCACAGGCCTCATGGTTCCATGTATGCACTGCTCTTGGTAGCAGTTGTGGAGCAGGGTCAGTCTAAGGTGCGTAACCAGAAGTATAACTATTAATATTGCAGCAGGTGAAGTGCTAATGGGGCTCTGGGTGAGAGGATCCTTCTGCACTCAAATTATGGTCACTACTGAAATTGCTTCCTAGTGGACAGAACTCTATGTTTCAGGCATGGAAAACCTTGACGGGGGCATGCCTGTCTCCATGTTAAGCTTATTCCTGCTACCCTTGCTACACCACTGTGCCCATCACCTATGCATGCTGTATTACAGTCTCTGTGGCCAGGATAGGTCCATGTGTGCATGACACAGGGATGCCAATTATCTCCCATCATCTCTGTGTGATGGTTTTGGGCCATCTTGGAGCTAGGCACTTTTCCCTATTGTCCAAACCTGCCAGACACTCTACCTGAACATTAATTGAGTGGTAGTTCTTCCTGTTCATATATACCTGTTTCATTTGCACTGTGGGGGACCAGGGCTATATGGGTGCCATCAATGGCCTCCATCACATGTGGGATGTGTCCTATATCGAAGAAGTCTGCCTTTACATAGGCCAAATCCGCACTTTGAGGGAACCTGATGTAGCTATCCTGGTGTTTCAACAATGCACACAGTACATCCTTCAACATAAGACTGAACATGGGATGAGACATCCCTGCTGTCAACCCTACTGTATGTTGAAAGGAGCCTGTGGCAAGAAAGTGTAGCACTGACAGGACTTGTACTGTGGGATGGATGCAATAGGGATTGCATATGGCTTGTAAGAGATCAGGCTGTACATAGATCCATGATGGTCTGATGATTCAGATGATAGGTCTGGATGACATGCCTGTCCTCCATGGTTGCAAGGTCAACTAGAGGACAGTACACTGGTGGTTGTCTCAATCTCCTCATGGCAGGATATCTAGGTAGAGAGGAGAGAATATACATTGAGGAAAGCATTTGACACTTGTAAGCAGAACATGTCAAAATACCACACACCTAACATAGTAGGACATGTGTAGTAACGCTGACATATACTATTAAGGCCATGCTGAAGCACTTTGGACACCATCCTTGCAGCAAGTTGCTGTACATGTAAGTCGTATAGGACACATATCACTTGTGTAATGTACCATTTATGGCAGACTGAGCCTGTCCTGCTGCACTGGAGAGTTGGAAGTGACATAAGTCTGCCGGCGTATGTCGTCATGGCGGTAGGCGGTCGCATTTGCCGTGCTACTTGTCATTGTTAACATTGCTGCCTATGGCAGACTGGGGCCAATGGCGGTGAAGGTCCTGTACGTAGCAGCCATGACTGCCATTTTCTGCAGCCTTGCTCACTTGATTCCTGACACTGTTGCTAGCAAGACCTCCAAGATCTGAGCTGCTGTGTACTGTCTCTGGGAGCAATGGTGCCACGTTCTGCAGGTGATAGGGCCCCAACCTTCACCCCAGAAGAGCTGGAGAAGCTTGTGGAGGAGGTCCTACCCCTGTATGAACAGCTATATGGGGCACCAGAGGAGCAGGTGAGTCCAATTCCATAGTCATGTGGGATAGGGGTTGCGTGTGACGGTGAATCGGGCAAGTGTAACAGTGAGTGATGCAGAGGGCATAAAGTGAAGGAGGTGGGCAGGGAGGATGGGTATGTGTGGGCACTTGGTGAGTCAGATGTGTTTAGGCCACTCTTGTTGGTATGGTGCCAGTGTACATGACTTTCTCCTTTTGTCTGTGTCATCCACACAGGTGAATGCCCATCAGAAGAAAGGGATCTGGCATGCCATCGCTAAGCAAGTGCGGACCCTTGGGGTCCACAGCCGGTGGAGCACCCATTGTCACAAGTGGTGGGAGGACCTGAGATGCTGGGCCTGGAAGACTGTGGAGGCCCGCTGGGGATGTCCTCCCAACGAGGGAGGGGTGTCATTGGGACCCTGACCCCCCTAATGGCCCACATTTTGGTGGTGGCCTACCCTGAAGTGGATGGGTGTTTGAGGACAGCACAGCATCCACAAGGGAGTGAGTACTGACTGTACCCTGGGACTTGGCTTGTATGGGATTAGTTGCCTCACTGTAGTTTATGTCCTCCCAACAAGGGAGGGGTGTTGGTCGGACCCTGACTTCCTTAAGAGCCCACATTTTGGCAATGGCCTACCCGGAGGTGGATGGGTGTTTGAGGACGTGTTTTGATGTCAGTGGATGTACATCTCCCATATCAAGACTTCTCCATGTCTGCATTGTTGAGATGGTCTGATGACATTGGCACATGTGTAACTCCATCCTGCCTTTTCTATGGATGTGAGCTTGTGTATAACCCTACCCATTGAGATTGACCTCTTTCAGCCATCTGCATTTGAGCATTAGTGGCTCTAAGGTGTCAGTCCACTCCAATCTGTATAGCACACATGTATAAGCAACTGTGTGACTCCATGTGAGGCAGCCATTACATTTTCACTACAGATATGGCCTGTATAGGACCTGACTAATGCCTTGATACTTGTATCTCCATATAATGGTAATCTGCTATCTATAGGGTATGTGAAGGTTTCTAATGTAGGATAAATAGAAATGTATGTTTGATTTGGTCTGATTGTAATCATGATGCATTTCTATGTGCTAGACTTGTGGTGATGAAACCTTGAACCCATTGGGATAGTTCTAGAGGTGACAAGTGCCTAGGCAGATCTCGTCATTGTCAATATGTAATGTAAATGCCATGTATGCCAATGCCCTAGCAATTACAGTGCAACATAGCCTAGCTACTGCCTATATCATGTCTCAATGGTTACTTGGGGGCACATCTGATGGAGTGGGACAATTTCTGCTACCCTTGGCCCAGATGAAATGGGTGATTAGGACAGGATTCAGTATTGTATGACTTATGAGATGTAGATGTGAAATGAATGTTGTATTTTGTCTCCGCAGGCTGGCCTATGTAGTAATGTGAGGTGTTGTCAGTGCAAAGGCAGTGGTATTGGTCCATGTGTGCATAATGCCTACATGTATTTACCGTCTGAGATGTGTGTTGTCTGGACTTAGGTACAGGTATTCACTATTCTGGAACGGTGTGAGTGAAGGTGGTGTTATCATGGTGTGAAGTCCTACTGGTGAAACTGCATGTGTGGTGGTATTGTATGTGGACCATGATGTCATATGTGTTTTCCTGAAGTTCATCAGTTGTGACACTGCACTCATTAATTGAGTATGGATGTGTAATATGTGCAATATAGGCCATTGTAGATGCACTTAGATGTGTGAATTGTAGTAATACATACGTATTTGGTGTCTTCAGATCTTCCGCAGTGATTGAGTAACACTAATCACATGCCTGTACCCCAGACTTGCATTGTACACATCAGATGTCACCTCTATGGGTGTCTAACTTTTACTGGCTAAATCACATTTTAGATCTATATTGGCATTACTGTATGGAGTGTTAGGTCAGCCATGTAATGTGACAGGCAGATGCTGATTGTTGTGTGAGTGAAGCAGCCTTCACTGTCATGGATATTTAATAAAGGACATGAACTGATCAGCTGTTGTAACTGTACAGGCCTGATGGGTTTTGTTCAGTTAGCTGCACTTCCAATAGGTGATTGGAGTATGGAGAGGTCTGAAGGGAAATCAGGGAGCCATGTGTACTTCATCTAGGGCATGGTGTGCATGCAGACATGGGTTTGGTGGTGATCATGTGGATGACTCCAGTCGTGCTGGACACTTGGATTTAGATTTAGGTGTGAGGGTTGGCATACAGTGGTGGGTAGTAGTGACATGTTGTGACATGATGTAGGAAATGTGTATTGACACCTGAGAAAGCCTAGCCAGGATATGTATTGTCACAGATGTGCATGTTTACATGTGTGCACGTGAAATACATGTTACCCCTCTCTCCATATCTCTCTCTCTCCCTACCTCTCTCTCTATTTGTGTGAATCAGCATCAACAGGTAGGCGAAGGAGCAGGGGCACAGGCCAGTGGGGATGCTGCTGGCCACAGGATCTGGAGTGCTGCTACCACCGACAGCGAGGGATCCAGTAGCACTGTCAGCGAGACCAAATCCTCAGGGTACACGCGTTGTTGTAAATAGGCCCACCTCCTGGCAGCTCCAACTCTACAAGCCTTAATAGCGCAGAGTCTTGGAGTGGCCAAGTGGGGGGTAGGGAGTTAAGGAAGGGTACAGCAGGGAAGGAGACCTGCAGAAACAAGAATCGCAGATACTACAAAGAAATATCAATCACAAAACTCTTCGGAATCTGTCAACTATAAATCCAGCAGTCACTTGGAACAATAGTAAACCATTGTGCCTTTCATAAGTTTCAAAGAAATGAAAGGTTAACACGGTATTGACTCAAAGAAATGTTACTTCACATTTCAAAAACTTTCCAAGATACACGATTTCAGTTTGTGTCCGTATTTTACATTAACCATAATCAAATATTCCCATGAGTTCAAATTATTGCCTTAGCATTTATTCATGACCATTTAAACCTCTTCTGAATAACCGCGCTTACACAATGTATCTCTGCCGCTACCTAGCGACTCCACAAGTAAGCAGCTGAAGTTGAAAAGTGACCTGAGAAAGCGGTAACGCTGTAAAAGCAAAACATTCGCTTAGTTTGTTATCAATTTAAATATTTACAGCTGATTGCCAAAGATTACTACTTTCTCCAAAAAAAAGAATAATAACCTTTAAACAGTTTTAGCAAATAAGAAAACGGATGATGGAAGCTAGAAACCACCATCTGTCTTACCGCCCTGAGTGTCTGCAACTTGCTGCCTCAAATGCCTCAACACGGGGAAATCACAGGTGAACAAGCAGGAACATGGAAACACCCGACTTCAAACAGAAAAGCTCCGGTCCTAACGAGATCCTCAGAATAGTGAGCAGTGAGAACTGGGCGGGGTCACTTAAATAGACTTGTGCCCCGCCCCATGTGCCACACCCAAAGTGCCCCGCCCCAAGTGCCACACGCAAAGTGCCCTGCCCAAGATGGCTGTTATAAAGATACTTGGGACCAATGCCATGAAATAAAGATAATGTGTCAGAGTCACCAGATCCTCGGGGTATGTGCACGTTCCCAACACGTCCACCACTGAACAGCTCCAAGACTCTGATAGATAAATCACAGAGACTGAGAGAGTTCAAGAGGGGAAGAGGGGATTAGGAAGGGAACAGCTGGGAAGGAGACCTGTAGTAAGAAAAAGGTTAGAACACACAATATGAACATTATATCTCCTGAAATCAATACTAGACTATGATTCTAAGCCTAGTCACTCTGAAAACATGAACAATCTAAGAGTTAAGTATAAAATTACTAAGTTTTAAGATGGCCGGATACCTGTAGGGGAATCAAGATGAATTAAATGAAAACTTTCTTATTCAAGTACTTTCCTTTACATGAGAATCAGAAAAACATTCTGACTAAATTTTAAACCAGTCATATAAATCCTGTTTTGAGAATGTATACTAGGACCATACAATATTGCATCTAGAAACTCTGGCCTTCTGTGTACTCTTAAAATGTTTCAACACAAATTGCGCATATTGCAGATATATATATATATATATATATATATAGTAAACACCATAAAAGGATTGTGCACCATGAATAACACAATATGGATTCAGGAAACAAATCACATAACTTGTCAACTCGAATATTACATAATAAATATCTTAGAATAGTGGCATACAATAAACAACATGAAATAAACTTGAGGAGAGAATCGTACGTCTTGCCGATTCGAGTGTTACCATGTAAAATACCAAGAAATGGTAGCACGCAATCAATATCAAAGTCAAATCATCAGTAATCGAAATGCGCGTCTTGCCGATTCGTAAAACACGATGTAAATGTCAAGAAATAACAGCTCACAATAAATAACAAGATCAAAGTACAATGAAACGAATCGCGCTTTTTTTGACGATTCTTAAGCCACCATGTAAATGTCAAGAAATGGTAGCGCACAATGAACAACAAAGTTAAATCCTCATGAAACGAGTTGCGCGTCTTACCAATTCGTAAAACATCATCTAAATGTCAAGAAATAGTAGCGCACAATGGACAACAATGTTTAAACACCATAAAATGAATTGCGCGTCTTGCCGATTCTTAAGCCACCATGCCAATGTCAAGATATGGTAGCACGCAATGAATAACAAAGTCAAACATTTATGAAACAAATCGCGCGTCTTGCCTATTTGTAAACTACCATAGAAATGTCAAGAAATGGTAGCGCGCAAGTAAGCTTTTACTTATTTAAGAATTAAATCAAGAATATGAAAATTCTCAATAACGGTGTCGGGACAGTCCAACCACCGTCTTACCGCCTGGAACAATGATCACCAATGAAGGATGAAGGGCAGAAGACTGGAAGATCCAAATAGGCCACCGGGACAGGAGCTCAGGAAGAAGCTGCTGCTCTGCACAGGGACCTCTGAATAGTGAGCACTGGGAGTTGGGCTGGCTCTCTTTTATAGTGTCTTGGCCCAGCCCAGAACCACGCCCAGGCATGTTGCAGGGAAAGTCTCTGGAAGGCCCTGGAAAGGGGCCACACCCTAACACACTCTGAAAACCTGCAGCAATACATTGAAAAGGAACAGTATTTGTAAGCATATTAAAAATAAGTTTTCAGGATTGAACTCTGCAATGCAAAAGGTTAAACCACAACATATCAGCTCAATGCATAAATTACTTTGTTTTGAGAGTGCTGGGTTTTTGCATTTTTGTCGCCAATAGAGCGCGTACTGCTCTGGTGTTGACATAATGCGTGTATAGCGCGCTGCAGCAGCTACTAGATTCTGCAAATGGCAGTTTCTGGACTAAGACTGTGTGGTGGAAACATTAATGCACGGATTCCGGCATCACGCAGGCCCTAGAGCGTGCGCGCAGCCATGGTGTTGACAAGCACGGAGGGCGAGGGGAGTGCCACAGGGGAGACCGGATCTTCCACGTCATCTTCAGAAACCTCCTCCAGATGACACTTCCTGGTGGTGGTGGACCCTTCAGGGACCACCCCAGCACCATCTTTGTCCGCCACCCCCTTACCACCACAGCCCTTCCAGTAGCTCCCCACCCAGTTGCCCGTTCACCCAAGGTGGTGGTCGTCTCTTTCGCCACAGGCACCTCGGCCCCTGCCCCAGTCAGTCATGCTGCCCTGAGTGAGGAGGCTATTGACCTCCTGAGGTGATCTCTGTGGGTCAGTCGACAATTGTGAATACCATCCAGGGACTGTCAGCTCAAGTCCAACAAAGCAATGCGTTCCTGGAGGGTATTCACAGTGCACTGGCTGGCCTACAGAGATCATTTCAGACTCTGGCCTCCACACTGAAAGAAGCCAGTCACCCTTTGTCTACCATCCCCCCTCCACTTACCTCATCCAAATCCCAAACCCCACTTCCCAAACCCAGCCAATACACAAACATGTATCCACCTCAACATCCAAGGGTGGCACAGACAAACACAAGCACCACAAGGCCCACCACCGGCATGCACACAAACAACACCCACCTGCAGACACACCAACATCCACTACCTGCACAGACTCCCCCACCACCCCCTCCTTCACAGACACAACACCAGACACACCTGCAGACACCACACCAACATTCACTGATCCAGCCACAACTCCTATCTTACGCACAGTCAGCACAATAGCAGACCCACAGACATCCACTCCAGTCATCACACCCGCAGCAACCGCAACCACCGACTCACCCACATGCAGCACATCTTCCATACCTGCAGACACCATCCCAACAGACAGTTACCCATCCAGCTTGGCATCTCCAAGCACCTCCTCCCAAGACATATAAACGCCTGCACTCACCCACCCAACAGACACCCAGCACCCACAAGCATTCCTCGCACGCACTTGCACCCAAGGCATCCATTAAGACACCTCCTACAACCACTCCCTCTCCCTCCACTTCCAAACCTTTTTGCCATGACCGCCCCTTTGAGTCTAAGAAGCATTTCCTCTCTGAGGTTTCCCTGTTCCGTACTCCTCTCCCACCTCGTGATACCCCCAAAAGGTCTGTGTCCCTCCCCAAGTCTGGCCCTTCCACGGCCAAGTCCTCCCCTGCCCCCCTGCTAGTGTTCATGCCCCTCCCCCTGCCAAGAAGTCAACCCCTCCAAAGTGTTTTCAGCCCTGCCTAAAGCTCACCCTAAGCCCCCCTCCCAAGCCCAAATACCCCCTCAATCCCTGAGGTGCCTGCCTGCCCCCTTGATGCCTCTAACCTGTGGAGGTCATATAGCAGTCAGGAGTCATGTAAGGGCACAGAGAAGTGGCATTTGTACCTTTAGCACTTTGGACTGGCTAATGGTCTTCTCTTTGTACGTAGTTATTTATTTATTGCCATATTTATGATGTATGCTTCGTTGTATGGCTGTGTGATTGTGTATATTGGTTGTCAGGTGTTGTTACATGTTGTTGGATGTGTGTAGTGTCATGTGGAGGTGTGTAATGTGTTTGCTTGCAGAAGTGTTTGTGTTGTTACGGTTGTGGTGTCATTGTGTGAATCAGTAGTGTTGTGTATCGCTGTGTTGGACTGGTCCAGTGCTGTGTGTCTGCGGGTTGGTGTGTGTATAACACATGTTTGTTGGCCGTGGTGTGTGTAGTATAGGTGTGCCTGTGTGTATGTGGGTGCATATGGGTGTGTGGTAAAGTGTGTGTGTCGCCATCTCCAGCTGTCCCCGATATGTATGTTGTGTGTGAGTGTGTGCTTTGGGTTTTCCCTACAGTGTCAGGTCGGTGTGTGTACTCACGGTTGTTGTCTTCATCGCCATTGCTGGTTTCAGAGTTGTTGTGCAAGAAGGAGCAGTGGGAGGATGTGCAGTTCAGGTTCCATGGCAGCTCCAGACAGGTATGTGTTTCAGAAGGTGAGATTAAGCTTACATTGCAGCAATTCTTTTCATAGGTTAAATGGTTATGAAACCAAGCTATAATGCTATCTCGATTCATTTATTTGTTACCCTGGAACATTTGCATCATGAAATGTTATACTTATGACCATGACACAAGTCAAAATTAATTAAGAGGAAAGAATGAAGGAAGGGAAGCAATGAGAATTTGTCATTGTCGACAGTTCAGCCTAGTACATGTCTTTGTGCAAGCTTCATATGCAAAGCCCACATTTAAAATGCAGTGTTTAGTTAAGGCCTACAAATCCTTTCGTACATGTTAATAATATGATGCTTTTATTCTTTTAAAAGACTCACTCTAATGCTTTTAGAAAACAGGTAATTTGCTTGATATTTCACATATTTGTTTAGATTCACAAGGCATCATTCAGTCAGAAAAGGGATCTTGATGCTGTATTGATTTTGAAGTGAATTGTCTCCGTATTAATGGATCTGGATATTTTTATGTTCAAATAATGGCCGCTCATGTTTGTCCTTTTCAATACAAGTAGTCCTGTCACTGTAGTTGCTGTCTTCCAGGCAACAGATGCAGGACGGATGGAAACACAGCACACATTTATTACACTGCAAGTCCATAGCAACATCACTAAAACCTTTCATTTAGAGTCCTGTCAGTTAGCCTGACATTGTGTCAAGCGGACTTCTAGACAATTTCCTCTTTCCTCTTTAATAATCACCCAAGTCTGGGAATCCTATGGCTCGAAACATGTAAAAACCTGTTCAAATAACTATGCCACTCCTCTTTGCTGTCTTTATTTAGGCTACGAGATAATGATGTCTGCTGAAACCATTCACCTGGTGGTTACTTCAAGGCAGGAACCCATGCAATATGGTAGGTGGAGGTGGTCATCCAGCACAAGGCTTGCCTTCTGTTTTTGAGAAGTTCATGATTGGTAAACCGGACTGTTTCAATGACTTGCCCTACTAAAAAGCAGAAACCTGGAAATGTATACGATGAACACAACATTTTTCTTGACATCTGATTCCACTGAACTCTAAGATGAACAATTTAAAAAATCCCATATCTCATTGCACTGCTATTTTCCAACAAAAGCCCTGTTACAACAGGGTTAGGGAAACCGATGACGTATTCTTATGATTGATCTAACGGGTACTGCGAGTATCTGTAATTTTGGGATCGAGAGATGCTAAAGTATCACCAAAAGTGAGGATCTTGCCTGCCCAATCAAGAGCTCCACCAGGAAAGGGGAGACGCAAAAGGCATTGAGGGCCTTGGTGGCAGCCAAGGAGGCTGGGGGGCACACAGAGGAGGAGGATGAGGGTCAGGAGGTGAGGTGTGTTCATAATATAGTGGATGTACCTGTTTTGCCGGGGAAGGGTCTCTACGGCAGGTATTAGTGTATCATCTAAGGGTCTGACTTCTGGGGAGTTGCAAGACAGACAGGCAGTGAGGGTGTATCAGTTTGAGTTAGAGACGCTTAAGGTGGAGGAGAAAAGGCTGGCCTTAGAGGAGAAAATATGCCCTTAGCTCATGAGCTAAGGTTGAGGAGGCTGAAAGCCATGAGGGCTGAGTCCAGTTCAGATTGTGGCAGCAAAAGTGTTACATCCAGTCCTGAGGAAGAAGTGCACACGCCCAGAGTCTTGGTGCCCAACTTGAAGGAGGGGGATGACATACAACAGGAGGTTCAGGGGTATGAGGTAGCTCCAACGGTGCGAGGGGGCCTCAGGTGGATTGGGGAGCTGGCATAGGAAGTCATATTCCTAGTGGTGGGAGGGACACTCTACTGGCTCTAGTTGAGAGTGACAGGGAGAGGGGTTCCCCCCAGGTAAAGGTCCTGGTTGTGAGGTATGGAGACACCCCAGAAGAGTGTGGGTTGAGTGTCAGGGACAGCAAGGTACTGTCTCACCAGTCTCATGAGGGTGACGTGGGGTACTGTTTCAAGGCTAAGGCACTGGATGGTTGGGTGAAGGGTAGTTTGGTTAACTCATGTGAAGGGCTGTGTGATGTGATTGCTGGAGAGCATGTGTCCAGTCCTTGTTTTCCAGAGCTACGCCAACGCCAGGTGAAGTGTGAGTTCTCTGACCCCAGGGAACTTGCACTGCAGGCAGACACCTGGGTGAGTACCAGAGGGTCTGAAGAGGCATTTGGTGGTGTCCTTGAATGGAGTGGTCTAGGTATTTCCAAACCAGGTGAGGGGAGAAAGGCTTGCAGTGTCCCAGGTAAGTCCCAGTGTAGTGGGATGGGTGAGGGATCCCATGCCCAGTCTCAGAGGAGAGGGAATGGGTGTGGACTGAGTCCCAGGATGCCCGAGATCCAGTCCCAGAGCTTGGAGGGTTCCATAAGTAAACAACAGGAGGGAGCTTAGCCTGTACCATAGGGCCATCTGCTGAAGGGGGCCCCATAGTGTCAGGAGAACTTGGGGGGGGGTGGCTGCACCAGTATCCCACCAATTCTGGTGTCTGGCAGTACCACTTCTAGTGAGGGGGTGCAGAAGTCCAGACAGAGGGTTGAGTGGGGGTTGCGGGCCCCAGTGGAGAATTTGGAGGGTCATGTCTGAGGTCAGAGCCCCCCAGGAATGACCTTGGTGATACCATTTCTGGGCTGGGGGAATCCAAGCTCTGCCAGCTGGGCAGAGGTCAGGAGACAGTGCCAGCCAGACTCTAGTGCAGCCCTTAGGGAAGGTGTTTCCCTTGTGAGGGGTAGGTGTGCTCCCCAGGAAGTCCTTCATTGACAGGCAGTGGTCCAGTCTGTGGGTACAGACATACGCTGGAGGGTCATGTGCAGGGGGTAAGCTCTGACCTGAGGGGGCAGTTTGCCCAATCCCCCCCCCCCCCGTTTGACTTCTAGGGTACTCTCCATGGTGGGGGGGTGCAGAACCCTGGGAGTAGGGGCAGAGGAGGGAGAGACTTAACTCTGACCCCATTTCAATCCAAGGGTACAGACCATGGGTTGAGGGGCCCGGTTCAGGCTGTCCCTCTGACCTGGAGGGAGGGGTAAATGCTGACAGTACCCCTATCATGTCGTCTTCTCGGGGTACAGCTCCAGGCAGGAGGGTGGAGAGCCCCAAAAGGAGAACAGGGGAGGGCTGCCTCACCCCTGACCCTTACCCAGCCTAAGGGTGCAGACCCTGGACAGGGGGACCAGTATCAGGAAGCTATCCCTGCACTGGTGGGAGAATTGTGCAGGACTGCTTCCTTAAGCACCCTGACAATTCTGGATTCTGGGGGGGGCACTCCTAGTGAGGGGGTGCAGGACCCCAGAAGGAGGGGCAGGGGGATGGAAGTCTTGCCCCTGACCCAAGTCCAACCTGAGGGTACAGACCCCAAGTTGGAAGACCAGTTGCAGGTTATCATCCCTGCACTAGATGGAGAATTGGGCAGGACTGCTTCCACAAGCGACTTGACGATTCTGGATTCTGGTAGTACCACTCCTAGGGGAAGGGTACAGAACCTCAGAGGGGAGGAACAGTGTCAGGCTATCATCCCTGAGCTGATGGAAGGGAGAGTGGACAAAGGGTGCCAGCCACCTGGGCTACTGACCCCTAGCCTCCAAAATCACAGTGGTTGGAGAGCCCTGAATAGCCTGGGGCCTGGCTCTCATCTCTGACAGCTGGATGGAGTGGCCCACACCACTGTCTTGGTCATGGTGGTACAGTCTGCCTCCTGGGATACATCTGGGAGCAAAGTAAGGTTAGGTGCTGCACAGATGGTATCTGCAGGTGAGGAGAGGGGTCCTCCATGGGTTAACTTAGTGGGCCCTGAGAGCATGGACAAAGGGATCCAACTGGGTTCAGAAAGACGTAGAACTGGAACATGCCCCTGCTGTTATGGGCCAGGGTCCCTGATCTATCACCCCAATCAGGGAAGTACATCAAGGTATTGATTGGTCTCCCCTAGCTTTAGGCTGGTGGGGGGTTGTGTTGGACCTAGCACTTTTTGCAGGGTCATCCCCAAAGTTTTTGCCTCCTTCCTCCTAATTTTCCTGACCAGTTTTTGTTGCGTTTAGGACTCTGGGCACTTTACCACTGCTAACCAATGCTAAAGTGCAGATGCTCTCTGTGTAAATTGCATTGGTGATTGGTTTATCCATAGTTGCCATATTTGATTTACTAGTAAGTCCCTAGTAAAGTGCACTAGACGTGCCCAGGGCCTCTAAGTCAAATGCTACTAGTGGGCCTGCAGCACTGATTGTGCCACCCATATGAGTATGGGGTACCTCATGGGAGATTCCAAAATAAAATTAAAGCAGCCTTTTGATTAGTCACAAAGTGAACAGTAGTAAATTGAAGCCCATAGCCTACAGGAAAAAAAAAAATTAAAAAACTTTCTCAATACCATTTGCCATGGGTATTTGAGAGTGTGAGGTGGAAAAAAAATATATCAACATCTATCTTGGCCTCTCTTTAAACAGGGGAGGAGTGCTACAAGACACACTACCTACCAGACAATCTGGTCCCGAAGATCCTTCGAGACGGTCCACCTCATGAGAAAGAAAGAGACCAAAGAGTTAAAACAAACAATGGACACAACAAAACGTAAACCAAAGTGGACAAACACTAAAGAAAGACTTACACTTCTTCCCCTCCAGGCTTTAAGATAGAAAACCAAGAAATAAGAGAAGGAACAACTACTAGAGGAAGGGGAATGTGACAAGAGTGAAGAGGAACCCTGGAGTTATCCCGCGACAGGCAGAGGACCAGAGAGCAACGCTACACTGATTCCACATTCCATGATTATTGGAAGTCAGGAAAACAAGATTTAGGGATGCATAAACCTAATCAAAGAAATAGGTACTGGAAGTAAACCATTCAGAGTTGTTTCTGATTTGTTTTTTCTTCTTTTCCTGGCTCTGTTGTAAAAGCAAAGTAATTAAAGAGGACAAATAATAAAGAGAGGGCAAAAACAAAGGAAACCTCAAGGGAGAGGAAGAGAGATAGAGGAGCAGATGATTTGTTTGCTTTACAACCCACAGATACTTACCAGAGTATTTTTCTAGGGTTCCTCCTGTCCAGAGTTGTATCTGGGAAGAAAAGGGGAAACAAATAAGACTCAAGGAAACTCCACGACAATGTCCTGCTCATACCAGGAGTGTACAAATATACTCAAGAACTTTGTCTTGCATTGGAGCATATATATTAAACAAATAATGAAACCGCTTGAAAACTTCCTAATTAATTTTATGATGTTTCTGCATTTACTGCCATCCTACAGGAAACCAAAAGCCAACAAGGAATAATTGAATAGCAGAAGCACAGATTGCAACTTAACACATCATCACAGAATTTAGGTATAATTGTAATGCCTACAACATCCACAGTGCCACTATTGACTAGGCCCGAGAAGACATCTATCGTCAGATTCACATTGTGCAATCAAGAACTTCATCATGGCCATTCTGCGGATTAGTCTATGGGCAATTCCAGAATGTGGAAGCACCTCAGATTGATACACACAAACAAGATTGTTCAAGCCAAGAGAGAACTCGCAGCAGGTGAAAAAAACAAAAAGTACTTGCTAGTGTACTAAATGGCAAAAGGAGGAGCAGGACTGCAAGATGCAGTATTTTACAACATACTGCAACAAATGCCATCAGGCAGTGTCGTCAGGCGAGACTAACAGGAGAGTTTTTGACAAAGCAATTGATATGTGTTGATATGTGTTGGACCTGGCCCTTTTTTCAGTGTCACCCCCAAACATTTTGCCTCCTTCCTCCTATTCTTTTCTAACCAGTTTGCTTTGGCTTTAGGACTTTGAGCACTTTATCACTGCTAACCAGTGCTAAAGTGCATATGATATCTGTCTAAATTGTATTGGTTTATCCATAATTGGCATATTTAATTTACTAGTAAGTCCCTAGTAAAGTGCACTAAAGGTGCCCAGGGCCTGTAAATCAAATGCTGCTAGTAGGCCTGAATCACTGGTTGTGCCACCCACCCGACTAACCCAGTAAACATGTCTCAGACATGCCACTACAGTGTCTGTGTGTGCAGTTTTGCACTGCCAATTTGACCTGGCAAATGTACCCATTTGCCAGACCCAAACCTTCCCTTTTACTAGATGTAGGTCAACCCTAAGGTAGGTCCTAAGTAGCCCCATGGGCAGGGTGCAGAGTATCTGAAAGGTAGGATATGTATTGGTGTGTTTTACGTGTCCTGATGGTGAAATACTTGCAAATTTGTTTTTCACTATTGCAAGGCCTATCTCTCCCGTAGGTTAACATGGGGACTGCCTTTAAACAACTTTTAAGTGTAGTTTCCCATTGGGAGCAGATGGAGATTTGGAGTTTGGGGTCTCTGAACTCACAATTTAAAAATACATCTTTTGGTAGAGTTGTTTTTTAGAGTGTTTGTTTGAAAATGCCACTTTTAGAAAGTCGGCATTTTCTTGCCTAACCATTCTGTGCCTCGGCAGGGTCAGACTGACAGTTGGGCTGATTGTAAATTCCCTCTAGACAGTAACACGAAGGGAGCTATGGTGTGTCCTGCATATACTGATGAGTCTTCCTGGGCTAGAGTGGGGAGGGAGGAGCTGAAACCTGCATCTGAAAGGGCTGTGCATGTCCTCACATAACACAGTCTCCAGCCCCCTGAAGTGTGTCTGGGGCCAGGCCTGGGCAAGGCAGTATCTTGTGAACAACAGAGACTTTCCTTTGAAGTTTGCCCACTTCAAAGACAGAAATGAGTAGTTGACCCAAAACCCCAGAATTTTAGAACACTTCTGGATCAAGAGGAACCTCTGCCAAGGAGAAGAGCTGGAAGAGGAGTACTGCCCCTTTGCTGTGTGTGGTTTGCCGGGTTGGCCTGCCGTGCTGCTTCTGTCTTAAAGAGGACAAAGACTGGACTTTGCTGAGTGTCCTGCCTGTGAAGTTTCTCTAAAGGGCTGGAGTGAGCTTGCCTCCTGTTAAGAAGTCTCAGGGACATCAAAGACGTCACCTTCCAGCCTCTGGGTTCGCTTGCTGTAGATCCTAACTCACCAGGTGGTGCCTATTCCAGTGTCTGGGCCCATGACAGTGAAAGCTGGCCTAAAAACAAGAAAAACCAGGTGCACCAACTCTGGACGATTCCAGGACTGATGCCGCTGCCCAACTCCGCGACGCCGTCTGCAACCGAAGCCATGGTCCCCGCTGGAGTGCAGCGACTGTGACTGACACCGGAGGCCCGCTGATGCCCCACAACTTTGTGAGTCCCGAGTGCTGTGTCACAGACATCCATGACACCCGACTCTGCTGCGGCGCCTGTAGCCCCATGGCGTGACTATGACCCCATGCGGTCACCCAACACATCTTTACCCGCCGGATTCATCAACCCCACCTGATCGTCAGGAACCTATGCCTCGCACAGACGCTGCATCACTCCCCTGCTCTGCAGTAAGGAACCAACGCCACACAGGATCCAGCGACGCTTCACCTCTGACTCCATGCACCGGCTTCTTTCCTCGTTTACCAAAGGTACTGTACCTGGGAGTCCGTGTGACTCCATGACCGGTGCTGCCTTACTTGCAAGTGGCATCGGATTGTTGGGAACGACTCCGTCAATGATTTCTTGATAGCCCAAAGTTTAAGCTCTTGGTTTCTAAGCGCAATATTGAAGTTTAATCTTTGAAATGTTTTATCTTTGCTTATGTATATTGGATTTTAGTATTTTTGGTTTTGTTTTAGTCAGATAAATATTGTCTATTTTTCTTAACTGGGGTTGAGTACTTTTGCAGTGTTTTCACTGTGTTACTGTGTGTTTTGGTACACATACTTTATACATTGCCTCTGAGATAAGCTTGGCTGCTTATGCCAACGTGCCAAGCTACCAAAGGGGTGATCATTGGTTATCCTAGGTGTGTATCTCCCATACTCTGTCAAGAGTAAGGGTCCTTGCGTAGACAGAGTGCAAACTGACTTGCAACCAGAGACCCCATTTCTAATAATATGCACTGAAAAGAACACCACAAAAATGTGTCAAAAAACATAAGATTTGAAAAGGGAAAAAAGTAACATTATTAAGCTAAACATGTATAAAAATAAAAGAATACCTAAAAACTAAACGCCTGCTGGCTCTGCTTTTTTCTTCCTTCCCATTACCCCTGATGTGCGTCTGTACTCACCTGCTCTTTCCTTCCTGCCCTCTGTGGTCTGTTGTGCTGCTCTGCCCCACCTGCCTGCCCTTTAAGGTCAACTTGATGTCACTGCCCCTCGTGTCTGCCCCCTGAGGATAGCTTGCTACCTCTTCCCCTCCAGCCTGCCCGTCATGGTCCGTGTGCTGCCCCTGCCCCTTTTGTCTGCCCTCAAGGGTCATTGTATTACTCCTGTCCCTCTCGTTTGCCCTCTGAGGTCAACTTAATGTCTCTTCCGCATGTCCGCAGGGGTTTGTTATGTTGCCCCTGCCCTTTCGCCTACTCTCTAAGGTCAGCTTGCTGTTGTGCCCATCTGGCCTGCCCCACTGATGTCATCAGTGATGTTAACAATGATTTAATTTGAAATGTCATCTGTGATGTCATCAATTATGCCATTTAACATGTCATGAGTAATATAATATGTAAAGTCATAAGCACTGTAAGGCGGGCATACTGGTTATAGTTAGCTCAGTAAACTATAACCAGTGAATTTCAGTTGTGTTTTTTTGGTTTTCAAATGTTACATTGAGTGTGAATTTTTCATCTAACTATAAAGTCACTTTAAAAATGAACCTGTATAGCTAAAGTTAGGACTGGGTTTCCATAGAAAATAGATTTTTTGGTTTGCTAAGAACTTTGGCACTGCTTGGCAAATTTTCACAAAACTTTCCAAAAAAGATTCATACACCTCAGCTTCTCATTCAAAAGTTTAGTGGTGATTTGTCAATTGGGGGGCCGTGAAAAACAGTGGTCCCAGAATGCATTTTCCACATGAAACTTTCCACAGCAATTTTGAACAATTCTACAGCCAAAATGCCTGAACAGAATTACACCAAATATGACAGGAAGCGAGCTCTTAATGCAGAAAGCATGCTTTTTGCAATCTGGTGTAAATCTGTTTAGTAGTTTTTGAAAAATTAGGTTTCAAAATGTATAGATATCTAGCAATGCAGTACCTCAAGCTCCAAGATGTGATCTGATTGGCTGGCTGCAACATGAAGAGGAAGTTGGGGCCACCATTTTATGACTTGGGGACTCCATCCCTGTGTCATAGAAAACGAAACCAAAAAGGGGCAAGGGGGTAGGGTAGGGGGTCTTTGATCCTCTAGCCCTTCGGGCATAGTCCTGCCATGAGGCTCAGCGCCGACCCTGTGTTATTTTATAGAAGTACCCCCATCCTGTTCACATGTGACCCATTCAGTTACACCTAATCCCTCTATTATGTGACTGTCTGGGAGGAATTCATAAAGTCTGTCAGTAACACCCAGTCGTTGGAACCAGACAAGACTACTGGCAAAAAAGGCTAAGGGTAGAAAAATGTCAACTTTCTAAAAGTGTCATTTTTAAAATTGAGATCAAAAACCCGACTTACCATCGAATAGGGCTCCTCACCACGATTCCAAAGACACCAACCATGACATAGCTACCAGCTCCTGTTTGGAAATTGCAGCCTATACACTGTAATAAGGAATCCCCACTGTGATCCTATGGAAGGGGTAGGTCTCACATTCGTGAAAAACTAATTTAGGAGTTTTTCACTACCAAGATATTTAAAACTTAGAAGTACATGTCCAACCTTTTAATTACACAGCACCTTGCCCTATGGGCTACCGAGGGCCTACCTTAGAGGTGACATATTTAATAAAAGGGTTGGCAAGGGGGTTTTAATACCAACTCGACATGGCTATTTAAAACTGCATCCAGGCTATGAGGGTAGGCCTGGAACATGTTTTGAAGTTCTACTTAAGTGAGTGCACAATAAGTGCTGCAGGCCCACTAGTAGCATTTCATTTACAGGCCCTGGGTATATGGTATACCACTCTACATGAGATTTACAAGTCATTTAAATAATCCAATTGTGTATAAGCTAATGTAACCCTGTTTAAGGGGAGTGAGCACAAGCACTTTCGCACTGGTTAGCAGTGGTTAGCAGTGGTAAAGTGCACAGAGTCCCAAAGCCAACAAAAATAAGTCCAGCAAAAATGGAGGAGGTGAGGTAAAATGTTTGGGGGAAGGTCACCCTAAGGCCGACAGGTCTAACACTGTAGTAAGTCAGGTTTCATTGGCTGGGCACAACATAAAAGGCCGTACTTATTTAATGAGAACACTTTTATAGCCCATGGCTTTTAGCAGAATTATGTGAAAAAATGGCTTTAAATTGCACTATTTGACCCATTTTTCCAAAGTTCTCTTGTGGAGAGAACTCTTTGACCCTGTGATGATACCTATTTGGGTTGTCAACACTTCAGCACATTTCTGGAATGAAGGTACACGATCAAAGGTGTACTGCAGGGGCTGGTGCATTATCTGGATGATTTGCTCTTCCTGAGAAATAGAGGTTCAGAGGGATGCAAGAGGATCACCAGACCATTATGCATGATGGCAGACAGGTTGAGTGTGGAAAATGTGAAGGGTCAAGGACGGCACTCCCCTTTTTCAGTAATGAACTAGGCAGTGTTAGTCAGTAGAGTAGGCTACCAGGGGAAAAGAGGGCAGCACTGAAGACCATAGTTAAATGGGGCACCTTGTCCCAAAAAATGACGTGGTTGCAGCTGTAGTTGTTGGAATAACTGATACCTTAATTTTGGCATGAAGGAACTTTTTGGGGTCAAGTGCAACAATGGGGTTGAATCACACAATTCTGTGATGAAGGGTCTTTTTGGGGTACTTATCAAGTGCAACAATGGGGTTGAATCACAAAAACCATTACACCAGACTCATGATCTATATAAAGGAGCATCTCAAAGTATGGGATAAGTTTTTGTCAAAGCGGAATGTTGTGTCAAAGTGGAGGAACTCGTCTGTCCCCGGGGACCAGTGTACGTTTGGGGGTGTACACAGGAGCAATGTGCAGTGATGGGGTTGCTTCCATTCTGGCCAAATACTGGCATGCCATGACTGCTAGGCAAACATCACCCTTATCTTGAACAACAATTTTCTGGAACTGCTGTGGTCACAGTGGCACTAGGGGGTGGAGAACTGATAAACAGTCCTTTGTGTTCGTGTCCAACAGCTGCTCAATCTTGTGATTGCTGAAGAAGCATTAAATTATTGGTCCTTGCATATTAATACTGCCAAGGGAACAGATATAGGTCAATCTGAAGCGGAACATTTATACCACTACAAAATTTGACTAAGGGGACTAAAATGGAGTGGCTGATGATGTGTGTTGTAAAACAAGGAATATTGAAAGTAGGCCCTAAAGGCAGAGTAAGAAATGTCTCCATTCACGCCCACACTGTGAACTTCTGGGTGCCTAGGCTGATGAAGATTGCCATTGTCATTGCCAGTGATGAGGATTGCCTTAGTGGTACCTAACTTTTATGATGAAATGGAATGTACCTGTAGAACTATGTTTAAGGAATTTTGTGGTTGCTAGAAAGGGAGCGTTCAGTTAACTGCCGGCCGTTGATAGCTGAGACGTTTCTTCTCCTCCGGCATCTTAATAGACAACTTTAATATTTATTCTTCACATGAGGACCTGTTTTTTCACACTGATGAGGGCGGTGGCCGAGAACTCTAGTGGACTACAACAATCGGACAACAGCTGTAACAACATCCCGCAAACGTCTCAACACCTAAAGAAGGCTCAGAGAGAGCCTTTACTACAATGTTTGCAGACGGATATTCATAATTGTAGGTACTCAAGGTACTGTTGCAAGCGCTTTACAGATACTATTAGTCATTCAAACCACATTGTTCAGCAGGGTGCATGCTATAGCGTTAACTTTGTGAGAATCAGTTACGAGTGTTTTTTTTTCTTTGAACTTGAGAGTACCCGTTTTCTGCTCTCGCTACAATGGTAACGGTGTAAGGGATAAGCACTTTGGTTTTCTATACACCTGGGGCAATTACAAGCACTTTAGTCATCGATATACTTGAGCGCGACCGTTTCCTTGCTCTCGCGCCTTACGTCACGCTCAGGCCTCTCTTCCAGCTGCCTCCCCCCTTTGTGCACGTGGACAATAAACCATGGTATGCACGCACAAGACTTTGGTTGTGGAAGTTTTACATGGTGTGTCATTTAGTGACGCTTACACTCAGAAAACCTTCTGGATTGTGGAAGCTTCTGTGACACGCACACAATTTGCATGCTCAGCTCGTCAGTGGAAGCATCTTCTGTGACGTCCACATAATTTAGATATAAAGACTGTGCATCTTATTAAAAAAAGAGGAAAAGTAATAAACTATTCTGTGATGCGCCCAGAAGTAACACGCTCTGGAGCTTCGCAAGAATTACTTGTCAATGATACGCACACTTTGGTTTAATCTTTCAGGAAGCACATCTTTTAGGTTTTCTTATATACTACTGTGATGTGCACACAATAATTAGAACATAAATATTATGTAGGTTTGTACTTTGTTTGCCACACTGTAATTCATTCTACTTTATTAGGCAAGCTGGTGTTACAGCTGTGTTACAGCCTTTAACATTAATGCTAAGGTTTTTTATTTTTTTATTTTGGTGCTATTTAATACCATGTTATAATATGTTTTGGTTTTACTTCTCCATGTGCTAGGTATACATGTTTCAGGTAGTGTTATTTTGTAGAATATTACCAATTTGTTTGCCGAATGACTAATTGCATGCTAGCAATTATTTAACCTGTATTTAATTTGTAAATTCTACTACTAAACAAACATTTAGGATGCAAAGCACCTCGCCTCCACCTTTCTTTTTGTCTCCCGCGGGTGAATCACCTATTAGATGGTCAAAGTGGAAAAAAAAGTCCTCCTACATTATGCACGTGCATGCAGGGTATATTTCAATGCAGAAAGGAATACTTCCTTAATGTTTTTTTGTCTAGGGTCAGCGGGGTCAGGAAGTCTTTAAACATTTACCTGAGCTAAATGATGAAGAGTTTACAAATCTTACATTTGAAATTTGCTTAGCTAAACTAGATAAACACTACTTACCTAAAGGGAGTAATATTTTAGAGCATTACCTTTTGGCAGGCGCATGCAAAGGACTCAGGAATCTGTAGAGTCATATGTCACAGACTTACGTAGATTGGCTGCAACTTGTAAATTTAAATATATGGTGGAAGAGTGTATTCAAGACCAGCTTATGCTAGGTTGCAACATTGAAAAGATAAAAGATGAACTCTGACAGAAAGATAATCCCAACCTTGATGAAGTACTAAAGGTTGCTAAATTTATTGAACATTTTCTTGCTTGTGTTGACGTCCTAAAGAAGGAAAACACCTCAAATCTATCTGAAAAAGTTCAAAGTATTACTGGAACTTCTGTTAAAAGATGGTCAATGATAACTCCAATGACACTAAGAAGGTATCTAATGGGAATAAAAAAATAATCAAAGCAAAGTGCTTTCGTTGTGGTAGTAGTGGACATCTTGTGAGTAATAAGGTATGTCCTGCTCTCCCAGTCAAATGGCACAATTGTGGTAAAATGGGACATTTTGCTAAACAATATATATTATCAAAAGTCACCAAAAGTGTGAAGGAAGTGGAAGTGAATGACAGTAGTGAGTGTATGATGAGGTACACTTTGTACAGGTGTACTTCAAATTGATCTTTGTAAACATAAAAGCCCTATAGATACTGTGTTTGTTAATAGTCGACCAGTCCAAATGCAGTTTGATTCTAGAGAAAAAATGTCAATAGTTCCAAAAATGTTTTACTTAGAAAACCTAGTAGGTAAGGTTAACCTTCTTAAGCCTGATATTAAGCCTTTGGCAAATGGTGGTCAACCTATAAAGCTCTTGGGTTACTTTTGGGGTGATCTAGAATACAATGGTTGTTTCACAGCAGGCAAAGTCTATGTCTCTTGTAAACAGGACTGTATATTAAGTTGGATTAACCAAGGTGAGATGGAAATTATGTTGGATCCAAATGTGTACTCAAAATTATTTTAAAAGATGTACATTACTGTGTTGAAGCAAAGTCTGAGCCAGAGATGAGTTCCGTAAAAAAAGATAATGATGAAATGTGCAAACACTTTTGCAAAGACTTTAATGAAGTGTTCAATGACAAATTGAGATGCTTAACCAACTATAAGCATAAAATTGTACTAAAAAATCGAGCAACACCTGTAACCTGTAAGGCTTGTGGGGTACCATTAGCTTTACGTAGTTCCATGCAGTCTGAGCTCAACAAACTTAAGGCTGAAGGCATTATCATTGAGACAGAGGCTACCGAGTGGTTGGCACCTGTAGTGCTTGCATGAAAGGTCTCTGGAGAAACAAGGCTATATGTGGATTTGAGGTGTCTTAACAAGAATGTGGTGGCTGATAAATGCCCTCTTCTCAACATTGTGAGATGTTAGCCTTGCTTTATGGTGCTGTAGTCTTTTCAACACTAGATCTTACGGCAGCGTACATCAGATTAAGTTAGATGATGTCTCCATAAATTTAGCATCATTAATCACTCCGTTTGGTATTTTTAAATTCATGAGGCTACCTTTTGGATTAAATTTGGCTGCCTCCATATTTCAAAGAGTCATGGGGTGATGATTTGGATGGTGTGAGTGGGGTTAAAGTTTACCAAGATGATGTATTAGTCTATGAGAGCGCTGTTAAAGAAAAAAGAGAAGGTTATGTGGTCTGCTCATTATGAAACTGGAGTTCAAGATGTCAAGAAGGTTTTATGTGATGCTCCTTCATTTGAGAGTTTTGACAGTAGGAGGAAGTCTATTTTCGTCACTGATGATAGTGCCAAAGGTCTAGGGGTAGCATTGAAACAAGTAAAGGAAGGATGGGAAGAGACAATCATGTTTTTGTCTAGGGCTCTAGTAGGACCTGAGAATCACTACTCGGTTATTGAGAAAGAGGCTCTATGAATTTGCTGGGCTGTTAAAATAACAGAAGAAGTTTCTGTGGGGTGGGACATTTGTTGTCAGGTCTGATCATAAACCCTTTAAAGACATGTTTATAAAGAAGAGTTTAGATGCTGTTTTTTCACACATTTGTAAGTGGGTAGTAGCTCTGCAAGGTTATGATTTCAAAGTCAAATAAATACCTTGCTGTGAGATTAAGGTAGCGGACTACTTGTTGCACCTAGTCCCAGACGAGTCACCTCAGCCAAGTGAAGTAGAGTAGCAAAATGGGGGATGATGAGGACTTGGAAGACTTCAGGGTGTGTGAAGTCAAGGAAGGTGTAACCGGTGATGATGGTTGGAAAGTTTTTTTGACAAAAGATGTGGTCTTGCAAGATGTTGTCAAGAAGGTGCTGAACGGGTGGTATTACAAGAAAAACTATAGCGAAGAAACCCAAAAGTTTTGGAATGTGTGAGGTAAACTTTTTCTTAGAGAGGGTTTACTCTGGAGAGGCACTAAGTTAGTTCCAGGTGAGGATGTATGAGAAAAGATTATTAAGCTTGGTCTCCAGGGGCATCAAGGAATCCCCCAAACTAAAGAACGTCTATGGCTACACTTTTGCTGGCCGGGCATGGATTTTCAGGTTCAGAGAGTAGTAAGAGATTGCTTAGAATGGACTACGAGTGATAAAATCAGCAAGACCAGAGTCCAACCCATGGCATTGAGGGAAATGCCAATAAGGGCTTGGCAAGAAATAGTGCTAGATATTTTAGGACCAATAACCTGCAAAACAGGACACTTTTAATGCCCAGTCTTAGCAGATCTTTATTCTGGATGGCTGGAGATTTGTATTACGCAGAACATTGAGACGAAGGAAGCTATTCAATTCCTTAATGAGGTGTTATGTAGAGAAGGTTTGCCAGAAAGTATTCTAACCGATAATGGCATACAATTGGTCTCCAAGAAAATGGAGATGTTTTTATATGATAACGGTAATAGATGTAAAAAAAAATCTCTCTGCCCTCCAGAAACTAATGGGGTGGTAGAGAGGTTCAACAGGGTGGTAAAATAATCTATACAATTGGCAAGAACACAGAATAGAAATCAGAAATTGCAGAAAAGATGAAAATATACAGATTAACCTCCCATTCCATCACAAATAAAATGCCTTTTGAATTATTTAGGGGACAAAAGCCTATCACTCAGTTTTGTCCAGGTTAGATGAGGAACAAAGATATTGGAAAAACAATGGTGGTGGGCAGGTGGGGAAAAAAAGGAAACTTAATTATGATTTGAGTTATGCTGCTTCTACAACTGAGGTTAAAGTGGGGGATATGGTAAGATTAAAGCATCCTCAGAGATTGAGTTCCTCTAAGTTTTCCTCTCACTTAGAGTGATCAAACTGTTGCACAATGCTGTCAAATTGAGTGAAAATCATATTTGGAACCTGGGCAGGGTGGCGATTGTGCCGTCTGATACATGTGATACAAGTTCTAAACATTTGAATACTACAGTGGGCACAGAATCTAGCCTCTCAGGTCCATGGAGAACTGGCCGAGTGACAACTCGTCCCAAACATTTTAGTGACTTTGTTTAAACTTCATGCAGCTTTGTTTGAACTTTATGTATTCTGAAAAATTTTACTTTGTTTGAACTTCATGTATTCTGACAAATGTGACTTTTTTTAACTTCCTTGCCCGTTAGTACATTGACACTTAGCTTTATGGCTCTTAAGGTACTCATTTGAAAATCTTTATGTATCAACAGTTCTTTCCTTAGTTTGAGTAGTTGTGTAATTCCTTTTTTTTTGTTATTTCTTATATACTTTGTGCCATGGAAAATTAGATTTATAGGTTTATTGTTTATTGTGGAAAAGATATGTGGTATCTATCTTTTATGATGACATCACACAGGTGGAATGTTGCTGTCGAACTATGTTTGAGGAATGTTGTGATTGCTAGAGTGTGAGCATTTAGTTAACTGCTGGCCATTGGTGGCTGAGACTTTTCTTCTACTCCTGCATCTTAATAAACTACTTTAATTATTCTCTATGTGGGGACCTGCTTTTCTCACAGCCATCCAGGTGCTAACCTGGTAAACAGTGGATAAGCATGAAAAGACAATCGGTGTCTTTTGGGAATAGTACAAAAGTACGATAAACAGACATTGGCAGTTGAAAGATTGTGCAGCTAACATGTTGAGGGAGTTAAAGGCACAAGGGAAATCCAAGTCTGTAGGCAGGGGTGCAGATCACATGAACATTTATTAGATGGTAAGACAGCTAGGGGAAACACCTGTGGGTTTCTTTCTGAGAAGGATGATTACTGGATGGGACGGGTGAGCAAAAGCAGGGACATATGTGAAGGAAGCTATTGTGAAGCTAGTCTTAAAGGCAATGAAGCAGTAAATAGTAGAGCATGAGCATAAGCTTTTCCAGTGCACAAAATTGCTGATGTACTTTGGAACCACGTGGGTGTGCAAGTTGGTAGGGTATAAAAAAGATGATGGCATCAGTTTAGTCGTTCAGGTATAATATTGTTTTCTGGTAGAAGATACAGTTCAATCAATCAATCAGTGCATGTATAGCACAACTACTCACCTGTTAGGGTCTCAAGGCGCTGGTGGGGGGGGGGTGGAGCATTTAACGGTAAGGTGGTTCTTGAAAAAGCCATGTCTTCAGTTCCTTTGTGAAGCTGAGGAGGGAGGTTGTTTGTCTGATGTGGAGAGGGAGGGCGTTCCAGGCAGTGGCTGCGAGGTAGGAAAAGGAGCGTCCTCCTGTTCTGGTTTTCCTGATGTGGGGTACTTCTGAGAGAGAGCTGGGCTGAGTGTAGGGTCCTGTGGGGTACTTGGAGGATGAGTAGCTGGTTCAGGCAGGCTGGTCCTGTGTTGTGGAGGGCTTTGTGTGCGTGGGTGAGGATCTTGAAGGTGATTGTTTTCCCTAGGGAAAGCCAGTGCAGTGTACACAGGTGTTGCAAGATGTGTGAATGTCGAGGTAGGTCGAGGACCAGTATGGCGGCGGTGTACTGGCACTGGCCGCATTCGGGTCACGGACAGGCACAGACGGGCTTGCCTTAGGGGTGCATTTGACGTGCCAGTGGCGCAGCCACGCAACAGCCGCCATTAAGTAGGAAGGGGAGAGGAGAGGACAGCTGGGAGTGGGAAATGGTGCAAAAAAGGGGTGCGACACCGTGGGGATAGCAGCGGTGGGGTGAGAGAATGAGAGAGAGGACAGGGGCAGGGCCGCAGGGGCAGCAGTGGCAGGGAGAGTGAGAGGGGGGAGAGAGAGAGAGATGCAAGAAAGAGAAGAATGAGGAGAAAATGAGGAAAAGATAGAGGAAGGCACAGTAAGTGAAAGGCACAAAACACATCACATAAAAGAAAAAAACAAGGAGAAAAGAGAAAAGAGGCAGAGGGCAGCCCGAGAGAAGAGCAGAGCTCTCCTGCTAGACACCAGGGATGAGGCGCAGGCTGAAGCCTGCGGGTGGAGGAGGGCCTCGAACTACTGACAGAGATCAGAATTCAGGGACAGAAGGGCTTCACTTGCTGGTGGAGATATGCGGTGGCAAAGCAGTTCACAGTTGGTTTTAGAATGCTTAAGTCAAAGACAGACTAGTCATGCAAGGTAGCTTGGGTAACATTTGCAGACAACTCTAGTGGAGAGTTTGTCATGTACACGGTGTCTGATCCATCCTTGAGTTTCAACTGCAGGAGGATGGAGACTTCCACCTGTGTGTGGATAAAGCTGCCAACAGAAGCACGTGGCCTGGTTCACAAACAATTTACAATTTAGCATGCATTTGTTTAGGGTTGGTGTAACCTGGTAATCTGCGGTCATAGCCATTTTCCATGAGGAAATCATAAAGTTGGGACAGTCAAAGTTTTTTTTTATTTCATAAGTTTTTGATATAGCGTTGGTAAACCCAATGAGGGTGACAGAGTACTTTGCAACAAAGGTCCATTAAACACAGTAGAGCTGTACAAGTAACAGAACAGAAGAGAAATTTCCGCATATGTAGATGTCAGTCATACATCAATAAGCACAAAGGATATTTCCATAACTCAATCCTATATAATGTGTTAGTTCATGGAAGACTTGTTGCTTCTAGAGTCAGAGGGAAATGCATTCTCCACCTTTTCCTCCAAAGTCTTTTATTCAGGCAGAGCGGCTAGAGGTCATGTCGACTCACATTTGGTGAGCTTTCGTAGACCTAGGAGCACAGACCAAGTTAAGGGGGGATGATTTTTGTAGGTGTGATTAGAACAGAGGGTCTCAATTGGAAGGAAGGTCATGCAGCTCCACAGTTTGCAGTGACCTTTGAAAGGGTGCCTTTGTGGCTGTGGAGGAACAAGTTGTCAGGTTAGTGATCTGTCAGGGTGACATTTAGGAGCAACTGGACAATGTGACTTCAGCCATACACCTTTGGTTTGTACAATACCTCCTGGAGCCACACAAGGTGGAGGGGTGGTCCTACTCTCAGGTCAGAATGAGCCACTGCATGTTAACGGTAAATTTGTCAGTTTATCTCAGTAGAAAAATGCAGCCCTTCTCTATAGTTGTCCTGTCACTAAAGAAAGACAATAACTGCTGGCATTTTATACCTAAACCTTCTGGTGCACGCTTATTTCACAACATCAATGTAATCGATAACATTTGGGCAAGAACCACAAGCAATGCCATTTCCCTATTCCCTTTACAAAATCCTGTCACCTCAGTTTGGAGTGTGGTGACACAAGCTCCAATGGGGCTATGTGATACACGTTTGTTTGCACAAACCAGGGAGATAAGAGAAAAGAGTGGCATCTATCTTGGGGGGTAAGAAAGAGTATTTGAGTTTTGTAGCGCATGGGATTTACTGGCAATGTCCTTTACTGGTTCTCCTCCTACCTTTCAAAGCAACACCATTTGGCTCACGTGGGCACATCCAGCTCACAAAAGCTCCTTATTACCTTTGATCTCCCAGGGGTCCATATTGTCCCCTGTCTTCTTCAACCTTTACAGAGAGCCACTTGGTGCTTTACTCACAGATAAGAGTATCAAGATTCACTAATATGTCAATGATTCACAACTCTTTTATGTGCCATCAATATTAAACAAGATGCTGTACAAACCTGGCTCAATGGCATGAACCTTGACGGCTTCAAAACCCAACTTTCACTAAATTCCAAGTCCCTTTGATTCACTCTGGACACCCCCCTTATCCTAAAAGAACATTTTGCCTTAAAAAAAAAAAGTTGGCCTGGATTCCATCTATCTTTTCTAAAGAAATCCAAACTATATTTTTCCAGAAAGATCAAAAACATTTCTTCAAGATTGCAACTTCAAAACAGCTGTTCAAGCCCTAGTACTCTACTCAATGGCCTCCCAGATGCCACACAGGCACCCCTTAGAGACATCCTACATACTGCAGCACATCGCACGCAGGGCCTGAAGAAATATGATTACATCACCCCACCCTGATGGGACCCCATTGGCTTCCCTTGCTGGTCCACATCACTTTTAAACCCATCTGCATAATTTACAAAGCAAGCACGACCAGCACCTTTGCTTATCTTGCAGACAAGCTCACCATCTCTGGTGGATCTCAGCTCACCTGCAGCAAGGACACCATAAGACTGCAGAAGTGTTTAAAGGAAAAAAATGGCATGCCTTTTCGATCTCTGCACCCAAGATCTACAACAATATCCTTGTACACATCAGCCCAAGGCTGCTCCAATTTAGGAAAGTGTTGAAGACTCATCTCTTTAAAGAACATTAAATCACAATGCGTTTGCCATCCTCAACCTATCTCCATTTCCTCTTACTCGTTGATTTTATGCCTGCCATTGGCCATGTACAGCACTCTGCTGCCTTTTGGCTATGGTCTAGATATAGAAATAACATATACATACAAATTTACTGCAATGTAATCTTATGACTCACTCATGGTGTGCCCCTGCAAAAAGAAGCCTCACTGGTTGCTTCTATTGAAGCAAACTCAAAACGCCACTGCAGCACTCTCTCCGCGGGAAAAACAAAACATGCAGTTCTTTAAAGAAATAACCTGCCAATCTTAACCTTCATGTTTTTCCTATAACCTGCTGACCTTTTACGCTCACTGGGTCCAATTAAAGAGCAACCCGCAGAGAATGTTGGCACTTTCTGAGAGACTTCAGAGACCAGCAAATATTAAGGGAAGAAAGAGTTGGAAATCTGGGGTTGAAATCTATGGCAGGTTATTTCTTAGTTTTACTGACGATATTTCCTGACAACTGTCTGAAGATCCTTGCTTGCCAGATATATCAACTGCTGTCTGAGCAGCTGGCCACCATTGTCAGCTAAATGTCAGCTTCATTGCAGCAGGGAATCAAATGTACCAATCACTGAAGGTTAAACAGCCTGCCCAAGATGTCGGAGATGTCAACATATAATGTCAGGCTCATGTTTGTGACGATGAGTTGTATGCTCTCGTTATCTGCTTCTATGGCAGTCGCTTTGGTGATTTGTATGTAAACGTAAGACAGGTTTCCTTAAAACGATTTATGACGAAACGACAGAATTCTTACCAAGATCTAGGCTACATCCTTCATAAAAGTGTCTGATTGTTTTTAGGCTTCTTATAAAGCGCAGATTTAGCTCCAGGGTGCTGGGGCAGCTTTATCGGGAATGGTTTTATTGTGCCAAGCGCAACTCGAACACAAGGTAATGTACATTGAATAGTTTGCTTTGGTAATTCGTTTTTAGTAGCAAGGACATGGAACAAACTCCCTGAAGAACTACGCGTAAATCCAACTCTCTCTGAAGTGAAAACACTTCTTTTTAACCAATAAAGTATTGTCTTTCATTTTTATTTTATATGACCTAGGTTATGCTATTATTCTTATAAAAGTGTCAAGCCCTTTAGAAATACTAATAGCATAATATTTGGTGTGCAAGGTTTAACGGACACAAATTTACAAAAAACAGTATGTGATACAACGGACGTAATTAGGACAGTAATTGTTTACTTATGTACATTCCAGATATTTAAAATGCTAGTATATTTAATGGATTCGTTATTTAATTAATTTATCTGGTCATGTGCAAAAAATACGGTACAACATACCACAGCGTACTAAAATATAAATGTAAAAACTAAAATATACATTCAAATGAAATACATCAAAAAATTGTAAACAGGCACCGTATATTGCAATAATCGACACAGGCTGAACGCTACTAGGAAAGGCTTCTGGCAGAGGTAGGTAAGCCAGAGATTTTAAGGGTAGAGCAGCCCAGAGGTCCAGTTTATCTCTTAGAGACAAAGTATGAGACGAGCCCAGAAAAACATTATCATGCTATAACAGGCCGGCATTCGGGGTGTACAGGGGCGGGGCGCACGGTTGATACACTGGTTGATATGGGCATGCTGTGACAAGCTAGTGCCCCTGAAAGACCGGCAGTGCAGGCATTCACAGTCAGTCAATGTCAGAGTATTGAATCCGCCCCGGGCTGGCATCTGGTCTGAAGGGCCGGTTTTTACTGTTGATTTCCCTGATATTAAAACAAACCTTGCCGGCAGCAAGTTCAAATCCATGTCGTCTTCCATACCTTGCTAAACACTTGCACAGCGTCTAAGTTCAAAACTCCCCTAATGTGCAAACAATAAGTACAGAGTACAAAATATTTGCCATGAATGGTGCAAATGTGTACACAAGTACAGAGGCTAGAAGTATACATTATGGTGAATTAAGGAGAGGAAACTAGAGGCTGCACATGTTTCTGCTACCTAACAATCTTCAACTTAGCAGTCAAATCGACTACTGCTCTATAGAATGCCTGTGCTCAGTGCTCCTTGCACATATCTGCTGAACTTTCTATGTATAGTGATCAAACCCCACAAACTACACAAACAGCCTAGGTGTTGAGGAGCCATCCGGCTCCACCCATACTATGGGTTTACAGTGATGTATCTCTAACATCTAATTGTTCCATAGGTCTGATACCAACCTCTCTGACCATTCTCTGTGTCTCTCACACACACACACACATATCCGAGTCCATCCCATAATCATCAAACACTCTTAAACTTCACCTGTGCTCTGTTTTTTAGAGAATGAGAAAAACATGAATCTCTGAAAACCCTAATGCCTATAAATTGCCCATATGTGTGCTCACTAATCCTCTAATGCACCAGCTTTCACCATTATAAGTGTCTCCTGTCACACAGCCATCAACTACACTTCCTACTTTCCCTCAAAATCTACCACATCAGGCTCACTTGGCAATGTGAGCACCTTTCCCAATTACTACCCATATCTTTTAACCTCTGAACTTTACTCCAGAGTCCAGCCCTGCCCTCCCTACTCTACGTCTCTCCTTTGTGACCTATACCTGTAAATGACATGAGGGGCTGACAGCCTTCCATACTCTCCCTCTTTTATCTTGTTTTATACCTCCCATTTAGCCAAAACATTTGAGTGGCTGGTAATAAGTTGAGTTATACTGTATCACTCTACTCAGAAGCTAATACAACTTTAACAAACTGTATGCACTCCACAGAGACCACCTTGAGATGGATAGCAAACTTCATCACCTCTGCCATCATAACAATCTTTGGCCCATATTTATGAAAAATGATGCACAACTGTGCTAGTGCAGCTGTGCATCATTTTTTATAACGCAAGCTAACGTAATTCCATAGCACCATCCGTGCACCATATTTAAAAAATGACTCACAATGGCGCTAAGGAATAGCTAGCGGCAAAAAAAAGTACACTAACCATTGCGACATGCCTTAAGGGAAAATGTACCTAATGCAGCAAAAGTGGTGCTAGCCCATTTTGCTGTGCATATTTTTCACGCAAAATGGGTTAGCAACAATGTTTCTCGCATTAGTGTAAAAAAACAGCACACAAGCAAGGAAACATACATAATCAAATACAAGATAGTGATTGCAGGGTAGGAGTTACCCCGGGGAGACCCAAACCACCCAAGTACCAGCCAGGAGGGTCCAGCAAAGTCCCAGGAGAAGGAAAAGAGGAAGCACAAGTGTACGCAGTCATACGATCCTCTCCCGCCTTCTGCGGTGCCTACGTGGCTGCTGTGTTGGTATTTGGGGTTGCTGCTGTGGTGGTGGAGGGACCTGATGTCATCGCTGACATCTGCTGCATGTGCCAAGCTGGAGCAGTGGCACTTCCATGTTGTCCTGGAGGTTGACAATGCTCCTTATGTGAGTTTTCTTAAGTGGTGGTGTGTGGCCTCTAATTAACACCTGGGCTGACCAAGCGTTATATTTTGATGCTAATCGGCCTTAGCGTCATTTTTTGGGTCCGCCTCCTTAGTGTGAGTTGTTTTTGAATCAGCAGGTAAATATGCGCTGAGGGGTAGCGTGATTCTTAGTAAGGGAACGCCCACCTTGCATATCATTGGTGCAATTTGACGCAAGGTGGGTTGTCTCTTCCTAAAAATGACGCTAACTCACATATTTTGATGCTAGACGGGTCTAGCGTCAAATTATAAATATGGAGTTAAATTTGCGCCACTTTAGCGTAAAAAAAATGACATTAAGGCGGCGCTAACTTTCCATAAATATGGGCTTTTGATTCATTTTAATGACCCTTGACCTTTCTAATGAATTCAGAACTGTCAATGAACTAATTTTACCTTGAAGTGCTTACTGTGCTTCCAATTGCTCCTTCTTAGTCTCTGGGAATTCCTTACTGTCACAGGCCACACCTCAACCGATGAGTGCCACTCATTACTCTGACATCAACACTTCCTCTCTACTCCTAATACCACCTCCCGCAGTGAAATTATCCCCTCCACTAGGTTTCCAATGCCACCTTTATGAAAGTGACATACACTATTCTCCATAAACATGCTATCCACACATCTCAAGGCTTGAATCTTAAACAGATTGTTGGCAATATTTTCTAAAAAGTCCTGCAGTGCATTTGGATATTTACATATGTCAATCTAATAGGTAATCTCTACTGGACTTCACCGCCTAGCAAAATGAGAGCCTCTTCTTCCAATTTCACTTTCAAGCCCGACCTGAAAGCCCACTTCTTCCTAAATGACAATGATCATAGCTGAAAAACTACACCATCCTACCATCCCATGTTCAATGGTGAGTCTGCCAGACCTTTCTTCCACCCCGCTCCCATTTTCTGCAGATGAATACGTATTATGTGGAATATCTTTCTTGTACTGTAATTCATGTTTTCTTTATTACCTATGCAACCGATTCACAAAGGAGTTTATGAGTACTCTTAAACGTCCAACTCTGTATTAGTAAAAATGCAAAGAGGGCACAGACCTTTGCATTTGTACAAATTGTATATGAATACTACCTGAATATTCCCAATTTATTACCATTTTAGATGTTTTGGGGCCAAATCATAAAGGGATCTAAGAGTACATCAAGTAGTACAACAGGCACACTACTCCATGTACGCATACATGGCTTTGTGAACTGGCCCTTATGTTTCCATCCAGTATGCAACATTACCCTATGTTCCCAAGCTATATCATCTTGATATGTCAAGCGTCTCAGACCATTAATCTTTTTTAATGAACCTATAACTAAATGCATAAGTGGGTGCATATTTCTTTCAAGGTTGCACCTTCTGCACACACTTCCTTGTGCCCTCAACATACATGTCTGATATCCATGTATGCTACTCACACAATTCATGCGCCCCAAATGATTCACCATGCAATTCCTAGTAGCAGGACATCCTAACTGGATTCCAAACCACTCTTTATGCTTTCTTCTTTGCTTGCAACATGTGCAACATGTATGTGTCATTATTCACATATTTTCTCCTTCTTACAGCCCTGGCTACCAAATGCTGTAGAATGAAACTGGGAAAGAGTGTTGCAGATGAAGTAATTTACCATATTACTGCAAAAGTATAACTAAAAAAATAACTGTGCTGAGTAATCTAAAATATACATTTGGGATGTGCACATTTGAGCATCCGTTATATTGCAGGATAGGAAGCAATAAATAGCCAGGTGAAAACATTCTATTTTACTTTTAGAATTTATGCAAATCAAAACACAAGTAGTCAGATCCATGGCCCAGCTTGGACTGTTCTATCAATTTGCCTGTACACTCTCCTCTGTTTGTGACTGGGGCTTAGTATATGGGGCTGTCAGTCACTTGATAAAATGATTTGTAAAAGTCAAGGACTACAAACCTGTAGCCCTGCCTACATACACCGATTTGTCATCTCTACTATCAAGGCTTATTGTAGCAAAAACGAAGAGTGCATGCAATGAAAAGACATTTAAAATAAGTGATCCCAGGGCAGGGACTCCAGGTCATTGTGTGGCCCAGATCGGATGGGCAAGGATGCAGCTTTAGCAGGGGTGTTTGTGGTGTGACGCCCCTCAAATGCATTCTTAGCTTGGTAGTTGGGTTTGGAGGGCCTGCGTTGGGCCTGCTACTGCTATCTCTGTGTCAGTTTTGTTTGTTGTCCCCAATCCATAAAGTGGTTCTAACATGTTCATTTTGTTTTATTGGGATCTTAAATATATATTGACTGGATTACCAATAAAGTAGTAAATAAGCACCAATAGAGGTGCTCCTTTAATGGGTGCAAATTCACTACTTTTTGGAATTCACAAACATTGGCAGCAGTAAGCTTGGAAAGCTGTGCCAGTCTCAACTTTCCGGGAATTTTACTAGTAATTAAACATCCAAAAGGTGATCGGGTGAATGTTTGCATGTAGTCTAACCAGTCTCTATTGCACAGGTAACATTCCAACACATAGGCCCTCATTACGACCCTGGTAGTCGGTGATAAAGTGGCGGTAATACTGCCAACAGGCTGTCAGTAATTACTGCCAAATTATGACCCTAGGGGTGAAAACTCCCATAGACAGCTACTTTACCACACCGACCGCCAGGGCGGAAACAACAGCCACCACGGTGGTAGTCGCCTACAGTCAGACGGAAGTCAATGTTCCGCCCACAGTATTAAGACACAGGAAACTGACACATTTTCTGGGGCGGTACCAACGACATCAAAAGCCTGGCGAAAACAGACCTCAGAAGGGAAAGGACTCACCATTGGAGACACAGGGAACAACCACGCCACCATAGAGCCCGAGCTGCAAGTCTTCCCCATGCTCGTCTACGTCCTGCTCCACCACGAACACCAACGACGGTGAAGAGGACGACAGTGAGTACAGCCACCTAGCACAGAAGGGGGGGGAAGAGAGTGACAGACACACACACAACACACACCCCACACACACAACACACACCCCACACACACACACCATACAGATGTATTAATAAACAAATGTACCCCATCTCTCAGATGAATAATGCAAAGACGACAGGAATTTCAGCTCAACACAGGATAAATAATAAATATGCAATGTAACAGATATATACAATTGTACAGTTCCAGGGACACTACCCAGTCCTCAGTGTCCGTGGGCCATAGGGCCACAGGCCAAAGCCCAAGGCCCCAGTTGTCACTTGCATCAACATGGAGAGAACACTGCAGAGGCATCAGTTGGAAAATAGGCAGGCACCTCAGGGGGACGGGGGCACCTCAGCCGGGAAATGGAACAAGGCCACTGGTTCTGGAGGGGGCAACATGCCCTGTGCTTGGTCCTGGGGAGTGCAAGACCACAGTCTCTCATGTAGGTGACTTGCCCACATGCTCTGGAGGGGGAAACCTGACCAGTGCTTGGCCCTGGGGAGTGCAAGGCTACAGTCTCTCAAGTGGGTGACTTGCCACTGGTTCTGGAGGGAGCATTGTGCCCTTTGCTCTTGATCCCGGGGAGGCTGGGGTTGGTGGGTGTCTTACCCACTGGTTCTGGAGGGGGCATCGTGCCCTGTGCTCTTGGTCCTGGGGAGTGCACGGTCACAGTCTCTCAGGTGGGTGTCATACCCACTGGATTTATGAGGGTCAGGCCGCACAGCAGCCCATGGAGGCAGGACTACATACCGTCCGCCAGTGGTGACGGCTGCTTAGTGGTGGTAGTGGTGGTGCTGCTGCAGCTGCTGGTGTGGGGAGGTTCCAGCCCATCCCCTGCAGCCTCGGATGGCTGCCCACTGGAGGTGGCGGTGCTGCTGGTGGGGGGAGGCTCCAACCCATCCCCGGCAGCCTTGGATGGCTGCACCACCATGGTTGGTGGTGGGGGCTCCGTCAGAGTCCCTGACCAAGGCTCCTTGCCCTTCCTGGCAGCAGCTTGTGATGGCTCCTTCCCCTTCCTGGCAGCAGCTGGTGAAGGCTCCTTGTCCTTCCTGGCAGCAGCTGGTGATGACTCCTTGCCCTTCCTGACATGTTCCCTGGATCCTTTCCCACCACGAGTGGGTTTGGTGACTACTGGGCCCGTGGACTGGGTGGCTGAGGTGCTTGTCTGGGTTTTTGCCACCCTGGCCAGATGTGAAGGATGGGGGGTGGAGCGGTTGGAAAGAGGTCAATGGTGGATAGGAAAAGCTTTTTGGTGACTTTGGGGCGGGAAGAGGGAGAAGGTTTGGGAGTGGAGGAAGAGGGAATGGTTGTTGGAAGTGTCTGTCTTCTGATTTTGGGTGCAGGTGCGTGGGCTGGATGCTGTTGTGAGGTGGATGGCTGTTGGGTGTCTGAGTGCTTGTGTTTGTGTACTTTAGGGGGGGCAGACACAGTGGGAGGGGCACACACCACCAAATGCACCACATCCTGGGACCCACGCAGCCCTGACCAGTTGTGGATGCTTGCAAGCTAGGTAGCAGGATTATCCCTTCAGGAGTCTTGCTACCAGGGGACCTACTCTGCAATGTCAGGCCTGACCTAGGGACATCCACTGACACACGTCCCCTACCCGGATACCACCCTACCATGCATAAGTTGTAATGATGGGCACTGTACTCAACCCCTTGTGGCTGCTGTGATGCCCTCATGCGCCCATCTAGCTCCAGATAGGCCACCGCCAGTATGCGGGACATCAGGGGGGTCAGGGTTTGACGGGCACCCCTTCCTCTTTAGGAGGCCATCCCCAGCTGGGCCTCAGATGTCTTCCATGCCCAGCGTCTCAGGTCCTCCCACCATTTCCGACAGTGCGTGCTCCGCCTGCCGTTGACCCCCATGGTCCGCACCTCCTTGGCGATGGCACACCATATACCCTTCTTTTGATGGGCGCTGACCTGCAGAGGAAATACACTCAGGAAAATAGTATTAGTCAGACAGTCCTGCCTGTTACACTTTTGGACTACCATACCCCTTCACATCACCATTTACACACACACATGGCCCAGCACACAACCAATATGCCGCCCGGAGGACATCCACTCACCTCCCTACACGAGGCCTTCACACACACCACTCCATGCATTCATGCCACACATCGTGCCCACAGTGTACTCACCTGTTGGTCTGGAGACCCATACAGCAGTCCGAACTGGAGTAGGACCCCATCCACCAGTCACTCCAACTCCGCCGAGGTAATGCAGGGGCCCTTTCCCTAGTCGCACGGGCCATGGTAGGTTCCAGACACAGGTCACAGCAGCACATGCAGTGTAGGTCCTCTCCTGTTGAAGGTCAGGAAGTAAGTGAGTGACCTGATAGACAATGGTGGTCACGTCCGCTGCAGTGCATACAATCACCGCCGGTGTACATCACCATTGGCCGCTGTAACCCATAGGGCCCAATGTTAACCAAAGAGGAGTTGCACAGCGGTTCCCGACAACCTCCCGCAACGGTGCACAACGTCAGCCGAATTACCTCATTTCCACCTGTCCCTCTACACAGGACAGGCAGACACAATTTTAGCGGGGGGGCAGGCCCTGGATAATAACTGCATCACTGTTAAAATTTGGACATACAGGACAATTCTCACTGACCCATTATAAATTGACAGCACGCACTGTACTGTTGTAGCCCCATTGTTCTGAGTGTGACCGGCTCCTCACTCTTTTGTCCCTTAGATTTCTACTGCTGCAGATGAATAGGAGATGGAGACATACCCCATGTACAGACCCCTGGTGGACTTGGCAACAATGGAGGACAGGCACATCATCCTCACCTATAGACTTGACAGGGCCACAATCACAAAGCTGTGTGCCCAGTTGGAGCCTGACCTGAAATCTGCTATCTGTCACCCCACTGGGATCCCCCCCCTTGTGCAAGTTCTATCAGTGCTCCATTTCCTGATAACTGGTTCTTTCCAAGTGACAGTGGGCTTGGCAGCGGGACTGTCAGAGCCAATGTTCTCAATAGTGCTAACCAGAGTGCTGTCTGCCCTGATTAAACACATGTGCAGCTACATTGTTTTCCCTCAGGTGGAGGATTTGGCCACAGTGAAGGCTGACTTCTATGCAATGGGACATATCCCTAATATAATTGGGGCTATTGATGGAACACATATTGCATTTGTCCCCCACCATCAAAATGAACAGGTGTTCAGAAATCGTAAGAGTTTCCACTCCATGAATGTACAGATGGTGTGCTTGGCAGACCAGTACATCTCCCATGTCAATGCTAAGTATCCTTTAGTAATTACTTTTACAGATGTTGGTGTCCCACTATTGCTCCTGGTGTGATCACTGCAGCCAACTACAGGTCTTTCCTATGTGCTCATTTACTGTACAGTTGAATAGCAATGTTTGTACCTGGTTAAACGTAAACATACTTGAAAAATGTGACATACTCCAGACTTGTATTTTTTCCAAGGGTGTTTATTGAAGTGCTAAGTAAAAGAGGGGCAAGTGCAATGGAGGGGGTGATGAGGGAGGAAAGTTCAGGGTATTGTTCCAGTTTGTTTGTAGCACAGATGCATTGACTAAGGTGACATAGGATGGGGAGCAATGGCAGTTCAAGGTGGACAGGGTGACAGAGTGGGACACAAGGGTGACAATCAGGAGAGTCTCATTTCCTGGCAGAGTCTTGGCAATAGTCTCTGGCTTATGCCTGGATCGCAGGGAACGTTTGTGGGGTGGTTCTCCTCCTGCAGGGGGAGGAGTGCTGGTGGCCTGTGAGTCCTGTGGCGGGGCCTCCTGTCCACTGGCAGTGGAGGTGGAAGGCAGTTCAGATGTCTGGCTAGTGGCAGGGGCCCGCTGTTGTGATACTGCCTACCTCATAATATTGTCCATGTCTGCCAGCACCCCTGCTATGGAGAACAGGGTGGTGTTGATGGCCTGCAAGTCCTCCCTGATCCCCTGCTACTGTCCGTCCTGCAGCCGCCTGTTCTCCTGCACATTGTCCAGAATCTGGCCCATCATATCCTGGGAATGTTGATAGGCTCCCAGGATCTTGGTGAGTGCCTCCTGGAGGGTCAGTTCCCTGGGTCTGTTCTCCCCCGGCACACAGCAGTCCTCCCAGTTTCCATGTTGTCCTGTGCCTCTGTCCCCTGAACCGTGTGCCCACTGCCACTGACCCCAGGTCCCTGATTGTCTTGGGTATGAGGTATGCCCTGGGATCCCTGTAGAGGTGGACACACTGCTGATTCACGTGTCCTGGGGACAGAGGTGTGGGTATGATGGGTGGGTGCTCTGGTGGTGTTTCCAGATGGGGGAGGCTCTGTGGTGGTGTGTGACTCAGCTTGGGTAACCGACTGTCCAGAGGTCCTTGATGGGGCAGGTTGGTCATCCAGATCCAGGCGACCAGAGTTTCTGTCATCACTGTAAGCCTCTTCAGTTGGGGGACTTGATGTTGCTGGCACCTCCTCTCCAGTGACAGTGGCTGGGATACCTGTGGGGATGTAAATGATGTGTTATTGTTTCTGTGTGTGACATATTGTGCATCGGTGGCTTGCCCTATTTGGTTGTATTTGCCCTGGCAGCTTTCACTTGTGTAAGTTGGTATGTGGTGGGCTAGCTAATTCTCTCTAGTGTGCATGCTTTGGTGATAGGTGTCCACGCAGGTCTGTGAGTGGTGTCCTTGCATTGGTAGAGCATTCAGGGCTTGGCATTGGGATAAGTGAGATGTGATGGTGGGGTGTGTGGGAAGTGGTAGAGTGATGGGGGTAAGGGTGAGGTGGGGGTATGTGATGGCATGCAGGTAGGGGGTGATAATAGTATAGAGTTGACTTACCAGAATCCAGTCCTCCTCCTACTCCTGCCAGGCTCTCAGGATGCATGATTGCCAAGACTTGTTCAATTGTGCTCTAAGGACCCTGAAGAACCAGCCGGTTAGTGTGATATTGATATTGTTAAATAGATACAGGAAGCGGGGTAGCACCACCATCTTTATTATTGCCACTCTATCTTCAAAGGACAATGGAATTTTTATCCAGCGCTCCACCAGGCCCCCTAGTTTTAGCAAAGCTGCATCGTAGTTGGCCAGCCACACCACTTTAGGGTCCCTGTGTATCCATATACCTAAATATTTCACAGCATCCGTGCACCTTTTGATGCGGTTATTCCAGGGGTTTGAATTGTCAGTGGCAAGATCAATGATTTCTCCCAGTTGATGCTAAACCCAGAATGTCGCTCAAATCTTATGTATTCCCTGAGTATAGGTGTCAGCTGGATTGAGGGGTTTCTTACATACACTACTATGTCATCGGCAGGAAGCAACACTCCGACCGGACGCTGATGAAATCAAAGTGCCGCTTCTGCATGCCTCTGCCGTATAATGCAGGCCAGTGGCTTCACCACCAGAGCAAACAGAAGTGGGTACAATGGGCATCCCTGTCCTGTCCCGCGTTTTATAGACACCGAACTCGAAGTATACCCATTTACTTGATTATACGCCATCGGACCACTATATAGTAGTTTAATCCATCGGAGATACATATCGGGCAAGCCCATTCACTCCATTAGCACGAATGTGTAAGGCCATTCTTTGGAGTAGAATGTCTTGGCGGCATCCATTAATACCTCCGCCGCCTCCGGTTGGGGGTTCAAGCGATATAGCAGTGCAAACAACATACGCAGATGATGGGTGGTGGAGCGATTTTGGATGAAGCTTGCTTGGTCAGGGAGAACCAGATTTGGCATGAGGGGTTACAGGCGATTTGCTATTATCTTTGCTAATATTTTGGCATAATTATTTATTAAGGACATACCACCTGCACTGATCTGGTTCCTTGTCTTCTTTGAGGAGCACTGGTTGGTTCAGCAGGCATTGGTGTCTCAGTGTCCTATCATCCATAGGGACCTGGGCCGGGCCTCAAACAGAGTCTGCATCAGTTTTAGCTTCTGGAGAGAGGCGTATGTGTTTCCTCAACAGGTTGTTGATTGCCTCCATTACAGCTTGTAGTGAGTTGAAAATTCTAGTTTTGCCCAAATGTTCAATCTGCAGTCTCGCTGGGTAGAGCATGGTGTAACTGATTCCTGCTTGTTGTAGTTTCTGTTTTACTGGAAGGTATTCTTTGTGAGCAGCTTGTACAGTGGATGTGAAATCAGGGTAAAAGGATAGATGATTTCCCTGGTTAGTGATTTCTCCTTTCTCGTGGGCCATCCTTAGGATCGTGTCCCGGTCCCTGTAGTTTAGCCGCTTGGCAGTGCCCTGGGAGGGGTTCTCGGAGAAGAGATCTGTGGGCTCTCTCCACCACAAACATTCGAGACAGGACGTCAGATCCAAAGATTCCAATAATGAGACGTTCTACATATGACTCCATATTCCCTGTGTTAGTCGACTCCGGAAGCCCTGTTAAGCACAAGTTTTTGCACCTCGAGCGCACCTCCAGATCATCGTTTTCTTTTTGCTTTAATCACCACCAACACACTCTCCATGTTCAGCATTTTCTTCCCGGTCTTTAGAGCTTCATCTGCATTGGATACTCCTTGTTGAAGGTCAGTGAGGCAGAAATAGTGCTGTTCCAATTTAGTGGAGAGGTTGTCCATGCGGAGGTCTAGCCGATCTATCTTGCTATTGATCATCTGTAGACTTTGCTGCATGGCAAGTAAAGTATTTTCTATAGAGCTTGCAGGCTGACTTGGCGCTTCTTTGTCTGCCTCGGCTTCTGGCGGCACGCAGGAACTTTTTTGGGCTTCAAACACCAATCGGGTTCGCGATGTTTCTGATTTGCCCATTGTCACTGTGACCTAGCGCCAGGCCAGGCAACCCGCACGCTGCTTCCTTCGCCCCTAGGTCAGGATGAGTCCCTGGGGGCATCAGTTCTGGGCGGCGCACTTCTCAGTCCCTGGCACGATGTCAGGCATCTAAGGGGACATGCACGATCAGCCTTGCATGCAGGTTCAGTAGGCCACCCGCTCCGCCTGCGATGCTGGGTGTATTCCGTCCGTGCCTGGTGTTGTCCGCCCTTTGTCTTCAGTTGCAGAAGCACTTAATCAGTACCACAGGCACTTGTCAGGATTTACAGCGATCAGTTGGGGGGGATGCCCCAAATCAGGGCCCCCAGCCCCCCGTGGACCCAGCAGGTATGGCTCCGGAGCCTCTCCTTGCACCGCCGAGCCAGCAGCCAGCAGCCAGCAGCCAGCAGCCAGTGACCCCCACCCACCCCGCCCCAGCCAGTGTCTTGTGTCTTGTGTCCTCCACAGCCTCGGAGCCTCCCTGTCTCTCCAGCCGCTTTGGGCCCAGTGAGACTCCACTCTTCTTTCTGCCGCCAGGGCAGGTCCTTCGGGCCACCTGCCGTGAATGCCACAGCCACAACCGCAGCCACCGCCCCTCCTCATCTCAGCGGCAGGATCCGCCCGGCAGAGGCACTCTACCTGCACGCATTCTTCAGTCAGGTGTGGGACCGCTGCCCGGCGAAGCTCCTCCGTCAGTGCACTGGTGTTGCAGCTGCCATTTTGAGGCCCACACGCGGGCCTGTTAGAAAATCTTCTTCGGGTGCACGGACAGTCACCTCGCCCACAATTTGCTTTTGCAGTGGTCTAGTTCCCCATCTGTATTTCTGACTCCATCGGGGCCCGCATAGTGTGTGCCTGGGCCAGGATTATGCCAGACAGTTTGCTCACGGCCGGTGGAGCTGCACTACAGTGCGGCCATCTTGCCATGGGATCTCTAGTGCCCCCAGAGTTCACTGTGTTATTGATGGGAAAATAAAGATTCACACCCTCTCCTCCCGAATGTCACTGACTAAGCTATCCCTCTGTTCAGAGAAGACCATACCATCAGTAGAAGAAAGCAGGTCCACATATGATACGAAAGCAGCAGTCTTAGCAGCAGGTTCTAGTGGTTTCACAGAAATCACCAAAGACATATATGTATGTGGTGTTCTTGCCTTAGTGATGGCATTCATTGGGATCAAAGAGTTGACTTGAGACCGAGCCAGGGGTGAGTTTCTGTAAAGTTAGGAAAAGAAAAAGAAAGGCATATAGAATGTTACTCTATCAAATTGCAGGAAAAACTAGTCTTCTTATCTACAGTGTCAGTGCGGGGTGCTTGGCAGAAGAGAGAATTGGCTAAGAAAACAGATAGAAATGTTTGATTTAAAATGCAGCAATGGTAATGGAGGTTAGAGATTGGGTGAAGATTAAAGCCTAGTGGCTGGAGAGATGGTCAAAAGTTATGAGATATTTGCGAGCAATAAAGTTGTTTAAGAATGCCATTAGAATAAAGGATGGAAGAATTTGGTATTTGGGACATATGGCCTTGCGTTCACACATTTAATGAAGAAGATAATGTTGGAAGGAAGAAGCCAGGGCAGAACGAGTCACACAATATTGAAAGTGCTAAAAGGAAGAGGATTAATTCTTAAAAGACCTCACGGGATTATGCTTCATATTGCGATTTCTTTAATAATGTATTGTTAGTATTTAAATTCAAAAGCTTAATTGATTTAGACCATTTCTTTGACATATTTTTTTCATTTTTGTGTATTGCAAAAATATAAAACAGAAGTTGTGTGGTATTATTCCTGTTCCTACATGATGGGGGTTTACCCTTGGAATGTGGCTTGAGGTTTTTGTAACAGTCAGTTACCTTGAGACCATGGCTGGGGTGTGTTGCAGTGAACGTATGTGTTTGAGCTCACCTTGGTCTAATGAAATGCATGCTTGATATTACAGTATATATGTATGTGTCTTGATTGTTGCCCAGTGATAATAGCTGGGCAACCAGGCAAGCACAAAGATGGCATTCCCTCAGTGCGAAAGCATTTGAACACGACCTTGGGAATGATTTTACCTACTTTACCAGTATGCAAAGGTAAGCACCCACAAACATTAGTTGGAATGGGGGTGGGGTGGACAAAGTTATGGAACCAAACATAATAGTCACAAACCATAGTTGCTCCTGAGCCCATTGGAGTGGCCATATCCAATTAGCCATCTCCTGAAACAGCCCCGAGATGGATGGGTCGGAAGAAATGTACACAGTGGCCCTGGTGTCCTGAGGAGCATCACTGCCAGCAGTAATAGTATTAAAAAAGATGGTAGAGAACAGGCCCGATTTCTGGCAGTGTAGAACAAAGATTCCTCTTGTGGGGGAAAAGGTGTATGTCCCAAGGCCCACAACAAATTGGAAGGAACACTCAAGGGAAGCACACAGTGAATGGAATGAATGGGCCTGCTGTGGCAAGAACAGGTAACAAGTGCATCCCTGGCACCTGGTCTCCTCAGGATTATACTCAAGGCAGCTCTGTGGGCCACGACAGGTGTTGTGGCAGCTAAGTGCGATCCTCAGTATATGCTACCATCCTGTTAGATCCATCGGCAGAAAGTGGGCACTCTGAGACAGTATCTTTTACCCCCAGAAGAGCTGCGAATGATCTGGGCACCTGTGGTGCATCAGGTGGGCCTTGAAGCCTGGGGAATGTGGAAACTGGACTGAACTATCAATGCTGGTTTCCACAGGAACTGACGATCTGAGCCATTGCACAACGTGGGTACCGGAAGGTGCAGTGTGCTACAGCAGGGTAGGGGATATGAGTCTGATGATTGACAAGCGGCCCATGCTGACAACCGACCTATGCATATAATCTAGGGGGTGGAATTTAGTTAATGTTCCACCTTCTCCCATCAGAGCTTGTGTTCCTCCAACCGGACACAGGAACATTGGGGGACTGTGGAATATCACCCTTTTAGATGCACCCATTAGTAGAGGTGACAATTGTGCAGTGATAAATTCCATGCAAGATAAAGCACACACCCTGGTTTGATGAGCTGAGTTCATATCACTAAAAACACACAAAATGAAGTATGGGCTGCTATTATCACTCCAAACGAATCCATTCCAAACAAAGCACAGCAAAATGGTACATCCTTAGCTGTCTGGATTTATAGGGGCCTTCCCATACACTACATTGTGTAGTACAAGAGTAGTAGTACAATAGTACTACTCATACACTATAAAATGCTATTCACAAACCTCCATGTGCGGATTTCCGCCTGTCCTATCTTTTCTGTGCAGAGATTTCCACCCGACTGCGGAGATCTCCGCACATGTATGCATACATTTTTGTAGTAAACATGGGAGGGGCAGGGGAAATGGCTGGGAAATGGGGAATACTTATGGGAGTGGGATTAGAGAGTACTAAGGAGGAGTAAACAAAGGGGCAAAGACCCACTCTCAAAAGAGTAAGCAAATTGTTATTCACAGACTGCACTTCTAAAGCTACTACAGCTGAAAAGTACCCAAAGCAAAACTGAGTGTACTCCAGTTCCGATCTAGAGTAAGACCCACACCACACATGGACAACCACTGTTACTTCAACATACTCACAAAGAAAGCAATACTTACAGAATATATAGAAAATACAAAGGAACATGTATTTATTTATGTTGACTATCCAAATGAATTATCCATTTCCTTTAATCCTGTGTAAAGTACTATTTTATTTTTCTTATATTTATCATCCAATATTTTTGTATTCTTAAAGTAAGTCCAGTATAAATTTTAGATCAAGTGGACAATATGATTAACACCTTTATTTTGTTATTAACAGCAAATCCTGTTTTTATGTTAGAAAATGGTAATTCATTTTTTTAATTTTTTCCCTAAATAGCACATGCTGTAAATGTTTATAACAACAATTACAACACTTGCAAAAAAACTGGTAATCAAAGGAGTGATTCCTCTCAACTCTATCATGATCTACAGCTGAAATGCACTTCAACACCAACCAAACACAGCCAGGCAGACCACATAACAAATTAACTCAAAAGCCAAGAATTTGTTTCTGCCTTCAGTGCGTCAGTGGACGTTTGTTGCCTTGCCCCTCATTATGAAGAACAATTAGTGGAGGAGAGGGTTTACAGGCAAAGGATTAACATTTTTGGGATAGCCATGAAAGTTGTTATTGCCAGATAACCCCACTCACCTGATGTGATTTTTGAAATGGTTACAAACTGGAAGCAGAAGGTTGATTCACCTACAGTCTCCTGCGGGTCTATCCCTGTCGATGTCAGAATACTGTCTGTACTCCATTTCATGGCTACTGGATTTTTGCAGTGTGTCGCCTCTGACAGTACTGGCATCTCTTAGAAAGGCCAGTCTGCATCAACAGAAGAGTGCATGAGTGGCATCCTCAGAGTCACCTATCACCATTCAGCATACTAGCAACAGTTTAAGGCTAATGTGGCATCTGAAAGACCTCGGAGCTACCTTTGCTGCTTTATTGAAGTTGCATCCTGCATTATTCTTGCATTGTTTGTCGGATATTGTGGAGGCTGAAATGTTAGGCTACTACTACATTTTAAGCTAAAAATTTGACAGACCTTGTTACAACCGGCAAGGAGCAAACAGAACCCTTGCTGGTTTGATAGTCACTACTCTCTTACAAATCGTAGATTGAGGGAGGCTCTCTAAATTTCCCCGAAAGATCCCACTGTGGTGGGTGAAGCGCATACAATCTATAAAAGTACTGTGTGGCTGAGAAAGATTGCCCTGAACAGCATTGAATGGGAATCCTTGGGAAGTGCGACCCTTGCTAAGAATAGTAAATCATTTGGGGATCAGGTTAATAAGATTAAGCAAAGAGAAGCTCCACCTAATCTCTTATTGACTTGTAATGTTCTGGGTCCCGATTGGGTAAATCATTTTAGCCCATATACCACTCAGGGGATAAAGAGAACTTGAAGGACGCATAAAGGGTCAAAGTGTCTCACTCTACAACTATGTTGGTCACCCCTCAGGAAGTCACTTAGGCAATTAGGAAAAGCCCCAGCGGTAAAGTGAAAACTTAGGCAAACCAGTCCAACATCTTGTGTCCTTTTCAGTTTAGGTTCCGCCAAGGGCTGGGTACAGTGGAGAAGTGCTCAAACCTAAGTCTGATTATCAGCACGCATATCATTACCAACCACTGCTTGCTGTACCTCTTCTTTATGGATTTGTCAACAGCTGTTGATTGTGTCAATCAACCTAAACTGTGGTTCATGTTGTTGGTCTTGGGGTTTGAGGTTACGTTAGTGAATTTCCTGTATTTATTACATGAGAATCCAGTAGCAAGGGTTTGGTTTGGTCCAGCAGGAGAAATGTCTGACTCTTTCTCCCAGTCCAACAGGTATGCCAAGGATGTATCTTGGCCCCACTCCTCTTTATCATTTATATCAACAACCTGTGCGCCACCTTAACCAAAGTAACAAGGGATGTTCCAATGTTCTCAGTGATCCCTATACCAGCACTACTACAGAAGATGCACTACTTATGGCATGGACCTCAGGGGCATTGTATATGATGGTGGAATCTTTTATATCTTTTAGGGGGGAACTGGACTTGGTCACCAACTTTGGGAAGACACACGTTATGGCATGTGGGCCTGGCAAGAAAAATCTTTCCAGATCAATGGTGAAGGGGAACTCACCTGGCGCTGTGAATGATTTCAATTATCTGGGGGTTGTTTTTTAACAATGCAGGGTCTTGGCAAACGCAGATCCGCAGCTCTCACTTGAAGTTGTGTGGATCATTGGGAGCTTTATTTAGTATATCACAGGTTGTAGGAAGGGAAACCGTCCTTACTGTTATGGAAGGCAGGACGGTTTCCCTTTCTGCACCCAGTGCATTTCAGCAGACTTATATGGCTCAGGGGTTTGGGAACACCACAAAGCCGAGACTCCGCAAACAGAGGAAACAACATCTGTGAGTGACTCCTGTATGTTCCCCCTTCTAGTTCCCATTTCATCATTCCCCCTGAGCTAAATCTGCAGTATATTTCCGATAAGGTAAAGAAGGCCCCTCTTTTATTATGGCTCAGCATCTGGATCAACACTGAGATCAGTCTAATTAGAGACATTAGTTTAGACTGTATCAAACTGGATAATGGCAACTCAATTCACTGGTTAGGTTACATTTGTAAGAGCTTCATAGCTTTGAGCCTACTAATTTTTTAATGCACCATGCAATTTACAAAAATCAGATAATTCACTGGTGAAACATATTTTTGTGAGTTTTGTGACTTGCAAAAATTACACTCAGAAACATGTAAAAGTTCTATGAAAGTTTACAATGTGTTTTTAAACACTGCCCTTTCACACTGGGAGAGATCACTATTATTTCATTTTAGGACAGATACTGTGTGGCAGTTAATGACCTTCCCTGGTTCTTATGGTCTATTGGGGATGCCAATGATGCCCTATGATGGGCTCTCAAAACAGACTTTGAGCCATTTTGGGCCTTATTTATATTTTTCGACGCACAACTGCGCCAACGCAGTTGTGCGCCAAAAAATCTAACGCCGGCTAACGCCATTCTGAAGCGCCATGCGGGCGGCGTATTTATTCAATGACGTTAGCCGGCATTAGCCGGCGGAGCTGCCTGGTGTGCGTCAAGAAAAATGACTTACACCAGGCAGCGCCGGCGTAGGGGAATATGGAGCTTGGGCGTCAAAAAATGGGGCAAGTCAGGCTAAGGCAAATTTTTTGCCTCAACCCGATTTGCGCCATTATTTTTGACTCCCAACCCCCATTGAAATGACTCCTGTCTTAGCACAGACAGGAGTCATGCCCCTTGCCCAATGGCCATGCCCAGGGGACTTATGTCCCCTGGGCATGGTCAGTGGGCATAGTGGCATGTAGGGGGGCACAAATCAGGCCCCCCTATGCCACAAAAAAAAAAAATAATAATACTTACCTGAACTTACCTTAAGTTCCCTGGGATGGGTCCCTCCATCCTTGGGCGTCCTCCTGGGGTGGGCAAGGGTGGCAGGGGGTGTCCCTGGGGGCATGGTAGGGCACCTCTGGGCTCCTTCCGAGCCCACAGGTCCCTTAACACCTGCCCTGACCAGGCGTTAAAAAATTACGCAAAAGCGGCTGGATGTCATTTTTTTTTTACCCGCCCACTCCTGGGCGTCATTTTTGCCCGGGAGTGTAAATACGGCGCACATGCCTCGGAGTCATTTTTTAGAAGGGAACGCCTACCTTGTATATCATTAACGCAAAGTAGGTGTCCACGCTAAAAAATGACGCAAACTCCATGAACTTTGGCGCTAGACGCGTTTAACGCCAGAGTATAAATATGGAGTTCGTTTTGCGTCAAATTTGCGTAAAAAAAAAACGACGCAAATCCAGCGCAAACAGAGTATAAATATGGCCCTTTATGTTTCTTTGCAAATTTAATAAACATTTTGAATTACTATTCATTAAGCCAGTTTTAAAACCCTTGAGGTTTAGGAATCGTAGGGATGCTTTGATTTATCTCCAGTCTTTAAATTGTTATGATGACGGTTGTGGCATATGCACCTTTCTGAAAGTGGCTGTAAAATGCAGGAACTCAAAGGAGGGTTAGCTCAATATCTATTCCTTTTGACTTGTAGAGCCCACTGAGTTATGTTTTTTTAAATATTGTTGTGGGCCAGAAATGTTAATGTTTTTCATATTTTGTTTTTAATGTTGATTTACCTGTGAAATTGTTATATATTTATGTATGTTTTATTTATGCACCTTTGATGGCCACAGTGTGAGTCAAATAAAGTAATCTGACATGAATGGAGTACACCGGTTTATCGCCTTGCCACAGTCAATGGCAGGCAGAGGGTGGCAAGAGAATTCTATGCATTAGGCTTCTTCCATTGCATGCTAGGTGCCATCCTTGCCACTTCAGCCACCTCACCACACAGCACACCTTTTCCTTAATAGACGCCGCTGGCACTCTATCAACGTGAAACCTGTCTGCAATGTCAAGAGCTCCTTTACTGATGTGTACGCTTCCATTCCTGGAAGCACAGACAATAGCTTTATTTACCAACTGTCACCTCCTACACGTCTCTATGTTGCTTGTGATTTCGGTGACATATGGCTCATAAGTAAGTAACAACAGCTCACACTGGGGATATATGTGAATCAGGACATGCCATCCCTAATATAATTAATAATAATAACTACAACACAGTACACATGCATTACCTTCACATTCACTACATGTTTGTAGGTATGATGTCTTACAAATAGAATAGATGTCCCTTTGTAAACATTCACATCATTGTAGATGGTGATCTCCTCATACCCTACAGACGCCTAATCACACTATTCAAATTGAGGTGGAATAAGGCACACATTTGTACACAAGCCATTTTTACTGCACTTTTGGGTTCCCTTAAGTCCTCGTTCAGATGTCCTGACTATACAGGGTGGGTGCTGGTATACTCCCCAAAAGGTGTTGTGGCATGGAGTGTCACATAGTGAAGTAGCATAGAGTGGCCTAGTGTGGCATGGCATAGACTGGAATGTCATAGAGTGGAGTGGAACAGAGTGGGGTGGCATAGAGTGGAGTGGTGTAGAGTGGAATGACCTAGAGTGGAGTAAAGTGGCATAGAGTGGTGTAGAATGGAGTAGCATAGAGTGTCATGGAGTGGCGAAGAGTGAAGTAGAGTGTTGTATAGTAGAGTGGAGAAGTGTAGCGTAAGTGCTGTTGAGTGGAGTGGTATAGATTGGAGTAGAATTTTGTAGAGTGGAGTATCATAGAGTCGAATGGTGTAGAGTGGTGTGGCGTACAGTAGAGTAAATTGGCATGGAGTGGCATACAGTGGAATGACATAGCACCCTGATTTACATATATACATGCAAAGAGTACACAAGTAATAAAAGTGGCAGCTGTTAAACAATGTCCCTGCCCACAATGCCCCACGATTAAGGTGCATGGCCTCATTTTTAGGTCAAGCTTTCAAGACCTGTTGTATCTACTTTAGTATATACTTCTTTGTGGGCTTTCAAGCCCGCCCATTGCTTCTCATTTATTTGTTTCAGTGCCCTTTACAAATCCTTGCTTCCAAGTGGTTAAAGTTTCCTACTGATCCCATTTTTTTGTGGGTTGCTTACACCCACGGAGCAGCGCTGCAGTACTTCTACCCTTGCACTTGTCCCATTTTAGCAAATAGAAAAAGGACTACTTTTCACTTGGTGTATGAACACTCCACATCAGTGCTCAATGTTTTCAGTTGCTTTGAGCTCTGACTAGTTTCTGTAAACAGGGCTGTAAATCTTGCGGAACTTGGGCCCCTCTGCGTTTTAGCACTCCATCTCAAGTTTTGCTGGTCTACACTCCTCCTCCTTGTTTTATTTTAGCCATTTGAGACAGCTAAAGCTGTTTCCCAGTTATGTTTTTAGCTTTGACCTTTCCGTTTTGTGAACAAATGCCACTGCTAAGAATCACCCTGCCTGCACTTGCGTCATGTTTGCGTCACTTCTTACGGTCCATCCTTCTCTTCCGTTTCTCTGGAGCCATGCTGCTCCCCACCCTGTGCTGCAGCACACTGTGCATTGTGTGCCCAGGTCTCGGGCCGACTTCTGCTGGTTAAGGCATGTGCAGCTGCTTTTCAGGATTCCAGTGTCACATTGTACTTTGAGTAGAAGACCCTGTAATCCGAAACGAAGGGTGTTGTATGATGAACCAGTAACATCATAATACACTGATTATTACAATTGGCCTGAAATGGACTCACCCGCCACTTTGACATCACTGAGGCTGTGCAGATAAGCAGGCACTTCAGGAGCATGGCTAAAGTAAATATTTAAATTCTGTTGAAGCCACTTGTGTATACGCTATGGTTTTAGGCTTATTACCGAGTCCAATGTGTTGTGAAGTCCATATCCCATGGTCCTGGCAGTTCTAGCTCCCCTTCTGTGGTGGTCGCTTAACTTTGCACTTATTGGGTGTTGGAAAATGGGTTATTGGTAAGGGCAGGTAGGTACCTACACTTAGCAATAGGCCACTAACCTCCACTAAGGTCCAGTTAGGTCTCAGTAAATTAACCCCAGCTCAACCCTTGCTAGCTTGGCAACGAGCGTCAAGGCTTAACTTAAGAGACAGAGGCCCTCATTCTGACCCTGGCGGTCGGCGGAGAGGCAGCGGTCGGACCGCGACCAGACCGGCGGTATAAAAAATGGCATTCTGACTGCGGCGGTCACCGCCGCGATCGACCGCAACTTCACCACTCCGACCGCCACGGCGGTCATGACCGCCGGGCTGGAGGTTGCGCTCTCCAGCCCGGCGGTCGACCCAAGACCGCCAAGGGTATCATGACCCTGCTTACCGCCGCAGTTTCTGGCGGTCGGGAACCGCCATGCGAACCATGGCGGTAGGCACTATCGGGACCAGGGAATTCCTTCCCTGGCACTGATAGGGGTCTCCCCCACCCCCCACTAGTCCTCCCCCCACACCCTCCACCCCCCTGCCACCCTCAGAGATGTTACAAACCCCCACCCGACATGCACATACACGCACCCCGACATGCACACACCCCCAACATGCACATATACACACCCCCTACACACACACATACACGACGGGGACACATACCCGCACACATACATGCAGACATGTGCACCCGCCGAACTGCACACATTACCCATTGACACAGCAGCACCCCCCGCCCGCATACACGCACTCACACAACCCCTCTACACACTCACACGCACACCCCCATGCACGCACACATCACACAACACCCCCCCACCCCCTCCCCTCACGGACGATCAACTCACCTTGTGCGTTGGTCCTCCGGGAGGCGATGGGAGCCATAGGGACGTGACCGCCAACAGAAGACCGCCAACAGAAGACCGCCACACAGAAATGTGGGTCGTAATTCTGTGGGCGGTGTTCTGCTGGCGTGGCGGTGGAGGTTGACCAGTCTCCACTTTCCCGCCGACCGCCAGTGTGGCTGCTGGCGGTTTTCCGGCGGAACGCTGCCAGCAGTCGGAATACACGCAGCGGCATACCGCCGCGGCCGGCGGTCTTCACCGCGGCGGTAACTCGGCGGTCTTGCGAAAAGACCGCCAGGGTCAGAATGACCCCCAGAGTGTAAAGCATTCAAATATCACAAAACAGTAATTAAATAAAACACAGGAAACAGTTTAAAAATCCAAAACCAATTTGATAAAAATGGATTATATTTTTATCTTTAAAATGACACAAAAACAAATAAAATCGGATGAGGGGAACCGGAGATATGAATTTTTAAAGAATTATTGTCTTTTTAGCACCTAGAAACAAAAAGCACCAATCGGGTCATCTGGTTGCACCTCGACCGGGGCAAAGTCAAAGTTTAAGGCCGACCGCGATGGAGCCCTGCTCGGCTACAGGCCGTGGGAGGGCTTGGTTAAAAGTTTACCTTCACACTTAGGGGGTCATTACAACCCTGGCGGTAAAAGGCGCTTACCGCTGTCAGAAGACCGCCAACATCCCGCCGCGGCCGCGGTAAACCGCCACGGTCATTCTGACCCACAACAGGCAAACTGCTAAAATACAGACATCCACAAAAGTCCGCCACAGCAAAGGTCAGCGAGAAACTGGCGATGACCAAACCTCCACCGTCACGCCAACAGAAATACGCCCACACTATCACGACCCACGAATCCACGCGGCGGTCTTTCAACCGCGGTATTCCATTGGCGATACACACCGCCGCGCTCAAAATACACTCACTCTTACTAAACATAGCCACATTGGACAATTCAAAATACACACACCTGAGACACATACACACACCACACCCACACACCCAATTAAATATAAAACACACACCCACATCACCCACAAACCTCCACTCCTAGAGAATCAGTACCACGCACAGAGAAATAGATATCCGAACACCCAGACGCCCATATTACATTCACCCAGCAATATTACCACGCACTTCACACAACACACCAATACACATCACCACACTTAGCACCACACAATCCACCCCACACATCACCCACACAGGATGAACTCAGGGTCATGGTGGAGGAAATCGTACGGGTAGAGCCACAGCTCTTCGGAACACAGGTGCAGCACACCTCCATTGCCAGGAAGATGGAGCTATGGAGCAGAATAGTCGACAGGGTCAACGCTGTGGGACAGCACCCAAGAAATAGGGACGACATCAGGAAGCGGTGGAACGACCTACGGGCACAACATCGCGGTTCAGCGGACTGGCGGCGGTCCACCACCTCCACCCCCAGAATTTACAACATGGGAGGAGCAGGTCTTGGCGATCCTGCATCCTGAGGGCCTCGCAGTAGTATCTGGAGAAATGGACTCTGGTAAGTCTCATCTTCACTACTTCATCCCCCCCACCCCACCAGCATGCCAACTCATACCCCCACCCCATCACACCTACTCCTTGCAAATGTCTCACCATCACAACCCACCCATCCCAACCCCAAGCCCTGCATGCGACCACAAAGCATGGACACCCATCACCAAAGCATGCCCACTGCACATACCCATCCACCCCCCAAACCACTGTCACAAAAGCCCCCACACAGGAATGCAAGCACTGGGGTACACGGGCACCCACCCATTGCACGCTATGACACACACAGATGCAATAACCATCCCTTTATACCCCTGCAGGACCCGAACGCCACGTCACCGCGCAGGAGGGTCCACAAATGTCCACTCCACCCCCAGAAGAGGCCCACAGTGATGACAGCACCTCTGTCGACCTGGATCTAGATGACCAGCCCAGCCCATCGGGGACCTCGGGACAGTCGGTTCCCCTCAGACAGCCACAGGCCACAGCAGACCTTCCCCCCTCTGGGAACACCACCACCCCAACCACAACAGGGACCTGGGGCCAGTGGTAGTGGGCACACGGTCCAGGGGACAGAGGCCCAGGGAAACAGGGGAACTGGGAGGGCTGCTGTGCGACAGGGGGGGAACAGGCCCAGGGAATCCACTCTCCACAAGGCCCTCTCCAACATCATGGGAGCATACCATCATTCCCAGGAGACAATGGCGACGGTACTGGCCAGGTTTCAGGAGATCCAGCTCCTGCAGGAGGAACAGTATTTGGGCTTCAGGGAGGAACTCAGAACCATCATTTCCGCCCTGGGTACCATTGTAGGGGTTCTGAATCTGGTAGGCACCACATTGCGGGACACTGTGGCACCACAAAGGGCCCCTGACACTAGCATGGACCAAGAACTGCCTACTACCTCTGCCGGCGCTAGTGGACAGGAGGCCCCGCCACAGGACCAACAGGCCACCACACCCCATCCCCTGCAGAAGGAGAACCACCCCGCAAGGGGGCCCTGAGATCCAGGAAGAAGACAGAGTAAGATGCCAAGACCTCCGCCAGGAAAGGATACCACCCTGATTGTCATCCCACTGTCCCACATTATCACCCTGTCCATCCTTAAACTGCCCCAGCTCCACTTTCCACAGGCATTTGGACAATGCACCTGTGATACAAATAGTCTGGACAATATAGAGCACTGTAATAAACACAGTTATTGCACAAAACAATCAGGAGTCTGGCTGTGATTTTGAACAAATGTATTAGACATTAACGTGCCAAAATGCTTATTTACATTGTGATGCCAACATACCAATGTCACACAGCTGCAGTTCATGGGGAAACAAAGCAGATGTCATGCAGTGGAGCCCACATCTCTGAAATCGGATGGGAAAGTCACAACTCAGTTACCATACACTGGGGGAAAAGGACAGACAGTAGAGAGGTAGTAGTGTTTAAGTATATGTAATATGCCGGTGTGTATTCTTACCTGTGTGTCATTGGAAATACTGCTGTATTACTGTGTTCCTGTTGTCTATGTCGTCTTCTTCGGCTTCCTCGTCTTAACTCTCCACAGGCTCCACAGCTGCTACAACACCACCATCTGGACCATCCTCCTGCAGAAAAGGCACCTGTCGTCGCAAAGCCAGGTTGTGAAGCATACAGCAGGCCACGATGATCTGGCACACCTTCTTTGGTGAGAAGAACAGGGATCCACCTGTCATATGGAGGCAGCGGAACCTGGCCTTCAGGAGGCCGAAGGTCCGCTCGATCACCCTCCTAGTTCTCCCATGGGCCTCATTGTAGCATTCCTCTGCCCTTGTCCTGGGATTCCTCACTGGGGTCAGTAGCCATGACAGGTTGGGGTAACCAGAGTCACCAATTAGCCACACACGTTGCCTCTGGAGTTGACCCTTCACGTAAGGGATGCTGCTATTCCGCATGATGTAGGCGTCATGCACTGAGCCAGGGAACTTGGCATTAACATGGGAGATGTACTGGTCTGCCAAACACACCATCTGCACATTCATGGAATGATAACCCTTCCTGTTTCTGTACACTTCTTCACTCCTGTGGGGGGGGGCCAAAGCCACATGGGTCCCATCAATGGCACCTATGATGTTGGGGATATGTCCAAGGGCATAGAAATCGCCCTTCACTGTAGGCAAATCCCCCACCTCAGGGAAAACGATGTAGCTGCGCATGTGTTTCAGCAGGGCAGACAACACTCTGGACAACACCTTGGAAAACATAGGCTGGGACATCCCTGATGATATGGCCACTGTTGTTTGAAATGACCCACTTGCAAGGAAATGGAGCACTGACAGCACCTGCACTAGAGGGGGGATCCCTGTGGGTTGGCGGATTGGTGACATCAGGTCTGGCTCCAGCTGGGCACACAGTTCATGTATAGTGGCTCGGTCAAGCCTGTATGTCAGTATGACATGTCTTTCCTCCATTGTCGACAGGTCCACCAGCGGTCTGTACACAGGAAGATTCCGCCATCTCCTCGCATGTCCCAGCGGACGGTGCCTATGAATGACAACAGCGAGCACAGAGTCAATCAACCCACAGGTACGTAACCACAGCTTGCACATAACACGATTCTCACTCCATTCAATGCTTTGTATGAGTGTTGATGCAAGGCCTAGGTATGTGTGACGCAGTAAAAAGTAAGCCATGTGGGCCCCTGAAATGGCGGCTGCCTGACCTGAGAAGTGTGACAATGGGATGTGAGGTAAATGCGCTGGCATGGCACACCGTGGCGGTAGGCGGTCAAAGACTGCGGCGCAAAGCAGCATTGGTTAACATTGAACCCTATGGGTCTCATGAGCCAATGACGATGTGCGCCAGCGGTCGCGGTACGCACCGCCGCGGTACGCACCGCCGCGGGCGTGACCGCCATTTTCTATCTGCTTAATCACGTGATACCTGATCTTCGACAGGAGAGGACCTACACTGCAAGTGCTGCTGTGACCTCGGTCTGGAAGAGACAATGGCTCATGCGACTGGGGAAAGGGCCCCTGCCTTCACAGCTCAGGAGTTGGAGAAACTTGTGGATGGGGTCCTCCCCCAGTACGCGCTACTCTACGGTCCTCCAGACCAACAGGTTAGTACTGAGGGAGCATGCTTTATGGGCAATGCCTGTGTTGAGTGGGGTGGATGAAAGATGGTGGGGAGGGGAGCGATTGAGGCATCAAACGACGGTGAGAGCATGTGCCACATGGCAAGGGTAGGGATGGGGGGGCCACTCACATTGAATATGCAGAAGGTGATGACTATTTTTCTCCCCCTGTACATTTCACATAGGTCAGCACCCACCAGAAGATCGATATTTGGCGTGCCATCGCCAAGGACGTCCGTACCCTGGGGGTCCACCACAGACAGGGCACCCACTGCCGGAAGAGATGGGAGGACATCCGCCGCTGGAGCAGGAAGACGGCGGAGGCTCAGCTGGGGATGGCCTCCCAACGTGGGAGGGGTGCCAGTCAGACTTTGACCCCTCTGATGTCCCGGATCCTGGCGGTGGCCTACCCCGATTTGGATGGGCACGTGAGGACATCACAGCAGACACAAGGGGGTGAGTACACTCTCATTCTGTTGACTTTGCACGCAGTGGAGGTGTCTGGGTGGGGGAGGAGGGCTGTGGGTATCCCTAGGCCAGGGCGATTTCTGTAGGCTAGGCCCCTCCGTAAGGCATGGCCCAGTGCCCCGCCCCCCACCTCTGTAGGGTGCCGAGTACAGCTATTCATGGCCCTGTGTCATCTATGTGTGCAGATGTCGTCCATAGGCTTGTAGGCCATGTCCCACGGATTGAATAGTCGACCCCAAGTGCGTGGCGTAGTGCAGGGGGCTTCTGTGTCTGTCCTGTCCGCCAACGGTGTCACCAATGCATGCACTCAACATGTCTTTATTTTCTCCCCACCCCCTTTTTTGTGGTCTTCCTGTTCATGTGTGCATTAGCATCATCAGGCGGAGGAGAAGTGGCATCGTAGCACGAGGGAGCTGCATCCCACATGGCCATGGAGGGCCATGCAACGGACTCCGAATTCACCAGTGGGACAGAGGGCGAGGGGAGCTCCACAGCGGGGACTCAAGCAGACATCAGTGACACCGACTCGTCCTCTTAAGGGAGCTCCCTTGTGGTGGCGGCAACATCTGTGCCCCCCGCAACAACAGGTACAGCCGCCACCCACCGCACCAGCACCGCCCTCCCAGCAGCCCCTCAGCGTTTGCCCCGTGCCCGCTCACCCAGGAAGGTGGGCATCTCCTTCGCCCCAGGCACCTCAGGCCCTGCCCCAGTCACCCCTGCTGCCCTCAGTGAGGAGGTCATTGACCTCCTGAGGACGCTCACTGTTGGGCAGTCTACCATTTTGAATGCCATCCAGGGTGTAGAAAGGGAGGTGCACCAGAGTAATGCATACCTGGAGGGCATTCATTCTGGTCAGGCTGCCCTTCAGCGATCGTTCCAGACTCTGGCCTCAGCACTTATGGCAGCCATTGTCCCTGTCTCTGGCCTCCCCCCTCCAACTTCCTCCACCCATACCCTATCACCTGTACCTCTGCCTATCCCAGACACACCATCACACCATCAGACACCTCAACACCCAAGGGAAGCTCAGGCAAACATAAGCACCACACATCACACAGGCATTCACCCAAGCAACATCCACATGCAGACATACCAACACCCACTGCCTCCACTGTGTCCCCCTCCTCCTCGTCTCCCTCCTCCCTCCCTGTGACGTCTCCACTCACACCTGCATGCACAACATCTTCAGCCACTACGTCCCTCAGCAGCACACACACCAAAACCCCCGCACACGTGCAGTCACCACCCCCACTGCCATTTACACGTCCCCTGTGTCCTCTCCCAGTGTGTCTGTGACCCCCTCTTCCAAGATATACAAACGCAGGAAACCACCCACCCAACAGCCATCCACCTCACGACAGCCTCCAGCCCAAGCACCTGCACCCAAAGACACCAAACTTACAACTCCTACAACCACAACTTCTTCCTCCACTCCCATACCCACTACACCTACCCGTCCCACTGCTCCTAAAAAGCTTTTCCTGTCCAAACTCAACCTCTTTCCCCCAACTCCCCCACCCCGTCCATGTCAGAGGACTACAGTCAGCACCTCAGCCACAACAAAACCGGCCCCTGTCATCACAGTCTGCCATGGACTGTGGAGTGCCCCACCCTCCAGGGCAGCCAGTTCGGTACAAAGCTAAGGCACGGGCAGCCCACCCCCGGAGAAACATCCCAAGATAGGCAGTGGCCGGCGCGAGAGGGTGAAAACACCAGGGACTAAAACCCCTACCATGGCTCCGACAGGAAGTGTGGAGACAGCTGGCACACCGCCCAAGATGGGGAAGGGCCACAGGCGATCAGGGAAGGCTGGGAAGGGCAGCACGTCCGACAACACCGCCATCAGCCCAGCTGGCCAGGAGGGCCCCGCCAGCCCCATCCCAGGTGGGCAGGAGGCCACCAACAGGCCCGGCACAGCTGCCCAGGAGGGCCCCGCCAGCCGTAGGACAGATGGGCAGGAGGGCCCCGCCAGCCACAGGACAGGTGGCACATGACCTCCCCGCCATGGCCGGATCCGCTGAACTGGGCCCTTCATCTCAAGCACCGCTGAACTGGGCACCGCCGTCTCAAGTACCGCTGCACTGGGCCCTTCATCTCAAGCACCGCTGCACTGGGCACCCCCGTCTCAAGTACTGCTGCACTGGGCCCTTCATCTCAAGCACCGCTGCACTGGGCACCACCGTCTCAAGTACCGCTGCACTAGGCCCTTCATCTCAAGCACCGCTGCACTGGGCACCGCCGTCTCAAGCACCGCTCCACTGGGCCCTTCATCTCAAGCACCGCTGCACTGGGCACCACCGTCTCAAGCACCGCTGCACTGGGCACCGCCGTCTCAAGTACCGCTGCACTGGGCCCTTCATCTCAAGCACCGCTGCACTGGGCACCGCCGTCTCAAGCACCGCTGCACTGGGCCCTTCATCTCAAGCACCACTGCACTGGGCACCGCCGTCTCAAGCACCGCTGCACTGGGCACCGCTGTCTCAAGTACCGCAGCACTGGGCACCGCCGTCTCAAGTACCGCTGCACTGGGCCCTTCATCTCAAGCACTGCTGCACTGGGCACCGCCGTCTCAAGCACCGCTGCACTGGGCACCGCCGTCTCAAGTACCGCTGCACTGGGCCCTTCATCTCAAGCACCGCTGCACTGGGCACCGCCGTCTCAAGCACCGCTGCACTGGGCACCGCCGTCTCAAGTACCGCTGCACTGGGCCCTTCATCTCAAGCACCGCTGCACTGGCACCGCCGTCTCAAGTACAGCTGCACTGGGCACCGCCGTATCAAGTACCGCTGCACTGGGCCCTTCATCTCAAGCACCGCTGGCCCATGAGCGGCAGGGGCTGGCCCGCATCTGTGTCGGGCAGGGCTGCACGAAGCACTCTGGGCACCAGGCCCCCTCCAGAACCAGTGGAAACTGCTATCCACTTGTGAGACTGTGGCTTTGCACTCCCCAGGATGTAACAGTGGGCAGCCCACCCACTGTCTGAACTTGTGAGACTGTGGCTCTGCACTCCCCAGGATTGAACAGTGGGCAGCCCACCCACTGTCTGGACTTGTGAGACTGTGGCTTTGCACTTCCCAGGATTGAACAGTGGGCATGGAGGCCCCTCGTGGATCTGGCGTCATGCACTCATCTGGCTGAGGTGCCCCCCCCTTCCCTTCCCCCTGAGGTGCCTGTAGTTTTGCTATCTGATGCCCCTGCAGTGTTCTCTCCGTTAGAGTCAGGTATCAGTGGTCCACGAACAATGCCTGCTACAATGCTTGGACTTGTACTTTTATGTATATAAGAGTTTTTGATGTGTATATAAAATTGGCAGTAATACAATATATTCCAATGTTTAGAATCATTTCCTTTTGTATTTGCATTCTTCCAGGGGGCTTGGGGGGGTGTCACTCTGATGTGTTGCTATGCATTGATGTGTGTGTTGTAGTGGGTGAGGGTGGGTGTGTCGAGTATGTGTGTACCCGTAATAATTTCTACTCCCCCTCCCCTGTGTCGTAGGTGCAGTACTCACTGTTGTCTTCTGCGCCGCCGTTCGTGCTCCTGGTAGAGGAGCAGGAACACTATCGCTGTGAGTATGTGGAGTTCGGGTTCCATGCTGTCCTGATTCCTCGTGGGCTGTATGGAGGTGAGCGTTTTTCCTTCGAAATGGCTGTTTCCGCCGTGTTTTTATCGGTGGGGCTACCACCCCGGAAAAGGTGGCGGATTGGTGAGTTGTGATAGGGTGGGCGGTACATTGTCTGCCGCCTGCCTGTTGGCGGTGACCGCCGCGCTGTTTGTCGGTCCCGCCGTGGCGGTCGGAGTGTTAAAGTGGCGGGCTGTGTTGGCGGTTCCCGCCAGGGTCAGAATTCAATTTTTTGGACCGCCTGCCTGTTGGCTGGTTGGCCGCCGCTTTATCACCGACCGCCAGGGTTGGAATGACCACCTTAGTCTCTTTTTTGAAGATTTTCTTCAGCGGGACGAACCTGCCAGTCTAATCCGACCTCCTAGAGCCCTTCTCTGGATACGCGATGCCGATAAAAACACGGCGGAAACAGACTACGAACGGGAAAACGCTCACCTATACACACTCCACGAGGAAGGAGGACAGCATGGAGCCCAAATTACACATCCTACCGGCTATTGTCTACCTGCTCATCTACCAGGAGTACGAACGCCGGCGCAGACGATAACGGTGAGTACTGCACCTACGACACAGGGGAGGGGGAGGAGGAAAGCTTACGGGCACACACATACGCGATACACCCAAACCCCCAAACCACCCCCCCAATACCTACACACCAATGCAGAGCAACAAGTCAGAGTGACACCCCCAAACCCCCCGGAAGAATGCAAAGACATAATTCAAAGGAAGTTTAAAATTTATGTATAAAATAGGTTCATTTAAGTCATGGTAAATATGCCATATGAAATATACAAAAGAAATAATGAACATTGTGCAAAGTATAAACATAGTCAATAAGTCCTGCACAGTCCGTTCAATATCCATAGTCCGTGGGCCAATGTGTACAAACACATGGGCAAAGCCCACACAGGAGACCGGAAACCATTGGAGAGAACACTGCTGGGGCATCAGATGAGAAAACAACAGGCACCTCAGGGGGAAGGGAAAGGGGGGCACCTCAGCCACATGAGTCCATGACGCCAGATCCACGAGGGGCCTCCATGCCCACTGTACCATCCTGGGGAGTGCAAAGCCACAGTCCATCAGATGGATAACCGACTCCACTGGTATTGGAGGAGGCATGGTGCCCAGAGTGCTTCGTTAACACCTGCTCGACACAGAACCGGCACTGTCAATGGACCAGCGGTGCTTGAGACGGCGGTGCCCAGCGGAGCGGTGCTTGAGATGAAGGGCCCAGCGGAGCGGTGCTTGAGAGGAAGGCCCCAGCGGAGCGGTGCTTGACAGGAAGGGCCCAGCGGAGCGGTGCTTGAGAGGAAGGGCCCAGCGGAGCGGTGCTTGAGATGAAGGCCCCAGCGGAGCGGTGCTTGAGATGAAGGGCCCAGCGGAGCGGTGCTTGACAGGAAGGGCCCAGCGGAGCGGTGCTTGAGATGAAGGCCCCAGCGGAGCGGTGCTTGACAGGAAGGGCCCAGCGGAGCAGTGCTTGACAGGAAGGGCCCAGCGGAGCGGTGCTTGAGAGGAAGGGCCCAGCGGAGCGGTGCTTGACAGGAAGGGCCCAGCAGAGCGGTGCTTGACAGGAAGGGCCCAGCGGAGCGGTGCAGAGATGGCGGTGCCCTGCGGAGCGGTGCTTGACAGGAAGGGCCCAGCGGAGCTGTGCAGAGACGGCGGTGCCCAGCAGAGCGGTGCTTGACAGGAAGGGCCCAGCGGAGCGGTGCTTGACAGCAAGGGCCCAGCGGAGCGGTGCTTGACAGGAAGGGCCCAGCGGAGCGGTGCTTGAGATGAAAGCCCCAGCTGAGCGGTGCTTGACAGGAAGGGCCCAGCGGAGCGGTGCTTGACAGGAAGGGCCCAGCAGAGCGGTGCTTGAGAGGAAGGGCCCAGCGGAGCGGTGCTTGACAGGAAGGGCCCAGCGGAGCGGTGCTCCTCACGGCGGGGCCCTGTTCAGCAGTGCTCTTCACGGCGGGGCCCTGTTCAGCGGTGCCTGTCTTGGCGGGGCCCTCTTCAGCGGTGCTCCTCACGGCGGGGCCCTGTTCAGCGGTGCCTGTCTTGGCGGGGCCCTCTTCAGCGGTGCTCCTCACGGCGGGGCCCTGTTCAGCGGTGCCTGTCTTGGCGGGGCCCTCTTCAGCGGTGCTTGTCCTGTCTTTCAAGGGAGCCAGACCTGGCCAAGATTCCCCGCTTAGTCGCCCTCCGACCTTGCGGTAGCGTGGCCCTCCTGTGATGGAGTCTTGTGCCCGTGGGTGTCGTCCGTCACACCCGGTATGGGGCTGGTGGGGCCCTCCTGGTGCGCTCGGCTGCTGCATGTCTTCTCCGCCCTGCTGCCCTTGCCCTCCTTCGCTGCAGCTCTCGGGCCCTTGCCTCCCTTAGATGATGTGGCAGGTGACGTGGCAAGGCCACTCTCCGTGGTGGCAGCCGTCTCAGGCTTTTCGCGCCGGCCCTTAAGTTTTCTTGTCCTCTTCCCAGGGGGTGGGCTGGCTGTCCCCTTGCTGCTGGCCGATGTTCCTTCCCTAGGAGCTGGTGGACTCCAATAGCCCTGCACTATGGTGATACTAGATGCAGGGCTGGTGGTGGCTGAGGTGCTCTTTGGACTCTTACCAGATGGAGGGGGTGGGTCAGGTGATGCAAAGAGGTTAATTTTGGAGAGGAAAAGTTTTTTAGGAGCAATGGGAACGGTAGATGCAGTGGGTATGGGAGTGGAGGAAGAGGATGTGGTTGTAGGAGAGTCAAGTGTGCTGTCTTTGGGTGCAGGTGCTTGGGCTGGAGGCTGTCGTGAGGTGGATGACTGTTGGGTGGGTGGCTGCCTGCGTTTGTGTGGTTTGGAAGAGGGGGTGACAGACACAGTGGGAGAGGACACAGGGGACGTGTAAATGGCAGTGAGGGTGGTGACTGCACGTGTGCTGACTGTAATGGAGGGTGTGCTGGTGATGGAAGTACTGGCTGATGGTGGTGTGCATGCAGGTGTGAGTGGAGACGTCACAGGGAGGGAGGAGGGAGACGAGGAGGAGGGGGACACAGAGGTGGTAGTGACTGTTGGCATGTCTGCATCTGGATGTAGTTTGTGTGAATGCTTGTGGGATCTGTGGTGCTTATGTCTGGATGAGCTGCCCTTGGGTGTTGAGGTGTGTGCAGGCTGGTCTGATGGTGTGGATGGGATAGGCTGAGGAACAGGAGACTGGGACTGGGTGGAGGGAGTTAGAAGAGGGAGGCTGGAGACAGGGACAATGGCTGCCGTCAGTGCTGAGGCCAGAGCGTTGAACGATCGCTGATGGGCAGCCTGACCCGAATGAATGCCCTCCAGGTATGCATTGCTCAGATGCACCTCCCTTTCCACCCCCTGGATGGCATTCAAAAAGGTAGACTGCCCAACAATGAGCGTCCGGAGGAGGTCAATGACCTCCTCACTGAGGGCAGCAGGGGTAACCGGGGCAGGGCCTGAGGTGCCTGGGGCGAAGGAGATGCCCGCCTTGGTGTGCGAGCGGGCACGGGGCGAACGCTGAGGGGCTGCTTGGAGGGCGGAGCTGGTGCGCTGGGTGGCGGCTGTACCGGTAGTTGCGGTGGGCACGGATGTTGCCGCCACCACAAGGGAGCTCCCTTCCGAGGACGTGTTGGTGTCGCTGACGTCTCCACGGGTCCCCGTTGTGGAGCTCCCCTCGCCCTCCGTCTCACTGCTGAACTCGGAGTCCGTTGCATGGCCCTCCGGGGCCATGTGAGATGCAGCTCCCTCGTGCGCCGATGCCATTTCTCCTCCGCCTGATGATGCTAATGCACTCATGCACAGGAAGAAAAAGAAAATGGGTGGGGGGGTAAAATGAAGACAGGTTGAGTGCATGCATTGGCAACACCATTGGCGGAGAGGACAGACACAGAAGCCCCCTGAACTACGCTGCGCAATCGGGGTACACTACTCAGTTCTTGTGACTAGGCCTACAGGTCTATGGACGACAAATGCACACATGGGTAATGCAGGACCATGGATAGCTGTACTTGGCACCCTACAGAGGTGGGGGGCGGGGGCACAGGGACATGGCTAACGGAGGGGACTAGCCTACAGAAAGCGCCCTGGCCTTGAGTTACCCACAGCCCTCCTCCCCCACCCAGACACCTCCACTGCGCGCAAAGATAGCAGAATGTGCTGATACTCACCCCCTTGTGTCTGCTGTGATGTCCTCACGCGCCCATCCAAATCGGGGTAGGCCACCGCCAGGATCCGGGACATCAGGGGGGTCAATTGGCAGCTGGCACCCCTCCTACGTTGGGAGGCCATCCCCAGCAGAGACTCAGCGGTCTTTCTGGTCCCGCGGCGGATGTCCTCCCACCTCTTTCGGCAGTGGGTGCCCTGTCTGTTGTGGACCCCCAGGGCCCGGATGTCCTTGGCGATGGCACGCCAAATGTCGACCTTCTGATGGGCGCTGACCTATTTGACATGTACAGGGTGGGAAAGGAAATATCATCACTTTTCAGCATGGTAGATGTGAGTGGCCCCCCCTCCCCAACCTTGCCATGTGGCACATGTTCCCATCTGTTGTGCGTTGCACTCCTCATTCGCTCCCCTCCCCACCATCTTACATACACCCCACTCAACACAGGCATAGCCCATACAGCGTGCACCCTGTGTACTAACCTGTTGGTCTGGAGGACCGTAGAGTAGCGCATACTGGGGGAGGACCCCATCAACAAGTTTCTCCAATTCTTCGGAAGTGAAGGCAGGGGCCCTTTCCCCAGTCGCAGCAGCCATTGTATCTCCCAGACCGAGGTCACAGCAGCACTTGCAGTATAGGTTCTCTCCTGTGGATGATCAGGTCTCGAGTGATTAATCAGATAGAAAATGGCGGTCACGCCCGCGGCGGTGCGTACGCGATCGCCGGCGCACATCGTCATTGGCTCCTGAGACCCATAGGGTTCAATGTTAACCAATGCTGCTTTGCGCCGCGGTCTTCGACCGCCTACCGCCACGGTGTGCCACGCCAGCGCAGTGACCTCACATCCCACTGTCACACTTCACAGGTCAGGCAGCCACCATTTCAAGGGCCCACATGGCATGATTTCTACTGCGTCACACAGGCCTAGGCCTTGCATTGCCACTCATACAAGCCGTTCCATGCATAGCGATTCGTGTACTGTGCAAGCTGTGTGAACGAACCTGTGGGTTGCTTGACTCTGTGCTCCATGTTGTCCTTCCTAGGCACCGTCCACTGGGACTTGCGAGGAGAAGGATGAATCCTCCCGTGTACCGACCGCTGGTGGACCTGTCGACAATGGAAGAACGACATATCATACTTACATACCGGCTTGACAGAGCAACTATACATGAACTATGTGCCCAGGTGGAGCCAGACCTGATGTCCCCCATCCGCCAACCCACAGGGATTCCCCCTCTGGTGCAGGTTCTGTCAGTACTCCATTTTTTGGCAAGTGGGTCGTTTCAGACAACAGTGGCCATATCATCTGGGATGTCTCAGCCTATGTTTTCAAAGGTTTTGTCCAGAGTGTTGTCTGCCCTGATGAAATACATGCGGAGCTACATTATTTTCCCTGAGGTGGGCAAATTGGCTACAGTGAAGGGTGATTTCTATGCCCTTGGACATATCCCCAACATCATTGGGGCCATTGATGGGACCCATGTGGCTTTGCTTCCCCCCAAAGACAGTGAGCAGGTGTACCGAAACAGAAAAAGTTATCATTCGATGAATGTCCAGGTGGTCTGTTTGGCTGACCAGTACATCTCCCATGTAAATGCCAAGTTCCCTGGGTCAGTGCATGACGCGTATCTCATGCGAAATAGCAGCATCCCTTATGTGATGGAACAGCTACAGAGACACCGTGTGTGGCTAATTGGTGACTCTGGTTACCCCAACCTGTCGTGGCTACTGACCCCAGTGAGGAATCCCAGGACAAGGGCAGAGGTACGCTACAATGAGGCCCATGGGCGAACTAGGAGGATCATAGAAAGGACCTTCGGGGTCCTGAAGGCCAGGTTTAGGTGCCTGCATATGACAGGGGGATCCCTCATGTACTCACCAAAGAAGGTGTGCCAGATCATTGTGGCCTGCTGTATGCTTCACAATCTTGCATTGCGACGCCAGGTGCCTTTTCTGCAGGAGGATGGTCCAGATGCTGGTGTTGTTGCAGCTGTGGAGCCTGTGGAGAGTGAAGAAGAGGAAGACAACAGGGACGACACGGACAACAGGGATACAGTCATACAACAATACTTTCAGTAGCACACAGGTAAGAAACAGCCACCCCAATTTACATTTACTTGAGGCCTCATGCGTCTCCACTGTCTGTGTTTCCCCCGAGTTCCTGTTAACTGATTTGTGACTTTCCCTTCCCTTTTCAGAGCTGTATGACCCACTGCCTGACTTCAGCTTTGTTTGCCCATGGACTAAAGCTTATGGAAATTGGTATGTTGTCATCACAAAGTAACTGGACATTATTGAACCGTTATGTGTAATACATTTGTTAAGAATGCAAGCAGACTCCTGTTTATTTAAGTGGAATAAGTGATTTATTTAAAGTGCTAGATATAGGTAAATTATTGGGAAGCGGGGATGGGTGGGGGTGGAGTAATGTCCATGGCAGAGTCCAGTTCTCAGTCGCACAGGTGCATTGTCCATATGCCTGTGGAAGGATGGAGCAGGGGCAGTTCAAGGTTGGACAGGGTGACAATGTGGGACAGTGGGATGACATCAGGGGGTATCTTAGGCTGGCGGGGGTCTTGCAATCCTACTCTGTCTTCTTGTGAGATCTCAGGTTCCACTTGCGGGGTGGTTCTTCTTCTGCAGGAGGTGGGGTTTTGGTGGCCTGTCGTTGTGTGGGGGCCTACTGTCCACTGGCGCCAGCGGAGGTGGTAGGCTGTTCCTGGCCTGGGCTAGTGACAGGGGCCCTTTGGGGTGCCACATGGTCCTGCAATGTGGTGACGATCTGGGTAAGGGCCAGGACGATGGTCCCCATTGCGGAACCGATGTTCCTCAGTTCCTCCCTGAACCCCATGTACCGTTCCTCCTGCAGTTCCTGGATCTCCTGGAACCGGGCCAGTACTGTCGCCATCGTCTCCTGGGAGCGGTGGTATGCTCCCATGATGGTGGAGAGGGCCTCTTGGAGAGTCGGTTCCCCGGGCCTGTCCCCCCCCTGTCGCACAGCAGGCCTCCCAGTTCCCCTGTGTTCCTGGGCCTCTGTCCCCTGGCCGGTGTGCCCACTACCACTGCCCCCAGGTCCCTGTTGTTGTTGGGGTGGTGGGTCAACCTGGGTGCCCTGTAGTGGTGGACACACCGCTGATTTACGTGCCCTGGAGACAGAGGCATGGGCCCGCTGGGTGGGAGCTGTGCTGGTGTTCCCAGAGGGGGTTGGGTCTGGTGTAGCCTGTGGTTGTCTGTGGGGAACCGACTGTCCAGAGGTCCCCGATGGGCCGGGCTGGTCGTCTGGCTCCAGGGAGACAGAGCTGCTGTCATCGCTGGGGGCCTCTTCTGGGGGGGGGGGATGGACATCTCTGGACCCTCCGTGGCGGTGTGGTGGCGTTCGGGTCCTGCAGGGGTATAAAGGTATGGTTATTGCTTCTGTGTGTGGCATTTCGTGTGATGGGTGGGTGTCCGTGTACCCATGTGCAGGCATTTCCTTGTGGGGGCTTTTGTGAGGGTGGCTTGTGGGGGTGATGTGTGTGTACAGTGGGCATGCTTTGGTGATGGGTGTCCATGCTTTGGGGTCGCATGCAGGGCTTGGTGTTGGGATGGGTGGGTTGTGATGGTGAGGCTTTTGCTAGGGGTTGGTGTGATGGGGGAGGGGGTGAGGGTGGGGGTATGATTTGGCATTCAGGTGGGGTGGGGGTGGGAAGCAGTAGGGAAGATTTGCCTTACCAGAGTCCATTCCTCCGCCTACTCCAGCGAGGCCCTCAGGATGCAGGATGTGCAAGACTTCCTCCTCCCAAGGAGTAAATTCTGGGGGAGTAGGTGGGGATCCGCCGCCAGTCTTCTGCACCGCTATGTTGTGCCTTGATACCATGGAACGCACCTTCCCCCGTAGGTCGTTCCATCTCTTCCTGATGTCCTCCCGATTGCGTGGATGCTGTCCCACCGCGTTGACCCTGTCCACTATCCCTTGCCATAGCTCCATCTTCCTGGCAATTGTGGTGTGCTGCACCTGTGCCCCGAAGAGCTGGGGCTCTACATGGACTATTTCCTCCACCATGACCCTGAGTTCGGCGTCACTGAACCTGGGGTGTCTTTGGGGTGCCATGGGGTGGTGTGGTTGAGGTGTGGGGTGGCGTTTGTGGTGATGAGTGTGGTGTGTGTGGTGGTGTGTGGTGTTTGGTGCGTGGATTCTGTGTGGGTGATGGTGTTGTGTGCCTCTGTGTTGTGGGATTCTCTATTCTGTGCTCTGTCTCTAGCCTTCGTCAATGATTTTGGGCGGTAGGGGCTTGTGGGTGATGTGGGTGTGTGTTTTATATTGTGTTGGGTGTGTGGGAGTGGTGTTAGTATGTGTATCAGGTGTGTGTATTTCGAACTGACCAATGTGGCTGAGTTTTCTATGGGTGTGTGTATTTCGACCGCGGCGGTGTGCACCGCCAATGGAATACCGCGTTTGAAAGACCGCCGCGTGGATTTGTGGGTCAGAATGGTATGGGCGTATTTCTGTTGGCGTGACGGTGGAGGTTTGGTCAGCGCCATTTTTTCGCTGACCTTTGGTGTGGCGGATTATTGAGGATGTCGGGTTTTCGGCGGTTTGGCAGTTGCGGGTCAGAATGACCGTGGCAGTTTACCGTGGCCGCGGCGGTGTTATGGCGGTCTTCTGACCGGCGGTAAGCGCCTTTTACCGCCGAGGTCAGAATGACCCCCTTAGTCTCTTTTTCTGAGATTTTCTTTACTGGGACGAACCAGCAAATCAGGCCGGGTCACGGTTGAGGCAAGCCGGCTAGAGTTGCCGTGGCGGAGTCGGTCCCTCTATGGAGCTTTTTTTCAAAAGTTCTCCAAACTTCTCCAAACTTCTGGGGCTTCTCCCAGATGTCCTTTTAAGGTTCTTTTGAGGTCCATAGCTCACCCCAAGGGTCCAGAAGTTCTGAGATGGTCCTTGGGGGTGCGGACTACAACACCCAGAATGCACCTGGCGCAAACTCCTTTTTGGCCACTGGTTGATTTCTTCAGGAGTTGGTGCAGGGGACTCTGGTTAGCAATTTTTCACCTGTAGCAAACAGGGAGTCCCTCCTTGAACCAGTTGAAGCCAGGCAAAGTCCTTCTTGTGGTGAAGCCCAAGTGTGCAGCTGGTGCAGTCCTTCTGAGTGCAGGTTCCAGGTGCAGGCCAGGGGTCCAGCAGGGCAGTCCTTCTTCTCCTTTGGTTCTTCCTTGTTCAAATCTGATGGGGATCTGAGGTGTGGGTGCAGGTCTGCCAGTTTTATCCTTGCTCCTGGGTGAAAAGCAGGGGGGTCCTGGTTCTCCCATCAGGTGCAGGGTCCTTCCCCCTCTGATGGCCACTTCCTGGGAAGTGTGGCAAAAATCTATCCCAGGAGGCAACATTCTCCAAAAATCCATCATGGCTGAATCTGATTTTTGGAGGTTACATCTGGCTAAGCCCACCCACTGGTGTGGCTAAAAATCATAAACACACCCCTCTCCTTCCCTCTCCTAATCTAATCAAGGGGGCACCTAGTTGTCTGGGGTTGCAGGATGTGGGGGTGTTGCTGGTTGCTCCAAATGTCCTTCTCTGCCTTTGAAGACCAGTTTGGCAGCCCTCCCCCTTCCTGCCTCACCATCTGCTGAGGGGAGATTCCCTCCCACAGGGACATTCCTTTGTGTGAAGCCAGGCCACTTCACACCTCATCAAGGCAGCCTGGCCAATCAGAGCACAGCAGCAAAAACAAAGCAGGGCTGAAATTGGCAACTTTTCAGGTAAAGTTTAAAACTCTTTACCAGAACAAGTTATATTAAATCCCACAACTGGAAGTTGTGGGATTTATTACAACAATTAATTTGATACCAAACTCTTGGTATCCATCATTTAAGGAGACTTTAAAAATTAAAATAAAGTCTCCCCATTCTAGCCTATGAAGGCCATTTACTACAATGAGGGAAAAACTAATTTGGCTGTTTTTACCTCACCAGGGCTTATAAGACTATTTTTATAAGGTGCCTGCTTATAGTTGCATGGCACCCAGCCCTAGGGGCACATAGGGCACACCTTAGGGGTGACTTATGTGTAAAAATAAGGTAGTTTAAGACTTTGGAACTACTTTTAATTCCAAAGTCGAATTTGCATATAACTTTAATTTAAAAGCAGCCAGCAAGGCAGGCCTGCCTTTAAAATGACACTGGGCACCTCAGCAGTGCACCTATGGGTGCACTACCTATGCTGTGGTCCCTAAACCTACATGCCCTATCATATACTAGGGACTTATAGGTAGGTTACTTAGCCAATTATAATTAGCCTAATTTGCATATCCATTTTACACAAAGCACTGGCCCTGGGACTGGTAAGCAGTACCCAGGGCACAGCCAAGAGTCAGTAACCACCAGTACCTGTCCGAAAATTGTGGGGGTGACCAGGGCAAAAAGGAGGACTTTCCTACACTGCCCCCCCAGATGAAAGGTGATGGGTACTAACCTACACCCTGGTAGTCCTCATCAGCTAAGTAGAAAAACCTGGAAAGGCCATCTGCATTGGCATGGGCAGTCCCAGTTCTGTGCTCCACTGTGAAGTCCATCCCCTGTAGGGAAATGGACCACCTTAACAGTTTTTGGTTCTCCCCCCTCATCTGCATCAACCATCTGAGGGGTCTGTGGTCGGTTTGTACACGGAAGTGAGTGCCAAACAAGTATGGCCTCAACTTCTTCAGGGACCAGACCACAGCAAAGGCCTCCCTCTCAATGACACTCCATCTTTTCTCTCTGGGGAGTAGTCACTGCTGATGAAGGCAACTGGTTGATCTTGGCCCTCTTCATTAACTTGTGCTAACACTGCCCCAATCCCTTCCTCTGAAGCATCTGTTTGCACTATACATTTCTTGCTATAGTCAGGGGCCAGTAACACTGGTGCTGAACACATAGGGCCTGATTCTAACTTTGGAGGACGGTGTTAAACCGTCCCAAAAGTGACGGATATACCACCTACCGTATTACGAGTCCATTATATCCTATGGAACTCGTAATACGGTAGGTGGTATATCCGCCACTTTTGGGACGGTTTAACACCGTCCTCCAAAGTTAGAATCAGGCCCATAGTCTGTTTTAGGGTGTCAAAAGCTTTCTGACACTCTGGGGTCCAAATGACCTTCTTGGGTTGTTTCTTGGAGGTAAGCTCAGTCAGAGGGGCCTCTATGGTCCCATAATTCTGAACAAACCTCCTGTAGTACCCAGTCAGGCCAAGAAAGGCCCTGACCTGAGTCTGGGTTTTAGGAGCCTCCCAATCCAGGATAGTCTGGATCTTGGGCTGGAGAGGTTGTACATGGCCTTCACCAACAAGGTGGCCCAGGTACACAACTGAGCTTTGCCCTATCTGGCACTTGCTTGCCTTGATAGTCAGGCCTGCTTGAAGCAGGGCATGAAGCACTTCCTTCAGGTGAACCAGGTGGTCCTCCCAGGTGGAACTAAATACAGCTATATCATCCAGATAAGCTGCACTGAAAGATTTCAACCCAGACAGGATTCTATTCACCAACCGTTGGGAGGTGGCAGGAGCATTTTTCAGGCTAAAGGGCATCACCTTGAACTGAAAGTGGCCCTCTGGTGTGGAAAATGCTGACCTCTCCTTAGCTCCTGGACTTAAGGCAATCTGCCAGTATCCTGAGGTCAGATCAAACGTGCTCAGGAATTTGGAAGCCCCAACCTATCAATGAGCTCATCAGCTCTAGGTATGGGGTGAGCATCAGTCCTAGTGACTGCATTTAGACCTCTGTAGTCCACACAAAATCTCAATTCCATCTCCCCACCTTGGGGATTAGGTTTGGGCACCAGTACCACTGGACTGGACCAAGGACTGTCAGAGGGCTCAATTACCTTGGGCTCCAACATCTTAGCCACTTCAGCTTTGATGCTGGCCTTGACCTGGTCAGACAGCCTGTACAGCTTGTTCTTGACAGGCAAGCTGTCACCAGTGTCAACGTCATGGACACACCAATTGCTGATTCCAGGGGTCAGGAAGAACAGACTAGCAAACTGCTTCGAAACCTGTTTGCAGTCTTTTTGTTGCTGGTCTGTCAACTTGGGAGAGAGTACCACTCCCTCCACTGACCCATCTTGTGCATTTGAGGACAGTAGGTCTGGCAGAGGTTCACTCTCCTCCTCCTTCCCTTCATCAGTGACCATCAGCATGGTCATGTCTGCCCTGTCCTGGTGGGGTTTCAGCCTGTTAACATGCAGGGTCCTATGAGGATTCCTGGGTGTGCCAAGTTCCACCAAGTAGGTGACCTCACCCTTTTTCTCCTGATTTGGATAGGGCCCAGTCCATTTGGCCTGAAATGCCCTGGGAGCCATGGGCTCCAAAACCCACACCAGCTGTCCTGGGTGATACTCAGGCATGGTAGCCTTCTGATCATGCCAGAGCTTCATGAGCTCCTGGCTGGCCTCCAGGTTTCTGCTTGCCTTCTTCATGTACTCAGCCATGCGTGACCACAGGCCCAGCACATAATCTAGCACATTCTCCTTGGACTCTCTGAGAGGCTTTTCCCACGACTCTCTCACCAAGCACAATGGCAGGGTGCCCAAACAGTAACTCAAAGGGGCTGAATCCAACCCCCTTCTGTGGCACCTCTCTGTAGGCAAACAGCAGGCATGGGAGGAGAACATCCCATCTCCTCCTGAGTTTGTCAAACAAACCCATGATCATGCCCTTCAGGGTCTTATTAAATCTTTCCACCAGACCATTGGTCTGTGGATGATAGGGGGTGGTGAACTTATAAGTAACACCACATTCATCCTGCTGGCTTTCAGATAGGCTGACATAAAGTTTGTGCCCCTATCTGAAACCACCTCCTTTGGGAACCCCACTCTGGTGAACACACCAAGTAGGGCCCTAGCCATTGTGGGAGCAGTGACTGTCCGGAGGGGTATTGCCTCAGGGTACCTGCTGGCATGGTCCACAACCACCAAAATGTACCTGTTACCTGAGGCAGTTGGTGGGTCTAGGGGACCAACAATGTCAATCCCCACCCACTCAAAGGGAGTCCCAACCACTGGCAGTGGTATCAAGGGAGCCTTTGGCTTGCCCCCTGTCTTGCCACTGGCTTGGCAGGTGACACAGGAGATGCAAAACTCCTTGACTTTTTCTGACATTTGGGGCCAATAAAAATGGTTGACCAGCCTGTTCCAGGTCTTGGTCTGTCTCAAATGTCCAGTTAAGGGGATATCATGGCTTAAGGTAAGGAGGAATTCTCTATACTTCTGGGGGACCACTACTCTCCTGGTTGCCCCTGGTTTGAGGTCCCTTTCCTCGGTGTAGAGAACTCCATCCTCCCAGTAAACCTTGTGGGTCCCACTGGTATCCCCTTGTTCTTGCCTGGCAGCAGTCTGCCTCAGGCCCTCAAGAGTGGGACACTCTCTTTGTCCCTGGCACAACTCTTCTCTGGTGGGCCCACCTGCCCCTTGCAGTTCTGCCAAGTCAGGCAGAGCTTGCAGGGGAAGTGGCCCTCCCTCAGAGGTCAGATCCTCCCCCTCAGGGTTGGATTCCTCCTGACCCTCTGTACTTGTAGGGGCTGGCAAGCCAGACCCAGTGCCCTTTCTTTTCTTCTTGGAAGCTTGGCCCATTGTTCCGGGGTCCAAGTGTCCAGCACTTCCCTGTTGTGCTGCCTGTGACCTGGTCACAGCACACACCCATTCAGAGAGGTCCAGCATCTGTGCATGGACCCTTCTCTCCACCTCTGACCATTCAGATGCTTCAAGATCATTTCCCAGCAGACACTCTACTGGGAGGGCAGGAGCTACAACTACCTTCTTAGGGCCAGTCACACCTCCCCATTCCAGGCTCACCATGGCCATGGGATGGAGTTTGGTTCTGCTCTCTGCATAAATCACTTGGTGGAAGACACCAGGTAAGACCTGTTCTGGAGAAACCAGCTTCTCTGTGACAATTGTCACACTGGCTCCTGTATCTCTCAGAGCTTCCACCTCAGTCCATTGACTTTAGGCCACTGCCTATACCTCTCCATACTGGGAGGTAAGGTGGCCATAGTTGCAATGTCCACCCCACCCACGGATACTAAGGTGACCTCTGTGTACCCTGATCCCAGCCCTGGCCCAACTTCCACCCCCAACCCTACACTAGCAATCCCCTGGGATTGCCCACCAGTGGGGGGCTTCTTGGAGCAGACAGCATCTCCTCTTTTGTGTCCAGGTTGATGACATTCAAAACACTTGCCGGCCTTAGCAAGCTCCTGAAACTTTCCTGCTTTAGCAGGATCATAATTCTTTCCCTGATACCCTTTCCCCTTAGAAGTGGAATGGCTTGGGGCTCCCCCACCCTGATAAGTTTTTGGGGACTCTTGTGAGGACTCCTTGGGCTTTTTATCATCTTTCACTTGGTCCTTCCCCTGAGAAGAACCAGGTCCTCCCTTTTTCTGATCACCCTCTGGGGGTTTCTGGTTAACCCTAGTTCTTAACCAGTCATCTGCTGCCTCTCCCAGCTCTCTGGGGTTGGTCAACTTAGAGTCAACTAGATACTGGCGGAGCTTCTCTTGGACACAATTGGTTAGAAGGTGCTCCCTCATAATCAAATTGTACAGCCCCTCAAAGGTACTTACCTTGTTGCCCTGTATCCAGCCCTCTAGTGCTTTTACTGAAATGTCCACAAAGTCCACCCAGGACTGGGTGCTTGTCTTTTGGGTGTCCCTAAACTTGAGCCTATACTGCTCTGGGGTCAGACCAAACTTTTTAGTCAAGCATCTCTTCATACTGGGGTATGAGTCTGCCTTCTCCCCCCTGAAGCTTAGGAGCCTATCCCTCCCAGAGTTGGGAACCAACTCCCAAAGAAGTGAACCCCAGTACTGAGGCTTGACTCTCCTCATCTGGAGGGCCCTCTCAAAGGCCCCCAGCCACTTATCTATATCATCCCCCTCTACATAGGCAGGAACCACCCCCTTGGGTAATCTGGGGCAAAAACCCCCACCCATGGACACCTCAGCTTCTTTGTCGCTGCCACCATCTCTTTTCTCTTCCCTTGCCCATTTTTTCTTTTCTAGGGCCAGCTTCTCTGCCTCCAAAGCTATGAATGCTATCTGGGCCTCCAGCTCTCTTTCCCTGAGGGACAGGTTCTGTCCTCCTGAAGGGACCCCGTTCCCCCAACTAGCTTTGGGTCTGCCCCTAGTGACTGTATGTAATGAGGACCGGTCTTCCTCATCCTCACTTAGGCTCAGATGCCCTCCCTCCCCTGAGTGGTTGGAGCTAGCATCCTCCCCTACTTCTCCCTCCTCTGGAGCTTCTTCTGAGTCTACCTCTTGGGCCTCAGCCCATGCTGTCAGGGATTTGATCAGGACATGCTTCCTGAGGTCAGTGGTTGCAGGCAACCCTCTTTCAGTACACAACCCCCTAAGATGGACTACTGTCAGTGTGGGTAGGCTAGCCAGATCAAGCTCCATGGTTCCCTAGTTTTGTGTCAACAAAAACGTTTTGCAAAAATTGGACACAAGAATTTAGAAAAATCTAAAAAATTCAATAATTGAAATTCATCAAAATTAAAAATGAAAAACAATTTTTCCACTAGGACAATTTAAAGGATTTTTAATTTGTTTTACTTAAAACTGTAACGTGATACTGAACACAAGTACAGGATCCCACCACTGCTCACCAAAAATGTTGGAAAATGGGTTATTGTTAAGTGCAGGTAGGTACCTACACTTAGCAATAGGCCACTAACCTCCACTAAGGTCCCGTTAGGTCTCAGTAAATTAACCCCAGCTCAACCCTTGGTAGCTTGGCAACGAGCGTCAAGGCTTAACGTAGGAGACAGAGTGTAAAGCATTCAAATATCACAAAACAGTAATTAGATAAAACACAGGAAACAGTGTAAAAATCCAAAACCAATTTATAAAAATAGATTATATTCTTATCTTTAAAATGACACAAAACAAATAAAATCGGATGAGGGGAACCGGAGATATTAATTTTTAAAGTATTATTGTCTTTTTAGCACCTAGAAACAAAAAGCGCCAATCGGGTCATCTGGTTGCACCTCGACCGGGGCAAAGTCAAAGTTTAAGGCCGACCGCAGTGGAGTCCTGCTCGGCTACAGCCCGCGGGAGGGCTCAGTTAAAAGTTTACCTTCACACTTAGGCGGTCATTCTGACCGCGGCGGGCGGCGGTCGCCGCCCACCATGCGGTTGCCGCCGAATGACCGCACCGTGGTCAAAAGACCGCGGCGGTCATTCCAACTTTCCCGCAGGGCCGGCGGGGGACCGCCAAAAGGCCGCCCGCCGGCCCAGCCGGAAAGCCCCTGCAACGAGGAAGCCGGCTCCGAATGGAGCCGTCGGAGTTGCAGGGGTGCGATGGGTGCAGTGGCACCCATCGCGATTTTGCAGACAGTGAAAATCTTTGCTGGGCCCTGTTAGGGGGCCCCTGCACTGCCCATGCCAGTGGCATGGGCAGTGCAGGGGCCCCCAGGGGCCCCACGGCACCCGTTCCCGCCATCCTGGTTCTGGCGGTGGACACCGCCAGAAACAGGCTGGCGGGAAGGGGGTCGGAATCCCCATGGCGGTGCTGCAAGCAGCGCCGCCATGGCGGATTCCCTGGGCCAGGGGAAAACCGGCGGGAAAATGCCGGTTCCCCTTTTCTGACCGCGGCTTTACCGCCGCGGTCAGAATAGCCCAGGAAGCACCGCCAGCCTGTTGGTGGTGCTTCCGCCGCCCTCCGTCATGGCGGTCATGGACCGCCAGGGTCGGAATGACCCCCTTAGTCTCTTTTTCGAAGGTTTTCTTCAGCGGGACGAACCTGCCAGTCCAATCTGACCTCCTGGATCCCTTCTCCGGATACGCAATGCGGGAATCCTCTGTGGAGATTTTTACCTTCGGGCTTAGTCGTTTTTTCGAGGTGAAAATCCTTCGACCGGGGTAAACCTGGATCTTGATCCGACGTCCCTGGAGCCCTCCTCGGATACACTGGCTGGGAGGTCCCGGTCAACTTTTTACCTTTGGACTTAGGGAGTCATTACAACCCTGGCGGCCGGTGTTAAAGTGGCAGTAAGACCGCCAACAGGCCGGCGGTAAAAAGTTTGCAATTACGACCGTGGCGGAAACCGCCAACAAAGACAGCCACTTTAACACTCAGACCGCCACGGCGGTACAGACCAACAGCTTGGCGGTCACCGCCAACAGACAGGCGGGAGTCAATGTACCGCCCACACTATTATGACAGGCCAATCCGCCACCTTTTCCGGGGCGGATACAACGCGGATAAAAACACGGCGGAAACAGGCATTTCGAATGAAAAACGCTCACCTCTATACACTCCACGAGGAAGGAGGACAGCATGGAGCCGGAACTTCAAATTCTTCCAGCGCTAGTCTTCCTGCTCTTCTACGAGGATCACCAATGCCGGCGGCGAAGAGCACGGTGAGTACGGCACCTATGACATAGGGGAGGCAAAAAACAGGGACACACACACTCAACACCCCAACCCCCACCCGACCCTCAACCACTACAACACATACACCAATGCTTATCTATAGATTACAGTAACACCCTCCAACCCCCCCGGAAGAATGCAAAGACAAAAGGAAATTAGTGTAACTATTGTAATATATCAAAAATCAGTAAGCAAAAATATACATATATATATATATATATATATATATATATATATATACACTATAAACAAAATATACACCACGATTATTAGTGCAGGTTTTGCATCATTCATAGTCCGTGGACCACTGGGCCCAAAATGCATGGGCGAGGCCCACACAAGATACCAGAACATGACGGAGAGAACACTGCTGGGGCATCAGATAGAAATACAACAGGCACCACAGGGGGAAAGGAAGAGGGGGCACCTCAGCCAGATGAGTGCACAACGCCAGATCCACAAGGGGGCTCCATGCCCAGTGATCAATCCTGGGGAGTGCAAAGCCACAGTCTCTCAAGTCTCTACAGTGGGTGGGTTGCCCACTGTACCATCCTGGGGAGTGCAAAGCCACAGTCTCTCAAGTCTCTACAGTGGTTGGTTTGCCCACTGTACCATCCTGGGGAGTGCAAAGCCACAGTCTCTCAAGTCTCTACAGTGGTTGGTTTGCCCACTGTACCATCCTGGGGAGTGCAAAGCCACAGTCTCACAAGTCTCTCCAGTGGTTGGTTTGCCCACTGTACCATCCTGGGGAGTGCAAAGCCACAGTCTCTCAAGTCTCTACAGTGGGTGGTTTGCCCACTGTACCATCCTGGGGAGTGCAAAGCCACAGTCTCACAAGTCTCCATAGTGGGTGGTTTGCCCACTGTACCATCTTGGGGAGTGCAAAGCCACAGTCTCACAAGTCTCCACAGTGGGTGGTTTGCCCACTGTACCATCCTGGGGAGTGCAAAGCCACAGTCTCTCAAGTCTCTACAGTGGTTGGTGTGCCCACTGTACCATCCTGGGGAGTGCAAAGCCACAGTCTCTCAAGTGGATGCATGTCTCCACTGGTTCTGGAGGGGGACTGGTGCCCAGAGTGCTTCATCCTGTGCAGGACAGACGGAGTGGATGCATGTCTCCACTGGTTCTGGAGGGGGACTGGTGCCCAGAGTGCAGCACTCACCCCGTGACGGTCCCAGTTGCGTCACTGCCCCTGCCGCAAATGGGCTAGCGGTGTTTTCCATGGCGGTCTTTGCCCTGTTCAGCGGTCCTTGCCCTGTTCAGTGGTGCTTGCCATGACGGTCTTTGCCCTGTTCAGCGGTCCTTGCCCTGTTCAGCGGTGCTTGAGTTGGCAGTTTCTGACCTGTTCAGCGGTGCTTGACTTGGCAGTTTCTGACCTTTTCAGCTGTGCTTGCCCTGTTCAGCGGTGCTTGCCATGGCGGTCTTTGCCCTGTTCAGCAGTCCTTGCCCTGTTCAGCGGTGCTTGCCATAGCGGTCTTTGCCATGTTCAGCGGTCCTTGCCCTGTTAAGCGGTGCTTGCCCTGTTCAGCGGTGCTTGCCATGGCGGTCTTTGCCCTGTTCAGCGGTCCTTGCCCTGTTCAGCGGTGCTTGCCATGGCGGTCTTTGCCCTGTTCAGCGGTCCTTGCCCTGTTCAGCGGTTCTTGCCATGGGGTCCGTCATTGCCCAGCTGGCCTGTGGCTGGCGGTCCTTCATGGGTCAGCTGGGCTGTGGCTTGCGGGGCCCTCCTGGGCAGTGACGATGGGGCTGGTGGTGTCCTCTTCCTGGGAAGTGACGATGGGGCTGGCGGTGGCCTCTTCCTGGGCAGTGACGATGGGGCTGGCGGTGGCCTCTTCCTGGGCAGTGACGATGAGGCTGGCGGTGGCCTCCTCCTGGGCAGCGATGATGGGGCTGGCGGTGGCCCCCTCCTGGGCAGTGACGATGGGGCTGGTGGTGGCCTCTTCCTGGGCAGTGATGATGGGGCTGGCTGCGGCCTCCTCCTGGGCAGTGACGATGGGGCTGGCGGTGGCCTCCTGGGCAGTGACGATGGGGCTGGCGGTGGCCTCCTGGCCGGCGGGGATGATGGCGGTCTTCTCCGCCGTGCTGCTCCTCTCAGACTTTGCAGGCTTCCTCTGCCCCTTCCCCACCTTGGGAGGAGTCACAGCTGAGTCCACACTCCCCCCGGGACCCCTGTGAGTGGCTTGGCTGGCTGGAGTCTTCCCCCTCTCCCGCTGGGCACTGTCCAACTTCTGGTGCTTCACAGGGGGGGGACTGGCTGTGCTGTGGCTCCGTGCCACACTGGCTGCCCTGGTGGCCGGTGCACTCCACATACCTGTAACAACAGGCACCACTGGTCCCGGATATTTTTTGGCCTAGGTGCTAGCACGGGACCTATGAGTTGGAGGGGGGGGGGGGGGAAATAGGTTAAGGGTGGACAGGAAAAGTTTTTTGGACACACTGGGACGGGTAGCTGGAGGGGGTTTGGGAGTGGAGGAAGAGGTTGTGGTTGTAGGAGGTGTAAGTTTTGTGGATTTGGGTGCAGGTGCATGTGCTGGAGGCTGTCGTGAGGTGGATGGCTGTTGGGTGGGTGTGTGCCTGCGTTTGTGTATTTTCGGAGGGGGCATCACAGACACACCGGGAGAGGACACAGGGGACGTGTAAATGGTAGTGGGGGTGGTGAGTGCACGTTAGCGGGGTGTGCTGGTGGGTGTGCTGGTGCGGGACGTAGTGGCTGTAGTGGTAGTGCATGCAGGTGTTTGTGTAGACGAGACTGGGAGGGAAGAGGGAGACGAGGAGGAGGGGGACACAGTGGAGGCAGTGGATGTTGGTGTGTCTGTATGTGTGTGATGCTTGCGTGAGTGCCTGTGTGGTGCTTATGTTTGCCTGAGCTTCCCTTGTGTGGTGAGGTGTGTGCAGGCTGGTCTGATGGTGTGCTTGGGATAGGCAGAGGTACAGGGGATTGGGTCTGGGTGCAGGAATTTGGAGGGGGGAGGCTAGACACAGGGACAATGGCTGCCATCAGTGCTGAGGCCAGAGTTTGAAGGGTTCGATGAAGGGCAGCCTGACCAGAATGAATGCCCTCCAGGAATGCATTTGTGTGTTGCAACTCCCTTTCTACATCCTGGATGGCATTCAAAATGGTAGACTGCCCAAAAGTGAGGGACCTGAGGAGGTCAATGGCCTCCTCACTGAGAGCAGCAGAGGTGACAGGGGCAGGGGCTGAGGTGCCTGGGGCGAAGGTGATGCCCACCCTCCTGGGTGAGCGGGCACGGGCGAAGGCTGAGGGGCTGCTGGGAGTCCGTGTCGCTGGTTTCAGATCCTGTGACCGCTGTGGTGCTCCCCTCGCCCTCCGTCCCACTGGTGTATTCTGAGTCCGTAGTGTGGGCCTCCGTGCCCATGTGGGATGCAGCTCCCTCATGCTCCGGTGCCACTCTACCTCCGCCTGATGATGCTAATGCACACAAGAACAGGGAGACCGCAAAAAAAGGGGGAGGGGGACAGTAGAAAGACAGGTTGAGTGCATTGCTTGCCGCTACCGTTGGCGGACAATACAGACACAGCAGCCCCCTGCTCTACGTTGCGCTGTTGGCCTCTACAGTGCAATTCCTGGGAAATGACCTACAAGGCTATGGACGACATCTGCACACATAGATGACCCTGGGGCATGAATAGCAGTACTTGGCACTCTACAGAGGTGGGGTGGGGGGCCACAGGGCCATGCCTTATGAATGGTTCTAGCCTACGGAACTCGCCCTGGCCTAGGGGAACCCACAGCCCTCCTCCCCCACCCAGACACCTTCACTGCGCGCAAAGTCAGCTGAATGATAGTGTACTCACCCCCTTGTGTCTGCTGTGTTGCCCTCAAGCGCCCATCCAACTCAGGGTAGGTCACCGCCAGGATCCGGACATCAGGGGGGTCATGGTTCGACGGGCACCCCTCCCACGTTGGGAGGCCATCCCCAGCTGAGCCTCCGCCGTCTTCTTGCTCCAGCGGCGAATGTCCTCCCATCTCTTCCGGCAGTGGGTGCTCCGTCTGTGGTGGACCCCCAGGGTCCGGACGTCCTTGGCGATGGCACGCCAAATATCCTTCTTCTGGTGGGCGCTGACCTACATGAAATGTACAGGGGAAGAAGAGAAGTCATTAACAACTGCACCGTCAAAGTGAGTGGCCCCCATCCCTACCCTTGCCATGTGGCACATGCATTCACCGTCTTTCATGCACTCAGAACTCTGCCCCCTTCCTTCTTACAACCAGCCCTCTCCACACAGGCATAGCCCATACAACATGCTCCCTGTGTACTTACCAGTTGGTCTGGAGGACCGTAGAGTAGCGTGTACTGGGGGAGGACCCCCTTGACGAGCTTCTCCAACTCCTCTGCAGTGAAGGCAGGGGCCCTTTTCCCAGACGCACGAGCCATTGTCTCTTCCAGATCAAGGTCACAGCAGCACTTGCAGTGTAGGTCCTCTCCTGTCGAAGATCAGGTATTGAGTGATTAAACAGTTAGAAAATGGCAGTCACGTCCACGGCGGTGCGTACCATCACCGCCGGCGTACATCGTCATTGGCTCCTGGGACCCGTAGGGTCCAATGTTAACCAATGCAGCATTGTGCCGCGGTCTTCGCCCGCCTACCGCAACGGTGTACAACGCCAGCGCAGTTACGTCACATCCCATTGTCCCGCTTTAGAGGTCAGGCAGCCGCCATTTCAGGGGCCCACATGGCCTAATTACCAACTGCGTCACACATACCTAGGCCTACTCTCAACACACATACAGGCCACATATTGTGTATGATTGGTGTTCTCTGTAGACTGTGGGTACATACCTCTGAGTTGTTTGACCCTGTGGTCGCTGTTGTCCTTCATAGGCACCGTCCACTGGGACATGTGAGGAGATGGCGGAATCCTCCAGTGTACCGACCGTTGGTGGTCCTGTCGACAATGGAGGAAAGACATTTGATCATCACCTACAGGTTTGACCGTGCCACAATCCAGGAACTGTGTAGCGAGTTGGAGCCAGACCTGATGTCAGCAATCCGCCATCCCACAGGAATCCCCCCTCAAATGCAGGTGCTATCAGTGCTCCATTTCCTTGCAAGTGGGTCTTTTCAAACAACAGTGGCCATAGCATCAGGGATGTCCCAGCCTGTGTTTTCCAACGTGTTGTCCAGAGTGTTGTCTGCCCTTCTGAAACACATGCGGAGCTACATCGTTTTCCCTCAGGTGGAGGATTTGCCTACAGTGAAAGGTGACTTATATGCCCATGGACATATCCCCAACATCATAGGTGCCATTGATGGGACCCATGTGGCTTTGGTACCCCCCCACAGGAGTGAACAGGTGTACAGAAACCGGAAGAGTTATCATTCCATGAATGTACAGATGGTATGTTTGGCAGACCAGTACATCTCCCATGTGAATGCCATATTCCCTGGCTCAGTTCATAACGCCTACATCCTGCGGAATAGCAGCATCCCTTATGTGATGGGTCTACTACAGAGGCACCGGGTGTGGCTATTAGGGGACTCTGGTTACCCCAACCTGTCATGGCTACTGACCCCAGTGAGGAATCCCAGGACTAGGGCAGAGGAACGCTACAATGAGGCCCATGGGCAGACTAGGAGGGTGATCGAACGCACCTTCGGCCTCCTGAAGGCGAGGTTCAGGTGCCTCCATATGACAGGTGGATCCCTATTCTACTCACCAAAGAAGGTGTGTCAGATCATCGTGGCCTGCTGCATGCTTCATAATTTGGCTTTGCGACGACAGGTGCCTTTTCTGCAGGAGGATGGTCCAGATGGCGGTGTTGTGGCAGCTGTGGAGCCTGTGGACAGTGATGAGGAGGAAGTAGAGGTAGAAGACATTGACAACAGGGACTCAGTCATCCAGCAATATTTCCAGTGAAACACAGGTGAGAATACATTCCTGCCTACTACATGTACTTTTACACTTCTACCTCTATCCTGTCTGTCGATTTGACCCAGTGTATGGTCACTAAGTTGTCACTTTCCCTTACGGTTTCACAGGTGTGGGTCCCAACGTGTGTCATCTGCTTAGATTCCTCATGGACTAGAGCTGTGTGACATAGGTATGTTGACATTACTAATTCCTGGAAATGTTGTCACTGTAATTGCAAATACACTATTTCAAGATCACAGACAGACTCCAGATCTTGGTGCTTTAGGTGTGTTTATTTAAATGCAAAATATTGGAGGGGGAAGTGAAATGGTGAGGGGTGATGGCGGAGGAGTGTCCATGGCAGAGTCCAGTCTATTTGTCTCATAGGTGCATTGCCCATATGGGCATAGGAAGTGGAGCTGGGGCAGTTCCAATATGGACAGGGTGACAAAGTGGGACAGTGGGTTGACAATCAGGGTGGTCTCATTTCTTGGCGGGGTCTTGGCATCGTGCTCTGTCTTGTTCCTGGATCTCAGGGACCGCTTGCGGGGTGGTTCTCCATCTGCAGGGGGTGGGGTGCTGGTGTTGTGGTCCTGTGGCGGTGCCTCCTGTCCACTAGCGCTGGCGGAGGTGGTGGGCAGTTCATCGTCCATGCTAGTGTCAGGGGCCCCTTGGAGTGCCACAGTGTCCCTCCTGGTGTTTAGTATTTCCTTCAGCACCCCTACGATGGTTCCCAGGGAGGAGCTGATGGTTCTGAGTTCCTCCCTGAACCCCAGATACTGTTCCTCCTGCATGCGCTGGGTCTCCTGAAACTTGGCCAGGACCGTTGCCATCGTTTCCTGGGAGTGGTGGTATGCTCCTATGATGGAGGAGAGGGCCTCATGGAGAGTGGGTTCCCTTGGCCTGTCCGCCCCCTGTTGCACAGCAGCCCTCCCAGTTCCCCTGTGTTCCTGGGCCTCCGTCCCCTGGACCGTGTGCCCGCTGCCACTGCCCCCAGGTCCCTGTTGTTGTTGGGGTGGTGGTGGGTTATCCTGGGTTCCCTGTAGTGGTGGACACACTGCTGATTGACGTGTCCTGGGTACGGAGGTATGGGCCCGCTGGGTGGGTGCTGTGCTGGTGTTACCAGAGGGTGGAAGGTCTGTGGTGGCCTGTGCCTGTTCTAGGGGAACCGACCGTCCCGAGGCCCACGATGGTCCGGACTGGTCATCTGGATCCAGTTGAACAGAACTGCTGTCATCACTGTGGGCCTCTTCTGTGGGTGGGGTGGAGATGTCTGGACCCTCCTGTCTGGTGACGTTGGGTAGTGGTCCTGCACGGGTGTAAAAGCTTAATTATTGCATCTGTGTGTGTCATGGTGGGCAATGGGTGGGTGACCGCTGTACCCCAGTGCTTGCATTCCTATGTGGGGACTTGTGTGATGATGGTTTAGGGGGTTGTATGGGTATGTGCAGTGGGCATGCTTTAGTGATGGGTGTCCATGCGCTGGGGTTGCATGCAGGGCTTGGTGTTGGGATGGGTGGTTTGTGATAGTGGGGTATATGTGAGTTGTTGGAGTGCTGAGGGTGAGGGTACGGGTAGGAGTGTGTGATGGCATGCAGGAAGGGTGGGGGATATATTAGTAAAGCTTTGACTTACCAGAGTCCATTCCTCCACCGACTCCTGCGAGGCCCTCAGGATGCAGAATCGCCAAGACCTGCTCCTCCCATGTTGTTAGTTGTGGGGGAGGAGGTGGAGGTCCGCCGCCAGTCCGCTGAACCGCCAGGTGGTGTCTTGAGACCACGGAACGCACCTTCCCCCGTAGGTCGTTCCACCTCTTCCTGATGTCGTCCCGATTTCTTGGGTGTTGTCCCACTGCGTTTACCCTGTCGACTATTCTTCTCCATAGCTCCATCTTCCTTGCAATTGAGGTGTGCTGCACCTGTGCTCCAAATAGCTGTGGCTATACCCGGACGATTTCCTCCACCATGACCCTGAGCTCCTCCTCCGAGAACCTGGGGTGTCTTTGCCGTGCCATGGGGTGGTGTAGGTGATGTGTGGGGTGGTGTGTGTGGTGATAAGTGTGGTGATATGTAGTTGTATGTGGTGTTTTGTGCGTGGAAGTTGTGTGGGTGATGGTGTTGAGTGGCTGTGGCTGCTAGTTTGTGGATGGTGGTGTCTCTCTCTGGCCTTCTCTCTGTAATAGTGGTTGTAGGGGTTTGTGGGTGATGTGGGTGTGTGTTTTATATTGTATTGGGTGTGTGGGAGTGGTGTGTGTATGTGTATCAGGTGTGTGTATTTTGAATTGTCCAATGTGGCGGTGTTTTGTATGTGTGTGTGTATTTTGAGCGCGGCGGTGTGTACTGCCAATGGAATACCGCGGTTGAAAGACCACCGCGTGGATTCGTGGGTCGTGATAATGTGGGCGTATTTCTGTTGGCGTGACGGTGTTGGTTTTGTTTTCGCCAGTTTATCACTGACCTTTGGTGTGGCGGACTTGTGTGGGTGTCTGAATTTTGTCGGAATTCGAGATGTGGGTCATAATAGCTGTGGTGGAATTCCACAGCCGCGGCGGTATGTTGGCGGTCTTCTGCACGGCGGTAAGCGGCTTTTACCGCCAATGTTGTAATGAGGGCCTTAGTCTCTTTTTCTGAGATTTTCTTTACCAGGACGAACCAGCAAATCAGGCCGGGTCGCGGTTGAGGCAAGCCGGCTAGAGTTGTCGCTATGGAGCTTTTTTTCAAAAGTTCTCCCCCAAACTCTGGGGCTTCTCCCAGATGTCCTTTTAAGGTTCTTTTGAGGTCCACAGCTCACCCCAAGGGTCCAGAAGTTCTGACATGGTCCTTGGGGGGTGCAGACTACAACTCCCAGAATGCACCTGGCGCAAACTCCTTTTTGGCCAGTGGGCAGTGGCCAGCTGGTCGATTTTTTCAGGAGTAGGTACAGGGGACTCTGGTTAGCAATTTTTCACCTGTAGCAAACAGGGAGTCCCTCCTTGAACCAGTTGAAGCCAGGCAAAGTCATTCTTGTGGTGAAGCCCAAGTGTGCAGCTGGTGCAGTCCTTCTGAGTGCAGGTTCCAGGTGCAGGCCAGGGGTCCAGCAGGGCAGTCCTTCTTCTCCTTTGGTTCTTCCTTGTTGGAATCTGATGGGGATCTGAGGTGTGGGTGCAGGTCTGCCAGTTTTATCCTTGCTCCTGGGTGAAAAGCAGGGGGGTCCTGGTTCTCTAATCAGGTGCAGGGTCCTTCCCCCTCTGATGACCACTTCCTGGGAAGTGTGGCAAAAATCAATCCCAGGAGGCAACATTCTCCAGAAATCCATCATGGTTGAATCTGATTTTTGGAGATTACATCTGGCTGAGCCCACCCATTGGTGTGGCTAAAAATCATAAACACACCCCTCTCCTGCCCTCTCCTAATCTAATCAAGGGGGCACCTAGTTGTCTGGGGTTTCAGGATGTGGGGGTGTTGCTGGTTGCTCCAAATGTCCTTCTCTGCCTTTGAAGACCAGTTTGGCAGCCCTCCCCCTTCCTGCCTCACCATCTGCTGAGGGGAGATTCCCTCCCACAGGGACATTCCTTTGTGTGAAGCCAGGCCACTTCACACCTCATCAAGGCAGCCTGGCCAGGCTGCTAGAGGCTGGCCAATCAGAGCACAGCAGCAAAAACAATGCAGGGCTGAAATTGGCAACTTTTCAGGTAAAGTTTAAAACTCTTTACCAGAACAAGTTATATTAAATCCCACAACTGGAAGTTGTGGGATTTATTACAACAATTAATTTGATACCAAACTCTTGGTATCCATCATTTAAGGAGACTTTAAAAATTAAAATAAAGTCCCCCCATTCTAGCCTATGAAGGCCATTTACTACAATGAGGGAAAAACAAATTTGTCTGTTTTTACATCACGGGGGCTTATAAGACTATTTTTATAAGGTCCCTGTTTATAGTTACATGGCACCCAGCCCTAGGGGCACATAGGGCACACCTTAGGGGTGACTTATATGTAAAAATAAGGTAGTTTAAGACTTTGGAACTACTTTTAATTCCAAAGTCGAATTTGCATATAACTTTAATTTAAAAGCAGCCAGCAAGTCAGGCCTGCCTTTAAAATGACACTGGGCACCTCAGCAGTGCATGCTGTGGTCCCTAAATCTACATGCCCTACCATATATTACGGACTTATAGGTAGGTTAACTTAGCCAATTATAATTAGCCTAATTTGCATATCCATTTTACACAGAGCACTGGCCCTGGGACTGGTAAGCAGTACCCAGGGCACAGCCAAGAGTCAGTAACCACCAGTACCTTTCCAAAAATTGTATGGGTGCCCAGGGCAAAAAGGAGGACTTTCCTAAATTGTGTCAGTCGTAAGTTCACTTTTATGTCTCCATCTCTTTCATTCAGTTTCTGAATATAAGTTTTGCTTGATTCTAAGAGGGCCGTCGAACGGGACTTGCCTTCCTGCATGTGCCGGAACAAGCACGCAGAGTAACACGGCCAGTGGTTCTTGCTTTTTTCACTTTGACAGCTCCTAATGTTCTGCAGCAGGTTTGTTCATTCCAGCTACGCAGTCAGCTGTAGTGTAGCTGTCAGAGGGCACCTCTAGGGTACTTCAGCCCTTCTCTTCCCAGAGTATCTGTGCAGGCCCCTGGTCTGCTGTAGCCACCTCCTAACAGTGGCCTGTCCAATCCCTAGTGTCTGTGTTCTGGGGTCTATACACTGCAGAGTAGCCCAGCAGCGGTGGTGCTGGATCTGGTAGAGGTGGCTGGGTGTTGACAGGGGCAGTTCTTTTGGCTGGCGGGGGTATGCTGTTAGGAGGTGGGCTGTGACAAGCACACACGCAAAAAGAATAGATGATGGACAGAATGCTGAACAATGCAATCATTCACCCCAGTCACAAAAGATCTGGGTTTAATCCATCGTTTTTTGCTCACCACACCACCTCAGTTTGGACCCAGCCATATGCAAATCAGTCTTGACCCTGTTCCTTATGGGAACAGTCCACCCCGAACTGCCAAGCCAGGTCCTCCATGGACCAGAAACAAGCATCCTAAGACTGGTTTCAGCGTATCGCCCTTCTTCAGCTACGCTAGCTTGAATCCAGTGGTGCAGTGAGCAGGGGACCCACGTCTGGCCATACCCTTCCCACTTGGGGTGACTTGTCCCTAGCCACACGGATGTGTTGCAAACCTAATGTGGACCTACTGAATGAACTTTGAGACAATACAAAAATTACCTGAACCAACAGACCCCCGTAAGGCAGTGTCATGATTTGAAAACGACTCCACGCTTGCATTGTGTCTGCGGGCAGGCAGCGATACTAGCAAGCTTGCTAAAAAGCCGCGTCTGAAAATGATTTAAACTCTGTCAGAGCCTCTCATGAAAATAGGCTCTTCATAATTCAAAACGGCAGCACCTCCCCAGTGCCTTGGCCTCTGCAGCACGCCAATGGAGATGTATTTCTTTTTTACTGGCTGTTTGAGTGCATTAAAGATGCACTGTCGACCTATAATGATCTGCTTTTCCCGTCGTTTGGCATTCACTTCACAGACCTAACTAACAGCAGAATGAGCCGTGAGCAAACAGGCCCGCTGATGTGGTGGAGTTAAAAATGAATCGCTTTGTCTCATCAAAATGAGCCGAGTTGCCCTTTGCGTACCCTGTCGCCGATTTACAATTGTCTAAACGTTAGTTGAGGTGGAGACAATTAAGCTGTCCGGAAGCCCTTAACCCACAAAGCATTTCGAGTAACGTATTTATCGAGCTCTTGAGCATTTTGATAGTGCAACTGGAAGCTTCACTGGTAGTTGTGGGTTGCAGGGATATCTACTTGCCCTAAAATCGTTATTCTTCTTTATCACACTACATTTTCTCCATCAGTCGTGCCTTTAAAAGGCTCAATTGCAGGCAGCTTTTACCCTGCGTACGACACATGACATCCCACGTTTTTCCATATCTTTTTACGCCAATCTCTGATTTCCATCTAAAAAATCTCGCTTTTCCATATCCTTTTTACTTCAATTTCCAGTTCCCATCTCAAAGTCTCGTTTGCCCCTATGCTATGTGTCTCACAAGCTTCACTCCTCTTGTCTTTTGCACAATCTTCTCCTGTAATCCTTCACATTTTATCCCTTTCTCATCTACTCCCTCATAATCTCTACTCTTGCAATGCCGTTCTCCAAGTTATTTGATCCCTCTTCCTCATCATAATCCTTTACAATAAAGATGACCCATTGTCAAATTCAGACTGAGAACAATCAAAGAGGAGCTCTGCCACATTGGCCTGGTATGTGTTTGTCTCTGAACTGTCGAACTGTATACTCTGCTTCAGTGTACTAGCCCGGCCCACTTTCAGCCCAGTCACCACTGGCATTGACACCATCATCTTCAAGTCTTCTAGACTGCTAGAAGCCTGTGTAGTGCGTGACCTTAGTAGGACTATCTAGCTAATTTGCCTGCTCTGGTAAGTTTATTTCTCACACAACCACCTTACTTACACTCTATAACCCTAGGTCATTCCTGGGGACAGTTGCCATGTCAAAAGTAGAAATTCATTTTATTTCCTCTTATTTCATTTTCTCAAATGTATCCTTTTTAAGTTTCACCTGCAGCTTTAGCTGTCTGTGCTTGACATCCCCCTTATCTAATACTTTAACAAGTATATGAAGAGTGGGCTTTGCGCCAGGCCGCTTCAAACCATTGGCTTTTTTGTGTGCTTTTGCTTGCAGCCATTGGTTGAATCAATGGCAATCACATCTTAAATTAGCTCAAAGGCAGTTGTTTCTCTTACCACAATCTAGCGACTGTTGATGTGTCCTTCTGCCTCTCATGGAGTTCCTTCATGCATTGCAGTGCATGAAGGACGATTTTTTATTCTGCCCCTTCCTTCTAACAGCTGTTCTTCCACCTCTCCACAGCCCCTGGTGCAACATGGCCTAACGCTTGGATTTATGTGTGAGGCATCCCATGCATTATTAACTGATTGCTGCTGGGAAATTGCAGTTGCCAATATTTTAACAATACGTTAATAACAAAGTATAACAAAGAAGATGGTTGTCCTTGTATGTACATTCATGTGAACACATGATCACTGTCCTTCAATGGTTTTGCTTGTCCTCTCTCATATAAAAGTACTCTATAATTATGGCCATCTGTGTGGATATGTACTGAGATACAACGGCTGAAGTTCCGTCGTCCGAAAATGCAGTCCAAACATTTAGTAGGAATTATATAACATTTTGGATTTTTTGGTGATTAAGGCCCATACTTATACTTTTTGACGCAAAACTGCGCCAACGCAGTTTTGCGTCAAAAAAATTAGCGCCGGCTAACGCCATTCTGAAGCACCATGCGGGCGCCGTATTTATTGAATGACGTTAGCCGGCGTTAGCCGCCAGCGCTGTCTGGTGTGCGTTAAAAAAAACGACGTACACTAGGCAGCGCCGGCGTAGGGGGAAAATGGCGTATGGGCGTCCAGAAATGGTGCAAGTCAGGCTGAGGCAAAAAATTCGCCACAACCCGATTTGCGCCATTTTTTTACGACGCCCATCCCCCATTGAAATGACTCCTGTCTTAGCAAAGACAGGAGTCATGCCCCCTTGCCCAATGGCCATGCCCAGGGGACCTCTGTCCCCTGGGCATGGTCATTGGGCATAGTGGCATGTAGGGGGGCACAAATCAGGCCCCCCTATGCCACAAAAAAAATTAAAGAAAATACTTACCTGGACTTACCTTAATGTCCCTGGGGTGGGTCCCTCCATCCTTGGGTGTCCTCCTGGGGTGGGCAAGGGTGGCAGGGGGTGTCCCTGGGGGCTTGGGAGGGCACCTCTGGGCTCATTCTGAGCCCACAGGTCCCTTAACGCCTGCCCTGACCCAGGCGTTAAAAAGAGGCGCAAATGCGGGGTTTTTTGCCCCGCCCACTCCCGGGCGTGATTTTTGCCCGGGAGTATAAATACCACGCACATGCCTGGGAGTCATTTTTTAAGACGGGAACGCCTACCTTGCATCTCATTAACGCAAGGAAGGTGTTCACGCAAAAAAATTACGCTAACTCCATGAACTTTGGCGCTAGACGCGTCTAACGCCAAAGTATAAATATGGAGTTAGTTTTGCGTTGAATTTGCGTCGAAAAAAACGACGCAAATTCTGCGCAAACGGAGTATAAATATGCCCCTAAGTATAACAAAAAAATCATTGTCATGCATGCTCACACATGCAAATACACTGAGGCCCTATTTCAACGTTTTTTCAAAAAACAATGACAATTACAAACACATATTAGCAAAGCTGGCAGCTCTAAACCCTAGTGTTGCAGGCAACTCCTACAGGCATTGCCAAGAATTCTCTACCTTTGTGTAAAAAATTATTGAAATCTGCCCAAGTTCAGAGATTCCACCTCGAGGGCGGATGCCAAGGTATGACTCGTATCTTACTTTCAGAATACCGAAAATCGTAAAGTTACACCTTTGGTCTAAACCAAAAGTCTAATTTACCTTTGTGAATCGGGCCCTCTATGTTCTATAAGCCTACAATATTTCACAGATGTTCATCCAGGGATCTTGCTTAAAACCCTTGCAACAGAAAATGTCCTACAGCATTGTGGTCAAGAATGCAATGAAATTCAAAGAGGAATACTTTCCCATCAGTTGCTTGAATCCCAAGGGTGAGGCCAAAGGGAGTTTATAAGGCATCACCTTGAAGTCAGTTCTCAGGTCTCTTTTCCTTGCAGAATATGAATTGCTGTGAACACAATTGTCTTGAATGCTGCACTAGTAGAATGCCTCTAGAGGATTGCACCACCTAGTTGGGGACTGCATAAAATGGGTAATTATATTCAGAGTACAATATGGAGGTCCTCTCTCTCATGAAGCTCTAAAGAACTGGCAAACCTTGCAGATTTATGTGGCTTTTATAGAGAGCCTCTCTTGTATCATACTAGTAATGTAATTTTGATGACATCATAAGATCATGCAAAATTTCAACTGGGTGTCGCTCCTATCTCAAAGCTTCCCCAGACTTTGTGAGAGGTTGGAAGTCCTAGCGTCCTACAGCAGTGGAATTGATGGGTGACACAGAACAGCCAAAAGAGGAAGAGGTTAGTGTGCTAACTGCATGCATGCAGGCAGGGACCCGGAAGCACGCCTCAATGCCAATATAAGAGACGTGGTTTGTTAGAGGGCGCATGAGCCATGGAACGACAAAGGAAGGAACTAACATTGAGCATTGCAGGACCCGGGACTACAACAGAAGGTCGGAGTGCAGAGATTGATTCATGTGGGATTGGACTCCTGTTGGAAGTGACAGAGCTGTGTGGCACAGAGCAAAAGTAGAAAGCAGAGGAAGGCGAGAGAAGACCGAACCAGGAGTTGGAGAGTGAGCTGAGAGGAGGATGGCATGCAATCCTGATGACCTGAAGGAGGACGGTGCTGGGAGCCTGACTGCCCTGGCAATTTCTTCAGACAACTGATCACTAGAGGAAGCACTAAGTGGGTAGAGGGGGTTGAAGAGTGAGACAGTCACAAAGTCATGGGCACATCAGCACTGGAGGAAAAAAACAATGAATGGTAGCTGGAGCAGAATTGGGGAATAACCTTAGCATGGCACAGGGTGAAGAGAATGAAAACTCACACTACAGGGTGAAGGTTAAGGGTATTTTTTTCAAAAGAGAGTTTTGATAATCAGGGTGTTTTTTTGTTCTCCAGAGGGTCGTCCCGGCTGCACTCACTGAAGACCGCTGGTAGGAGAATCCAATGATGCAACTTCCAAGTAATAGTGCCAGCAGACGGGAGGGGGAGAAGAAAACTGAATTACTGCCGATAATCTCCACCACAGTAACCTCTTAATAAAAGCTTATTTTTATGACTCTGCCTTGAGTTGTGGAAGTTGTGGACATGACTAAAACCTGCAACAGTGTCCTTAAAAGTGATGGTCATGGGTGGGTGACACTCTTCTCTATGATGTCTACGGAAGCAAAGATGGTCATACACCATCCCCTGCTGAAGGAAAGCATTAGGAAGATCATTCCAATGACTGATGGTAGCTATGTTGAGGTCTGATGAGATTGGTTATTTGGCATGAATCAGTAAGAAACCAAATTTACTTTGACAAAGTAATCTGCTAGACATGTGAAGTATGAAGTAAAATGTTTAAAATTTGGCAATGATGTGAAGCTCATTGCTCACCATGCGAGGGACTTCATGGCACATTATTAAGATGTGATTTAACTTTGTTCCTCTGAAAAACGTAAGTGAATTGCTCTTGTGAAGGAAATATGGCAGGTTGAAGGGAAGGAAATTCATTAATTTTAATAGCTTGAAAATGTGCTCAAAATAGTAGGTTTAATTGATTTCTATGCAGAGATTTTTAAAGGCTGAAACAGCCTGTTTATGATTGCCTTTCATAGGTGTAGATCCTGGCTAATGACTCTGGCATATTCTGCCTCACATAGAGGTCAACATATTGCGACAATAAAAATATTAAAGTATGGAATATAGTATAGCTTTTTTGTTATTAAAAATTATTGAGATTTAAAATATTGATTACCGAAATACTGTGGGAGGTTTTTTTTTTATATGTTATTATCTTTCTTGAGTTATACGTTTTTATTTTTGGTGTAAGTTTTATTTGTTGTGTTCGTTTTTATTTATTATTCTGTGGGAAGTATTTTATTTATAAAGTATTCTTTTGTATGTTTAATTCATTATGCATTTATTATTTACTTTTTAATATATTTAATCTTCATATTAATTTTTAATTATTGCTTTGTTCATGGGTTTAGGGTATAGGATGGGTAGTGTCTTAAGCAAAAATTAAATAATAGTACATCATTAGATTTTACTTGGACACAAATATTACATTAATCATTAATGAATAAATACTTAAAATATAAAAATATCTTTCCAATATTTAGTATTCGCAATAGTTTAATTTTGTTAATGGATTTCATTTTATTTGCAATATTAAAAATTATAAACGAATTATAATAGTTCATATAATTATAGCGAAACTACATGAAATGTATGTGAATATATTGATATTTAATATATTTTTAAGTATGTGGTCATATTTTAAAATTACATGGAAATTAACAATGTGCAAATGATTGGATTTTTAATTGTTAGAGTAAAGTTTTGTTTCAAAGCAGTAGTGCTTGTTAAAATGTATTTTTTTTTCTGTTGTAAAACTCCCAATTTTATGTACTTACCCCAATGTTGTTTGGACTGGAGTTAGAGCAGTAAGCAGCATATTTATACTCTGTTTGCACCGGATTTGCATCATTTTTTTTTTACGCAAATCCGGCGCAAACTTAATTCCATATTTACATTTTGACGCTAGACATGTCTAGCTCCAAACTATTGGAGTTAAAGTCATTTTTTGCCTGCGGAAAACTACCTTGCATCAATGAGATGCAAGATAGGCGTTCCCGGGCAAAAAATGACTCAAAGGCCCTAGCGCCTTATTTATCCTCCCGTGCAGAAATCACGCACGGGAGGAGGAGGGCCTTAAATAATGGCACTAAGCCTGCTTAGCACCATTATTTAACGACTGCGTCAGGGCAGGCGTTAGGGGACCTGTGGGCTTTTTCCATGGTCAGAGGCCATGGAAAAAGCCCACAGGTGCCCTTCCCTGCCCCCAGGGACACACACCCCCACCCACACCCACACCTGGAGGACACCTAAGGATGGAGGGACCCATCCCATGTAAGTCCAGGTAAGTATTTTTATTTTTTTGGTAAAGTGCCATAGGGGGGCTGTAAGAGAGCGTCAGAAATGGAGGAACACACTTGTCTTTGTTATAATGGTTTATTGAAGTAAAGAAGAAATTTGACAGTCTCTTAATCGTTTTATTCTTGGTGTGTCTTGACTCTTTTTGTCTTTCCCTTCTCTTTTAATCTTCAAGCTTTTCTCCTCTTGTTATTCTTCTCTTAACCAGGGTCAACTCAGGAGGAGCATGTAAAGAAAAAGAAGAACACAGGGGTTGGTAAGTATGTCATCTTTTTGTTTTATGTTCCTTCTCTTTCCTTATTGCCTTTTACTTTTCTCTCTACCTTTTCTTTTCTGGTCTCTCTTTGTTTCTCTCTCTGGTACTCTTCTATTCCTGTGCTTTTCTTAACTTCCTGTTGTGCTTCCTTCTCTTTTTCTTCTTTTTTTGTTATTTTTCTTTCTGCCTTGCTTTCGTTTTCCTGTCTTTACTGTGTTGTCCTGTTCTGCTCGTTATTGTTTGTTTTCTTTACTGTTCTCATACACTCAATCAAATTTCTAACGAAATAAAGATGTGAAACCTCTGATTCCACTGCTTCCGCTGGTTCTTTACTTTACCCTCGTATTTTATTGTAAGGCTGCTAGACGACTCAATACTATGCCCCAGTACAACTAAATACAACCTTCTGGTTAAAAAACAAATGACCAAGGCAACAAAACCAAGTCTGACCATGTTCCGGTCTTTTTATCTAGGGCAAGTTTGTGGTTAAAGAGAATACCAATAGTATCCGACCCGGATGTACCACCGGGGATATCGGCGGCCGAGGACGGACCCCCAGGGCATCTGCGGGCTGCGTCCACGGAGGACGCGCCTCTACAGGGGCCTAACTTGGGCCCCTCTACATGGCACTGTGCCCAATGGCCATGCCCAGGGGACTTAGGTTCCCTGGGCATGGCCATTGGGCAGGGGGGCATGACTTATGTCTTTACTTAGACAGGAGTCATGTCCATGGGAGTTGTGCGTGGAAATAATGATGCTAATCAGGTTAGAGTCATTTTCTTGACTCTAGCCTGACTAGCGCCATTCTTTCACACACAACCTCCAGTTTCCTCTACACCTCCCACACGCGGTTAGCATCAATAATTTTGATGCTAACTGGGCCTTACTGACAGCTAACATCATAGCTTAAATATGACACCTGGCTGGCGTCCATGAATCTCGCTAGCCAGGAGTCGCACAGGTTTGCGTAAAAAAGGATAAATCAGGGCCTAAATGTACTCCCCCTTTCATGTGCATTGATCCCAATTTTTTGGAACTGGAGCTAGAATAGTAAATATTTCCTACCCCTTTCTACTTAATTATATGCACTTACCCCTTGGACTGGACTTAGAATATTAAATATGACCCCTCAATTATGTGCACTTACCACAAAGTTATTTGAACTGGAGTTAGAATAGTAGATCTTTCTCCCCAAATACAGACATTATCCCCAAAGTTAGGTGTACAGGAGTTAGAATAGTAAATTTGATCCCCCACCCACCAGTTGTATGCACTTACCCAAATGTTTTTTTTAACTGGAGTTACAATTGTAAATATTCCTCCCACAATAATATGAACTTACACAAATGTTAGTTAGACTGGAGTTAGAATAGTAAATCTGACAAGAAATAAAGGCACATTCCCCGATGCAAGTTGGACTGGAGTTACAATAGTAAATCTGACACCGACCCCAATTATATGCACTTAACCCAATGTTTGTTGTACTAGAGCTAGAATAATATATAGTATATGGTGAGCTCCCTCATTACATGAACCTTTGCCAATTTTTACTGGACTAGTAATTGGTAATTTTTGTAAGTCCATTTCTTAGGCCACAGGTTATGGTTATGAATCATGATTTCAGGCTCTGAAATTACAGTTGCACATCTTCGAAAAGGCATCTTGCACCTTATAAATGTGCATCCAGATTCTCACAAATGTGGCTCACTAGTGATATATCACAGTTGGATATTAAAAGAAAATTGCTGTTTACGTTCACTAATTTGCATTAAAGAGAAAAATAATATAATACACACCACTGCCTATCTTTGTAATCAATTATTCAAAAGTCACGCTATTGAACCAGCTTTAAAGTTTGTGTCTGGATACATCATTTTAGTCTTTGTGCATGCAGTTTGCATCCCAAAAGCCATTCATTTATATATTCTAATTTTTGTATATTTTAGTGATTACCCAATTTAAGCCAATTTATGTTATCTGATCTTTACTTGTTGTTTTGGCACACACGTATACACTAGAACATTTGTCACAAATAGTGCAAAACAATGGGAGAAAGTTTAAAGGTATTTTTCAGTTCACCATTTACTAATATTCCTGAAATTTGGGACAGATGCATAGCCAGTTTTTGAAAGGTGGGTAGACATCTAGCAACAGATGTAATAGTGAACCACAGCAGTACAATCATATAGCAGTCAAATAATACAAATTAAATAAAATTAAAATAGCAATTATAATTAATCATTAACAAAAAATAATAACTAGAATGCCAGTAGTCAAAGTGTGATGGTAAGTGAAAATAAATTCTAACAAAAATAATAATGTACATTAATAGCTACCCAATACAAATAGCAAAAACAATGCTTAAAGATACAGGGCCTGATTTAGATCTTGACTGTATTACATCCATCCTGCTGCGGCGGCGGACCCAAGTACCCTGTGAAATCAACGGAGTTTCCACCGCCGTATTTAGATGTATTTGCAGCTGAGCCGCCGACTACCTCGACAGAGTGCGCTCCTGGCCCGTCAGGTTGACAGGTTCCCGCCAATCAAATGTTACAGTTCTACAGGCGTTGTACTGGTGGCGAATTACTGAGGAGGGATCCCATTGCGGGAGACACTGTATATTATACAATTGCAGTGCACATGAAAAACATGCGCATAACACCCACCTCTTGTACTGTGTCTACATGCATAATACACTACACAACACACTACATTCACACTGTGATCCATTGCCATTACACCAATACAACACATACACACAGAAAATATGCCATGCCACACATTCCATGCACAATATACACACACTATTGGTATCACACCCACATACAACACAACCACAACAACCTACAAAATGAGACATTCATCTACACAAACACACTCATGCAAAAGCACAACCACAACACAACATTCACCAGAATGTTGCACATAGCAAGACAACACACAACCAAACATAAACAAGAAGCATCAGACCCACATGCAAGTGGCACACATACAGACACAACCACATCACCCACTCCATCGTCCTCTACCTCAACCAGCCAATCCACTCACACCCCTCCCAAGTAAAAGCTGTAAGGTTCCTGATATGTGCTGTACAATCCATTGTTTCATTTGAATGGAATTGTTGTTCTTGTGACATACATGTACTGACTCACATTCACACCGTGAAAGACTATGTTACACTTACAGGTCCCAACCCAAGGTACATACATGAACACAGTTTACAATTATGAGGTTAATTTTATTTTGGTGCAAGCATTCATTTGGTAATGAATACTTACACCAAAATAAGCATTGTGTATGTCATACATTTGTGTAAAATACAGCTGTGTCCCCATTATTGTCTGACACAGAAGTTTTTCATACATATGCACAACACAAGCTGTTTTTTAAAAATATTACTGTGACATGTGTATTACTGCAGTGGTCCCGAGATCATGTGCAGTGACCAAACAATGTACACAAGTAATCTGGATTGCTTACCTTCGAGTCTGGCAATGACAGGGTTGTGCGTCCTCCGTGGCCCAGTGGCAGCAGCAACGGCAGGTCTCGTCCAGCCAGGTGCAGTCAAAAATGAAAGTTGAAATGTGTGAAAGGTGAGTTTTCACCTCATTTCCCTGCCAATCTGTCAACTCGGGTGTGGATGTAACACCACCACAGTAGGCTTGGCAGGAAGGCACATTGTGATTGGCTTCTCGGGAACAGTGGCTGGAGTCCCGTCACCAGCCACTATTCCAATGGCACCATCAACGCAAGTGTAGATTCCTGGCAAAGTCGGCAGGACTCGGACGGTCTTTTGCCTATGGTCCCGATAACATCTAAATTGAGAGGGAGGACCGCCAAGGTGGAGGGAGGGTTTTCCAATGGAAAACCGATATAGGAGCCGCTGATGGAAAAGATTTAATATAACCCAACAGTAATACAGTCCAAACCAAATACTGTAAAAACAAAATAAGAAAGTAATCTTTTGTTTGATAAAATAAACAATTCAGTATATAATTATAATGGATATAATTAGATTGTAAAACATTTCATAATAACAATGAAATGCTTACAATGAGATCCTATTAAACAATACAACCGTGAGAGAATCATTCCCTCACAAATTATGGAACTAAGTTGCCACTGGAGTATAACAATATATTAAACATAAATTAGCAATCCAACAATTTATCTTTCAATCTTCACCTTTACATGTATCTAATTGTTTTTTCAATATTGCACACATTTCACCCTCCTGGAAACAATCCAGTACTAACTATAAGTACCAAAGAAAATTATGCTTTGTTGAATGCACATGTTAATCAATAAGACCCAGAAGGCTTTCAGTATTGACTTATAAACTCAACAGGTTTGATATATGTCAGACTTAACTCTACAATTTATACATAGTAATCTGCAAACCGATTCTCATTATCAAGAAGTCAAGGTTCAAGCACACAAGCTGAATAGTCACCCTACAACATGTCCACCAATCAGGAGATGTGCTGTGCTCGTCTGGCAAACATAATTTTTAAAGTTCACTTAGTATGAAGAGTGTATCACTGAACATTATGAGATCCACAACTATAAATACATTATTAATCAAAGGAAACCGGGTGCACACTGTCATGGTCAAAATCCAAGTCAATTATTTACTATTGCATGAGTATTCTGTCAGTTTATGCCCCTTTGCACTTACATAAGGATTTAACAGAAAATGTTTAAGGACATATCCATTGGGTGAAACCATCGGATCATTCGTATTTTGAAATATCTCATACCTTATTGTCCAGCACACAAAAAAAGGGAATATCCTGAAAATATGATTTCAGTTTTCAAGCTTATGACCTGAGTTTCAAGTCCCTATGCATGGATATTACCATAGATTCAATGTCAAGGAGTGTCACTGTTCAAAACAAAATCTCTCTGGAGCATGAACCTCTATGCTCAAGGATGTTTGTGCTGTCATGTCACACTTCTTCTCTATCCTTCCCATTTCATTGTGAAACAAATCCTTGTATAGAAGGACAACAACTCTAAACATGTCTCTGCATCATTTTGATTGTGAAATTCTTAGTCAATCTGCAACAACTAATGAACACCTGAATTCCAGGAACAAAAGACGTGAATTGTGCCTTTACTAGTTTACCCCCTGCCTCTTGAGAAGCATCTCTAATAGATTTAGGATCTTGAACCCAATGACATTTTTAGAAAAAGCAAACCTTTCTGTTTACTTGGATAGTGTGGAAGTACGTTTATATTAGTTTAGTTTTTTTCTACTTTTTTGATTGTTTGGTGTAGTACAATCACTTTTTTGCTGACTCCATCTCATCTTATGCACTCTACTTCTCACAGCTGTAACTAAGCTATGGATAGATCTCAGGAATACTCTCACACTGCAGCAAAGTTCATGACACCTTTTCAAACATATCGGGGTGAAGCAAGCGGTCTCTTTCTCAGCAAGTCATCGAGGACCACACCTACTCCTCCACCAGACTCCAATTAATTGAGCTTTGAATATTACACTATGACAGCAATTCCTTCCTCAAATGCCCTTCAGAACCTTCTGTGAGGACTTTAGGGCCATCCTTGGTTTAGTGTCATTTGAACCTGCATTCCTTATTATTGAGGATTTCAACCTTATCATAAACAACTACTAGCATAATACCTCTTTTTAGTTTAAGAGCTTCTGTCTCTACTGACCCAACCTCCACACAGACCTAGCACAGGCCTACAGTTGGGAGTCTACTTGATAATCACCTTATCTTGCTTATTGCCAATCTAACATCAAGCTCTCTCCCTCCAGACAAACACATTTGCCAACTAGTATTACTTGCACCCATGTACACACTGCCAAGATCATGAGTGACTAAACAGAAGCACTCCTTGATTTTCATTTCAGCATTCTACCGATGAAATCCACAACAACATTGATCTGAGGTTAAACTTCACCTCATTTGATGAGGACCAATGTGACCTGCGCTCTACTCTTTTACGTGCGGTTCGACGCATGGTGTGCGGCCATTGCCAGAAACAACATTCGCAGAGTATGGTGGCCGCTCAATCTCTCACCTGATACTGGCTGTGCTCGTGCCACACGCATGCTGGTGGAGCACGCTAGACCCTCCTCCTGCGTATGACCTCTGCGTTGATTATTATACGCTGGGCACTGCACTGTAGCCTTCCTGTTAGGGATGATTCCAGGTGTGGAGGAAAGTGGGATGTGCTTCTTTGAGGTTACTGCTGTAATAAGAAAAGAGAGCAGAGCACTGCACAGGAGCCTCAAGACTGTTTGGGCACATGAGAAGAGGAGTGGGGACACACCCACTGAATCCTCCATTCACTTTCCATATGAGACAGTGCTTTCTGGGGATCACCACAATTATGAGAAGCCCACAAGTGACCCCTGGCTGTACTGTGAAGCCTTCCCCCCCGCCACTGCCATAGCACTGCCTCCTACATCATGTGGTTCCAATGCCATTACCATGGCTTGTAACTAGCTACCATGGCCAACATTGCAATCATTTAACCCATCAGAAAAGGAAGAAGGAGCTCCCTCTACTCAGGCACACAAATGGAGGGATTCAGGAGCACCCAGGGCTCTTTTTTTAAACAATGGAAGTCCAGGGTGACCTGAAGAGAACACTCCTCCTTCACTTCAGAGTTAACAGAATACATAAAATATCCAAAACCATTATGGTGGTGACCCGAAGACATATGCCGCATTAGTAGCCAATCTCAATGCATATTTTGAACTGATAGCCAATCAAAACTATGAATGCTTCATTTTCCGAAAAGCCAGGCAAGCCCCCAAGGAGTTGATAGATGACTTTTATAACAGACTAAAAGAACTAGGAAGCACACGTACAGTTTTGGATGAACGCAAAGAGATCCATGGGCAGATCATACAAGGTTATGCATTTGCCAAACTAAGAGAACACATTCTGCAAGAGTCATAGACGTTGCTAAATGGCATCTTAACTATGTACCACTCTTAAAGGCCTGATCCTCACACATGGAAGTGCAACAGAAAGTAAAAACAGAACCAATTAACACCGTCACACCTCGACGAAGACCTGAGAAGCAAAAGAAGGCCCCTGACACACCCCAGACATGTGGCCATTGTAGAGGTGCTACCCATTCAAAGAGAAGAAATGTGCAGCATGTGGAAAATACAGGGGCTCATTCTGACCCCCGCGGTCCTTATGCGGGAGCACCGCCAACAGGCTGGCGGTGCCCCGCAGGGCATTCTGACCGCGGCCAAACAGACCAGGAAAACCGGCGGTCTCCCGCCAGTTTTCCGCTGCCCTGCTGTTCCTGGCGGTTCCGACCGCCAGGAACAGGATGGCGGTGAGGGTTGTTGTGGGGCCCTGGGGGCCCCTGCAGTGCCCATGCCAATGGCATGGGCACTGCAGGGGCCCCCGTAAGAGGGCCCCACTTTGAATTCCAGTGTCTGCTCAGCAGACACTGGAATTCGCGACGGGTGCAACTGCACCCGTCGCACCTTCCCACTCCGCCGGCTCCATTCGGAGCCGGCTTCCTCGTGGGAAGGGGTTTCCCGCTGGGCTGGCGTGCGGCCTGCTGGCGGTGCCCGCCAGCCCAGCGGGAAAGCCAGAATGGCCTCCGCGGTCTTTCGACCGCGGAGCGGCCATATGGCGGTTCCCTCCAGGCGGGCGGCTCCCGCTGCCCGCCGGGGTCTGAATGACCCCCACAATCATTTCACAAGAGTCTGCAGATCAAGAAAAGGTCACAAACATAGCCTGGCAGTTGATGCCTTACCAAAGGCCACAGATGAGATGAACAACATCGGTGAAGACGATGCCGCTGAGAGCATGGTTCACTAAGACTTCAGCATCAATAAAGTCATGAGGATGCCATGCCAGATGCCCCAATGTCAGATACCACTAGAGACAAACCAATTAAAGGCCAATGTAGATACCAGTGCTTCCATCAAAACCTTGCCTGCAGAAGTGTCTCAGATTTTAAAAGCGGCACAGACAGGACAGACCACTGTCCATGATGGACATGGTAAAGCATCAGTAACACCCGGCTCTGTGATAGTGGACATCAACATATGTGTGGCACAAGGAGGGCAGGGCATGCTCTTCAGGGGCCACACATTAGAAGCCTTGGGCAACATTAGCTTCACTTTTGTGGTACACTATGAAGAACTTCAGCACATACTAACAATTTAAAGATGTGTTCGAGGGCATTGACTGCAGGAAGAGAAAGGTTGTCAAACTACACATTGACGAGTCTATCTAGCCAGTTGAACTCCGACATCACCACATTGTGTTCCATCTGCTACCACAAGTAGAGAAGGAGTTGGAGAAATTGTGGCTGCTAGAATCATCGAAAAGATATTTGGCCCCACCCCCTGGGTGTCACCCATTATCATCACAAGGAAACCGAACAACCAGGAGAAGATTGTATATGTATGTACAAGCCACTCACAAATGTCACCATAAAGAGAGAATGACACCTGACCCTCACTATCGATGATCTCATAGGTGAACTGAGCAGAGCCAGCTGATTCTCAAAGGTAGGCCTGAGATCAAGCTACCACCAACTAACTTTGGTTGCTCCAAAGATTCCAGGTATATAACTATGTTTTCCACCCATGTATGTCTGAGATGCTATAAAAGAACGAACTCTGGAATATTGAGCACTGCAGAAGTGTTTCAAAACTCAATACAAAAGATGCTAACGGGGCTGCCTCGGGCTATCAACGTAAGCAGCAATATCTTAATATACGCCAAGGTGGTGCGGGAACACTACAAGAGACTCAGGAGAGCCATATAGCAGTTAAAGAAGTCAGGTCTTATGCTACAGAGGTTTGAGTTCCTAAAATGGCAGATCCATTTTTTGGGTACACCTTCTCTGCAAACGAGGTAGCTCAAAGAAGTACAATATCTCAGAGGTTATGAGCTTTCTAGGGATGGTTTACTACTGTGGCTGATTCATCAAGGACCTGACAAATCCTAACGCAACTGCTCCAAGACCTGACCAACCCATCAGCTGCCTGGAGTTCAGGTGAAGAGCACAAGCAGTCGTACTGACCCACTAAAGATACCCTATTGGCTGATACCACCCTGATATACTTTCACCCAAAGCAGCAGCAAACTATTATAGCAGTAGAAGCCAGCCTGATCGTGTTGGGGGCAGTCTTGACACAACAACAAGAGTGTGGACAGTGGGCACCCATGACATATGCAAGCCAGTTAGTCATCCCAACTGATCAGAGATGCTCACAAATAAAAAAGGAAGCAATAGCTGTGCACTAGGGGTGCCAGCATTTCCATCTATAAGTCTATGGACACCCTTTCAGGGGCATGACAGACAACAAATTCTTGATTCCTCTGTTTCAAGATGTAGCATCAAAACCACCTCCACACATCAAGACATTGGATGCTACAAATGCAGGAGTACAATTGCCAAGTGGAATATCGGCCAGGAAGCAGTTACTCCGCGGACTACCTCTTATGGTATCCCAGGTGGTTACCCCAGGAGAGGAAACTTAGCCCGATGAAACAGAAGAGTATGTGAGGTACGTCACAGACTAGTCTCACCCCCCACCGGTGTCTGTAGACAGATGTACCAAATTACCACCAATGATAAAGGCCCACAGGTATCCTGGGAAGCTGTCAAATCAGGGGAGTGGTACAAGCTCAAGGCACACCAAACACAGCAAATATTGGAAGCTCAAGGTAACCTCCACTCTCTACATCATGTCTGCCATGAGCTGGCTGCAGACCCAGACAGCTGTCTCTTGCAGGGTCACTGAATTGTCATTCCCACCTGCCTCACCGCAGAGTTGTGCGGTTAGCCCATGCTGATCATCAAGGAATGTTCACGATGAAAAGCCGGCTACGCAGCAAAGGATGGCTTCCCCTAATGGATGAGCTGATCGAGATGACTGTAAGGCCATGTCCATGTTGTGAAGCAGCGGGATCCCCAGATCCGCCAGCTCTCATCATCATGGAACAAGGGCCCTAGCAGCCATGGGTGTGCGCAAGCTTTGACTTTGGATGTGTCCCAGATGGCAGGTATACCCTGGTACTCACTGAAATTTAAAATACCCAGATGTTGAGATCATAAACACACAGGGAGCCGCTGAGGTGCTTCCCAAACTAGAGAAAATGATGACAACCCCTGGCCTCCAAGAAACCAGGATAGATAACAGCCCATTGTTTCAAGTCTAGGAAATGGCCACCTACCTATGATCCTTGAATATCAAAAACAAAAGAGTCAACCCCCGTTGGCCCTCAGGCCAATGGAGAAGTGGACAGATTTATGAGAACCTTGAATAACAGGATAGTGCATGCCAACCAGCAGCCATTAGAGTGGGCCATTTACTCCTTCCTGGGAGAGTATTGAAAGACTCCACATGCCACTACGGAATGAGCCTCTAGCCATCTCAACATGAGCAGGGTAGTGAGAGATTCCATTCCACATCACCTAGGGGTAGATGCCTCCCCCCGTGGATAATGACCAGGTGCTAATGAAGTGAACTGTGACTAATGACTGAGATAACAGACACAGAGGGGCCACAGAAGCAGAGATATATGTGGGTGATCAGATTCTGAAAAAGCTACTACGTATCCTTTGTACTGATTGTTTGTCCAAGCGGGCCGCCCAGCTCTAAACATGAGGCAGTGTTTTTACTTGTGCTTTTTCTGGTTTATTGTTAACGTTTTCCTTATAGTCTTCTTGCAGGGGATCTAATGTTTACCAGTGACATAACTGGTAAGCACTAAGGGCTGCAGGAGTGGAAGGAGATGTTTAGGAGCTTGCTTTCTGTTGCGGGCACTATGGACGGTGGGTCAGTTGGAATAAAAGGCTGAACATGGCAGGGTGGAGGTAGTTCATTCCCTTGTGTTGTGGCCAGCGTTAAACATACCACACGTCTGGTGTTTTCATTGAGAGGCCTCACTAAGCCCAGTCATGTGCATCCTCAGCAGCCCGGGCAATGTAAAGCAGCTCCACAGCACCCCTTATCCATGCCTCATGTTGAAATTGTAAGCAAGCTGCTATCATTTAGGGCCAGATGTACCAAAGGATTTTACCCATTCTGTGTCTATGGGAAAAAGCTTTCGTACATATGGCCCTTAATCTTTACTTACCTTCACCACCCAGAGCCTACAGGCTCTTTCACTCCCACTTCTAATAATATTGCCCCTCCCCCTCTTAACCGATGCAGATTAAAACAACTCTGTAAAATATGTTAAGATCAGCTTAATTAATGTATGTTCCTGAGTTAAACACACTCATGAAAATAGGGACTTAATCCAATTGCACTGACTAGATATATTAGGCATCAGTGAGACTTGGCAAAACAAACGGCTTGAAGCCAATATAATCTAAAGGGATAAAACTAAAGTTTATTTAACACTCAGAATATATTGATTATGAATGCTGAAATCACACTAGCTTCTTTTACACTTTCCTCTAACCAGTCAATTTCATTAATGTTAATTTATCATTCCTGCTCCAAGTCGGCATCTTATCAATTTCATTACAGCTTTTATTTTAAATCATAATTACTGCTTTATTTTAGGGGATATCAACGTTCATTTAAAAAAAAAGAAAATACGACCACAACGCAGTTATTTGCTGATTGCAATGCTTGCCGATTAACCCAATTAATTGACTTTTCCACACACACTGTGGGCCACATCTTAGATGCATTAGGTGCTTCTCCTGATATGACCTGCTCCTTAAGAAATATCTTGTAAGAACAAGCCATTTACTTATCACTTTTAAACCTCAAAATGTTCAGAGGACTGAGCCCAGCTTAGAACCCTAGTTATATCTAGCCTACAACAATAAGGTATGTCCTATAAGAAAGGATCATCCAGAAGGATTACTTATATGAACCTCCTTACTGTTGCAGAAAATAAACTAAAAAGAAATCTTTGGGATCATAAGCAAATTTTCCAAATGTACAAACTCCAAGAGGTAGTCTCTTAATCGTTAAAAACCAAGTAGCCCATTTTTGGTGGCCAACAACACTTTTATTGACACAATTGTACATTAGAATCCTGCTGCTTGCCTCAACTGTGATAATAACTGTTAGACCTGACAGCCTTAGGGTGGTCTTCCCCCCAACGTTTTGCTGCCTCCCTCCATTTTCTGACCTCGTTTTGCTGGCTTTATAACCAGTGCTAAATTGTTTGTGCCCTCTCCTCTAAATCATGGTAACGTTGGCTTAACCCCAATTGACATATTTCATTTACTTATAAGTCCCTAGTAAAGTGCACTACATGTGCCCAGGACCTGAAATTAAATGCTACTAGTGGGCCTGCAGCATGGATTGTGCCATCCAGTGAAGTAGCCCTCTAACCATGTCTCATGCCTGCCAATGCAGAGCCTGTGTGTTTCAAAAAGAGGGAGCACACTGCCTGCACTCCAGCAACAAATTATAACCCCAAAACATCATGGTAAATGCAGTCGATTCGTAGTCCATTCAAAAAGTAAAAATAGTCTTTCACCTCCGTAGGTGCAGCAAGGCCTGTATATCCCTGTATACGTGTTTCTGGGTTTAGCCCGTCATCAGCAGGGAGCAGTGTGGACTAGGGACTTGCTTGGAATGCGGCCAAATGTCTTTTCAGGTTTAAGTACCGCTCATGGCACACAGGTGCCTCCCAAGGCTCGTCAGCTGTGGCTCAAGGGAGCAGTCAAAAGACTGTTTCAAAGAGCCTGTGTGTGCTGTTTTACACTGCCATGTCGACCTGGCAAAATAACCCTTTTGTCAGGCCCAAAACATTCCCTTTTTAGGGTTGTGTGCTCTGGCCCCTGTTGTAGTCCCTCTGTGGGCTTTTAGCCACGCTCATCAGTTTGGTTGGTTTGTGGGCTTGCCTTTTAAAATGTGGATGATTTCATTAGTGAAAGGCATGCATACGTCATGCCTTTTACGGTGTTTAGCCCTCCTCGAGAGCACCAGTAAACTACTGAAAACATATACGAGGCTCTGTGTTTTCCATATGGACTACTTTTTATTTTTATTTTCTACGCAGTGTGATCTCGCTGGGCAGTAGTCGAGCGCTTTGCATGATATCGCCCTTGTTACATGGACAATTGCACTTTTGCTGGTTACATGGATAATTGCACTTTTGCCAATACATTTGACTGCGAGCGAACTTCTGTTTCCTTTTGTGTGTCTCCTTCATGCTCAAGGCGGCCGTCAGCTCACTTATGTGAAACTGTTTTACTTTTCATTTTCAGTTTATGTGGCAAGAAAAGTCCGGTTAGGAGTTTACAATGCTAATAGCTCTCACTTGAGCAAATGCAAGACCCATTGTATTACAATTGCTTGTTTTACATATGTCACCCCTAAGATAGGTCCTGGACAACCCAGAGGGTAGGGTAGAATATTTTTAAAAGGCAGGACATGTGCTTTTAACTTTTACATGTCCTAATAGTGAAAAACTCCCAGTCATTTTTCACTACAGCAAGGCCTATCTCTCTCATAGGATAACTTTGGGATTACCTTATTACATCCTAAAAGTGTAATTCACAATCTGGAATAGATATGTCTGTCAAGTGTGGTGCCTCTGGACTTACAATTTAAAATCCCAATTTATGGGGAAGTCTGATTTTTGATTTGCAGTTCTGAAAATGCCACTTTTAGAATAGAGGCATTTACTTACTTTAGCCATTTGGTGCCTGCTGCCCATCTCCAATACATGTCTGTGGTGGGGTGACAGCTGGGCATGGTGTGACTAATGGCCATTCACAGTATGATGGGCCATTCTGGGCAAGGTGGGAGGGATGGGCTGACACTTACACGTGAATGGACATATCCTGCCACACACAAAGGGCTGCATACCCCCTCTGTAGTGAGTCTGGAGCCAGGGCAGGAAGGAAGGACTTCAGGAAGGAAGGGCCCCACTTTGAATTCCAGTGTCTGCTCAGCAGACACTGGAATTCGCGACGGGTGCAACTGCACCCGTCGCACCTTCCCACTCCGCCGGCTCCATTCGGAGCCGGCTTCCTCGTGGGAAGGGGTTTCCCGCTGGGCTGGCGGGCGGCCTGCTGGCGGTCGCCCGCCAGCCCAGCGGGAAAGCCAGAATGGCCTCCGCGGTCTTTCGACCGTGGAGCGGCCGTATGGCGGTTCCCTCCAGGCGGGCGGCTCCCGCCGCCCGCCGGGGTCTGAATGACCCCCACAATCATTTCACAAGAGTCTGCAGATCAAGAAAAGGTCGCAAACATAGCCTGGCAGTTGATGCCTTACCAAAGGCCACAGATGAGATGAACAACATCGGTGAAGACGATGCCGCTGAGAGCATGGTTCACTAAGACTTCAGCATCAATAAAGTCATGAGGATGCCATGCCAGATGCCCCAATGTCAGATACCACTAGAGACAAACCAATTAAAGGCCAATGTAGATACCAGTGCTTCCATCAAAACCTTGCCTGCAGAAGTGTCTCAGATTTTAAAAGCGGCACAGACAGGACAGACCACTGTCCATGATGGACATGGTAAAGCATCAGTAACACCCGGCTCTGTGATAGTGGACATCAACATATGTGTGGCACAAGGAGGGCAGGGCATGCTCTTCAGGGGCCACACATTAGAAGCCTTGGGCAACATTAGCTTCACTTTTGTGGTACACTATGAAGAACTTCAGCACATACTAACAATTTAAAGATGTGTTCGAGGGCATTGACTGCAGGAAGAGAAAGGTTGTCAAACTACACATTGACGAGTCTATCTAGCCAGTTGAACTCCGACATCACCACATTGTGTTCCATCTGCTACCACAAGTAGAGAAGGAGTTGGAGAAATTGTGGCTGCTAGAATCATCGAAAAGATATTTGGCCCCACCCCCTGGGTGTCACCTATTATCATCACAAGGAAACCGAACAACCAGGAGAAGATTGTATATGTATGTACAAGCCACTCACAAATGTCACCATAAAGAGAGAATGACACCTGACCCTCACTATCGATGATCTCATAGGTGAACTGAGCAGAGCCAGCTGATTCTCAAAGGTAGGCCTGAGATCAAGCTACCACCAACTAACTTTGGTTGCTCCAAAGATTCCAGGTATATAACTATGTTTTCCACCCATGTATGTCTGAGGTGCTATAAAAGAACGAACTCTGGAATATTGAGCACTGCAGAAGTGTTTCAAAACTCAATACAAAAGATGCTAACGGGGCTGCCTCGGGCTATCAACGTAAGCAGCAATATCTTAATATACGCCAAGTTGGTGCGGGAACACTACAAGAGACTCAGGAGAGCCATATAGCAGTTAAAGAAGTCAGGTCTTATGCTACAGAGGTTTGAGTTCCTAAAATGGCAGATCCATTTTTTGGGTACACCTTCTCTGCAAACGAGGTAGCTCAAAGAAGTACAATATCTCAGAGGTTATGAGCTTTCTAGTGATGGTTTACTACTGTGGCTGATTCATCAAGGACCTGACAAATCCTAACGCAACTGCTCCAAGACCTGACCAACCCATCAGCTGCCTGGAGTTCAGGTGAAGAGCACAAGCAGTCGTACTGACCCACTAAAGATACCTTATTAGCTGATACCACCCTGATATACTTTCACCCACAGCAGCAGCAAACTATTATAGCAGTAGAAGCCAGCCTGATCGTGTTGGGGGCAGTCTTGACACAACAACAAGAGTGTGGACAGTGGGCACCCATGACATATGCAAGCCAGTTAGTCATCCCAACTGATCAGAGATGCTCACAAATAAAAAAGGAAGCAATAGCTGTGCACTAGGGGTGCCAGCATTTCCATCTATAAGTCTATGGACACCCTTTCAGGGGCATGACAGACAACAAATTCTTGATTCCTCTGTTTCAAGATGTAGCGTCAAAACCACCTCCACACATCAAGACATTGGATGCTACAAATGCAGGAGTACAATTGCCAAGTGGAATATCGGCCAGGAAGCAGTTACTCCGCGGACTACCTCTTATGGTATCCCAGGTGGTTACCCCAGGAGAGGAAGCTTAGCCCGATGAAACAGAAGAGTATGTGAGGTACGTCACAGACTAGTCTCACCCCCCACCGGTGTCTGTAGACAGATGTACCAAATTACCACCAATGATAAAGGCCCACAGGTATCCTGGGAAGCTGTCAAATCAGGGCAGTGGCACAACCTCAAGGCACACCAAACACAGCAAATATTGGAAGCTCAAGGTAACCTCCACTCTCTACATCATGTCTGCCATGAGCTGGCTGCAGACCCAGACAGCTGTCTCTTGCAGGGTCACTGAATTGTCATTCCCACCTGCCTCACCGCAGAGTTGTGCGGTTAGCCCATGCTGATCATCAAGGAATGTTCACGATGAAAAGCCGGCTACGCAGCAAAGGATGGCTTCCCCTAATGGATGAGCTGATCGAGATGACTGTAAGGCCATGTCCATGTTGTGAAGCAGCGGGATCCCCAGATCCGCCAGCTCTCATCATCATGGAACAAGGGCCCTAGCAGCCATGGGTGTGCGCAAGCTTTGACTTTGGATGTGTCCCAGATGGCAGGTATACCCTGGTACTCACTGAAATTTAAAATACCCAGATGTTGAGATCATAAACACACAGGGAGCCGCTGAGGTGCTTCCCAAACTAGAGAAAATGATGACAACCCCTGGCCTCCAAGAAACCAGGATAGATAACAGCCCATTGTTTCAAGTCTAGGAAATGGCCACCTACCTATGATCCTTGAATATCAAAAACAAAAGAGTCAACCCCAGCTGGCCCTCAGGCCAATGGAGAAGTGGACAGATTTATGAGAACCTTGAATAACAGGATAGTGCATGCCAACCAGCAGCCATTAGAGTGGGCCATTTACTCCTTCCTGGGAGAGTATTGAAAGACTCCACATGCCACTACGGAATGAGCCTCTAGCCATCTCAACATGGGCAGGGTAGTGAGAGATTCCATTCCACATCACCTAGGGGTAGATGCCTCCCCCCGTGGATAATGACCAGGTGCTAATGAAGTGAACTGTGACTAATGACTGAGATAACAGACACAGAGGGGCCACAGAAGCAGAGATATATGTGGGTGATCAGATTCTGAAAAAGCAACTACGTATCCTTTGTACTGATTGTTTGTCCAAGCGGGCCGCCCAGCTCTAAACATGAGGCAGTGTTTTTACTTGTGCTTTTTCTGGTTTATTGTTAACGTTTTCCTTATAGTCTTCTTGCAGGGGATTTAATGTTTACCAGTGACATAACTGGTAAGCACTAAGGGCTGCAGGAGTGGAAGGAGATGTTTAGGAGCTTGCTTTCTGTTGCGGGCACTATGGACGGTGGGTCAGTTGGAATAAAAGGCTGAACATGGCAGGGTGGAGGTAGTTCATTCCCTTGTGTTGTGGCCAGCGTTAAACATACCACACGTCTGGTGTTTTCATTGAGAGGCCTCACTAAGCCCAGTCATGTGCATCCTCAGCAGCCCGGGCAATGTAAAGCAGCTCCACAGCACCCCTTATCCATGCCTTATGTTGAAATTGTAAGCAAGCTGCTATCATTTAGGGCCAGATGTACCAAAGCATTTTACCTATTCTGTGTCTATGGGAAAAAGCTTTCGTACATATGGCCCTTAATCTTTACTTACCTTCACCACCCAGAGCCTACAGGCTCTTTCACTCCCACTTCTAATAATATTGCCCCTCCCCCTCTTAACCGATGCAGATTAAAACAACTCTGTAAAATATGTTAAGATCAGCTTAATTAATGTATGTTCCTGAGTTAAACACACTCATGAAAATAGGGACTTAATCCAATTGCACTGACTAGATATATTAGGCATCAGTGAGACTTGGCAAAACAAACGGCTTGAAGCCAATATAATCTAAAGGGATAAAACTAAAGTTTATTTAACACTCAGAATATATTGATTATGAATGCTGAAATCACACTAGCTTCTTTTACACTTGCCTCTAACCAGTCAATTTCATTAATGTTAATTTATCATTCCTGCTCCAAGTCGGCATCTTATCAATTTCATTACAGCTTTTATTTTAAATCATAATTACTGCTTTATTTTAGGGGATATCAACGTTCATTTAAAAAAAAAGAAAATACGACCACAACGCAGTTATTTGCTGATTGCAATGCTTGCCGATTAACCCAATTAATTGACTTTTCCACACACACTGTGGGCCACATCTTAGATGCATTAGGTGCTTCTCCTGATATGACCTGCTCCTTAAGAAATATCTTGTAAGAACAAGCCATTTACTTATCACTTTTAAACCTCAAAATGTTCAGAGGACTGAGCCCAGCTTAGAACCCTAGTTATATCTAGCCTACAACAATAAGGTATGTCCTATAAGAAAGGATCATCCAGAAGGATTACTTATATGAACCTCCTTACTGTTGCAGAAAATAAACTAAAAAGAAATCTTTGGGATCATAGGCAAATTTTCCAAATGTACAAACTCCAAGAGGTAGTCTCTTAATCGTTAAAAACCAAGTAGCCCATTTTTGGTGGCCAACAACACTTTTATTGACACAATTGTACATTAGAATCCTGCTGCTTGCCTCAACTGTGATAATAACTGTTAGACCTGACAGCCTTAGGGTGGTCTTCCCCCCCAACGTTTTGCTGCCTCCCTCCATTTTCTGACCTCGTTTTGCTGGCTTTATAACCAGTGCTAAATTGTTTGTACCCTCTCCTCTAAATCATGGTAACGTTGGCTTAACCCCAATTGACATATTTCATTTACTTATAAGTCCCTAGTAAAGTGCACTACATGTGCCCAGGACCTGAAATTAAATGCTACTAGTGGGCCTGCAGCATGGATTGTGCCATCCAGTGAAGTAGCCCTCTAACCATGTCTCATGCCTGCCAATGCAGAGGCTGTGTGTTTCAAAAAGAGGGAGCACACTGCCTGCACTCCAGCAACAAATTATAACCCCAAAACATCATGGTAAATGCAGTCGATTCGTAGTCCATTCAAAAAGTAAAAATAGTCTTTCACCTCCGTAGGTGCAGCAAGGCCTGTATATCCCTGTATACGTGTTTCTGGGTTTAGCCCGTCATCAGCAGGGAGCAGTGTGGACTAGGGACTTGCTTGGAATGCGGCCAAATGTCTTTTCAGGTTTAAGTACCGCTCATGGCACACAGGTGCCTCCCAAGGCTCGTCAGCTGTGGCTCAAGGGAGCAGTCAAAAGACTGTTTCAAAGAGCCTGTGTGTGCTGTTTTACACTGCCATGTCGACCTGGCAAAATAACCCTTTTGTCAGGCCCAAAACATTCCCTTTTTAGGGTTGTGTGCTCTGGCCCCTGTTGTAGTCCCTCTGTGGGCTTTTAGCCACGCTCATCAGTTTGGTTGGTTTGTGGGCTTGCCTTTTAAAATGTGGATGATTTCATTAGTGCAAGGCATGCATACGTCATGCCTTTTACAGTGTTTAGCCCTCCTCGAGAGCACCGGTAAACTACTGAAAACATATACGAGGCTCTGTGTTTTCCATATGGACTACTTTTTATTTTTATTTTCTACGCAGCGTGATCTCGCTGGGCAGTAGTCGAGCGCTTTGCATGATATCGCCCCTGTTACATGGACAATTGCACTTTTGCTGGTTACATGGATAATTGCACTTTTGCCAATACATTTGACTGCGAGCGAACTTCTGTTTCCTTTTGTGTGTCTCCTTCATGCTCAAGGCGGCCGTCAGCTCACTTATGTGAAACTGTTTTACTTTTCATTTTCAGTTTATGTGGCAAGAAAAGTCCGGTTAGGAGTTTACAATGCTAATAGCTCTAACTTGAGCAAATGCAAGACCCATTGCATTACAATTGCTTGTTTTACATATGTCACCCCTAAGATAGGTCCTGGACAACCCAGAGGGTAGGGTACAATATTTTTAAAAGGAAGGACATGTGCTTTTAACTTTTACATGTCCTAATAGTGAAAAACTCCCAGTAATTTTTCACTACAGCAAGGCCTATCTCTCTCATAGGATAACTTTGGGATTACCTTATTACATCCTAAAAGTGTAATTCACAATCTGGAATAGATATGTCTGTCAAGTGTGGTGCCTCTGGACTTACAATTTAAAATCCCAATTTATGGGGAAGTCTGATTTTTGATTTGCAGTTCTGAAAATGCCACTTTTAGAATAGAGGCATTTACTTACTTTAGCCATTTGGTGCCTGCTGCCCATCTCCAATACATGTCTGTGGTGGGGTGACAGCTGGGCATGGTGTGACTAATGGCCATTCACAGTATGATGGGCCATTCTGGGCAAGGTGGGAGGGATGGGCTGACACTTACACGTGAATGGACATATCCTGCCACACACAAAGGGCTGCATACCCCCTCTGTAGTGAGTCTGGAGCCAGGGCAGGAAGGAAGGACTTCTGTGTACTTCAAAGACCTTTCTTTGAAATCTCCCCTACTTCTAAGGTACAACGGGGTATAACTACTAGTCCTCTGACACCACCAACTCAGTACACTTCTGGACCTGTGGATACTCTGGAAAAAGCACTGCTGTGCTGCTGCCTGGGAGTGAGAAGGACTGGTCCTGACTACAAGGGATTGCTGGCTTGCCTCCTGTATTCTGAAGTGTAAGGGAAATTATAGACTTTCAACTCACCTGCTACAGCTCCTTGACCTGTCTTCAACCAGCTTCTGACCCACAAGACGTGCTTCTACATGCCTGGGCCCTTGGAAGTTATTTTTGGCTCCTCAAGTCAAGCTTTTGGGCTCTTTGCAACTGCAAACAGGCCAGCTCACACTGGAACCACACTGCTCACCTGAAGAATCAGCGCGAGCCACTTTAATTTCATCCCTTTGCACAGCAAGTATTGCAGCTCTTTACTGTGAGGCTTCAGATCCCCCTGCCTGCGACACCCATCTGACTCTTTGAGGCCACAGACCACCACCAGTGCTCCTGGCAAACTTCTTCCCCGCAAATGGGACTCGGGACTCGTGGCTCAGTTCTTCAGAAGGTAAAACTTAAGCAGGACTTATCTGGGACTGTATATGACCTGTACTCCATCATGGTTGGCCTGAACTTTTGGATTTAACCTGGTCTAGCACGACCAGATGTCCCTGGTCGGCGCTTTATGCTTTTAAGCACTATATTGCATTTTAATGTTTAAAAAAGTCACATCTCGACTTCCACTCATTGGATTTTTATCGTTTTGGTCTTGTTCTGTTCATTAAATTACGCTCTATTGTTCCAAACAGGTGTGGATATTTTGTGTGGTGTTTTCACAGTTTTATTGTTTGAAGTGTTGCACTAATACTTAACACATTTTTCTCTTAAGCTACACCTGACTGCTCTGTGCTAAGCTACTAGGGGGTGAACACAAGATAATCTAGGGTGCTTTTGTGACTTAACATGACTAGGATTGTGGTTCCTACTTGGACAGTGTGCATACCTCTGCCAACCAGAAACCCACTTTCTAACAATAACGATGGAGAAATCTCCTCTCATTCTCTTGAGCAGTTTTACATTCTTCTACTCGACTCATTAACTTAATGAAAAACTGCAATTCGGGTCCTCCTGATGATCCTCTTGTTATACAAGTATTACACATGGAAATCCCTGAAATTACATGAGCCATTCACCAAATCATTAATTTTCTCTAAGCTCCAGCTTTCTTTCCTCTGCAATTAAACAGGGAACGGTTAACCTTTATTGAAAAAACCTAACCGGGACCCATATTTTACGGTTAATTGCCAGTCTATCACATTCCTCACAGAAGTAGCCAAATTTCTAGAAAGCTTTGTGGCTACGTAAACATCTTCCTTTCTGGATGAATACACATTGCTGGGTGACGCTCATGTTGGTATTCTACCAAATAGGGGCACAGTATCCACTCTGTCTGCAGTTTCAGATGATCCTCTGATGGCTGCCGTCTGTATTAATAATAATAATAATAATGCCCTAATCCTGTTGGACGTTATGGCAACATTTGGCAAAGTCAACCATATTTTTTTGCTCTTGAGAATGGCTTACTGTGGGATAAAAGGAAATGCCCTGTCCTGGTTCAGTTTTGTATACAATATTTCTCGGAGAGCAATGGTCAATAACTTTCTATCTCCTCCCTTTTATCATAAACTTTGGGGTCTCTCAAAAATCTTTACTTTCTTCTTATTTGTCTTCCATTTATACTCTACATATCTCGCAGTTAATTAGATGTTTTGAAATGCAAATTTTACACATATGCAGATCAGGGGTGGGCATACCTCGCACAATTCTGTGTCTCATAATCATGCAGAATTACCTAAGAAATCTGTAAGATTATGCTTGCTTGCAATTATGCATTTGGTGCCGTGTCGTAGCACAAAAATGCCCCCTTGAGTCCAAAATGGATGCAGGGATGCATTTTGTGCTAAGAATAGGACTATATGCAACAGAACATGACTAGCCAGCATGAACAGCCACTTGCACTCGCTAAATTTGTTCTTGGGGAAGGATTTTCTTCCAACTTACTACAGCATTTAGCAACTTTGTGCAAAATGCACTCATTGTGTCCACATTTAATGCAATAATGCACTTTACGCTAAGAAACAGTGCTAAATACAGCAGAAAACAAATAGCACACATGAGCAACCTCTCACTAAAGGTGCTTTCACTGTAAGATGTTCCCCCACATTTCTCTTAATTACATAACAGGACTGATCAAGTAATTATAGGTAATTTCACATTGAGGTGTAATGCAGAATTACCAAGAATTATTTGTTTACTCCGACATGTTGGAAATTCTGCCCAGGTCTTCACACAACTCATTTTCTCTCATAAGTCACTGATTGCTTATGCAACATTAAAATGCGATGGACAACATTTGGCTCAAGATCAATAGGGATGAAACAGAGATGTTGGTGGTGCAAATGATCCTATGGCTTGATCTTACTCCCTCTGGCCATTTCAGAGCTTAATTTGAGCAGATGGTTTCTGGTGCTCAGCACCAGCACTTAATTTTCACCACCGGCACTTATGACAGTAGGTCACATGGTGGCGCTATTTGTTTACTTTAGAGATAAACACCAAAAGAGTTGTGAATTAATTCAAAATACATAAATAATGACCAACAACTGCCACCCAAGCCATTCTTATAGCTTTGGGGGTCTGGAATAGTCTGAGTTAGCACACTTGTAGAAGTGTGTTCATTAGTAGTTGTTTTGGTACTGTTATTGGCAGTGGCAATGGATAGTTCCAGCAGCAGTAGCCTCATTAGGAGGGCCCTAGCACCTATATTTTTACAAATTAAGCACTGGGTCATCTACAGTTGGTCCCTTCCCTCAACCAAAGAAAAAGGTAAACGTTCTGGGTGTCAAACTAGATCCTAAACTTCAAATGGTTACCCAAGTCTCTTCAGTTGTCTCTGCAAGTTCCTTTAACTTGCGCAAACTGAGATCCATTCTTTTCCTTCTTTACAAAGAACATAGAAAAAGTGCAGTAGCCACCATTTATTGGATCCAGACTTAATTACTGAAAGTGCGCAATGTAGGCATCTCCATACAACAGCTGCAGACTTTTCAAACTATCTAAAATCAAGCTGCGAGATTAGTAACCTAAGCCCCCCTCAAATTTTAGCCAAACATATTTTGCTCACAATTCACTGCTTGCTGATTCATAAAATGATTCACTTCAAACCTTTCTGTTATGTACTCACATATCAGGCCTTGGTTATCTCAAGGACTGGACATTGCTGAGCAAGCCTATAAAAACAAGTTTGGAGATGAAAGTGTGATTTTTTTTATCACGTTAGGGCTACAAAATCGTGTGCATGCTGCTCAGGCCTGCTGCTATGCAGATTGAATTAGAAGTGCGAGCAACACTTATAAGGAGGTTTTTAATGTGGTGAAAGAACTGCTGAGCCCCTCTTTTCTCTCCACTTCTGTAATACTCCGACAAAGATTTGAGAAAGGCCATTTATAGTTGCAAAAGTACTGCAAAAGCAAGCTACTGCTGTTGGGGGTTGATTTTAGCGTCTAGCTTGGGTACATTTATTTTAGCTTCAGGTCTGTTGCCTGTGCCCTTTTACCCAGATATATATTTCATTTAAGCATGGCCTGCTTTTAGCAGGGATGTTTTATTTTCTAATCAGCTGCTTTTCGGGGAAAACATTGTTATTAGTTCCTTTGCACAATGTTTCATTCTGTGTCTCCACTCAAGGCTGTAAATAATAGTTAACTTAACATTGCCAACCCAAGAATATGGAGCCAACCTCCAAACCTAGACATATTATCACATCAGGCCTGTTCTCAAAGCACAACACGTTTTGTCATAAAATCACCACACATGCCAAAATAGGTTAAAGGGGAAGTTCTACCCAGCCATCTTATGCTGTGTGCCACTTCATCAAAGCTTTGCTGATCTTAGCCCTGTCTACAGCCAGCTGAGGAGACTGCCAGCAGACCAACAGGCAGACCTGTGTTTTCAGGTATGGGGTAGAGGTTCCTCACATGAACTAGTATGGGCAGTAGGGCTAACACTGCTATGCTCGTTAGATGCTAAAATTGTAGGTAAGAATTCTTAGACTTATGTTTATGTCAGGATTCTGGGATTGTTTATCTGTTTTACTGTAATGGTCACAATCATAACGGTATTATATTTCATTGGCCTAATAATTGCAGCTCATGCCTTTTTATCAAAGAATGCATCTCTTTTAATAAATGTATTAAAACGTATCATGAATCACTTGTCTTTCTTCACATATATGTGACTTGTGAAATGAAAGAAAGCGGTAAGATCTGTTCCACCACGACCTCCCTGAAGAGTCAGAGTGTCATGATATAGGCTGCCATGAATCACCATTGCTTTCTAGGTGGGTGTGGTGTTTCTAGCTATATGTGATGGTTAGGTCGGCAGTTTCTAGTCAGTGTTGGACTGACGATAAGGCACCACCACCGTTGGTCAGACACTAACTTAACAGATCTCCCGAGTATCTCTGTCTTTCACATGCTAAAGGCATCCTAATTAACTAATACGGAGACATCCATGGTGTTAGGGAAATATCCTCCTCAGCTTCATATGTGTTTCTATCTTTGAACTTACGATTCTAAAATATGGCACAACCTCAACGGGTTGAAATTCTAGTAACTATGGGCCACATGTATCAAGGTTTTTTGCATTCGCAAACGGTGTGAATGTCCTTTTGCAAATTCAAAAATCCAGTTCAGAATGTATGAAAGACATTCTGAACGCAATTTTAGGGAATCGCAAAAATAGAGATTCCTTAAAATTGCGACCCTGTTCAGAGAGTCGCAAATTGCAACTCTCTAATTAAGAAATCGCAAATAAGGACTCTTTATTTGCGATTTCTTAGCACATGTCTGAAGCCATTCCTAAATGCGATTTGGGCATTTAGGAATCGCTATTTACCACCAGGTTGAACCTGGTGGTAACCATGTGCAAAATGTAAAAATGCATTTAAAATGCATTTTTAAAATGTACATGTAAAGCACACATGCCCTTTTGGCATGTGTGCACCTTACCGGTCCCCAAATTTTTTTGTGGGGTGCAGCAGCGGGGGCCTTAGGCCCCCAACCAGCACCCTGGGGTTTTGCATTTCCAAAATTGCGATTTCTGGTTAAGAAATCGCAATTTTGGAAATGCAAAAAATTTGCAGATATGGGCCAACAGGCACATAGGTACGAATGGGGACAGATTCTCTATTTGCGATTTGGTAATAGCATTTGCGATTTTTAAGAAATCGCTATTACTGAATCGCAAAAATCATACATACCTTTTTGCATTTCTGAAATAGTGATTTCTTAAAAATCGCTATTTGAGAATCGCAAATCGGTTGTATGATACATCTGGCCCCATGAGACAACCTCTCACACAACATCTATGGACTCACCTTAGAGGATGGGGATGTTACTTGTGTGGTAGAGGCACACGATACATACAGAACAGAATTTTTCTATTCCTGTGTTACTTTTCCAGCAAGAGATGGAAACTCACACAACTTTTCGCAATTGCACAATAGCAAAAACAGCTCCACAGTATAGATCATATGCATATTTAGAAATACAATTATCTTATCAAGAACACCAAAATTGGTTTGAAGGTGCCCTACCATAACAATGAAGGACCTACATGGCCAGATCTAGCCATATAAGCACCATACCCCAATGCAGCAAACATGTCAGTAGCGGATTTAGACTGCTTGTGTAATAATTTAGTAGATATATATTTAGACGTTTAATACAATTTGTAATGCAGATTTCAAACACCGCCCCAGCAAGGGCTGCTCCAACAGTGCCACATTTGGCTACAACCGGGATAAATCACACAACTGTGCATTCAATAATGGGTAAAGTAACCACCAAACGTGAAGAAATTCCATTTTGGCTAGCACAAAAAATACACACCATGGAAGCCGCGTTTCCACAGATGGGACCTCAAGATAAGCATAGAATTCTCACAATGTGCTTCCCCTTTTGAATGGTTCCCTCAGTAGTTAACTGTGCCACATGCTGTGCAGTATTTGCTGCATTATATGGTACCGCACATGGTACACTAACACCTGCAAATCTTCCGAAAGTGTTAAAACAAATTTGAGACTAATACGGGGCAGCCCCAGCCCTGGACTTGGGGATACAATTAATGGGCAATTTTTTGAGTGTCCTCAAATATATTAAGTAGTCTTGAGGGAAAAGCAGTAGCATTGGCAGTACACCAGCAGCCGCCGCATGTTCCTCAACAGGAACGCAAGCTGCCTAAGGTTATCGCCAAGACTTATACTAGTACTTATACTTATAGGTTGGGATAGTCTGGGAGTCATACCAGATAAACTACAATTACAAGGTAAATCCAATATGGATAATATCAAACAAGAGTGTTCTAAAAATGCTGGGATAAAAAATAAAATAGTAAAGATGAACAAAAACAAAGAGGAGAATCTCCGCGTTCGAAGACCTCAGAGAAGCGGTATAATTTAAGCAATAGGGAAACTTTAAAAACTCCTGACAGATACCAATATCCTGACACTCACCCATCTTGTTCCTTCCAGGACTCATCTGACAAACGCAGTGAAAGAGGAGGGTGGATAGAACACTGAAACGAGTATGTGAAATCGAGAAAGGAGCCACAGCGCTCATTGGAAGTTTTGGTCAAAAAGGAAGAGAAACTTCGGACGGCTGCCCACTGGGGAAGAGGCTGGGGACTGTCGCTGAGGCTGTAGGCGTGCCGGGGGCGGTGCAGGTGGCGGTGCAGGTGGCGGTTGTGGTGGCAGGGCAGCTAGCGGTGTTCGGTGCCATACAGGTTGACGTGGTCGTGAACAGAAGGTGTGACACTGGTCCCTTAGCCGATGCCACCATGCCCTCTTCTGACCTGCTCTTCTGCTTTTGGCCCTTCCCCACCTTTGATGGTGCCGCAGTTGTCTTGCCACTATCCCCTTTTGTTTTTGCTGAGCCCTTGGTGGCTTTTAATTTCGGCTTCTCCCTCCGGGATGTGGGTACCTTTTTCACCTTGGCAGGTGGCGGAGTGTCCTTGCCCTCGCTACGTGGCACACTGGCAGCCCTGATGGGTGGCGCACTCGATGACCCCGCAGTTGCTGGCACCACTGTGCCTGGTGGCTGAGGTGCTGGGCTGGGACCTGGAAAGCCTGGCCCTAGGGGAAGGACGGGGGGGAGGTGTAGGGAAGAGGTCAATGTTAGCCAGGAAGAGTTTTTTAGACACACTGTGACGGGAAGATGGAGAGGGTTTGGGTGTGGAGGTAGAGGTAGTGGTTGTAGGAGGTGTACGTCTGCTGAATTTGGGTGAAGGTGCATGGGCGGGAGGTTGTTGTGAGGTGGATGGCTGTTGGGTGGGTGTGTGTCTGTGTTTGTGTACTTTGGGAGGAGGGCTCACTGACACACTGGGAGAGGACACTGGGGATGTGTGAATGGTAGTGGGGGTGGTGAGTGCATGTGAGCGGTGTGTGGAGATGGGCGTGCTGGTGATGGAGGTAGTGGCTGAGCATGTAGTGCATGCAGGTGTGAGTGGAGACGAGACAGGGAGGGAGGAGGAGGACGTGGAGGAGGGGGACACAGTGGAGGCAGTGGATGTTGCTGTGTCTGCATGGGGATGGTGCTTGTGTGAGTGCCTGTGGGATGTGTGGTGCTTATGTTTGCCATGTCCACTCTTGTGTGTTGATGTGTGTGCATGCTGGTCTGATGGTGTGCTTGGAATAGGCTGAGGTACAGGGGATTGAGTCTGGGTGGAGGAAGTTGGAGGGAGGAGGCTGGACACAGGGACAATGGCTGCCATCAGTGCTGAGGCCAGAGCCTGAAATGCTCTCTGTTGGGCTGCCTGCCCAGAATGAATGCCCTCCAGGTATGCATTTGTTTGTTGCAAATGCCTCTCTACACCCTGGATAGCATTCACAATGGTAGATTGCCCAACAGTGAGGGATCTCAGGAGGTCAATAGCCTCCTCACTGAGGGCAGCAGGGCTGACTGGGGCAGGGCCTGAGGTGCCTGCGGCGAAGGAGATGCCCACCCTCTTGGGTGAGCGGGCACGGGACACACGCTTAGGGGCTGCTGGGAGGGCGGTGCTGGTAGGGGGGTGGCGGCTGTAACTGTTGATGCGGTGAACACAGAGGTGCCCACCACCGCAAGGGAGCTCCCATCAGAGGAGGAGTCGCTATCACTGCTGTCTGCTCCTGTCCTTGCCGTAGAGCTCCCCTCGCCCTCTGTCCCACTGGTGGCTTCAGACTCCGTTGCTTCACCCTCCAGGGCCAAGTGGGTTGCAGCTCCCTCCTGCTCTGGTGCCAATGCTCCTCCGCCTGATGATGCGATTGCACACAAGAACAGGGAGACCACAAAAAGGTGGGGGGAAAGACAGAAGAAAGACATGTTCAGTGCATGCAACACCACTACCGTTGGCAGACACAACACACATGGAGCAGCCCTCTGCACTACGCCATGCACTGACAGTTCCTAGAAATTTCAGCTGACCATGGGGTACGAGGCCCAAGACCAATTGCTGCACACCTGGAAGTCACAGGAGCCTGACTAGGTGTAGATGGCTCTTACCACTGGTGGGATTGGGGTGCCACATAGCCTGCCTCACAAGGGACCTTGCCTACCAAGTTCGCCCTGGCCTAGGGGAACCCACTGCCCACCTCATCCTCCCAGACACCTTGTAATGCGCGCAGAGTCGTCTGAATGAGAGTGTACTCACCCCCTTGTGGGTGCTGTGATGCCCTCAAGCGCCCATCCAACTCCGGATAGGCCACCGTCAGGATCCGAAACATCAGGGGGGTCATGGTGCGACGGGCACCCCTCCCAAGTTGGGAGACCATCCCCAGCTGGGCCTCCGCCGTCTTCTTGGTTCAGCGGCGCAGGTCCTCCCATCTTTTACGGCAGTGGGTGCTCGATCTGTGGTAGACCCCCAGGGTCCGGACGTCCTTGGTGATGGCACACCAAATACCCTTCTGGTGGGCGCTGACCTAGAGGAATGGTACAGGGGGAAAGGAAATTACTTACCCATCCGGACCGTCATACTCATAGCCCACCATTTCCCACCCATGCCCTGACGCACATACACTCACCATCTGCACATGCAGGCCTCAGCCCCCCCCCATGTATCTTCCATTCACACCACTCAAAACAGGCATTGCCCATGCAGCATGCTCACAGTGTACTCACCTGTTGGTCTGGAAGACCGTACAGTTGCATGTACTGGGGGAGGACCCCATCCACTAGTTTCTCCAACTCCTCCGAAGTGAAGGCAGGGGCCCTTTCCACAGACACTGTAGCCATTGTTGCTTCCAGACACAGGTCACAGCAGCATTTGCAGTGTAGGTCCTCTCCTGTTGAAGGTCAGGTATCAAGTGAGTGAACAGACAGAAAATGGCGGTCACGTCTGCGGCGGTGCGTACCGTCACCGCCAGCGTACATCGTCATTGGCTCCTGGGCCCAATGTTAACCGATGCAGAATAGCGCTGCAGTCTTCGACCGCCCACTGCGACAGTGTACAACGCCAGCGCAGTTACCTCATATCCCCCTGTCCCACCTTACAGGTCAGGCAGCCGCCATTTCAGGAGGCCACATGGGATGGATGTTAACTGCGTCACACCTATCTAGGCCGGGAATATAGACAGATACCGGCACATTGCGGATTAATAATGTTTCTGCAAATAACAAATTGTGATACCTCAGTGTTGGATGACTCTCTGCTCACTGTTCTCCTACATAGGGCACGTCTGCTGGGGCAGGTGATGAGATGGTGGCATCCTCCGGTGTACAGACCCCTGGTGGACCTGTCGATAATGGAAGAAAGACACATCATAATCACATACAGACTTGATCGTGCAATAATCCTGGAACTGTGTGCCCAGTTGGAGCCAGACCTGATTTCAGCTATCCGCCATCCCACAGGAATCCCCCCTCTAGTGCAGGTTCTGTCTGTACTCCATTTCCTGGCCAGTGGGTCTTTTCAAACAACAGTGGCCATGGCATCAGGGATGTCCCAGCCAATGTTCTCTAACGTGTTGTCCAGGGTGTTATCTGCCCTGCTGAAACACATGTGCAGCTACATCATTTTCCCTCAGGTAGAGGATTAGCCCACAGTGAAAGGTGACTTCTATGGCCTGGGACATATTCCTAACATCGCTGGTGCCATTGATGGTACACATGTGGCATTTGTACCCCCCAGCAGGAATGAACAGGTGTACAGAAACCGGAAAGGCTACCATTCGATGAATGTGCAAATGGTGTGTTTGGCAGACCAGTACATCTCCCATGTGAATGCCAAGTATCCTGGCTCAGTGCATGACGCTTACATTTTGAGGAATAGCAGTATCTCTTATGTGATGGGGCAACTCCTGAGGCACTGTGTGTGGCTAATAGGTGAGGCCAACGTCCCAACACAGGTGTCTGGGTATGGGGTTGTCCCTAAGGGTTAGTGTGTGTCTAACAGTTGTCCCTCAACATTTGCAGGTGTCTCTGGTTACCCCAGCCTGTCATGGCTACTGACCCCAGTGAGGAATTCCAGGACAAGGGCAGAGGAACGCTACAATGAGGCACATGGGCGAACTAGGAGGGTGATCGAAGGCACCTTCGGCCTCCTGAAGGCCAGATTCCGGTGCCTCCATCTGACAGGTGGCTCCCTATACTACTCACCGAAGAAGGTGTGCCAGATAACCGTGGCCTGCTGTATGCTGCACAACCTGGCTTTGCGACACCAGGTGCCTTTTCTGCAGGAGGATGGGCCAGATGGTGGTCATGTGGCAGCTCTGGAGCCTGTGGACAGTGAAGAAGAGGAGGCAGAAGATGTTGACAACCGAAACAACATCATCATGCAATACGTCCAGTGAGACACAGGGAAGAAGATGTAACTGCTTCCCACATCTCATACTATTGTTGGAGCTAGCATAAGTCTGTCATTTTCACTCAGTGTATGGACCCTGACTTGTTACTTTGGCTTTCCATTTCACAGATCTGGGTCCCACTTTGTACCCTCTGCTATGTTTATTGCTGGCCTACAGCTGTGTTACATTGGTATGTGAACAAGTACATTGACATTACCATATTCCAGAGATTTTGCAATTACACATTTGTGAAAGCACAGACTGACTCCAGATTGTTTTGTGATTCAAGTGTTTTTATTTCTGTGCAAATAAGTGGAGGTGGTTGTAAAATGGGCTGCGGTGATGGTGGAGGAATGTCCAAGGCAGAGTCCAGTCTATTTGTTTCACAGGTGCATTGTCCAATGGGGCATAGGAAGTGGAGCAATGGCAGTTTAAGGTGGACAGGGTGTCAAAGTGGGACAGAGGGGTGACATTCAGGGGGGTCTTATTTCCTGGCGGGGGTCTTGGCAATGTTCTTTGTCTTGTTCCTGGATCTCATGGACCGTTTGCAGGGGGGTTCTCCATCTGCAGGGGGTGGGGTGCTGGTGGCATGTTGTTCCTGTGGTGGTGCCTCCTGTCCTCTAGCGCCGGCGGAGGTGGAGGGCTGTTCATTGTCCAGGCTAGTGTCAGGGGCCCGTTGGTGTGCCACTGTGTCCCTCCTGGTGTTGAGAAGGTCTGCCAGCACCCCTGCAATGGTGACCAGGGTGGTGCTGATGGATTTCAAGTCCTCCCTGATCCCCAGGTAGTGTTCTTCCTGCAGCCGCTGGGTCTCCTGAAACTTGGCCAGTACCGTGCCCATGGTCTTCTGGGAATGGTGGTAAGCTCCCATGATGTTGGAGAGTGCCTCGTGGAGTGTCGGTTCCCTGGGCCTTTCCTCCCCCTGCCGCACAGCAGTCCTCCCAGCTTCCCTGTTATCCTGTGCCTCTGTCCCCTGAACCGTGTGCCCACTGCCACTGCCCCCAGGTCCCTGATCGTCCTGTGTTAGTGGGGTTGCCTGGGTTCCCTGTAGTGGTGGACACACTGTTGATTGACGTGTCCTGGAGACAGAGGGATGGGCCCACTGGGTAGCTGCTGTGGTGGTGTTTCCTGAGGGGGGAGGTTCAGTGGTGGTTTGTGACTGTGGCAGGGGAACCGACTGTCCCAAGGTCCCTGATGTGCCGGGCTGGTCATCTTGATCCAGGCGTGCAGAGCTGCTGCCGTCACTGTGGGCCTCTTCTGTGGGGGAACTGGATATGTCTGGCACCTCCAGCCCTGTTGTTTTGTAAATGCATATTTATTGTATCTGTGTGTGCCATCTTGTGCAATGGGTGAGTTACCCTCTACTCCTGTGCTTGCATTATTGGCTTGGCCCTTGTGTGATTGGTGATTTTGGGGCATGAGTGAGTCTCTCTACTGGACATGCTTTGGTGATGGGTGGCCATGCATTGGTGTTACATGCAGGGCTTGGTTTTGGGATGTGTGGATTGTGTTAGTGGGGTATCTGTGGGTTGTTGGGGTGATGAGTGTGACGGTGGGAGTATGTCTTGGCATGCAGGTGGGGTGAGGGGATAAAGTAGTAAAGATTTGCCTTACCAGAGTCCAGTCCTCCTGCTACTCCTGCGAGGCCCTCAGGATGCATGATCGCCAAGACTTGCTCCTCCCATGTTGTTAGTTGTGGGGGAAGAGGTGGGGGTCCACCGCCAGTCCTCTGTACAGCAATCTGGTGTCTGGATACCACGGAACGTACCTTCCACCGTAGGCCGTTCCACCTCTTCCTGATGTCATCCCGTGTTCTTGGAAGCTGTTCCACTGCATTAACCCTGTCGATAATTCTGCGCCATAGCTCCATCTTCCTTGCAATGGATGTCTGCTGCACCTGTGATCCCAATAGCTGTGGCTCTACCCAGACGATTTCCTCCACCATGACCCTGAGCTCCTCCTCAGAGAACCTGGTGTGTCTTTGAGGTGCCATGATGTGGTGTGGGTGATGTGTGAGGTGCTGTCTGTTGTGATGTGTGAGGGGATGTGTTGGTGTGTGTTGTTTGAGGTGCGTGGATGTTGTTTGAGTGATGATGTTGTGTGTCTGTGGATGCTGGTGTTGTGTTAGGTAGTCTCTCTCTCTGGTCTTCTTTCACATTTTTGGTTGTAAGGGTTTGTGGGTGATGTGAGTGTGTGCTTTATATTGGATTGGGTGTGTGGGTGTGGTGTGTGTATGTGGATCAGGTGTGTGTATTTTGAATTGCCCAATGTGGTTGTGTTTTGTTCGTTTTTGTGTATTTTGAGCGCAGCGGTGTGTGCCGCCAATGGTTTACTGCGGTTGAAAGACTGCCGCGTTGATTCGTGGGTCGTGATACTGTGGGTGTATTCCTGTTGGCGTGACGGTGTAGGTTTTGTTATCGCCAGTTTATCACTGACCTTTGGTGTGGCGGACTTGTGTGGGTGTCTGTACTTTGGCGGATTCCGAGCTGTGGGTCGTAATACCTGTAGCGGAATTCCGCTGCTGCAACGGTATGTTGGGGATCTTCTGCACGGCGGAAAGAGGGATTTACCGCCAGGGTTGTAATGAGGGCCTTAATATGCATGTCAGTGCAGCTTTCTACATGAGTCATAAATCATCAACTTCTGCAGACTCTGGGTCACTAAAAGCATCACTAAATTTTATGCTCCAACAATGTCAAACAATATACTAAGGTGTAGGGCTGCAGGGAATAAGTGATATCTGTTTTTGGTTAAATGTATTAAAGACGGTAGCAGCACTTCATTGAGATGTGCAACCGTGAATTATGTGCAAATGAATATCAATTAAGACAGACAATTACATTGGACAAGTGCACAAGCATTGGACTTATTCAGGATCGCCTCTTTTAAACACTGCAGGTAACAATAATAATTTGTTTTTACATAACACATTGCCCTGAACTTTTACCGTTTCTAAGTGAAGTCAATAATTATTACCAACTTTAACAGTACTCAATTTGCCACACTTGGGAGAATACAAGGCTGAGTCTGTGTTGATGGGATTCAACCCACTAAGTTATCCAGTCAGCTAATTATTATGAATATGAAACAAACAAAGAAAACATGTTTGCCTTGTCCACGCAACAACTTAGATAGCTGTTACAACTTTGAAAAGGTTAGGTAACATTCAGTCAGAGGACAAGATAATAGTGAGTCTGAGCTATGCAGCAATTTATTTGAATAGTTTACTGCATTATTTAGCAAGCACAAAACATGTCATACTCTGGGAATTAGAACCATTCTTTGTGCACCTGCAGCAAAAGATCAAAGCATCACACAATACACAACACATATCTTGTAATTTTCTTTTTAATATCTAGTGTTCATGGGCAAAGCACAATGTTGCTTTTATGTCAGAGATTGATTAGAAATTGCTATTATTGCTCGACTTCAGCATCCAAAGTGTATGTGTAGAGAGATTTGGTACCCATTTTACATTTATAGAACCATTTAAAACATTAGAAAATACACCTTAACCTATTCTTATTTGCAATATCCATGCCTGGCAAAAACATACAAAACAATAAAGCACAGCATTTCCACTCTTAGCAGGAAACTGATTTCCTGTTCACTTTCCAAATTGATTGTAAGTGTCATGCTTCAATTGTTGTTGCGCCACTTCAGGAAGAGAATGTTGTTTTTGCTGAAGGTGGATATTTTGAGACGTGAAGCTTCTGTTGCTGGTCTGTATCAATGACTGTGAGAGTGTGCAAATGAAACGCCAGAAATCTGGCACATAGCAAAAATAAGGAATGTGGTTTGAAGAGCTCCCTTGCTGTAAACAGTTAAGGTTTTCAGTGATTTTGTAAATGAATAAGTGGTGTGGCCCAAAGTTTTTCTCACAAGTTCGAGGCCAGCACTATCTATTGTTGGGGGTGCCTAATACCACGGTAGATTCCATCTCATGCCTTTATCACCCAACTCCAGACACTCCCAGACGCTTTGTCTCACTCTTTCAGGTTCTTTTGCATTCTTTGTCACTGTTTTTCAATTTTTCTCTTCCAGCTTCTTTACCCCTTTTGTGTTTTTCTTTCTCTTGCTCTTGACAAAACTACTGAAAAGATGAAAAGGAAAGCCCTAGCTGACCAAATCGAAAACAGCTCCAACCACATCAAGGAACTCTTCACCATCATCAGAAAGTTCTCCAACCCCTCAGCCACTGAAAACATCATCACTCCTTCTCAGGAACTCTATGATTCCCTAGCAAACTTCTTCCACAATAAGATCTCCACCATCTACAGAAAATTTAAATGCCAACCCAACACCACTGACACCCTCAGCCTCCTCGCTCCCCAGAATATAACCCTGATGCAGTCTCCGACCACCTGCTTACTGCCTGGGACCAGCTCACCACACAGAACACCACAGCCATCATGAACTCAGTCCACTCTGGAACACCTACCGACCCCTGCACCAACTACACTTTCAACCACGGGAGCAAGATGATTAGCAGCAAACTCACCACCATCTTCTACTCATCCATAACCACAGCCTCTTTTGCCAAAGTATGGGAGCACACTGACTTCAACCTCTTCACAACAAACCTTCTGCTAACCCCAGCAAACTCAAGAACTACTGCCCCGTTTCCTGCCAAAGTCCTTGAGAAGGTCATCAACCACCAACTCATGCAACACCTGGAGATCAATGACCTTCTGGACCCCTCTCAATCCGGATTCTGCACCAACCACAGCACTGAACCTGTCCTGATTACTGCCACTGATTAAATCAGAACCTTCCTCAACTGGGAAGAAACGGCAGCCATGTTCCTCCTCCACTTCTCAGCAGCATTCAACCTCGTATCCCACCACACCCCCTTCACAAGAGGCTACGTCTCATCAGAATCTAAGGAACCACCTTCAAATGGATTGTTACCTTCTTCATCGGAAGAACCCAGAGAATCTGCCCACCACCTTTCACCTCAGAACCCAAGGACATCATCTGTGGCATCCCTTAAGGCTCGTTTCTCAGCCCCACACTGTTCAACATCTACATGACCCTCTAGGCCAACATCTTCAGATCCCACGGAATGAACATTATATCCTATGCAGACGACACCCAGCTGATCCTCTTTCAGAAGACCCTTCCACCACTAAGCTCTACTTCCAGGATGCACGACGGGCATCGCTGATAGGATGAAAATCAACTGCCTAAATTTCAATACAGACAAAATGGAAGTGTTGATCTTTGGGAACAACACCTCCCCATGGAACAACTCCTGGTGGCCTACAGAACTTGGACCAGCATCCACCCTGACAGACCACGCAAGCAGCCTTGCCATCATCCTGGACAACAAGCTAACCATTAAAATCCAGATCAACACTGTTTCTTCCGCATGTTTCCTATCTCTTTGCGTGCTCTGTAAGTTCTTCAAATGGCTCCCTGTCAACACCGGATGAACCATCACTTAAGCCCTAGTCACCAGCCAGCTGGACTACGGCAATGCCCTCTATGTAGGAATCACCACATACAAAGCCCTTCACAATCAGGGACCAACATACATCAACCACCTCCTGAACTTGCGCCAACCCTCCAGACTCTTGCGAAACGGCTCCCTTTCCCTCGCGTACACCCCTGCATCTGCCGGGGCAACAGTGGAGGACACGCTTTTTCCTACCTTTGGGTGAAATCCTCAGACAACGTCCCCCTTCACCTGCAGATCTCATTCTCTCTTCTGGAGCTCAGGAAAGGACACACTGATTGTTCCACTGAACTGAGTAGCTATGCTCTCAGAGCCTGGATACCCTTATGGGTGATTAACTGAGCTCTATAAATCCATTTGTTTGTTTGTTTGTTCTCTTGCTCTTCATAAAAGTATGATGAGGATAAATGAGTGTTGGTCCCCAAAATGAGTGCCAATGGGCCCAACCTGCAATCACCAGCTCAAATTAGGAACTGAAAGTATGTCAATTTAAGGTATTTGAAAGAAGAGTGGTTATCTGAGAAGAGAAGCTTAGAATCCTGAACTGAAACCAACCAATAAAACAACTGACACGAAGTTCCCCCAAACACTTGTGATTTGCCACCAAAGTTAAGGAAAGCAAATAAGAGTTAGTAACACTAAGGGCCATATGTACGAACACTTTTTCCTATAGACACAGAATGGGTAAAAATCTTTGCTACATCTGGCCCTAAATCCCTCTGTGAAGGTAGTCATACAGAATAGTGGTGTATCAGAAATGCCCAATTAACAGTTTCATTGATACAGAGGAATCTTGCATTACTGTGTTTAAAACAATTGTATTTACTAGCATACATTAGGTTCCCTGTGATTATTGTACAACCACTTGTGCATGTTAGTTCTTATGACCAACAGGTTGGTGAGTTATTTAAGGTTTGGCAGACAAGCCACTCCCCAACAAATGTGGCAGAGTACCCTGTCAGCCAAAACAATAATTGACCCACTCTACTTAGACCGTGATTACGAGTTGCTTATTATATCCTGATCTATGCGTAAACCGAATATTACTTATGGTTCAGAATTACGAGTTTAAATGCAACCAACAATTATTGGATACGTTAAATACCTCAATCTTCATTCAACTTTGACTGGTCAGACCTGTTGAAATTCAACAGTGGAAAAACATACGGTATTTAGTGTATCATGCGGATTCAGTGTGTCAAACACCAAAATCTGCATGTTGTTCTCCAATAACTTGTAATAGGTGTTATTTATTGAACACAAAAAAGTACCCAGAGTTATCATTAACTGTCAGGAGCGGTGTATAATGCCTAAATTTGTAATTAGGCCCTTAGAGTCAGACAAATAGTTATGTTTCCAAAACAGAAGAGCCCACACTGGCTCCTCTGGTGGAAACCTTCTGTGGTACCACAGACATCGACTTTCAATCTAATTTCCTGAGCCCATCTGTCCTAATAAGGCCTGATGTTCTGATACACTATTTTTCCTGTTTGAGGCCACTGGTTAAAAGGTGATCCAGCATTCGGCCCTATGTCTAAATCTGGGATCCAGTGAATTTTTCTTCTCTGATCCGAAGGGTGAGGAGACAATACATCAAATTATTCAAATTAATTACAGTGTAACTCAATGGTCACACATTTATTTCTAGAGACCAACTGATAGTTCAAAGGGCTTCAAAGGGCTTTATTCAGACTCAAAGTCAAATTTACATATGTGAGTCTCAAAATCATAGTATAAATGTACAGAATAACCAAAGAAGAATCAAAATGTAGCACAATATGAAATTTAACTAACATGTAATAGACCACTAATTCAATAGCGATAATGCAGAAAATAAGGAAAAACTATGGATGCATTAGGTTCCATTCCAGGTTTCCCTGTCTAAACATTTGATCTAAAATCCTAATTAGGCTAATATCTATTGATTTAGAAAAGTAGTCAGAACGACAGAACTTTCATAGAAGTTTCCATCAAGAGAAGTATGGCGGCATGAAGTCACATAGAATTTAATGTTTAAGAGATGTATCTAAGTAAGGTCCATTGTCAGCTAAAGGCAAAGGGAATCTGAAACTTATCACTAACTAAACCACACTTAAATCTTGATTGTTGCAAGGGTGATCTCATAGGCAAATACCTTTCCCAGTTCAAAAACATAATCACAAAACACAAGTTGCTAATTAACATTTGAGCCTTTTGAAGTTTCAGCGTCGACCTTTGTACATCCTTGCACTTTGGAATTTCACAAGAGTTCAAGCTGCCAGCTCAGGATACTCCTCTTGTCCTCGATAAGCATTCCTCCGGGATTTTCTTTTCATCCCAAACAATGAGCTCCCTATTAACTCAGTCTCAGATCCTGATGCCTGCAGCTTTAGAAAAACATTCAAAAAGCAAGCTTCATATCGGAGGTTAGAACACAAGAAAGATATATGGCTCTTCACTCTGGTCAAGCTCATTAAGCACAACTACAATTTCAGGTTATATAAATTCTATACTTCTCTTATGTCAAATCTGTAATGATTATAAAGAATAATATTTCTAAAATACTATAACATAAACATTCTTTAAAAATGATGATAAAATATGGCATACATGAAATATTGCAGTCACCTGTGCACTTTGCTCATATATCTCACCATGTACCACCTTTAAATGAAAACATTACTTATGTAAAGCAGAAAAAAAACACCGCTTCATTTCATGTTTTAAGAGATGTGATGTCACAACCAAGTTACGCTCTGTGAAAGGCCAATGGTCCTCAGCAGAGAAAAATAAAAATTACCCTACCTTCAGGGAGAAAGGTCCTGTGTTTCAGGGCCATTAGCTTTTTATTTTTCAAAAACAAACTCCTACTTTAGGAGTTTATTTTCAAAAAACAAAAAACGCTTTCCGAGGGTCCACACAAAGCATGTCAGGGCTTCTCTGAAGGCTCAGAGGTTTCCTCCAGGCAGGCCAAGATCTCTAAACATGGAAAGCTGTAGTCCACCGACGTAGTAGAGTAAATCTGCTTCCCTGGTGGAATAGAGTACAGCTTTTAAAACCCTAATTAACCCATACAGTCTATTTACTGATCCAGTAGAGACTAGAACTTAATCAATTTGCACTAAAACTCAAACACTCACTTTTGTCTGATGATTAGGAGCAAGGACTTTAAGCATTAAAGAGAAATAACTGCTTTAAACTTGGTAAATTTAGTATAGAAAGAAATTACAATGTTAAAGTGTAACCTTGTTTCAAATTAGATTCTGGGCATGTGCAGGATTGGCTGCATTTGTGTTACTATTGTTATCATCATCATTGAACAGCACTCAAGTACACTCTATACTGATGAAGCATTATGATAACATTTGCTATCCATAATGCCCTAAATATGCTGTCAGTCACATGATGTTAGTACAGGTGTACTACCTAGCCCTGTGGCCATGCTGGCCAGAAGAAAAAGTGCATCTAAACAGAAAAATATCCACCTAGATAAACATGTTGGAAATTTAACTATGCCTTAACTTATGCCTTAAGGCACCAAAATGTGCACATTTTGATGGATGAGGTAAGAAAATTGTGTGTAAATGTTTTGTTGAAACTAAAATGCAAGCAAAACATAAGGTGAGAGAATGCAGTAGAGAACTTAGGGGATACTGTGCCTTGATTCGAAAAATATTTTTAACAGAGAGCACCTCCTTAATATGAGACACATTTGATACACTAGATATTTAATTTGTGAATAGCAATATGGTTAATGAGCTCTCTTTCCTAGTTGCCCATACTTTTCCCAATTCCTCAATTGTGTAATAATGTGAATAGTAATCCCCATGAACTCTCCTCAAATACTACAATGGACCATAACACAGATGTTGTAACAACAGCACTAGAGTAAAGAATGTAATCTGTACACAACCAACTGGTATAGGTAGGGAGCCAGTGAAGGTGGATCAATGCCAAGAAGACGTAGGAGTTAATTTAGTCTTTGGCAGGTAGTGCTTAAGTCTAGCAGGTCAGTGGAGGTTCTAGACTCCACTTCCCTAGTGGACAACCACCTGCCATAAATAAAGATCTCTGTCTAACAGGCAATGGATCTCTAGGACTTCAGTGCATATTATAGTGTGGTGAATTTGTCGAAGGCACAGTTTAATGCCCAGTGGGTACCATCTTTCTTTGGCCCCACTCCACGTTATTTTTTGTTTTTCAAAGTGGAGTTTATTAAAGAAAGCCAAAGAAGTTACTGACACTCCCAATTTAGGGAGTTTTGTGACTTTACATCAAGGTCAGTGATTGTTTTTCTTTGCCTGGAACCGCCATGAGTCGCATCGCAGTCCTGGCTAGGTAAATACAATGATGGTTACCCCACCGTATATATAGAAGAGTGACTACTACAATGGCCTTGTTCTCCAGTGGGCATGAATCCCCGAGTCAAAGATTACTATTGGCATAGCTGATTGTGGCTCTACAGATGTAATGAATAACATCTTCCAATCCCTCAAATGGTTGTATGACACAATATTAACAACAACAATATTGAACTATAGTGATATTGCCAAAAATAGGAGAGTAGAGTAGTGCTTTTGGGCCTGAGGCTTATGGTATTTGAATGCTGAGGAGTAAAAGAATGACCAGGAATCGCAGTTATGAAAGAGGGGAGGGAGAGAGTGTTTAATTACAACAGCTATTTGATATGGAGCTGTAGCTGTGAACAGAGATATGTGAATGAGGGGGACACAGTTGTGGATTATGTACCCTGAGATTCTTTAAATGATAAACGGTCTTGCGGTCGATTGCTGCATGTATAACATTATTTTCGTAGAGTTGGGCAACATAAGTATATCGTTAAGTTGAGAAATTGAGTTTGGAAGTAACTGTGCTGATGTATCTCGTAGTGTAAAGCCTCTGATATAGGGTACAGGAGCGGGTTATTGATCGTCTATTTATATGGGTATAAGATACAAGTGCAGCTTTTGACAGCACATTTATAAGGGACTTGTTTTAGGACATGCTTGAATGTATACAGATGTCCCTCATCTGTCTTGTGAAATAGACCAGGTATGGCACTGGTGATTACTAGGGATTTCATTTATGATATGTTGGAGCAACATAAATTTCTCTCTCTGTCTCAAGACCATTGGAATTTACACTGGTGCATGGCAATGGTGAAGACTCTTGTGCAGGGTTGGATTTAGGATATGCTAGATTTACATTGATATTCTTCTGATATTCTCCTGTCTACTCACTTGAAATGAGCAACAGCGATTCCATCTTGACTTAGTGAAATCATTGGGGTGAACAGCCAAAGAGGGACTTCCAAGTAATTGGGTATCTGTGCTGATATGGTACTTGGAACATGAGGATGATAATATGCATGGCTATCATTAAATCTGAATGGGATCATAATGTTGGTTGATGAGATAGAGAATATGATTGTCACCCTTTTGTAATATGAATGTGGGAGGTTGGGGTTTGAAAATACATGCAGACAGTAAAAATGGGTTGGTTTCAATAAAATTGCATCGTTTTATTGAATGTTCACTTTTTCCAAGACCTAACAATGGTCTCTGAGGCACCTCAATAAGACTCCCATTGTTCAACACAGTGAGTTTTCAAAGAAGGAGCAGGCTGTGCTGTATTTTGGATCCCACACTGGTGATAGGGGGACCATGATCCATGCTTTGAAGGTACATATTATTCATGTTCTGGGAAGGTACATATTATTCATTTTCTCAACTATGCTCCTTTCTTCTTTACGGGATGTAGCGTGGTCTTTCAATCTAGTTGGTGACATTGGATCACCACCTAATATGTAAATGCTATTGCTCTGCATGACATAATTTGGGCCCTAGAGATATGAGATAGATCAGATCCTGTGGGGTTTATTTTTGATAAATGAATTGTGTAACCAAAAATCATGCCCATTGGGGATTCTCACGTGGGGTAACACGGTCATGCAGGATGTTCAGTAGTTCCTGGCAAGAAGTTATTGGCAGCTGGGTAGGTTGATATACCATGGAATAATAAAAACATTATAAAAAAATGAATTAGATGATTGATAGTTATTGTAGATCCAGTACATGATTATGTGGTTCAGATTCTCTGTTTCAACTCACATGAATGTGACAAATGTTTTATGCCCAAAAGACATGGCTTTCACAAATTGCAGTATCCTTTGTGTAGAAAGAAAAGAGCTGTTTTAATTTGTCTATGTTTGCTTTTATGGGGATTCTCAATTGTGATTATTTGTACATTGTGTTTTGTAGCCCTGAAGAAGTCCCTAAATGGGATGAAACACGCTTGCTACTGGGAAAGGAAGAATATTTTAATTGCAAGAAGAATATGAACAAGGGATGATTTTTAAAATAAACAATTTGAGGAGTCTTCACTTCATGTGGCAGAATTTGGACTTTATTTATGTAGTGACACTTGGAGATTGTGACTAGGCCAAACTGAATTTAAGTGGCGATATTTACTACACATGTGTGTTGACATATATTGGTGCCTGGACATTAATTCCTTTTCAATTGATGCATGGGCTTAACGTCATTGAAGGAGGGCTGACCTTCCAGTTCAGTGCACAAGGAAAGTTCAGATATGGTCCTACTGTCCAACACCAGAAATCCCCAGTCCTCTTGTAAATCATTTGTTGTACTAATATCGCCAGAAATATTGATTAGAAAAATATAATGACCCTATATTTAAACAAAAAAAACACAACTATTGGTTATTAAAATATCTAAAAAAACAAAATATACAATATATCATCATGCCAATAAATGTATGCAAAATGACCAAAATATTGAAAACAACACTATCAACTTTATCAATATCTAAAATATATTTTTAAATGTAACTTTAATTTAGTAATAATAAATATCTACTTTAAAAAAATCCAGAAATTAACAAAACACAATTTGAAAAATATAAATTCATATATTTAACATATGAACACAAATCAAAATAATAACAATTACTTTTACAGTACTAGCTACTCACACTAAAATTGGATAAACATACACCATTAAAAATATATTTCATATAAAAATACATCATTAAACCAATAAAAAAGATTGACAAATCATTCCATAATATAACATTATATTCAAAACATAAGAAATATTCTTTATAAATACATGCATAAACTCTAATTAGCATCCACCAAATTAGGAATAAACTGACCAACAAATTTCAAACACCCCACAAACCAACCAATAAAATGTAACTTTAAGCAAAGTAACAACTATGCATATACAATTAACACCAAAAAAGAGCACAAAAAACAGCTAAAAGTTGCATCAAAAATGCCAAATCTACACATAATCTACAAATCTATGCCAAATCTAGACAAAAGAGAAATTCTCCTCCAGAGAGAAAAATGAGAATATACTTACAATCCACTTCAAAATGAATCTTATATAAGCACACTGATTTTAACTTTTAACTCAAAGCCACCACTAAAATTTTCCTTTTCTCTTTATATCTCCAAACTGCAGTTAACATCAAAAGCTCCAACACCAAAATACCAACATGGAAAATAGAAAGACCACCTTTCCTGTCTACAAACTGGACAAATAAACGTTTAGTGTAAGTATAGGTAATAAAATCTTAAACAAAAATCTTGTAAACACTAAAAATATAATGAACACAAATATAGCCCTAAAACTAAACCAAATCGTTTTATATTTCTAACAGCCACAAAGTCAGTACATGTCCCTCACCTCAAGCAAAAAAACTACACATAAAGACAAACAAGTATCTAAGCATAAAATATAAGAAAATAATTATTTTACAACCACATTATAAATATTTAACTTTAATATGTGCAGTTATAATGGCTGATAGAGCCAGATACATCAACTCCTAAAAAGGAAAACAGTTATTGTCATTCATGGGATAATGTGCAACCAAGAGAGAACAAGCACAGAAAATATACATTGAAACACACTATACTAATGCTGTTTATTGAAGGTATACTACTAGAACTGATCTTGTAATTGATATTAGAGAGCAAAATCACCCCCAAAATGTGACAGAAATAGAAGGGAGAAATCTTTTGAAATACCTTAGAGAAGCAAGCACTAGTTCCCAAGAATCTCCACGAATGCTAGCCTTGGTAATATGCACATTACGAGCATGTGCAGAATGGTATTATTGTCAAAGCTGGTCTTCAGTGTTTCTGGTTCTGTGAGAGCATAGTGATGGCAATTATAGTTGAGGTTTGACAATGGAAAGATTGTGTGATGAAAAGTCAAGATCCGTTATGCCAAGAGGATTCAGTAAGATACAAGGAAAGTATATGACTTTCAAAAAAATTATGTTTTTTTATTTTAAACTCTACTAAACACACCCATGAAGTATCAACTCTACTAAAGACATCCATGAAGTGTTTGTAGTTACATATGTTTTTGGGAAAAAGTGTTCAAGTGTTTCTTCTTGTGGGGCACACAGGAAGGTAGAACCATTTAAACCTCAATGCACCAGTAAATCTGCATATGAGACAAGCATATCCAAAACATCTCCGAAGAAGGTACTATGTGTAATACTTTTCCGTGACAGGATAACTTCCATATATGTTTGTCATTACTCCAACTTAACAGCTTGTATCCCATGGTGTGGGTAAGATTTAAATGGTATGTGCCTTAAAGACATATATCTGTGATGTTGAAAGTAACAAGTATGGAGACAGATAAATAGAATATTACAGTTGACAAGTATGATGTTATTGTGATTTTGGTGCAAGCATTCATTTGTTTATGACAATAACCAAAGTAATAATTGTGTATGTGATCAATTTGTGTCATACCAGTGTGTCCCCATCAATGCCTGCCACAGATGTTTTCAAGACATATGCATGTCACAAGTATTTTTTTTAATTACTGTGACATGTATATGACTGCAGTGATCCAGAGCTCATGTACAATGACAAACAACGTACACAACTCATGCAGAATGCTTACCTTCGAGTCTGGTGATGGCAGGCCATGTGTCCTCTGTGGTCCAGTGGCAGCCGTGAGGGCAGGTCTTGTCCAGTCGAAAATGGAAGTGGAAATGGGGAAAAGGGTGGGGTTTTACCTCATTTCCCTTCAAATCCGCCAACTCAGGTGTGCGGTAACACCACCACAGTTGTCTTGACGGGAAGGCACATCGTAATCTGCTCAGTGGGAAGGGTGGCTGGATTCCTGCAGCCAGCCACCATTTCAAATGGCGCTGTCAACGCGGGTGAGGATTCATGGTGGAGTGGCGGGACTCGAGCTGTCTTTCATCAATGGTCCCGTCAACATCCAAATTAGGCAGGGAGACCACCAAAGTGACCGACGGGTTTTCTGATAGAAAATCGATGGCAAGACTGTTAACACCAAAATCTAAATCAGGTCCTAAATCACTTTATTATTTGGGCGGGTGGAGGTACAGAGTGCAAAGTGTTGCGTGCAAGGTGCGTGAGGTCGTTTTTTTACATTTGTGTCAGAGTGCTATGGTAACCCTAAAAGTTGTGACTAAAGAGCACTATCTTGAGAAGACGTTGGACTCGTGCTCAAAGTTGAGTATCAGAATTAATTTTTATATAAATTGAACTGATTTAGAAAAGAACACAGAATTTGTCAAATGGGTTTATGTCTAATAGGTTATGAGGGACTGGAGATTAATTAAATGTGCTACTTTAAACCAGAGATTACGTTTATGGTAGAATTCCTCCAGTGAAGATTTATGTTTCACAGAAGGGTAACTGTCTAATAGGGTGGCTGCTTCAGAAAGATTTGGGGGTAGTTCTTGACCGCCAGCATGAACACACCAGTTGTTTCCACCGTGTTCATAATGACCACCTTATAAATAAAGGATACCACTTCATGATCCAGCTGGGAGAACACCTTTAGAGGTATTCAGGAGTGCACCAACGCAGTTGTGCGTCAAATATTTTACCGCCGGCTAACGCCATTTCAACGCACCATGCGGGCGCCTTGTTTAAGGAATGACGTTAGCCGGCGCTGCGGACTGGTCTGAGTAAAAAAAAATGACACACACCAGGCAGCGCCGTCGTAGGGGACAATGGGGGTTGTGTGTCAAAAAATGGTGCACGTCAGGTCTGAGGCAAAAATCAGGCCTCAAACCGGACTTGGGCCATTTTTTTTTACGCACAACCCCCATTGACATGACTCCTGTCTTAGCAAAGACAGGAGTCATGCCCCCTTACCCAATGGCCATGCCCAGGGGACTTTGTGCCCTGGGCATGGTCATTGGACACAGTGGCATGTAGGGGGGCCCAAATTAGGCCCCCTTATGCCACTTAAAAAAAACTTTAAAAAATACTTACCTGAACTTACCTTTACTTACCTGGGATGGGTCTCCCCATCCATGGGTGTCCTCCAGGGGTGGGCGAGGGCGGCAGGGGGTGTCCCTGGGGGCAGGGGAGGGCACCTCTGGACTCCTTCCGAGCCCACAGATCCCTTAACGCCTGCCTTGACCCAGGAGTTAAAAAAGGCGCACATCAGGCTGTGCGCCGTTTTTTGAGGACCACACCCTCCTGTGCGTCAAAATGACGCTGGGGTATAAATAAGGCACACAGGCCTTAAAGTCATTTTTTGGAAGGGAACGCCTGCCTTGCATATCATTAATGCAGGGCAGTTTCCCGCTTCCAAAAAATGACACACACAGTGGAATTCTGACGTCGGGCGTCAAAGTTTAAATATGGGGCAAGGTTTGCGCCGAATGTGCGTCAAAATGTTTGACGCACATTCGGCGCAAACAGAGTATAAATATGCCCCTTTAAGTATAAGTACAGAGGCTGTAGCCCCTTGTTTTTGGAGCACTTTTGAACCTGTGACCAAATCTCTGCCAGAGGGACTGCAGCACTGTACAAGGGACTCATCTGGACTGATTCTCTGTTGTTGCCCGTCTGTCTGTTATTCTCTGAATCTGGTCTAATTGGACGTGGCTGAGGGACTGCTAGGAGGAACCGCCATTACCTGGATGTATGGACTGGGCTTCTGTTTACTCCTTGCTCTGTGCCCCCAACGTGTTCTCCTGGGACTAGCGGGTGCCCCGGCACTGGCCATGGAATTCTGAGATTGGTCCTTGCACCCAAGTGCATGGTGTGCGCTGGACTTTTCTCTCATTAACAATCTGTTGTGAGCGATGCATCATTATTCATTCTCTGCCCAAGAACGAAGTGCATGGGGACCACTTGTGCCTTGTTGTGGATAGGTTGACCCTGTACTTTCCACCACTAGTAGCATAGTGAGTGCTGCTGATGTTCTGGCCCCAGGAAGAGTGCATGCTGAGTGCTCATTGTGCCTCCCTTCCCAAAGGACAGGCACCTTCTTGTGCCTTGGTCATCTTCCCCCCCAAAAGATACCACTGTACCTCAGATCCGCCTTTATCTGGGTGACAATGACCAAGGTGAGGACATCCCGCAACCTCCTGTAATTTCTCCCCAGGATCGACATCACACCAGGACAACCCTATGAGGCCCCAAAGGATGAGACCGCAGCCCAGGCAGCCCACCTGCTACATGCTGCATCCCCTCAGGTACTGCTGGCGAGAGCCGGATTGTGCACCCACTGGTGCCCACCCCCTGTGAGTTACTGTGTGTGGTGAACTATGCGAACAGCCCACAGTATTCAGCCCCATGTTCACATGAGAAGGGCTGAGTGCTGAAGCCTTCTATCGAAACTACTCAGAATTTCCGGACTCTCCACAGCTGCAACGGAGACAGCCGGTGTGTCACTGACAAGGCTTCCATAATCCCCATGGACGGAGCACCCATCACATTAATTTCACCCTGGGTGACTGGCAGGCAGGAGAGAGCTCATGAGCCCCATGTGCATCCTGAGTTTGGGACCTATCTGCAAGAAAACCTTCTGGGGACTTGGGAACACTGTTTTTCTTTCCGCCCCATTGTGAAGGGACCCGACTGCCTATCTCTGACCAGGATCACTGCACTTTCCAAGAACTTACCGTAATTACCTTAATAGGCAAACAGATGCTGCTATGCATTATGTGTTTACTGGTGATGTTTGGGGTGATTCGTGTGTATAACCAACTGCTACATTTCATGTCCTGAGGTTTGCTAGTCTACGCCTTTCGATTCCTACCCTGTCAAATGCTTTACACATGACCTCTGGGGATAAGTCTGACTGCACTGTGCCAAGTTACCGGAGTAAGCACAGGTTATCTTTGGTGTGTAATTTACGCACCCTGGTGGGTTCTGCTTGGCTTAGGTGCATAACCTAGCCAACCAGAAACCCCATTTCTAACAGTATACGACTCATAGAGATGAGTTACCTATTTGGAGATTTTCGTTTTATAGGGCCAGATGGACAAAGCTTTTTGCACGTCGCATGCAGCAAATTTCGCTGTTTGCAATGTGCAAAAAGCACTTTGCAATGCACAAACCTCGTTTTGCTATTCGGTAACCTGGTTACCGAATCGCAAAACGGGTTTTGATTCGCAATTAGGAAGGGGTGTTCCCTTTCTAATTGTGGGTCGCAGTGCAATGCAGGATTGCTTTGTGACCGTGAACGTGGTCGCAAACCAATCGCAGTTTGCACCCATGGGACCCCTTCCACGCTGAGAATGGCACTGCAAACATTTTTTCAGAGCAGGCAGTGGTCCTATGGAAACGTTTTATTTTACGTTTTTGTAATGCATCTCGTTTTCCTTTAAGGAAAACGAGCTGCATTACAAAAAAAAAAAACTGCTTTATTAAAAAGCAGTCACCGACATGGTGGTCTGCTGTCCGCAGCAGGCCACCTTCCCTGTGAGGGCGGCCATTCGCAAAGGGATCGCAAATTGCGACCCACCTCATGAATATTCATGAGGTGGGCCTTTGCGACCCCCTTGCGATTCGCAGATGGTGTCAGGGACATCATCCATTCCGAATTGCGAGTCGCTCTGACTCGCAATTTGTGGGTCACAGTTTGGAATGTTCCTGCATCTGGCCCTTAGTGACTTGGGGCCAGATGTACAAAGCAGTTTGCATGTCGCAAACAGCGAATTTAGGCTGTTTGCAATGTGCAAAAAGCACTTTGCAATGCACAAACCTCGTTTTGCGATTCAGTAACCTGGTTACCGAATCGCAAAACAGGTTTGCGAGTCGCAATAAGGAAGGGGTGGACCCTTCCTAATTGCGAGTCGCAGTGCAATGCAGGATTACTTTGTGACCGCGAACGTGGTTGCAAACCAATCGCAGTTTGCACCCTTTTGAAATGGGTGGTAACCCATTCGCAAAAGGGAAGGGTTCCCTATGGGGCCCCTTCCCCGTTGTGAATGGCACTGCAAACATTTTTTCAGAGCAGGCAGTGGTCCTATGGACCACTGCCTGCTCTGAAAAAATGAAACGAAAACGTTTCATTTTTCGTTTTTGTAATGCATCTCGTTTTCCTTTAAAGAAACGGGCTGCATTACAAAAAAAACTGCTTTATTAAAAAGCAGTCACAGACATGGTGGTCTGCTGTCCGCAGCAGACCAGCATCCCTGTGAGGGCCGCCATTCGCAAGGGGGTAGCAAATTGGGACCCATCTCATGATTATTCAGGAGGTGAGCCTTTGCGACCCCCTTGCGAGTCGCAGATGGTGTCAGGGACACCATCCAACATTCCGAATTGCAACTCGCAAATTGCGAGTCGTTCTGACTCGCAATTTGCGGGTCGCAATTCAGAATGTTCCTACATCTGGCTCTTGACCCCTTACTTTCTTCAAACGTACCTTTATTAATTGAGGAATAGACCAATACCTTATCATCCTAGAAGCAGAATTTCTATTATCAACGTTCTTTGCATACAAAGTGATAAAGTTTAAAATCAGATTCAGATATTAATTAGCATTATGTCAGATCAATAACCACTTAATGCTACTTTGCAAAGTCATAATTCAATCACATGCCAACATGTTATTGACGCTATTTTGTATGATGTCACCTGTGAGTTGAAGCCTCAAATCCTTGAGGGACAAAAGATGCTTTTTCTTTCTCAGCTCACACTGCAGAAAAAATGGCAGGGAACTTGCAGGTCGATACAGTAATATATATAGCAGCGCTTGGCATACCACATTATTGATGATCGTTTCAAAGTAGCGGTGCTCCAGAGGGATGTAAAGTTTAAAAAGGGCAGGAAAGGATCTGTTTTTTTGTCTTAGTAACATCCAACCATGCACTATATTGATTCACTGTAGATGTGGAGCTAGGATCAGGTTGCTATTTCCAGGTGTCCTACATGGGCAAAAGCCTTATACATTCACCTCTGCTGCTGCCTCCATGTGGCCATTAGAAAGAATATGGTTATGATTTAGATCTTGGCAGAGGGGAAACTCTGTCACAAACATGACGGATATCCCTTCCGCCTTATTAAGAGAAGGCAGACGGGATAACTGTCACGTTTGTCACTGAGTATTCCCCTCCTCCAAGACCTAAATCAGGCCCCACAGGTCGGCTTACACTATCACAATAGTTACGGTTATCTCGGCTGCCGAAAAATAAATCCCATAGGAAAAAATTGAATTTATATTTCAGCAGATGGGATATCCGTCACCGTTGTCATGGAGTAACCCGTGCACCGAAATCTAAATCAGGCCCTACAGCAGTAATGCAGTCATGCTGCTCAGTGAAATCATGCCAAAGCTGGGGATATCAAATGAAATTCTCAATTCCAAGCACATAATTGAATTCAATGCATGTTGTTATGCAGGCAACCAATGACATTAGTGTATACTTGCACTTCTTGTTTTGATTCACCACGTGTGAATGTGCACGTGCAAATAGAGCATTTGGATTTGTATCAACTTGCAAATGGTGTACTTTTATAAGTGAGTGGTTGCCCCACAGCAGAGATGTTTTGAAAAGTAGGTGAAAACGCGCAGACTCGTGGCGTTCATACGCCATTTGCAGGACACAGTCTCACTGAGGATACAGTTAGCGATATTCTTCTGTCAGGGTCAGTGTTAATGAAAGGGCGAGGAGTCATCCTTCCCTCCACCCCCAGATTTCTGGGGCTATGAGCCTGGAGGTGTTTCTTTAGGTGGAAAAAATATTTTCTTTCTGGATTTTAAAGTGCAAGTGCATGTTTGTAAAGTATTAACAAATGCATAGAAAAAAATCCTATTTAACACTTAACGCTTGTGAAAATGTGTACTCGTGATAACTCCAAGAAAGTGGTGTACTAATGTTTGCATGAATATGTATATGTTGTATATGTAGAGCACGGACCTAGCCTGAAGTGGCAGAGCGCTGTACAGGGTCAAAAGCAAAGATAAAGCCAAGTATGATTGGAAGGGTAACTGTTTTCTTAAAGTGAAAGAGCACTGTTACTGTGCATTGATATGCATCAATTGTTTCATAAACCTATGGCAAATGTCGAAGGACCCCTACACACAGGACTGCATTTCTTATTCTTTAAAAATAAATGGGCGATACTAAAGGCCTTATTTAGAGTTTGACGGACAGGTTACTCTGTCACAACGTGACAGATGTCCCACCCATCTCAATACATGTGCCATAGTATATAATGCACTTATAATAAGGCAGACCGGATATCAGTCATGTGTGAGGGAGAAACACATCTCCCAAACTCTAAATCAGGCCCTAAGCCTTCAACGATTTAAGGAGTATCGCTCAGCAAAACCTATTTTTCGTCCAACAGTTTTCATGCCAAATAAGCTTTTCCGCTAAAATGTTCCCGATTTCAAATTTTACAGTGTATTTTAGATCGCATAGGATATATACATCACATAATTCTGCCGGCAAATCTGCAGTTTTCCCACTGCCATTTATTTAAACCCTCCCCAGGGCCAGCATCACCTCTCTGGTAAAATATCATATGGTAAGGCACTAATATTTAGATGAGAAATTTACCAGAGGTTCGGTAAGAAGCTTAATATTCCTTGGAAGACAGAGAAAAGTGGTTAACCTGTATGGAAAACATATAAAAAGGTGAATTTGCAGCACTGAGGATTTTTTCCAATTATTGGGTTCTGAGGTACGTGGTAATTACTCCCTATCTCCTTTGCTAGATTCGTTTGGCATGCGATCAGGTTAGCATTTAGGGCAAGCTTGATCAGGCTGGTGAGGTTACATCTTTAAGCCATGTTTCAGGGACTGACAGTCAGTCTAGGGTAGTATTAGGAACAAGTCATGAATGTAGTGTGTGGTTCTTCCTAGGCAAAGCCATTATGAGCCATTTCTGTACTTAGTCGCCCAAGTTGTAGAAAATGCTTGTCCCACTGCGCAGATCCAGGAACATACAACCTCAGAAAGCACAAACCTAGAGTCAGTTTTCAGCTGACACTCGGAAAATTTGCAATCATCTCTCTCAGACCAAACCAGAGTCTAAAACCTTCAGCTGTTCAAGAAAGAGCTGCAAACAATAATCTTAAGTAAGTGCCTCTGAAAGGTATGCCTGATGGTAGATTCTTAAACTGTACTGTAACAGCTGGAAATCAAGAAGCCAACATAATCTTGAGATTCTATGAGAGATTAGCACTCAAAGATATCTGTTCTCAAACATTAGATGTTCTTTTAATTTATGTGTCAGTATCAGTTTACACCAGATTAATTGTTTGGTCTGGCACAACAGGGGAGGTGTCTGAAAGGCCTATTGTTAACAATTCTTAGCTCTACCAAAAGCAGTATATCTCACTCTGATGCTATAAAGCTTATGCATTCTACCTTTTGGAAAATGTCTGTATTAGAATGACGAAGGGGACATTTTAAAGCAGAAAAATACAGTCAATCATCACTCTGAATGTTACATGCAGGTCCATATTTACTGCAAACTGATCCTTGTTTGCTATTTTCCCTCAACACTGACAAACCTGATAGGTCTTGTTTTAATGTGCTAAATAACATTTGTAGATACAGCAGTATTTGAGTGTGTGTGTGTGTTTGCCTCTCTTAGCACATTAATGCTAGACGTTTTGGTTTTGCCAATGCTTGTTAGCTCAGGTGTGCTAGCCCAGGTCCAACTACACGCCTGAAAGGCTTGCTGCAGATAGATGAGAAATTCTTCAGTTTGAACAAGGTGAATGTAATCGGCTCCACCTTGCTGTTTTGTGTTCTTTAGTTTTTCAAGCAAGACCACTAATATCTGCCAGATGGTAGGGCCCTTTGAAGTTCTTCACACATCTAAATCTGTATATACAATGGGCAGCAGAAAGCCAACATCCAGGACTGAAGCAATAACCATGGCATCGCCAACATTCCTGGTTCTTCCTGGTTCTTGAATTGAAGAGTCTACGGAAACTGACCGAAATAACCAAAGAAACTGCAGAATGGGGAAGGGGCGGAGGTTGGGTGACTGGGAAAAAGGGGAAGAAGAATGAAAATTTAAGTAAGATTGTGGAAAATTAGCACATTCATCACAATATCTAACAATTCCCTAGATCTCTAAATGACTAACTATTTAATGGATGAAGATTCCTTTGGTTCGGAGAGATTTGGTTTGGATAATGCATTTCTTCAATAAGGCCATGACAAATGTTATTATTACCAATCTCAATAATGCTCAATGTGTTTATCTCTCAAGGATGAACGACTGGGTTGGCCTCACAAGGATTTAAACCTGTGTGTTGTAGCTCTTTGAAGAGTGGTTATAACACACAGCGATCTTAGCTAATGAGCCTATAGCTTTGGCATTAATGGCACAATGATAAACATATGGGCATGTTTGGTATTGCTGGGTTATTTTAACTGACCATGTACCAATTTTATACTCACTTCTTGACCTTCATGAACTAGTTCGGAGCTGTTTTAGCAATAGATTGTGGGGCATTGTTGAAAAAGACGTTGGCCTCTATGCTAGGTGTTGGGTGTGTTGTGTGAGGTTTGGAGCGGTATTCTAGGCATGGTGTGGTGGTGTAGTTGTGTTCAAACATGCAGTGCTGTGGGGGAACTGGAAATAAATGCAGTTGTACAAGCGGATACTTATCATTAAATATTAGCCACCATTGATGCGGATCAATGGGTCCACACCCAATATACCACATGGGTCTACCCTGGAGCTGGGAAGGGCCACACTACTGAGAACTGTTAAGTGATAACAAAGAAGTATATTCAGGCCACCCAGGTCACATAGAAGCCCAACCCAAGGCACAGTTAGGCCATAATTAAATACTATATGAAGTTTGCATAAAAATCCAGGCCTGGTCAAGTTTACGCACAATACTAAACGGAGGAATATCTAACAGTGGAAGAGATTCGACCATTCCTACAATTTACCATCAAGTAAGCACTGTGAATATCGTTTAGAAGCTGCCGAGAGTTAATCAAAAGAACTGTGATTATATATTCAGTTGTGTATGGGTTTTGAGGAACACGAGGAAAAAGTGAAATCTCTCCCACTGGTTGGGTTGCCATTAAAGAAACCGAAGAAAGAGGGTAAAATTGATGATTCTACGTAAGGTATTAATTTAAGTTACTTAACAAGAGAGGAGACTGAGGGAATAGACAGTCAAGGAAGGACATAAGAGAGAGAAAGAGGGTGGGTTTTGGGTGGGTTTTGGCCTTAGTTCTAGGACGCAGGCCCAAACAGTGAACACACCACTGGAAGGCACCCTTAATCAATCAAACCTTTACATGCTCAGGCTGAATGCCATGGAAGGGAAGGTTAAGTAGGTAAAGGAAGGAGAGCAGCAGAGGGCAATGGAGGGTCAAAAGGCGAAGTGGAAATCTTGAATTACACTGGAGGTAGAACTTAGGGAGCCTATTTACAAGCCCGTAGAGCCACTTTGCGCCGCTAGCTTCATGAACCTGGCATAGGGGACGTGGACTGTGGCCCAAACATCATTTGTCTGACCCTCTTTGGAGTTGTACTCGATGTATGACCCAATCTCAGGCCTATGATGCCCTCTTTGGTCAGGTCACTAACACTGCACTGGCACACTCTTTTAAATTGTAAATGAATGACAACCAATATTCTGGGAAAGTGACGTGCCCATAACATTGTATCACACAACAGCAATTCATCATCAATATCCCACCTACAAATCTAAGTGACACCCTCACATTGTTCACATGCCATGGCCTATGTGATATAAAAGATCATTTGTATGGATCTGTCATGAAACTGAATCTCACCTTCTCCGCTAAACCTATGTTATGGAGTTCCACATAGCACCGACATTTCAAGATAATGTAAGGTAAATAGGATGCAAAAGAATCAGTGTGAGAAACATTCAAAGGTCACAATGAAAGGAATCCCTGCAGAATAGGAATATCTCTACCAGGGGGACCCCTGGAAGACCGGTGCCCTGGGCAACATACCACTTTGCACATCCCTCAAAACCACTATCTGCACAGGAACTGTGGCTTGATGTATATCAGAAACAACCAATAGTATGGCCAAGTGTCATGCATATGAGAGAAATGTTTGAGTGTAAGTCATGAAAGCAAATACAGCAGTAACAGCATGGGTCACACATTTAGTTAAAGTAGGTGTAAGGTACACACATGAAAATGGACACGTCCATTAAAATTTATATAAACGTATGACAATTGAACACCCTCCATGTGGGGACAAACAAATCTCTAGCTTGCACACAATAAACAAATGTCCAACCTACATCATAGGGAGAAAGGGAATGCAATTGATGTTGACATTCGCCAAGCCAAGATGAAATACTAACCATATGAAATGCCACCCAATGCAGTGTCAGCCCCAATACGATTAGATCCCACATATCAATCCATTGTACATTGACTCCAGCACTGGATCCAAGGTCAGATCATACCAATCACATCAAATGAATCATCAATCAGGGTGAAACAAATACAACTGTGGTTATACATCCCAAAGTATCCACTAACATCAAAACTGTAGAAAAGTAATGACAGGACTAATGTGTAGGAAAACTAGTAACCTCTTTTTTATTTTTAACAAATAACCACATGTAGATAAGGCCAATGGCCAGTCCAATAATAATACAGGTGGTCCAGCATACTGCTGTGCCACTTTACGTGCCTCTCAGAACACTGCCATGGGACCCTCACCATAAAGGGTATCTAGTGGGCAGTCCAGGGACCTCAATGATGTCCTTTGGGAGGAGGAGTGTCGGTTTTAGGGATGAGTGGATTTGGTTTGGGGAGGGATGGGCCTGGGCTTGGGAGGGGGGTCCCTTTTTGGGGATTTCTTTGGGGTATGGCTGGTTTCAGTGGGGGGGAATCAGGTGTCACATGGGAGGACCTGCATGTGGAACGGATGGCTTGGGGTGTGGCTGTGGTCCCTTTGTATTTGAGAGGAGGGTGTTTTTTTTATAGGGGTTAGGGCAAGAGCAAACATTAAACTGGTAGGGTGTCCAGGAGGGATCGGGGTGGGAGGTTAAGGAAATGGAATTGTCAGGGGTGTGTATTTGTGTGTGTTATTCGTTGCACTGTCTGTGTGTTTGATGTATGATGTTTGTGTTTTCTAGATATCTGTCGTGTGGGTGAGTGTGGGTGTTAGCATTTCTTTGTGGTTGGTGATATGGATGTGCTGGGTATGCTGGGAGTGGGTATATGTCTGTTGGTATGGGTGTGGTGTCTGACGGTATAGTGGTAGTAGTGTATATGACTGTTGGTGTGGGTGTGGTGTCTGGGAGTATGGTGGGAATGGAGCCTGGGTCTGTTGGTGAGGGTGTTGTGCCTGGGAGTATGGTGGGAGTGGTGGATGTGTCTGTTGGTGTGAGTGTTGTGTCTGAGGGAATGGTGGGGGGTCTATGGGTGTGGCTGTTGTGTCTTGGGGTGGTGGTGTTGTCAGTGGGGTGAGTATCTGGTGAGTGGCTGCATACTTGTGTGTTTTGTGGTGTTTTTGTTTGCATGTGCTGCTTGGTGGTGTGTGTGCTTACATGTGAGTGTACCTGAGACAGGTATGGGAATAGGGAAATTGGATGGAGAAGAGGCAGGTGGTGGGGAGGAAGTATGGGGTGGGTGTGAGGATGCCAGTTGGGAGGAGACCAGAGCATGAAGGGCAGACATGGAACTGTGGATGCCTTCCAGGTAGGCCACCATCTATTGCAGATGGCTGTCCTGCACCTGGACGGCATTCAGTAGTGCTGGCTGACCCACAGAGATGTTTCTCAGGAGGTCAGTACCCTTCTCACTCAGGGCAGCAGGGGGAACAAGGACAGAGGGTGAGGTACCTGGAGCATAGGAGAGTGGGCCTGGCCAACTGGATGGGGAGCAACAGAAAGGGTAGCAATGGTAGTAGGGGGGTGGACAAGGATGGTGCAGGAACTGGTCCTGCCTGTCCTGCACTACTAGGGTGTGTCCACTGGCACTAGTGTCGGATGACAATGTTGAGCTAGTGTCCTCCATGGCACTCCCCTCACCCTCTGGGACACTGGTTCCCTCTATGTCTGTGGTGTCCCAACCAAAGGTGCTGTGGCCAGCTGCTTCCCCACAAATATCAGCCCGGTCTCCTCCGCTTGCCTGGGATGATGTTGAAATGACAAATATAAATAGTTTCATTGCATGTGCCAGAACACACTTGATCAACAGTAAGGATCATAGAGTATTACTGTAATGCACAATAGACCCCAGCTGCAAGGTCCACCAAAGTGGCTTCAATATTTGCAAGGCCACATGCATGCATGCCGCATGTACGGTAAACAGCTGCCCACTGAATAACAGACAAATCCAATTGCATTAGTGAAGTTGTGCAATCACAATACCCATGAATCAAGTAGGATACCTGGTCACCTTTAATGGTTTGGGTCTTGTAGCATACCTCAGTAACCTGTTGTTATCAAATAGTATGGCAATGCAAAATGTATTCCTACTGATTCCACACAAGGCCCTGCAATCTGTAAATGTTCCTATACCTCATAACACATCATCATGAAATGATGGTTACCTAATACAGCTATGCTGCAGCAAGTAGTACAGTAGCTGGAAGAAGGTGACATAGAAAAACCTGTGTAGTGCTGTAGAAACGTCCCAATTGTAACTTACTAATATGTCCATTGTCAAAATGGTGTCATGAATGAAGTACTAATGTAGCTTCACAACATCACACTGAAAAATACACCGGAGACAATCTACTCAAAATGTCTGGGAGTTTTGCCTGCAACTGTCCACAGCATAATGAATCAGCTAGGCCTAGGCAAATCACCGGTTGTGATTGGTACTGGTGAGAACTTCATTCTAACATTGCATAGCCAAAAGTCAATAGTCCATTAAATGTTGTTGAGGTTCAGGGAAACTCCATAACATGAAGAGGTGGTTTAATCTGTTTCTCATTTGGGCGAAACATCACTGTATCTAATTCTCATGCAAACACAAATTCCAATGTATTACTAAGTGTGCACACTCACATATGATTCACACATTTCCATATGTCACTCCCTGATGCATGTCAACAGCCAGTTAATGATCCTTCACCAATAAACACCTGCAAATCACTAAGTTTAATAATCCCAAATCAATTGCATGGAATGCACATTGTGAATAAGCACTGTAGGTCTACCTGTCATGTCCTTCATTGCTTCAGCAATTGGACACGACACATGACATTGAGCAATGGATTAGGGTATGTGTGACTCACCAACCAATGTTGACACACTCCTGTCTGTGGTAACACATGAACTCTATACCCTTCACATACAACTATTTTCCAATTAATTCTTGCTTGCACACATGTGATGGAATCAGACATTATCCCATGAAGACAGGTCGATCATGTGGGAAACAGCAGTGCAAGCAATGCTACTAAAGTGAAAGGTACACATGCCAACATGTAGGCACAAATACTGTTGCCAACAGTGATGTTAGCAAACTCATGTAACTTCACATTCCCCACTTCTCAAGGGAAATTATTGCTCAGTGACTGCACCCAAAGTGCACTATTTACATCACATGAATGAGGGCCACCATCACATGAGACACTGTAGTGAGGTACCAGCATATGACACACTGAAGACAAGTGGCCTGTTGGGTACAAATGTCACCCACAACATCAGGCAACATGAGTCATGTGTCTGCTCAATAGAGCGTATTGGTAGTGGACTGGACTCTGTTGTGTACCTGTCATTTGGACAGTAGGCAAAGCATATCAGCATGTACCTACTACCAGACCTACACAAATATCAACTCTTGTTGTGCGTCGCCATGGGCCACCTCCAATATTCAGGGGAGATTGCTGCTTCTGCCACATAAAGGTGACAATGTAACCCCCTTGTAGCTGCTGTGATTCCCTAAAACGCTCATCAAACTCCAGGTAGGCCACTGCCAGTATGTGAGACTTTAGGGGGGGGCAGGTCCAGCGTGCGTCACGTCCACGTTGGGAGGACAGCCCCAGCTGGACCTACACGATCTTCAGGGCCCAGAGTGGCAGGTCCTCCCACCTTTCTGACAATGGACGCTGCATCAGCGATAGACCCCCAGGGTATGTACTTTCTGGGCAAGGGCTCTCCAAATGGCTTGCTTCTGATGGTCATTGACCTGTTGGGATACAATAGACGAATGAAGAGATCATAAATGCATAATTTAGGATATCTGTTTGGTTAACCCAGATTTTGTAGACACCTAGCACAAGCATTTCTAATTTAACACACTACATGTGGAAATTGCACATGCTGAAAAGTACAGGGACATACATACACACTTTTGCAGTCATCTGCTGACTATCAGTAACCCTGGTCATGACTTACACTGACTAACCAAGCTCACCAACATCATGTAGGTCAGGGCCAACCAACATGTACTGTGATGTGAGCCACTATGAAACACAACACACCACTGTGACCTTCTGAAGGATAAGCTACTTCTGCATTACTGTACAGACACCTTTAAAACAAGGCACATTGGCTTGTTGCATATGATCAATACAGGCTACTACCATAGCCAAGACTACACCCTAAGATTTAGGTCACAATGAAAGGGCTGACATGGGTGTCACTGAGAGTTTCCTCTTTGTGGGTGTGTGGACATGTTGACTACATAATCTGTTGCTACACCTGATTGAGTTTGTGTGGTATGTACTGGCATTATATAACACACCTTTTACCATATGTGACACTCTTACACAGATGACATTTAACATACCAAGGTATGTTTGGTCCGATTGGTTCAATGTAACAAAGTTAGTGATTCACATGTAATGACCTTTCCAGAACTAACCAACTATCTGCATTGTATGTGTGTGACTTGTGCAAGAGGAAATGACAGTGCAAACGTGACTTAGGGAAAAGTGACAACAGACCTGTGGGGGTAAGGGGCCCATTAGTAGTACATTTCCCATGTTGACAATGTGGTCAATGGAAAGATGTACCAGGTCAGGGGCTTACCTCAGTCACCATTCCAAATGTAGTCTATGTTCAAGTATCCAGGCTTACTATTAATTCTGAATACTCATTTTGGGAACATCCAGGGATCTGCAGATCTACCTGCAGTTTACCCTCTGCATCAGTTGTTTTACCAAAGTAACTTTGCATTTGCCCCAGCCTAGGCTATAGCACCAAATGGGAAAACCTTTGACAGGCCTTGTTCTCTGCAGGCTGAGCATACTGAACCAACATGAACATCACATTTCCATCACTTCAATGCATAGCAGTACATCTTGTGGCCATTCTATATGCAAACCCAACATTATGTGGCACTCTGAAGGGGTCAGTGAGGTTAGCTAGCTCTCAGACAACAGTTTGCCAAGGCCTGATCTTGGCTGGTTGATATGTGGGACTGTACACATTGGTAACATCCTCCTCAACTGCTTCTAACAGTATACATACCCATCTCATGCCATAATGCAAATACATTTATTTTCTCATTTACCATTATCCGAGCAACATATATAGCATTGTTACTATTATAAATGGGGTCTCTAGTTGGCAGTGGTTTGCACCCTGTCCAAGTAGGGACCCTCACTCTAGTCAGGGTAAGGGAGTCACACACCTAAGATGACACCTGCTCATCCCCTTGGCAGCCTGGCACCAGCAGTCAGGCTCATCTTAGAGACAATGTGTAATGTATTTGTACCCACACACACAATAACACCGTGAAAACATTACAAATGGACACAACACAAGTTTAGAAAAATAGCCAATATTTATCTGAATAAAACAATGACAAAAATCCAACATACACAAATTAAGCTGTCACTTTTCAAAGGTTTAAAAGAGTCTTAATCCTGAAAAATCTGTGGTTGTTTCCTTATAATACACAGCACCTTGGATGCATCAGAAACAAAGATGATGCGGGCTGGAAAGGAGCTGATGCGTTGGAAAAGCAAGAGATGCATCGATTATTTCCCCGTTGGACGGATGATGCGTGGATTCTTTTCCGGCCGGGTTTGTGACGTGTTTGTGATGTGTTGGTTCTTCTCCAACCGGACAGGCAACGCATGGATTCTTTTTCCCCCAGGCTGGCTATGCATTGATTCCTTACTGCAGTGCAACATCGATAAAGAAAATTACGCCCAGAGATGATGCGTGGAAAATCCAAACGCACAGAAATGATGGATCCACTCTGAAGCAGGCGATGTGATGATTTTGCAGCTGCGCGGCAGGCATTCATTCTTCTGCGTCAATGGCCTTGGTGCCTGCATTTTACTTCAGGTCACCAGCTTCCACATCCAAGGGCCCAGGGACTAGATTTGGCACCACTTGGCAAGCCAGGACTCTCAGCAGAAGGGCCCAGGTGCTGCCTGATGAAGTTGTTGATGTCCCTGAGACTTCACAACAGGAGGCAAGCTCAGTTCAAGCCCATGGAGAACCTTGGAAAGCAGGATGTAGAAAGCCAAGTCCAGTCCCTTAACTCCCAGGACAGAAGCAGCAAGCAGCAGGCCAGCACAGCACAGCAATAGGCAGAGTGGCAGTTCCTTTTACAGTATCCAGCTATTCTTCCTGGCAGAAAGTCCTCAGTCCAGAAGTGTTCTGAGGTTGTGGGATCAGTAGTCCAATACTGCCTTTGAAGTAGGCAAACTTCAAAGGAAAGTCTTTGTAGTGCACAAGACCCAACCTCTCTCTGTCCTGGCCCCAGGCTCACTCCAGGGGGTTGGGGACTGCTCTGTGTAAGGACAGGCAAAGCCCTATTCGGGTGCAAGTGTCAGCTCCTCCCTCCACTGTAGTCCAGGAAGCCCTAGCAGGATATGCAGGACACACCTCATCTCCCTTTGTGTGACTGTCTAGCGTGAATTCACAAACAGCCCAACTGTCAGTCTGACCGACACGTATATTCAGCAGCCAGGTAGAGGCACAGATTTGTTAAGCAAAAAAAAGCCCACTTTCTAAAAGTGCCATTTTTAAACTTACAATTTAAAAACCAACTTCACCAAAATATGTTTTTTTTTTTTAAATTATGAGTTCAGAGACCCCAAATTCCACATCTCTATCTGCTCCCAATGAGAAATTACACTTAAAGGATATTTTAAGGCAATTCCAATGTTATCCTATGGGAGAGATCAGCCTTGCAATAGTGAAAAAACAAATTTAGCAGTATTCCACTATCAGGACATGTAAAACACACTAGTACATGTCCTACCTTTTAAATACACAGCACCCTGCCCATGGGGCTGCCCTGGGCCTATTTTAGGGGAGCCTTACATGTACTAAAAGGGAACGTTTAGGCCTGGCAAGTGGGTGTACTTGGCAGTTGAACATGGCATTGTAAAACTGCACACACAGGTACTGCAATGGCAGGTCTGAGACATGTTTACAGAGCTACTCATGTGGGTAGTACAATCAGTGCTGCAGTTCTATTGGTAGCATTTTATTTACATGCCCTGGGCACACAGGATATACTTTACCATGGAATTACTGGTAAATCACATATGGCAATTATGAATAAACCAATCACCAATACAATTTAGACAGAGAGCATATTCACTTTAGCACTGATTAGCAGTGGTAACACGCTCAGAGCCCTAAAGCCAACAAAAACAGGTCAGAAAAATAGGAGGAGGGAGGCAAAACGTTTGGGAATGGTTCTGCCAAAAGTGTCAGTTTACGTACTTGCATAGGCGTCAATTACTGGTAAATCAAATATGGCAATCATGGATAAACCAATCACCAATACAATTTAGACAAAGAGCATATGCACTTTAGCACTGGTTAGCGGTGGTAAAGCGCTCAGAGTCTTGAAGCCAACAAAAACAGGTCAGAAAAAATAGGAGAAGGAGGAAATAATTTTGGGAATGGCCCTGCCAAAAGTACCAGTTTACTTGCTTGCACTGGCGTGAATGCAAGAGAAGGAGCATTTATGGCTTCTCACACATCACACAGCACAATGGGCTTTTGAAATGCACAAAGTACATAGCTCCACAATCCATGACATGTACATCCTATGAATGGACCACAAACTATAATTACAGTCATCCCCCAAAAAACTGGGATTCAGAGGCACATTGTAGCCTGTGAGAATGGAAAGGATGGTGTTGAACATAGTCAAATATGTATGTGAGATAGTTACCTGTACCTCTGGTGAGCCACAGAGCTAACCATACAGGGTAAGGACCTCATCAACAAGTTTCTCCAGCTCCTCTGGAGAGAAGGAAGGGACCCTTTCACCTGCTTGACCTGGCATGATTGCTCCCAGAGGTGGCACAAAGCAGCAAAAGTGGCAGAGGTGTTCACGGCAGCAGTGTCAGCAGGCAAGTGAGTTATTTTTCAAACCACAGTGTACAAGTACGCCACGTATGAGGTCATCAACGCAGACGGGCACAGCCATTGATCAACGACCATTACAGTCAACACGCTGGCCTGCTGGTGGCAGAAGGTTCCAAAAGTCCAATATACAGTACAAGGTCAGGCATCCACCATTGTAGTGGTCTAAACTGCATTATTTCTGACTGATAAATGTGAGACTACCACTACAAATGTGTTATAACATACACCTATGTAATACTTCATTGATGCGTAATTTCTAGTACAGTCATCAGTGTAGCACGTTACCAGTTATAAATACCATTTAACCGAGGTGCACTGTAGACTACCGGTGATGGTATTTTAGGAGGAGAAAACATAATTTTGTATGACAAGGTGCAAGGTGTATAATGTGCACATATATCTTGTAGACACATGTGTAGGCAACAATGGGAAGTATAGCTGGATCTTGGGGAATAGGCAATTGAAATGTGAAGTGTGTGTAAAGGTTTTTCGGCCAATAATGTTTTGTCACATCACTTTTGTCTCACTCATCATATATGTAACTCTTGACACAGTGACTGCTGCTCCTATTTATTTGATTCCACACACCCAGAGGGAGGAGATGAGAACCTCCAGTTTACCGTCCCTTTCCAGTCCTTCAGACCATGGAAGAAAGGGATGTCATAAAACAATTGTGTTTGAATATGCAAACCATACAAGATCTGTATTGTCAGCTGTAACCAGATCTCATGCTTCAAAACACTGATTCAATGTGTATACCAACCATTGTGAGACTCATGGCAGCATTACACTTTCTGGCCACAGGGTAATTTCAGTATACAGTGGCCACAGCTGGTGGTATACCACAACTATGTTCAGTGGTGTTTTAAAAGACATGCTATTAGCAATGATGAAACACACTGACAGAGGCATCAGGTTCCCCAGACATGAGGATTTAGCCAATGTGAAAGATTACTTCTATGGATTTGGTCACCTCCCACATGTGGTGGGAGCTATTGATGGCACCCATATTGCATTAGTACCACCACATGCAAGTGAATAAGTGTATCAAAACAGGAAGCACCTCCATTGTTTTAACGTGCAAAATGTCTGCTTGCCAGATCTGTACATTTCAAGCATCTGTGCCCGATTCCCAGGTTCAGCCCATGATTCCTTTGTAATGCAGAACAGTACCATACCCCAGCTAATGTCACAACTGCAACCGGAGATGGCCTGCCTTGTTGGTAAGTAACATCTGTCCTAACATTGTGTGTGCAATGTCAGATACTATATTCAGGAGGAGTGTGATTCATTGTAGCTCTTATGTCTCATTGCAAAACAGGAGAATCAGCATATCCCAACCGTCCTTGGTTGTTAATACCACTGAGGAATCCAAGTACGCCAGGGGAAGTCCATTGCAATGAGGCCCATAGAAGAACATGAGGGACAGATGAGCGGGCGTTTGGGCTTCTGAAGACCAGATTTCGCTGTGTGGACAAGACTGGGGGAGCTCTCCTCTACTCATCCCAGAAGGACTGTCAGATCACTGTGGCCTGCTGCATGCTCCATCACATCGCCCTGCAAATGGAACATACTTTATATCCTAGTGGAGGGAGAGTCTGAGGTGCAACCGTGTAAAGATCCTGAAATGCTAAATGATGATGATAGTGGTGAAGAGGAAGGATATCACTTGGGACAAGACCTCATTGACAGCTTCGTCTCATGAGTGTAAGTATGTCATTAGATGTCCCGACTTTGACTGTACAATGAAAGTGTTAGGAGCTTAAGCTCTGGAAAAATCTGGCAAAGGGTGTTTGGTGATAAAGCTTTTGACACTTTCACATTTAATACATTTTGCTTTGTTTCTGTCAGATTTTTGTCATGGACTGCATTCTCCAGACATTTGCTATGTGAAGTATGTCATTTGTATGGTTTCATAGCTTTTGTGTTTGTTTAGGTTCCTTCACCATGGTATCTTCATTTGGACATTTCAGATTTGTGACATTGGCAGGTATTTGATCTTGTTGGGGCATACTAACTGGATATGGATTATTCCTGGAAATGGATGCCACAAACTTTGGAGGTACAAGACCAGTGCCAAGACACCTTGCAGTGATAGGATCGAAGTTAAGGAGACTCCATTGGACTTGTTCCTTGTGATGCATTATGTGTGTTATCTTATGGTCAGTACGTACGTAGTTGTAGGCCACATCAATGTTAGTTTTACTTCACATTGGCTAAACATTCTTATTGTTTGAACTGTATGCAGTTCTTGATGTGTTTCATCATTGTAGGCCAAAGTGCCTGTGGCACATCACTAACATTTGTTTGTGTTGTACCACTAGATGCAGAAGCACTGGAATGCAATGGCCCTGTGATCAGGAACTGTTCACTGCCATCTATCTGAATGTTGCATTATGTGATGTTGGATTCCTTTTGTGAGGTAGGTGATATGGCTCCAGATGATAATATCATCTAAATCCATTTTTGCCTGTTGTACAGGACAATGGGGGTCATTCCGACCCTGGCGGTCCAAGACCGCCAGGGCCGGGGGCCACGGAAGCACCGCCAACAGGCTGGCGGTGCTTCCCAGCCCATTCTGACCGCGGCAGTAAAGCCGCGGTCAGAAAAGGGGATCCGGCGGTTTCCCGCCGGATTTCCCCTGCATGGGCTGAATCTCCATGGCAGCGCCGCCATGGAGATTCCGACCCCCTTCCCGCCACCCTGTTTCGGGCGGTTTTTACCGCCAGGAACAGGATGGCGGGAACGGGTGTCGTGGGGCCCCTGGGGGCCCCTGCACTGCCCATGCCACTGGCATGGGCAGTGCAGGGGCCCCCTAACAGGGCCCCATTAAGATTTTCACTGTCTGCATTGCAGACAGTGAAAATCGCGACGGGTGCAACTGCACCCGTCGCACCCCTGCAACTCCGCCGGCTCCATTCGGAGCCGGCTTCATTGTTGCAGGGCCTTTCCCGCTGGGCCGGCGGGTGCTCCTTTGGCGGGCGCCCACCGGCCCAGCGGGAAAGCCAGAATGGCCGCAGCGGTCTTTTGACCGCGGAGCGGTCTTTCGACTGCCTGATTTTGGCGGGCGGCGACTGCCGCCCGCCAAAGTCAGAATGAGGGCCAATATCTGATATATCCCTTCCTTCCATGTTCTGGAGGTCTGTAACTGTAATTTGATTACTTATACAGTACGATTCAATCACACTTTTTCTACTCATCTGACATCTTGCCAGCCTTTGATTTGATCACTGTAATAAAAATCTTCTTAGACAAGACAGTTGTGTACATGTGTGTTGGTGCACCATAATTGTGATCCTGAGGTAAACATCATGTACATGGAACATATGGGAGGAGCCAAAATGGCGGGCGAGAAGGACGCCTAAACTGTGAGCTCCGACTCGGGCTCGCCGGAAACATCCTTTAGGGCGCTCCCGGAGCAGCGTCCGGCACCTGCAGGAGCAGTGGCCGGGCTCGGGGAGCCGCAGTGCAGCGGAGGGGGCGGCCGGCGCCGCGCGTGGCAACGCGGTCGCAGAGATTGGGTGGTGGCCGTGTGGAAGTCGGGGGAAATAAGGAGGCTGTGGCAGCGCAGAGCACGGTCTGCAGCCCCGGCCGTGAGATACTGAAGCGCCATGAGTGTGCGGCCGCGGAGGGGGGCTTCCATCTGGGGGAGACAGGTCTCGGCTGGGGCTCTCTCCCCCCTCTCCTCCCCTTCCCCCCACCTGCGTTGAGCGGAGGCGGCCGCTGCGACTCCGGCGCTCCTGCTGCTGGGCGTGCCATCCCGGTGCTTGGACTGCGGCGGATCCCGAGCGAAGGTCTGGGAGCAGCGCGCTACACAGAATTGAATGCCTGCCAACCAAGACGGGCAATTGGGGGCTGACTCGGCCCAGGCACGGGTGCTTGTTTGCCGCGCTGCCCCAGTGATTGCCCACCCGGGCGCGGCGGTGATATCCAGGAGCTGCAGCTCCCTGCCCATCATTAATAGCTGATCTCTCCCCCCCGGAGGTGCGGGCAACTCGGACACAGAACCTGTGAAGGAGCTGCTTGGGGGGGTGAGGACGGAGCCCTTTCCCCCCTTCTTTCCTCGCCGCTGCTCCTCGTGCATTACTGCCGCCTGCCCCCACGTCCTTGTTGGGGGCCACATCGACACACAGGAGCCACACAGGGGCTGCACAACTGGGGGCACCCCAGACCTTCCAAGGCCCTACGTAACTGGGGATGGCCGGTTGATAACAGGCTCCTGCCCCAAAACATCCATAAGTTGGAGGGAGTGTCTGTCAGTCAAAAGCCTGCGACGCACGCCACCGCTGCCCAGCTTGTCCGGGGGGAAATGTAAGCGCTCCCGGCAGCACCAAGGTGAAGAGTCACACACGCTGGGTCGAGGGCGCACCAAAAGTGAAATCTGCCGATTAGGCAACACTTAGTCACGCTCCGCTGCACCTCAGAAGGTGCCCAACAGTAATGCAAAATGGCTGGGAAATCCAAATCAGCAAAAAATCAAGACCGAAATACACATGGACCAGCACCCAGCGACCAACAGTTAATACCAACATTGCAATCACTGGAAAGCACGCTCCAAGCCCACTCCACACAATTTGAAAAAGTGCTACAGGCGATCATGGACACTAAGGCCCTCATTCCAACCCTGGCGGTTTGAAACCGCCAGGGCGGAGGGCAGCGGAAGCACCGCCAACAGGCTGGCGGTGCTTCCTGGGCTATTTTGACCGCAGCGGTAAAGCCGCGGTCAGAAGAGGGGAACCGGCGGTTTCCCGCCGGTTTTCCCCTGGCCCAGGGAATCCCGCCATGGGGATTCCGACCCCCTTCCCGCCAGAACCAGGATGGCGGGAACGGGTGTCGTGGGGCCCCTGGGGGCCCCTGCACTGCCCATGCCACTGGCATGGGCAGTGCAGGGGCCCCCTAACAGGGCCCCACAAAGATTTTCACTGTCTGCTTAGCAGACAGTGAAAATCGCGACGGGTGCCACTGCACCCGGTGCACCCCTGCAACTCCGCCGGCTCCATTCGGAGCCGGCTTCATGGTTGCAGGGGCTTTCCCGCTGGGCCGGTGGGCGCTCTTTTGGAGGGCGCCCACCGGCCCAGCGGGAAAGTTGGAATGGCCGCCACGGTCTTTTGACCGCGGTGCGGTCATTCGGCGGTGACCGCATGGCGGTCGGCGACTGCCGCCCACCGCGGTCAGAATGACCGCCTAAATCCTCTTTGGAAAATAGAATAGACACAGTATCACAAGACTTGAACCTTCTTAGAGTGGACCACCGCAAATTGACCGCAAATTGACCGCAAATTGACGGAGAGAGTGAAATCAGCAGAAGAGGTGTTCAATGAGCTGACCACTATGGCCTCGGATAATCAAAAACAAATTCAACACCTGGACGCAGAGGTGAAGATATTATGGAGATGGGCAGACGAGGCAGAAGGCAGATCCCGCCGCAATAACGTACGTTTTCTAGGGTTTCCCGAAAATCTGCTGGAGCAAAGCACGGAAATATTTCTAGAACAATGGCTAATCAAAGAAGTACTGAATGGGGTTCCATCAAAGTTCTTCTCTGTGGAAAGGGCGCAGAGAGTCCCAGGTAGACTGCCGGCCCCGGGCCAACCACCTAGACCGCTGAGAGACAGATTCCTAAATTACAGAGACTGCGATGCAATACTGCAGCAGTTCCGCAACAAAGGCCCATTCAGATATGAGGACTCAGTTGTTAATGCTTATCCAGACTTCACTCAAGAAGTACAGAGACAACGTAATTCCTATGCAAAAATTAAACAACGGCTACGCGAGCATGATATCAAATATGCCCTACTGTTTCCCGCTAAATTATGAGTGATATCAGATGATCGCACCCATGTGTTCACTTCCCCTGAGGATGCCTGGATGTGGCTTCACGCCAAGGGGCTTGCACGATCCCAGGAGGGCACGGATGAAGGTGAGGAATGGCAAATTTCCCCCTCGCGGAAGCACTCCAAGAAACGACCTAAGGGACAACCCACTGAAAAACAGGCAGCGGAGGAAAGGGCAAAAGTTCTGAAAGAAACTCCTCTGCTCACACAGAACTCCTTCGAGGCACTTCGGGCGATCCATGTTGACAGCTTGGAATCCAACTCGGCTAGCTCAGATTCTACGTTAACAGACATGCTGAAGGGCCCGAAACTCACTCCCAGATCTGCGGATGCACTTTGACTGCATGCTGCTGAGCCGCTTCTCCTTCTGAACTGACCGTTAAACTTGAAGGAAGGCACAGGACATGCGTGTGTGTAGTTAAACGATGGAGGATGTAACCTATACCGACGAGTATCTTTTCTACAAACTTCCATCTCTTTACTGTGTGCACTGTTTGATGCCGCTGAACATGTGAATGGGGGGGCAAGCATTCCGGGAGCGCCCAATTGCATTTGCAGACTAGGTCTGCGGAAGGATGTGAGCCCCGTAAAAGAGCCACGTCTGGTTGTTATAATAGCTCCCCCACAGATATCCACATGGATACAGGTTTTTTCACACAACTGCGTGTTGTGTAGTTTATCACAAGTTCATAGTTGGGTTAGGGAATCAGTTGGGGTGGGAGGAGGGGGGGAAACAGTTAACTTGTACACTATAGGTCTATCCAAAGCACAGAAAATACTGCTGAGGCTGTTAGTCTTAACCATATATTTGGTAGGGCCGGGAGGTGCCTGGAAGGGTTTGGTAAATTGGAGTGTGCCACATGCAGTTACACCTCACAATGTTACATGGCTCAAAATGCGAATCACACCACACATCAATATGAAATAGTCACTTCGAATGTGAGGGGCCTGGGGGCACCGAGCAAAAGATCCTGGGTATGTGCACGCCTCAGGGGCCAGGGCACACACATCGGCATCTTACAAGAGACTCACCTACTGAAGCCTGAGTTACAGGAGATGCGCGGGGAGTGGGGAGTTCAGGTCATAGGCACATCATACTCGGCCTTTGCTAGAGGAGTATTGATATGGATAGCAGGAGGCGTCCCATATGTCCAAGCTTCGCACAGAATAGATCAAGGGGGCAGATTTGTGGTGGTGGAAGGCCAGTTGGATGGCAGACAATTATCATTAATTGGCATATACGCCCCCAATAGCGCGATAACTGAATTCTTGGGCACACTTACTCCGGCACTATTGGTAAACCCCGAAGCCCCGACCATATGGGGCGGTGACTTCAATAGCACACCGAACGCAGCATTAGACAGGTCAAACACTCACTGGAAAGCAACAGCAAATAGAAATGCCAGATGCCCACTGCAGGCATGGGCTGGTGACATGAGACTCCATGACGTATGGCACATGAAACACCCACAACAGAGGGAATACTAATTCTATTCAATACCACACAAAGTACATACCAGAATTGACATAATATGGGGAACCCAGGATATATGCGCTTTGGTCAATAGGACAGAATACTTAGCTAAGACATTATCGGATCACTCACCGCTAAGAATAACACTGAATTGGGGCAGGAAATGCCCAGTAATCCCCACGTGGAGATTACAGGTGGAAGCTCTCCAAGATCAGACATTCACAGAAGTACTGAACAAAACACTGAGACAGTACTGGGAAATAAATGACGAATCCACAAACTCAAGAGCTGTAGAATGGGATGCACACAAGGCATGGTCAGAGGCCTTTGCATCTCAACCACTTGGGGAGTGAGACGCACCCTACATGCAGAGGTCAGCAAACTGGAAAAGAAATTGAGAGCAGTAGAAATTGCAGTGGCACGCAATGAAACACCTTACATAGCGCTAAAAGAGGCACGTACAAAATATAACGAAGCAGATACCAGACTCCGCCGACATGACCATAAATACCACTCGATGCGACTACAAACAGAAGGAGACAGATCGGGCAGGCTGTTGGCGTGTCTCTTACGTGAGGACCGGCAGCAGTCCCCCATTGGGGCTATAAGGGCAGGCGCAGGCACAATGGCCACCCCGCAAGAAGAGATAAATGCGACTTTTAGGGAATACTACACGAAGCTATATACCAAACGCACATCATGCACGACCCAACAACTTGAGTCCTTTCTGGCAGGCTCACCCCTGTCGCAGCTCTCACAGGCAGATAGGGAGATACTGGAGGCTCCTCTGACGCTGGGGGAACTAGACTTAGCTTTAGTGCAGATGCCTAGGAACAAAGCGCCAGGTACAGATGGCCTCCTGATAGAATACTACTCCACTTACTCGGCACGCTTAAAGCCTCATTTGTTGAAAGTATTTGAGGAGGCATGGGCCAACAAGATATTGCCTCCAACACAGAGAGAGGCAATGATAGTGGTCCTCCCTAAGCAAGGGTGCGATCCCACAGATGTTAAATCTTACAGACCACTCTCGCTCCTAAATTTAGATTGTAAAATACTAGGCAAAATATTGGCTAACAGGATAGCCCCCATCATGCACACCCTGATACATGAAGACCAAAACGGATTCATCCCAAAACGTAATACTTTTTTAAATATCCAAAGGTTGTTGAGCGTAATGGGAGACACCCTTCCGAATGCATATGACGAAATGGTACTCTCACTAGACATCGAGAAGGCCTTTGACACACTAGAGTGGGACTTCCTATTCGCCACTATGCAGCGAATGGGAATCGGCCCTAATTATATACGCTGGGTACAGACATTATACACCAAACCACAAGCTAGGGTGAAAACGGGAGGGGTCCCTAGTGATCGATGGCTTCCCGATCACTAGGGGCACAAGGCAAGGATGCCCCCTTTGCCCCCTGCTGTTCACCATAGCAATGGAACCATTAGCGAAACACGAATATGCGCAATGAAAGACAGATGGGGAAGAATCAGAAATGGGCTACATCACGCTATATCATTATATGCAGATGACGCCTTAATATATGTACGGAAAGGAAGTGAGGTGATACCCTCTGCCACTCTGACCCAATACAGAGGGATATCGGGCCTGGTGGTAAACTGGGAAAAATCATGCGCGTACCCACTAACTAGATGGCCCCCGTCAAGACAAGAAAATGCCCCAGCAGGACGCCTGAAATGGTGTTTCGAAACATTCAAATATCTAGGGGTCTACATATATCATAGAACTGAGGATCTCAGAGATGGTAATCTGGGGAGAGCGTTGGCTTCTATGAAGGGGTCGCTGCGTTTCTGGAATAAACTACCACTATCACCACTGGGCAGGGTGGCGGTGGGGAACATGCTGATACTGCCCAGGCTGTTATTTTACTTTGCGGCACTGCCACTCAGTGTCCCCAAGAGCTTTTTCCGCAATCTGAACGCAGTCTTGCTGCAGCTTATATGTAGAGGGGGCAGGACGCGTGTTGCACTCTCCACACTGCAGCGCCCAATTGGAGCTGGTGGTCTGGGCGCCCCCAACTTCGAACTCTACTATGCTGCTGCACAGCTACAGTGGATACTGAACTGGCTCCACAGGCCCACGTCAGGGGAGTCTGCATGGCTATCGGCCCGACTACAGGCTCACATGGCTAACAAATAAAAACCTAAAAAGCGCGTCTGATAATCCATTAATGGCAGTGGTGCATTCATGCTGGGGGAGGTACGTACAAAAAGGACGCAAGGCGCTCCCCTACTCCCCGCTTATCCCTCTGGAACGGCTCCCTACTGGGCTGAGGCTAGGTCGCACCCACTCGCGGTATGGACGGAAGCGGGCATACAATCAGTGGGAGACTGCTCTGAAGAAGGAAAACTAATGACATTCGAATCTAAACAAGCCCTCACAGCAGTGAACCCGGGACAATTTTCAGCTTATTATGCCGTATGCCATTCAATCTAAAAAACATGGGCGGCCGGAGATCAAGAGCCAGAGATCTCCCCCATACTACATCACATGCTGCAATATGATATCCAAGTAAAAGTAGTGTCGAACCTATACAAACTCCTGAGTAAGTCCCCTGAACCTAATTTGGAGAGGGCAAGGGACTGGTGGAATACTGTTCTGCCTGACCCGATTCCCCAAGAAGACTGGTCAAAAGTCCTATACCACACCCGAGGGGTGTCGAGAAATCCTAGATTCCGCTACACACAGTTTAATTACACACTTCAAACATATTCATCACCAGCCAGGATTAAACGAACGTTCCCTGGGTCGGACCCGGCTTGCCCTAGATGTAACGCCCCATTGGCACACTTCTACCACATGGTCTGGGAGTGCCCTCAGGTACAAAAGGAATGGAATGGAGTGGTAAAAGAGTTTACAGAAACGACGGAACTCGCACTGGCAGTGGATCCCAAGTCCTGCCTACTAGGGCTGAGGACAAGAGTAAAAAAAACATAGACACCTACACAAGTTTGCAGACCTAGCCTATGTGATGTAGAAAAGATTGATAGCCATGTACTAGAAAGCACCCAACGCGCCCGATCTGAAAACTTGGCATACCCTCACATTGCGCTGGTCCCGCACAGAACACCAGGTACTAAGGAAACTAGTGCGGGATGGCCAACAACACACAGGATGTGAAGCCTGGGAAATGCTAGTAGCCATACTAGAGGCTAAAAACGATGAGAAACCACCATGAACAAGGGAATGATACAATCGCAGACACAGCCAGACAGTATCTGCCCACTTATAACACAACTACGCAACCGTCCGTGACACAACACACCAAACGCGAACACAATTACTCCCACGCCCTGCACCCGCTGACACCCATACTAGCCAACAAGTGTAGGGCAAACACACAGAACACATACACAAACATATTCCTAACACACGCCACTAATAGACTAACAGAACGGCATTCCTGGCCACTACAAACAAGCAGAGGCCAGCAGGGAATAGAGTATTCAAGCAGCTAAAGGAGGGGCCACTCAACACCAACATACAAGACTCATCAGTCAGATATAACTTGTGTACACTTTGTTTTGTTGTTTGAATGTAAATGTTTTACTAGATCAACCAAATCCTGCTGATGTAATCATAAAATCATGGTATATGGATCTGTTATGAAAACTCACAAAAAATATATATTTTTTAAAAGTACCTGGAACATATCCATGCTTACACAAGTAGCTAGTTTCGTCATTGCATAGATCACGTGGTCTTACATATCTACATTGCTAAATGTGAAATTTACTACAGCAATAAGCTTGTGACTTGTGAAATTATTAAAGTGTTAAAGGTGAAGACATACTTGGTGCGAAAACAAACATGAATAAAAAGTGAGGGACACAGTCATGGTAAATGAAACAATATATGTAGAGGCCAAATCATCTGACTTCCAAAGTCCAAATTACTCCACCCATCAGGAATGGAAAAGTGTCCAGAAATAGTCCACAGAGTGAATGTGTGACACACAAAGGAGGACATTAAGATTGATGTTTCTTGTTGGCAGTTGTGGGTGTATTCCCATCCGCACATCCTGAATATTTGCATGGACATCCCCGCTTGCATGGGCAGGGGGTGGTTCAGCTGCAGCGGAGGCAGGGTTGTCTGACTGTTTCTACCTCTGGCAGGGCCTCCCTTCCTGTGTCTGCCACAGATGTAGATGGCTTTAATTTACTTGCACCATAGGAAGAGGTAGAGGGTGGTAGAAAAACCCTGCTCAGGGTTGTATGGATGTTCATCAGCACCCCTCTTAGGGTGTCCGTGTTGGAATTAAGGGTCTCCATCTGTTGGTACATGTCCCTCTGCAGCTGCTTGAGTTCCTGGAGTTTGGTTTCTACCTGGCCCATCAAGCCTTGGGACTCCTGATGGACCCCCAAGATTTGGCTGATGGTGTCCTGATCATGAATGGCCGCAGTGGCATCACTCTGCCGGGTCACACCATCCCTCCCATGGACCCTACGCCCACAAGCCTGTACCCTTGGCCTAGGGTGCCCTCTCCAACTGGGTCCTTATCCCTGGTGCCTCTCCAACTGAGTCCTTGTGCCTCTCAGTCCCTGGGTCCTTTGCACTTCAGGATTTGGACTGAGAGGCACAAGATTGTACTGACTGTGCTAGGTACACAGATTCGGTTGGGTGTTGTTGGCTGAGTTGTTGTAGCAGCTGAGGTAGGAGGTGTTGATGTGGGCACAGTGAGACTCACTGTTGCCGTCTGACCAGGCTGGCCAGATGTGCCAGGTCCGTCATCCACATCCACATGTCCGGGAGTGTTGTCATCCCTGAGGGCTTCATCCAGGGGTAGGTTGGGAGTCTGTTCGTTGGGCAATGTCTGTCCAAGTGCAGTGCCAGTTTGGCCTGTTGAGAAACATTGTTATTGGTGGAAGTGTGGATCCTACATCCAAATGCTAATTGTCATAGTAAGTAGAGACCAAGAAAAATATTAATAGGTAGGGTCTCCCACTGTGATATGTTTTAATGGTAGTGACGTTGTTGACAAGACACTTGTGGAGGTTGCAGAAACTATTAGGGTTGAGCAGCTCTTTAGATGTGCTGATAACTTGCATTTGGGATTTAGGAATGAACATGACATCTAACAAACAGTTAAGGTAACACAGTGGAGTAATAACATCTGTATTCAACCATTCCAAGGCCTAGATGTATAAGATACAGGTGAACAGACAGCCTTTTTGCTTATGTAGCAGTAGACATCATGTGAGCAGAGCCACTTCCAATTGGCTGAAGCAACTTAATGTCCTATAACTACTCAATGTACACAGTTGGTAAGATGTCATTCATTGCATCAATAATGTCATTTTGGGTTACCAGGACAACATCAAGCCAGGTCGGCATAAACGTCTCAGAGTTAAGCATGAAATGTAGATTGCTCAGTTCATGATGAGTGAACATCAGTTGTGATATGGCTAAAAAGTGTCTTTGTGCAAGTACACAATGGTTTCTTGTTTTGAGTTACAGAACGAGGGCCTCATGGTAGTTGTAGTCATGTCACTGTCAGACTCCCAACACTAGACAGATGGTGAACTCCATGATGAGTGAATATCAGTTGTGACATGGCTATCAAGTGTTTCTGGGCAAGTGCACAATGGCCTGTTGTTTTGAGTTACAGAAAGAGGGCCTGCTGTGTACATTTGCAGTTAAGAATCATTTTGATATATTTTCTTTTCATTGCTGTGATTATTTTTTAAATGTGTGCTTTCGACCTACTAATCTCTTTTTAGGAACCTAAAGTCATAAGAAGTAATAATAAATGTCTTCTTTGAACTAAGAAGTGCATTCCAGAGATTTCTGTCAGCAGTCTAAAAAAAAAAAAAGTGGTTGGAGGTTGGAAGTGCACGATTTAAAAGTGCAAATATGTTTTTGTTTAGAAAATTAAAGGGGTGGGTGCTTGGATAAAACAAAAGTGTTGAATGTTTTTACATATTTAGAAAAGGTGCTTTTTGAACAGAATGATGTCCATTTTATTCTTCACAGGCGGGTTTGGATACTTTTGTCTGATTACAGAGAAATGCATGAGAGATGTAAACAGTTAGAATATGAAAATAAGAATTTACGTGAGCAAATTAGCCAGAACAAACTATTGCAAGATAAAGCTGAAATCTACCAAGGTGTTACAGGAGAATCTGACTTTTTACATTCCAGTAATGAGGAGGTTAAAAAAGGTGGGGGCCAGTGTGAGCCTCATGAGCAGAGCGTAGTTCTTCGTGCGCAGAGAAGAGATAAAATGCATTCTTTAAAAGATTACACTGAGCAAGAAGTTGATGATGTTACCGGTATATTCAGACCACTTTTGCAGAGTACAATGTGTACAATTAATGCAGACAAGACACAGGTACTGTCGCAAAATGTGCAGTTTCTGGGAATTCAGTGGAATCCAGAACATAGAGAGATGTTGTTACAGGTAAACAAAAGATTTTGGAGTTTGCCACTATTTGCACTAAGCAAGAGACACAGAGTTTCATGAGATTGTTTGATTTTTGGAAACAGTATAATAGCCCTCATCTGAGCAAAATCTTAATGCTTTGGTACAAAGTAACTAGGAAAAAACATGAGTTTGAATGCAGTGAAGAGCAGCTGTGTGCTTTTGATTTGGCACATGAAATAATCCAACAGACTTTAGACCTGTGCACAGTGCAAGAGGGAAACATTGATTTACATGTAACTGTTCAGGGACAATATGCAAACTGTAGTATGTGGCAGAAACATGGGAGGACAAGGGTCCCCCTAGGAATTTGGACTAGAAAACCATCTGACTTTTGGGAGCGCTATACTCCTTTTGAAAAACAGTTTTTTACTTGTTATTGAGCTCTAGTGAATACTGAGCAAATCACATTAAGTTATAATGTAATTCTGAAACCTGAAATATCAATCATGCAGTGGGTGATGAGTTTACCTAAATTTCACCATATAGGACATGCACAAGAGACTTTATCATACATTGGATCTGGTACATACAAGACAGGGCTCGAGTATGACGACAGGCACTGCAGCCCGACATGAACAGGTGTCACAAGCCCCTGTACAGGATGAGGAGAGGGTGCAGAAGGTACTACAGGTAAAGGAGTCACCAGTAAAATGGAGTGCACCATTTTAATTCTTGTCCCCTGAGGATAGAATGCATGTTTGTTTTACTAATGATTCATTCAAATACGTGGGTACTAAAAGAGTTCGGAAAGCAGTGTCATAAAATCCAGTTACTGAAAAGTTGTTGAACACCACAGGAGAAAGAAAAAGTAACCAATATGCAGAGTTGTACACTGTGTGTCAGACTCTAAAGCAAGAGCTACCTGAGACTTGTCATTTTTACACTGATTCTTGGTTCACTGCAAATGGATTAGCCATTTGGCTTTCCACATGGCATGCACATAACTGGTTCATTCATTCAAAGGAGGTGGGTAGCAAAGAGTTGTGGCAGGAAATTTGGGAAATGTTAAAACAGAGTAAAGTCAGCACACACAACAGAGATCTGTCCCGCAAACCGTTAAAGGTCAGATGGGGAGAAGAAAGTTACCAGGACAGATATGGCAAATTGATTACATTGGGCCACTATTGATTAGTTGCGGGTGTCACTACGCCTGTACCGTAGTGGACACTTATTCCGGATACTTGATTGCTGTCCCTTGCAAACGTGCTACTCAGCACAATACTATCAAAATTCTGGACTTGATAATGTTATACTATGGAGTACCACTCCAGATCCAGAGTGACAATGGGTCACACTTCAAAGACAAATTGGTACAGGACTACTGTTCTCAGCACAATATTGAGTGTATATATCATATTCCTTATCATCCACAGGCCTCAGGACTGATTGAGAGAATGAATGGTTTACTGAAAGCTCAATTGCGAAAATTATCTGATGTGACTTTGAAAAACTGGAGAGAACATTTAAATGAAGCTCTCCAGATTCTGAACTTTGGGCCACTAACAAATGCTGAACCACCTTTGATGCGAATGTTAACTCCATCTTTGCAAATACAACCACATGTGGCCACCAATACCATCACATACTGTGAAATAAAACCTTGACTTACATGCTTTACAAGCTTACAGACTAAACCCCCTAGACGTAGCGTTGTGTGAAACAGGTGTTGGAATACAGATTACCCCAGAGCATTTTGGATTGATTGCTCCCAGATCTTGGTTGGCCCTTAAAGGTATTCAGGTTTTAGGGGGAGTGATTGATGCAGATTACCAAGGAGAAATCAAAGTTATTCCGTTAAATAGTGGAGAAGCTGATTTATTCATACAGATTAGAGACAGAATTGCCCAACTAGTCTTAAGTGCAGTGTATGGAGGTTTGGTAAGGAAGGGGACTGCCCCAGCCCTTCTGACAGTGCAAGCAAAGGGAAGTTCAGCAGATAAAACCCTCAGTGCTAAGGTGTGGGTTGAATGCCCAAATGGCCCTCCAGAACCTGCAGAAATTATAGCAAAGGGCCCCAATAACGTCCTGCTGATTATAAAACAAGGAAAGGAAAAAGGAGAGCACATTTCAGATGACAAATGTTATTTGCAAGAAGACTCATACTTGTTTCTTTTACAGATCCTACTACGACTTGCCACTGACCATGAGTGTGCTTTATGGTCTCCCTCCGGGCGTTTGCATGTGGGGTCAGGGGAGGGACCCAACCCCCAACCTGAACCTGATTGATAACCTTTGTGCAACGATCCTGCTGCTTTTAAAGTACAAAACCCATGGATCCATTTTGCGCAAATTGTGCTTCACAGATCAAAGTTCTGCATGGGGTCAATGCAGAATACCATGGATGTTCTGTCAACTTGTTTGATTACATTCTTTCACTGGAGATAACCCATGGCTTGTTATCAACTGATTGCTGCTGCCAGTCTCATTAAGCAAAATTGCCAGTTGGCTAGCTGTTTTTGTGTGGAAACCTGACTTTCACTTATTATCCAGCAAACCTTTCAGGTGAACCGTGTACATTTGCATGATTAGAACTCATCATCTTTTCATCTAATTCTACCCCAACATGCCATCCTAGAGACACTACTTAATCAGTTATTATCCCAATCAGAAGATATAAGCTTCAGTCTTTTCATTGCAGGTGTGTCTGATTTAAAAGGTTATAAAACTACATAGTAGTTTGGGGTTTTGTACACTATTTTTGGGGCTCATTACAAGTTTGGCCGTCCCAACACTGGACCGCCAAACATGCGGGGAGGATGCCACTCTATTACAAGGTTTCTGCCAGCCTGACTTGGCTGACCGGCGGAATACTTGAAATAGAGCATTCTCATCAGTCTGATCAGCGGGAACAATGCTATGTTTTATATAAGTCCTACTACCAAATAAACAAAGCAGTACTTATTACAAACTCTTAAACAACATTAAACTTAAAACAAATACCTACGACCTAAAAAAACATAGCATTTGAGCAAGCCATGATTCAAACCATTTTTAAAATTTACCCCAAACCGCCACACATTGGTTTTACTATCATTTCAAGCAAAGCATATGGAGACCCCTACAAATCTGCACTGTGTAGAATATTCTACAAACACCCAATCTTCATTTGAAAACACAATGATAGCACTAGCCTACGTCACTATCACAGAGATAACTGACCACTACAACTTACTAAAGGAAATCCCTTTCTACCGACAAACCTGATGGATTATTTTGATGACACTTGGATAGGCAGACTGTATCACTCAGGACAACAGACGTTAAACCAAATTCCAAATAACATGGTGGAATACCTATGGTAGCCCCTTAGCACAGGAAGCCAAAACAAACAACTCAGCAGAAGGATGGCACAATGCCTTCCAGTCCACACTAGGCAGAACCCAACCTACACTCTTTACATTTATAGAAGCATTACAAAAAGAGTAAAGCTACCAAGAACTATGAATGGAACAATCTGTTAGCTAAATTGCTCCTACACTTAGCAAACAAACTGAAAGAATGTGCATCATGCTACGTCAAAATCTTCATACATAACAAAGGAGTAGATTAATTAGAAGTAATAGCCAAGAACATATTATAAAATGAGTAATAATGACAAAAGTCCTAAAAAAGTATCACAAAATGTAACCCAAGATAACAAATAATTAAAACAAAATAATAGATGCAATATTTTATCACATTAGACAATAAATTAAATATAATTGCAAAATTAATGAAGACCAAGATAATAAAATAATATATAAAATATATTTTTTTCACTAACGAAAAAAATAAAAACAAACTAAATCCATCACATAAATTAATTACAACACATAAAACACACAATTCCAAATAACAATCATATAAGTTTTACAGAAACAATATAATATTACATTTCGCACCCAAAGGAAATTAAACAAAGTTTACTGTTCTGTAGCTGCAGATCTTCTCTGTATCCACTTAGTCAAAATAGTAATTCACCAAAAAGAGCAGAACTATTTCCTTGAAAGCCCTAAAATAATGCAAAAATCCAATAAATCCAATGCAAATGCTTCAAAGCAATCCAAGGTTTCTAGGAATCATAAACAAAACTGAAAATGTGTCTTAAAAAAATAAACGCTTGAGGGAAACCTGAAAAAAAAGAAATCAAAGTAAAAAGCATTGGTTTATTACAAACCAAAATAGATTTATTGTTTTTTTAAAAAGGAAACTCCCAATGCCCATAGTACACGTTTGTAGACAAAAACCTTTAAAGTACAAAAACCCACCCACAAGACAAATTACATTCCCCAAATTACATATCAGTCACACCATCAAAAATAAAAAAACATTACACTAAACATAACATGGCAATATATTATAAGGGCCTCATTACGAGGCTGGCGGTCACAAGACAGTTGCATTTTGATATTCACCATGTGTGATGTATATCTGAGTGAATGGTTTGGGACACCTTTTGAAGGTATTATGGACCTTCCACGTTTGACATTGGCTACGTTTTAGTAACATTTTTGCTTTGGAGAATATTAGGGTTTGTTTCTCATTTTTAAAGTTGTCATGTAAAATGAAAGATTCTTCATTAGGTGTCATTGGTAAATGTACAAGTGTTTGTCTTGATATCTTCCAGGGGCAGGAGGAGTACCGCTGGTAGTTTGTTTTAGTTTGTGCATTTAAACTTTTTAAAGTGGGAGCAGGTGGTAGTTGTCCTGTGATGTGTTTGGGTATTTTTTTTAAGGATTTGGTTGTGGGTTCCTGGGAACTAATACTTGCCTCTCTTATATCTTGTATTATCTTACTTACCACATTCGGGGGTGGTTGTGCTCTCTTATATGAATTACCGATGTGGGTGTTCTAGTGTGGAGCAAGTGCTTTCTTATCTGTTGGATGGACATTTTAAATGTTAATTTGGTGGTAGTTTGTAGAAGTTGATATTGTTAGGGTTACTTTTTGCTTTTTGGGTTAGCCTGAAATTGTAGAATAATAATATATGTATACGTGTTTTTTCTTATGATGTTTTGTTGTTTTTTGGTAGTCATTTTTTTCTGTCAGTTTATCAGTTTTTCATGTCATAGTTTTGTCTTTTTGGAAGTCTATAGAAAGATAAAAGTCTAAGAAAATTATATTAATTATTTGTTATTTTACATTTTTAGGTTAATTTACAAGCATGTTTTAGTGCCAATATAATTTTTACATCTTTGGTTAGGTAATTTTTGAATGTCTATATATTTTCTTTAATGCAGCACAGTTTCCCCATCTTGCAGAGTTTGTCAGTTGTTATGATGTTTAAATTAGTGTGCCTTTTATATTGTCGATGTAATTGTCTCATTTTATTGGTTAAAGTTGTTCATAGTTGGATTTTATTGGTTGGTTTTATTTTTGTTTGAATTTTTTATCACTTATCTCCTTCTAAGGTAAATGCTAAGTTAGATTTTATTTTTATTGTTTTATATCTAGTTTGATCATTTTAAATATAAATGTATATTTAGGTTGCTGTTTCAATGTTTGTAGCTAATGGTAATTTTTTTGGATTGTATTGGTATGATTTACGGTATATAATTAATTGGGGTAAAATGTTATGATTTTGATGATGTAATATATTTATATTTACTATAAGAATGTGTGTAACAAATTTTAAGTTTATTTCCAATAATTATTTCATGTACAAAGTGATTTTTTTAACATTTATTAATGATTATTTAATTATTGTGGGGATAGTATTGTAGTTGATATTGTGTGAATCAATATTTTTAACATGTTATATGTTTATTTAAAGGCAACAATATTTTTGGTTCCAATACTTCTGTTTGTGATAAAGGGTAACATTTATATTTTTAACAATTATATTTATGTTCTCAAGATTGTTTTTCCTGGATAAGCACAGAAAGTCGATATTTTTGTTATCAAAATGTAATTTCCGATATTTTTGTGTTTCGATATTGTGTGCATCAAATAATATGTTAGTGATCCTGCTGAAACTGCCAACATATTGTAGAAACTCTGCACAGATTTTTTAGGTGTGACACAATGAGTGTTTTTGTTTCCCAGCAAACAAAAATATAGAGAGAGGGACATTATGTCAACCTATTTCTGCTGTTATTTTTTTATCACAACCTTTTATTTGTTGTTTCAATAAAATGTTGCTGACATTTTGGTTCTTCGCTGTCTAGCATTTCTTTTACACCAGTATGGTGTATTAAGGTTATCAGTCTGCCTATTAAGTGCTTCCTTAGCAATGCCTGGGAAGCTGAGTTCTTGCGATGTAATGGAAGGCCTTTGTGCTTTATCATTTATTCAAGTTCATAGAAGAGCAGGGGAGCAGTCCTGCCCTCTCAACACGTGGGGAAGCTGCCATTCACTTCAGGGCCCCAGTGAGTAGAAGTAGAAACCTAAGACCAACAGGGCCCTTTTGTGTTACTACAGCTATTTAGTGAGCAAATTATATTGTAAAAAATCTGTTTTTATGCAATATAAAAGAAATTAGCATAGATTTAAACTGAAGTGAATCATGAATGTAAATATAATGCAACATATTTTGGATCCTTATAAAAACTGGATGCTTTCTGTACACCTAAGTATAATTCTCATCAGTGTTGAATAAATTATTTTTTTCTAGTCAAGTAGCTTAATGCAGGGTAGGAGTAGAGGCTACTGAGGATGAGGAAGACATGCAAGAAATTAAGAGGCTTGTTGCAGGTGGTGTGAATAGCTGGCTTCAGTAAGAGAGGTTTTAAATCTCTAGTTGCAGAGTGAATTGTTGCTCCTCAGACATTCTTGTCCATTGGAAATGTTGAGAATGTTTGCCTATTAAGGTGGGGAACCATATATTCAAAATGTTTTGATTTGCCATTGATTAATCTCTTTAAACACATATCAGGCTCATGTCAGGCTTATATTAACAAAAAATGTAACAAATTTGCACCTATTAAAAAAACATTCTCTGTGTGTCGAATGGATAACATATTAATGGAGACATTCATAGGGAGACAGATATCACTGTTGGTAATTTGATGGAGGAATTATTTGTCAAGTCAACCGAAAATTATCACATCTGCCTTCAGTCATTTTAGAAGATTTAGGGGGTCATTTTGACCTCGGCGGTCTTTTCTCAAGACCGCCGAGGGACCGCCGTGCTGAAGACCGCCAGTAGTGGCGGTTTTCCGCTCTGCGTATTATGACTGTTGGCAGCTCTCCGTCCTTTTTCGGACAGAGAGCCGCCAACAGCCATACTTGCGGTCGGCGGGGAAGTGGAGGTTGCTCCACCGCCACGTCAACAGAACACCGCCCCCCAAATCACGTCCTGTGATTCGGCGTGGTGGTGTTCTGTTGACGGTGTGGTGTCGGCAGAGCAGCCCCCATGGATCCCGTCCCCTCCCAGAGGATCGACGGACCAGGTAAGTCGATCGTCCATTAGGGGTGTTGTGTGTTGTGTGGGTGCATGGGGGTGTGCGTGTGTGTATGTAGAGGGGGTGTGTGAATGCGTGTATGCTTGTAGGGGTGTTGTGAGTTTGGGAATGAGTGCGTGTATGTCTGTAGATATGTCTGTATGGTTGTGTGCATGTATGTTTGAATGTGGGTGTGCGTGTCTGACTGTGTGTGTTGGCATGTATGTCGGTGTGTGTGCGTGTATGTGTGTTGGGGGTGCCTGCGTGCGTGTCGTGTGTGAATGAGTGATGTGCTGTTGGGGGTCGGGGTGGGGAGGAGGGCCTGCCACCTTTAGGGGGTGGCAGGGGTGGTGGGGGGGTAGGGGAAGGAGTTGGGGTGGGGATGGGGGGTGGGGGAGACCCCTATCAGTGCCAGGAAATTCCTTCCCTGGCACTGATAGAGCTCACCCCCATGGTTTTCATGGCGGTTCCAAACCGCATGAAAACCATGGCGGTCAGCCGGGTCAAAATACCGCCGGCGGTATAGTGCCGACCGCCGGGCTGGAGACCCAGGTCTCCAGCCCAGCGGTCGTCTCCGCCCTGGCGGGCGGAACGGAGAAGTGGTGGATGGCCATGGCGGTAACCTCCATTGTCATAATTCCAAAATTTTGACCGCCAGCCTGTTGGCGGTCTTACCTCCGCTTCTCCGCCGTCCGCCAGGGTCATAATGACCCCCTTAGTGCCTGATTTCGAGATTGACGGTTAGACCGATAGACTGCCATGTTGGCACTCCTGAAAAGACTGCCAAACCAGCGGTCTTCTAGACCACCCTATTACAAGTTATACAGGCAGGACCGCCGGCTGCCAAGCAAAAAATGAGACCGCCAGTGGCGGGGTGGCCTAGATATGGGCAGTCCGACCTCCAGCGCCATCAGCATCACAGCCAACCACAGAGCTTATTACAAGAACACAGTCGCCGTAGTGAGCCCCTCATGGCGGTCAGCCAGTGGCGGTCAGGATCATGGCGGTTTGCAATCAGCAAAGTAACAGACAACTGCGCATTGGATGAATTCAAAACTAACACAGCTGACACACATTGGCGAAGTGGACACACCTGCAAAGGACACTATAAAACACACCCCTTCACAGACCACAAACATTTGCATTTCCACTGCAAGACACACAAAAAAGACCCAAGCCTATTTTTTCCATAGAGTACATCTATTAGGCATCCCTTTTTTTCACCATCTCATAGAACTCCCTGCACACACTTTTGTCCATTCAAACCCTACTGCACTTCCCCTGTTGAATAAGTCCCTGTCACCTGTTGTTTTTTCCCCATCACATCACATTCAAAAAATCCCCATTTTTCAGAAGATTAGTTAAGAGTCATGGTGGATAAAATCATGAGTAGAGCCACAATTGTTTGGAGCACAAATCCAGCACACTCCTCTCAGTAGGAAAATTGAAATGTGGGACAGGATCGTCGACAGAGTGAATGCAGTAGGCACCACTCTGTGCACAAGGGAGGACATTACGAAGAGGTGAATTGACCGTTCCTTGGTCTCCAGGTACCAGCCTGCAGGCCAAGAAGGTTGGGGATGGCCCTCCAAGTCCCCCATTGCAACTCTTTCCCTGAGAGGAGGAGGTTTTGGCCATCCTGCATCCTTAGGGCTTTACAGGAATATCTGGGGGAGTGGAATCTGATAAGTTACCACATCAAAAAATGTCACAAAAATGCAAAGTCATACATGCTCACAGCTCACCAACATTCAATAACAAGAGTATCTGAGTTGTAACACTGTCAATGTATATTGTTGGACCAACCATCACAGCTACCAAGGCCCATTGCATGCCATATATCCAAATGGTGCCTGTAAGTCTTCAAATATACAAACAAATCCCGGGACTCACGGTATGCCTCAACATGTAAATGTATGCCCAAACCAAAATGCAGTCTGCATACATATAGGTAATACCCAAGGTATTTATAGTGTGTTTAATAGAGCGAGTGACCTGACTGCAGCTCCCAAGGAGGCACTGTTTCGGTAACTCCAAACACCAGCCCAGTGGTCACTTGCCTAAATACCCTTGTTTGTGAAATCTCAAATGAAGTGTACACACCTGGTAGGATATTATTTACATGGCGGATGCAGTAGAGGGAGTGAGATGAATGCAACTCCCAGGAGGCACTGTTTCTGTAACGCCAACCACCAGACTAGTGGTCACTTGCCCCAACACCACTGTTTGTTAATTCACAAGTTAAGTTTACTCACCTGGGAGGATACCAATTGTCAAGTGTTGGGAAGTAGCGATAGTGACCTGACTGCAACTTCCAGCAGGCCCTGTTTCAGCAACTCCAAACACCAGCCCAGTTGTCACTTGCCCCAATAAATGTGTAAGTGAACTCACAAATGAAGTGTACTCACCTGTCAAGTATTGGGGATTAGATAGTGACCTGACTACAAATCCCAGCAGGCCTTCTGTCTCTAACTCCAACCACTAGCACAGTGGTCACTTGCCCCAATACATCTGTCTGTTAACTCCCAAATGAACTCTACTCACCTGGGGAGGTAACATTTGTATACTGTGTGTAGTACAGGGATTGACCTGACTGCAACTCCCAGAATGCCCTGTTTCTCTAACTCCAACTAGCAGCCCAGTGTTCTCTTGTCCATAGACCCATGTTTGCCAACTAACAAATTACATTTACTCACCTGGGGGGAGAACAACTGTCAAGTATTGGGGAGTAGGGAGAGTGACCGGACTGCAAATCCCAGTAGTCCCTGTTTCTATAGCTCCAACCACCAGCACAGTGGTCACTTGCCCCAATACATCTGTTTGTTAACTCACAAATTAAGTGTACTTACCTGGAGGGGGGGTTAACATTTGTAAGGTGTGTATAGATGAGGGAGTGACCTGACTGCAACTCCCAGGAGGCCCTGTTTCTTTAACTCCAACTACCAACCCAGTGTTCTCTTGTCCAATGACCCCTATTTGCCAACTCACACATGAAGTTTACTCACCATGGGGGAGAACAACTGTCAACTATTGGAGAGTAGAGAGAGTGACCCGACTGCAAGTCTCAGAAGGCACTGTTTCAGGAACTCTAACCATCAGCCCCTTGTTCACTTGAAGTGTACTCACCTGGAGGGAGAACATTTGTGAAGTGTGTGTAGTAGAGGGAGTGACCTGACTGTAACTCCCAGGTTGGCCTGTTTCTCTAACTCCAAGCACCAGCCCAGTGTTCACTTGTCCAAATACCCCTGTTCCTTAACTCTCAAATGAAGTGTACTTATCTGGGAGGATACCATTTGTATAGTATGTGTAGTAGAGGGAGGGACCTGACTGCAACTCCCAGGAGGCCTTGTGTTGTAACTCAAACACCTGCCCAGTGGTCACTTGACCCAATACACCTGTTTCTGAACTCTCAATTGAAGTGTACTCTCCTAGGAGTGATCAAGCACAGATCATCCTAAAATCAGAGACATGTCTGTCTACATAGCTCTATCTTGACCTGCTAATCGAAGATGAAACTATTGAGGACAGGAATGACACAACAAGTATTCCTGAGACCTCAAGCTGCATCACCAAATTGGTATTGGCAGAAGATACATTGACACAGCACATGATGACTCCAGTCACACATACAAATAAGTCCTGGGTCTGCCTGCATCACACTCAACAGGGCCTCCAAATGGTCAAAGTAATGTCCAGCCTAACTACTGGGTTTGGCTGCACTAGTGACAAGTTGCCATTTTCATGCCATCTCCCCAAGTGCAACTGATCTGCACATTTCAGCAGTAGCATGATCCAGAATGATTTGGCATGCTTCACACATAGCATATCAATACACCCAATACCATGGTTACTTGCTACAATTGGATTAACTGCAACTTTACTTTGTGCAAGGTCTCTGCTTGCTGTAACTCTGAACTGTTGGAGGTAGATGTCACAATACAACCAGTAACATTGTACATTTTACATCAACAGGTGGCTCTGCCGCTGGGCACACAGAGGCCATAGAGAAGACTGCTACTACCTCCCTGGATAAAGCCCTCAGTGACAACAACACTCCTGGACGTCAGGACGTGGAGGATGATTCTGGCCCATCTGGGCAACCTGGTCAGACAGTACCAGTGAGTCTCACTGTTTCCACAACATCACCTCCCAGCCCTGTTGCCTCAACATCCCAGGCAACCATTTGCCTCCCAACCTGTGTCCCTAGCACAGTGTCTATCATCTCGTGCCCCCCAGTCCTGGGTCCACACTTCAGACAATGAAGGTCCAGGACCAAATTGAAGAGGGCACCTTGTGACAAGGGGACAGACCCATGGGGGTAGTGTTTGTGGGAGGGCTGCTGTGTGCCAGTGCGGTGAGGCCACTGGGGCTGCTCTTGGCTATAACACCATCAGCTATGTCTTGGGGGATTCCTTTGGCTCATCAACAGCATGCCCATCAACATTGGTGCAAGCCACTGGAAGGGAGGCCCTGCCAGAAGAACAACATGCCACAGACACCCCTGCCTCTGTAGCACCTGTTCTCCACCCATGCAAGCGGGGACATCCAGCAAAGAATCCAGGAGGTGCGGATGGCAAGACACCCACCATTGCCAGTAAAAACCCTCTTCCTTAAGGAGTACTCTGGCTTTAGACTCCCAGTGGTGTGGCATCTACTCCAAAGATTTCATTCACCATGACTGACCCCTTCACATTTGAATTTTTGTTGAGTCATGTCACATATATTTTATGTTACTCATAGCTGCACAATAAAATCACCCTTCACTGTCTCACTGTCTGCTGATTTTGATTTCATGTTTAGCCATGTAGATATGTCACACCATGTGAACCATACAATGATGTTCTAAGGTACTTTTTCAAGATGGGATATCTTCCCAGTGTCCATCTCAGGAATACAACCTTCCCACACAAGAACCTACATACAGTGTCTGCTCAAACTAAAAATGTCATTAGTGTTCAGCATGTAGGCTGTCAATATGTCTGAACTATTAGAAATCAAGACTGTTTGACTCTTAATGAGTAAATTAACACATTGACAGGTACAGACCCCCAGACCATAGAAGAAGGGATTTGTCAGATATTGCCCTGTATAATTGGCAACACATTGATGTGGTTGATGTCAGCAGCTTGAGCCTTATCACATACCACACCAAAGTAATTCAACATCGCATAATCCAAGATACAGGCAGATGGCAGCACAACAGTCCCTGATCACAGGGCCATCAGAATCCTATTTGCATGCACCTGGTAGTATGACACAAACATATGTCTGTGTTGTGGCACAGGCACTGTGGCCTACAATTATGAAACACATCTACAGCTACATACAGGTAATACCAAGAGTGTTTAGCTAATGTGAAAGGAAAATGACTTGGGCATAAGCTAGGCATACATATTTGATGATGATACTTGATGATGGGCAGTTCTGACCTTTCACCCAAACACTATGCAAACTGTCTTGGAACAGGTCTCATACACCCAAACTCTGTGACCTACATTACTTGTAATAATCAATGTCCACTTTGTATGTCTGAACAACATCACAAACCTGCCAACATCACAAACCTGCCAACGTCACAACTCTGAAATGCCCACATGACGATGTCATGGTGAAGATACCTGTACAAAGAACAAAACAAGGAGTGAAGGCTTGAAATCATACATATGAAACAAGTCACATAGCAAGGAAACTGACACAAACAAAGCAACATCATCAAAGTGGGGATGTGTTGAAAGCTATCTTATCTAGCAGCCATTGGCTGAATATTGCAGAGTAACAGCCCCCCTGGCAGTTTCCAAAGCACTCAACTCCACACATTATCACAACTATAGTTCATTGTAAAGTCACAGTCATGACATAACATGACACACACTCACAAGAAGTAGCTGTGGATGAGATCTTCTCGCAAATCAGCTCATTCCTCTTCAACCCTGTCATCCTCACTTGGCATTTCAGGATTCTCATCTGGTGGCACTGCAGGCTCCCCCTCATCTGGGATGTACAGGATATTCCTCTACAGGGTGATGTTGTGGAGTATGCAGCATGCCACAGTGATCTGACACACTTTCCTGGGTGAGTGGAGGAGAGCTCCACCAGTCCAGTCCAGATGCTGAAATCTACCTTTCAGAAGCCTACTCCACAGTCCGCCTTGAAGAAGACTTCCCCTGGAGTAGTTAGATTCCTCAGCATATAAACATCTAAGGATTATTTGGATATGCTAGTCTCCAGTTACGGAATGGGACTTGAGTACATCAGTGACTCACTCACTTCATGAGTTTACCACCTGACATTGCTCACACACAATCAGGACGGATGTGACTTACCAACCAGCCAGGCCCTCTCTGGGTACAGCTATGACATCAGCTGGGGTTTGGTGCTGTTCCGCATCATGAAGGAATCATGGGCTGATCCAGGATAACGGGCACACACATTTCAGATGTAGAGATCTGCCAAGCAGACAGCGTGCATGTTGATGGAATGGAAGTTCTTTCTGATGCCATAGACTTTTTAGTGGCCTGCAGTGGCACCAAACCAACGTATGTCATCAATGGCCCACACCACATGTGGGGTGCGGGCAAATCTATAAAAGTCAGCCTTCACATTGACTAAATCCTCACATCAGGGAACCTGATATAGCTGTCAATGTGTTTCAACATTGCAGAGAGGAAATCCTTCAACACCAGACTAACATAGATTTAGGTATGCCAACATATATGGCCACTATATGTTTAATGGACCCTGTGGCCAGGTAGTGCAATACTGACATGACTTGCACAATAGGTGGTATGCAGGTAGGATTACTGATAGCTGGCATCAGATCTGGCTCCAGCTGACAGCATAAGTACACTATTGTTTACCTATTCAGACTGTTTAACAGTGTGGTGTACCATTTGTCCATGGTCTGAAGATCTGGCAGTGGACGGTAGACAGGAGGTTGTTGCATTCTCCCTCTCCCAAGGTACCTATGTTTGACAAGAAATGATTTGTAACATTAGTCAGTGTGTCCACAACAACATATATGATGCATGTCAACAAAGTCTTGTGACATGTGACTCAGCAGCTTGTTCAAATATCAGAAATTGTGCAATGCATACCTTTGTATGTTGGATGCCATCTCTGTACTTTAGACACACATGTCCAAAGGAGTGTTCTGTGGTACAGGTGCTTACCACAGAACTCTCCTTCCCCCACCAGGAGTGGCATGAGTCTGAATTTGGTAGGCCACATGACTACATGTGCACAAGGAAAACACTTCATGTACCCACAACCAGCCCCTTCATTGTCACTCATGTATAAGGCTGAAGTTTGTACTATTGAAGTTGCCTGTAGGGACTGTATGCAGTGAGTCAATCTAGCAGAGTGAGAATGTGTTGGTCCAGTCAGGCCTGCGAAGTGTACCCTTCAGAAGCCATATATGTGTGTAGTGTTTTAATGTGGCTCACATCACAGTACATATTGCTGGACCATTGACTACCTGATACCAGTAGGCTTGCTTAGTCATTGTAGGTCATGAGCAGGGTAGTGTGTTAGTCTGCAGATGGATACAAAAGTCTGTAGTCACGTCCCTGTACTTATTGGCTCGTGCACTTCACACTTGTGTTGTGTTAACAAATTGACCATTTTTTGCTTGGTGTTTCTGACATGTGTGTTATACAACCACTTGGGCAAAAGCATGTGTTTGTAATCGCTTGATTTGTCTCATGCATCCATACAGGTAAACGCCCATCAGAAGAAGGAGATATGGAGAACCATCACCCAGAAGGTGCGGACAGCCGGTGGACTGTCCATTGTTTCAAGAGGTGGGAGGACCTGGGATGCTAGGCCCAGAAGATTGCAGAGGTCCCTCTGGGGTTGTCCTCCCAGCGTGGGCGGGGTGCACGTATGACCATGACCCCCCCAATGACCTGCATTCTGGTGATGGCATACCCAGACCTTCATGGGCATTTGAGGAAAGCGCAGCAGCCACAAGGGGGTGAGTACAGGGCATATTTCTGCCTGTCACAGTTCCAAGTTAATGTGTTAAGTTCTGAGATTTCCTTCTGACGATTAGGGATGAGCCATGTGTGACAAAGTAGATGTGTAACTGTTTGTGCGGATATGTTATGTGGTGAAACTGATGTACCTTGCCAATTGGCCCTGGGACCTAGGACACAACTGTGTACAATTCACTAACAATTTGCTGTTTAGAGGCAACACATGGCTGTGTATGTTGATCAATCAAGTAATGTTTGTTGTCATAGTAGGCGTAAATTCTATGCTACAGACCACTATTCCTTAGTGTTACAGGCCAAAGAAAAAGAAAGAAGTGATGGATCACTGTCCTCAGACATTTGTATGGTCAAGTGAGTAAATTGGCATCTGCCCCTCAGAGGTCACTTGCCTTCAGTGTGTGGTTATTGGCTGTCTGTAATGTGAAGATGGGCATCATACATGTGACAAAGCGTACATTGCTCTTTGGGTCAGCTACAGATCAGAACTCTCCCTAGGTAAGGGGGAATGTCCAATGACAAGAATTTGCGTCCCATTTCCCTGCTGCCCTTTCCGGTCAAAATCATGGAAAAACATATCAATAAGGACCTGTCTGAGTTCCTACAGGACACAAACGCCCTCGATCAGTCATAATATGGATTCCAGAAACATAATAGTGGAATCTGCTTTTATTTCCATGACTGATTTGATCGGTAGACAAGTTGATCAGAGAGTTTAGCTATATTGGTTTTGTAAGACTTGTCGTAAGCATTTGATACTATTTCACCTGTTCTGATGGGGCACAGGCTGTAGCAGATTGGTCTGAAGGGCAGGGCCCTGAAGTTGTTAGAGGCTTTTCTCCTGGATAGAACCATCACTGTTAGTTGTGGGGATTTTAAAGCTCACCCCTTTCCAGCTGCCCTTTAGGGTGCCACAGGGTTCTTCACTTCGCTCCACTCTATTTAATATTTATGTCTCCCCACTTAGTGAAACTGATTCCATCTTTTGGTTTCCAGGTTTCATCATATGCTGATAACACTCAAATCATTGTATCCATCTCTGATGATTGTGGAGCTGTGGCTGACTGCTTTAGGATGTAGATTGTGGAGATTAGTGGCTGAATGAGAAAGATTTGGCTAAAAATTTATAGTGAAAAAACAGAGATCATTCTGTTCAGTAGGGATAGGGCGATCTGGAATGAACGTTGCTGGCCGGTAGATTGCAGAACTCTGCCGGTACCAGTGAAAGTAGCAAAAAAACTTGGGGGTTCTGTTTGACAACACCTCATCTTTTGATACCCGGGTCAACAGAACTGCAAGTTCCTGTTTTGGTTGGAAAGCATGCTGAAGAAAGTGTTTGTCTTTCTTCCCAGGGACTTAAGAGCAGCAGCAACAATTCCTTTAATTACTTCTCATTTGGACTACTGTAAGGCTCTCTATCCCAATGCAAACCAATTCTCCATCAAAATGCTCATATCATTCAGAACATGGCTGCCCACCTGGTGCTGGGACTTCCCAGACACTGGTTGGTGAAGGAGGGGCTTAGGTTCCTGCATTGGCTCCCAGTGAGGAAAAGGGTGCTCTTTTAGGCCCTGTGCCTTACCCACAAAGCTCTTTATGGGGGGGTTGACATTATCTAAGGTAGACCCTGACTTGATATGTGCCTAGGAGAGCGCTTAGATCTGCTAGACACTTTAAGGTGGTTGTACCGTAATGTAAGAAAGCAAGATGGGGGCTCGGTCCTTTATGGATGCAGCTGCCAGGCTGTGAAATTCTCTTCCTATCCATATCAGATGATTAAGCACCCATCTACCATTTTGTAAACAGGTCAAAACATGGCTTTTCTTCTCTGACTGTTGGACAAATGCTGTTCTATCCCCCTTTTCAGCTGTCTGCTCCAGTTGCTCTTCCTCTCTTTCAGTTTCCCTCTTGGGACCTCTTCCTTTTGCCAGCTCTTGGATACCTTTCTGGTTTAATGCGCTATATGAATCACATATACATACATACATGATTTCTGTGCCATCACTGTTGCCAACATTCCTTGTGCCTACATGTTTGTATGTGTCCCTTTCTCTTTTGACAAAATGTGTACACTGCTCCTTCATGCATGGTCTACCTGTGTTCATAGAATAATTTCAGTATTCCCTCACATATATGTGCATGCCAACCTGTGTTTGGAGTAGAGCATTTGCAATGGGGCTACAGTTCATGTTGTGCTACAGACAGGGGCATTGATTGGTGGCTGACATATACCCTCACCCATCATGGCATGTCATTTGGCAGTAGCAATGCAGTAGTAATGAGGGACATGATGGGTAGGACTAGAGTTTTTACACACAATTTCCGTTGCCTTTGATGTGGCATCATGTGGAAAAGTGCACTGCACATATGTAATGGGTAAGGTTTGTTACCTGACTGAGGGCATGCATCATGGAGTGACTTGCAGTTATGCTGAAATCATATGTGGGTGGGTACAAGCATTCATCCACAGACATCTGGGTTTGCAGGACCAGTGATGTAGCTTCCCACTGACAAAACAGGTTGAGGGCCTTCTACAGTACTTGCAAGTCTCCGGGCCTCTCCAACATACAAAGGGCTAATGGCGCCTAGTGATGCAATTAGAGTATGTCATTGTAAAGGGTGCTAGACATCAGTGGTGATGTCCTTGGTTCTAGCTGATTTATTGTGTTGTGGATTTTAGAGTCTTATTTCCCTGACAATTAGCACATTTTGTTTACAGTGTGCATTTCCATGCCAAATGTGTAGCATATCTGAGCAACATTGGTACAACCTCCATGATTCCATTGGGACAAATTTCAAATGGTGAGGGTGCACTGTTGATATGTTTCCAATGTGACATGGTATTTCCATGTCACCTTCTCCAGGCTACTGTACTGTTGTCAGCAACATGTCAGGTTTTTGCAGCATCATTTCTTATTCTTGTGTTATTGTGTATATGACAGATGTCTGCATGACCTTGTGAGGGATCTGTGGGAATGAAGTTGGCATTGGCCTGCTATTGTATGACAATAGGTAACTGAGCGATGCTCCATGACGCAAGGCATTTAAGGTGATGTGGTTTCCTACTTGTTCAATGGTTACTGTGAGGGCACTACTTCAGCCATGCAATTGTAGTAGTGTGAGATCCTTATTTTCCTGTGGGCAACTGTTGACAGTTCAGATGGCATGCATACATATGGTATGGCACATGTAGGAGGCACTTTGATGTAGTTTGTTGCTGAGGCCTACTTGACATCATGGTAATGTTTGCTAATCACAGCTGTTGTTCAAGTATGTTCAGCAGCATGTGGTGACCCTTTTTCTCTTTGCTTGCTGCATCAGCCCAGGCAAGCTTAGGAGACAGGGCACAATCTAGTGGGAAAGCATCTTGCCACGGTACCTCCAGTCATGACACCACCAACACGGAGCCACCCAGTGGCCCAAGGGTGAGGGGAGTGCCACAGAGCAGACAGGATAAACGTCTTCATCATCAGATTCTACCTCCAGTGGCCACTCCCTAGTGGTGGCGGACTCATCAGGACCTACTCCTGTACCATCTTTGTCCTCAACCCCCAGTTCTATCGCCATCCTCCCTGTTGCTCCCCACCCAGTTGGCTGTGCGCTCACCCAAGAAGGTGAGCACCTCCTTCGCCTCAGACACCTCCGCCCCAGCCCCTGTTACCCTTGATGCCTTGAATGAGGAGGCTATTGACCTCCTGAGGAGCATCTCTGTGGGGCAGACTGCCATTCTGAATGCCATCCAGGGGTTGGCAAACCAACTTCAGCAGACCAATGCTTTCCTGGAAGGCATTCATAGTGCCATGTCTGGCATACAGATATGTTTTTAGGCTCTGCCCTCCTCACTGATGGCAGCCAGTCACCATGCAAATTCCCCCCCTCCAACTCCCAAGCACTCAGATACATCTACCGACCAGCACACATCAACACAAACACCGCAAGACACACCGGCATGCAGTCACTCAACATACACACACACCACATCAGGCATACCCACAGTACCACCACAACAGACAGTGACACATCCACTACGCCCACCATACCCGCAGACACCAGCACATCACACACAGACACCACCACAACACCCACAGACACATCCACCACATCCAGCATATGTGCAGACACCAATCCAACAGACACACAAACATCCACCACATCCAGCACACCCACAGACTCGATCCCAACAGACACATAATCATCCACAACACCCAGCACACCCACAGGCATCACCCCAACAGACACACACACATCCACCACTCCATCACCAAGCACGTCCACCTTGCAATCCCCCAAGACACGTAAACACCCACATTCACACATGCAACAGACACCACCCGAACAGAAGCATAACTCACACACACCCAAGACATACACACCCACACACCAGAGAGCCACTCCCTCAACCTCCAAATACCCAACCCCTTCTGCAGACTGCCCCTGTATTCCAAAGGAAAGTTTCCTGTTTGTGCTTGTCCTTTCCCCTGTTCCCTCCACCCTCCCACCCACATCCCTTTCACATTCAAGTCCTCCCCCTCACACCTGCCCCCCACAAGCACCCATACCCCTGCCTCCAAGAAGCCCACCCCTCCAAAGAAAAAGACCCCCTCCCAAACCTATGCATCCCAAAGCGGACCCCCCCAATGATGATTCCTGAAGTGCCTGCCTTCCCACTTGATGCGCCTTCCTGTGGAGGTCCCCTGGCAGTGATTGGAGTTAAGTGTGGGCACAATACTGTGCAGTGACTTTCAAATGGACTAGCCAACGGCCTTTGATTTTCATTATTCTGCCTTTAATAAACCCAAGTTGTTGTTTTTCTGGGTACACGTTTGACTTGCAATTCTTTTTCTATCTTTATGTTGTTCCTGAGTAACTTGTGTTGGATGCCTACAGTTGTGTGCGTTTTGGCCTGATTGCTGATCCATTTGCTGTTGTTTGCAATATCTGAATTTGCGCGCAGTGTTGATGTCACCAAAGACAAGTGTAGATGTTACTGCATGGATATGTGGGTGTAAATACAATTAAGGTGTCATTGCATTGTGTCATGTTTGGTATAGTAAGTGTTTCATCCTGTGTTATCCAATGTAAGCATGTGTGGTGTTAGACTTGTCCCCCTGATATCGATTGTACATTTGCCTTGTGTGGAAGCTTGAGTTTTGTTTGTCCAGACATGGAACATGCTCATTTAAGCTGTCTTCCTTTTCAATTGAATGTGCATGTGTCCACTTTGATGTGTGTGCCTTGCAGCTACTTCGTCTAGATGCATGGTCCATGCTGTTGCAGTTGTATGTGCTTTCTTGACTTGCACTTCCACATTATGCAGATAGGCATGTCACTTTGCTCTACTTTTGTTTGTCCCTGAGATATCTGAAGGGCTAGTTCCTGTGCAAATGTTGTGTTAGGGGCATGAGCAAAATGAAATGGGTCCCAGGCCAGCATCCTTCCATGAGTGCTTCTGATGCCCCCATCCCTATTGTGCAGGTAATGTTTGCATAGTGAGCTTTATATATTTGTCTCTCAAACTATTGTGCATCCCATTGTCTTTCCACTGCGCTGCAATGTGGGTGATGCGTGGGTCCATTGCATGGCTGTTTCATGGAAGGGGTGGTTGTGTTCTATGACACATCCATACATATGTGTGTTCGATCTGACGACAGTCCATGGGATGCATGCAATTCGAGGGTGTCAGTTGTATTGGTCGATGTGATGTTGCTGTGCTGTAGTGTGATACAATGTTGCGTGCACTTCATTGTCCCTGTGCCTGAGATGAACAGACGTGTTGTTGTGTAATGTTGCAGTGTCAGTGACCTGCCCAAAGGGAGCATTTAATAGCTGTGAATCTGTCAGTCATTGTGAGTAACTCCGACTGTGGACACAACAACACGTGTACTTGGTGTCCATAGCATGACCCCCATATCATGTGGATGACGACACGATGATCTGTTATGGAGCATAATGACAAAGATAGGTGTGTGTACTTGCCATCAGTAGTATCCATGGTCGTGTGGATTTTGGGCACCTTAAAATGAGCAGCAGCAGAACGTGTGTGATGGACTCTATGGTCTGTGAGAAGAGGATCCAACGTAGAGAATGCAGGAATCACTGAGACGTTAAGCATAAGATTTCTACAGAAAAAATAGAAAGAAGAAAATTAAGGAGAAAAGAAACAAATGCATATTTGTACAATCCATGATCATTGGGGTAGGAAGATGGCTAATATAGAGCATGCAGGTCTATATCTTGGGGTTTGTAACTAAAGAAAGATTTACAGAGGAGATACTGCTGGGTTAAACATAAAGGGCAAAAGCTACTAATTTTTCACACATCTTAGCGTGATTACCAAAGTTGTTCCAGGGTGTTGTGTGAACAGGAGACTACAGGACTGTGCCATTTATATACGAAAATATGGTGATGTTGCTGTCATCCCCTTCTACCACAAAATAAATCGCTTAGATATGTTAGAAAAGCTTTGAGAAAAAGAAAACGTTTCTCCAACATTACTCCTATCTCACTGTGGCATACGTTCTTGAAGCAAACCCATGTCTACGTTTTTTTGTAGACAGTGCTTTGTGGTAAAATCCATCGGTAGTTGTATGCTAACACCCAGGTACCATGGGAAACCCCTGTGACTCAAAGTAGTGCAACGTGCTGCTTTGCATTGTTAGGACTCCTCTCCAGTGGAAATCGAAAGTTGCATTTGAAAGCAAATCCCAATTGAAGACTTTGCAGAAGTTAACATCACTTTTTGTGACACTGCACCAGTACAAAATCTTGAGAACACTGGCCCGAAATCTGTACCGAGCGTGGAAAAAAGAATGGGTATGTAATAAACAATATTTATGTTGCATAAGAGCCACGACTTCTGAGGAAAGAAAGAAGGAATCATAGTTAATGTGGACACATTCTTGGAGAGTCACAATTAAAAGGTCAGAAGATGTAGAGTAAATGAAGATGGTAGCTTTGGGTTAAACTCTCAACCTGACATATGAGATCTAATTTGTAAGTTCACTAAAATGTACTATTTAGAAATGGCGTTCAAAAATAAGCTGTTCCAGTTCTTGAAATGAGATTTATTTGTCCCAAAGACAGGAACAAAGAAGTTCCAAACCTTAAGAGCACATCCTTAGAGGGATTGTTCCAGAGAAAGTTTTTATAAAGTGCAAGATTTCCAAGATCTCCATGGATGAACGTAGAAGAGCCCACACTCTTTGTACATTTACAGTTAATGTTAGGGGTGCAGCAGATCACTTCTAGGAAGAAGTCTTACACCCAGCTATACTTGTGCACTTGTTGCCTGGTCTGGAGCCACGTTGGCCAGTTGTGTAATTGGGAGCATAGCAGACACCGTACCCCAGTGAGCACTGTGCTGTGGCCAAGTCGGGGCTTCCAGCGCGGTTCATTTCCTGGTGGAGCTATAAGAAACAGAGATGGGAGAGAGAGGGCTTTACACCGCAACTGCTCGAAAGCTGTCGCGTGTACAAGAGCAACGGCTCTCCGTCTGGGCCAAGTTTGACTTTCAATAGTACAAATCCCGGTTCAGAAAATAAACAGTTAAAATAATAAATAAATATGGAGCAGGCACCTTTGCCACACATGCAGAATATGATTAGTCAGGTAAATATTTGATGCCTGTCTAGCTGTGAAACCTTTGACGTAGCACGCTTTTGTTGCATTCTACTGTGCCATATTACTACTGTTGTCATGTTAGGTTACAACAGACCCTACCTTTGCAGTCACAGAAAAGAAACTAAACACATATCTTCATGTTAAAACAACAGTTTACAATTACCTGATAGTTAACTACGTTTAAATGTTGACAGAAGAAAAATACTTCACATTCTTTTATTACTCATTATCATTCTCATCTCTTTCAAAATTATTTGGGTACACTGCAACACCGCCCACGCCTCTTATTCCACCACCACTGCCAAAGGAAGGGGGCAGTGTGAAATCAGATTTTGACAGAAGTTTATACCATCTTCTTTCATTTCTTTTCATTCTGTGAGTTGTAGTCCCGGAGTAGGAGTGAAAAACGTCAAGTTTCAAATCCATTTAACATAGTTTAAGATCAAATGAACAAGAACCAAGTGGAAATGCTGCATGTAGTGTCGTGTAGGCTCTCATTATCCTAATGAGACTACTGGATTTTTGGGCAACAAGATCGTTCACAGTGTGGGGGACTAAGTCTGACCCACGGTGAAGGGCCCTTGTCACTCTAAATCCGGGTTATGCTCCGCCTAAGTAGCAGTGCCTCATCTCTCCCGAAGGGAAGAGACAATTGGGCAGCCGAGGGCATGACATCTTAGTACTTCCCAGGGAAGTCGTGGTTTCTCAGGTCACAACCAGTTCTCTCATACAAAGTAAGGTCTCATATAGAAATGACAAAGGCAGTTTGACTTTTAAAGTTTAGTTTAATAAAACAACTGCATTTTAGATAACAAGGCGTGAGCCACAATAACCAGAACCATACAACACAGTAAGATGGAAATAGTAACGAGGAGAGTGAAACATAAAAATAAGGCTATCATATTGTAACTAAATTATGTTCTCTCTATGTTATATTTCGAGCACCGCATGTAAAGCTCTAAGCCTGTCTTTCTGGTTTCCCCGGGAGAACATCAACCCTCATACCTGAGCAAAGGCCTGTGATCTGGATCAGAATCTGCAACAAGGCAGTCAGCATCTAGTTGTGGGTTCCTCGTTGGAATATCCCTCTTACGTGTACTGGGAATAGAAAGTGTTTTTATACTATTGATGTGAACTAATACCCCGATGTTCCTGCGTAAGAATGTGTACCGTCTATGAACCATAAAGACTAAACTTCTACCACGTCTATCGGCAATGTACCAGACTGTATCCTTGACTGAAGCACAGAGTGAGCAAGACTGTGTTGTTTGCGAACACAGTGCTGAAGTAAGCTAAACAGTGTGATAGAAGGAAATAAAACAAGACCGTGAAACTGGTTATTGTAAAATAACAGTGCGAGGCTAAATAAAATGCATCTAGGGCAAAGTGCACAGAGGCCTAACACGCTAAGCAAAAGCGCATAAAGCTACATTAAAAATGGCTACACTACAGTAGGAACTCAGTTAATCTCCCCAACTAACAGAAAAATTGAATCATCACTTGAGCTCCCCGGCCAGAAACTCCATTCTAGAATAAAGCAATTACATCATAACATCAAATTCATTACACTATAGCACTAACCCACTTAAACACAACTCCTTTAATACTATTAAAACAAAAAAGAAGAGAGGGGGGTGAAATACGGTTACTAATGGCATAGCCTTTAAACAATAAAGCAAAAAAAACACCTTTTGAAGGTCTGAGATCATTGATAAGGTTATCCTACTGCTCAACTGACCCCCCACAACAACATCCTGCTGCACACATGATTCTTCACCAGTAGTCACTAACACAGAGGTAACAGCATTACACATTCCTGATTATGCACGCTCATTGATATGTGTTCCAATATCCTAAGCAGGATTCACCCGCTTGTGCGAAGTCAGGATACAAGTGACTGTCAGTAACATGATCTTCCAAAGTCTTTGCTTTAATAATATTGGCATGAATGTCTTCCAAAGTATTTTATTCTATGGAGACTCCACCAACCTCCGCTTCTTAATTAAGAGAGAATTTCTTGCAACTGCCACTTGTACCTCTACGAGCCTTAAAAATTGTGTTTGCTCTTTCTCACATTCCCTATTTTTTAAGGAGACCCCGATCTCCTACTTTCACACCTTCATCCTTGACACCACATTTGTGATCATAATACGTCTTGCACTTGTCTTTACCATAGTTCCACATCTTGATCCTTAGACAATCTTCATGATTTAATCTGGATGCAACTAGTGCCTAAATACCCTCCTTAAAGAATCTGTTAACTCTCTGCACTAGACTAATTTAATTGGAGTGAGTACAAAGCTACATTGAAATGTCTGATCCAACAATAAGTTAAAAATTATTTTATCCTGTTGGACACAAGTTGTATGCCATTATCTGAAATCGTGACCTTTCAAAAACCTTCTAGAGAATATATCGTCTTGAGAAATCCCACAGTACTGCCCATAGTGATTCTGCTTGCAAAAGAATAATAGATGAATTTGGAAAAATAATTCACCACCACAATCAAGTACCACAAATGTTCCTCTAAACCATATAATGGACCTGCATAGTCAATTGATATCTTCTGTTACAGCTTATAAGGCAATGATACCATGTTAAATGGGTTGTTACTCACAGACCATTGTAGATCAAACACGTTCTAAATGTGTTCTTAAACCAATGCACAGGACAATCCATTCCTGGCTACCAGTAATGAACCCCTAACATCTCCTTAGTAGAGATAATTCCCGAATGTCCTTTATGAGCATATTGTACCAACTCCTCTTGGGGCCTCCTGGTGGTACAAATGTGAACCTTCTCATGACTATCCCATATTCCTCTATAAGCTATGATGCCACTTGCTAAACTCCACGTAAAAACTTCACTACATCACATTGAGTTCTAGGCCAGCCCTCCTATATGAAATACAGTATTGTGTGATAACCACTATTTTCTTGACAAACATGTTTCGAACATTAGTTACTTGACATGCATCAATGAATGCAATCACCCACACACATCATCACATTCTTCTACCATTCATCACGCACCCAAATGGGTTCTTCCATCCCAGGACTTAAAATCATGCCTATTCTGCCTTGGTCACACAAACCCAATACATTCCTTCACCAAGCAGCAGCATCATCTTTGGTCAAGATGGTTTTAACTTAAGGGACACGTTCTCCTTCAAATAGCTAAAAATCTCAATGCCATGTTCTCAAAATACTTTGGGGCTGACATCAGATGATTCAAGCATTTTGTCTTGCCCCGTTCTCACATAATCTGCCATAGTGGTGAGTAGTGATCCCAAATTTGCCATTATAATGACTGATTTTTCACCAATAGTGATTTCACAAAAAGGTCCTTTGTCTCTGTTGTTACCACAATTCACACCTCCTGTCAGACTCACACTGCTAATTTGCACTCCAACCCACCTTCATTATCCTCCATGATTACACTACACATATGAGCATTTCTTCTATGAGTTCAAGCACCAGCATTCTTACTCTGAACTTCAGTAGCCCTACACACCTTATCAAAGTGGCTAGTTTTTGACATTTGTTACACCTTTTATTCAATGCCAAATAAGTGGTTGCGTTGTTCTAAAGTGTTTTGACTCACATTTAGAACTCACCATTCGACTTTATTTCACACCACCCTTACCTTTGTCAGCTCTCGTATGCATTCAGATGCAACTCCAATGTAGGTGTTGTTTATCATCAGTAGCTAGACCTTTTGATGACAGACTGTATCTTTTAATTTTCTTAGATACAGTAACTACCTCAGCTTAGATTGGGTTACATGAACAAAAATGTTTTTTGTGCACCTTCTGTTATGTGATTCCTAGTAAAATAATAGGATTGCATATTAGGGCGACAGAACTTCAGAATGCGGGGACTGAGTCAATCCACACCATCAGAAGCTGTAGGCCCAATTCTTGGCAAGCTCACAGTGCTTCACCCAAATCCCTAACCTCACCAGGGTGGAAGGTGATTATGGCAACCTGAACATGACACTGATGCCTAGAAACAGATTTTCCCCTTTTGTCGTCTTACTCATGCATGCCCAGGCAAAAAACAAGAGAGATCCAAGATAGGTTTTCAATGAATTTATTGAAGCAATCGTAGACTTGCATAAAGAGAATGAGCTGCAATAATTAGGCAGATGAAACAAAGCAACGTTACCAACATGATGAACATGGTGAAAAGAATAAATAGTCCAACTATGGCAAATGACTTCAAGACATTCCTATCACTAACCCTAAACTGAGAGCATAGTGAGTGTGCCTTCTGCCTTCGCCCGATTCAAGAGGATAGCCTTAGCCCCCATATCTGGATAACTGAACCAGGAAATTAGCCACTAGTGTAGATGACAATCCTTCTCTGCAAACTGGAAGATCAGTGCCAGAAGAACTGCATGTTGACCACAGCATTTGTCCCAAGACTGTCTCCGATGGAGTACTCTTCTGGCCCCCCCCAAGATCAGTGCATCGTTTATATCATATAAGCCACACTGTTAAAGGCACAGCTCTGATGCAATGATATGTCTGCAGGTTAAAAAGTGTCTCCAAACAGGCAATGTAAACACTAGAATATTTTGTGCTGTGATCCTAGAATTGAACAGAGTGTACAGACTACATGTCGATAAAGGCTAACCAAAAACATGCACGATCTACAATGTAACCTTGGAAGAATATAGTGCAAGCCTTAATATGTAAAATGTCACTGCTAAAAGCAATGTAAGCTAAAACGTGGAAAATGTAAAATACAAAACTAAGCTAAAATGGAGAACCAACGTGGGCCCAGGAAGGCCTCACAACACTTCCCTGAAAAACACTCCACAACCAACTGATTCTTTCAGCACAGATCCACCATGTTCTCCAAACTGCACATTGCTGCCATGTTTCTTAAGTTGGCTAGATATTTATATAGTTTTTCCTTGATTAGCCTGTTGTCTAGAGAAAGAATTTAACTATTCAACTCTCACATTAGGTTTCTTTCTAAATAGTTTTTCAAGTCTATTAATAGCTTCTGGATATTCATTCCATCTCCCAGAGCTATCTTGTGATGGAGCAACCTCAAGCTGCATCTAGTCAACAAAACGGCATCAATGGCAACTAAATAAATTACATAGTTTATAGACAATATTTTCCACTTCACTCATGGTTTATCCAGTGTGCAAAAAAATGGCCAAGTGCTGCCATATTGTGTTGACATGGTGCATAACACTGTTACGCTAGTAAATAAAGATGGATAAAGAAGTAGTCAAATCAAGGTTACTTGCAACTCCAAATGAGATAAAATGACATCAGTGACAATGTCTCAGCAAAAGAAAATCTAATTAATACTTTCTCAGCCTTCACAGTCAACATTGCTTTTTATTGTTTTAAATACTTTATTTGATAAATATTCAGGTGGAGAAGGTAAAAAGATACAATGATAACAGAAATTCATCAAACTATAATCTTTATGAAAATTGGGAACATTGGGCAATATGCAGTCTTATGTAGATACATACATAGTTCTGCTTTGAAATTCATAAAAGATTTTTTAAATACATTTTAGATACATTTTATTAACTTGCAGGTTAATCCCTATTATGCCTTATATCTCTTCAGTGCTTTAGTCTCCTCCCAGATATTGCGATACTTCCGGATTGTGCCTCTTCTTTGAGCATACAGTCATTCTTTAGCCTAGTCTACCTTCATTTTGCACTCCAAGCATTCATATGACAAGGATGATAGTGTTCTCCGTTGTTGCAGGATTAATTACTTTGCTATTAAACAGGCGATATAGAAGATTTGCTTTGATGGAATGGATAAATCTGGACAGGTGGGAAGTCCAGCTGCTAAGCCACTGAAACACCTTATCCCAAAACTCAGCTAAAACCAAACACGTAAAACAAACAAATAGTTAATTTCCCACACTTTGGTTACATCTAAAAGATTGTCGTGAAACAGAGGGAAATATTTGACATGAAGGGGTGTATAGTAGAGCATCTATTTTATAAAACTTTTTTTTAATTAACACTCCTTTTAGCTTTATCAGAATATATATTATAGTGCTTCCAAGGCTGGGAATTGATCATACACCCAGTGGTTGTCTCAATCGTGTTTAAGGCCTGAAGAACAATTTTTTCATGGAGTTGTTGCTGGAGAATTTGATACCAATTTCCCATGCCTAATTGACCCCTTATATAAAAGGCTTCAGTAATTGTAGAAGCAAGTATGTCTGTTGGTGACTCGGTTAGTATCTGCATTGAATGGATGAAATGGGAAATCTGGAGACAGGAAAAGATTGGGAATTGGGAATGGCTGGATTACTAATCTTAAATAGCTCCCATGACTTAACCTTCCCGTTCAGAATAAAATCATTGAACCTGAAAACCCCCAGCTTCTCCCAATCTCTAATATTATTTGCGGGTACCTGAAGACCCAGTCTCAGATTCATGCAACGGCATTGAAATGTGAAATCGGGAACAATGGTACTCCTCTTGGAGCTCAGCCTTTTTAGACCACATGAAATAAGGCAATTTATATCTAGTGTGCTTCAGAAGTCTTGGGATTTTAATGAAATGAGAAAACTGGATATTATCCTCAAACAGCATCTGTTTGAGATAAAAGTTGCTGTCAGATTTCTAAGATGCATCTGTTCTAAAAGCTCCGTCCAAATATGCTGCCTCATAATATTTATTGAAATGCGATAGTGCTAAGCCACCATCTTCAACAGTTAGCTGAAGTGTTTCGAGCTTAGTACGAGGTTTTTTATTAGCCCATATAAACCAGAGGTCTGCAAAATCATGGGAGACATATACCCCTAGTACCTAGTAGGACGTAGGGTCCAAAAGTTTGCCTGCATCTCTGTTGGCAAAACTGACTCATTGCTATTGAACAAGAGTGCCTCTGACTTACAGTGGTTAGTGTTATATTCTCCCAGGTCTGTAAAAACCCTTATCTGAGTGAACGCTCTTGCGATATTCTGTGCCTCTGCTGCTAGATACAATATCATATAAAACATGACTAGTTTAAGTTTGGAAGCGTCTAATAAGGGAGCCTTTATAGCCGTATCTTGTTGCAGGGTTGCTGCCAGAGGCTCAATAAATAGTGCAAAGAGCAAGGGTCATCCCTAGTGAGTCCTGCAATGTATTGTTAGGGTACCAGCTATACGTGCATTAACTAACACTTCAGCCTTGGCCTTCTGATATAGGTTTTGAAGTACCCTAACAAACTTGTGGGGAAAATGGAACCTAAGCAAGATTGAAAACAATACCTCCCATTGAATTAAGTCAAATGCCTTTTCTGCATCTAGCATAATTAATGCAGTCTTTGTCTTGTTTTTTGTAAAATAATCTATAGCCTGTAACAAAAATTTTGTGTGGGTGGAAATAGTTCTCCCTGGCAGGAACCCGCATTGATCCTTATGGACAAGACCCTGAACTAGCAAGGTAATTCTAGCAGCCAAGAACTTCATGAACAACTTGCAGTCGTTATTCAAGAGACTGATCAGGTAATAGAAATCCGGCTTTTCAGCTGGTTTGTCCTTATTGAGAAAACTAATAATCACCGCCTGGTAAAGGAGTTAGGAACCTCACCTCCATTAAGCATATCATTAAACAGAGTAAGTAGGGTCCCAGCAATCTGTTATACCGGAACATTATATAACTCAGCAGGGAGTCTGTCATTCCCACAAGACTTTCCTTTAGGAGAGTTTTGGATAACGTCCTTTTTTTCTTTCAAACTGATGGGTGATACTAGGGATGCCTGGAGCTGGTCGCTAAGCCTAGGTAAAATAACTGTCTTGAGATATTCATTGATTTGTTGAGAACTGAGAGCTAATGTTGGAGTATAGAGTTTAGCATAGTGTGCTAAAAACACTTGATCTATTTTATTGGGTTAGTTTACCTTAGATTCCTGGGCCTCATCAAAAATTGACTCAATGGCTAAATTATTTTGCCACTTTTTGACTGACCAAGCCAAAAACATCCCCACATGTTTGTTTTCTTCATAATGTTGCTAGAAGCATGTATTCCGGTTCACTACTTTCTGAGACAGACAATATTCCCTCAGGATACGTCTGGCTTCATGGATTCGGACACCTAAGACTTGGCTGTAAGTGATCTGGTGAGCTCATATTGCTTGATCGAGCTCCTGATGGAGGGTCAAGGCATTCTCTTTCCTTAGCTTACTTAGCTGTACTTCATAGGAAACTGCTTTGCCCCTAACAAATGCCTTGCATGACTCCCAAATCAAAAAGATAGATGGGGAATTTGCATTCTAGTTAGAAACTCTGTAAGAGAGCTGTAAAGCCACAACCCACCTTCATCCATCAATAGAGACTTGTCTAATGTCCACCTCGGTTGCTCGATCTGTCGTGATGGCATATTTCGTTCGACCATGGGGATTGAATGATCTAAGACGGGGTTGGACAAAATACTTGAACCACCCCTGGCCCATTGTTGTGAGATTAAGAGAAAATCAATCCTAGAGGCCGAGTTAAACCTTTTAGAAAAACAGGTGAAATCTTGAGTTTGAGGATGGTCTAGCCTCCACGGATCTTGCAGGACCAAGTCCCGGATAAACTTGGCCAGAAAGCACAAAGTTCTAGGTTTGTTTTGGGACTTAGTTTTACATGATGCATCTAGCTTTACATCTTGTATAATATCAAAGACACCCCTGACCACCAAAAGATCAGGGAGTGAAATCAGAAGATTGTATAATTCCTGCAGAGAGGTTATCTCGTCTTCTATAGGGCCATAGAAGCTAACCAGGTGCAGATACTGCCTCTCAGTTTTAACATTAACCACTATCCATCTGGCATGGGGATCTTTGGATACCAGATATACTTCTCCCTGGAATGTGTGCATTATCAAAACAGCCACCCCACGCACTGCTGCACTTGCTGACACAAAGAAGGAATGAGAGATAAAGCCAGGCTGCTGTCCTGGCCCCCCAACTTGAATGCCTTCTCCTGAGTATGTTGGTGCATGAATAACAACAAAAGGGCCCCCCCTACTATCCATACCTCGTTTTTTTCTTCCCACCCAGCCCAAACCCTGGACCCACTGTGCCCCAACCCTCACTGCACCCCAAGAAGCCCGAACCATCATGGGCTTCCTCCCCAACAGTGCACTTCCCTCTCTTCTGCCCCTTGGCCTGCCCCTCCCCCCTAGAATGGAGTGCATTGACATGGCACTCCTTGAACCTGCATCTAGGAAATATATAGCAGATGGCCCGGGATGGACATGAATTAATAAATAAAATTGTCTCAAGCTCTCCCCTGCCCCCCATTCCTTCTTGTCAAAGTTAAGAGCCTGAGATAAAAAAAAAACAGAACGTATTCTTAAATCTTTCCTAGCAGTACTACTTTTAATTGACTGCAAGAATCCTTTTGTCTGATCAATGGAATAAAAGATATGGACCTGTCCCTTATAAAACACCTTGAACTTGGATTTCTGGATTATACCCACGGGTGCCCCTTGTTTCTTGAAGTCATCAATAAAGCCAGTGAACTCTTGCTGGCACCAAACAGTTGAAATAGGCATATCAGAGAAAACCCGAAAGGAAAAATTATCAGCAGAAGTATAGCTTTTAGTTCTAATAGCATGTGTCAGGATCTGTTCCTTGATTATAAAGTCACCAAAGTTCACCTGGATAGTGCATGGATATTTCAGATTTGGAGACCTCATCCTGGTGCACGGTGCACCTGCATGATTGTTAGATCTGTATTTGCTACTGTCTTTTCAGGAAAAATATTCTTATAGATGAGATCTGAAACCACCTTGGTGACAGTGGATCCTGCTTCATAGTCTTGGGATATTCCAAGGAACCTTAGGTTCGAGCTTTCAGATCTATTTTCTGCTTCCTCCAGTTTTAACTGGAGTTTCTTGAGCTCTGTTTTTATTCTTGATATCTCAATTTCACGCTTGTTATTTGAATCTTCCGAATCAGAGATCCTCTGCTCCACTTGAGACACATGAGTAGACAGGTGGAGTATACTGGTGTTTATCTGACCCAGCTGCTTGTTCGTCTTCCTGTGGGCTTCTGTTTGCGACACTTTCAGGTCCTGTAGCTCCTTAAGACTCTGGTTGAGGATAACTTCAACTGATGGCGCCTCTGAGAAGTGCTCAGGTGGTCTGGATGCAATTGAGGCTACTGGCCTTTCTGCTGGGGTGGCAGGTTGATATGTTGACAACTGCAGTAGGTTAATTTGCATTTCCGAAAATGGAGGAGCCTGCAATGTAGCCATATCTTCAGTCAACAAGGCATCACTTCCACTGCCATGTTCAGGCTACTTTGTTGACCTTTTAATTGACCTCGCCATTTGATCCATGGGCTTGGATGGAACCCTCTCTTTTTCCACTCTTTTCAGATTGCCGGTTGAAAACAAGGGGTGTGTATGCTTCTCCCTGGAATAATCAGCAACCGTGAAACTAGAGGATAGAGGGAGGTCGGTAGCATCACATAGAGAGCTGTTCTTTAGGGATAGGACTCACCAGCTCCATGCCTAATGCAGACTGAACTGGATGTAAAATCTCGGGCGTCTCTGGTTCTTGGATTCTTAGTGTTTTTGGTGCATAGAAGAGGTTACAACAGGCATTACTTGTTGAATCAACCCTTGCAGCTGCTCCCCCGGAGAGTCCTGTAGCTTAATCTCTTTACATAGGCATTGTTTGAGTTGGAGTCGTTGGAGACAATTGTTTCATTTTTATGGATTTTAGAGCCTTGCCTGTGACTTTGTGCTTTCAATGATCCATCTAAGGTAATTTGTATCATGGTCTTAATCACAGTCTCTTATAGAGGGATGTCAGAGAGTTGCAAGACAGCTGCATACCGAATCTGTGCGACACAGACCGCTTCTGCAGCACCTCTGGGTCCTCTCAACCTGAAGGGCAGTCTAGAGATACCCTACTGGCTGCTTTCACCCCTGCTGATCCCCTTGAATCAATTCTAGCGATGATCTCTGATATGAAGAAAACTTAGTGGACACTGCATTACCCGCTGAGTGTAACTGATTATTTCTTTGCTTTGCTTCAGGTAGTTTAAGTTGGATTTCAGGGAAAAGATGTAAAATCTCTGGTGTAACTATGAAGCAGCAGCTTGTTCCTTAAAGTCTGGGTATGGCGCTCCCTGGGGCATGTTCACCTAGCCTCTCTGTCAGTGAACATGGGGGCTTTGACTTGGCTTTTATGCTCTACTCACTGCTTGCATGGGTCTTAAGATGCCTTAAAATCAGTCAATAGCAAAGTTCTGTACTGGTACTGGGGAAAGATTTATCCCAACAGTTTTCCCCTCTGTGCTGCTTCTTCTGCTCCTAGGGTCGGGTAGTGTCTTACATGCCGGATGCACAAGCAAGCAGCTTCTCTCCTCCCCCTCTCCTCACCCCTTAGCACCGCTCGCTACTCGCCGCACACCATCTACTTTTAGCTTGGGTCCCCCGACCTGCCAATCTGCATTGTACACAATGTAACACCTCCACGATGCGCCACTTCCTTGAGTCCCACTGCTCTGAACACCGCTGCTGCTGCAATCCACTCCGCTCACCCGCAGGCTCCCGAATGCTCCTGAATGCCCCAGGTGCCGATTCAAACACAGAGCATGATGGGAGCTCCACATGGTCTACCTCCCAGTCAACTTTTCCAACATTAGATGAACCTCCTATGCAGCTGACCCGGACTATGTCGTACCTCTTTTTGATTTTCTTTAAAAAATGCTCACCACTCATACGTAAGTCACAATATTGTGATGTGATGTCCATGGAATTAGCTCAACGGGCTGAGAAAGAAATGGTTTCACTCGCAATGACGCAGCAGCAGTCAGAACATCGTATGACATCTCATTGATGTGTGTGTGCTGAGTCACTGACCAGGCTTTGCCAACTTGCCTGAGTCTGGTCCTTGCGCTTCATGCTGAGCCACGTCTTAGGCCAAGTGTCTCCAACATTCCTAACTCTGGACCTTGTCTTTAGAAGTGTCAAATCTTCTACTTCCTTTTTCGGGAGGAAACCTAAACATCAATGAAATGCACTTTGCTTCAAAGTGCAATTTAAGCTCCTGCCGCAGGCAGCACTTCAGCCCTACAGCTTACATCTTCACACTGGGCTCCTTGAGACAAACAGGGTCCTTTACCAATAGGCATCAACTGTTGGAAGCCCACATGGACCACAGGGCACAGAGGTTATTAAAGAAAGTACTTTAATAGCAAGTGAAAATGAGCCCAATAGAATTGATATGTGTAGGAACTCCAGTTGCTCTTCAACTGATACATCGACTGAATCATACCCAAAATTCCATGTTGTACCAAAGCCAGAACATAATATGATCAGAATCATTACAGCATTAACCTACTACAACTGAGACTGTTTATAAACAGTGCAGGTCTGCCCGCACTGAGTTCAGAAGACGTGGTGGCTTCCTTCAGGCCTATGGGCATGATCAAAGATAAAAAAGGGGCCCAGACAAAGTTTGTTTGATCCTACAAAAATTTGTGGATAGCAATATCCCCTGCTTCCACCACCACTTAGTGCACAGTGGCGACCTGGACGCAGCCTCGCAGGAGTAGCTCGCAAACCCTAGATACGTCCACGTCACAGCAGCTTGAGTGAAAAGCTCATCACTAAGCCAAACAGACCCTCTCTTTGAGGGATAAAGGCACTGCGCTGGGCAGGTCACAGAAGTTCAGCAGTCAAAAAGATGGGACTTCTAGGGTACAGCATAGTCAGCCTTAAACGATGCACAGAGATGGAGTGCAAAGAGGAAACAAAATGGCCACTGAAAAGTAAATCTCGGTTTCAGCAACGAGGTAGGCGGAAAGTCACAGTTACTACCTGCAACTGTGTAAGACAACCAAAGTAAATCTATATAGCAACTCACACACTCACTTCAATGGAAAGTTCATGTTGAACCACAATTTCAAATTCTGAAAACCCTCAGTTAAACCGTTGGCATATCAGGGCTGTGACAAAAAAATATAATGCTAGGAACAGGATCTCTAACAGGGACCTGACTTTTCACAAACTTTACTGCAAACTCAGCAGTCCCTCCTGCAGCTAGCTGTGTTGGTTTTAAATAGCATCAGAAAAAAAAGCATTGAAATAGTTCTTCCTCCCATTGTTTCAACTGTAGTAAACAACGTGAACTGCTGTAACTCAAAACCAACTTAATGTTGCTTAAAGTATCAACCTCCAAAGGCGGAGTATACGCAGCTTGGATTCAAACCAGTGACCTGTGGTGAGTGAGTAACCCACTAGGATACCTTATTGGAAAACATCATGATGTCAGAGGTGAAAGAAACAGTGAAGGTAACTGAATGATTATTTAGTGTAAAACCAAAACTAGGACACAGGCTTATGTGAAACCTGACTCACCACTCCCAGCAGTCAATTTCTACAAGTTAAGGATCTGAATATAATATTAATGTTTAGCAAACAAAAGACACTCACTGTTCATAAGTACACCATTGTGGCCCTCCTACATTGCATGATACTTTTCACCCAAAACCTGACACAGCAACACTTTAGAGCAGGTCTCTGCAATGCTTTGGCGTAGTGGCTGGGAACGGGCAGCGTCAAGTTTGCTACTTATAAAGGGGAAGGAATGATGTAGATTAAGTCATCGCCTGCACAGTTTCACATATTAATAAAAAGTTGAAAGGAAGGCATTGAAAATAACTGCAAAGACGTTAACGTCCAGCCGGGTACAGGCCCGGTGGCACTCACGCTGCTCGCAAGCTAATTGGGTCACGTCCATGAAAGTTATTGCACTAGATGGGGTTAGAGGGGAGCACAGAGCTCTAACTACCCTTAACTCTCTTGGATCCAAGGGACACTGGCAGCAAAATATGCCTTTTCTTTGCCTCTTTGAGGGACTTCTGCAGGGCGTTCTTCCTCTCTGTTACATCACTTTGATGCAATACACCAGGGTACTGCATCAAAGCACGGATGTCAAGTCACCGAAATGCCAGGGGTAGCAGAAGTGACATCACACGCCCTTTCACCTCCACTTTAACTCAGACACACATACCTAAGCATACACATAAATTCACACTTACACACACGCTCTCTCCCGCAAGCACGCACATAACATACATTTAAAAACATTGTAAACTTACCGTAGCTTCCATGGAAAGGCATATTCCAGCTAATTGTACTTCACTTTTATTACACAAATAATGAACGATATATTATAATTCACTATCAGGGTAATACAAAATTGAGAGAAAACAATAAGGGTGAGCCCCCAATTGATGTACATGAGAACGAGCTGCCACTGTGTTCCTGGCACTGAATTTGTCATCTCTAAGGCCAGGGGTTGCAAAGGCAGTGCCAGGGGTAGCAGCCCCTGGCGACCCCTAAATGACTTCCATGCATTAAAGTGGCATGTAGGAGCTACTACAAAGGCAGTCAGTGTGCAGCAGGTCACTGGAAGGCAGGCAGTAAAGCAGGATTGCCTTGTAAATTCGGCCTCAGACAACAACAAATGTTTTCCTTTGCATTTTGACTCAGAGAGGAAGCGTAAAAGAATCACCACTCATGATAACTGACACTATTAGCTGATCCAAAAGGTGACTGGAGCGGTTGACACACTGACTTACTGAGTGTGTACTTTTCTGCAGCTGAAGCAACCTGTAACTAACACAGCAAGAAATAGCTTTTTGGGCCTGAAACCAAAGCCACTCTGCAAGTAATGTTTTTTCATCCTTCTAGGAGCTGTGGAAGACTTCTCGCCAGCCTTAAAAAGCAGATTCAATCTGTGGGCCTGAATTTCATCTGTTCGATTTTCCTAGGTACGAACGTTTTTGTTTCTCTGTTTTTTAACTTCATTTTTGTCTCTTACGTGCTACTAGAAGCAATACTGAGAGTGGAGGTGTACTGGTTTTGGAATTGTCTGGTCAGCTACACTAGAACCTATGTATTTTCATAACAATCTGCATTTGTTTGTCTGTTTACTGGACTCCACACATTCTAAACTAAGGGAAATATACAGGAAATGTATTTTTAATGTAAGTTAAGGCATTCTTCCGACAGAAACAGTGGCAAAAAGTCAAACACATGTAATAACCTGTGATGCAATGACTTCCGTGATGTAGTGACTCCTGATACTATAAGGAAGATTTTTGTGGGGTTTGGATTCAGTGTATCATTTCGGTAAGCTCTAAATCGAGGTCGATAAATATTTTCACCCTGCCAGGGGATAAAAATCAATTAAGCATGACATCAATCAACAGGTAATTTTCAATATTACCAATTGGGCCAAAAAATGAAAACCCAAATCGAAATAGAGTTAAAGTGTCTTATTACAGACTTCTGCTCAGTATTAATGTATACAATTCTCAAAACCAGGTTGTAGAGACACTGTACCACCATCTGATGTCCAAACCTTTGGAAAAAACGTAATCTAATCAACATTAAGCAGACTAAGCATTCAATAACCGATATGCAAAATGACAACAGTAATACCTGGTGCTCGGTGAACAAGCGTTGACCAAATCATCTAAATATTAGTGCAAATTTGGATAATCTAAATAACTAGCTAGGGCACAGGGAATCAGCCAAAAACAACATGTCATTAACTGACATGAGCTAGGCTACAAAACATGGGGAAACATTTTAAAAAGGAAATAAAGGATAAAAAGAAGTTGAAAGAAGGACATTTGGGGCAAAAATGAAGCTAATCAAAGTTGGCAACAATTAAAAAGTAAAAAGTGAAGGTACCAGCATTTCTGAAGCTTGGTCAAAAATCTTTTCATGGGTCAAAGAAAATCTAAGAGCTCTCTGCAAGCATTGGGAAAATGCGAGGCAAGGCAAAGAGTTCGGTACCTCTCAAAGTTCAAGCGATTCTCCTCCTACAGCTAACGGAAATTGATTAATTAAAGTCCAATGTGAACAATGATTTGTCCGTTGGCAAAGCCTAAGGATCTGAAGATTGCATGGACCAATCCCCTTGCATCACATGACAGATATCTGCACCATGTGCGAGAGATCCCAAGACCATCCTAGGAAGGTATCCGTCCTTGGTCCCCTGTATGACTTTGCAACAATATGAGTAGTACAAGACTTCACATTCTTGGTCTCTTTGTGTACTGCCCTCAAGGTTGTTTTTTCAGGCTCTCTATGAGTAAATCAATAGCACATCTATTAACAAACTAACATTTCATGTGAAAGACACCTGTAAAGAAAATACACTTTGGCAGAAAAGAAAAACAGTTTCCCACATTTATGAGGGCTTGGCCCTAGCAGGCCTAGCATGGCTGAACTAGGAAAGAGTTAGAGGTGCACAATTTATTCAGATTAATCAGAACATATCAACTTTGTAATTATAAATCATCATAAATATTTCTCATTTAAACTTCATGTTACAGTAAATGCTAAATGAAATAAATTGTTAATATATACAAGTAAATATGATGGAGAACTACATTTTCCTTCAACATTAGCCTCTAACATTAATGCACACGTGTTATGAAAATCATCGTTTCAATGGTAAACACTCTCTATTAATATATGGATTACTACAAAATCATTATCAATGGTTACATTTAAATTAATTTGGTTATACCACACACATTTCTTCTAATACTACAGTGAATGCACATCAATATGGACTTTAAGCGCACCACTTCACAAATAGTTGGTCATTATTACACAGGCTATAATTTCTACATTGACACAAATAGATCAACATTGTGATGTCAAAGGAAACTGACATTTCTCAGCTGCACCAGAACAAAAACAAAAACATATCTTCTTCAGCAACAAATTAGCTCCTGTAAAATGTTCTCTCTCTGAGTTATGAGAACTGTCAAGCTCTCATTTTTTTAGGGATTCTGTACAGCACGGCTAGAATCACTGGCAAAGCCAATATGTCCTGAAGGTGAAACAAATTGGCTTTACTAATGCTTGTTCTAATTTGCATATGTGCTATAAAGTGCAGCACACATGCAAAGCTGGAAAAATCCGAATACTTTTAAAAGTTGCTCCACTGATATGCTGTCTTGAAGAGGCATAATTGTTTTGTGCAAATCCATCTATACAAATGTTAGTAGAAATAGCTTTGTGTAAAAACTCAAGAGTTGCGGCTTGGGAATGCCCATGTACCATCCATGGTATACCCGCTTGATGCAAAGAAGCACAGAGAGCTATTTTGTGTTACTTTACACAACATTCCAGCATAAATCATGATTTGCATTGGAAAGTAAATCCCACCTCATGACTTTGCACTGGGTGTGCCTCACTTTTGTGATGCAAAGTGTTAGTAAATCTGAGGTCAAGATTCAACCCATTTCACACTAAGGGGCATATTTATGAGCCCCTAGCGCCACTGGAGCGTCACTTTATGTGACGCTACAGTGGTGCTAACCTCTGCTCCATATTTACAAGGAGGTGTAAAGCCACTTTTTGTGGCATTACACCTCCTTGTAAATATGGGCCCCTCTTACACAGTTATCTGCCTCAGAGGGGAATACAATGGGTGTTTCTGTGTGCCCTAGCAATACCTATTGCATTTTGACGCTGCCTCAGATTTATCTGTTTTTGTAAACGTGAGGCAGCACCAAAATCTAAGGCCACCCACAGGGTGGCACTAGCAAGGCACAACGAGGAGGAATACTTTTATTGCTCCTCGTTTTTTGCTTTTTCTATGCCTGCTGCAAAATGTCAGACATGATTGTTTATGTGCTGGAAGGTGTCCCTTCCTGCACATAAACAATCATTTCAAAATGATTTGGCACTTCTGTGTGTGCTGCAGAATGCAAGGGCATATTCCAGCTAATTGCAGCACACACAGACGTGCCATTAGTGATTGTTTATGTGCAGGAAGGGACACCTTCCCGCACATAAACAATCACACCCCTGAATGCAGACCTCCTTGCATGATGGACCAAGAATGCCTGCGTTGACGCTGGCAGCTAAATTTAGTGCCAGCGCAGCGGACAACACAGGGGTGCGCCGTATTCACTTAAATATGGCGCATCCCTGCGTTGTGAAAATGACGAAGGGTGGCGCTGACAGTGTTGCGCTCCGTAATTTTCCCATAAATATGGGCCTTACTTTCTCTATCCCCATCACACATGTTTAAGAAGGAAAAAGTCAGAATCAGAACGGGAACAAAAATCAGCTCTGACCAAAATGCTCAAACAATTTCTGCTTACTTTGGCTCCTCACGCATATTGTGTCTTTCCATCCATTCATTTTCTCTCTCTCCTCTCAACTCCTTCTCTGGTGGCTTTCTGTCTTTCCTCTTCCTCCCTTCCTTTCTCTTGAAGCCTCCCGCTGCCTACTGCGATTAACCTTGTGAAATTTACAGAAGCACCAGGAGCAACCCTCCTGCCCTAACAAAGGCCTCCAGGGGCTCCATCACACTGGGGAAATGCCCTAAATAAAAGGCCTGTCCTGCCTAGGAAAATGTTCAGGGTTTAAAAGAGCCATCCAGTGAATGATGTCACAACAGGTCTCAAAACAAAGCTGACATCCAGGATCGGATTGGGAAGACGGGCAGTTGGACACTGGCCTATGGCCTGGTGCCTCAGGATCTCCTTTGGGCAAGTTTTTTAGGGCTTCTGTAAACCAGCCAACAGAGACTTAGGTCCTCATTATAACAATGGCGGTAAGAACCACCTACCGCTGCGGTGACAACTGACAAAATACTGTTACTGCTGCTACCATCCGGCCACCATATTGTGATCACTGCCGGACTTCTGCCACAAGAAGGGCGGAAATCCAGCAGTGATCATACTGGTGGACGGTAGTAGGCTGGCGCTGCTACCACCAGCACTGCCATGCCAAATGAATGCAGCCAGCCGTATCATGACCTGTGATACGGCCTGGCGGTGTTCCGCTGGCAGTAGCAGCGCCCCTTCCCTGCCGGAAGGCCTCCTCGACATAGGTAAGTCAAGCTTCTGACAGGGGAGGGGGGGTGGGGTGTTGTGTGTGCATGTGTGTGTGTCTGGTTGTGTGCATGAATGTGAGTGAGTGTGTGTGAATGTGTCTGTGTGTACCGTTTTATTTGCGTGGTTGTATGCGTGTGAGTGAATGCATGGGAGAATGGTGAAGTGAGTGCGTGTCTGCATGTCAGTGTGATTGTGTGTAAGAAAGTGTGTAAGTATGTCTGGAAGTGTGCGTGTATGAACGCATGTATGCCAGTGTGTGTATGAATGCGTGTATGCCAGTGTGAGTGATTGGGTGTATGTGTGGTGCATGTCTGCGGGTATGTGCAGAGGGGGAGGGGGTTTGTGTGAGGATCAGAGGGGGTGGGGGGTTGTGTGAGGACTGGAGGGGATGGGTGGTGTCAGCTGTGTTAGGGGGTGGGGGAGCCAGCTACCAGTGACAAGGAAGGAATTCCCTCTCACCATTAGGGCCTACTACCATGGCTTTTGTTGCGTTGCTAACACCACGAAAACCATGGTGGTAGGCAGGCTCATAATGCCGCCGGCCGTACTATGCCAGCCGCTGGGCTGGAGATTAACATCTCCGGCCCAGCGGTTGATATCGCCATGGCGTTATGAGTGGAACCCGCCATTCTTATAATGTGGCAGAATGTACCGCCATAATGTTGGCTGTACTACCGCCACATTTCCACTCACCCCCGGGGACATATGACCCCCTTAATGTCTTACCCATTCCCTGCAAGACCACTGTAATGTGTTGTCAGTATCATGGGCACTCCCCTACCATGCTTTCAAACTGAGGCTGGGGGTCAGGTTTTGTTCTGGCCCTTAGGGTATTCTCACCTCTGCCCCCTGCCTCCTGTGGCCAGCCTGGCCCAGAAGCAGACCCCCCCTCCCCCCCTCCTCCGGGCCATCACTTTCAGGCTATGGTGGGTGTAAGGAGAGTGGGAATATGCAGGGGCCTCGTGGGGGGAGGGGCATTCTTACCTACGCCCCCTGGAGTAGCAGCAGCAGTTCTTCTCACTTTGTTTTTTTTTAACCCATTCCCTAAGGCTACAGTAGGGTGGGGAGGGGGTGAGTAACAGAAGTTGCCTTGCCAGAACAGGTGTTATCACCTCGGTCCCAGTGTCTTATAGGCCTTGAAGGAGGGGTGGGAGAGTGTCTTTATAGGCCTTGCTGTGAGGTCACGTTTCGCAGCGAAAAAAGCTCAGTAAGCAGCATTATGGTCTCAGATCTGAATTCTGGCCTCAGTTCAACATTCAGAGCCTCATTAAGTCCCCCGAACTCCTAATCAGGCCCTTAATCTCCCTACCTAAAATAAAAATGAATGTGATCTTGTGCAATGTAGCTGGCGCTCATGGTAATTGCTTCAATGTCTTCAGGACGAGTTTCGCTATATAAAACTGAAAAAAATATATTACCGATTATTTTGGAGTGCCCGGGCCGAAGTTTGATCCCAATCCGACCTTGCTGACATCATCAATCAAAGAAACAGTCTGGAATGTCAATCGTTGGTGACTGTTAGAGGCGCAGGACTGGGTAAAGAACTGTTTTTTTCTGTGTACGGGAAGGAGCCTTCAACCGTGTACAGGCTAGGTGTGATATGAAATCCACATTCCAAGAAGATAAAAGAGTAAATATAGTAAAGTATGCATACTTTATTCGGTAGAAAATGATTTATGGAACTGAAGGTCTAAGCCATTGAATCGCATTAGAAAATAATTTCTAGCGAACAGTTGAGTAAAATGAATGGAGATAACAAATGAAAGCAAATGGTCTGAGACCGAAACTGTGTAAAATTGACACACTAGTCACCTCTGCTGCAGGTATTATGATTAAATGTAACCTGTAAGTCAACTGTTCCGGTGCATTTCATGCCCTCGCTGCAAACTTTCTCCGAATTTAGAATTCAATGCAAGCGACAGCAGTATTTAATAGCAACAACCCCACAAAGCCGATCTCAGTAATCCATTAAGGAGATAACAGCGTTTAGTAAACAGTGTTAAACTGCAGTACACGTAGCGCTTGGGTTTCAAGTGCGGGAAAGCGCTAGGTATACTTGGTGCTAAGGTGGCAGGTTGACCTAAACTGATTTAAAATTCCTTGTTTGTTTCATTGATTGGACATGTACCTCCACAAGCCACTGGGTGGCGAACTTCCCTATTTCGTGGAACTCTTCGGATTCTTATTAAACTTGGTAAGATTAAGAGTTACGAAGAAGCAAACTGAAGAGATATTTCCCGTTTGGGTAGAACACTTTACACACGTTCAGGACATGCAGTCGCCCAGAGCAGATAGCCTCGTAAGGAGTTAATGGATGAATCAAATCATCTATTGCACGAAGCACACAACAAAGCGCCTCTTGGATGGGACACATCGCATACAAGCCACCGACCCCAATCAGGCGAGAGACTCGCGATTTTTTAAATCACAAAGGCTTTATTTTAGCTGTCTCCCGCCAAAAATGTAATCTGCTCTACTCGACGACAATGCGGAAATGAACCCCCTCGTTGTTTTCCTTAATCTCCCAGTTTCCTGTTGTAAAATGTTGTCATGCTTGCAGTGGTGCTGGGACAATTTTTGGAGTGGAGGTGTTGCCATTAATATTATAGCACTGAAGTCATAAGTATTGTGAGAAATCCAAGCCTCATACAGAAAATAAGTTTAGCACATGTACCATGCATTCACCAGAGGGGTAAAGTAAGGGTGTGGTATGTAGCCAGCGGTGCTTTTTGGAGCACTGTTCTGGTTGCCCCTCTCATGGACAGACAGCACATTTTCCAGTGAAATGGCCGCTAAACGTTGAGTTACTTTTACTTGTACAACTGTATATCACAAAAATGAAAACGTGTGGAAATCTGGTTTCAGAGAATATTTATTATTTGTGTATCACTAAGTGGAGTGTCTTGATTTCTTTTGATCCTTTAAAAATTCTGTTTCCTTCACACTTCAAAATTACAAAAAAGTGCTTCCCTTTTTCTTTCCTAAATGCTGATAAATTGACATATGTGTATAGTTAATTTACCAAAGTGTAAATGTGTGTTAGGGACCTGACATGGGACAGCCTTTCCATTCGTTTCCTGTACCCCAGCAGGTTTGTCACCCAGATCCTTTTTACAAAATCGCCTCACTTTGCATTAAAAGAAATAAAAGTAAACACCACTTTCGGAATAAACAGCAATGTGTCAGAAGACATAGCCTGACATTCAACCTTTGACTTTGGAGGCGCAGCAAATGTGGCAAAATAGACACAAAATGTAAAGGCATCTTTATTGCTCATTCAGTTTCTGTACGCCAGAGTATTTTTGTTGGGGCGAGGGGCTGCAGCTTCCCTGCACACCTACTTCAAGCGCCTATGCATGTATGGCACTGGTCGTTTACCTTTCTTTGCTGATCAGTAAATAACTCCCAAGTCCTTCAGAATCCAGGAGCACAGCTTGGTCAGCAAGACTGGGGGTGTGGGCTTCGGATTTCCCACCAACCACGCTGTCACCTAATGTAAAAATACATTATAGACAGTGAGGGCAGTGATGTGCACAAGAGAGGCTCAGGGGGCAGCGGAAAGAGAGAGGAATGCGGATTGGTATGGGCGTTAAAGCGCGGTATTTTGTGAAACGACCAACATTTTGAAGTCTTTCCAAATAGAGAGAGGGAGAGAGTGTGTGTGCTTTTTTTCCCTGTGTGTAGAAAAAGTCCTGGTGAAATCCTCACCGTGCCCGACTGAAAGCACGAGCGCCCAACTATTTGTCACAAACTACATTTAGTAAGGGGGTGTCGTGTAACATCCCAAATACCTCTCCTGAAACTACGCCCTCGTCAGAATCCTCACAGACACTCTGACCGGCGGTGCCACTTTAGGGGCGACCTGTGACGGTTTGCGGCTGCTTGTTATGTAACGATAGTGCATGTAGTAAACTATCATCTTTGTTTTGTTCTAAACCTAGCAGCATTTGTTGAAGACTGTGGAGGTAAAGCACAACGACCCACAAGATCAAAACTGTACTCCGCGGTGCGCTTGGGGGGTGGACGGGCGTCAGGGGGCCCTCTCAGCACAGTACCCTGGGAGCTGCTGAGTGAGTTCAGATGTGGCCCCTCCGTGTATTTTGCAAGCGGGGGAGGGGAGATGCTCAAGTTTCCTTACGCCACTGCCCCGTACTATGTGCAGTTATTCCATTGAAGTATGTAAACATCTTCGGGCGGATAATAGAAACTTTATCATTATAATTTCAAATGCGTAATCTGGCGCTAAACAGCCCTCGGTGCAAATCAGCAGCAAGACAACCCCTCTGGGAGCAGTGCTTCCTGCAGCCCGTTGATGCAGGGAAAGGGCAGACGCCCCATTAAATGGCCGCATTGTAGCCTAAGTTGTGCCTGGCCAATCGCAGCAGGCAATCAGGCGCAGTGGCTTCTTTACTTAGGAGAGACCTCTGCCCTCCAAGTGAGTGTTCAATAACCCTCAGCGAGTTGGATATTTCATAAGACTTGCTCATCTGTCGAGAACTGATGTATGTTTCAGCGTTTGGACGTAGAATAATTGGATTCATATCTGTGTTATGTTTTTAAATTGGTGGGTCAGATATGAGTCTGTTGCAGTAAATTCTTCAAGTCTGGGCCAAGTAAAAGGAATGTGACAGATTTAATACCTACTGTAAATGATTAGCTGCAAGGATGCACGAAGCAGTGGCATAGCTGCACATAGATAGTGATATGCCGCTTGGTTCTTTAAAGATTTGGAGAAAGAATGTATTTTTTACGTTCATTCTGGGCCAAGAGACAGTCTCTTGTGCTTACCCAGCATGCCACGCAAAAAGTATTGATACAGTAAGAACAAAAATATATTCCTTTGATCTCTACTGACATTGTTTCCTTCTTTGCAAGATAGTTCAGTGGAGTGCATGTTCACCCCTGAAATGTGCAGTGATTTTCACGACAGAGTTCCAATCTTGGCAAGGCCAAATCAGTCGACCATCTTTCCGAAGTAGGTGAAATAAATCCCACAAATTTTGTAATAGCACCACGTTCTTTAAAAAGTTTAGAAATGGTAGAAGTGTGGGATGTAGTGTTATACAAAAGCATACTATTATTGTATTTGCCCGAGTAGTTGTTTACTTTTTTGTGGTAGCTTTCCTCGAGAATAATTGCGTGGAGGTGTTGGTGCTTAAATTTGAATATCTAGGGTTCAGTGATGTCAATGCCTTTGTGCTGTTGCCTGCAGTGACCTCAAACTCTTAGAGGGATGCCGCACCTGCACAGTGTGATGTAAACTCGAAAAGTATCATTGGTTATTTGGATACAAATGTGAATTTCCTGTCACAAAACATCCTTACCCCCTCATGGGGTTCTCCCCGCCCCAGTCCTAACATATGAGGTATGTTCCGCTCAACAGGTCTAGCACTTAAGTCCTTTTTCTTTATAAATAACTCCTCCCTTCACCTCCTACTCCTTTGTTTCCTGTAAGTGGTGCTGGTAAGCATATTGTCCTTTTTAGGGTAGAGCTTGCAAGCACTCCACCTGTTGTAATCTCTCTGTGGGCTTTTAACCACCCCTTCTCTTGCTATTTGTTGTTTGTTGTGCTTGTTTTAAATGCTTCATTTTTATTGGTGCATTTTGTGAACTGTCCCTCTTTTGTGTTCTGAGTTCCCTCCCACAGGCGATTTCACTAGGAGAACATTTTTGTTGACCATCACACTACATTACCTTCCTCCTGTTACAGCCTGTGATGGTCCCTCCTCTGGTTTCAGTTTGCCTTTCATCCCAGCCACAATCCTTTCTAGACATTCACGCAGCGAGTCACTAACTCTCGAGCTCACGCCCATGGCGACGGTGGTGCTTTGAATCGACTTGCTCCTGACAACTGTTTTACTTTTAATTTTCAATTGATGTGGTAAAAAAAAGTCAAGTTAAGAATTTACAATGGTAATAGCTCTAACTCGAGCGAACGCGAGACCCACTGCATTGTAAAAGCCTGTTGTTTTCAACTGCCATTCAAATATTCTCCATTTGTCAATAAGTTCTGTGCACCATGTGGTTTTGTTTTACTTATGGTGCCTCACTGGACTCTCCGTATCAGCACTGTGTTTCTGCATCGCTGTAGCATGCGGCTGGGATCTTCATGCCGGCCTCAGACGTGCCTCCTGCTCATGTGCCACGTTCAGGGTGCGGGCCACGCGGGGGCCAGAGTGACAGCTTCACGGGCCTCTGCCCGTGCAAAGGAATGGATGCTTTCTTTTTGGGTGGCCGATTCCCGCAAGATGGGGTCTGGTTGCCCAGTGGTTGCAAGAAGCAAACGCTGCAGTGGTGTTTTGTGGTGCTTCCTAGTGGAAAATGGCCATGGCTAAGCATCTTGACAAATGGAAGAATTTTCAGCCGCTTGACCAGGAGGAGTCTGAGGAACTTTTTCACATTTCCTGTGGGGATTTCCAGTCTCTAATTAAGGAGGCTATTGATCCGGCGATAAAAGAGAAGGACTTCCCGGCAAACCATCAGAGATTGGACGACAATGCAGAGGAGCAGGAGGACTATAAAGGCTGATATATACAGTCAGATCAGCTTAAGGAGGTATTGTCTCATATTACAGACCAGTTGGTGTCTGCACCCCCAGTTTTTGATGAGGAGGACGTTTTGGCACAGTATAACGCTGCACATAAGGGCTGTTTGCCTTTTCATGAGGTCATTCAAAATGGAAGGAAGGAATTGAAGGATATTGATAAGACTGCAATTCCTCGCTTTCTCCACAAGAGAAAATAGTTTATGCTGCTTCTACCTATGGGGTTAGGGGAAACACCTATAAGGCTTATGCTACGCAGGTGCTCCAGAAGAACCTTCATTCATTGTTTGATTGTCTACAGGCACAGGAGGATCCTACAGCACTGTTGGCTAACATAGAACTGCTGTCACAACTTTCATTATATGCTGTTTTTTACAGTCTTTGGATCTCTACTTCTACAGTACAGCTGGTGCTTTCAATTCTGGCCAGAGGTCTTTAAGGTTGAAATCTTGGAAACTGGAGGCTAGCAAACAGTCCTTCATCTGTAAGTTGCCTTTCTGGGTCTGAAATCGTTTGGTCCCAAAATAGAGAACATGGTTGAGAAGGCTGCAGAAGAGAAAAAGATCCTACGGCCCTTTAGGCAGGTGGTGGATATTTAGCAGTTTGGTAACCAGACAGGGATTTTTTAGGCAACTCAACCCCAGCCCTTTCAGGGAAGGGCCAGTGGTTGTGTGGCTGCCTTCTATAATAAACCCTGACCCCCATCCTCCCACATCCCTGATGTCCAACAACAGAAATTACTACATGGCAGTGGGAGATCGACTCAGGAATTTTCTACAGCAATGGAAGCGAGAATTGACTGACGCATGGGTTCTTTCGATAGTGGAACATTGCTATCAGAGTCAGTTCAGAAAGCATGCTCCTCCTCCTCACTTCAGGGTTACTCCTTCTTCAAAGGACCCTTTAAGGTTGCAAAGTCTCAGGTTGAGAATAGATCTGCTCTTGCAGAAGCGAGCAATAATCCCTGTGCCAGGGGATTAAAGGGGGTTGGGGTTTTACTCAACCCTATTTTTAGTTCGAAAGCAAGGCGGTTCTTTTCGGGCAATCCTCCGTTTCAAGGCCTTTGTTCTTGTGGAACATTTCAGGATGATATCTTTTCACTCAATAATTCCTTTATTCACGAAAGGGGATTTTCTGGCCACACTAGACTTACAGAATGCCTACTTTCACATGCCAGTGCATGTGGAGAGTCAATTGTTCTGGCGGTTAGCAGTATCTGACCTTCATTTTCAGTTTCAAGTCCTGCTGTTCGGCCTGGCTTCATCTACCTGGGTCTTCACACAGGTATTGGTTCCCTCTGTTGCTTTCTTACATTTAAAAGGTGTTGTTCTGTATCCTCATCTGGATGATTGGTTGTTGACTGCTTCATCTTTTTTGAAGGCATGCCAAGATGTGAAGTTGGTGCTTCAGGGTTAGAGCAATTCTGGGCTTCTGGCGAATCTTCTGAAGTCACACCTAACTCCTTCACAGGTGAAGATGTTTTTGGAGCTCGTTTGGATACTCACGTGGGTGCTGCATTTCTACCAGACAACAGAGTGATTTCTCTTCAGTTGGCAGTGAAGGACTTTTTAACAAGTTCTCTAAGTTCTGCAAGATGCTGGTGCGCAGTCTGTTGGCAGCTCCAATTGCTGTGGTCCTCTGGGCGAGATATAATTTAAAGCCAGTTGTGAATCACATCCTTAGTCATTGGGATCCCAGGTCCAGGGACTATGAGTGCATGATTCCTCTCTCAAATCAGATTTCATTAGATCTTCCCTCGTGGTTGATTCAGGGACCTCTATTGAAAGGGGTCATATTTCAGTAGCTCCCTCTCCCAATACTCTTGACAACAGATGCCACCATGTGGGGTGGGGTGCTGTGCTGAATCACCTGGGAGGGGGGCTCCTTGCTCTTATTGGGAAAGTCAGCAGTCCTCCACCTAGAGGGAAATCGTGGCAGTGATGAAGGACTTAGATGTTTTGCAGGAACAATTGAAAGATCAGAATTTTGTGGTTTGGACGGACAATCAAGTGGCAAGGGCTAATCTGACCAGGCAGGGGGACAAACAAAGCAGATTCCTTAATCAGGTTCTGTCCATGATTTCTTTTGTGGGCAGAGGATAATGTTCTGGATCTGAGGGTGGTGTACATTTGAGGGAGCATGAATTTCCGGGAGGACATTCTCAGCAGGAATTTGTCTTCCTCAGTGACTTACCACGTGGCTGAGCCTCAGTTCCACTGGGTGTGTCAGCAGTTCCAGGTTCCCCTGGCTGGATCTCTCTGCCTCCTTGAGCAATGCAGTGTCCTCAGGGGCTGCTGTTTGCTTTTCCTCCAATTTATTTCCTGCCCAGGGTTCTCCAGGAAGTCAGGATGGAAAGAGTTCAGATAATCCTCACTGCATATTACTGGCCCTGCCGTCATTGGTTCCCCTCCTTCTGTCTCTGGCCAGGGGTAGGTTTTCTGTTCTCCCTTGCAACAAATCTCCTCTTCAATTTCCACAGCTTTCACACCAGAAGGTAACTTTGTTGTGTCTGATGGCTTGGCTATTGAACGGGTAGGGTTGATACATTTAGGTTGCTCTTCCCAAGCTGTTTTGGAGATTCAGTCTTCTCATAAGCAGTTTACCCTGAAATCCTATCAGACACTGGGTGTCTTTTTCTCCATGGTGCTGCTCTAGGTCTGAGGATCCGGCCAACATTGATCCCTTTAAGATCATAGATTTGTTGCGTGATGGGTTTGTGAAAGGTTTGACCACTACCACTCTTTCTACTCAGTGGGATGCTATTCAAGCTTATAGCTCTTTTTCTAATGACTTCTCTACTCTATCGACCCTGGTATTGCATTTGCTTAGGAGTTTCAGATTATAGAGGCCTGTTATCAGGAAGGTGGTTCCTTTTTGGGACTTGTCAGTTGTCCTGCAAGGTTTATAGGGTGTTCCTTTTGAACCTTTGAAGGATGCCGAGTTGGTCTGGTTGTCAGCTAAATTGGTGTTCTAGGTGGCCATAATCTCTGCAATATGTGTATGTGAATTAGGGGCACTTCGCAATGTTTTTTCCAGTCTGAGGTTTTTTTCCAGACCACATGGTCCTTCGATTGAACCCTTAATTTGTTCCTAAAGTGTCTTTCTCTTTTCATTGTGCACAGGAGGATGTCTTGTCTGCTTTACCTAATTTCTCCACTTCTTTTCCTTCTATCCTATATGTCAGGAGGGCTCTTCTGAATTATTTGGAGCATAGAAAGGCTTTCCGGTTGTCACAATCCTTGTTTGATGCTTATGGCTCTGTGTTTAAGGGAAAGACGGTTTCTACCCAGACCCTGAGCAGGTGGGTTTGACAGGCTATGGCCAGTGCACATGCTGCTTTTGTGGAACCTCTACCTGAGGATGTCCAAGTGCCTTCCACTTCCGGGGCTGAGACTCGGAGGCGGAGGGGTCCCCTCTTGGAAATTTGAGAGACAGCTACTTGGTCGTCCCCTCATACTTTCGTCACTCACTATTGTCTCTTTGTCTGTGAGGATCTGGATAGACACTTCGGTTCTGTTACTTTGTCTGCAGCAATTAAGTAATTGTTGTTTTCATTTTCTAATAAACATGTATTGCATTTCGACTCTTTGGTGCAACCTTGTTTTTCTATGTGCTTGGTTACTTCCTCATATGTTAGGATTAGGACGAGGAGGATCCCATGAGGGGGTAATGTTCCTGTTACTTACCAGTAAACTTCATTGCCCCGATTAGGGGTCCTCCTCATCCCAGTCCTCTTCCCTCAACGCTCTCTGTTGCACCATGTTTGGCACAGATTGGTAACATAACAGAAGGAAGGATGCAGAGTTATTTTTATTAAAATAAATAGAAAAATGACTTAATTGCTAGATGTGTTGCAAGAGGATCTCACCTCATATATTAGGACTGGGACTAGGAGGATCCCTAATCGGGGTAATGAAGATTACCAGTAACTGGAACATTACTGATTGAGATAGGTGTGCCCAACTTGAAAATAAGGGTGCTTTGGAAACTTTTGAGGATTAGAGTAAGTGGAGAAACTTGAATATGTGTGAACGTAGGAGTGTCAGTAGAGGTAAAATAATTTACTCAAAAATCATCAAAATTGGAGGGGAGTGGTTTGACACCATACAAAGATGGCTGCCTTTTGAAGATGCAGTAGGCACAGAGGGAAATATCTTCATCAGCAGCTACATGCCATTGTTCCTACCCTAAAAGTATCTTTAATTAAATCTTGTCCGTCTTGTAGGATAGTTTTTCTGGCCTGAGACTTTGCAAAAACGTGCAAATACAGCACCGTTGTGTGCGCACTGCTGAGAATCACCAATGTTGTTTTCTCTTTGCCCCACGCAACACTGCTCATAACAGAGATACGTTCTGACTTCATTGAAAAAACTCTTGACAAAAATACAAGCTTATTTTAAGAGTTAATTCAATGAAGCACTTCACATAAAATAACACATGTTGTGTATTAAATAATGCACTGCAGTAGCCGCAATTTCACTTCTAAATTTTTCTATGCTACTAATAGTCAAATGCTTTTCTAATGTTCCCTCCTACTAGTCGATACATGAATAGTTTGCAGACATAGTAAGCAAAGTTAATGTAGTGTATTTAACATTAATTATTGTGCTGAAGAAATTATCAAAGAAATGCAGGTTGTGCATGACATAATGCGAACTTTATTTGTGAAAGGATCAGGAACAGGCTCCATAATGTGGATGATAGGACAAGCGGTTGAAAGGCTGCACCTGAAGCTTCAGTTTGACTGTAATTGCCAAGGAAGAGCCATTTCTGCCTTTGTAATTTGTGTTTAAGGTCTTTGATGTGGTTGAAAGTGACTGGTAATGGTAAAACTACAAAATTAGTTAGAAGAGACAAAACTGAGACATTATGGTGGTCATTACAACCCTGACATTCGGTGCTAAAGCGGCAGTAAAACCGCCAAAAGGCCAGCGGAAAAAATAATGGAATTACGACCATGGCGGAAACCGCCAACATAGACAGCCACTTTAACACTCCAACCGCCAAGGCGGTACAAACAAACACCGCAGCGGTAACCACCAACAGACAGGCGGAGGACAATATACCGCCCACAGAATTACAACAGTCCAATCTGCCACCTTTATCGGGACGGATTCACCGCGAACAAAAACACGGCGGAAACAGGACTTGGAAGGGGAAACGCTCACCTCTACACACCCCATGAGGAACCAGGACGCAACAGAACCTGAGTTCCAGATTCTTCCAGCCTTTATCTTCCTGCTCCTCTACTAGGAGCACGAATGCTGGCGGCAAAGACCACGGTGAGTACTGCACCTACGACACAGGGGAGTGAAAAAAACAGTGACACACACACATGCAAAACGCAAAACCCCCACCCTCACCCACGACAACACACACACTGATACATCATGATACATTACAGTTACACCCCCAACCCCCCCCGAAGAATGCAAGGACAAAAGGAAATGAGTTGAATGATTTAATATATTCAAATACAGTAATAAAAAATATATACATATATAAAGATATGTACACTATAAACAAATATATACACCAAGAATACAAGTCCAAGGTATTCCACTATCATAGTCTGTGGACCACTGGGCCCAAAAGGCATGGGCGAGGCCCACACAAGATACCCGAACAAGAGGAGAGAACACTCCTAAGGCATCAGATAGGAAAAAAACAGGCACCTCAGGGGGAAGGGAAGGGGAGGGCACCTCAGCCGGATGAGGGCACAGCGCCAGATCCATGAGGGGGCTCCATGCCCACTGTTCAATCCTGGGGAGTGCAAAGCCACAATCTCTCAAGTCCCTACAGTGGGTGGGTTGCCCACTGTTCAGTCCTGGGGAGTGCAAAGCCATAGTCTCTCAAGTCTCTACAGTTGGTGGTTTGCCCACTGCTTAATCCTGGGGAGTGCAAAGCCACAGTCTCTCAAGTGGATAACATTCTCCACTGGTTCTAGAGGGGGCTTTGTGCCCAGAGTGCTTCATCCTGCCAAGGACAGAGGTAGTGGATGCCTTTCTCCACTGGTCCTGAGTGCTTCATCCTGCCAAGAACTGAGGTAGTGGATGCCTTTCTCCACTTGTTCTGGAGGGGGCTTTGTGTCCAGAGTGTTTCATCCTGCTTGTGGCGGCTTCAGTAGCGTCGGAATCTTTGGCACTCACTGGCCTGCGGTGCTTGTTGCGGCGGTGTCCTGGGCAGCAGTGCTTGTTGCGGCGGTGTCCTGGGCAGCGGTGGTGGTGGCAGAGGTGTCCTGGGCAGCGGTGCTGGTGGCGGGGGTGTCCTGGGCAATGGGGCTGGTGGCAGCGGTGTCCTGGCCAGCGGTGCTGGTGGTGGCGGTGTCCTGGGCAGCGGGGCTGGTGGCAGCGGTGTCCTGGGCAGCGGGGCTGGTGGCGCCATGCAGATTTTCCCAGACTTGCCAGTTTTACTGTGCCCCTTCTCCACCTTGGATGGTGGCGCAGAGGTCTCCACACTCCCAACTGTACCTCTGGGAGCGGCTTTGGTGGCTGATTTCTTTCCTCTCTCCCGCCGGGCACTGGCCAACTTTTTGTGCTTTACAGGTGGGGGACTGTCCGTGCTCTGGCTCCTTGCCACACTGCCTGGCGCACTCCAGAAGCCGGTTACTACTGGCACCACTGGTCCCGCAGATGTTGTGGCTGAGGTGCTGGGTTGGGACCTGGAGAGGCGGGCCCTAGGAGACTGAAGGGGTGGGGGAGGTGAGGGGAAGAGGTCAAGGTTGGACAGGAAAAGTTTTTTGGGAACACTGGGACGGGTAGATGGAGGGGGTTTGGGAGTGGAGGAAGAGATAGTGGTTGTAGGAGGTGTAAATTTGGTGACTTTGGGTGAAGGTGCATGGGCTGAAGGCTGTTGTGAGGTGGATGGCTGTTGGTGGGTGTGTGGCTGCATTTGTGTACCTTGGGAGGTGGGCTCACAGACAAACTGGTAGAGGACACAGGGGATGTGTGAATGGTAGTGGGGGTGGTGACCGCACGTAAGCGGGGTGTGGTGGTGGGTGTGCTGGTGATGGACGTAGTGGCTGAGGATGTAGTGCATGCAGGTGTGAATGGAGACGAGACAGGGAGGCAGTGGATGTTGGTCTGTCTGCATGTGTATGATGCTTGCGTGAGTGCCTGTGGGATGTGTGGTGCTTATGTGTGCCAGAGCTTCCCTTGTGTGTTGAGGTGTGTGCGTGCTGGTCTGATGGTGTGCTTGGGATAGGCTGAGGTATAGGGGTTTGGGTCTGGGAATAGGAAGTTGGAGGGGGAGGATAGAGACAGGGACAATGGCTGCCATCAGTGCTGAGGCCAGAGTCTGAAAAGCTCGCTGATGGGCTGCCTGACCAGAATTAATGCCCTCCAGGTATGCATTGGTTTGTTGCAACTGCCTCTCTACATCCTGGATGGCATTAAAAATGGTAGACTGCTTAACAGTGAGGGACCTGAGGAGGTCAATGGCCTCCTCACTGAGGGCAGCAGGGGTGACAGGGGCAGGGGCTGAGGTGCCTGGGGCGAAGGAGATGCCCACCCTCCTGGGCGAGCGGGCACGGGACACTCGCTGAGGGGCTGCTGGGAGGGCAGTGCTGGTAGGGGGGGTGGCGGCTGTACATGTAGATGCGGGGGGCACAGATGGGCCCGCCACCGCAAGGGAGCTCCCATCAGAGGAGGAGTCCGTATCGCTGGTCTCAGCTCCTTTCCCCGCCGTGGAGCTCCCCTCGCCCTCCGTCCCACTGGTGAATTCAGACTCCGTTGTGTCCCCCTCCAGGGCCATGCGGGATGCAGCTCCCTCCTGCTCCGGTGCCACTGCTCCTCTGCCTAATGATGCTAATGCACACAAGAACAGGGAGACCACAAAAAGGGGGGGGAGACAGAAGAAAGACATGTTCAGTGCATGCAATACCGCTACCGTTGGCGGACACTACAGACACAGAAGCCCCCTGCACTACGCCGTGCACTTGGAGTTCCCTAATCAATCCCAGGGACATGGGTTACAAGGCTATGCCCGATTGCTGCACACATGGATGTCACAGGAGCCTGACTAGGTGTAGTTGGCACTGTACATAGGTGGGTTGGGGTGCCACAGGGCCTGCCTTAAGAACGGACCTTGCCTACTAAACTCGCCCTGGCCTTGGGGAACCCACAGCCCACCTCCCCCACCCAGACACCTCCAATGTGCGCTGAATCAGAAGAATGAGAGTGTACTCACCCCCTTGTGGCTGCTGTGATGCCCTCAAGCATCCATCCAACTCCGGGTACGCCACCGCCAGGATCCTGAACCTCAGGGCGGTCATGGTACGACGGGCACCCCTCCCAGATTGGGAGGCCATCCCCAGCTGGGCCTCTGCCGTCTTCTTGATCTAGCGGCGAATGTCCTCCCATCTTTTCTGGCAGTGGGTGCTCCGTCTGTGGTAGACCCCCAGGGTCCGGACTTCCTTGGCGATGGCACGCCAAACGTCCTTCTTCTGGTGGGCGCTGACCTACAGGAATAGTACAGGGGAAAAGGAGAAAATATTACCGTCCGCACCGTCACAGTCATTGGCCCGCATCCCTACCCTTGCCATGACGCACAGGCACTCACCGTTGTTTCATGCACGCCTCATTCTCACCCCACCTATACAGCATGCTCACAGTGTACTTACCTGTTTGTCTGGAGGACCGTAGAGTAGCTTGTACTGGGGGAGGACCCCATCCACTAGTTTCTCCAACTCCTCCATGCTGAAGGCAGGGGCCCTTTCCCCAGACACACGAGCCATTGTCTCTTCCAGACTGAGGTCACAGCAGCACTTGCAGTGTAGGTCCTCTCCTGTCGAAAATCAGGTATCAAGTGAATGAACAGAGAGAAAATGGCGGTCGCGTCCGCGCCAGTGCATACCGGCACCACCGGCGTACATCTTCATTGGCTCCTGGGACCCATAGGGTCCAATGTTAACCAATGCAGGATAGCGCCGCGGTCTTCGACCGCCTACCGCGACAGTGTACCACGCCAGCACAGTTACCTCGTATCCCCTTGTCCCACTTTACAGGGCAGGCAGCTGCCATTTCATGGGCCCACATGGCATTATTTTGGACTGCGTCACACATATCTAGGCCTTGCTTAAACACTAATACAGGCATATGTCGATATGCTAATATTTTCCGATTAAGCTGTGTTTACGTACCTCTGAGTTGGTTGACTCTCTGCTCTCTGTTCTCCTCCATAGGCACCGTCCGATGGGGCATGTGAGGAGATGGCGGCATCCTCCGGTGTACAGACCGCTGGTGGACCTGTCGACAATGGAAGAGTGACATGTGATCATCACCTACAGACTTGATCGTACCACAATCATGGAACTGTGTGCCCAGTTGGAGCCAGACCTGATGTCAGCTATCCCCCATCCCACAGGAATCCCCCTCAAGTGCAGGTGCTGTCAGTACTCCATTTCCTAGCAAGTGGGTCTTTTCAAACTAAAGTGGCCATAGCATCAGGGATGTCCCAGCCTATGTTTTCCAACGTGTTGTCCAGAGTGTTGTCTACCCTGCTGAAACACATGCAGAGCTACATCGTTTTCCCTCAGGTGGAGGATTTGCCTACAGTGAAAGGTGATTTCTATGCCCTGGGACATACCCCAACATCATAGGTGCCATTGATGGGACAAATGTGGCCTTGGTCCCCCCCGCAGGAGTGAACAGGTGTAATAAACTAGAAGAGTTACCATTCGATGAATGTGCAGATGGTGTGTTTGGCAGACCAGTACATCTCCCATGTGAATGCCAAATTTCCTGGCTCAGTGCATGGCGCTTATATTCTACGGAATAGCAGCATCCCTTATGTGATGGGGCAACTCCAGAGGCACTGTGTGTGGCTATTAGGATGAGGACATGGACCCAATACAGTGTGACTAGGTGTCTGGGTCTGGTGATGTCCCTATGAGTTAGTGTGTGTCTAACAGTTGTCCCTCGACATTTGCAGGTGACTCTGGTTACCGCAACCTGTCATGGCTACTGACCCCAGTGAGAAATCCCAGGACAAGGGCAGAGGAACACTACAATGAGGCCCATAGGCGAACCAGGAGGATTATAGAGCGGACCTTCGGCCTCCTGAAGGCCAGGTTCCGGTGCCTCCATATGAGAGGTGGTCCCTATTTTACTCACCAAAGAAGGTGTGCCAGATCATCGTGGCCTGCTATATGCTTCACAACTTTGCTTTGCGATGACAGGTGCCTTTTCTGCAGGAGGATGGTCCAGATGGAGGTGTTGTGGCAGCTGTGGAGCCTGTGGACAGTGAAGATGAGGAAGCAGAAGAAGAGGACATAGACAACAGGAACACGGTGATCCTGCAATACTTCCAGTGAGACACAGGTAAGAAGACAACACTGCCTGCTACATCTGATTTAATTCTAGTACCTCTCATCTGTCTGTCATTTTCACCCAGTGTATGGTCACTGAGTTGTCACTTTCCCTTACGATTTCACAGATGTGGGTCCCACTGTGTGACATCTGCTTTGTTTCCGCATGGACTAGAGCTGTGTGACATAGGTATGTTGACATTACATTTGATATAGCATTTTGCCACTGTTATTGCTAATACACATTTTCGAAAGCACAGACAGACTCCTGATTGTTTTGTGATTTAAGGGTGTTTATTTAAGTGCGCAATAGTGGAGGGGGTTGTAAAATGGTCGGGGGTGATGGTGGAGGAATGTCCATGGCAGAGTCCAGTCTATTAGTCTCACAGGTGCATTGTCCAAAGGGGCACAGGAAGTGGAGCTAGGGCAGTCTAAGTTTGGACACAGTGACAAAGTGGGACAGAAGGATGACAATCAGGGTGGTCTCATTTCTTGGCGGGGATCTTGGCATTGTTCTCTGTCTTTGTCCTGGATCTCAGGGACCGCTTGCGGGATGGCTCTCCATCTGCAGGGGTGGGGTGCTGGTGTGGTGGTCCTGTGGCGGTGCCTCCTGTCCACTAGCGGAGGTGGTGGGCAGTTCATCATCCAGGCTAGTGTCAGGGGCCCCTTGTTGTGCCACAGTGTCCATCCTGGTGTTGACAAGTTCCTTCAGCACCCCTACAATGGTGCCCAGGGTGGAATTGATGGATTTGTGTTCCTCCCTGAAGCCCAAATACTGTTCCTCCTGCAGCCACTGGGTCTCCTAAAACTTGGCCAGTACCGTTGCCATCGTCTCCTGAGAATGGAGGTAGGCTCCCATGATGTTGGAGAGGGCCTTGTGGAGAGTGGGTTCCCTGGGCCTGTCCTCCACCTGTCGCGCAGCAGCCCTCCCAGTTCCACTGTGTTCCTGTGCCTCAGTCCCCTGAACCGTGTGCCCACTACCACTGCCCCCAGGTCCCTGGTGTTGTTAGGGTGGTGGGTTAGCCTGGGTTCCCTGTAGTGGTGGACACACTGCTGATTGACGTGTCCTGGGGACAGAGGTATGGGCCTGCTGGGTGGGTGCTGTGCTGGTGTTTCCAGAGGGGGGAAGCTCTGTAGTGGCCTGTGCCAGTGTGAGGGGAACCGACTGTCCCAAGGTCCCAGATGGACTGGGCTGGTCATCTTGATTCAGTTGGACAGAGCTGCTGTCATCACTGTGGGCCTCTTCTGTGGGTGAAGTGGACATATCTGGACCCTCCTGTCTGGTGACGTTGGGTAGGGGTCCTGTAGGGGTGTAAAGGCATGATTATTGCATCTGTGTGTGCCATGATGTGCAATGGGTGGGTGACCGTGTACCCCAGTGCTTGTATTCCTGTGTAGGACCTTGTGTGATAATGGTTTAGGGGTGTGTATGGGTATGAGCAGTGGTCATGCTTTGGTGATGGGTGTCCATGCTTTGGTGTTACATGCAGGGCTTGGGTTTGGGATGCGTGGTTTGTGATATCGGTACATACGTGAGGATTTGGAGTGATGGGGTGAGGGCGAGGGTGGGGGTATGTGATAGCATACAGGTGGGTGGGGGATGAAGTAGTTAAAGGTTTGACTTACCAGAGTCCATTCCTCCTGCTACTCCTGCAAGGCCCTCAGGATGCAGTATAGCCAAGACCCGCTCCTCCCATGTAGTAAGTTCTGGGGGAGGAGGTGGGGGTCCGCCGCCAGACCTCTGAACCGCAAGGTGGTGTCTTGAGACCACGGAACGCACCTTCCCCCATAGGTCGTTCCACCTCTTCCTGATGTCATCCCGTGTTCTTGGGTGCTGTCCCACTGCTTTGACCCTGTCCACGATTCTTTGCCATAGCTCCATCTTCCTAGCTATGGTGGTGTGCTGCACCTGTGATCCGAATAGCTGTGGTTCTACCCGGATGATTTCCTTCCATGACCCTGAGCTCCTCCTCAGAGAACCTGGGGTGTCTTTGCGGGGCCATGGGGTGGTGTGGGTGATGTGTGGGGTGGTGTGTGTTGTGATGTGTGGGGTGATATTTAGAGGTGTGTTGTGTGAGATGCTTGGATGTTGTGTGAGTGATGGTGTTGAGTGCCTGTGGATGCTAGTTTGTAGATGGTGGTGTCTCTCTCTGGCCTTCAGTCGCAATTTTTGACGTAAGGGTTTGTGTGTGATGTGGATGCGTGTTTTACATTGTATTGGGTGTGTGGGAGTGGTGTGTGTATGTGTATCAGGTGTGTGTATTTTGAATTGTCCAATGTGGATGTGTTTTGTATATGTGTGTGTATTTTGAGCGCGGCGGTGTGTACCGCCAAGGGAATACAGCGGTTGAAAGACCGCCACGTGGATTCATGGATCGTGATAGTGTGGGCGTATTCCTGTTGGAGTGACGGTGGAGGTTTTGTTATTGCCAGTTTACCACTTACCTTTGGTGTGGCAGACTTGTGTGGGTGTCTGGATTTTGGATGATTCCGAGCTGTGGGTCATAATGACCGTGGCGGAATTCCGCAGCCGCAGCAGTGTGCTGGCGGTCTTCTGCACGGCAGTAAGCAGCTTTTACCACCAATGTTGTAATGACCCCCTATGTCTGCAACTACCTCTCCGTATTAAACAATGACTATTTCAAGCCAAATCAAATCTGTTTTTGTTAAATAAAGAGATATGATGTGTGCCTTGTAGAACTACATTGTGCCCCTAATCTTTTGTTATATAGCCCACTCCATTCAAGGATACAATGTTTTTTTTCTCATTGCATGTGTATAGTTAAATCTTTTACCCTTCTGGTCCCAATTTACATAGTATTAAGATATATTACACTTCCAGAGCAGTTTTCAATCATCAAAGTGTCCTGCCTCACTGCCCCTTGCATTTTATATGGGTAGAACAAGACATATGAAATCATTTATTCCTCTATACGTGTCCTGTTCTTGAAGATCTTTGCATCCTGGCACATCCTGCATATAACATATCCTCAGCAACATGAAGGACTCAATGCCATTTCTTCAAATAACTCTCAACCCAACTTCACCTTCTAAAGTGCCATTTAAATCCATTAACACCTCAAATATATCTCAATTGATAAAAAACAAAGAAAGACCTTCTTTCTCCTGTAAAATCTCTTCCTCCTGTATAAATGTACTTCTTTACTAGACAAAATGATGACACTCAAGCCATATATGGAGGTGGCAAACAAACATTTTCAGGACCTAGATGACAAATGGTCTCTAATGGATAATATTTCTCAACTACAATCAGAATTGTCATTAGGCTGAGGATCTTGAAAATCAAAGTAGAAAAAAATAATCTTCACATGTATGGTAAACCAAAGAGTTCGGAAGGCTCAGACCCAAATTATTTCTTGCTATGCTTTGCAAAAACCAGAGATGTAATTAGTATTTTTCCGGAATACACAGGCCTACTTCAAGTTCTTAAAGCAGCAAAATCTAAAGGTCACATTTCTTGCTCAGGAAGCAATGTGTTTGTTTTCTCTCAGTTGTGCATCTACTCTGGCCCAGACAGCTAGAGGTTTGATGATCAGTGAAAAGAGGAGCAGTGAAAGGGGGCACCCCTGTTGCATCCCATGCCCAATCAAAAGGGTGAGGAAACAGTACCGCCCATCCTCACCTGGGTGAACAGCTCTGTGTAGAGAAGCTTCATGTAACTTATGTATAGGGAGCCAAAGTTCATCTTTGCCAGAAGGGAAAACCGTAATGGTCATCTGACTGAATCAAAGGCCTTGTGGAAATCTACCTGTAGCAGGACACAGTTGACATGGCAATGTTTGGACAGGGCAACCACATTACACACTCTTTTGATGTTATAAGGCACAGCCATCCCAGCGGTAAAAAGCCTGGTCTAGGTAGAGCAGTGTCTTAATGACCCCAAGTAGATGGATGGCCAAAGCCTTCATCCACACCATGACCTCTATGTTGAGGAGGGAGATTGGCCAGTATGATTCACAGCGGTCCAGTGGTTGGTGGGGTTTTGGTATAACCACAATGTCCGCTGTTCTCAGGTTCAAAGGTAGTGGTTTACCTGCCAAGGCCTCTTGAAAGACCCTCAACAGATGGGGACAGGTAAGCACCCAGGTGGCCCTGTGGAGCTCAGCTGTGATTCCATCTGGGGTTGGTGATCTGCTCAAATTAAGCAGCTGGAGAGCCCCGCACAGCTTGTCAACATTGATAGCAATGTATAAATGCCTATCTGCTTTCCTCTGAGAGGGTGAAGGGTGGAATGTCCTGGTCAAACTCCTCCATTGCTGAGGGGCTCTCTGTTTTGTGACAGGCATATAATGCTTCGTAGTAAGCTACAAAGGTGGTGGCGATGTGCTGATCCTCGATCACAAGTTCCCCTTGTCTGGTCAAGATGTAGAGAACAGAGTCCCGGGAAGCCACTGTTGACCAAAGCCAGTGTAGAGTTTTACTGGACTTGTCCCCCCCGGCATATGAGATTCTGGGTTGCCATGCAGGCCGACCAGCGGGGTTTGGCGCAAGACCGAACCTGTGTGAAGTGAGTTTCTAAGGATCACAGGTCTAGGACTTCTGACTATTGGGTATACAAGTTCTACGAACTTCGAATCCAACTCTGCAACCTCGGTATTAACACAATAACGTTGGGCCATGTGGTAGCTGTTAATAAAACTTTGTAGGGTGACCTTCATTGCTGTCCAGAGAGTCTCTGGGGAGGCTATTAAGTCAACAATATGGTGTAAGTATTCAGGGGTTGCTCTTTGTAAGGCTGCTTTGAAGTCAGCGTTTCCTAGGGTCCAGTTACTCAAACACCACCGGTTGGGTCCTGCCTCATCCCCAGTGGCTAACAGTTGTTCAACTGGTAAATGATTGGACAATCCATGCATTTGAATGTGGGCCCTGGGCAGTGTATACCCCTGATATTGGGAAGGAGGAAGTAGTCTAGTCTGGAAAAGGTTTTGTGTACCCCAGAAAAGAAAGTGTAGCCCCGCTCTGTGGGATGGTAGTGTTGCCAGCCATCTAGCAAACCCATAGTGTCTATGAAGGGGCCAAAGCTGTTTTGTGCTGAGTTTGTCCGGAGCCCATCAAGGAGCGGTCTATATGTGTGGAGGCTACACAGTTCATGTCTCCCCCCAGGATCCAGGGGGCCGTTGGGAATTCTAAGTTGATGCTGTGCAGGAAGTGTGTGAATGCCTCTGTTAGGGGGGGTGCGTAAACACTGATGAAGGAGAATGATTTCCCATGAAGAAGGCCAGTGATGACTATGTATCGGTCCATATTGTCACACCAAGTCTGAATGTGGTGGAATGGGACGTGTCCTTTCATAAGTGTAGCCACTCCTCTAGACCCCCTGTAGAATCTAGAATGGAACACCCTTGTGAAACTCATTCAGGCTAGAGATTTTGTTTTTATACCGGTTTGAAGACACTAAAACCTTAGAATACTTGTATGCATAAACACATTTTAAATTAATTCTCATTTTATTATTCCACTTTGTACACTGCACATTTCTTCTGAACCTTTCTAACAAAGCGTGACCTCACTCTGAAGTTGGCACAACAAAGTGAGGATTTTGGAAAATGGTATAGTCAGCTCCTGTTGGTGTTAGCTGTATCTTTTCACACAGGTCTTCTCTCATTCTTCACTCAAGAAGATCTTGGCACTTGTTTCATTAGTGACTATCTACAAGTTTCATTTCTGGCACGTGTTCTTGCCCATTGGCTTGTATTCACAAAGATGTATAAATGCAGCAGCAAAATGCATGGATTTTGGCATTAGAGGATCCAGCTGATTGAGAGTGTAGAACCTACCCAAATGAAATGATGTTGATTATTTTGAATGATTGCTGGCTATTTTTGCATTAAACACATCCAATTTCCAGACATTATCCTGGGTGTTGTGTTTTCTTTTGCAGAACCTGGGAATCATCTTCCACAATTCAAACAGGAGTATGCTAGACCTGGCTACTACCACATGACAACGCCAGGAACCAGAAGTAATACAGAGATTTTCTCAAGGGGACTGGTATAGAACATGATCTAATGCTGGCCCTGGTGATTCGACCAGACAACCTAAGCATTTTAACCCAAACTTAGATAAAGCTAACTGAGCGTACTAGATTTTACTTGCTTGCTTGCATTGCATGTGTTGATTTGCATATGGTAAAAATGCACATAAGGTGATGTCTGGTTGGATTACAACAGAATAAGATACTTTCTGGGAAGGTAGAAATAGGATGAGTCCTGAGATAAGAACTGTGTGTGTGCAAATCCATGGAATAGAGAGGATGGGCTCTACTGCAAAAGAGAGGAAGATAGGCAGGAGCACTAGGGACCCAAAGCACAGACCCTTGAAGGATGAATATTTGGGAGACAAAGGGCCTCTGATCCACCGGTCCCAGATCCTTCACCTTCTCTTCTGGGTACACAACCAAAGGTTGGATGAATGCAAAGGGATCTTTGGATGTGAGCGTATGATACCTCACCCCCCCATTAGATTAGTTGAAAAAATAACTAAGTGAACTCTATCCTGTTTTCCATTTCCCCTCTATCCCTCAATGGGATAAGCTGCAGGTAAAAGACTGTCAGACTCCTTTTTCTGTATTGTGTATGTGCCTGAGTAAAGAAGCTGAGGTGGGGGCTGAAAAATCTAAACATAACGAGACCACACGAAAAGGAACTCCTGCCCACACTATGTTCCACCATCACAATGAGGCTATGTGCAATTGTCAGAAACAGTGAGTGGGACTACCAAACTAGGATGAGTATAAGTCATTTCCTCAACATGGTACCGTTCAAAAGAAAATGTAGGAAATTTGCTAAAGAAGTTAAGGTATCCTGAAAGCAAGATAGATCTTGAACTTTGGCCTTTTTTTTGCAATGGCTTGAGGAAGTCCATAAACGTAAGCATAAATCCCAAGTCTATGTTATGAAAAATGCCCAGCAGAACCTGCAATTCAAAATAAGTCACCTCCAGGAAAGTGTTAGGGCTGTGCTCCTACTGTTCTGCCTCCTCCTTATCTATACACCTTATCACTGAACCACAAGAGAAAGAGAAGGAGACCAAAGACCAAAAGGAGGTTTTCCCCATGCTGGCTGATGAGGCCGGATTGCAGCTGCTGATGCACCTGGAAATGGAGCAGTGTCCTAGGTGGAGGGAGCAGAAGGAGGTAATGCTAAAAGAAAAGCTGCAATTGACAGACAGATGCATACTCTACTACTGTAGATTGGTCTAGAACGCACCCAGTTAACACCCAGTTGAACATAGAGATACCTAAAAGTGCAGTCCCACAATAACAAGAGAAAGGTTAGGAAGGATAGAAGAGCGACTGTCTACGATAATCCAACTCTGTTCTGTGAAGAACTGCAGAGTATGTTTGAGGTATATAGACCAAATGGGCAGAAATGAATCAAATGTTGCGATATTGGTACCAGGTGAAGTAAAAGAAGGTTTGGTTTCCCAACGACGGACACTCTAAACTGCACCTCCTTCAGAGTTCCATACGATATAAGTTGGTGCACACTTTTCCCAGCCCCAGCCGTTGTATAGAGCTGCTGCAAACCGCAGAGAACAATCCTAAGCATACAATATGGAATGGTGCACCCCAATGTTCAGAAGTCCAATAATCTCAATATGTTGTAATGTATTTAATTCCTTTATTTCGTCAATACAACACCAAAAAAGCCAACATGTTTCGTTCACTTTGTTTGAACTTCATCAGGGCTCGTTTTTGAAGATACATGTAGTGTTTTTTTTTTCTTTTTCTCATAATAAAATAACAATTTCATCCTGTCACATCACCTATGGTTGAGGGGGTATATCTCTCCGCAGCAAACACCAGAGTATACTTAAGGGAAGGATTGATAGAAAGTTTGGTATAGCCGAAACAGGATCAGGTAAGTATAAAGCTTACAATTATAATTATATTTAGAGTTATTTCAAGTAACTATAACTCATGCCCTAAGATAACTATAACTCGCGTCCCCATCATGCACAGTTTCTTCTCAATAATTTTACTGCAAATGTTTCATTGATATTATCAATGATGTTATCAAAGATGTCATTAGTGTTGCAATATGTTGAGTAATTAGCAGTGCAAAGCAAGGATGCAAGTTACAGTTACCTTAGGGCACAATTTATAGTTACTTGAAATAACTATAACTGCTGAATTTCTATGGTTTTGTACGATTCAAATGTGAGCCTAGTTATAATGTCCCTCTAACCTTTGTTTTTTATGTGAATTGCTATGTTTTTTAAAAATTCTATTTCCTAACTACAATGTCCCTGTAACCTTTGTTTTTTTCAGTTAATGTCTATGTTTTTTAACGTATAGTTATTTTCGTTACTATACATTAATCTAACCACAGCCACGGACAGCTGCGGCGGTTGGCCACAGTCCCTGGCCTGCAGCCAGATGCTGTGGCCAACCGCCTTACCTTGCACCGTGCATGGCTTTCACCCATGTGCAGTGGAGGTTGCCTGCAAGACCTGGCCTGCAGCCAGACCCGGCAGTCAACGTCCCTAACCCCCCCAACTCCATGCTGCACATTGCCCTTTGGCCATGCGTGGGGGGGTTGTCCACGGCCTCTCTGGATGTGAGAATAGGTGTGCGAGGGTGAATCTGGGGGTGAGAGTGGCTGTCAGATTGTCTGTCTGGATGTGAGAGTGCATATGTCAGTGTTTTAGTGGGTGCATCAGTGTGTGCATTGGTCTTTGAGTGGGTGCATAAGGGTGTCAGTGGATCTGTAATGGGTGTGTGACAGACTGAGTGGGTGAGTAACTGTCTGAGACTGTCTGTGAGTGGGTGGATGACGGTATAACTGGGGCTGTGAGTAAGTGCATGAGGATCTGAGTGGGTCTGTGAGTGGGTGCGTGAGTGTCTGAGTGGGTCTGTGAGTGGGTGAAGGAGTGTGAGTGGGTCTGTGAGTGGGTGCATAAGTGTTAGAGTGGGTGTGACTGAAAGAGAGATAAAAAGAAAGAAAGAACGTGAGCGAGAGAGATAGTTTTTCCTAGGATTTGATATCTGATATACTAATAATGACACATTTGGGTAAAATTTAAAACCAAAAATATATTTATTATTTTAAAAAAGAATAATACATTTTTTCAAAAAAAGAGTTCAGCCGGACTCGAACCCCCAATGCTCTGTGTCTGTGACCTTAACACTGAGCTATGGACTTTCTTTTTTTGTTTTGTTTTTTTAGCCATTTATGGGCTATCTGGGACCACAAGGGAGCCCTCCAGGCCCCACCCGGATCCCTATGTATTTATTTATTTACTTATTTTTTCTTTTATTTGGGACCGCAAGGGAGCCCTTAAGTGCCCCCCCTGCGGACTCTCCTTACATATTTATTTATTTAAAAAAAAAGAAAATAAATTAAATGCCCTTTACCGGCTACCTGGCACTGCAGGGGAAGACTTCAGGCTTCCCCTGCAATGCCATTGCTTCAGCAATGGCATATACCCAGTTCACCACAGGTCCTCAGCATTTTATTGGTAGCGGTCTACGACAGGGTTACAATCCCCCATATATCCACTGTCAGGTTTCCACTGATAGTTGCTCCCAAAATACAGCTGTAGTCCAGAATATAATGCCAGGAATCCTTTATTCATGGTGATAACAAGCCTAAAGGGTTTTGGAGAACGTGTTTCCTTGGCCAATTTCGGCTCTGAGGACCCCACCCCGGGGCCCAGCCAATTACTTAAAGTGGAGGGGAACCTTATGGCCCCCTTCCCTGGGCTGATTTTGGCAATGAGGACCTATCCCCCTGGCTTGTCCAATTACTGCAAGAAGAGGGGGGCCTTGTAGCCCAGGCGATTAGTAATAAGGGAGTGGGGCCATGCTGCCCCCACAAGCCTATTTCGGCCCCAGGGACCCCATCCTCCAAGGCCGACCCACTTCACGGTTGGTGCCCTGACCCCACCCTGGATGCTCTTTTTAGGGCCATGGGGGAAGCCTCAATGCCCCCTCAGTCAATGCTGGCTCCCTGCCTCCTGCAGTACCGGGCATTGCTCCAGCATGTAGAGAGTAACAAAAAATGCTGCTCCCTGAGTGCAGGAGCAGTTTTTCCTCTGTTTCCCTGCCTGCTTCACAATGGGCATGGAAACAGATGAAAAGTCCACTCCCAGTGGGCAGGGGCAGTTTTCCTGCTCCTGCCCACAGGGAGCAGACTTACTATTTGCTCTTGCTGACCATCTCCCGCCAAATGAAAGCACGCATCTGTGCCCGAGGGTGGGCACTTCAGGACACAGGGAGCCAGCCATAGAGGGTGGCAGTCCTCAGAACTATTATAATTCTAAGAAGGGGCCCTCCTTTGAATTTGCAATGGCTGGCTGTGGGGCGGTGGTGGTCCCCAGGGCCGAAAAATGCCTGGGAGGGGGGTCCACATGGCCCACTCACCTTACAAAGATAGGTCTTGCCCCATGGAGGTGGTGGTCCCCGGGGCCAAGATCGGCCTTGGGGAGGAGGGCTGGGCGTGCCCCCTCCACAATGCAGTTTTATACTGTCCTCAGGACCTGACTCACCCAGGGGCTGAAGTATAAACAAACGTGGGGGACCGTGCTTGTTTTTTCTTTTTTTATTTTGCCGCGATTCACAGATTTTCCATGATTTTTATGGCAAAAAATTTTACAAAATGTTTTTGGGCCCTGGCAGGGTCCCTGTGGGACCTCACCACCAGGGTTAGGGGGTCAGGGTATTCCTACCGTCCCCTTATCTTTTTTAAAAACTTTTTTCTTGGGACTCGGCTGGCTCCACGTCTCAAGATGGCTTCCAATACTTCCTGGTTGAAGTGTTCACAGCCAATCAGATCTCAGCATGAGATCTGTTGCATTCGTAGTGGATTTGCGTTCCTAGATATACACATTTATTTAGTCTTTAATAACTCCAAACCTACTGAACAAATTTACACCTAAACACAGAAAGGCTCTTGCTGGACAGAGAGCTAGCTTTTTGACAAATTTAGTGTAATACCATACAGCCATGCAGCCTGTAGCCGTCTCTAAAATCCTGATGGGAAATTGCACAGGGAAAATGTGAAGATTTGTCAAACAACGCCAAAGTTATTAGCAAAACAAAAAAACGCTTTTCCTATGGAAATAAGGTCCTAACTATAAGAACCTACTGGCAAACACCAGTTGGTAATCTATCTATCTATCTATCTATCTATCTATCTATCTATCTATCTATCTATCGATCTATCTAACTAGCTATCTATCTAAAAATATATATTTATATATACTTACCTGCAAATTACTTACATTTTTGGTGTAGAGGCATGCGTGATAAAGGGTAACAATATATGCGTAGTAAAGGCATATGCGCGATATTAAAGATATTAAAGGTATTACATGGTAATGACCACGTTGTTAATGCTGTTTCCCCCTCACTCTCTCTCTCTCTCTAGCTGGTCCATAGATGTAGTTGTTATTTCTAATCAACATGATCCCCATCACATCTCTGACCCCACCTCTGCCTTACTCACACCCATTACAGATAAACCTGCTTTCTTACTCAGTCCTACCTCACCAGCCAACCTGTTAGGGTGGAATGTTTTGTGTAAGCTCAACCGCACAGTATTCTGTACCTCCACTGGTGACTACCTCAATGTACCTTAGCACAGTGAGAACAAGGTGCTGGCTTTATTCTGCGACAATTCAATTTTCAACCTACTGTGATTAATGAGTTGCCTCTTGAGTTATCTGATTTGCTTTACAAGGTGCCTTCCAAATAGTGGTCCACTGGGTCAAAGGATGTGGAATTTATAGCCTCAATGAAAAACATGAAAATCAAGATCAATCCACAAAAGAAGCAGCTTCAAATCCCTCAGACTCCCATAGGCAGAGGGAGGGACTTATCCTGTAATAGCTGGTCTTCTAAAACAGAGGGTTTAGTGCAATTTGTCTTTGGATGCACTGCTCCCAATTTTACTTATTGAGAGAGCAGGAAAGATAACATGTACAGATTTGTGCAAGATCTGAGTGCCATTATCGACGTGGTAACCCCTAGCTTCCCTGTGGGCCCCAACCTTGCCACCATCCTTTCTTGCATCCCTGGAAAAGCCGACTAGTGTACCATGGTGGACCTTTGTTCCTCTCTTCGTTCTCTTTCAGAGGGTCTCAACATTCTTGATGATTGTGTCCTCCAGGATTTTTGAAGTCTCCGTCAATCTTTTCTCAAGCTCAAGAATGATCTGAACACACTGGTCTTCCCTCCTGGAGTATAATGTGGTTGAAAATGTTGAAAACAAGCTTTTGGTATCTGTTACTTTAGATTACTGAAAGGTAGATTTACTCTACCTCCTCAATGAATTGGAAAAAAAGGGGTAAAACTGCAGTTTTGTCACCCCTGAGTGTGATACCTTGGTGACAAAACCTCAGCTGGTGAGTGCCATCTGTCACCTGATACACTGAAGCCATTCATAAGTTGATCAGTCCAGTGATCCAGTGACTTTCATAAGTATGGTTGGCTACTGTGAAAATGCATCCCGGTTTATGTTGCAAGATTATGTCAGAAAAGACACCCCTGAACCCTTGTAGTTGTCTAAAGAGGCCAAACATACTTCTGCATCAGCTTTGGGGTTCCCTGATTTTGCCAAACCTTTTACTATGTTTTTTTCACAAATGCAATTGTTTTGTCATTGCGTACTAGCTGCAAATCAGGGGGATCAGAAGAAGCATGTAGCTTATTACTTTACAGCATTGGACCCAGTCATGGCTGGGTTCCCACCATGTCTCAGCGCTGAAGCATCTGCATCCCATTTTCCCATTTTGTTGAAACCTCCAGAAACTTCTGCTGCGCACCACTTTGATTGTTGCTGTGCCCCGCGCTGCTGTACTTCTTCTCCTCACTATCAAATGCAACATCTCTCTACTGCTAGACTGTCTAGGTATGAGATATTGTTACTGACTGTTTCTCAGATTACCCTTGTGTGCTGCCTCACTTTGAACATCACATCTCTGATGTCCACCCTTGAAGAGGGAGAAGAGGGAGGACCACATGATTGCCTGCTTGTACTGTACACTACCAAACCCCATACAGATTTAATTGACATTCCCGTGTCAAACTGAGAACTGTTGTATTTTGTTAATGGTTCATGTCTCAGAAATGACAAAGGTGCCCTGGTTGCAGCTTACACTGTATGTACTGCATATAAAAATGTTGAAAGTTGCCGATTGCCCAATGTTAAGCCCACTCAATTTGCTGAGCTTAGCTCATTGTACTAACTCAGGCATACATGCTGACCAAGAAAAAGACTGTAACTTGGACATGGACTTAAAGTATGCTTTTGGAGTGATGCATGACTTTGGACTTCTGTGGATGAAAAGGGGATTCCCAATATGTGCTAACATCTGCTGGAACCCCATAAAAATGCTACCCTCAACAGGGTGCAGTGGTTTAATGTGATAAAGTGTCACGAGAAAATGCCCTCACTGAGTTGTCCGCCAGAAAGGCTGCCCTTTCATGCACTACTAATGCTACTATGTATATTGTACAAACTGGTTTGTTTCGTGTACTTCCCCCTTTGCCGCCAAACAATCTGTCTCTGTTACAGAAACAAGCCTTAAAAACAGAAACATTAATGATTCAAGCAGAAGTTTTCAGGGAACTCTGAAGGAGTGTCGAGAGACAGCTCAGGGCATGTGATCGCACCAACATTTCTGCTCTCCAGCCTTGCTTTGTTGTATCATAGAGCTGCTGGTGTCAGTAGGGACCCCACTGATATGCTTCTCCTCTTCTCCTTCTTCTGTTGATCAAAATCACTGCCACTTCTGCCACCTGTTAGTCCGACAACACCGTGAAGGGGATCAATACGACCCTCGCTGCTCACCCACTTGCGTGGGTATAAGAATTTAAATATCATTTTCTGGCCTTTTTTTACAGCGAATGTTCCCTAACAAGCAGGATATTGGTTCCCCCGTAATAAGAATGTTACCACTGCATCCACTGTACTTAGCACCTCCATGGAGATTGTTTTTATCACTGCAGTCACTGTACTTACCACCGCCACGGAGATGGTTTTTATCCAAATGCCAAGGTGCGCTCCATACTCCTATTTAATTATAACAGTCTATTTTTCTAGTGGGCAGAAGCGTACCGCTGCAACAGTTGCAAAGCATGTGCTTACTTAGGAACTTTACTCCACCTTTTGGAGTCCAGAGTAGCTTATCGAGTGACCGAGGAGCACACTTCATTTCATCCACAGTGCAAGATGACTTGAAAGGCCTTATGAATAGCTCAGCATATTATCTGCACCTTTCAGTCTGAAGCATCTGACAGTACCCTCAAGAATAAGCTATGTGTTCCAAGTCCCAGCTAAAATGGCCTCATGCCCTACCCTTAGCTTTAAGTAAAATAAGCTGAGCCTATATGAGATGGTGATGGGGTACTCCATGATTTTGTCTTTACACCCTCTCATCTCTGCTGCTATGTTAGACTTACCAATGAATGAAGATGCAGTTTAACAATGCAGCAGAAGGCTTATACGCTTTGTTTACAGTTTTGTTTCACGGGCATAAGCTGCTTTGCCTTAGTGCCTGACCAAAGCCTGCCATTTTATCCAGCCCAGTGATTGGGTCTGTGTTTCCCTCACAAGACGACCTCCCTTCGAACTCACTGACGTTGTCCCTAGCAGGTTCTACTCATCACCAATGCAGCTGTTAAGTGTTGTGGTCTGGTAATGTGGACCCACTCCTCCCGCCTCAAGTGTGGTGCACCTCACTGAGATGCTTGCATGCCAGGCTCTGCTTTCGGACCTGCATCAAGCGCCAGGCTTGGACTCTGAGGAGCTGCTACTGTTGCTGCTTTGCCAACTGTCAGTGGACTCTATCTAGGGGCATAGCTTCGGAGGGGGGATTCTTTGGGGTGCTAAACCCCCCCTAATAAATATACTGGGTTGTGAATAGTTGGTCACAGGTGATTTCAGTCGGATTGGTGAGGTGTCTGTTAGATTTTTACATACACAGACAAAAACACACTCTCTCCCTATCTCTTTTTTGAAAGTCTTCAAAAATGTTTGTTATTTTACAAAATATTGTTTTTTTCTCTCATTCACATCAAACCGCATTCCACTGCCCTTTAATCCCCCCTCATGCACCCAGTGTGATTGTTATAAAATCTGAATCTCACCCACCCCCCATCTTACTGACCAAGCTACGCCCCTGACCCAACCTCCAGTGCCACATTCCTCTTTTGCACCTACACAGCAGTGAAATGCTGCACCCATCACCCCTCATTGTTAGCACTTCCTCCCGAGGTAAGCAGCCATCTCCCAGACACTGGATCCCTCTGTGGGTCCGACCTCCTTTGTTTGTCGCTGTCCTCAGCCTTTGGTTGGTTCTTGTTAGGTTAGATCATGAGTGTGGAATGAGGAGTTATCAAAATACTTAACTGTACTAGACCTGTCCGTGAGCGGAGCTGCTACTCTTTGTATGTGAAAGACTCCTGCATGCTGTGGCTTGAGAAATATCATCAAAGTATTAACCTTTCTTCCTGCTGGGTCTGCAATCACTTACTTGCTGACTTGAGGAGAAGTGTGCCTTTGTTTGGAGTGCTGCACAGTAAAAACAAAACTTACATTGTTGTATTCTATCATAGGCACAGACTGCCTGGATGTGCTGGTATCTCCCCCAGTCGTTCCATGGCCTCAGACAATAACAATCTCCTTGGCTGTTATGGATCTGATGTCACTCATCTTGCCAGGAACAGAAAAGGGGTGCGTTTGAGATCACCACAAAGCAGACAACAAAAGTATTTTTGCGTGCCAGAGTTAGTGTTACATTGTTGTAAAGACTATACTTTTCAAATCACCCCGTTGTGAATACCGTCTTCCCACTGGAATATTGTTTCACAAACATCAACCTCAAGAAGGATGTGATAATTTCATTTGCCAAGCAAAAGCCTTTGCTGCCTCAAGAGTGGGCTGGAGTCTGTTACTCTGGATATTTGCCATTCACCATTTCCAAAGGGGCACTGTGATATCTCTGAAACAAACAGATTTCTCCCCATTTCATTTCTCAAGTACGGTGCAGGACAGGCCATCCAATAGACTAGACACAATGTTTAAACACTGGAAGAAGTAGACAATGCCACTGCCGTTTCCCTCATTATGATAACAACTTAGATGTTCCTGCATAATAGAATAGTTTTAGATCACCTCTTGGCAGCCAAGGGCGTGTTTGTGTAATAGTAGGCTTTTGAGGGTTGTATACACCCTCCAAACACTTCACTTAATATACATGAACAGATAGGCCACACGAAGCGATTGAAGAAGTTACATGAGATTTAAAACTGCTTCAATTTCAACTTGAGCAGCATCTTGGTTGCAGGGACATTCGGGAATTAGGGGATGCATATTTTTGAAACGTTGCAGTCATTCTGATATATTAATTATAGGTGCTAATTAAACTCATGAAGTGCATCATCAAAAATCCATGCAATAATTAGGGTGTTATCCCTGTTTATTCACTTAGTACATTCGATGGTGATGAAGAATGTGATAATAAAGAATTTAAAGCTAAACCAATGGACTTGTTTGCTATCGGGTAGTTGTAGGGATTCCACTTCTCAGTGAAAAGGAGGGGACTAGCGAAAGTGAATTCACCCACCCTATGTGCTTTAAATGCTTGCACGTTTAATATGCCAATGCAAATGTCACTGTAAGCTTTAATGTCCACAATTTTATTTTGTAAATCAAATGTGATTTTTTTTATATATATTAGTCATTTGTATTTGCAATGATAGACCACAAACGAATTACAGTAAGCACTTGGTATTGGATACATTAGCATAGTGGTATGGGGCAGAAGATCCAGATAAACAGAAATCGTGGGGGTATAAAATACAAGCGTATCCAGTAGCAGAAGTTATTCTTCTGTAAACAGCATGACACTTGCGGGTAATGGTGATGCATATATGGCATAAGTGCAGTTAGTAAGCGTGCAGGTCCCAGGACCCTTCAATTTCAGCAGCTGACACCTGTTGTGGGTGTGGGTAGTCAAGGAAGTCATTCAACAGACCATGGCGGACACCAAGGTCTTCTTCTAGTTTGTCATCATATCTGCACTGCTTTAATCTCAGTTATTCTGTTAATGCCCATTTCCCTACATCCCTCCGCCACTCCAAAGCAGGACCCTCGTTGCACAGCCACGTTATTGCTATACGCCGTTTGGCCAGAACAAGGAGTAGGTATAAGAATTTAAATGCCATTTTCAGGCCTTTTTACAGCAAACGTCCGCTAACAGACAGGATATTGGTTCCCTCGTAAATTAGACTGTTACCATTGCATTCACTCTGCTTATCACCTCCATCCAGAAGGTGTTGACTATCGGACAGTGCTAAGGAAGTTGCAGAAAAGAGGCCCTCCGGTGACCACATCAGGGACAGTGTTGTCGCCTGGTTGGGTGTATCCTGTGGAGCCTGATGGGTGTCACGTAAGTGCAGTGTAGGAAACGAAAGTGTGTGAGCTTAAATATGGTATTGTTAGAGATGGACTGTACCGGGGCACATACTCTGACCCATTGTGCATCCTCGAAGTGTATCCCAAGTTCTTACTCCCAAGCTGACCTAGAAGGTGGCGGTGTGTGAGGCCTGTCCACTGACATAGCCCTGTACAATTGTGTGCCTAGGGGCCCTGTAGCTATTCTTGGTCACAAACAGGCCGATTCAGCAAATCGGGCCGTTATCAACCACGAAAATGTCCGTTTCCCTATGTGTAAGCCCAAATTTGTGATGCAGTAATCTATTGACCGAATCGCAAAATCGTTTTGTGACTTGCCATTAGGAAGGGGTGTGCTAAGGGTGTCCCTTCCTAATAGAGACTTGCATGGAATCGCATTTCCAAACGTTCGTAAATGTGGCGGTAGGTGTCTTCCTCCCCCCGGCTCCAGCAAAGTCTGAAAGGTATCCATGGTGGCTGGGGCCTCTGGGAACAAGGGCCATATATCTTTAGTGATGGCCGTGAGGTTAGCATGTTGGAGTAAGTGTCCCATCCGCACCCCAAAGTTGTCTTGGGCGGCATCAAAAGAGATAAACTCTTCAACGGGGAAAAAGTCTCCCAGGGTCTCACACCCACCATCTCTCCATAGGGATATATTCACGGAGGCTGTGAGTTCTTTAAATGCAGGAAGGTCCCCAAACACAAACTCCCTGGCAAAGTGGCTTTCTTCAGGATCAGCTTCACAGTGCGTTTCCACATTGATGCAATGTGTCTCACCAGGAAAGGGGCGTGACCATCTTCCCTCCCCCTGCCATCAAGATCTGGTGTAACTGAAACATACTAGAAGCGTCCCATAGTAGATGCTTCTCCCAGTTATTGCCCTCCCCAAGCCAATGTGTTGTGTGTTGCAGCTGTGAGGCCAAATAGTATTGCTCTAAGTGTGGAACCGATGGACCCCCCTCCACAAGCAGATGGAACAGAGTACTCCTAGTGACCCGTTCGCACCCCGACCATATCAGAGGACAGAAGGGTATTCAACTGTTGAAAAACAACCCTTTGGAGATAACCAAAAGAGTTTTGAATGCAGTACTGGCAACGAGGTAGAAGAACCATCTTTGAAATAGCTACTCTACCCATAATGGAGAGCTGAAGAGTATTCCAGAATTGGACTGATAATCGGAGGTCATTTATGACCCTGGATAGATTGTATTGGAAGCATTTCTGTGGGGTATTTTTCACTATCTTGCCCAGATAGCGGAACCTATCGACCTCTCATCTGAGAGGAAGTATCAGCAAAGTTTCAGGGACCTGCAGCCGTAGGGCACCAAGTGGAAAGAGTAAGGGTTTCTGATAATTAACTTGAAGGCCAAACATCTTTCCGAATCTGTCCAGGCAGTCCAGTAGTAAGGAGAGGGAGTGCTGCGGAGCCAATAAAAAAAGAGGGAGCCATCAGCATATAACGACACCAAGTGAGTGGTATCCCCTATAGTAACTCCCCTGGGTGCCAGCTCCCTCCTAATCCAAATCGTTGGGGCTTCAAGGCAAGGGCAAAAAGGAATTGAGAGAGAGGGCAACCCTGCCTTGTACCTTTGCCTACGAGCCAGCTCTCTGAACATAGCCTGCCCATCCTCACCCTGGCAATAGGATTCATGTATAATAATTGCACCCAAGATCCAAATCCAGGGCCCACGTCTATAGCTTCCAGTACCTAGATAAGGTATAACCAGTCCACAATATCGAAGGCTTTAGCGATATCTATGGAAATATTGACTCACCTGCTGTTTACCTCATGCAGTACATGCATTAGTCTCCAGAGGTTCATGGTGGTGTTACGGCCAGGGATTAACCCATATTGATCCTCACAAACTAAATGCTTAATCACTAGATGCAATCATAGCACAAGGGTTTTACAAAGTGTTAGAAATTGGATCTCTAGTTGGTAGAGGTATACACTCTTGTTCAAGTAGGGACTACAGTCCTAGTCAGGGTAAGTCACAGCAAAACCCAAAATATCCTGTGCTCACCCTCTGGTAGCTTGGCACCGAGCATACAGGCTTAACTTAGAAAGAAATGTGTAAAGCATTTGTGCAATAACTCATACAGCAACACAGTAGAAAACACCACAAAAGTACGCCACACAATTTTGGATAAATAGATAATATTTATCTGAATAAAATAAGGTAAAAATGACAAAAATCCAATAAGCACAAGTTGAAATATCACTTTTTAAAGGTTTGAAAGAGTCTAAATTCTTAGGAATCAATGGTTGTATTTTTATGTCACACAGTACCTGGGATGCGTCTCAAAATAACAACGCACGGGGGTCACAGAGGAGGAGATGCAAGGAAAAATAAGGTGTTGCATTGGATTTTCCGGCGCGGCAGAGACTGTGCGTTGTTTCTTTCCACGCTGCAGGGTGATGCGTCGAATTTCAGGAGCACAGCCTTGGTTCCTTACTGCAATGCAGTGATATTCTGACGCCCAGGGATGATGTGTTGAAAATCCTTCATGCGCTGGTAGAAGGAACAGGCACTGCGTCGATCTGATAGGCGATGCAGCAAAATTTCAGACACGAGGCGGGTGCTGCGTCGATTTCCGATTGTGGGACCGGTGCTGTATCATTCCAGTCTGCTGTGCGGCATTTTTCCAGCCGTGATGCAGGTGTTGCGTCGATTTATGCAGGCGTTGCATCGATTTCCCGACGAACGAGGATTTCCTGGAGGAGTGAAGTCTTTGTTGGCCCTCAGACTTCAGAAACAGGAGGGAAGCTCAAACCAAGCCCTTGGAGAGCACTTTAGGAGGAAGGCCTTCAATCAGAGTCAAGAGCACCAGGCAGCAGGGCAACAAGCAGGAAAGAAGTCCTTCAGCAAAGCAGTCCAGATGAGTCCTTTGGGCAGCCAGGCAGTCTCTCTGACAGAGTCCAGTTATATGTCCAGAAGTGTATGATTTGGTGGGGTCAGAGACCCAGTTTAAATAACCAAAATTTCATTGAACTGGGGGAAACTTCAAAGAGGGGTTTTGAAGTACACAAGTTCCCATTTCAGCCCAGTCCTGTCTGCCAGGATCCCTGTGGGGAATTATCCGACCTTTGTGTCAGGGATGGCCGCTGGCCTTATAAGTGTAAGAGAGAGCCCTTCCTGCCCACGGAAACCCATTTGGTATGCAGATGAATGCAGATGTGACTGAGGCCCTCATTCTGACCCTGGCGGATTGAATCCGCCAGGGCCGAGGGCAGCGAATGCACCGCCAACAGGCTGGCGGTGCATTCATGGGCATTCTGACCGCGGCGGTAACGCCGCGGTCAGAAACGGGAAACCAGCGGTCTCCCGCCGGTTTCCCGCTGCCCATGGGAATCCTCCATGGCGGCGCAGCAAGCTGCGCTGCCATGGGGATTCCGACCCCCTTCCCGCCAGCCTGGTTCTGGCGGTGTGGCTGGCGGGAACGGGTGTCGTGGGGCCCCTGGGGGCCCCTGCAGTGCCCATGCCAATGGCATGGGCACTGCAGGGGCCCCCTAACAGGGCCCCACATTGCTTTTCAGTGTCTGCTTAGCAGACACTGAAAAGCGCGACGGGTGCCACAGCACCCGTCGCACACCTTCCACTCCGCCGGCTCCATTCGGAGCCGGCATCCTCGTGGAAGGCGCTTTCCCGCTGGGCCGGCGGGCGATCTTTTGCAGATCGCCCGCCGGCCCAGCGGGAAAGTTGAAATGCCCCCTGCGGTCTTCTGACCGCGGGGCGGTGTTTGGGCGGTTTCCGCCCGGCGGGCGGCGTCCGCCGCCCGTCCGGGTCGGAATGAGGCCCTGAGTGTCCTGTGTTTATGGTTGGTGGGTGGAATGCACATGGGGAGCTGTCAATCAACACAGACGAGATGTGGATTGGAGACAGGGCTGTAAGGCACAGATGGCACTAAGTGCACAGAAATGCCCACTTTCTAAAAATGGCATTCCTAAAATAGTAATATTAAATCCAAATTCACCAGTAAGCAGGATTTTCTATTACCATTCTGGCAATACTAAACATGACAGGGCTACCCCTTCCAGATCAGAAGCTACCACTCAAGAGCATATGAGGGCAGTTCTAATGCAAGTCTATGAGAGAAGCAGGCCTCACACTAATAAGAGCCCAGGGGTGTCACCCTCCTGTAGAGCAGCTGGCAAAATAACTTTAGTGTATATCTTTCCAATTTATCTCCAGCCTCCAGAATGCTATTTTGTGTAGCCAATTCCTCTGGGGGTACTAGGCCTGCTTGGAGGGGGCAACGTACCCTTGAATCATCGTCTTCATCTCTTCCCACTCGGTCGTGCAAGGGCAGGTGGAGGATCAACTGATCTCAAAATAATCTGAGAGAGTCTCCGCCACTGCTTCCTTGCCCTCCGCATCTTGGAGGATCGGATGTCAAGTTTCCATCCAATGAGAGATCAGGGTGCTAGTCCCCAATTGATCTCGCAGAGCACAGGAGTATGGTCAGAGAAATATCATGATAGGAGGGTCACACAGGTCACTCCCCTCCCCACAGTTTCTGACACCAGTATATGGTCTATTTTACTATATGACGTGTGTAGGCAACTCGACCTTGGCAGGATGAGTGGCTCTCCATATATAGTACAGTCCCAGATTCACAGTTGTCTCACATTGGAAAGACGCTATCTTAGGCTTAGTGACCAATCGGGGCAGTAAATATCCAGCTCACCATCCGGGATGCAATTGAAATCTCCAAATCAAGAACACCCACCCCCCACTGCAGGTGAGACAAGTTTCTGGAGCTTATGAAAGAACTGCCCATTATCGTTGTTTGGTACATAAGCCTTAACAAGTGCCAAGTCCACGGCATTTAACTTTCCTGAAGAAGGACAAACCTCGCCTTTAAATCCGCTTCCAAGTATATCACCTTGAAGGGGACCCCAGGTTCCTTCCAGATCAGGACACCGCTGGCATATGTCAAATAATTAGCCGAGTAATGCTGCCCCCTCCATCTCTTGGCCATTTTATCAGCTTCTACATCAGATAGGTGTGACTCCTGCTGACATGCAAAGTGAATGCCATTTGTTTCAGGAGTAACAATACTTTATACCATTTTTTGAAGCACCTAGACCCCTCACATTCCAGGATAGAAATTTGTAAGTAGCTGGACTAGCCATTGTGACCGTATATGCAAGCATGAATCCTTGCCTCACGTCTCCAGTGTAATGGCAAAAAATCAACAGTCAACTGAGAAACAATATCCCAAACTTCTCCCCATCAAAGTGCCAGGACAAACACTAATACACCAAGAATCCCCCATGGACACCAATATGTGTCAAATCAAACAGGGCCCGTAATCGGACCCTAGGGCTTCACAAGCCAGCTGTTATGCAGTGTTATAAAGCTCCACGTGACCCCAACCAAAGGGCCTCAAATGACATGAAGTGATCCTGCCCAACATGGCAGACACCAGAGTCTGTGCATACACTCTCAATCTCTTCCTGGCTTTGAGCCAGATATCACTGAGTCCAATGGCAGAAACCCATCTTGCTTCCTCCCTGAGCAGAGTCAAGTTGCATCTACAATGATGCATTCCCCCAGTAATCTGGCTACTGGATCACAGGGAGCATTGCATGGGGGAGACAAGAGGGAGCAGGTGGGAGAAAAAGAACCGGGTGAGGGAAACCCCCCATTCAGTGCAATCCAATTTCGAGCATGTCACTAGTTTGCAGGATGATCCCGGGCCCACTCAGGTAGAGTTTTGGGCCCCAGTGAGTGGTCATCTGTGATGGAGTCTATGATGCTGTTTTCACGGACCACAATGTGAGCCAATCACTTTGGCTCCTGCCAACCCCTAGCTCACCTGTCGTGACTCCCACCCATATCCCGCCACCCACGTACATGAAATGGGTCAGCATTGCTCAGTGTATGTACTAGTATGTGATCAGGTATGTCCAGACAGGACCATATGTCCTCTGGTTGTTCACAAAAGTGTGATTTCCCATCAGTTATGACTCATAATCTTGCACGGTATGACAGCATATATTTAAGGGTTCATTTCACTGAGCTTCTTTTTGACTGTAATGAAGGATTTGTGCAGTTCCTGGACTTTTTGGGTGTAGTCTGAGTATGTGAAGATGGTATGGATTTCAAACTGGGGAACCAGCTGCTCCCTGGCCGCCCACAGGAGGGCATCTCTATCACGATAACTATATATATATATATATATATATATATATATATATATATATATATATATAAGATCAGGATTCTGGCAATCTACTCTTAAAGGAAGGTTTCTGCCAACTAGCCCTCTGCCCATTCAGGAAATCCGAGGAGTCTAACATTGTCTCCAGGGAAGAGGTGACAACAGACAACTGAGAAACCTGCTGCTTGAGAAAATGGACCTCCGTCTGAAGAATGGCCATGTTGGTTTCAGCAGTGTCCACCTTATCCGTCACTTTGCATAGATCTTCTATTAAAAGAGAAGCCTCTACAGAGACACCTGCAATATGATGGCCCAGTATCACCTCCAATAATGCCACTCTTGAGGGCTCTGTCTCCCACTCCGTGGATTGGTCCATGGACCCCGGCTGCCCCTGACGAGTGGTCCTTTGTGCTGGGTGGTACATGGTGGCTTATTGGGTAATGGTGTTACCCTGGGGCTGATGCTGCGATCTGTCCTTCCCCATGATTACACTGCAGGCACCGATTCCTCAGGCACCCCAGAGGTTTCTCCATCCCAGTACAACCAGGGAATCAAAACAGCTCTGAACTAAGGGCTGAACGCAGGTTTGGTGATGTCCCCCAATGGTGACCATGGGGGGCCTCCAGGGACCAGCCGTCACCGCTGCTGACACAGCCTTTAAGTATCAGGATCACCTGCAGTTACATATAGCAATACAGGGTAACTGTCCCACACACTGCGAGGCCAATGGTCACAGTTCTAGTCACCAGTAGGCTTCTGCAGGAAGCACTCTAAGCAGCAGAAGGAGCAGAGTATCTGAGTCAGTCGGGTGTTAGAGTAATCCTAAGTCTTATACCCCTGGGGCGCCCCTGCACTTGCAGCCCCAAGGGTCAAGGAACTAAGGCTCTCATTTGGACCTTGGTGGTAAAAACCGCCTACCGCCGTTGCAACGGCCGCCAAGAGACAGTCGCCGCGGCCACCAGCCATCTGCTGGATTATGACCACAGCTGTATTTCGGCCACAAGAATGGCAGAAATCCGGCTGTGGCCATGCCGGTGGATGACGGTAAGGTGGCACTGTTGCCACCAGCAGCGCCACACCAGTGGACTGCCGCCAGCTGTATTATGAGGCATGGCAGCAGCACCACGTTATGTCTCCTGCCGGAGGACCCCCTGGACACAGGTAAGTGGGTGCTCCGACAGGGGAGGAGGGTGGAGGGTGTTGTGTGTGTGGGGATGTGTATGTATGTCTGTGTGTGCGTGTATGCAGGTGTGTGTTGCATGTTGTATGTGTGTGCATGTCTGGAGGTGTGAGTGTGTGTATGTATGAAAGTGTGTGCGGATGTGTGTTTGAATGGATGTATGCATGCGTGGATGAATTTGGGAATGGATGTGTGTATGCGTGTGTGCGTGTGTGAAGGGAGGAGAGTGAATGAAGGGGGCACTGAAGAGGAAGGGAAGGTGGGAGGGTGGGGAAGACCCCTATCAGTGACAGGGAAGGAACTCCCTGTCACTGATAGTGCCTACCGCCATGGTTTTCGTGTCGGTAAGGAAGCTACGGTAACCATGGCGGTAGGCGGGGCCATGATCCCGCAGGTGGTACAGTGACAGCCGCCGGGCTGGAGATTGCTATGGCACCTTGGTGGTCAGTGTAGTACATTGTCGGTTTGGCTTCAGCCAAACCGCCAATATCATAAAATGGTGGAAACTACCACCAGTCTGTTGGCAGTACTTTCCACCATATTACCACCTACCGCCGGGGTCATAATGAGGGCTTAAGTGTTTAGCTAGTGCACCCCCGCAGGGAGTGCCCACAGATGGATTTGTTGATTTCTGGCAGCTGGGTGGGTCTTAATGGCGCCCCAGGTGAATGGTAGTCTCAGTGGGATGTAGCAAAGCAGTTCTGGCCTCCAGCAACCAGGTCAGTATGGGGACAACACACCTGGGGTTTCCAAGTGCCAGAGAATGGAGTCCATCAAAAGCACCCCCACTCCAGTTACCCACGAAGGGGGAGAGCAGCTTAACGGGTCCTTACAATGGCCCCAACAGTGCATCTCTCTTTCATCTCTCTTTCTTGCGGCAGCCCCAGGAGCTGTCTGCTATCCTGAAAGGTCTGCTCATCACGCTGGGCAGAGCGCAGCTCCAGGTGAGGGAGGAGGGTGCAGTAGCCGCTCATTTGCTCCACTCCTAAACAAGGCCACAGCCCAGGCCCCCAGCCACCACAGCAGTCACTGCTCTGATCATATGATCCTCTCCATAGGCCCCAGTACTCCAGACTCTGTAGGTGTGTGGGGGAGGAGTTGGCACCACCGCAAAGGGATGATGCACCTGCACCTCAATTGGGCCCTGGCGGAAGCAGATGCAGGCTTCCTCTGGACCAAGGGCAGCCCTGCCGAGTGTAGCAGGCTCCCTCACCAGTCCAGGGGTTCAGATGAATGCAGCACGGCGATGCAGCAGATCACAGCTGCGCCAGGAGGCACTAGATAGCCCGCACCAGTCCTAGATCCATGGCACCTCTCGCTGAGTCTAGCGCAGCCACAGCCACCTAATATTTGCCAGAAAATTCAACAGGGTGGTGCAGGGTCAGTGTGTTATAAAGTGGCCCAGGTATGGAGGCAGATAGAGCAGGATAAATGCAGGATGAGTCAGCGGGGAGAAGGAGCTCCCTAAAAGCACATCCTGTCGGCCATCTTGCTTGGCCACGCCTACTTGATCGAATTTTTATACCTGTTTGAAGACCAGTATATACTTTACTATTGTTGCACACTTATTATTCCATGTTGGACACTGCACACTTCTACTGAACCTTTCTAGCCTCATTCTGAAGGTGGCACAACAAAGCAAGGATTTTACAAACTAATAGAGTCTGCTCTTGGTGATGTCAGCTGTATCTTTTTGCAAAGGTTTTCATATATTCTTCTCATGTGAAGATCTTCGCACCTGTCCATGAGTTACTATCTACAAGTCTCATTTCTATAACATGTTCCCTCTGCCATTCACATGTATTAACAAACGTAGCAGCAAAATGTATGGGTTTTAGCACTGCATGTTTCAGCTGATCAAGGGCAAAGTTCTGCCTATTTTGCAGTAAACACATGTTACACTTCTACAATAAGGGAGGTGCTCACAAAAGCTATGCTGTGCATCGCTTACATTTCAGGTACTTCCCACAAATTTCGTGCCAATTGGTTTCATACACTCAACGTAGATCAACCAATAGAAGCTGGGTCATCCAAGAGCAAAGCAAGATTAAGATTAGTCAGAGAGTTTTTTTTAACACATGTAAACCTAGGAATATGCTGGGATTTCTCAATTTGCAAAACTTCCTTTAGTGCCGCTTTGTAGAGGTTTCTATGAGATTGTACCACATTTAGCACTAGTTGGAAAAACAGGATATACCTATTCAAAGTAAAATATGTATATTGGTACAATTTAAAGAAAAAGGGAGTAGTACATTGAACAAATTAAATGCTACTTCACTTAATGAAATCAATAACATAGTGGCTGTGATCAATATATTGAGAAAATGACAGACAAAAAATAAATAAATAGAAAATGTAAAACATATGTTGGCTTCATACAATCTGGTAATATTCAGCAGAAAATGTTCAAAGTGACACATTAGTAAATATTGCTGGAACTGCAGTCATGGTCAGGGTATTTGAAATTATGGCACACTATATTTCAAGAATGCTTCAGAAATTAAATTAGTCTCTGGCCTTCTACAGTTTCTAAAGATTTATTGGGTACCCTATTTGAGTCTCCTACTTGCTTCACATTCAAAGATGTTCCAACTAGTTATTTAGGTTTGGACAATTTAATTATGATTCAACCCTTATTTTCTCATTTGAATTATATTTGTGGAACACACTAACCTGGTAGCCTCTCTAGACTACCTTTAACCCTTTACTTATTTTTCTAGAGGACCAGAGCAGTATAAAGCAACACCTCAAAGAAAACAAAGCAATGTTTATCTCTTATTTAACACTAAGGTATTACAAATTTGGAAAGTTTAAACAGTTTTTGACTGATTTCACAATCCCAACATTCCTAAGAACAATTCTAGGTACAAAATATGTATAACTTTTAGCGTCTTTTCCATCCCTGCCGAGCTCAGGCAGCTGACTAAGTAAATAAACGGGAGTGCCAATCTGTGTAAACTACTCTTTGTTAAAATTAAACAACAAAGTTGAAGCATCCCTCAGCTTGGCAAAAAAGGAGAGACCCAAGCAGCTGGGTTACCAGTAGAAGCAACTTTATAGAAATGGTTGTAAGGTGGTGACCTACATGACTTCTTAGCTCAATCAGTCTCGCTTCCAAGAATCAAAGACATTCAATACAGTAGACAATTTTGTCAAGGCAGACGGTGATGTTCAACTAGCCAGTTGATTATTTTGAAGCACTTGTGTGTATTCAATAGAGTGAGCCTTTAAACAGGGATTTCCAGACTAGAACACATCATAGGAGTAATAGACGCTACAATGTTTACAATGCACAAGACTGGTAACTTCCATAGAAAAGGCATTTTATGTTTTGATAATAACTTTGCCACCATTTAACGAATCTTCCAAAATAAACTCACCTACTTTGGGTTCTTCATGGCAGGTTTCATGCAGATCCCTCAATTACAGACCAACAAAAAGAGTGAAGAATCGGAAAAGTGACATGTCCTTTTTTAGCTCCCATAGGTCTATTTGTTCCTTGATACAGAAAAAATGTCTGAACAGAATTACACCAACCTTGGCAAGCGAGCAGACCTTTACTCAAAGAAGTGGCTTTTCGTTTGGTTTGGGTGTAAATACGTTCATTAGTTTTTGAGACATTACCATTTAAAAAGTCTGCCCATGAGGCATTTAAAGTTCAGGGACATCTGACCCATTCTTTTGTGAAATCGTGGAGGTTTCACAAATACAATTAAAAATTAAAGGCACATCATTAAATAAGGACTTTTTCTCCCATCGTCCATTGCAGATTCACAAATCCCAATGTCATTTCTGAGACCACTGCACTCTGACTAACTGGCGCAGAAAAAAGTTCTGTGCCCTGCGCCTCACCCACTACTGCGCACACTCAAAAAGCTATGACCAGTGAGGGTGTTGGGTGATCAGGTTTTAAAAAAAAAAAAAAGAAAATCACTGAAACACTCAAAGGTTAGACTGAAGTTATAGTGAGGTATGGTAATGCATTTTTACTTTAGGTTAAAAAGCCCTAGCAATTCATTACAAAACAAAGGTTAAAGTGACATTATAGTTAGGTATGGTATTAAGATCTAATTTTAAATTAAAAATAACATAGAAATTCAATGAAAAAAAACATAGGTTAAAGTGAAGTTAAAGTTAGGTAAGGTACTGAGATTACGGGTTATATTAAAAAACCCTAGAAAGTCACTGGAAAAAAACAAAGTTTCAAGAAAGAAATCTTCATGAAACTTTCCAAAAAAAGTTCATCCTCTTCAGCTCCTTTCTAGGGTGATTCATGAAACAGGGAACAAGAAAAAAGTGGGGTTGCAAAACACAAAATCCCCATGCATTTTCCAGAGACATTTTTAGACGCACTACCGCAAAAACTGCTGAACAGGAGTACACCAAATTTGACAGGAAGCTAGAACTTGGTCTAGAAAGTGTGTTTTCTTTTATTTAGTCTAAATCAGTTCAGAGGTCCTTGAGATATTAAGGTTTAAAATTATGGCTATCTGGACCAATGGTCCAAAATTCAAAGAATTCCTATAGCGATGATCACCATTGGGTAATACGTAGATAGATAGATAGATAGATAGATAGATAGATAGATAGATAGATAGATAGATAGATAGATAGATAGACAGACAGACAGACAGACAGACAGACAGATAGATAGATAGATAGATAGATAGATAGATAGATAGATAGATAGATAGATAGATAGATAGATAGATAGATAGATATTTGGACACATTTTTTACTTAAAGATTAAAGTGAAGTAATAGCCAGCAAAGTCATACATTATATATTTAATTATTTAATATATTCACATTGATTTACATTTGTATAAGCATTTAGTTTTCTATTTTGTGATTACTCCCTAACTTAATAGAAAGTTATATTATTTGGTTTTGTATAGCACTAACCACCATTGTCATTACATCTTAGCACCTTTCATATCTGGCTAGCCTTTTGTCACGATCAGAGAATAACATCAGTGATTATTAATTATTAATGTCTATTGGTTTCTTGATGTTTAGCTGGGTGTGGTTAGTAGAGAGTTTGTACAGAGTAAAAAATCAAAATTCTTATGTGCTATTTTAATGACAAAAATTGATTCCTCAAATGTGTGTGTCATTCCCTTTTTTTAATATATTCTTGTTTTTTGAACGTATACCAGCAATATTCCCCTACCCTTATATTTTGACCTCATCTTTTTACTTATTTTTTTTTACTTGTTATCGCAAGTTATACTGAAGGGAAGGACTGTACCCCTATATAATTCTACATGTTTTAAAAGAGAAATTTCTTCAAAGCTGATGTAATGAGTACTTTTCAGTTGGCAAGTGGTAACATATTTAGTAACAACACTTGTTGCTCAAAATTTCCCATCTGGATAAAAAAAAACTGAATGAAGGCATTCTATTTGTTATCAGATCTGAGCTACCCGGTTAACACCTGCACTTTTCAATGCTCTAAAGCTGAACGCCATGTTTCATAAATTACCTGTGTATAGGATACAAAAACAGTCTTGTGAAGAAGTCTCTGTCATCATCATGGAAATTTTCAATCTGAGGATGAAAAGTCAAGAACATGTGATGTGGGAGTCTTTTTTTTTTTTTTAGGAAAATCTGTTTATTAGCGTTTTCAACATATTATAACATTAATTTGTACATCAAACACAGGACATTTATTATGTGCAATTATTAGTGAACCAGATGAACAAAGCTGTCCAAAACAGACAGCGGAACAATTAGCTGCGAAGACATATTGCAAATGGTTCCACCACTCACCATAAAACTCGTGTGTAACAGGATTAATTTAGGCATGAGCGCTATCAAAGAAGACCATACATTGGAATCATGAGTCACACAGATAATTGAGGATGCTACAGGCACCGCGGTGGCACATGAACCCATTCCGGAAGGTCATAGTGTACGTACAGCAGTGTGCATTCAGGCGCAGATCTTCAGATAAGTCACAACTTAACAATAAGAACATGAACATGAACGAACTTTGGAGGACTGTCTCTGCGAGCAGCAGGCCCAGGCCGGAGCATAGTCCCTAGGGCACAGAGACCCCATGTTTTGCCCATGCGCATCAGCAAAGGGCAGATACGTGCACACACCACCGTCCCCTGCCTCCCACATAGGTCACACTCTCTACTCAAAGGCCAAGGTCGGGTCCGCTGCTCAAACTTCAGCACCCAACCCATCGCACTCCCGCACCAGGAGTAGATACATGCACTCGGTGGCCATCAGACCGTCACATCCAGATCCGAGGTCTGCCTCAAACCCCGCAAGCATGCCAGCATCACCTCCCAACTAACTGATAGTGGATACTTACGCAGCCCCAGCGCATCTTCCCTCACCAACGCCACTCCCTCAGCGCCAGCCCACACCTTAAACAAGGACTTCCAGGCCCTCTCAACCGGTGAGGCGACTTCCACTGGCGGGTTATCAATCTCTTGGCCGATTTCAGCCCTAGGTCCAGAAATCGTGCTGCTGCTCTATTCCGTGCACCCCTAGAAAAAAGGCCCAGTATACAGGACTCCCAGGACTCCCAAGTGAACGATACCAGTCGCGTCACGCACTCCGATAAGCAACCCACCACAGTCCCCCAGAAGCAACTCAATGATGGACAGGACCAGAGCATATGGATCCTGTCTGCGTCATTGTGGGAGCAACGGGGACACGCCGCGTCACTGCGAGCAAAGTATCTGTTTATGCAGGCCGGAGTGAGGTATGCCCTGTGTAGTATATAGAATTGAATCAAGCGGAATCTGGAGTTATGTGGTTGGTTAACAAGGCCGGAAAGAGCCAACTTCCACTGCGCGTCCGTGAACGGAGTGGGCGCATCCCCATCCCAGGCCGCACGCAGCGAATCACATTCAAGGGCTCTGTGTAGGCGCAACGCCTCAGTGAACCATCGAATTACGTGCCGTCCCTGTCCCAACACCTGTATATACTGTATCAATAAATGTGTGGGAGGAGCAGCAGACAAGTCACCCCATTTAGATGCAAGCGACCTCAGCAGTGAATTATACAGCAGAATCTTCCCTGCAGGAAGGCCTGACTCCTGTACCAGTGCAGAGAACGGTGTCAGCTTACCATCGTCGTACAGACCACCCTGCGTACACAGCTCCACTGCATGCCACGCCTGCAGCTCGGACCCGGACGTAACTATAGAGCCACGGAGAGTGCCCAACAACGCCAGCGCCGGTGCAAACAGCATCGCCCCCCCAGCAAGTCGCAGGGATCTACTATAACAGCTGAAGGCAACCCTGAGGAACAACTGTTCTGGTAATGCCACTCGTGTTATTGGGTGAAACAAATGCGAGACCTGCATGAGGGTCCAAGGGCCCTCCAGGGTTGCCGTATTGGCGAGATTCAGGCCCGCCAACCACTTAGACACCCATTGGAGCTGGAACGCCAAATAGTATTGCTCCAGGTTAGGGGCCGGCAGGCCACCCCTCTCCAGCGGTAAGTACAAGTTCCTGAGCGCGACTCTACACCTTCCCCCATTTCAAATAAAGTCTTTCAGTGTAGATTCTAGGCTCCTGAAGAAACTAGGAGAGATATAATGCAGGATGTTAGTGAAGTAGTATAAAAAGCGTGGCATAACTATCATTTTTAAGAGCGCTATCCTACCTGCCACCGACAGCGGCAGCGTCTGCCAAAAAGTCATCTGGGACTTGATTGAGGACACCGCTCTCTTGAGGTTCCCGTCTATTAGATCATCTTCTTGGTGATAGACGTGGATGCCCAGATAACGGAATGCATGGGGCTGCTAGGGAACCACACTCCCAAAGAAGCAAAGCTCTGGATCAGGGAGCCCAGGGTCAAAGGGGAAAAGGCAAGACTTAGGGGCCAGATGTAGGAAAAAACCAAATTGCGACTTGCAATTTGCAAGTCCGTGCTACTCGCAAATTGCAACTCGCAATTTGGTATGCAGAAAGGTGTCTCAGACACCTTCTGCAACTCGCAATGAGGTCGCAAAGACCTACCTCATTAATATTAATGAGGTGGGTCGCACTTTGCGACCCCATTGCGAGTACGGGCACTCATGGGGATGGTGGCCTGCTGGAGACAGCAGACCACCATGTCCGTGACTGCCTTTTAATAAAGCAGTTTTTTTTTTCTATCTGCAGCCCGTTTTCTTTAAAGGAAAACAAGCTGCACTTAGAAAAAAAAACGAAACCTTTTGTTTCGGTATTTTTCAGAGCAGGCAGTGGTCCATAGGACCACTACCTGCTCTGAAAATTTATTTTTATTTCCAGTCACAAAGGGGAAGGGGTCCCATGGGGACCCCTTCTCATTTGCGATTGGGTTACCATCCACTTCAAGTGGATGGTAACTGCGATTTCATTTGCGACCGCTTTCGCAGTCGCAAATGAAATTGAATAGCATTGTGAGTCGGAAATAGGAAGGGAACACCCCTTCCTATTTGCGAGTCGGAAATGCATTTTGCGAGTCGGATCCGACTCGCAAAATGCATTTCTGCATAGGAAAGAGGCTTTTGCGCCTCGCAAACGGCGTTTGTCACTGTTTGCGAGGCGCAAACACTTTGCTACATCTGGCCCTTAGCCCAGTTAACCCTGAGTCCAGACAATAAGGCAAACTGCTACGGTAAGGACCCAACCCCTGGAGGGATTCGCGAAATATCCCGGAAGTATAACAAGAGGTATTCAGCGTATAGTGATATTGCGTGCACGCCATCCCCAAGAGGGATGCCCCAGCTCGTACCACTGTCACGCAAGGCCACCGCCAGCGGCTCCATAGCAAGGGAGAAGAGTAGTGGGGAAAGGGGGCAACCCTGCCTCGTACCTCTGCACACATTGACTGGTTTTGCTATAATATGCCCCACCTTAACCCGAACCTGTGGCCTAGTGTATAACAGTTTAACCATACGAACAAAAAGGGGCCCCATGCCGAACCGCTGCAAGACCCTGAAAAGATAAGGCCATTTCAAGGAGTCGAAGGCCTTCTCCAGGTCAAGGACAAGGCATCCCGCCCACGGGCAGACTCGCCTCACATAGCGCACAACTCGGAACAGCCACCTGATGTTGTAAGACATGTCCCTCGCCGAAACAGACCCATTCTGGTCTGGGTGCACCAGACCCGGCGTGATGGGTGCCAAACGCATCGCAAAAATTTTGGCTAATATTTTGTAGTCCATATTGAGCATGGCCAAGGGGGGTACGAGCCCAGCTCAACCGGATCCCTGTCAAGCTTGGGAAGAGACACTAGCATTACCTCCCTTTGAGATGCCGACAAGTGTCCCCTCTGCATCGCCTCCTCAAAGACTCGGAGAAGCTTAGGCACAAGAAGTAGAGTAAACCCCTTATAAAAGTCGGTCAGCAGCGAATCTGGGCTCGGCGTCCTACCTGACGCCAGCTCCTGAATACCAGTCTGCACCTCAGTAAGATCAAGAGGTTCCTCCAGCGCATTCCTCTGGTCAGCCGTCAGACATGGGAGCTCCACTCCAGAGAGGAAGTCATCACACAACCGCTCGGAGGCCACCACAACGGAGATATACAACGTCCCATGGTGTTGCGTAAACGCCAAGTGTATTTCCCCAGGTGTACAGGCGACGTAGCCGTTCAAGCAGAGTTAGACACTCAGCACGGGCCCGAAACAACAACTCCATTGTTGCGGGATCCCGAGCAACCTCCCGTTCCGGGCACAGCGTTTCCCGTTCTATATGAGCAATGTCCTGCTCAACCGAACGTCTCAAGTTCCACTGGGTCCCCATGCAATGGCTGCGGATGAAAACCTTAAAGGCATCCCACTCCAACAGGCCCGTAGAGGCGGTGCCCTCATTATTCTCAAAGAACTCTGGGATGGCCGTTTCCAGTGATGCCTTAAAGGCAGCGTCTTCCAGAAGCTCAGGACTAAGCCGCCAGGTAGGAACAGCTGAAAGTGAGACATCCCAACATAGGCCTGCAATCTGCGGGTTATGATCCGAGTGCGTGCGCCCCAGATAATCCACATCCACAATCATGGATGCCAGATTCTGTGTACAGAATATTCGATCAAGGCGTACATGCAGGGAGTGCGGGCCGAGTAATAGGAATAAACTCTATCATCAGGATTACGCTGCCGCCATATATCAATCAAATGCCAGGGATGGGCCCAATGGACCAGCCCGCGCGCAGCTGCCACAGTTGGCGATGTGCTCAGCGGGGGGAAGGAACGATCTAAATCTATATCTAACACACTATTGAAGTCTCCACCCAACAACCAGGGGTAATTGCTCCAACCCGATAAGTGATGAGACAGAGGGGGTTATTACAACTTTGGAGGAGGTGTTAATCCGTCCCAAATGTGACGGATATACCACCAGCCGTATTACGAGTTCCATAGGATATAATGGACTCGTAATACGGCTGGTGGTATATCCGTCACTTTACCGTCACTTTTGGGACAGATTAACACCTCCTCCAAAGTTGTAATAACCCCCAGGGAGTGTGCAGAAAAGAAGTCTGATCTACATTTGGGGCGTAGATAGAACCCAGCACCAAGGCCCTGCCTACTAGTCGCCCGCGCACTAGGACAAATCTCCCCTGCGGGTCCATGATCTGATCTTCCGCAACAAAGGGGACACCCGGTTTGATCCAAATCAGGGCCCCTCTTGCATAGGAGGAGTGGCCCGTTGCATATAATTGCCCTCTCCAACGCCGCTGCAAACGAGGGAGCTCTGCCAGCGCTAAATGGGTCTCCTGCAAGAAGGCGAGGTGGACCGAGTGCCGTTTATGATACGAATATATGGAATACCTGAGCCTAGGCGTATGTATACTGTGCACATTCCAGGTGAGTGCAGTGCACGAAGTCATGGCGGTTTTAGCTTAGCATGCACGCATTCCACACGTTCCGCCCCTAAGCACAGCACAGCCGCATCATGTCAATGTCCTCACGCCCAGACCAATCACTTGCGCAGTGCCTCCAACATGAACAAAGCAAAACCAATACCATCAGAGGAGATGAACAACCGGTTCCCGCCCAAACCCAACAACTTGAACTTACGACAACACAATCGCACATATTAATCCTCCAGCAGTAGGAGAGTGGGGTAAGCCAGATCACACAGGGAATCAGGCAAGCTCTAAACCAACCAGCTCGGCTATGCTGGATAACAGTGGAGGAAAGGGAGGACCAACGGCGGGCCAGGCTCCTGGGCCACAATCTGAGACAACCACAGCACCAGCAGGGGCAACACATTTTATCAGTACAACAACAGGTTTCCTGGTATTCAGACCATCAGGCTGCCTGTACAGAGTTATATGCCATCTCCGTGAATCAGGCCCACCATTTACATCAAGCAGAGGGCCACAGTGCCCCCCGGCCGCCCAGATGTGTCAAAGCAGGGCCTAGAAGAGGTCTTCCGCAGTTGCCGGAGTCACCTCCGGGCCATCCGGGAAACCCAGCTCCGAGAGCCGGTCCGGCGTGGCATGGCGGTCACTGGGGGGCGGTGAGATTTCAGTATCCGACTCAGACACCCTCGGGGAAGTGCCGATCGCCGCTGCCGATTGCAGCTCCTCACGCCTCTCCTGTATTAACTGCTCCAGATCAGGGGCATGCGCCACGGCCTCAGCAGTACCAGAGCCCCTCCTTCGGCCTCGCCGTCCCCGGCCGCGCTTGCTCCGTGACGCAGGTGGGCACCCCTCCGCCACGCGGCCCGTTGACTCCAGCCAGTCCCATGCAGCTTCTGGCGTGGTGAAGAAGTGAGTTTTGTTGTCAGCTACGATGCAGAGCTTGGCTGGAAACAATAGAGAGTACTCCAGACGCAACTCTCTAAGCCTGCGCTTCAAAGGCATATAGGAGGCCATGTCCCGCTGCACCGCCATAGCATAGTCCGGGAACAACATTATCTGTGCGTCATCCACTCGGGGCGGCAGAGCGGACCTCACCGATTTGAGAATGATGCCTCGATCCACATAATGAAACAAACGTATTATGAAGGGACGAGGGCTGCTTCCCGGAGGCCGGGGCCGCGTGGGGATTCGAGGAGCCCGTTCCACTGAAAAAAAGGGGGTCAAAGCACCCTCTGGCACACGCCCCCTCAGCCAGTTCTCCGAGTAAGTCACCGCATTCCGACCTTCTGCTCCCTCTGGCAAACCCACCACTCGTATGTTATTCCGCCGGATGCGGCCCTCCACGTCCTCCACGCGGTGCTCCAGCTCTGCCATCCACGCCAGGGCATCCCCCATATTGGCCTCCAAGTGAGACATCACAGGTGCCAGCTCATCCACTCTCACCTCCAACTTACCTGTCTTGTCTGTCAGGTTGCGATGGTCAGCATGCAGCAGAACAAGGTCACTGGCTACCTTGTCGATCTTGGCTTCCAATGAAGTGCGGGCACGCTCCAACACCGCGTCCAGCTTTTGACTGTCCTGTGCTGCAGCATCCTGCGCCCTCCCGGCACCAGTGCCAGAGCGAAGACGTCCCGCTCCCACCATGGCTAAAGTCCTTCCGCACTCCAAGTCAGCACCACTGAACACTCCGGGCAGCGCACCACAAACAGTACAGGCGGCGCTCCCCGGCGCAGACAACCAAATCTGCAGGACTAGGCCAGGGGAGCAATAGCGTAAGTGCGACAGCTGTGCGTCAGTTTAGGTCTTTTGAGCCAGCTCCTACATTCTCCTGGTAAGTCACCACGATGGCACCATTTGCCCAGCTCTACGAGGCTGGAAGGATCCTCTCGCCGCCGCCAGCTCCGCACCCAGCATCAAAGTCCGTTGCCCCCTCGCCTACAGCTCCCACAGGGCAGGCGCCTCACCAAACCGTCAAAGGGCCCGGCCTGCTTGCCTGCGCCGCCAGTATGGTGCCGTGCAGCAGCACATGCAGCCCGGCCTGTAAGGTACCTGCAGCCAACCTCCGTCCACTGCTCACAGGACTCCAGCTCCAGCTCCAGCCCACAGGTAGTCCAAAGAAGTGGTCCCGCCAGGAGCAGACCGCTCAATGCGAGCCACGTGGCCCGAGGCTCCCCCCCCCAATGTTGCGGCTCTCCGCCCCGGAGGCCGAGGCCTGGCAAAACTCGCCCCCCAGGCACACAGGTTGCTCCTTGGCTCCGGACGCCCCCCACACTCAGGCCCCGATGGTCCGGTCTCGCGGCGCCCAGAGCGCACCCTACCACCAGGCCGCGGCCGCCAGTCTCCGGGACTCGGCTGGCCGCGGACCCACGTGGGCTTGGCCCCTCTCCGCTTCCCGCCACCTCCAAAGGTTGGCGCTCAGGAGCGCCGCAACCCGAGGCGCCACGGCAGCGTGGCATCCACACCAGCCGTGAACTGCTGGCCCTCGAGCCCCCTTTAATGGCCGGATAAGCCAGGCGGTGCGTGGAGCTCTTCTAGCCCACGTCGGCCATCTTCAACAGCTTGGCCACCCCCTCCCCATGATGTGGGAGTCTTTTATAGGAGGGATACTACTCAAACATCTTTCAATGATAAAATAAAGAATTTCCATCAACTTACACATAGGAGTGTCTGCACAGAGCATGGATGCAACATGAAATTGATGCCTCTCTGATATGTTATATGTGTCAGATCACAGTGTCTTACATTGTTACATTTACAAATTAAAACAATTGAGACAATTTGTTTAAAAAAAGCCTCCTCAGAAATGTTTTTTCAGTACTACCACCTTAATCACTATATTTACTTTTGAAGTAATGTTACCACATGTTATAAAATCACATTAAAATTGTAATTACAAATCCTTTTTGCACATCTTGAAAGGTCTTCTAACAGTAATAGCCTTAGGATCATTTAAGCCCTTATTGGAGATGTTGTGACAGAAAATGTTTAAAATTTAGATGTATGTTAACCAGAATTCACATGGCTTCATGGGACCAGTGGGAGTCCGCTCTTTAACAGGATCCAGACTTTGTTATAAGTAAATATGCATGCAAAAGCCAAATGGTAGCACATGAGAGTAGTGGTTGGTTTTCCTTCTTTGTATTGGCAAAAAATAAACTTTCAACTGCAAATTGAGATGAAGTTATTCCTTCATGCAACAGTGAACCAAAACCTGTCTGGTTGGTTTGAAAAAGAGGACAGTGCTACTTCTGAAATTCCTGTTGTTGTCAGGTCACAAAACATGGTGAGGCAGAAGAGAAGAAAATCATGAAACAAATGAAACAAGGGACAATGAAAATTGGACAGCTTGACACATGATGTTGTGACTCCTCGCTACCTGGCATGACATGTTCATTCACATTTGTTGTTTAAGAAAAGAAAAATCTATTAGCCTGAGTCCACATTACACCTTGTGAGGTGTTTTGGTGTATCGCCCTCCAGGACCTACGGAAAAGTTTCTGCCTTCTTTGGCCGAGAACATTTTGGAATTAGCATGTACTAAACCCAACTTTACACTATTAGGAGACTTTAATATACAGGCAGAAGAGATGGACAATGTATCTACCAAATCGTTGATTGCAGATATGAAGGCGTGTGATCTAGTACAGTTAAATAAAGAACTAACACATAATAAAGGACACACGATCGATCTTATCTTCTCAAATGCCAGAGGATTGATATCATTGGCCTCATATCCTTTTTGGCATGGTCGGACCCCTTTTTGATAGAAATGGAACTGACTATCCCAAAGCACAGGACCATGATCACTAATACTCCTTCTCTGACGAGACGTTGGCAGAAACTCAAAGCTACTGACTGGATCAACACACTTAAAAAGATTCTCTCAAATAATCAAAACGGTGTAATTGATCAGGCACACTCATTTAATTAGTGGATTACGGCGAGCCTAGATGAACTCCTACCACTCTCTGCCTCGGTAGACAGACGCTGGAGGCATAACTCTCCTTGGCTTAATTCAGACCTACTTGAACTTAAAAGAGAGTGCAGAACGTGGGAAAGGAAATGGAGGAAATCTTATGACGAATCTCTAAAGGATGAATATAGTAAACTGATTCGATCTTATCATTCTGAAATAAAAATCGCGCATACCAGATATTACACCTCAAAAATAGAATTAGCGGCTAATTCACCAAAAGAGATTTTTAAGGTCCTTAAAGAAATTATACATCCTCCAGATGAACAGGGACCTATAGATGCACTTAAGAACCATGTTGATAACCTGGCAAATTATTTTCAACAAAAAGTGCTGGATATTTATGCATCCTTTTCCAACATTTCGAATAGGGAACATAAAGCCACCAAGCAAGAACCAAGAGAATCAGGGGGCCTATCTGATTTCCCGTTAATACAAAAAGACACAGTAATGCGACATCTGGGAACCATTAAATCAGGCTCCCCTCTTGATCCAGCAACACCTCAGATTTTATATATGGGCGGACAAATGATGGGTTCGGTAATGGCGAATCTTATTAATGCCTCACTTACTTCTGGAATAGTTCCAGAAATATGGAAACAGGCTATTATTTAACCTCTTTTATAGAAACCTAATCTAGATCCTGAATTGCTGAGTAACTACAGACCCATTTCATTGTTACCTATTATGGCCAAAATAGCTGAAAAACACGTACATGCTCAGCTCTCTCTCTTTCTGGAGGAGAATTAGATTTTGCATCACACTAAGATGGGTTTCAGGCTATTTCATGGCACTGAGATTGCACTAATTGCCATTACGGAAGAGGCAAAAAAGCGGCTAGATAACAGGAGTGAAACAGTTATTACCCTCCTGGACCTTAGTGTGGCGTTTGATACAGTAGATCTGGATATCCTAAAGAATAGGGTACAATAGATTGGAATCTCAGGGATTGCCCTAGAATGGATCACCTCATTTATTAATGACAAGTCCTTTCAGGTGTTAGATAGATCACACCTGTCTAAACGGACTATGGGCTGTTGTGGAGTCCCGCAGGGGTCCTCCCTTAGCCCTTTGTTATTTAATATCTATATGTTACCGTTGGCGGAGATTGTTCTATCCTTTGGCTTAAAGATAGTATCTTACGCGGACGATACACAAATAATCGTTTCATTTACAAAAGACTCGCAGGATCTTAGGACAGCAGTTGGACCCTGTCTCCAAGCAATTGCTGCTTGGATGACGGAAAGTAAATTAAAGCTCAATGATGACAAAATGGAGGTGATGTTTTTTGGGCATCAAAGAAAACCCTTAGCAACTCTAGCAACAGTAGATGGGGTGGGTATTCTCCTGCCTCACAAAGATCTCATGAAAAATTTTGGGATCTGTTTGGATCCTCAACTCTCAATGGCCCAACACACTAATAGGATAGCAGGAGCCTCTTTCGCCCTTCTTAGGATGTTGAGGAAGGTATTCACTATTCTGCCTTTTACTGTTAAAAGACTAATTATTCAGGCATTGATTGGATCACGCATTGACTATGGTAATGCCTTGTTCATTGGGTCACCAAGCTATGTCATTAAAAGACAGCAGAGAGTTCAAAATGCATCAGCTCGACTTTTGTTGAACGTCCCCAAAAAACTATCCATTCAAAATGGAATCTCCTCTCTGCACTGGCTCCCGGTGGCTAAAAGGATACAATTCAAGGCACTTTGCAATATACACAGAGCATTGCACAATCAAGGCCCAGAGATGCTCAGATCTCTAGCCTCATTCCATTCACCAATCAGATCTCTTAGATCTTCCTCAGCTCTACTAGCAACAATCCCAAAAGTTAGGAAAGCTAGATGGGGGGGAAGGTCACTGGCATATCAGGGAGCGAAATTGTGGAACTGCCTACCTTTTAATATTAGATCAATGGCACAAGAACTTTCTTTTAGGAAAGCCTTAAAAATATGGCTTCTCAGAGCCTGAGTATGGGTATCACTGTGTGATTTTACTGTTGTGCGGTTTTTGAGCGCTACAAGGCCCCTGAGCAGTTTGCCGTTATACAAATACTTATAACATAACATAACATAACTTGAAGACGAGGAACCAGGCATTAGTCGTGATTTTGGGAGATCGAATAAGAACCCATTCTTCAGAAAGACCATAAGCACCCTCTGATTGTCACAAACTGCTGGACGAAATGATAGGGCAATCATGGTGCCTTCGTGGATTCTCAGTTGACTCATAGAAGCCAGACATGGCTGCCTGAACCACCGAAGGAGTTTTACACATGCGGTTATTGGAATGTTTGTTATAACAGGACAAAATGATCAGTTTGCAATATAATACAAATACTATTTGGAAAATTTCACCAATTGTAATATGACATTTGTAGTTTACTGCATCATATGTGGATATGACTCTTTTTGCATATTTTTTTGGACTGATGCTGCTGGTATTTCGACTCTGAAAGTGCACTGAGGCCTGCTACCCAGACCTCAGTGCCAGTGTTTTGCCCCCATGCAAGGTATTTGTTGAACTGTATTCCCCCCCAATCGGCAAGGCCTGACTTACATGTAAGTCACTAGTATATGGTACCCAGGATACACATGGCATTAAGACAGAGTGTCCACTCAGCACTGCTTGTGCTGCCCTTCATCTGACAAGGTACAAAATGGCTCCCAGTCTGCTGCTGCAGACTGAAAGGACAGTGTGCTCTCTGTCAGTTCAACTTTGCTATCCCAACCCATGGCATAGCCGCACTAGCCCTTAGCATGATATGTAAGTCTCCGCTGAGGAAGGCCTGTGGAGCACTATGACAGAAAGCTATATTTTGTTGAGCAAGGCATATGAATTATGATATGTCTCAACAGCAAGAATTCCAAAGTATCATTTTGCTGTGGGTAAAGTGGATAGCCCCATTGGCTAACGCAGGGTTACCGTGTGGCATCCCCACCCGGCTAACTTTTGACTGGGCCTACCAAACAAGGTCATGTGAGGTATCAAAATAATCGTTACAGTATATGTGACCTGATGCGCAGGTCGAAATTAATGGCACTATTAATCAAAAGTCACTTTTAGAAAAGTGACCACTCTGTGCTCTTCTCATCCAGTGATCTCACAGAGGCACACAGACAGCTTTCTGACCCCCTGGGGAGATGTGCAAATGACTCCTAGGTTCCAGGTCAAAGGCAGTGCCGCAGCTGCGAGGTGTCACCTTCTCTGAAAAGATTACCACTACTGGGATTAGCCTCCGGGCATGCTTCCAAAACTGCCTCTGATGGGCCACCTTGCTCAACACCTCTGAGCAGGATTCCTTTTGTCCTTTCAGACAGTATGGAGACAGGGTCAGAGGTGGCCAACTCACACCAAAACTGGGTTGTCCCTGTGTTGTTCCTAGGTAGTCTACCTCACTCCCCACGGCGCAAGAATGTGGCATTGTGGGACAGCCAGATGCCACACATCACAGGAACTTCATCACTATGTAGGTTGATCCAGTAGCTCATTGGCTAGTGAGTGAGTGGTCCCCTCAGAGCACTTTCCCGTGATAAATATGGCATCACTGGCACATTGACCCTCAGTAGTAGCTGAATCTGGAAAGAGGACTAGAAGAAGACCACTCTGCAACTGTTGGAAGCGCACAGAGAGAGGCTGTGATGCTGGAGCGACTGCATCTACTGCACCTTGGGCTAGTGGAGTTGGGACCCTGTTCTGCATGCCAGCACGAATAAATGCTGGTTCCCGGCCCTCAAACCGAAGCAGGGACTCCAAGGGTCAGTTGGCTGGCCCCCCCAGGACAGCACTCTAGACATTAAAGCTGCTGAATCCAAACTCACACGTTCAGTAGCCACCGCAGAAGTCTTGCCGCTGCCAGACATCAGGCACTGCTAGGGACATTCAGAGATAGCCAAAAAGTGCACTCCTGTCAGCTGGACTCATAAGTGTTGGTTGTGACCGGATTCATCAACCCAAAGGGACACCAGCCTCCACCAAAGGTTTGCACCACAACTGATTATTGCAAAAGTGCAAGGTCTGCATCGGCAGCCCTTGGAACCCTGGAAAGAGGACTTAGTGTGACCCCAAACTCAGTGGCCAGAGTCTCTCCCATTCACCTGTGGACCAAGGACTCGACCGGACTTCACCCCGTGAACCACACAGTACCAGGGACACCCTTGAGAATCCTTGAGCCTGCATCCATCAGCATCAGGACCACTCCATTACTGTCTATATCAGTCATCCTGTAAACTTTTAATCTTACTCTAAAAATGCTCTGTGTCATCTGGACCTCTGTATTGCCGGACTTGGTCGCCCAACTCAGCCCAGAGTTGCCAAACTAACTTTTCCAAACTTTTCAAAAGTTTAAAAGTTTCCAAAGTTTTGTTGACCAATGCTTGTTTGTGGTTGATGCTAAAGTTATTTATTCCTTTAAAAATCAATATCTTCAGAACCCTCTGCTGGATTTTGAACATATTAGAAACAAAGACAAGCATTATCCATTAGCAATTCACTACAACACACAAAAGTGTTCAACGAGGCACAGAATTTTTGATTTTATTCTGTTACTGTGTTTAAGCCCAACCTTAAAAGTGGGGGGAGGGGTGTAACAGTGTCTTAGGTCTGACAAAATTGGAAACATGCTGGATCATTAAACATAGAGCTTTGATAAAACCTAAACCAAAATAGAGCGATACATGTTTTTATGACAGATTTGACTATAGGTTTCTGTTGTGCTAGATGTTGCACTAACATTGTCTTTACTTTGAATTAATTGTACTTGCATTGAATGATGAAAATTAGGACACATATTGTGATATTTAAAGTCTTATTATATACTGCGGTGGTACTGTTACAAAATGCGAAATTTCCTAGCTATCGTGAAGGAAAGTTTCAATTCTATTAAGGACACGGAGGCGAGGATTATGCATATCTTTCTTCACTTTTTATTCAAACAGCAAGTTCAAAGTTAAACAAAAGAAACAAAAAACGGCAATGAGCTCCACGAGACTGCCACCATGGAAACCATCGACCAATGAGGGTCCAGTGTTGCCAGCAGTATATATATCCACGAGCCTGTCAATCTTCCTCGACTTCGCTGCGAAAGGAATTGTAGATGTCTCAAGAGGCCGTTGTCTCTGATCCTATGGGTAGATATGAGAGATTAAGTAGACTGATCCATGATGAGAACAGCAGGCAACAAATAGCCCGTATGTCTATAAGATCTTAGGTATTGCAGAGAGAATACAAGTCAAGAATTAATGCATACAAATCCAACTATTAAACTTGTTAAAGAAAACATACAATTAAGTATATATGTACACAATATATATATATATATATATATATATATATATATATATATACTACCTCAGTACGAGGAGACGTGAAGTTCGGGTAGGAAAAACACGTGTCCAGTGTTGGGTGGGATAATCCTCGCCTCCGTGTCCTTAATAGAATTGAAACTTTCCTTCACGATAGCTAGGAAATTTCGCATTCTATGTCAGGACCGGAGGCGAGGATTATGCAAGTTCAAAGCTTACTTACCACTAGAGAGGCTGCATCATGTATCGGTTTGAAATAAAACTTTTTAAAAGTAGATTCTGAAGACCAATCCGCAGCACTCATAATATCTTCCAGTCGTCCTCCAACTTGGATGGCTTTTGAGGCCATTGCACCCCGAGTGGAGTGTGCACCGAACACCTGTACATTGATACCTGCTTCCGCTAAAATCCACCTAATCCACCTGGCGATGGAGGGGGATGAGACTGCCTTAAAAGGCTTCTTTAATGAAATTAGAAGTTGATTCTCCCCCGGAGGTCCCTTGTTACGTCCTCATAGGTTTTGAGGCAGCGTAATACACATAACTTAGGAGCGCTAGGGAAAGCGGGGTTAGATACCGACCTTGTATTATTTTTTGTTCTCCTAGAGATCGTAAAAGTTACTCCTTCTGGAGAAAAAACTCTAGCAGAGATATCTAGAGCACGTATATCCGATACCCTTTTACATGAAATGAGGCATAAAAGAATGGCCAGTTTGGCTGACAACTCCTTCCTAGACAGGTATTGATTATCCTGCCACGAGGATAATAAATTAAGAACTAGGTTGACATCCCAGAGCTCTGAATATCTAGGTTGTGGAGGTCTGGAAAGTCTAATACCTTTAAGGAATTTACATATCCAAGGATGTTCCCCGATCGGTTGATTATCAAGAGGAGGATGACCTGCTGAGATGGCTGATCTAAAAGAGTTTATCGTACGGTAAGTCAAACCTGACTCCGCCAGTTCTGCAAGAAAATTCATGATGTCGGTAACGCGGGCCCCCATGGGATTGAAATGTTTGTCCATACACCAGCGAGACCACCTATTCCATGCGGACCTGTACCGTTTACCTGTCCCAGGTGCCCAGACTTGTGCAATGAACTTCCTAGCTTCTTGTGAAAGTCGGCAATCTTGCCAGCGATACCTGAAATCTTCCATGCCACCAGAGATAAGTGGCCTTGGAGAACTAGGGGATGGAATACACCTGCTGGATCTCGTAGAATTGAGGGGAAGACCGGAAGGCGGATTGGAGCTTCGCATGAGAGCTCCAGAAGAATTGGAAACCACGCCTGGGATCTCCAAAGTGGGGTTATCAGAACCACTGTCGCTCTCTGGTGGCGAAACTGAGCCGAAACTCTCGGGATAAGGAGAAACAGGGGAAATGCGTACCCCAGATGCGGTTCCCAGTTTTGGAGAAATGCATCCACTGCTGAGGCTTCCGGATCCAGGCGCCAGCTGAAATACAGAGGCAAGTGGGCGTTCCATCTGGATGCGAACAGGTCCACTGAGCAGGGACCCCATCGATTCATTATTGACTGAAAAATCAGGTGGTCTAATTGCCAATCGCTGGAGTCCGTTAGGAAACGGGAACTCCAATCCGCTACAACATTCTGATCCCCCGGGAGATACTCCGCCGTGACGATATCTGATGTTGAAGGCAAAAGTGCCAAAAATATTTCGCTAGATCCGCTAGAGCCTTCAAACGTGTCCCCCCCAGGCGGTTTATGTATTGAACCGCTGAGACATTGTCCATGCGTAGGAGAACAACACATGAAATTCTGTCCCGTGTTAGGGACTTGATCGCAAAAGAGCCTGCAAGAAGTTCTAGGCAATTGATGTGCATATCGAGCTCCCGAGGGGTCCAGCGTCCCCCGAATGAGTTGTTCCCGCAACGCGCTCCCCAACCGTGGCGACTGGCATCCGACTCTATCACTAGGTCTGGGGAGGCGCCGAAGATGGCCCTGCCATTCCATGCTTCCATGTGGTCCAGCCACCAATGTAACTCCGTCTTTGCCTCCAGAGAGAGGGAGATTAACTCGGAGTATGTGACCCCGCGTCGAAGGTGATAGGCCTTGAGGCGTTGAAGGGCCCTGTAGTGGAGAGGCCCCGGAAAGATGGCCTGAATCGATGATGAAAGCAGACCCACTATCCTGGCCAACTGGCGCAACGAAATCCTGTCGCGTCTTAGGACCTTCTTTAATTCCTTCCTGATCTTGGAGACCTTCGGACTGGGAAGACTGAGGGATGCTGACCGGGAGTCTATAAGGAAACCCAGAAGGAAGGAGATCTGACTTCTGTTGGTTGATCACAAAACCTAGAGTCTGCAGAAGCACAATAGTTGTGTTCATATTGGAGATAAGCTGAGATCTGGCTTGATCCTTAAGAAGGATGTTGTCCAGATAAATGATAAGACGAATTCCCTGCGACCGGAGAACCTCCACTACAGGTTTGAGGAGTTTGGTAAAGCACCATGGTGCCGATGACAGACCGAATGGGAGAGAGGTGAACTCGAACACCTGATCCCTCCACTGAAATTGTAGGAACCTGCGGTGAGGCGGAAAGATCGGGACTGTGAGATAAGCATCTTTGAGGTCCAGGCGGACCATCCAGTCCCCTTTCAGTAGGAGATCCCGGAGTAATGAATGCCCTCCATTTTGAAATGCCTGTATGTTACCCATTCGTTGAAGGACCGGAGATTGATGACCGGGCGAAAACCTTTGTCCTTTTTCTCCACAAGGAAGATGTTGCTTAAGAAGCCTCTGGGATGCAAGGACGTGACACAAATGGCTTCTTTTTGGAGGAGATCCTGAACCTCCGTATCTATGAGATTGGATTCTGCCCTTGAAAAAACTAAAGGAATGGGTAGAGAGTCCTGGATTGGGGTTCCCCAAAATTCTATTTGAAAACCGGAGACTGTTTGTAGTACCTAAGCATCGGAGGTGATACGTTCCCAAGCGGTCCTGAATAAACGTAACCTCCCTCCAAATTTTTGAGGGGAAAAAGGGGTAAGCCTTACCCGAGGGTGCGTTGCCCAGAAGACATACAGCTCTCTGGACCCACCCCGCTACAACGTCAGTTGGAAGGGGTGAGTTTGACTGTTTGGCACGTTCTGCCAGTTGAATTATTTGAGTAAGGGGCCCTAACACATCCAGGAGTTTGTCCTGGCACGTCCTCCATGACCTATCTATACCCTTCTTAGGGTCCTTCATGTACTTGGAAAAAAAGGTACACAACTTCGGATCGATATCCGGCGTGGCTGCTACCTGGTCCATTAATGTTGGACGTGGGCATTCCGCTTTCAATCGGGAGCGCACCTCTTTATCAAGAGGTTGTCTAATTTTTGCCGCCACGTACTCAGCCACCTTGTGGTCTGGTATCCATTCCGACGAACGAGGATGATAAATTCCTTCTGGTTCAAACATGTCTGATCCAGAGTCCTCTGAACCTAAGGTTTCCTGCAAAGAAGCTCCCAGGCGCCAAGGGCAACCGGTCTCATCGTCCTCCACTGAGGAGGAGTCCCCATATGAGTCACCAGTGATGCCTCTCTGAGACCCAATATCAAGGTCCAATTTGTGGTGAAGCTTTTCACCCATTACGCCGGGTAAATAACCCTCCCGGGAGGGTATGCGCTTTTGCGTGTGCGCACTCTTACTGAAGGCGCCAGATAAAAGCAAAACGTCTTCAAGGTGCCCCGCGTCACGCTTGCGCGATTTCTTGGGAACTGAAGAGGATATACCTTCCATCCCCGTCGCGCCAAACATGCCCGTCCCTTTGGAAACCTGTTCCGTGAGCTGCGCTACACTGTCTCTAAGAGGAGCGAGGGCTTGAGAAATGGCCTGAGAAAACAACATATCCATTCCTGGGGGAAGGGAACGGTGAGAAGGGCCTTCACCTGGGGACATATTGGCGATAGATTCATTGTCCTGACTGGACTGCATCTTGTGACTCATAGGATTTGACAGAAAAACACCCAGAAAAATGTACAAAGGGTAAAAACCCCCTTATCCAGTTCTGCCAGTAGTCAAAGGCTTTAAAAGAATGGAAAATGAATAGTCTTCCCAACTGGGGTAACAACCACCGTAAAAAACGGAGTCCGCTGGATGGGGAAAGCCGAGGCTTAAATTTGCTTTCAAAACTGAGAAAAAACGCGTGCTGAGCGCCGAGGAAACCCGAGCGCTTAACACGCGAGTAAACATATTCTAGGAATGCGAAGCGCGCGCCCTCTAGAGGGCCCGACGCGTCTCCTGAGGGAAACAGCGCTCAGGCAGAAGCCTGCTGCACTGAGGAGACGCGCCGAAATAAACACCTTAAACAGGGTAAATTTAATAAGAAGAACGTGCGCAAGCAGTAACAGGTTAATAATAAAGTGCGTAAGTCAAACAACGCTCAGAGGCAGAAAGGCACTTATCTTGTCCTGAGCAGTGAAGAAAGAGGAAGATTGACAGGCTCGTGGATATATATACTGCCGGCAACACTGGACCCTCATTGGTCGATGGTTTCCATGGTGGCAGTCTCGTGGAGCTCATTGCTGTTTTTTGTTTCTTTTGTTTAACTTTGAACCTGCTGTTTGAATAAAAAGTGAAGAAAGATATGCATAATCCTCGCCTCCGGTCCTGACATAGAATTGTATATGCTTTTGTGACAATATGAGCCACTTGGAGGTAAACTGTAATTCCTATGAGTGATGTTGATTTGACCATTTTATACATATTTTGTCCCTATTTTTCTTGGCTTGATTTTAAAATAGGCTAATGTATTATCTGAGTCACGTTTGTTTACAATATGTTAACATATTTGTTATTTGACCTCCTTCATCACATTTTCTAATTACCAGCAGATTACGACCCCCTTTCTGTTTCTTTATCCCAACATGTTCACATATGTTTGACTTTTCACACTGCTTATCCTTTATTTTTCTTTCTTTGTGATCACTCTTTCACCATCACTAAGATGGCAGTCCACTTTACCCACCCATATTGCTTGAGATAGTCCTTGCTGTCCATTAAACTCTTTTTTCTACAGGCTCACATGACCAAATATTTTTTTTTCACATTGTTTCATAAATGTTTTCGAGTTCTTAGAATGACCAGCTCCAATTGCCAGTTTTGGTTTGGGAAATATAGGGATTGCAAACCAGAACTGCACCTCCATCATATGTGAGGTTGCGCCACTCTACTTCAAGAAGGCAACAGTTTCAACATGTATTTTTCAAACTTGGTGACTTGTCATTCTTTTATTTTTCTAATTCATGTTATTATAGCATCTTAAATGGCCACCACCTCAAAGGTTCTTTAATACTCAGGCGGATATAACAATTCAAGTCAAATGTATTCAACATTCTGAATTCTATAGACAACATTATAATAATTCTTTGAGTTTGAAACTTGGATTGAGTTATTTATTTTTAGTTTTTGCTGGCTTATACCTATCACCACCACACCTTTCTAAATGGAGACCTTCCCCTACCATACCAGGGAAGTGAAACCTCTGAGGAGATATGGATTTTGCTTGGGTATTTATATTGTGTGCTTGATCGCTAGCATCTGTTAAGCCTGCACATTCTTTCATGCTCACAACGTTGTATTGCCAATCTACACCATTAGCCCCACATCCTTACTTCACATACGGCATTTTACATAGAAGATCCCCAGCAAAGAGCCCCCTAGCGGGTGCCAGTCAGGCACTACTGCGCCTGCCTAAAAAGTAGCATGCCCTATGATGAAGCATGACACCCTTCTGGGTATGTGAGGGCTCTTACCCCTGAGGGACCATACCTCTTCTGGTACCTCGGACTTGAACCACACCTATTCTATTCTTCATTTTTACTTCAAAAGGAACGCCATACCCTTGTTGTGATATTTCACAGAACAAATAAGAGACAATAGTAGAACCAAGGAAGTCAAAAGCAGCCAGTATCAAGAAACCCACAGCCACTGATGCCGGAAAGAGAGAAATAAGGGACCAAAACTCAGCCTTTGGTATAGCAGGCAAACTCCAGTCCATGCAAAAGCTAAGGCCAGGTGGAAAGATCATCACCAACAACCCCATCAAAGGGGACAGTAACAGGAATTTCAAGCCGAAAGGCCTACATTTTACATGGGAGATGGATACAACTAAAACAAACACAACTTCAGGTACCCTAGGTAACACAGGGGAGGCCCACAAACAGGCACATGCCACCACAAAACAGTGCACAAGAGCACACCAGCTCAAGCTAAGTACCAAATGCAAATCAGCAGGGAAGTCAGTAGCAGGGCCAGAATCACACAGTAGGTAGTAGAAGTGTGCACAATACACAGAAAATGGATACCCATCTAAGGGGAAGAGGCAGGAGACCAACTGAAAAGTTGACAGTCAAATGAACCATAAGCCAAAGCATGCCTCCCCACTCCAGAAGACAGGAATGGCCATCTAGATACTGGACCACCAGAAACAAGCCTACCTAGGAATAGGAATCTCAGAGAACATGAGGCAAGGTACCAAACACCCCCAGCCACTACTAGGTTCACCTCCTTCCATGTGTCCATCAAAAAGGGTGGGAGCAAAATTGGGCATGGGCAGCAAGGAACACATGGCCAGCAGCTCCAATCCCCAAATCCAACAGTGAGTGAGAAGAGCATAAGCACAGTAGAAGAAGAAGGCACTAGGAACCCCAAGCAAAAGAGTGTAAATGTGCCAGCCTGGAGCAATAATGCAAATCCAGAAATAGCAAAGTGAGGGAGAGAAGCAGAGTTGAGCACTTCCAAAAAGCCAAGCCTAACAGTGGGTGTTGGCCAAAACTCCAAGCAAGAAGGCAGGACCAATCTCCAGAAGTAAAATTCTGGTCCGGTGCTGTGCAGTGCCTTGTGAGCGTGGGTGAGCAGTTTGAAGGTGATTCTCTTGTTGACAGGGAGCCAATGTAGGTCTCGCAGGTGGGCTGTGATGTGGCAGTGGCAGGGGATGTCCAGGATGAGGTGTGCTGAGGCATTCTGGATGCGTTGCAGTCTTTTCTGGAATTTGGCCGTGGTTCCCATGTAGAGGGCATTGCCGTAGTCCAGTTTGTTGCTTATGAGGGGTTGGGTGACTGTTCTTCTGGATTCTGTGGGGATCCATTTGTAGATCTTCCGAAGCATGCAGAGGGTGTTGAAGCAGGAGGAGGAGATGGCGTTGACTTGCTGGGTCATAGATAGTGAAGAGTCCAGGATGACTTAAAACATCTGAACTAGTACCACACAGTCCCTAACAACTCCACTAGAGAGGCAGAAATACACATAACCAAAAGACAGGGAATTCATCCCTCAAGTAGAAAGCACACGGTAAAGTCCAAGAATACATCCACCAGGGAAGGACCCTGTTCTGCACACAGTGCTGGAACATCACAGCCCTAAATCTAGAAGGGAGTGAATGGAATTGCCCCACAACCAGCTTCTCCATCAATATCCATTGCAGTTTCACAGCATCACCAGACAGAGCTAACCCAAGACCAGCCACAAGCTCTTTAGGGAGCCGGTGAAGAGCAGACCAAACGTCATAAGAACAAAACACATCCTCAAACAGACCAAGCAGGGGAGCTGGGATCTTGTCAGTCACTAACCTTGTATATAGATCCATCATAGCACTGCTGTTCAGCCTCACCCCAGCATCCATCCAATAAACAGCCCTTTTGATCAAGAATTAATGGATGAACCCAGGGGAAATGTATATGAGAAGAGAAAGAAATGTATATGAGAAGAGAAAGAGGTTCTGGGAGAATGTGGTCTAGTATGTGAAGCAGCTGGTGTTTGCTCAATCACTCCATTCAGCCTTATACACAAGCAACAGGAAATATTTTAGTAACACCTTGACGTACAGTGTGCAGCACTTGCTAGTTTCTGTTGTTGACTTTCTGTAGATCTGTCATAAACGTAACTTGCATAGTCCCTCCTTAGATAATTGTGGCCTTTATTGATTTGACATGGAAATATTGTTTTGTTAGAATTGCTAGCACTACCTAGTATGTATTTCTTTCTACTATCAAACATATTGAGCTTTCCCTACTGTTTCTTAGAGGCTATTGCTCGGGTAAGCGACAGGTAGCATAATGTTCACTGCTGACTTTTAGATTAATTCAACATCCTACTTAGTTTAGGGATTAGTAGCACAGAGTTCTCCAAATGTTTTGTGTCAATGAGAGCCAGGCTGGTGTCATCTCAAATAGCATTGTTTTTATCTTTTCAATGATTACCATGTCTTATAATGCATTCTACGTAAAATGAATGCACTAACCTTGACATCTGATTGTTTTCCAGATGCCAGGATTATTTTCATGAGCAAAGCATCAGTTAGTCAAAATGGCTGCTGAGACCATTAGTTAACTCAAGATGCCACTAACCCTGTCTCCCACAAGAACTCCAAGTCCCAACCTCACAGTCAACTGTGATTGTAGTATTGTAGACTGCTTCCCTGAAAGCTAATCTGACAGCTACTTCTATCATGAACATACTTCAAATGGCTTTTCAACTTGTATTGCATTATAGGGACACTGAACTTACTGCTAGTGATGCTGGACATTGAGTGGGTGATCTGATCATGTGCCATGGTGGGGACCAAATGGTCAGACTGTAGGGCATTGGGGTAGCAGACCGCAACTATTGGGTCACCAGGAAAAGGACCCTGATAGCAAGTCCCTCTGGCTTTTCGACTACCATGTCAAGGTCGGTGCACCTCCTTTGGTGGCATTACAAGCATGTAACATGTTCATCAAATGTATGGAACGGATGTTGGCAACTGGCTCCCATGATCATTTTTCCAGGCTGAAGCACTTCCAATCAACGGGACAGAAGAGACCACTAATGTGCTTCTGGACTGTGATGAACCTCATATTTTGCCTTTCCATTGACTTGCACCAGAACAGGATGTGGAGTGGGATGCATCTGTAGGGTAGAGTTTCAACAGGGAAACATGAAACGCTGGGTGAATTTTAATAAAAGCTAGGAGCTGCAGACGTACTGGTACATGATTAATGATTTATTCTCTTGGAAATGGGCCCACTTATTTGTGATTGAGTTTGTGCAGGACTGGAATACATACATTTATTATGGATAACCAGGCTTCTTGCCTGTAGCATAAAGAGATGCTGCAAATACATGAGCATCTGTGTACTTCTAATACCTGGCTTTAGCATCATTGAGGCATGGTCATGCTAAATGTAACACCCAATGCAGTTTTGCATCATGTACTCATATAGAAGATAACAGCACTTGAAGTGATAGACTGGAGGCACGGTCTCTCAATGACACTCAGAAAAAAAAGAAAAATGAAGACATGTCCAATGCTGAATGTTCAACATTATTGTATGCAGATTCTCACATCAGTCCTGCTCTTGTTACATTGTTAGACAACATAAATACTGTTCCACAAGCTGGTTAAGACATCCAGTCTGGTAGTCTGTCTGCGAAAGATAAAAGGTGAACAATTTAACATTTATGTCTACAGTGCCACACAAGCATGACAAGACTTTAGATATAAATTAAGGCCAATGGTCTGAGATTGGGACAGCTAGAACTCTGTGCAATTACACTTTATGCAAAAATGAAAACCGTTTCTTGAATTATAGGTAATGCATTTGCAGGGCACACTTTCTAGGGCAAGGCAGTAAGTGAGCATATCTCGGGGTCAGGCAGTGCTTAATTTGTAAAAAAAAAGAAGTGCTGTGGTCCAAACCTTTGCTCAGAAACTGCCGCCAGCACTGAAGAAGGCCATGGTACTGAATACAAAGATTGCATAGTCTTTACTCCCCCTCATGCATCTTTAATACATCAACAGACATTAGTGCCCCTCGAACTAATTCTTGCACATTACATATGCCTTTTTCATCATTGCTTTTTCCCTTTGTCACTCTTTTACTGTCTTTCTCTTCTTTTTTCTTTCCCCTTATGTTTTTTTCTCTCTTGTTCTGTGTCAAAGTATGATGAGGAACAATACGTTTCGGTGCCCAGAAATAAGTGTGGGTGGTACCCACCAGCAATCATCAACTCTAATTAAGCACTGGGGACAGGAATCGGTCTACCATGATGAAAGCATTAGTGTAGACACTAATTGGGTATTGTGTAAAGTTTGTGGGCATGAATTAAGACTAACTTTATATTTTATATCACATTAACTTTATACTTTCCCCAAATGTAGTCAGAACCCCCTTTAGAGGGCAATAGGGCAAGCAGGAGCTACTGGGAGACCAGTCTGCACTGCAGTAGTGGGTTAGTGAGTCCAATTCTGAGTGACCAAGTCCAAGGGAGTAACCGGGGATCACACCTGGCTGTCAGCCTCCGCTGAAATATGCCCCCATAAGGTTCAAATGAATAAGCCTTTCTCCATCAGATTCCCTGGTAGTGCCTGTCGTACTATCCCTTCCTGCAATGAGCCCAATCCTCATTGACCAGTAGCTCTTCCTGGAATCAAAGAGCCCCTTGATGTGCACAGAGGATACTTTATTTCTCTCCTTTCAGAATTTGTGTCCCACACAGCCCTCATGAATATTGGCAATACATACCTCCTGTCTGGAATTGCAGTCCTCACCTTTTCAACTTCTGCAGGATATGTGTTTCCACAATTGAAATGATTGGCCTCCATGTTAAGCACTATTCACAGGCACACATATGCAACCCAGCACTCACAGACAAGTATCATGCGATGTCCTAGCAAGCACACACAACTATTATGTGCTGTCTGGTGGTGCACCCAGCTCATGCATGTGAAGGGTGAGTTAAGTACACAGCCACAGAACTTTACATAAGTGGGCCAGTAGGCCCCACTCCTGTGACACAGATAAAAACGCCTGTTCACATTACTAATTCTACTGAATGCAAAAATGGGTATGCTGTCACCCAGTGCGGGTGTCTCTTAACTCCAGGTAAGGGAAGAATACCCTTTACAAGGTTTGAACTTGGTGCGTCCCTCAGAATCCAAACAGACTGCATTACCATGGGCAGGCCTGGATCATGGCACACATGTGCGATCCATGTTCGATACCCTGTGATGTACAAAGAATACAGATATGGTGGCCTGCACAGAACAACAGAACACAATCCCTGAGTTTAGATTCCCTATAGGAGATATATTTTTTTAATTCAGCCTCACAAGGGTTCCTTTTCAGGAACGTTTGTCAGCAGAACTTTAGGATAACGTTTAAAAGGTTAGAGCCTGTTGGAGTGGGGTGGAAGCAGGGGCTGCTTTCGTTGTCTGCCATTGTTCCTTGTATTTCTACAATAGATATATTTGTGAAACTTCTCTGCTCTCCTGGACCTACATCACTAGCAACGAGTGACGTGGAGGATCTTCGCTGACCTTCTTCCACCCACACAGATTCGCCAACATTTTCATTTCACTTCAGCTGCCTGCTTGAAAACCCTATAGGAAGTGAGGGGCATTCCCTCTATTGTAGGCAGAAGACAAAGCAATGCTGTACTTCGGGTAACATTTCTACAGTGTGGGTGCAGTTTCCCTGTTTACTCCACCCCGCTTTATTGACATTTGTATCAGATCACTGCCTTATTAAATTGTGTATTTTGGCCACAGGAGCAGCGTTTGGGCACATAAGAACAATAGCATTGCATCTTGTAGCAGTACGTGGCCAAATCTCTTGGTCAGATCAGCGATGTGCATGCTATTTGGGGCAAACTTTTGTGCTTCGCGCAAGCAGCCAGTACGAGTTGGTCTTACTTTCTGCGATGCGCATGCCATTTGACAGCCATTTAGAAATGTGTATTGCTCCTCGATACGCATGCCTCAGGCAGCCATTTTAAAGAGTGCATTCTTTTGGCGATGCGCACGCCATTTGATGGCCATTTTGAAATGGGTGTTGCTCAGTCATAAGTAGGCCTCAGGCAGCAATTTTGAATAAAGCATTTTTCATCACACAGCAGACATTACTCTTGGGCATTTTTTAGATGGTGCGCACATCTGTTGGTAACCATTTTGAAGTGCAGGTTACACGGCGATGGGCACGCCTGGGGCAGCCATTTTGAAATATGCTTATCTCTGTATTAAGCATTCCTGTATTACTTGTATTTAAGTGCACCTTTATATATGTATAGACAAATACTCTGCAGTCTATTGTTTTCATTGATGCACATTCTTTGCTCACTATAATTCTGATTTGACAGCGGTGATATGCACGCCATATACACTATTGTACAAGTGGCCTTGTGTTGTGCGCACAACTGCATATTCATTCAATTACTGATTTGACAGCAGCGATACACACGGCATCTACAGTATTGAAAAAGTGCTTTTGTGTTGTGCATAGTTCTACATTAGAAGACATTTTTATATTAATGTGCATGTTTTGAGCTAAGCTACAGAGAGTCATATACCATTAAAGATTATGGGGGTCATTTCGACCTCGGCGGTCTTTGACAAGTTCACCGAGGGACCGCCGTGCTGAAGACCGCCAGTGGTGGCGGTTTTCCGCTCGGCGTATTATGACTGCTGGCAGCCCTCCGTCCTTTTCCGGATGGAGAGCCGCCAACAGCCATACTGGAGGGCGGCGGGGAAGTAGAGGTTGCTCCACCTCCACCGCCACGTCAACAGAACACCGCCCACCGAATCACGTTCTGTGATTCGGCGTGGCGGTGTTCTGTTGACGGTGTGGTGGCGGCGGAGCAGCCCTCAAGGATCCCGTCCCCTCCCGGAGGATCAACGGACCAGGTAAGTTGATCGTCTGTTAGGGGAGGGGGGTGGGGGGTGTTGTGTGCGTGCATGCGGGTGTGCGTGTGTGTATGTAGAGGGGGGGTGTGAGTGCTTGTATGCATGCGGGGGTGTTGTGTGTTTGGAAATGAGTGCATGTCTGTCTGTATGTATGTCTGTACTGATGTGTGCGTGTATGTCTGAATGTGGATGTTTGCGTATGACTGTGTGTGTGGCTGTTGGCATGTATGTTGGTGTGTGTGCGGGTATGTGTGTTGGTGGTGCCTGCGTGCGTGTCGGGTGTGAATGTGTAATGTAATGTTGGGGGTAGGGGTGGGGAGGAGGGTCCTGCCACCTTTGGGGGTGGCAGGGGTGGTGGGGGGAGTAGGGGAAGGACTCGGGGTGGGGGTGTGGGAGACCCCTATCAGTGCCAGGGAAGGAATTCCCTGGCACTGATAGTGCTCACCACCATGGATTTCATGGCGGTTCCAAACCCCATGAAATCCATGGCGGACAGCTGGGTCATGATAACGCCGGCGGTATTGTGACGACCGCCAGGCTGGAGACCCAGGTCTCCAGCCCAGCGGTCGGATCGGGGAAGTGGCGGATGACCATGGCGGCTACCGCCATGGTCATAATTCAAAAAAGTTTACCGCCAGCCTGTTTGGCAGTAAGACCGCCGCTTCTCCGCCGACCGCCAGGGTTGTAATGAGGGCCTAGGACTCTAAGGATCATGTTCATATTTTAAAGGTTACATTTCCAAATTTGTAATAATTAAAAAAGATATTCACATTTATTGCAAGGGAAAGGTTCACATTTTGTTTTTGCTTTCTACCTGAAGTACCATGCAGCCTACTATGCCACCTCCACCATCCTTACAACTTCCTTGCGAGCCGCCAGTGAGAAAGAAAGAATGTTTTGGTGCATTATAATGCATATTTAGGAGCAATTGATGGTTTAAAATGTAGACCTGAACAAAAAAATAGATTTTGGATCATTCTTTGGGTATGGAAGGTCAGAATATTTTTGAGTATTTACCCAAAGTAGTATGTGAGGATTCAGAAGAAGAATTGGATGACTATGGGGAGGCAGTTTAACATTTGGAGTTACACTTTGACAAACCACCTAATTTGATTTTGTCAGAAGGCATAAGTTATTTTCACAAGAATAGTTGGGAACTGAATCCATTTATGTGTTTGTGACATCTTTAAGGGGACTGGCAGCGAAATGTGAATTTTGTACCTTAACAGATCAGCTGTCAGGGATCAGTTAGTTATTAGGTTTTTTAATTAAAAAATTCAAGAATGTTTACTGGCTCACAAAAACCCATCTCTTCAGGAAACCATTACAGTATTCAAGATTCCAAAGAATATTTGAAAGAAATCAAAAAATCCACATCAGAGACTCCTGTGGTTAGAGGTAAGAAACAAGTAAGAATTCTAGTTAAAATTGGTTCACAGTCAAAAACTAAAGTTGTTAATGATTCTATATGTTTCAGATATGGTTCAAAAATGCATGTTGCATCTTTCAAACAATGTCCAGCAGTGGGTAGAGAATGTAGTAAATGTGGTGTTATGAATCATTTTGCTCATGTATGCAGAGGTACCAAGAATGTTAAAGTCAAGGTTAATTCTGTGATGGAAGAGGAACCAGAACATTTGAGCGATGACATAAGACACCTGGGGCCCTATTTATACTTTTTGATGCAAAACTGCGCCGGCGCAGTTTTGCGTCAAAAATAATACCGCCGGCTAATGCCATTTTGGTGCGCCCTGCGGGCGTCAAATTTATACACGGCGGCGCAAACCACAGGTGAGAGTCATTTATTTTGACGCACACCGCAGCGTCAAGTCATAAAGCAAAACGACGTTAACGTAGCAGAAATGACTGTGGGTCGATTTACGACCCGCAAACCGGATATGCAGCGTTTTGTGACGCAATAGCATCAAAAAACCCAGCGAACACTGCCATTTCAGCAGAGGAGAGCCAAAATGGACCCCAGATGCCTCTACGGACCCCAGGAAGATGACAACAGACCAGGAACCAGCCAGGAGGACCCACACAAGAACCAGGACATTTTTAAGAAGAAAAGAAAGTGTCACTTCAGTGCAGAGGAGCAGGAAATTCTGATTAAAGAGGTGACGGAACACCAGCACCAACTGTTTGTCACCTCTAAATTGTCAATTAGTAGAAGAGAGGCTATATGGCAACAAATTGTCGACAAGATCAACAGTGTGGCAGAAGTACGTAGAACAGTCATTGAGTGCAAGAAACACTGGCATGACTGCAAGCACAGGACCAAGGAAAAGATGGCCAGGAACAGGAAGGCAGCACTGCAGACTGGAGGTGGGAGTCCAGCACACCAGGAGGCCCTGGACCACATGGAGGAGATAGTCGCAGCCGTCATCCCTGAGGAGATCGTCACAGGGATTCAAGGACAGGACAGCGCAGACTACCAGGACACAACGCACATGCAGGGTAAGTCGCATGGGGAATTAAAATGCACAAATGTTAACTGCCAGCGGGGGGGGAATACCTACTAAACAATGCATGTAAGTCATCTAATACATGGAGAGGCATGGGTAAAAGGGGATGGCATGGAGGCATGGCCTGCACAGACAGAAGCTGGGGCACACCATTACAGTACACCAACAACAGTCCCATGGGGGCATGCTGCCATGCCAACGATGGAGCAAAGGGAAAGCCACGCCAGGAGGGAAGGGCACAACGTCAAACTGACATCCCGGTACATGTCAACCACCATACCCCCTACATTAACTAGGGCCCTATTAACAACCTCTAGCCATACCAACAACTGGAATGTAACTGCGACAGCAGTTGCCACTACCACCTCCGCTCTGTGTGCAGCTCAAGTAGCCAATGGCAGTAATTTCCCCATGGATCATACACACCTATATTAGAGGGCTGAGGATGACAACTTCTACAATCCCCTGAAAAAAGACAAAGGCCCCAGTACTGTCAAATGTCAATGCCCATAGTTGTTGCAAACATCAGCCAATGTCAACAGCAATAGGAGTTACACAGCACTAAAGACATACCCATGCTGCGTATGTCAGGGTCCATCCTGTGCCTGGGTCACAATGTAACATCCCAAATGTCATACTGCTCAGACAACAACATTGAGGGGGAGGATACATGTAACTGGTCACTGAAATACACCTGCACAGTCAGAGGATGAAATAGGACACTGATACGATGATCAGGGCAGTCCAATGTACCACACATTCCCAACATTAGCTGTACACATTACCAATGCCAACATCCATATCGTGCCATAACATTGCTATGCATAGGATATGCTACATGTCAACTACATTTAAGTGGATGTGAAAGATCAGAGACTGGGGAGGTCCAGATTGTCAAGTGTGCTGCCAGTGCCATCAGAACACCCACAGCCAGTGAAAGGTCTCACCATGAGAATGGATGTAGACGGAGGGTTGAGTAGGACAAGAAGGTGGCAATTCACTATTTGGCCTAAAACAAGACTAGAGGAGATGATGCAGAGAAGTCCAATAACTTAATACTATACATGTGTCATGCAGGTGGGCCATATGCCTGGGAGAATGCCCATCTGAAAGACTGGAGCAATAACCACGAAACAAGATCACAATGTGAATTCATCACAAGGCAGGCATGTCACATCACTAATGCCACAACACAGACACACTAATTGTACCCTGTTTCATTGCAGAGGACAATGGATCTCCTGCGGATATGCCTGCCCCAGAATACCCTGATGACATGGATGACGAGCTGATAAACATTCCCCAGGAGACCATCCAAGAGGTCCTTGGAACCCTCCAGACCCCACCTTCAGTCACAAGGAGGAGCACAGAACAAGCAGCCATCGCAGAGGAGCCACTCACCACCCCAATTGTACAATCTGCCAGCTCCAATACAGCTAAGGACTCAGACGATACAGGCACCAGCTTTGAGCGAACTGTAGTCGGAGTACAGCGGGAGCTGGCCAAGGAGGTGTGGGTAGGGATTCAAACTATGGCAGCCACCCTTGAGGGGGTGCGCTCGTGCATGATGTCATCTGCAGATCAGGCAGCATCTATGCAAGCGCTAACATCTATCTTGCAGGAACAGCAAAAAAGCCTGAAGGAAATCAGCACAGCTGTAATACAGTTGACCCAACACCTACAACAGCAATCCTGTCAACGCGTGCACGAATGCGACATTGAACCCCTCAGGGCCGACCTGGCTGCCTACCATCTTGATGTGGCTGCTATTCTCAAGAACCAGCAGATCCTCCTTGCTCCAGTACTGCCCTTAAGACCTTCACAGGTAGCAGCGACCGGGATATCTGACTCCACGTCTTCTAACACTGAGGTGTGTGTTGCCCCTTCACAACCACCACCAACAAGGACAGAGGAGGCAACACACACATCAGAAGAAGAAGACATGGAACAGATCACTTTCACACGGAAAAGTACCCGGAAGCACTAGTCCCTGCCACATGGCCAACTATTACCAAGGTCCTGCGCTTTGTAACATGCCAGTCTTACAACAACTCTGTCGCGTGGGCTCTCATTATCCTAAATGAGACTACTGGATTTCTAGGCAGCAGGATCGATAACGGTGTTGGGGACTGAGTCTGACCCACGTGTAAAGAACTCTGTCACCCTAAATCCGGTTTTTGCTCCGGCTAACTAACAGTGCCTCATTTCTCCCATGGGGAAGAGATAATTGGGCAGCCGAGCGCATGACATCTTTGGAACTTCTCAGGGAAGTTGTGGTCACTCAGATCCAAACCAACTCTCTCATTTACAATATGGTCTCATATACAAATGACAAAGACAGTATAAGTTTTATATAATGTTTTAATAAAACGACTGTATTTTAGATATTAAGGCGTGAGCCGCAATAACCATAACAATACAACATAGTAGGATTTAAATAGTCACCAGGAAAGTAAAACATAAGAACAAAGCTATCATATTGCCTAACAGTTTCTACTCTTCCTCTGCTTGTTCTATTTAGAGCACAGCATGTTAAGCTTCTAGCTTGCCTTTCCGAATCAAAGGGGAGACATAAGCCCTCATACCTGAGCAAAGGCCTGTGATCTGGTTCAGCATCTGCAACGAGGCAGTCAGCGTGTAGTTGTGGTTCCCTGGTCGGAATCTCCCTCTTGCATGTATTGGGACAAGGAAGTGATTTTATAACTAACATGTCATCATGATCACAAAATGTCCCTACGCAGGAATGCCAAATCTAAACTCCTACCACGTCTATCGGCAATGTACCAGACTGTATCCTTGACTAAAGCACAGAGTGAATATGTTATGAAGAACACCAGTGCTGAAGTAGGCAAAACAGTGTGATATGAATAAAAAACAACACCGTAGAACTGGCTATTTTGTAAAATGACAGTACGAAGCCTAATAAAAAGCATTTAGAGCAAAGTGCACAGAGGCTCTAAGCTGTCAGCAAATGAATAAAATACATTCAGGGCAAAGTGCACAAAGGCCTAAAGCCTGAAGCTAATGTGCAAAATATACGTAAAACTAACCCCACTACACCCTCCCCTTGTCGGTAGCAAGTGGTTCCAATAACATAAAAACATGCCCCAAAATATAAACAATATATTTCGACAAGGTAAGAAGACAACAAAGTCATAAATTTAGGAAACATGTGACGATAAAGCCAAATTCAATATAGTGTCAATTTAGCCGAAGAAAAAAATCCAATTGTCAGACAGAAGCAATAGATAGTGGGAGCTCCTCCACTTCGATATATGTTAATATCGGAAGATCCACGCCACAAAGTACCATGGAGCAGGTGTGTTCCAAAGCCCCAAAACCATTCAGGGCGGCACCCCGTGCAGGGCCAATAAAAGAGACAATACCATCTTCCTCCAGGAAGGGAATCTCATAAACAGCCTCACGAAGCAAACGCAACCATAGTGCACAAGTCTGGGAATGAGCCCTAATCGGGAACATCAACAGATCAGGATCGACCACTGGAGGGCCCTGCAGTGAGAGACAGAAAGCCAGTGCATGTTCAAACGAGCACCAAAGGCACCGAAACACGGGTTGCACACAATCCAAAACCGGTCTGAATGACAGGGACCAGTCACACTCCAAATGTCCCAGGAGTGTAGCTCCAAAATGCTGCATCTTGCGTTCACGACACAGCTGCACTGACGGGAACAGCAATATAGGAGCTCGTCGTGGCGGGACAGCCATTGCGAAAAAATAGCAACAATAGTAAGACTCCAGCCAACAAAGCCAAAGTAATCGGGAAACCCCCAAAAATGCTTCCGAAAATAGAGTGTATAGCTGAAGGTATCAAACCACATATGGAAGAGAAGGTGTGAGCGAAACCAACACCAACGGCTTTGAAAAAATGAGCAATACCAGCAGTGCTGGATGCATTAAATATACGTCCCACAAGTTCACCGAAGTGACTTGGAAAGTTAGTATTCAAAAGGGACTGTATCTCCGCCGATGACCTTGCCACCTGAAGTGCGTAGGTCTCGCTAGCAGATGTAAGGGCCACATGCTTTTGAAACAATAAAGCTTTCAGCCGACTCAACTTGTCGAAATCAACCTTGGAAGTAGCAATATGAGGCCAGATATCCGCTACCTCCCTAATTTGAGTAGGGAGAAACAACACATTCCCGCAGCACGTAACGGCCTTGTTGACAACGACAACGTAAACTATTCCGGCACGCATGCCACAGCAGCGTTCGCTGTTAAGAACAATGTAACTGCCGTTAGAAAGCACCTGGAAAGTGTTTTTAATAACCGGGACTGGAACACCCTTCAAATAACAAGCTAAGTTAGCAATCGAAGCGTTACACGCTCCGTGCAAGGACAGCTGTTTACAAACCATGAAATGGCTGACAGAAGCTTCGCATTCGCTACCGCTAAGAAAAACCTCCCTAAAACCATTAACACATCTGTATTGAAAGGGAAGCTCCCACACCTCTTGTATGTAACTGTCTCCCAATAGTTCATATCTACCCACCGGAATGTGCTTCAAACAAGAAGTAAATTGCAGAGTGGAAATAGGCAAATTAATAACCCCATGAATCAACCACTCAACTGACGGAATCTCAGCCACCGTAAAAGGCAGTTTCTCCAATTTCTCAATATTCAACATAACATATGTCGCTTCCTTTTTTGCAGATTTTCCTGATCAATCTGCCTCAACCGGGTTGCAGCCTCCTGTTGTGAAAGTTTCCAAATCTCATTATAAACTTCATATAAAAACCTTTTCTTCCGTGGTACCTTGGGACCTGACAAAAAATCTTGTAAATCAGTACCATTAGACAGTAACTTGAGATGTGACTTAACTGCATCCAGCATGGATGACCTCAACCATTGTTGACAAAGCTTCCCCACGCTGTATGTAGTTATAATATCAGCATGTTCTGGTGTAATGTAACAAGGGTCTGCCCTACTAGTCCTGAACCCCCCTGAAGAGGTAACAAAACGTTGATGACACTCATTAGTGTCTATGGGCCATAATAACCACCCGCCCGGATGTAACGATGAAGTGTTAAGCGTACCATTCTGGACCCAATGCGTAAATTCACTAAAAGTAGCATTCACATAGTGCTGCCAGTTGTTTAATTTGGAAGGGACAGGTATACTAGGCTAAGTCAACTCTCTAATCGTCGCCAAGCCCAAACAGCTAGTCTGTTGTACCGTGTCATTGAGGAAAATCATCTGTACAGGGATAATACATGCTCTAAATAATGTATCCCTGCCTTGCATCTGCCAATTTTTCGTACCCCAAACACTTTTCAAGTCAACAGTCTTTAACCAGAATTCATATCCCTCGACCGAAAGTTTAGATACAAATAAATTTGAATATAGTAATTTAGTATCGGTCAATATAATTTGCTTATTAGAATACGGTGCAACTTTAAAATAGTAAGACTTAGCATTCCGCTGATCATGCCCAGAAAAATATGCAAATTTATCATAATACGTTTTTGAACTCCCTTGTGGAGGAGTCGAGCAATGTTCCCATTGCACATAATTAAACATGGACTTAGGGCTACTAGCTTTATGAATAAAATGGTGTCCATAATAGTTGTAGCAAAACATGTCACCATGATTATCTCTAAATTGGTAAGCATCTTCATCGTCATAGACAGTATAATATTGCAACTCCGTTAGCATAGAATCTACTGTCTTCACATCCCAATCATCAGAAACAATGCCTGGTATAACAATATCATTCATTGATAACTTGAGGACATACGGTATTTGAATTAATTCAGTGGGACCATATATATCAAACATTACTTTATCCCATACAATCCCATCCGGAATCGGTATTGCACAAATGTTCACATTGGACAAGTCTCTTCGAACCATATGAGACGAAAAATGTGGTCTCAACACAGTCTTCACGTGCTCAATGTCAGATCGGTCAGGAAGAAAATGACCATGTATTACTAGAAAAAAAGTAACCACAAAAAAAGATTCATCACAGCCATAAAAAGCCACAAATAGTTCCAAGGAAAAACAAAATATGTACGTCTAAGCCAACTCAGCAGCTTACGTGGACCTCGGACAGAAGACATCGAGGACGAGGAGCTGGACACTGCGTCATCAGCGTCGTTGAAGCAGCCAGAAGCAGTTCTTGCAAAAGGTGCAATTGTGAACATAGAAGCAGACGGAGGCTCTCTCCTAGGCACGCTATAAACCACATGTTCAGAATCATCAGTAGAACGTACAGCAACTTGATCAAAAGATTCCATATTAATCGCTGTCTGTGGAACAATCGCAAGATCATCTTCCACCCTCCCCAAGCTCGGAGAGGAAACAGCGTCGGTGTAAATCACCTGCAGCGGGACTTCTTCCCCAGTAGTGAGAGGGATGCCGGAACTACTGGGTGTCCCTCTTGGTCTGCTGTGCAGAATCGGCCACATGTTGTAACTTGACATTATCAATGGAAACAAAGCGATTTCCTTTGGCCCCTTGCAGCGGCGGTAAAATCACAGTTCTCGTGCCGCTCACCCCTAACACAGGAACAGGTGCTCGATAAGAAGGACCAAATTCTTTCTTCACTGCGACCTTTTCACGCACTAGATCCCCAATCCTGGGTATCCAACCAGTAGGTGTTACTGGCTCATCCTTAATTCCTGAGGAGGCAGCACTTGCAGAAGAGTTATCTTCACGGAATTGTTGTAAATCCTGCAAAACAGTGACACGATCATTTATGTCAAAGGGCGTATCTGCCGCCTCCACACCAGGACCATCTAGATCAGGAACATACATTTGTGTTCCAAACAGGCACTCATATGAAGTACGACCCCCCAGTGACCGTCTAGGCAAGTTATTAAGTGCTCTCTGTACTCCATACAGGTGGGCTAGCCAACTACGACCCGTACCTATAACCCTGGCCGTTAAGGATTGCTTTAAATCACGATTTAAACGCTCCACGACAGAATTTCCCTCGGGATGAAATGGAGACGAGAATTGGAGCTGGACCCCCAACGAAGCCATGGTGTCCCTGAATGCCTTAGAGGCAAAAGCAGGGCCCTGGTCCGAATGAAAAGCCGCAACTGCAAATGTATCGACAAAGATGCGCAAATCTTTAATAACAGTCCGAGCGTCAGCCGAGCGTTGTGGCCATACCCACACAAATCTGGAGCACGAATCTACAGCAACCAATATATATTTGTATGCACTATCTGGTGTCAGCGGACCACAATGGTCCAAGTACACACACTGTAACGGTTTGTTTGAAATCAGAAGGGGCATCTGCTGCGGGCGTCTAGCCGACGATGCTTTAATTTGTTGACAGACGTCACAACAAAGGACATACTGCTTTGTCTCTTTATAGAGACCAGGCCACCAGTAACGAGCCTGTAAAAGTGAAATCGTGGCAGCCACACCAGCATGTGCAGATGCCACCCCTTCATGTGCTGCAGAAATTAATCGAGGTCTCTCAATTTTATTGGGTATTTTACGTACACCAATGCCTGGAATATTAACAACAGCATGTAGTGCACTACTCAAGCAGTAACTATATTTAGAAGGAAATCCTTTAGGAAACGGCGTGCCATCAGCCGTAGCTTTTATGGCATCCGTAATTTCTGTGTCTGGTTTGGAACTCGAACGAGTCACTGCGGCTACAGTGGCGGCAGCCACTGCCGACTTTACAGCTTCATCAGCCAAAGTATTCCCAGCAACGTGTATCCCAACGCGCTGGTGTCCAAGTGTATGCACAACATGGACCTTAGGAAGCGTTTCTTTCAGATCCGCAACCTTACCCCACAACAATTTATGTTTAATGGTGTTGCCTTTAGAATCCCTGAACCCATTCAACTTCCAATAGTGCAGATATTAATTGAAAGACTGAACACAGTAGTAGGAGTCACAGACCAGCAAGGTCAAAATCGCCGGATCCGCGTGCTCCAACGCTAACAAAAGAGCTTTGAGCTCAGCCAGCTGCGCCGTGCAATCTCCCAAGGTTTTAGTATAAGTATGTCGGGGGCAGAACACTTCCCCCTCCATATTTCCGCTCACTACCGCACATGCAGCAGAATACTGTTGTTTAGTCCCAACAGCTGGTTGCGCAGAGCCATCAGTATACATGACCACTTGATATTGGTCAATAGGCAATGTGCCAGCAGGAACTGGGTACTCTATTTCATATTGAAGAAATTCTTGAGTCTGCAGTTTAGGGTCAAATATGTAATCTACATCACTGGCAGTCAAAGACGTAGCCCATTGTATCCATCGCGGGTGTGAAGCTTTCGAATTAGGAACACTCGCTTTTGTAACAGCCTCTAAGGCCGGAATCGGGGAAACGACAATGATGCGTTGGCCCTGGGCAAGCAGTCTTTCTTTAATCACAGCCATCTGTACTGCAGTGAGTATTTTCTCAGTCTGTGCAAATCGTTGTTCTGCAGCAGAATACAAGTGGGACTTGTATGCAATCGGGACTGTCTCACCCTCATTAAAGGTGACATACGTAAACCCAACAGCCCCAGGTATCACCCTGCTGATTAAATGTGTCTTATTGTCCCGTGTATGTAAATGTTTAACTGCTAAGAGATCAGTCTGTAACTCTCGCAGTATGCGTGTATGCTCAATCGTCCAAAATTTACTCGAAAAATTCGGGCAAATCAGTTCGTATAATGGTTTTATACGCGTAGCATAATCAGGAATGTAAGTTCTGCCAAAATTCAGAAACCCCAACAATGACTGAAGCTTCCGAACCGTATTAGGAGGCTGCAATAAAGCACATTTCTCCAAAAAATGTGGCGCCAGGCTCTTGCCCTCACTCGATAACTCGTATCCCAGGAAAATGACGCTGAGGAAGGCAATCTTCGATTTCTTGAAATTAAACTTATAGCCAATATCAGCAAATCCCACAACAATGCGCGATACGTGCCTTAGATGTTGCAGAATCTCATCGTCTGTCAAATATATGTCATCAACATATGATAACGCTTCAGGGTCCAACTCGTGCAGCATTTCAGTCACACAAGCCGAAAACAGTCCTGGGCTATTTTTATACCCCTGAGGCAAACAACTAATTTTTTTCTGAGAGCCAAACGCACTGAAAATGGTATAGTCACGACTTTCGGGCGCTATATCCTGGCAGAAAAATCCATTTGAGATATCCAATGTTGTTTTGTATTTCTTACGCACTATATTATTCATAAGCGCTGCGCTATGTGAATTCTGTATTGACATATGTGCGTGTATGACTATTCAAATGTCTGTAATCCACCACTATCCTATATGAATGGTCCGGTTTAGTACCCGGAAATAAGGGATTATTCATCGGCGAGACACAGGGCTCAATGACACCCTGATACTCCAATTGTGTAAGAATTTTCCTAACCGATGCCCTTGCCTCAAATTTAATAGGATACTGCGGCTGTGGCTGAGGTTCGCCCTTTATCGGAATGACATGATAAGGTGATTGTTTATCCCACCCCACATTATTTCTAAATAGGGCGGGGGCTTGTGCTAGAGCCCATGATTTACTATAGGACCCCGCTAGTTCTCTCGGAACAAGAGGTGAGAAGGAAGGTGTAATAACCTCCTCCCCAACCGGACAGTCGCGAACAAAGTCAGGTGGCCATTCTTGTTCGGCCAATAGAACATCATATGATTTTACCACATGGTCCCAAAAGATGGCGTGTATAATGCGGTCAATGTCCCCTTCTAAGCGTAGAGTCACTAGATATACTCTATCAGGATCAGAGACCCGCATATCCGCCGTTTCGACCTGTATGAAGTCATCAGTTGCTTTCACCTCCAGATGCTCTAGAAGACTCTGGCGAACTATTGTGACCTCTGCCGCGCTGTCTAACAGTGCTAATGCCCATGTCTTGTTCGTCAAGAGAACTCTCTTCTTGAGCGGCATGTCTAACAGAGACTGCTGCCACTTTTTTCTTTTTAAATTGTTGTTTTTGTTGCAGCGGTTTCTCTTCTTGTTTAACAAAAACCTCCGCTGAGCGTTGTGAATCCTGTCTCGGTTTCACGTACTCCGTCCTCCGCTCTGACCGCCCACCTCTCTCACTTCTCTTCTCAGAGGAGTCCTGAAAGGAACGAGATTGGCGTGTATCAGTATATTGATATCGATCAGGCGTTATCAAATTATCCCTATTTCTGAGATTATACCTATTCTGCGGGGTCTCCGGTTGCGGAGACTGTCCCCCATCTTTTTTAGGTGTTTGCTGTTTCTTTTTCCAGCGCTTTTTTGTACCCTCAGGTTGCTGTTGCTTAGCATTATCTTTATTATTTTTACCCTGCAATTGTGGTTTCTGCGGTCTAGCCCCTTGGCTATCACGACCAATACTAGAATATGTTTCTGCTATTATTCTCGGAAGTTCCCGCTCCTGATCAATCTGCGGAACGTCCCAAAGATGCATTCGCACAGCTAGTGCTACAGCCTCCCCCTTGAGATTACTCAAAATAATAGAAGAAACTGCGGCAAAATTGCCCATCAATTGCATGCCCAAATCTAAGGCAGGGGCAGCCCCATATTCATCTTGAATTTGTTTAAGCACTTCCGGTAAATTAGCCAAAGTCGGTGTACCGTGTGCTGTAGCATAGAGCGCGGCAAACACCGTGCCCCAAGTATTACAAAGGTCCACCGGAGGAACCATCCCATACGGCAAACACATCGTCAAAATTCTATGTTTATCCTGAGGTCCCGTATGGGGAAATACTGCTTCCAGCATATTAATCTTTTGCGCCAGCCATAATGGAGCCTCCTCACGTTTAGCCGGTACCTTACCCATAACTGAGTGTACAGTGGCCGGATTGATTCCCAGAACCACTGCTTGTGGGTGCGCCGGAGCAGCACGCGCTGCATTAGTATTTAATGTCTGCATCACAAACTGAACCAGTCTTCTGTATGTTGTGGCTAAGTCTATATATAAACGACGCACATCAGCCACTGCCAAATTTGCAACCGCAGGATATGGTGTGTAAGTAGCCAATAAAGGCCAGGTCGGACCATCATTACTCAACGGACCTAACCGTACATGTGCTACTGTGTGTGGGAGGGCGCCATCAAGCCAATTATGGTGTTCTTGATAAGATAAAGGTATTTCTAAATATGCATAAGCCCTGTATTGTCCAGGGACATTCGCAACAGTATAATCGTGAAAAGTATTTGTACCCCCATCTACTGCTGGAAATACGACCCAAGAATAAAAAAGTTCTGTTCTATAGGCTGCATGGGCGTCCACCACAAAAGTGACCGGACCCCCCTGGACTGTCAGTCCATGTGCAATCAGATGACCTGTGAGCGGATGTCGCATATTAAGCGCTATATTTACTACAACTGGATTCGCCATTTGTTAAAAAATAAAATAGCCCTAGGTCAGAGAAGGCACACCAATATCGGGGTTTTTCCTTTCAAAGTTCAAGCTTGAACAACCAACCACTAAGCAATAGGCTGTACCTATCCGGTGGTGGCGGAAACCCTCAGCCCCACGGACGTCTCCGCGTACGGAACCGAGGAGTCAAAATATATATGAGACCGAGAGAGTCAGTCGGACCTAAACATTAGAGCCAGACCAATCGTTGGCGGCGCCATGTCGCGTGGGCTCTCATTATCCTAAATGAGACTATTGGATTTCTAGGCAGCAGGATCGATAATGGTGTGGGGGACTGAGTCTGACCCACGTGTAAAGAACTCTGTCACCCTAAATCCGGTTTTTGCTCCGGCTAACTAGCAGTGCCTCATTTCTCCCATGGGGAAGAGATGATTGGGCAGCCAAGCGCATGACATCTTTGGAACTTCTCAGGGAAGTCGTGGTCACTCAGATCCAAACCAACTCTCTCATTTACAATATGGTCTCATATACAAATGACAAAGACAGTATAAGTTTTATATAATGTTTTAATAAAACGACTGTATTTTAGATATTAAGGCGTGAGCCGCAATAACCAGAACAATACAACATAGTAGGATTGAAATAGTCACCAGGAGAGTAAAACATAAGAACAAAGCTATCATATTGCCTAACAGTTTCTACTCTCCCTCTGCTTGTTCTATTTAGAGCACAGCATGTTAAGCTTCTAACTTGCCTTTCCGAATCAAAGGGGAGACATAAGCCCTCATACCTGAGCAAAGGCCTGTGATCTGGTTCAGCATCTGCAACGAGGCAATCAGCGTCTAGTTGTGGTTCCCTGGTCGGAATCTCCCTCTTGCATGTATTGGGACAAGGAAGTGATTTAATAACTAACATGTCATCATGATCACAAAATGTCCCTACGCAGGAATGCCAAATCTAAACTCCTATCGGCAATGTACCAGACTGTATCCTTGACTAAAGCACAGAGTGAATATGTTATGAAGAACACCAGTGCTGAAGTAGGCAAAACAGTGTAATATGAATAAAAAACAACACCGTAGAACTGGCTATTTTGTAAAATAACAGTACGAAGCCTAATAAAAAGCATTTAGAGCAAAGTGCACAGAGGCTCTAAGCTGTCAGCAAATTAATAAAATACATTCAGGGCAAAGTGCACAAAGGCCTAAAGCCTGAAGCTAATGCGCAAAATATACGTAAAACTAACCACACTACATCTCTACTTAATGACTGTTCTGCCTACCACTGTATATCTTGTCAGCCTGCCCAGTGATTGTCTCTCTCTTACTCATTGGCAAATCCTGTCCCTCTGCACTGTCTGAAACATCACCCCAGCATGTCAAAAGCATTTCCTTAACCCCTTGTGTGGGATCACAATGTAAGATGTCACTATAATGGACTCACAATCATGGACAATGTACATATAGCACTACAGCACTTTTCCATAAATAGCACTTACATAACAAATCTGTCTCTGGGTAATGTGACATATCAACTGTGCAGTAGATAACTGAAATGTGCCTACTGTCAAATTACGTAGCTTGTCAATACAACTGTCCTGATATTATGTAGTCAGATACATCTGCACAGTGGCTATGATTGCATCATACTCTGCCCTTCCTGAGGGACATATCTGATGAAGTGAGAAACCATACACCATCATGCTGTGTTGGACAGAATAATGCTTCCTCAAGGGATATCTAAGTCATCAAATAGTGGCCTCAAAATTTTGTCACCATGCAATACTAACACATATAACAGTGCACACAAATCTAAGCAAACACTACAAAAACTGCATGATTGAAGCTGTCTGAGTTTACATCCAAATAGGTAATCATGCTGAACTGTGTCACAAATGATGTATGTGAGTCATGAAGACAAGAATACAAGAGTGCTTACGAGCGTCATATTTTTTTCACGCATACAGTTTGTGCGTCATAATTTTCGACGCACAGGAGTGAAAATTAGCCCACATCCAAATAATAGTAAATAGTCTATACAATTATTTGGATGCGGCCTAATTTTCACTCCTGTGCGTCAAAAACAATTACGCAAATTATGTATTGGTGGAAAGAAAATGACGCATAGCGCTAGCAAAGTCAAAATTTCAGTGCATGAACTGGTTTTGGGCATTTTTTCTGTTTTTATGTTATGTTACATTTGGGACACATCAGAGATAGGCTGATGGCACCCACTATGGTGTTGATGGTGTATGTTCACATGCATGACATCATACTGCAGTGGACCATGACCCGCTACTTCCTTCACAGTATTTTGATGGTTGGCTGACGCACTAGATGGCCATATGTGTTGCCTACATATATGTATTGCACAAATTGGCCATGTTTGGCATCAGGAGAGGATAGCTATGTGACGCACATAGGTACCATACCTCAATGCCTATGGCTCAATGTGTGTGCTGTGGCAACTAAAGTATTTGTTGACCAAGTGTGTGCATCACATGATGCACATGATTGTATGAATGTGAAGTCCATGTGTCTAAACCTTAGATGCAAGTCATTGTGGAACTGAGAGAGGACATGTGTTAGTCATACATGTAGCAACATCCGTTATGTGCACTTCCAAGATTTAGGGTAACGTAGACACCACATATGACAAAGCATGCACCAGATAGATGGCAGACGCTTGTTCATGTCAATGGCCACATTTTCAACATCCTATGTCCTAGATGTTTGGTAACAGCTTCCTAGGCAGTTGTTGGTGAATCCCACAGTGAGTCATACTCATGCATTGAGGAAGTGGGTACCATGTAGTTTGCCCAGGCAGCCAAAGGTGAACCACAAATGTATGATGACGCCACATTTGAGGTCATATAACTGAGCCAAAACTCTCAAGTGGCTGTGGTGGACCAGAAGACGAGGCAGCACATGTCCACATATTTCCAGTGATCAATTGCACAGAGGTGTTCTGTTCATGTGTGTGGTCCAATCTTGAGCCTGTATATTTTTGGGGGTGTAATTTGTCACAGTTAGGTCCAGGACTCATCATGAGTCAGTGGCAGCTATTCCTGTATCTACTGAGTATCCTTTGTTGATCAATGTGAGTAAATTGGATGTGGACATAAGAACCTACATGGGGATGGTCCCACCCTGTCACTGACATGTAATGAGACAGTCAACAGGGCAAACTTGGTGTGCTGAGTGAGATAATGTCTCAGGTGTCATGTACCGGCAGGTGTCATTACAACATTTGTACACAGGTTAGCCTCTGCAATTCCCACTGCATCTGGGAACATCATAGCCTCTGTGCTGATTATTCTCGCAGCTATTAACCACACACGGCCCATCAATTTGTTGTGAGCAATGTAATTCTGTGTGTGAACTGTCAGGGTCCTGACATGTGTGGATTTTTCATGGACATTATCAGAGGTTGCTGGTTCTGCTGAAGGCCCCGTACCCAGTCCCTGCATGCGGCCATGGGACACTGTCACACTTTGTCATTCATGCATAAATGAGACCCAGACAAGGGATGGGCCATGAATTTTGGTTTTCACAGAGGATTTAACTCATATGGTACAGTTAAAAGGCAGATGATGCTATACAATGTTTTTGGGTATCCATTGAAGAAGCACATGCCCAAATACCCTCTGAGGAATGAGAGGTTTGCAAACGCAAGTGTGGTACATATGTAGCCACAGGGATACTTTAGGGTGACGCACAGACAGATGCCAGTCAGGCTGACAGGATGCAGGGTGAATCAGGATCCAGCTATTTAACAAGTTACATAATCAGTGGTCTAACTAAGACTGCTTGGAGGACGAACTAGACAGTTGACATGTCAAACTGTGTATGTCCTGTGTTTTTGAAGGTGACAAATGAACCCAAGGGCTGTGTTACACGGCTTAATTAGTATCAATGCTTAACAGTGTATTTGACAAAATGGCAACTCCTATTCTGTTCCAGGCATCAGCAGGGGCAGTGCTCGTTGAAATGGGTGGTGTGCATGGAGGTGATCACATCTGCATCTGTTTCTCACGGGAAACATCCTGAACAACTAGGTCTAAACCACTACTTGCCTGAACCACTACTGCTAAACAACTAAAAAGTCTCTACAACTAAGTACTGAACAACTACTGTCTGAACAACTACTGTGTCTGAATAACAATTGCCTGAACAACTAATTTTAAGGTAAGGTTTTCCTTTTGGTTTCTATGGTTTATTAGTTGTTTAGAATATATATATATATTAGTTGTTCAGGCAATTGTTATTCAGACACAGTAGTTGTTCAGACTGTAGTTGTTCAGTACTTAGTTGTAGAGACTTTTTAGTTGTTTAGCAGTAGTGGTTTAGGCTATAGTTGTTTAGGACCTAGTTGTTCTGTCACATATTCGTTTCTCACAAGTATTGTAGGTGAGATTTGCATTCTAATGGCCAACAGACATTTTCACATGGGAAGCAATCTACAGGTGCTAACAGGGCTTGGAAACTAGAAGTCAGTGTATTAATTGACCTGACGTCCATGCAGTCAGTTGTTCTATGACAATGGTATACCATAGGAAAGGGTGTAGCACACTGGATTGCTATTGACAAGCTGTGTGTGTAGAGGAGGGAATATCAGGGTACACATTTTACTATTCCAGGGACCTCTTCGGACAGGTGGGGTTTGACCAGGTGCATGGGTGTGTCAGGAGTTAGGAAATGGGCTGACATGTACATGGAATGTCATGTGCGCAATGCTGCTCATATGTGTGGCACTTGTGCTGTCTATTTACTGCTTCTATGGAACTCTGGTCACAGATAGTCCTTGCCAATATTGGATGCAGTTGGACTTACTGCTGTCAAGGGTCTGGTCATACATTCCTGTTACTGATGCAAAAGCACATCCACTGCCTCATGTATGAGGCTTGTTTTCCCCTTCTTGAGTGATGGTGTCTTAGTTGTGAGCCATGTGCTGCGATGAACCATGTTTCCAACATGTATGTGTGAAATAGGTGTGGTCCTCTGCTATTGCCCTTCAAAGGTGAAATGTACAGGATATATGTCATTTACTGTGTATGTGTACTCGGGTTGCCAATAGGTGTCATTATCCATGGCTGGATGCCATACCCCTGATCAGCTGCAAGAGAAAATGAATGGGATCATGTTGATGTAGCTAGCCCTATTGAAATCACCTTTCATGGCAGTAGTTGTCTTGTGTTGTCTGTGACTCTTTTGTGTTATTATGTCGCATCCTAGGCTTGTAGTATGTACCATCTGCATTGTGTTGTTTCCTTGGCTGAAGGAGTGTTTGGCTGCTAACCGGTTGTCAGCAGTATGTTTTGGGATTTGTAGTCCAGTGTGCCCTCCCTAGCATTGTGACTTGTGATACAGGTGTCCCTGTGGCTTCACTGGGGGTGAGATGATAGTTCCATACACAGGTTAAGATTGACAGTGTTGTTAACACGTTCATATCAATGTACCCTGGACATCACATACCTTTAGACTTATGCAATGGATTCATGTGAACATCATTGAGACACTTACAATTTGCAAGGTGACATTTAGGCAACCCACTCCAAATGTTGTGATCATTGACATCTTAACATTAGACTGTACACTAATTTCAGATGTGTGACAGGTTCAATGGTGACCTAAGAAACATGGCTAGCGATGTCACAACCTCAGTGTGTTCCTGTCGACATGTTGCTGTTGTGGTGAATATGTTGTGTGTCCCAGAGGGTTGCTGTGCAGTGTGTATATAAGTAGGTTTTTGTACTTACCAACAAGTAGTCCATTGCCATACCGTCCATCCTGGAAGTGTTGATTGATGGTGCTGTGACGGAAGATGAATGAGTCATGGACACTCCCAGGATATTTAGCCGCGATGTTGGTGATTAATCCCTGGTGATCGAAAATGGTCTGCACATTGATGGAATGTGTGTTCTTCCTGTTGCGGTAGAGGTGTTCAGTTGCAGCAGGTGGCACAAGGCGTACATGTGTGCAGTCGATTGCACCAAGGACGTGTGGGAAGCCACTAATGAGGTAAAACCCCTGTTTTGTTTCCTGCTGCTTCTGCAGTGTGTTAGGGAAGCAGATGTGGCGGGTGTAAGTCCAATGATGGCATCCAGTACTTTGGGCAAAAAGGCAGAGAATGATGGCTGTGATATTCCGGCAACCAGGGCACCAGTTGTTTGAAAAGAGCCACTTGCCAGCATGTGAAGTACAGCAAGCAGCTTGGTTTCTGTTGGGATGGTGCGGGTGTCAGCAAAGTGGGTGCCAACTGCGGCTCAATGTTGCGCAGCAGCTGCTGAATGGCCTGCCAGTTCAACCTGTACCTCTGGATGATGTTGTGTTCCCTGAAGCCATGAAGGGTTGTTCTGGGGGGGAATATCCTCTCCTGCCTTTTGCACTGCCTTTGGGGTCCCTGCTGGTGTTGTGGTAGCTGCTGGTGTTGCAGCTGGGCTTGCGTCTGCATGCGCGCTGGATAAGAATCACCTCCATGTCTCCCTTTTGCTGCCCTGCTGCTCTGCTATTGCTTCTGTGTGTTCTGATTAAATACAGGTGTGTTTGCCCCATTTTAATGCCTGCCCTGACCCAGGCATTACATTTTGACGCAAATCGGGCTGTGCGTCATTTTCCGGCTCCGCCTCCCGGCTGTGTCTAATTTTTGCCCGAAAGCATAAATACGACGCACGTCCGTTTAAGTCATTTTTTCGACGGGAACACCTACCTTGCATATGATTAACGCAAGGCTGGTTGCTGCATCCAAAAAATGACGCACACAACGGAATTTTGTCGTCCGCGGGCTCAGGCGTCAAAGTTTAAATACGGGGCAAGGTTTGCGCTGAATGTGCGTCAAAACGTTTGACGCACATTCGGCACAGACGGAGTAAAAATATGCCCCATGGTTTTATGTGTGAAGATACATGAAAAATATGTACATTTTTGTAAAGATTCTGTTAAGCAAACTATTTTGGAGAAAGGTTGTTTGCAATATCGTTTACCCCCTGATGTCAATATGGGTGAGTATAATGGTGTCAAAATTGATTTGGAAATATTTTTTTTAAACTTCTATTCAATTCAAGGATCACATTGTTGTGGGGGGAAATGTATATATCAGGAGCTAGTCCTGACATTTTAAGCTGGCATTATCAGGCATGTTTGGGACTTCAGTTGAGACCGGGATGTTTTCCTCAGATTTTATGTGCAAATGATGTGGATGTACCTGTCACAAATGTTGATAGTATTATAGAGTGCTATAAAGATATACTTACAGAGAAATTGGGCACCATAAGCAATTTTGACCAACATACATATCAAATTAAAGGAGGGAGTTTTGCTATGTAGTGCCCCTTTAAGCATTAGGAAAGAATTGTCTGAATTGTTGGAAAATTTATATAGAGAGGGATTTATAGAACCAACTGATTCCTCTCTTCAGTTATACTCTACTGTTATTGCTCACAATAAAACAAAAGAATTGCAGTGGTGCATAGACTTGAGAAGCTTAAATAAGGCTATAAGGATTGATGGGCATCCTCTTCCAAACATTGATGATTTAATGGCTTTATTGTCTGGAGCGCGTGTGTTTTCCAAATTGGATATGCAGTCTGCCTATCAGCTTCTTCTCAGTAAGTAATCCAAGCATCTAACTGCCTTTGTCACTCCAGATGATGTTTTTCTGTTCTGTAAAGCATCTTTCTGTTTGGCATCAGCAGCTGCCACTTTTCAGAGAGGGATAAAAGAGGTAGTTGCTGGCATTCCTGGTGTTTCCATTTTTCAGGATGGCATGTTGGTTCATGGGAGGGGTGACTGCAAACACATCAGACTGAATGAGGTACTGAAAGCAATGACAGCAAGGGGGTTGAAATTAAAAAGGGGAAAGTGTGTCTTTGGAGATAACGAAGTGGAATACTTCAAACATGTAGGCCCTCATTACAACCCTGGCGGTCGGTGGTAAAGCGGCGGTAAAACCGCAAACAGGCCAGCGAAAAAAATAAATGGAATTATGACGCGGTCATCCGCCACTTCACCATTCCGACCGCCATGGCGGTGAAGACCACTGGGCTGGTGATTGCGATCTCCAGCCCAGCGGTCGTCACTAGACCGCTGACGGTATCAGGACCCTGCATACCGCCATGGATCACAGGTGGTTGGGAACCGCCATGGGGTCCATGGCGGTAGGCACTATCAGTGCCAGGGAATTCTGTCGCTGGCACTGATAGGGGTCCCCCCCACCCCCCGCTACCACCCACGAATCCTCCCCCTTCCCTAACGGACGATCAACTTACCTTGTCCGTTGATCCTCCGGGAGGGGAGGGGATCCATGGGGGCAGCTCTGCCACCAGCACGTCACCGGAACACCGCCACACCGAATCATGGGACGTGATTCAGTGGACGGTGTTCTGTTGACGTGGCGGTGGAGGTTGCGCAACCTCCACTTTCCCACCGTCCGCCAGTATGGCTGTTGGCGGCTTTCTGTACAAAAAAGGACGGCGGGCTGCCAGCGGTCATAATAAGCAGCGCAGAAGACCGTAACCACTGGCGGTCTTCAGCACGGCGGTACCTCGGCGGTCTTGCGAAAAGACCGCTGAGATCTGTCGTAGTTTGGACTCTTGCTCTGAGCAAGACTGCTGGTCTCAGGATGACAGTACTTTTGTTTGTAGGTGACCAAGTTCCTTCCTACAACTAGTTGTAACTGTTGTCCAAACCTTACCGGCTTACTAGCAGTACCTCACCAGAAACACAATAGTAAAATGTGATTTGTAGCAGTCGCTTACGCATGGACTCAAAGTAAGATCTCTCAGGGTTGTCGTGGTTAAACGGAAATTACCCTTTTCTCACAGATTTATTATGTCTCATACAAACAAAGGCAATAACACAGATGCAGTGAAGTTATAATAGTTTCTATTCAACATAACTGCAATTTGCGATAAGTTGCATGAACTGCAATGATTAGGATAATGAATATACTAAGCAACAGTATTGTGAAGAGGAGAGTCATTGTTATAAAGACCCCCACCATTATGCAATATATGAAAGAAATATATGTATATGTAAAAGAAATGGAATAGGCCCTAATACCCTAAGGAGAGTAAGTCCAACCTCCTACCTATAAAAGGAGAGCTGGGTTCTTTAAACCTAATCTGCCAAAGTCGTGTCCATGAGAGGAGCTCCCAACCCTCATTACCTTGGAATGAGGTCTCTATCTCAGACTCCGCAGGGACACGAAGACTGGGTCAGTGTCAAGATGACTTTAGCATCGGTATCAGCGATGGTGGCGATGCCCTCTGGTCGGAATCCCTCTGATTATCTGTCTAAAAGTGTGTTGTATTTATACAGATTTACAAGGTCCCCTGACATAAGTGTTATTCATAACAATAGATAACAGGCATGCTTGGGATGGCAATTAATATCAACAATCCCTCGAAAGTATAGAGAGGGAAAATCCCTAAGTGTGAATGCCTACTGTATGTTTGTCTTTCATGCTTGATCTTGACGCCTTGGCGCAGTGACACTGATAATAGAACCCATAACAAGTGACCTAACTATAAACAAGCCCGCCATTTTAAAGGAAATAAATAATTAAATGGTCTAAGACAGAGCAAGCTAAGTAGGTTAAAAGTCACTGGGTGATGGGGGCACAAGTTTACAAGCCTACGGCTAAGCTAACTCCTGTTATCCCGCTAAAACAAACTAGGATTCACCACACCCTCCCCATTGCCGTAACAGGTATGATGAAGGGAAAGAAATCCAAAATGCTAAAAAAGCTGCTACTGAACTAAAAAAGCCAATTAACAAATAGATATTTTAATATCAACCATGACAAGTAAATCAAACGTTTAATATAATTGCAAATTTTTGAACCGGGTACTGGTAAGCAAATTTGATCAAATTATGTGCTATACCCAGGATCTTGAAGAATGTCATCGAAGTCACCATTCAACGATCTTAAAAAAGAGTCAACATCGTCTGATGTGAAATTGAGAGCTGGACGGACAAACGGATCCACAGAGCAAAAGTGAGCCATATTCATCGGTGTATCAACACTTGCTGCAGCGTCCTCATCCATGTTAGATTGTATAACAGATGGCTCATAGGTGGCCTCGTGGAGCAACCGTAGTCTCAAGGGGCATGACCGTGTATGAACCCTCATCGGGGACATCAGCAGTTCTTGGTCCACAGGAGATGTAGGTGCAACAGCAAGACAGACCATAGGCAGATGTTCAAAGAGACACCATATGCAGCGGAACACCGGTTGTACACACCATAGTAGAGGCCGAAATGACAATGACCAGTCAAATTCTAGTTCCACCAGCAAAGGTGTACCGAAGATCCGAACCATGCGTTCACGGCACAGCGGTGTTGACGGGAGTGGCCCCATTGCTCTGTGTCGCTGGAAAAAAACAACCACCGCGAATCAGAAAAAATAGCAGTAGTAGTCCGCCAATTAAAGCCAAAATAATTGGAAAGCCACCAAACACACTGGAAAAGAGAGAATGGATGGCTGATGGGATGACTCCGAAGACAGTCTGGAAGATGGACACAAAACCAGACCCGACAGCCTTAAAGAAATGAACAATCCCAGTAGTGCTCGAAGCATTGAATATTTTGGATACCAACTCTCCAAAGTGTTTGGGGAAATCGGTATTTAAAAGGGATTGTATCTCGGCTGATGATCTCGCAATCTGGAGAGCATAAGTCTCTTTTGCGGATGTCAAGGCTACCTGTTTTTGAAACAATAGCGCCTTCAGTCTGCTCAACTTGTCATAGTTCACATTAATAGTATCAATGTGGGGCCACATTTCTGATACTTGTATCTCTCGTGTGGGGGGAAACAAAACATGGCCACAACACGTAACGACCTTCGTGACTGAGATTGCGGAGGCAATTCCAGGTCGTAAGCCGCAACAGCTGTCATCGCTCAGTAGAACATAACTTCCATTGGAAAGTACATGAAACACTGAACGAATCAAGGGGACGGGAGTACCCTTCAGAAAACAGGCAAAATTCGCGACCCCCGCATTGCAAAGACCGTGAAGAGACACCTGTTTGCATATCATGGAATGACGAACAGTAGTCTCACATTCACTTCCGCTAAGAAAGACCTCTTGTTCACCGTTCAGACATCGATACTCAAAGGGCAACTCCCACTCTTCCTTAATAAAGCTATCTCCTAGCCGTTCATATCATCCCACTGCAAGATGTTTTAGGCAGCTTGTGAAACGAAAGGTCGAAAACGGTAAATTAATTATGCTGTGTAAGAGCCAAATAGTTGAAGGACTTTCTGCAACCGTGAAGGGCAACTTATCTAATTTCTCTACTTGAAGCAAGGTGAAACGAGCCTCCCTTTTAGCCATTGTCTCTTGTTCCCTGGAAAAATTAAAAGCAGCAAACAGTTAACTTCCATTAATATATTTCCATGGAATGTGGCCACTTCTCAGTGTCTGTAATGCCCAACCCAGCTGCATGATGGAACGCAGCTGTGTTTGCCCATGATATAACCGAGATAAATCAGTCTGAGTGATATCAATAGCAGATGACACTATATTCGACAGTGAATAAATCCGATTCGATAGCGTGTTCATGCCATTGTCGACAATAGCCAATGTTTTTTCCAAATTTTCCTTATCAAGTTGCCTTAAACGTGCAGCAGCCTCAATTTGAGAAAGCTTCCAAATTTCATTATACATAGCATATAAAAAACGTTTTGAACGTTGTTTCTTAGGACCTAATAGGAAATCTTGTAGATCTATGCTGTCAGAAAGAGTGTTCAAGTGTTGTTTCACCGCTGTTAAAGTGTTTGTCTGCACCCATTGCTGGCACAGCTTACCCACACTGTATGTTGTTATTATACCACTATGTTGACCCGATAGAAAGCGAGGGTCTGGCCTATGAATGGAAAAAACCCCTGACGAGTTCAAAAAACGCTTCTGACATTCATCAGTGTCGGTGGGCCATACCAACCATCCCCCGGGAAGGGAAAGTGAAGAATTATAAGCACCAGCCTTAACCAATGCATCTAGCCTATCCTCTGAAATATTAAGAAAGTGTTGCCAATCTCTAAATTTTGTCGGAGTAGGGATATTGGGCGTGTTTAGATCTTTAATTTTTGCTAACCCCAGACATGATGTCTGCTCTACAGTATCATTTAAAAAAATCATTTGCACAGGAATTAAGCAAGCGCGAAACAAAGCCTCCCTACCCTGTATTTGCCAATCTTGTGTTCCCCATACACTCTTCAAATCGACAGTGTTCTTCCAATATTCGTAACCCTCAATCGATAGTCGGGAAACAAAGGGATCTGAATAAATCAATTTTGTATCTGTTAGCAAAAGTTTCCTAAATTGCGCTGGAGGTAATTTAAAATAATACGATTCAGCATTCTTTGTATCATGCGCAGAAAAGTATGTGAATTTGTCACTGTAAAACTTTGGACTCCCCGCCTGCGGTGTAGAACAGTCTTCCCATTGGGTGTAGTTAAAGAGAGTCCTATATCTAGTTGCACGGTGTAGGTAGTGATGTCCCCAATTGTTATAGCAGAACATTTCCCCATAATTCATTGAGTAATCATATACATCATCACTTCCAAAAGCGGAGTAGTCCTTCATTTCAGTCAGCATCGAATCAACTGTTTGGACATCCCAATCATCAGAAACAACATTAGGTGTAATAACATCAGACATAGAAATCTTGAACACGTATGGTATTTGAATTATCTCTGTGGGCCCGTATATATCGAACGGAACTTTGTCCCATACAATTCCATCAGGAATCGGAATAGCTGTAATATTGACAGGGGACAAATCACGTCGGACCCTATGTGATGAATGGTGTGGTGTCAAAATTACACAACAGGCTCCACAGAGGAGCGGTCAGCGATATAGTGACCATTAATAAGTAAAAAGAAAACAGTCACAAAACAAATCCAAAAAAATTGTGCAATAAATGTCAAACAGAACCAGAGATAGTTCCAAGGATATATCAAATAGTTCTTTTGAAGCCATCGATAGAATTTGCTACCTCTCGAAAGTGTGTCAGTCACAGTTGAGGATGAATCTGAAGAAAAATCATCAATGTCTACAAAATAGCCAGAGGAAGTCTCCGCACATACAGGACCCATCGAATTCCCATCCACTGTTGTTGGAAGTTCTTGATAGACAACGTTATTAGTGGTGGAAGTGTTCGTGTAAAATACAGCCAAATCCTGAATCGGGGGTTCTCGGGAGTTGTTACTGGAACCAACAAAAGTTCATTTTCTGCCCTCCCCATGGTCGAGGAAGTGTCCGGAACAGCAGCTGACATAGTTGCATAGTCAGTAGTAGCGATAGTCATCCTACTATGTAGAGGGATGTCCTGTTGGGTAGTGAGAGGGGATCGGGAACTACCCAAGGAACCTCCTGGTCTACTGTGAAGAATTGGCCTCATGGTGTAATTTGATGTCATCAATGGAGATGAACCTGTTTGATTTAGAACCAGACAATGGTGGAAGGATGACAGTCCTGGTGCCTTTTATTCCCAAGACCGGTACAGGTGCTCTGTATGACGGACCAAACTCTTTTTTCACAGCGATCTTCTCACGAACCAGATCCCCAACGTTAGGAATCCAGCCAGTCGAAGTTTTCGCCAAGTCCCTTATTCCCAAGGTGGCAGCACTTGCAGATGATTTATCATCACGGAATTGTTGAAGCTCCTGTAAAACAGCAAGACGTTCTTTTATGTCAAATGGTGTTTCTGCTGCCACCATACCAGGGGCATCAAGATCGGGGACATACATAGGTGTCCCAAAGAGAACCTCATATGGATACTTACCCCCCAAGGACCGTCTTGGCAGATTATTCAGTGCTTTCTGGACCCCATATAGGTGATGTAACCAACTGCGGCCTGAACCTAAAACTCGAGCTGTTAAGGACTGCTTTAGATCACGATTCCTCCTCTCCATGACCGAATTTCCCTCGGGATGGTATGGTGAGGAGTAATGGAGTTCAACACCCATCGTCCTCATGGTGTCCCTGAAAGCCTTAGAGGCAAATGCAGGGCCCTGGTCCGAATGGAATGCTGCAACCGCATATGTACCGATAAAGATCAGCAAATCTTTTATAACAGTCCGGGCATCAGCCGACCACTGTGGCCATACCCACAGGAATCTAGAACAGGAGTCAACAGCCACTAAAATGTATTTGTATGCACCATCACGTTGTAAGGGACCACAATGATCCAGGTACACACAATGAAGTGGCTTGTCTGACACTAAGAGAGATGTCTGCGGAGGGCGTTTGATATTGGAACCCTTAATTTGCTGACAAATGTCACAGCAAAGGACATACTGTTTAGTCCGTCTGCATAGACCAGGCCACCAGTATCGTTGTTGTAAAATGGTGATAGTGGCCTGTATACCAGCATGTGCAGAAGCGACACCCTCATGTGCAGCTGTAATCAGCTCCATTCTTTGGTCTTCATTTGGGATCACTCGATCACCAACATCAGGAATTGTTGCAAAAGCAACATTCTGTGCAATGATATGATAGGTATAGTTCATAGGGTATCCTTTCGGAAGGGTCTTGCCTGCAGCCGATGCTTTAACGGCAAGCAATATTTCATTATCCAACCTCGTCCGAGAACGAGTCACTGCAGCTACAGAAGCCGTAGCTACTGTTGCTTTGGCCGCCTCATCAGCCAATGTATTACCGGCAACATGTATTCCTACACGCTGGTGCCCCAATGTATGAACTACATGGACACATGGCAGCTTATCCTTAAGATCAGCCACCCTTCCCCACAACATTTTGTGTTTAATGGTTTTCCCTTTAAAATCTCTAAACTCGTTCAGTTTCCAATGAATGAGGTATTCATTGTACGACTGGACGCAGTAATATGAATCACAGACAATTAATGTCAGTGTTCCTGGCTCTGAATGTTCGAGCGCTAGAAGTAGAGCCTTAAGCTCGGCCAACTGGGCTGTGCAGTCCCCTAAGGTCTGAGTGTAGGTATTATGAGGATGGAAAACACCGTCCTCCATTGCCCCGCACACAGCTGCGCAAGCTGCTGAGTATTGATGTTTAGTACCCACAGCCGGTTGTGCCGAACCGTCAGTATAAATGATCGTATCATAACTGTCAATTGGCAATATGTGTATGGGAGCGGGGTACTCCTGTTCGTACTGGAGAAATTCTTGTGTCTGAAGTCTTGGATCAAACACATAATCAACATCAGTGGCGGTCAGAGACGTTGCCCATTGAATCCAGCGTGGATGTAATGCTTTAGCGTTTGGAACGCTTGCTTTAGTGACAGCCTCTAAGGCCGGCACTGGGGAGACAACAATTATGCGTTTCCCCTGGGCAAGTGGTCTCTCCTTTATGACGGCCATCTGAACTGCTGTCAGAATTTTTTCAGTAGGAGCAAAACGTTTCTCTGCATTGGAGTATAAATGTGATTTGTATGCAATAGGCACTGTGTCACCCTCATTAAAGGTGACATATGTAAATCCAAGGGCACCAGCTATTACTCTGATGACCAAGTTTGTTTTGTTATCACGTGTGTATAAGTGTCTAGCTTCCAGCATGTCACGTTGAATATCCCTAAGGATGTGTGTGTGTTCAATTGTCCATCGCCTGCTAGAAAGATTTGGTTGTATTAGGTCATATAGTGGTTTGATGCGTTCAGCATAATCTGGAATGTAGGTTCTGCCAAAATTAAAGAAACCCAGTAATGACTGTAATTTCTTAAGCATGTTTGGAGGCTGTAGCTGAGCATATTTTTCTAGAAAGTGCGGGGCCAGGCTCTTTCCCTCATTTGATAGTTCATATCCCAGGAATAATACACTAAGATAAGCTATCTTGCTTTTCCTAAAATTAAATTTATATCCGAAGGCAGCAAATCCCACAATTATCCGATCGACCCTCGCAAGATGAATGTCAAGGGTATCATCTGTGAGATAGATATCGTCTACATACGACAATGCCTCGGGATCTAGCTCCTGCAATATTGATGTTACACGGGCCGAAAACAGCCCTGGGCTGTTTTTATAGCCTTGTGGTAAACGACAAAAGCGTTTCTGAGAGCCTAAGGAGAATGCACTTAAGTCCCTACTTTCATGTGCTAAATTCTGCCAGAAAAATCCATTCGAGATATCCAAAGTAGTTTTGTATTTTTTACGCACTATATTATTAATCAGCGCTGTGCTGTGCGAATTTTGTATAGCAAATGTACGTGTATGACTATTCAAGTGTCTGTAATCCACCACTATTCTATATGAATGATAAGGTTTCGCAACAGGAAATAGCGGATTATTCATTGCCGATGTACAGGGCTCTATTACTCCCTGGTATTCAAGTTGTGACAGTATCTCCGTCACCGGAGCTTTCGCTTCATGTTTAACAGGGTATTGCGGCTGCGGGTGAGGTGTAGATCGGACCGGAATAACATGACAAGGAGAGTCCTTGTCCCAACCTACATGATTACGGTATAATGCAGGTGCCTGCGCTAAAGCCCATTCAGCAGCATAAACTTTTTTGTCAGCCTCTGGAACAAGATCGGAGAAAGAAGGCAAAATGACATCTTCCCCATGCGGGAGCTTGCGGACATGTTCAGGTGGCCAATCTCTCTCGGCCAACAGGATATCACTTGTTAGTTCATCCCAGAATATTACACTAATAATTCGTTCCACGTCTCCCTCTATCTGAATTGTTAAATCATAAACCCGATCGGGCGGGAGAACGCGGCCATGCGCCGTTTCAACTGCGATGTAATCGCTAGTTGCTGTCGCATCCAGATGATCTTTCAGACTATGGCGACATATCGTGACCTCTGCTGCGCTGTCCAACAGAGTCACTGCCCACCTCTTGTTCCTCAACAGCGTTCTCAATATTACTGGCATGTTTAATAGACAGTGCTGCCACTTTCTTCTTTTTAAATTGTGGCTTTTGTTGAGCAGTCTTTTCTTCTTTTTTAATGGTAGACTGCGGTGAGTCTTTCTTTTCTTTCACGTATTCCGGACGTCGATCTTGATGGCCCCCTCTCTCGCTACGTCTAACCGGTGCGTCCTGAAAGGAACGAGAAGGACGTGAATCAGTATATCTGTCTGGAGTTCTAATGTTATCCCTATATCTGAGATTATACCTCCTTTCGGAGTACTCCGGATGTGGAGAATCAGCTCTTTTATTTCTCCTGTCTTTTAAATCTTTTTGTTTGTCCCAGCGCTTCTTAGAGCCCTCTTGTCCTTGCTTTGTACCTTCCTTATGGGTAGTACTTGGTATGTCCAATTTTTTAGGCTTGGCCCCCAATCCATCCCGTCCTATACTAGTATAGGTATCTGATATTATTTTCGGTAGCTGCCTCTCCTGTTCCACATGTGGAGTTTCTCGGAGACGTTGGCGTATTGCCAGTGCTACTGCTTCCCCTTTAATATTACTTAATATTATCGAGGAGACAGCGTCAAAGTTACGCATTAATTTCATCCCCAGATCCAGGGCCGGTGCAGCCCCATGCTCATTTTGTATTTGTTTTAACACTTCCGGTAAATTGGCAAGTGTAGGGGTCCCATGTGTGGTAGTATAAACGGCAGCGAAGACTGTACCCCAAGTGGCACAATCATCCACCGAGGGAACCATCCCAAATGGCAAGCACATAGTGAGCAATCTATGTTTTTCTTGTGGCCCCGTATGGGGGAACACATCTTCTAGCTGATTTGTTTTCTGAGCAATCCAGAACGGTATTTTTTCCCGTTCCGAGGGCACTTTACCCATGATGGTATGTACTGTTTGTGGATTAATCCCAGTAGCCAATTGATATCCCCCAGCGACTGGCGGTGCTGGACGCGCTGGTGTAGTGTTCAATGTTTGCATTACGAACTGAACTAGTCGTCTATATAATGCCACTAATTCATTATATAATATTCTTAAATCTACAACCAGCATATTCTGTATGCCCGGGTGAGGTGTATATGTGGCAAACATGGGCCATGTAGGCCCTTCATTACTTAAAGGACCTAGCCTCACTCGTCGTAGTACATGTGGTAGGGCGCCTGCAAACCAGTTTTGATGCTCTTGATATGTGAGCGATATTTCATGATACTGGTATGCTTCATATCGTACTGGAACGTCCGCAATGTCATATGTGTGAAATGTGTGCGTTCGTTGGTCAGCCCCAGGAAAGGCAACCCAACAGTAAAATGTTTCAGTTTGGTATGCTTCAGTTGCTTCTATAATCAAAGTAACCTCCCCGCCGTCTTCTGTTAGGCCATGCGCTAATAAATGTTGTGTAAGTGCATGTCTAGCATTTGCAGGAATGTCTATGGTATTAGCCATAGTTGTTTAGAGAAACGGAACACCAAAATAGGGGAAGTTTTTCCTTTTGTGAGTTCGAGCTCGAACAACCTACAGCCTAATTAGGGGTTACCCGTTCGGCTGAGGAGGATTTTCCAAAAGACCACGGACGTCTCCGTATAATGGTACTGAGGGTACCTGTTGTCTGTGAGACAGTGATAGTCAGGGTATCCGTAAATTAGTGCCTAAACACCATCGTTGGTGGCGCCATGTCGTAGTTTGGACTCTTGCTCTGAGCAAGACTGCTGGTCTCAGGATGACAGTACTTTCGTTTGTAGGTGACTAAGTTCCTTCCTACAACTAGTTGTAACTGTTGTCCAAACCTTACCGGCTTACTAGCAGTACCTCACCAGAAACACAATAGTAAAAGGTGATTTGTAGCAGTCGCTTACGCATGGACTCAAAGTAAGATCTCTCAGGGTTGTCGTGGTTAAACGGAAATTACCCTTTTCTCACAGATTTATTATGTCTCATACAAACAAAGGCAATAACACAGATGCAGTGAAGTTATAATAGTTTTTATTCAACATAACTGCAATTTGCGATAAGTTGCATGAACTGCAATGATTAGGATAATGAATATACCAAGCAACAGTATTGTGAAGAGGAGAGTCATTGTTATAAAGACCCCCACCATTATGCAATATATGAAAGAAATATATGTATATGTAAAAGAAATGGAATAGGCCCTAATGCCCTAAGGAGAGTAAGTCTAACCTCCTACCTATAAAAGGAGAGCTGGGTTCTTTAAACCTAATCTGCCAAAGTCGTGTCCATGAGAGGAGCCCCCAACCCTCGTTACCTTGGAATGAGGTCTCTATCTCAGACTCCGCAGGGACACGAAGACTGGGTCAGCGTCAAGATGACTTTAGCATCGGTATCAGCGATGGTGGCGATGCCCTCTGGTCGGAATCCCTCTGATTATCTGTCTAAAAGTGTGTTGTATTTATACAGATTTACAAGGTCCCCTGACATAAGTGTTATTCATAACAATAGATAACAGGCATGCTTGGGACGGCAATTAATATCAACAATCCCTCGAAAGTATAGAGAGGGAAAATCCCTAAGTGTGAATGCCTACTGTATGTTTGTCTTTCGTGCTTGATCTTGACGCCTTGGCGCAGTGACACTGATAATAGAACCCATAACAAGTGGCCTAACTATAAACAAGCCCGCCATTTTAAAGGAAATAAATAATTAAATGGTCTAAGACAGAACAAGCTAAGTAGGTTAAAAGTCACTGGGTGACGGGGGCACGAGTTTACAAGCCTACGGCTAAGCTAACTCCTGTTATCCCGCTAAAACAAACTAGGATTCACCACAGTCGTAATGACCCCCTCAGTGTTTGCTAAAGGCTATAAAGGACATTGCCACACCCAGAAATCATGATGAACTTCATGCGTTCATGGGCATGTATGAATTTTTGACAAGTTTGTAGAGAATTTTGCCACAGTTGGTGAACCTTTACTAAGGTTATTGAAAAGATGTGTAAAATGTGTTTCTGGTGTGGAACAGCAAGTAGCTTTTGATGTTATTAAACAAAAACTTAGCAGTGCCCCTTTACGGAGTCCTTTCTCACCCGGAGGAAAGATGTGCATAATGGTAGATGCTCGTACCATTGCACTTGGTGTGGTCTTGACACAGGACAGTGCAGGAAAAGAGAGTATTATTGCTTTTGTGTCCTGAGAAACCACAAGAAAGAATGTATTCTGTTATAGAATGTGAAATGTTGACCGGAACTTGGGCTGTGGGAAAATGTCAATATTATGGCTCTCATTATGAACACAGCAGTAAAAAACGCACCGCCGGCGGCAGGAGTAAAAACCGCCAACAGAGGTGCGGTCCGGACTGCCAAATAATGAACCAACTGAAACACCAGCATCCTGAAAACCACCCACGCCAGCAGAGGAGTGCCGACAACGACGGCAGAGCCCGCCCACAGGCCCACGGAAAGGCCCAACCCGCCCATCAAATAATGAACCACTAGACCACCGTCAGTTCCGGGGCAGGAACCACCGCCACGCAAAGCCAGGCAGAAACGAACCAAATATAAGGGAACACTCACCGGAAGCTAACACAAAACGCCGAAGCAGACATGGATAGAAAGCTGCAGATCATGCCAGCCCTTCTCATTGCCATATACCTCCACGACCAAGACCGCCGACAAAGACGACAACGGTAAGGACCGCAACCTACAAAACAAGAGAAGAAAGGGCACAGTTACATACCCACCCACTCCACCCACCCTGCAACACTCCCACAACCCTTCACAGCAGCACAAGCCATACACCTAACAGCAAAAGGTACAAGGCAAATCCAGCCTGCCCAAAGTACATACATGTGCCCAACACCCACAAACAATGAAACGAGAGACCAGAGATCCTGAGTGTGCCTCCAAAAACACAGGCCACACATTAACTTTTATTTCAGCTCTCCGAGCAAACGAATTGTAAATAAGGCCAATGGCCAGTCCATAGTGGTAGAAGTCCCATGGGCCACAATGGCCCCAACCAGACTCCAACAAGTGCTACAGTACTCCACTTCATAGGGGCAACAATGGGGCATCCAGGCACCTCAGGGAACAGGGGCAGTGGGTGGGTATTTATGATGGGGGTGGGGCTTAGATTTGCGTTTGGAAGGTGGAGGGGGTTTTGGTTTGGACTTGGAAGGTGGGGGAGTGTGCTTGGACCGGGTGGAGCCAGATGGAATAGACTCAGCACGGGGCTTCTTTCTCTCTGGGGAAGGGGCACAGGAATGTGAAGGGCGGACTGGGGCGGGCTGTGACGTGGAAGGAGTGGACAGGGCAAGGAGGTGTGCACGATTAGGGACGAGATGGGGTGGGCCAGTGGGTTCGAATAGGTCAGCACAGGAGAGGAAAAGTTTCTTTGGTGCAATTGGGTTGGGCCTGGAGGAAGGCATGGGATTGGAGGTGGAGGGTGTGGTCGTAAGTGGTGTAGGTGTGGGTGTTGTGGGTTCAGGTGACTGGGCAGTATGCGGAGGTGTGGTGGATGTGTGATGGGTGGGTATTTTGGTGTGTTTCAGTGTTTTTGGAGGAGGGGGGTGGACCCAGTGGGACAAGACAGGCTGCCAGTGTGAATGTATGTTGTCTGGGTGTCTGCAAGTCTGGTGAGTGTGATGCATGTGTCAACTACAGTAGTTGTGGTGAGTGCAGGTGAGGTGTCTGGGGTGCATGTATGGATGTGTGCTATTGTGTTGACTGCAGGAATAGTGTCAGCAACAGTGAATGAAGGTGCAGTGCCTGGGGGGATGTATGTAGAGGGGACAGACTGGGAGACGGAAGAGGTGGGCACACTGGGGGAAGTAGATGTTGCTGTGTGTGCATGTGTATGTTGGCTGTGTGAATGCTTGTGGTGGGAGGTGTGGTGCTTGTGTTTGGAAGTGTGCTTCTTGTGTGTTGAGGTGTGTGCCTGCATGTCAGATTGTGTGCTTTGGACGGGTGAAGGGAGTGGGGTGCTGGAAGGGGTAGAGGAGGTTGGAGGGGGGACAGAATGACCAGGGACACTGATGGCCATCAAAGAAGGGAGGTCAGAGCCTGAAAAGATCTCTGTAGGCCAGAAACGGCACAGTGAATGCCATCCAGATAGGCATTGGTCTGCTGCATCTCTGATGCTAGCCCCTGGATGGCATTAACGATGATTGTCTGTCCTACAGAGATGGTTCTCAGGAGGTCAATAGCCTCCTCCATGAGGGCAGCAGGGCTGACTGGGGCAGGGGCAGAGGTGCCTGGGGCAAAGGAGACGCCCACCCTTCTGGGTGAGCGGGCACGGGCAACTTGGTGGGGAGCAAATGGGAGGGCCGTGATGGAATGGGGGGTGGCGGAAGATGACACAGTAGGTGTGGGCCCACTAGGGTCCGCCACCTCCAGCGAGCCCCCATCAGAGAAGGTATCGGAGTCACTACCTCCAGTGGTAGTTGCCTCCCCGTGGTACTCCCCTCGCCCTCCAACCCATTGGTCCTCTTGGCATCGGACAACTCTGCCTCCGAGGATCCGTGGGCCGCTGCATCCCCACTAGCTGGTGCCTCAGTTCCCTCGCCAGATGATGCTGATGTACACAGACAACACAAGAGAATAGGGATTGGGAGACAAAAAGCAGAGACATTTGAAAATAGCTGAATGGAGTGAACATAGTGGTTCATACATACACCCACCCAGAAGTCCCACTAACAGGCAGCACCTACCGCTATACCTATGGCAATGCCCGTGACTAGTGCCCAGAACCCTACTGTACAGCCATTCCCCAAATAAGTTAAGGATTCGACATGTAGGAGATCTGACCAAAACACCCCTACTCCCCACGGGGGCCATAATGTAGATGGACATCAGTCAGAGTCCCTGCAACTAAGCAGCATAAACCTGAATGTACACACAGACATCTATCAAGGGTCAAAAATATGGTATGTGTACTCACCTCCTTGTGACTGCTGTGCAGCCTTCAAGCTCCCATTCAGGTCTGGGTACGCCACCGCCAGGATGCGTAGCACAAGGGGGGGGGAGGTCAGTGCCCAACGGGCACCCCTTCCCCATTTGGGGGGACTTCCCCAGCTGGGCCTCGCAGATTTTTGCGCCCAGCACCGCAGGTCCTCCCACCTCTTCCTGCAGTGGGTGCTCCGCCGGTTGTAGACCACAAGGGTCCGCACCTCCTTGGCGATGGCATGCCAAAGTGCTCTCTTCTGGTGGGCGCTTATCTAAAAGGGACACACACAAATGTAACACAGAGGTCAGGCACGTGCCAAACATAAACAGCTGGCTATATGTCCACTATGGGACGGACAGTACAAACGGACTAACAGCACATACACATGCAGCATGTCAGGAATCCTGGCCCATCCAGGGTCAGAGGTGCACACATGTATGCTGCCAACACCAACCATTACACACATCCATAGTCCCCAACCCTCCTACCTACCTGTGCCTCTGGCCATCCGTAGAGCTTGGTGTACAGGGGCAGGACCCCGTCCACGAGCCTCTCCAATTCCTCTTGGGTGAAGGCCGGGGCCCTTTCCCCTGCAGCACGTGCCACTTCCATGACCAGAGGCAGGACACAGCAGTTCACTCAGTGGAGTACCTGCTTGCACACGATCAGGGAGTCAGGTGAATTTGGGGTGACGAGTTCGCGTACGCACTGCAGCGGTGTGCACCGTCACCGCCGGCGGTGATCATGATACACTAGGATTTCCCATTGACTTCCATGTTAACCAATTAATTTGCGCACAGCGGTAAACACCACCTTACGCTGTTACGTCAACCGCTAACGGTATGAGGTCACTTCCACAACGACAATTCTGGATTACATGGGGCAGACATTTTGGCAAAAACTACTTATTTATAAAACTCCTATCTGCACAATGCAGGCCCTACTGTTCCCCAAACACCCATAGGCATTTGACAATTAACATTACATCACCTGACAAGCCCTGATCTATCATTGTGGTCAAGTTGATGTCATACTCATAATGCATTTGTGTCGCGACAATCAAGCCAGCAGTGCTCCATGACTAACAATGTGTGCCGAAGTATGTGTGTTCCTCACACGTGTTTCCAACTCCTACTAAGTACAGACCCTTTTGACAAGGAAGGGCCCCATCGGTGTACAGACCACTTGTGGATTTGCGGACCATGGGTGTGCGTAACATCACTATCAATTACAGACTCACCCGTGCAACTATTCTTGAACTTTGTGCATTACTGGATCCTGCACTGACTCTGGCAAATCATAATCAGCATGCCATCCCTACTGAAGTGCAGGTGCTTTCTGCACTCCATTTCCTGGCCACAGGCTCATTTCAAGTGACAGTGGGCATGGGTGCTGGTTTTTCACAGCCAATGTTCAGCATTATACTGACAAGACTCCTGAATGCATTTGTACGACACCTGCAGTCCTATGTGAGGTTTCCCCAAAGTACTGACCTCCCTGCCATCAAGTCGGACTTCTATGCCTTTGCCAACATACCCCATGAGATAGGTGCCATTGATGGCACCCACATACCTATAATTCCCCCAAGAGTACGTCAACAGGTGTACAGAAACCGGAAGAACTTTCAGTCCATGAACATTCAATTGGTGTGTATTGCAGACCAGTACATCACACATGTGAATGCCATGTTCCCTGGTTCAGTCCATGATTAATTTGTGTTGAGGAACAGTAGTGTGCCACAGAAGATGGAACAACTACAAGAGGACAGAAGGTTGATCATAGGTAGGTGTTTCTGTCACTTATTGCCACCTTGCAGACAGCCAGCCTGTCTGCCCCTGACGCTTGTCATTTTAAGTTGCGTTGGTAACCTTTTTCTAGGTGATTCTGGCTATCCCAACTTGCGTTGGCTCCTGACACCAGTGAGGAATCCTGGAACAGATGCAGAGAGGAATTACAATGAGGCCCATGGACGTACTAGGAGGGTGATAGAGCGCACAATAGGTCTCCTGAAGTCTAGATTTTGATGTCTACATATCTCTGGCAGTTCCCTGGCCTATGGGCCTGACAAGGTGTGTAGAACAGTGGTGGCCTGATGCATGCTGCACAATGTGGCTGTGAGAAATTCTATCCCCCTCTTGGAGGAGGAGGGTGCTGTATATCCAGACCAGCTTCCTCAGAGAGGGGACGAGAGTGATGGCGATGATGAGGAGGGGGACAATGTAAATTCCAGGACCCAACTGATACAACTCTACTTCCAGTAACTATGTGGGACAATTGGATGAGCTTGGTGTCTGTGCATCATACTGTTAGTGTGCCTTGTCATCTGGGGGGGGGGGGGAATATACTTATTGTCACTGTGTCCAGGTCTGCATAGGACAGAATACAATTTAGTGTATTTTTTCTATTTAGGCACAATAACATGTAAGGCGAGTGGTGCTTTTCATGCTACTCAGGTACAAATAAAGGAGTTATCAACCAGTTGCATCCATACTTCACTTTGTTCACACATAATGACAGGGGACATTGTAACTGGTGTGATATGTGTTTTATTTGGTGCAGGGATAAAACCGTGCAAATTACAGTGATGGCAGTGGTTAAATGGTGGATATCCAAAATGGCAACATGGTGGCAGCATTGTTGGCAGTATTGTTAGGTCCATCCATGTTTACATGAGTTTTTAATTATTGGCAACACTGTTTGGTGGTTGATTGAGTGGGATAGTTGGTGGATAGTTTTTTGCAGAGTCACTTCTTAGAGGGGGCCTTGTTCTTGGCAGGTGTTCCTGTGCCATATCTTGGCCTGAATGTCCGTTTGGGTGCCTGTTGTTGGCCTGTAGGGGATGAGATGGATGTCCCCTGTGTTTCCTCAGAGGGTAGTACATGTGAAGCTGCTGCTGATGCTCTTATTGTCCGGTCTGTCTCCTGTCCTGTAGTGGGGGTTTCCTGTTCTGTGTGGGCCTCAGGCTGTGTTTGTACAAGCTGCAGCAGCGCACCTGCTATGCTGGCCATTGTGGCATTGTGCAGTTTCCACTGCTTCATGGCCTCTTGGTGGTGTGCTTGCTGCATCCTCTGACTCTGCTCCAGGGTGGATACTATCTGGGCCAATCTGTCCTGGGTATGGTGGTAGACTCCCAGGACCTCAGAGATCCCGTCCTGGGCTGCAGTATCCATCCTGTGGCCTCCCCCCTGGGCCAGTGATGCCCTCCCACTGGGCCGAGCCCCCGTGCCTGTGTCCCCTGCACAGGTCTGGCGGTCCCACTTGCACTGGAGCCATCGTCTTCCTGCCTGTTGGTAGGGGGTGACTGTGGCCTCTGTACCTGTGTTCAACCAGTCTGTGGCCTGGATACACAGGTGTGGGGAAGGTTGCCCTGGCTTGATGTTATTGGCTGGGTGGTAGGGGTGTCAGTGGTATCCTGGGTGGGGCTGCTGGATGGTGACAGTCCAGGACTGTGTGAGGGGGCCAGCCTGCTCATCAGTGTCTAGGGTTCCATCCCCAGTGTCCTGTGAGATGCATCTGACTCCCTATGGGGCACTGCCACTCCTTGTCCTGTCCGTCAGGGTGGCATGGGAGGTGGTGCCTGTTGGGGGAAATGGACATGTCTGTTACATTTGCATGGTCGGATGGGGGGCAGGGGCCTGGGCGAGTTTGTGCAGCTTACACACTTTGGGGCATGCCGGATGCTTTAGTGAGGTTAGCATTGCTTTTAGTTTAGGATGTGGAGGTGCATTGTGGGTGTTATAGGCCATTGTGTTTCCTTGCAGGGGTGGGTGGCTGTGCACAGGGGGAGAGATGTGGGCCTGTTAGTGGGTTTGTGGGCATGCAGGGGGAGTGGATTCAGTGCCTTTGGCCTGGGTGGGGTAGTGGTCCTGGTGGGTGTTGCAGGGGTGGGGTGGTGCATGGATTACAGGTCTGATGGACATGGGGTAAATGTTGATGACTTACCCAAGTCCATACCTCCAGTGAGTCCAGTGAGGCCTTCAGGGTGCAGGATGGCCAGTACCTTTTCCTCCCAGTCAGTGTAGTCTCATGTTGTTGGTGGAGGTCCTCCCCCAGTCTTCTGGACTGCAATGTGGTGCCATGGCCCTGACCTTCCCCCGCAGGTCATTCCATCTCTTGCGGATGTCATCCTTGGTGCGTGGATGGTGTCCCACTGCATTGATCCTGTTGACAATCATCTGCCATAGCTCCATCTTCCTGGTGATGGGTGTGTACTGCACCTGAGGCCCGAATAGTTGTGGCTCGACCTTCAGGATCTCATCCACCATGGTCCTTAGCTCCCTTTCTGTAAAGCGTGGGTGGGAGATGCCATGGTGAGTGTCGTGAATGGTGTCTGGTATGGATCTCGGTGAGGGTGCTCTTCTGTGGTTGGGTGTAAGTATCGTGGATTGTGGCGTTCGGTGTCTGATTCTGGTGAGCTATGTCTTCGTTGGCCTACTTTCATTGCAAATGATTGTGGGGTGTGTCTGTAAGTGTTTTATGGTGTTAAGGATGTGTGTCGGGTGTGTGGGTTTCTAACTTATCCAATGTGTGCACTTCTTACTGTTGGCTCCACTTGCAGCCCGTGACGTTCTGCACCGCCAATGGTCGTTCGGCTTCCACTGACCTCCAAGGAGATTTGTGCATCATTCTTAGGAGGGCGGGGTGTGGGTGTCCTCGGTGGTGGCGGGGTGGGAGATCCAGCATTTCTGCCGACAAGGTCCTGGCGGGGACTGGTGATTTTTGTCGGAATCAGTTTTTTGGTTCATTATATGGCGGTCTTCTATTCGCCACGGCAGTCAGCAGTGATTACCGCCTTGTTCATAATGACCACCTATGTTTGGGGAACAAATTTGTTAAAAATTGATCACAAACTGATGATTCACATACTTAGTGGGTCCAATGAAAACACTTGTAGAGCCACTGTCAGGTTGGTTAGATATGTTCAAAATTGTTAGAACACCATCTTGATGTGGTGCACATCCCTGGTGGCAAAAACGAGAAGGCTGATTGACTTTCAAGACTACATTTGCCTTTAGAAGAGGAGATCTTAGACCAATTTGTTAACCAAAAAGATGAAGATGTAGAATGTTTACTAGACAGTATTTGTTGGTCAAATGTAGGGTGTGCGTCTGAATAGGAGTGGATAGATTCTTTGAAGGAAGACAGTGTTCTGAAGGAGGTGAGGAGGTACATATTTTGTGGGTTGTCAGAAAAGAAGAATTTACCTTTGGCATTGCAAAGATACTGGAAAATTCAAGATGAATTGTCAGTTGAAGGAGAGTTTATTTTTTGTGGGGTTAAACGTATCCCACCTTCAATTACTCTCAGGTTGAGGGTGTTGTATTGGTTGCCCAGCATGGGTAGGGATGTCCAGGTGTCCAAGTTTCCCAATTGTCAGCAGAATGGCAAAGGTTTAAATATGAGGGTGCAACCTTTGACACCTGTTGATTCACCTATAAACATATGGGAAGGGGTAGCAATTGACCTTGTTGGGCCATTTTATTATCTTTTAGCTCAGCACCATTTTGCCATTGTTCTAGCAGACTATGGCCTTATTGCGACCTTAATAGAGGGGTTTCCTCCATCACAAATGTGACCGATATCCTGTCTGCCACATTATGATCCCATTACATTTTATGGAGCACATAATACGGCGGACTGGATATCCATCACATTTGCGACGGAGGAAACCCCGCCATTGAGGTCGTAATAAGGCCTATGTGTCTAAATGGTTGGAAGTGAAACTTGTCAGCGAAACTCACACAAAGAGTGTTCTGCCTTTTTGACTGATATTTCTGCCAGAGAGGGTTTTGCTGCTGAATTCATGTCAGGCAATGGGGTGCAATTTATTCAAAGAAGATGTTGGAATTTTTACTGGCGGCTGGTATTAAGCACATACGTTGTAGTTTATTTTGTCCTCAAGAAAATGGGCTGATTGAAAGCATAAATAGGGTTTTGTGGAGTGTGTACATGGAGCAACCTTTGAAGGTGTGGATGTGAAAGATGCTGTCAGAGCCATGCTTTGGGCACATCATAATACACCTAACAAGGAAACAAACATTTCTCCTTTTTGTGCTTTGAGAGGAAGAGAACCTTTTGATTTTCTCAGACCCGCGTGGTCTTCCGAGTCTGCCAGGTTGGTGGACAATGCAGTGTCAGCCAGTGCTGGAGAGGGAAAAGTTCAGGAAAAGATAATTTTCAAACAGGATCAGAGTACAGTTAGGTTTGATACTATCAAATTTGCAAACAAACTACAAACAGTAAAGGAGATAGGGTGTGAGTAAGGTTACCCAAAGTTGATGTAAGAAAAGTAGGAGTAAAATTCAGTCAATCTCATAGAGTTCAAAATGTTACTGAGAATTCTAGTGCAGAAAGGTTGGAAAATAGTCAGTGGGGGAATTGTGATAAAGTTGTGGAAGTAAGCAAAGAATGCGCAGAGATGTTATTGGAATTTAGATACCACAAGTCCGAGCATTGTCCAAAGGATGAATCTAAATCAAGTAAATACAAAGTACCTGAGGACTAGATGATTCAAGACAGATCACACAGAGTTACGTCTTTGTCAACTAAATTCCAGAACAATGAGATGTATTAGTTTTTCATGCTGTATAAATTTGGTGTTGTTATTTATTTAATGTTTTGTCCTTGAAATGATATTGGCATTCCATATTTATATTTTATTTGAGCGTAAGGTTTTCTTTATTCATTCTCAAATGTAATGTTTTGCTATAGTTTAGTATTTACTTAATTCTTCTTGTATTTTGGGGGGCTTTAAAGGGGGAAGATGTGTTGCGCTCTAGTTATGCTCAGGAATACTCATGAGCAGAACTTTAGGACAGGTTAAACATTAGATTTGGCTGGAGCAGGCTGGGAGCAGGAGCTTCTGTTGTTTTCTCCCATTGTTCTTGCTTACTTGTATTTTTACAATAAATATAACTGTGAAACCTACTTTCTCTCCTGGACTTGAATCACTGCTGCTTTAAAAAAAAATCACATTTGGGAATACATTGCAGAGGACCTGACACAATTCACGAAGGGGAACCTGTCAATGGGGACAGTTCCCCCTTTGAAGTGCTGGTAAGTATTCAGTGGTTTGTGTAGCGGCTGCTGCCGCGTGACCCAATATCAGGTCTGCTGCGCAGCTGGCATGCCCCCAGCATGTGATGCACTGAGGCTAAGAATACACTTTAGTGCTCCTCGGCCTCCCGCGTCAGTCCCTCCCACTTCCAGAAGGACGTGTCAGATGCTTAACGGGTCATGAGGTGCAGAATAAAAGTGAGCTTGGGAGCCAGCTCCTTTGCCTGTAATTAAGGGATAATCTGAGTTTCTTAATGGGAATGAGACGCTTTTCAAAAAGTTATCAGCTTCATGCTGCTTTACCCTAGTTTCCTACCGCTCAGTTCTGTCTCTCAGGCCATTCTGGTTGTTAATATTTACCTGTGTTAAAAGGTGGCTACAGATGGCTATCTTTTTCTTGGATTCTGCAATCTGTGCAGCCCTTTTCTGCACAAAACAAAAGTAAGAGAACATTCACCAACAGCAAACCATTTGACCAATCCAGGTAAGGTGTATATTTATTTATTTACTAAAAGGTACTTTCCGTCCATTTGGTAATCTGTATTGGAATACCTTGGTGATTATCCAACTCAGAAGTGAAATTGCTTGAACTTTGGGACCTAAAGAAACCAATGAAGATCATGAGACTGTTGAATATGGGCCAATATTTAGAGACTTTGTATTTAAAACTTTTTGATACCTCAAAAAACAGTACTTGTTTAATCTGTTTTGGTTAGTCTTATCTTACTTAGAAATGAAGTTATTACTTGTGAGTGAAGACTTTTCAAGGTACAGTCATTTGTTAAGGGGTAGGGATGCAGAGAAGAAAAAACATACTTTATATATTTGGACTAAATGTAACCTTTATTCCTTATGGTCCTCATTCTTGAAAGTTGCAGACACCGTACTTGTTGGGTGTTCTGTTTTTTCAGTGGGGATTGTGGGAATTTTGGGTAAGAGTTCATAATTGTATGTGAATCTTTTGACAGCTGATTACAGATGTAACTGATTACAGTGTAATTTTATATTCTTTAAGATTGCTGCTGCTAAGGAAGTTGTGAATCAATTCAGGGATCTTGGACACTCTGCATGGACCTGAATTTTTCATAAGTGCCTCTTCTCGTCTCCAATTTCTCCTTCCACCCGAGGGCTGTTGTGACTTACAGAGTGGCATAAGCATCTTGGTTATAGCCGAGCTAGGGAGACACAGGAAGTTGGCTTCCGGAGACTCATCTCACTCCTACAAGGTTTCAATGCAACCATTCATCTGTTGTGAGTTGCATCCTAATGTGACAGTTTGTGACCGCAATTGTGATACCCACTGATACATTTAATTTAAAATCAAAAATAGCAAAAATTAGAAAAGGACACCCCTTTCATTCCCCCCTCCTAACTGCAATTCAGAACAGGTCATAAAACCCCTTTTGGGATTTAAAAAGGCTTTTCCAAATTGCACAAGGAATTTAATAGAGAGTAAAAAAAGCATTTTGCTGTTGCAGAAACTGTGAATTTATGATTGCAGGGTTTACAACCACAAAATGCTTTACTACATCTGGCCCTCAGTTCATATCTCCATGCCGCCTCATTTCAAGTGTTTGGGTTCAGTCAGCCGGCAATACTTTTTATACTTTTGGAGATGGTGATTTTGAAATGAGGTAATCTGGAAGTCTCCTGGTTAAAACATCTAAATAGGGGGGCGTGGCCAACCACCAACTAAAATGGCAACATTATAAAGTGGCCTTGAGACCTCTGAGTGTCTGGGGAAAAGAAAATCTGCACAGTCATCTGTACCTAACCCTGATGAGAAGGTGGAATCCAGATCGTTCATGCTTCAGGATTCCAACAAGTCAGTCATTTATTGTGACCGGGGTGCTGCGGTATAGCTACGCCTGAGGAAAGCAAAACAGCACCACCCCTACCTGCGAGCTGGGACACGGTGGCCTTGCCAGATGCCACAGAGGAAGCCCCATTGCCATTGGAGTAGGTCCCCCACATTTGAGTTGGAGACCATCTTGAGGTGGAGCTGCTGGGCTCAGATGATGGCGATACCCGGTAGAGTCATCGCCATTCACGCTGGATCTGAGCCCCTGGTGAGCTCCGGGGTTGCAGGCGGTGCAGCAGTAAGTCAGCGATCGCGGACTGTGGGGCCTTCCTGCTGAGCGGTGCCCTGGCCTTGTTTCAGAGGGAGCAGCATCCAACTGAACATCCCAGGTGGGGGTGAGCTGAGAGTAGCGGTGGCAGCTGCGGGACCTCTAAGAAGTGATTTGGTACCCCCCAATCACTTAATGGTGGGAAACATTTGCTAAAACCATACCGCAACCAGTGACATTAATGTACTGGATAGCGGACAGTTGGAGGTGTATAAGCTGAGACTCTCCATGGCGTGATTAGCACAGTCGCTATATATCAATGTATGCTGGGTGAAGGAACAGGCAATAACAGTAAAAGAAAAGCGCTCACATGAAACTCCAAAGAACTGTGTGCAGGGCAGGATAAGGGGCTACTAAACATGTGAACATCCCTTGAAACCAGGATAGACTCTGTGACGACGAAGCCTACACTGGTAGGAATTGACATCAGCAACATGAACACCCGCATTAATAAAGTGGAGGATACCATGGTGGCCCTTACGACAGTCAAGACAGCTCTACAAACTCAAGTTACAGAACTCCGAGCATTAGCAGCAGCCCTAGAGATCTGCCTTGAAGACTCTGAGAGTCGCTCAAGACGCAACAATGTCCTCATACTAGGGTTGCCAGAAAGGGCTGAAGGACCAGCAACTGACCTATTTTGTAGAGAACCTCATATTAAAACACCTCCAACCCCGAGGTCTCTCCTAATTGTTTTTGGTGGAGTGGGCCCATAGAGTCCCAAGTGCCCAGTCACGCCCGGGAGCACCTCCGTGCCCCATGATAGAGCAGTTGTACAACTACCGTCATTGAGATACAATACTTTAGACAGCTCACAGCACCCCACTGCTCATCTTTGAAAACGCTAACATTACATTCTTCCCTGACTTTACTCTAAAAGTCCAAAGAATGCGCTGCAGCTTCCTCAAGGTTAAGAAGGCACTACTCGACACAGAACTTAAATACTCCATGATATTCCCAGCCCGCTTAAGGGTTGAGGTGGAAGGCAAAACGTGGTACTTCCCCACTGCGAAGGAGACGAGGGACTGGGTGGATGGATGGCGCCTGGGATTAAAAAAACTCAACTCTGCTTGGAGAAATAGAGAAGGGACACCAAGACACTCAGAAACGTGGCATGTACTGAACTCCCAGAAAGACCAGCAAGACACCTCTCCACATCCTGAACCCTAACTGCTGCAGCTATGGGAAGGACTACAGTGGCTTTCAGAAAGCAACAGAAGGCAAAAAATGTATTACATTTAGTGATCTACCTGTTCGGTGGGTCCCCTCAGTCTGAGACTGCAACTCAAAGTTGACATTTCCCAACTTCAGCCACAATAACTGGCATCATTGGTATCAACAAGAGGTTTCCATTTGGGGATCGGACCGGATGGGACTTGGCCTTATCCCCAATCACTTACAGTTACTAATGTTCTTTTTGGGTGTCAAGCACTCTGCAAAGTTGGGGGGGCAGGTAGTTTTAGGTCCACCTTGCAGGGAGACCGGGAGGAGGGGTTTGTTTGGGAAATTTACCTTTATAAAGTTTGTACCATTGAAGGTGTGGTTTGATTTTACCTATGTCCCACATTGTCAGCATCCACACCCATGCGGCATGGTAGAGGAGGATTCCTTTGCTACTTGTCTAGACATACAGGGCAGGAGAGGTAGTCCACAGAGTACTTATGGCAGCAGCTTCCATTAAGACGCCTCTTCGACCTATGTCCTGGAATGTAAATGGTCTGGGCAATAAGATCAAGAGGGGGTAGTGCTGCAATACATCAAGAGAGTCTCCCCAGATGTGGTCCTCCTCCAGGAAACACGCCCAGTGGCCACGACTTGTAAGGTCATGATGTGTGTTAGCCCATGCAGGGTACACAACTGGCTCCAGGGGGGTAGGCATATTTGTTAAGAATTCACTGCCACTTATAGTCCACAACACCTGGAATTACACCAACGTCCGATATGCAGGCCTCTCTGGTACATGGGAGGGGACCACAGAAAGCATTATCAGCGTGTTTATGCCACCTTGGCTCCATGACACAGCTTTACCCGACCTTAGATCATTCCTATTTAGCCTTCCAGAAGGTGAGCTATTACTGGGAGTGGATTTTATTATGACCATCAGTGAGATTGATAACCGCTTGTCCCCTCAACAGGCGACCTCCACCCATTGTCCCCAAGCAGACTTCCTTATTGCCCTCGGTCTAGTGGACTTTAAGGGCCAGATCTAGCACGCCGTTTGCATGGCGCAAACTGTGAAAAACGCAGTTTGCGCCATGCAAACGGCCTCATGCGATGCACATTCCCAAATTGCGAGTTGGTACCAACTCGCAATTTGGGAATGCGACTCGCAAATAGGAAGGGATGTTCCCTTCCTATTTGCGACTCGCATCACAATTCAGAGTTGCTTTGTGACCGCGAATGCGGTCGCAAACCAACTCGCAGTTACCACCAGTGTCACACTGGTGGTAACTCATTCGCAAAAGGGAAGGGGTCCCCATGGGACACCTTCCCCTTTGTGAATGTCGACATAATTATTTTTTCAGAGCAGGCGGTGGTCCTATGGACCACCGCCTGCTCTGAAAAAAACGAAACCAAATGGTTTCGGTTTATTTTTCATTTAGCAACTCGTTTTCCTTTAAGGAGAACGGGGTGCAAAATGAAAAAAAAAAACTGCTTTATTTATAAAGCAGTCACAGACATGGAGGTCTGCTGACTACAGCAGGCCACCATCCCTGTGAGTGCAGGGACTCGCTATGGGGTCGCAAAATGCAACCCACCTCATGAATATTGATGAGGTGGGTCTTTGCGACCCCATAGCGAGTTGCAGAAGGTGTCTGAGACACCATTCTGCATCCTGAATTGCGACTTGCAAATTGCGAGTCTCTCTGACTCGCAATTTGCGAGTCGCAATTCATGGATTTCCAACATCTGGCCCTAGATCCCTTTGTTCAACACTTTGGCCCTTATTACAACCCTGGCGGTAAATCCCGCTGTCCGCCGTGCTGAAGACCACCAACATACCGTTGCGGCGGCGGAATTCCGCTACAGGTATTACGACCCACTTCTCGGAATCCCCGACAATACAGACACCCACACAATTCCGCCACACCAAAGGTCAGTGACAAACTGGCGATACCAAAACCTACACCGTCACGCCAACAAGAATACGCCCACACTATCACGAATCAACGCGGAGGTCTTTCAACCGCGGTAATCCATTGACAGTACACACAGCCGTGCTCAAAATACACACACATTTACAAAACACAACCACACTGGACAATTCAAAATACACACACCTGATACACATACACACACCACACCCACAACACTATAAAACACACCCCCACATTACCACAAACCCTTACAACAATTTTTTGGGAAGAAGCACAGAGAGAGAGATTAGCAAACACAACACCAGCATCCACAGACACACAACACCATCCACGCACCTCAAACAACACACACCAACACATCCCCTACACATAACGACAGACAGCACCTCACACATCATTCACACCACATCATGGCACCTCAAAGACACCCCAGGTTTTCAGAGGAGGAGCTCAGGGTCATGGTGGAGGAAATCATCCGGGTAGAGCCACAGCTTTTCGGATCACAGGTGCAGCACATCTCCATTGCTAGGAAGATGGAGCTATGGCGGAGAATCGTCGACAGGGTCAACGCAGTGGGACAGCATCCAAGAACAAGGGATGACATCAGGAAGAGGTGGAATGACCTACGGGGGAAGGTGCGTTCAGTGGTATCAAGACACCAAATTGCTGTACAGAGGACTGGCGGTGGACCCCCACAACTAACAACATGGGAGGAGCAAGGCTTGGCAATACTGCATCCTGAGGCCCTCACAGGAGTAGCAGGAGGACTGGACTCTGGTAAGTCATATCTTTATTACCATATCCCCCACACCCCAGCTGCATGCCATCACATACCCCCACCCTTACCGTCAATCTCATCACACCATCATCTCACATATGTCCCACTATCACAACCCACACATCTCAATACCAACGCCCTGCATGTAACACCTATGCATGGACCACCGTCACCAAAGCATGTCCAGTACAGATACCCACACAGACCCCAAACCAACTATCACTAAAGGGCAAACACAATGATGCAAGCACAGGAGTAGATGGTACCTCACACAATGCACAAGATGGCACACTCAGATACTAAAACTACACATTTACACCCCACCAGGACCCATACCCAACGTCACTGGACAGGAGGTGCCAGACATCTCCAGTCCCCCCACAGAAGACGCCTACAGTGATGACAGCAGCTCTGCACGCCTGGCTCAAGATGACCAGCCCGGCCCATCAGGGACCTCCGGACAGTCGGTTCGCCTGCCACTGTCACTAGCCACCACAGACCCTACCCCCTCAGGAAACACCAGCACAGCACCCACCCAGCGGGCCCATCCCTCTGTCCCAAGGACACATCAATCAGCAGTGTGTCCACCACTACGGGGAACCCAGGCAAACCCACCAACGCAAGAAAATCAGGGACCTGGGGTCAGTGGCAGTGGGCACACGGTTCAGGGGACAGAGAGACAGGATAACAGGGAACCTGGGAGAACTGCTGTGCGACAGGGGGAGGAGAGGCCCAGGGAACTAACACTCCACGAGGCACTCTCCAACATCATGGGAGCATACCACCATTCCCAGGAGACCATGGGCACGGTAGTGGTCAAGTTTCAGGAGACCCAGAGGCTGCAGGAGAAACAGTACCTGGGGATCAGGGAGGACTTAAAGTCCATTAACAACACCCTAGTCACCACTGCAGGGGTGCTGGCAGACCTTGTCAACACCATGAGGGACACAGTGGAACACAAATGGGCCCCTTACTCTAGCCTGGTTGATGAACAGCCCTCCGCCGGCGCAAGTGGACAGGAGGCACCGCCACAGGACCAACAGGCCACCAGCACCCCACCCCCTGCAGAAGGAGAACCACTCTGCAAATGGTCCCTGAGATACAGGAACAAGACAGAGAACACTGCCAAGACCCCCGCCGGAAAACAGACCCTCCTGAATGTCACCCTTTTGTCCCACTTTGTCACCCTGTCCACCATAAACTGCCATTGCTCCCCTTCCTATGCCCCATTGGACAATGCACCTGTGAGACCAAGAGACTGGACTCTGCCATGGACATTACTTCACCATCACCCCAGCCCATTTCACACACCCTCCACTTATTAGCACAGAAATAAACACCCTTGAATCACCAAACAATCTGAAGTCATTTCACAAATGTGTTAGTGCAACATCTCTGAAATATAGCAATGTCAATGTACTTGTTCACATACCTATGTTACAAAGCTGTAGGCCAGGAGTAAACATAGCAAAGGGCACACATTGGGACCCAGATCTGTGAAATGGAAAGCCAAAGTGACAAGTCAGGGTCCATACACAGAGTTAAAAAGGCAGACTTATGCTAGGTCCTACAATAGTATGAGATGTGGGAAGCAGTTCTATCCTCTTACCTGTGTCTCACTGGAATTATTGCATGATGATGTTGTTTCAGTTGTCTACATCTTCTTCTTCTGCCTCCTCTTCTTCACTGTCCACAGGCTCCACAGCTGTCACAAGACCACCATCAGGCCCATCCTCCTGCAGAAAAGGCACCTGGTGTCACAAAGCCAGGTTGCGCAACATACAGCAGGCCACGGTGATCTGGCACACCTTCTTCGGTGAGTAGTATAGGGAGCCACCTGTCAGATGGAGGGACCAGTATCTGGCCTTCAGGAGGCCGAAGGTACGCTCTATTGTCCTCCTAGTTCGCCCATGTGCCTCATTGTAGCATTCCTCTGCCCTTGTCCTGGGATTCCTCACTGGGGTCAGTAGCCATGACAGGTTGGGGTAACCAGAGTCACCTGCAAATATCGAGGGACAACAATTAGACATCCTCCAAACATTAGGGAATCTCCCATACCCAGACAGCAAAATAAACTGTGTGGGGACTTTAGGCTCACCTATTAGCCACACACGGTGCCTCTGGAGTTGCCCCATCACATAAGGGATGCTGCTATTCCTCAAAATGTAAGAGTCATGCACTGAGCCAGGATACTTGGCATTCACATGGGAGATGTACTGGTCTGCCAAACACACCATCCGCACATTCATAGAATGGTAGCTTTTCTGGTTTCTGTACACCTGTTCATTCCTGCGGGGGTGGGGGGGACAAATGCCACATGCGTACCATCAATGGCACCAATGATGTTGGGGATATGTCCCAGGGCATAGAAGTCAACTTTCACTGTGGGCAAATCCTCCACCTGAGGGAAAACGATGTAGATGCGCATGTGTTTCAGCAGAGCAGATAACACTCTGGACAACATGTTAGAGAACATTGGCTGGGACATCCCTGATGCCATGGGTACTGTTGTTTGAAAAGACCCACTGGCCAGGAAATGGAGTACTGACAGGAACTGCACTAGAAGGGGTATTCCTGTGGGATGGCTTATAGCTGACATCAGGTCAGGCTCCAACTGTGCACACAGTTCCTGATTGTTGCACGATCAAGTCTGTAAGTGATAATGATGTGTCTTTCTTCCATTGTCAACAGGTCGACCAGGGGTCTGTACACCGGAGGATGCCGCCATCTCATCACCTGCCCCAGCGGACGTGCCTTATGGAGGAGAACGGTGAGCAGAGGGTCATACAACACGAGGCTGTTTAGCACAAATGTTAAAATTTCTCTATGTGCCTTTGTCTGTCCGTGTTCCTGGTCTAAATAGGTGTGACGCAGTTATTTAGCCTGCCACATGGCCCCCTGAAATGGCGGCTCCCTGACCTGTAAGGTGGGACAAGGGGAAATGAGGTACCTGCACTGGCGTTGTACACCGTCGCGGTAGGCGGTCGAAGACCGCAGCGCAATTCAGCATTGGTTATCATTGGTCCCTATGGGTTCCAGGAGTCAATGACGATGTACGCCGGCAGTGACGGTACGCACCGCCACGGACGTGACTGCCATTTTCTATCAGTTCCCTCACTTGATACCTGACCTTCAACAGGAGAGGACCTACACTTCAAGTGCTGCTGTGACCTGTGTCTGGAAGCGACAATGGCCACAGTGTCTGGGGAAAGGGCCCTTGCCTTCACTGCGGAGGAGTTGGAGAAACTGGTGGATCAGGTCCACCCCCAGTACATGCAACTGTATGGTCCTCCAGGCAAACAGGTGAGTCAACTGTGTGCATGGTGGATGGCACATGATTGTATGGCGTGTCGTGGATGGAAGAGACAGGGTGGGGGGACAGGCCAGCATGTGAGGATGGTGTGTGTTTGTATGTCTTGGCCAGGGTGGGAGGTTTTTGGGCAATGTGTGAGAAGAACTGTACGGGAGAGTAACATCTATTATAACTTCACTTTTCCTCTAGGTCAGCGCCCACCAGAAGAAGGGGATTAGGCGTGCCATTGTCAAGGAAGTGCAGACCCTGAGGGTCTACCATAGATGGAGCACCCACTGCCGGAAAAGATGGGAGGACCTGCCCCGCTGGAGCAAGAAGACGGCGGAGGCCCAGCAGGGGATGGCCTCCCAACGCGGATGGGGTGCCCATCGCACCATGACCTTCCTTATGTACCGGATCCTGGCGGTGGCATATCCGGAGTTGGATGGGTGCTTGAGGGCATCACAGCAGCCACAAGGGGGTGAGTACACTCTCATTCAGCTGACTCTGTACGCATTACGAGGTGTCTGGGTGGGGGAGGTGGGCTGTGGGTTCCCCTAAGCCAGGGCAGACATGCCAAGGTAGATCCATTGATTTGCAGCCTCATTTCCTGTCCAACCCCAAAGGTGGTATTTGTCCTCGACACCTAGTCAGGCTCCTGTGGCTTCCAGCTCTGCTCTGAAATGTGGTTCTCAACAGAGTCCTCTATGGGCATGTGCTTTTCCCCTACCCTGTCAGTACATGGCTTAGTGCATAGGGCTGCTCCCTGTGTGTTGTGTCTGCCAACGGTAGTGGTGTTGCATGCATTGACCATGTGTCTCCTCTGTCTCTCCCCCCTTTTGTTTTGTCACCTTGTTCTTGCATGCATTAGCATCATCTGGCGGAGGAGCAGTGGCACCAGAGCAGGAGCATCCCACATGGCCCTGGAGGGTGCAGTAATGGAGTCAGACTGCACCAGTGGGACGGAGGGCGAGGGGAGCTCCACGACGGGAACAGGAGCAGACACCAGCGACAGCGACTCCTCCTCTGATGGGAGCTCCCTTGCAGTGTGGGGCACCTCTGTGCCCACCGCATCAACTGGTACAGCTGCCACCCCCCGTACCAGCACCGTTCTCCCAGCGGCCACTCATCGAGTTTCCCGTGCCCGCTCACCCACGAGGGTGGGCATCTCCTTTACCCCAGGCACCTCAGCCCCTGCCCCAGTCAGCCCTTCTGCCCTCAGTGAGGAGGTTATTGACCTCCTGAGATCCCTCACTGTTAGGCAATCTACCATTTTGAATGCCGTCCAGGGTGTTGAGAGGCATTTGCAGCAAACAAATGCATACCTGGAGGGCATTCATTCTGGCCAGGCAGCCCAACAGAAAGCATTTCAGGCTCTGGCCTCAGCACTGATGGCAGCCATTGTCCCTGTGTCCAGCTTCCCCCCTCCAACTTCCTCCACCCAGACCCTATCCCCTGTACCTCAGCCTATCCCAAGCACACCATCTGACCAGCATGAACACTCATCAACACACAAGAGTGGACATGGCAAACATAAGCACCACACATCCCACCGGCACTCACACAAGCACCATCCCCATGCAGACACACCAACATCCACTGCCTCAACTGTGTCCCCCTCCTCCACGTCCTCCTCCTCCTCCCTCCCTGTCTCCTCTCCACCCACACCTGCATGCACTACATCTTCATCCACTACCTCCATCACCAGCACACCCATCACTACACACCGCTCACGTGCACTCACCACCCCCACTACCTTTCACACATCCCCTGTGTCCTCTCCCAGTGTGACTGTGAGCCCTCCTCCCAAAGTACACAAACGCAGGCACACACCCACCCAACAGCCATCCACCTCACAACACCCTCTTGCCCATGCACCTTCACCCAAATTCAGCGAATGTACACCTCCTACAACCACTACCTCTTCCTCCACTACCAACCCCCCTCCATCTTCCAGTCCCAGTGTGTCTAAGAAACTTTTCCTGGCTAACATTGATCTCTTCCCTACACCTCCCCCCCGTCCTTCCCCTAGGGCCAGGCTGTCCAGGTCCCAGCCCAGCACCTCAGCCACCAAATCCTCCAGCACAGTGGTCTCAGCAAGTCCGTTCACATCGCAGGTGGCACCCATAAGGGCTGCCAGTGTGCCACCTAGCGAGGCCAAGGAGCAGGCCATTCCGCCACCTGCCAAGGTGAAGAAGGTGCCCACATGCCAGAGGGAGAAGCTGCACCTACCAGCAAGGCTCCTCCAAGCCAAAAGGGGACAGTGGCAAGGCACCAGCAGCGACATAAAAGGTGGGGAAGGGACACAAGCCGAAGAGCAGGTCAGGACAGGGCACGGAGGCTCCGTCTGAGGGACCAGAGTCACCCCTTCTGTCAACCACAATACCAACCTGTACGGCGGTGCACAACCACTAGCACCGCCACCTGCACATCTGCTGCCTCACCAACAGTCCCCAGCATCATCCCCAGTGGGCAGCCGTCTGAGGCTGCAGGAGATGTCCTGCTGTTTCCCTCAACAGGTGCAGACACATGCACCACTGCCAGCACCTCTGCCACAGACACCGCCGCAGCCACTGCCACCAGCCCCGCGACGTGCTCAGACAGTGCCACCACAGCTGACATGGCAATCATCTCCAGTGGGCAGCCATCCGAGGCTGCAGGAGACGTCCTGGACACTGCCCAGCGTACATGAGGCATGACTCCCAGCACTGTTTGTACCAGCAGGTGCCAGGCAAAGTCGCAGCAGGGTGGAATGTGTCTCTGCCTCCATGGAGTATCATGCTACCTGTTCCCAGGCAATCTCATGGCACACACACCCAGGTGAGGGAATGGGACCTGCCACACTGCATGTGAAGCACTCTGGGCACAAAGCCCCCTCCAGAACCAGTGGAGATTCACATCCACTACCTCAGTCCTTGGCAGGATGAAGCACTCTGGGCACAAAGCCCCCTCCAGAACCAGTGGAGACTGTTATCCACTTGAGAGACTGTGGCTTTGCACTCCCCAGGATAATGCAGTGGGCAAGCCACCCACTGGAGAGACTGGAGAGACTGTGGCTTTGCACTCCCCAGGATAAAGCAGTGGGCAAACCACCCACTGGAGAGACTTGTGAGACTGTGGCTTTGTACTCCCCAGAACCAATCAGTGGGCATGGAGACCCCTCATGGAGCAGTGGCATTATTCGTTCATCCAGCTGAGGTGTCCCCCCTCCCTCTGAGGTGCCTGTTTATTTTCCATCTGATGCCCCTGCAGTCTTCTCTCCGTTTCGAGTCAGGTATCTTGTGTGGGCTTCGCCCATGCATTTTGGGACACTGATCCATGGACAATGATTTAATTAATATCCGGACTTGTGTAGTTGGTGTACATATTTGTATATACTGATTTTTGAATTTGGCCTATCTGATATTTAATTGATTACACTTGTTACAATCATTTCCTTTTGTCCTTGCGTTCTTCCAGGGGGTGAAGGGGTGTGTATGTAATGTTGCTGCATGTATTTGTGTGTATGGTGTTGTGGGTGAGGGTGGGGTGTGTCACTCTCTTTTCCCTCCCCACTCTCCTGTGTGCTAGGTGCAGTACTCACCATGGTCGTCACCGGCGTCTTTGCTGGTCCTGGTACAAGAGGAGGTAGACCAGCATGGGCAGGACCTGTAGTTCAGGCTCCATGGCGTTCTGGTTGTTCGTAAAGTGTCGAAAGGTGAGTGGTTTCCGTTCCAAGTCCTGTTTCCGCCGTGCTTTTGATGGTACCACCCAGAAAAGGTGGCGGATAGGCGTGTTGTAATACAGTGGGTGGAACCTTGTGTTCTGCCTGTCTGTTGGCGGTTACCGCCGTGGTGTTTGTTTCTACCGCCGTGGCAGTCAGAGTGTTGAAGTGGCTATTTATGTTGGCGGTTTCCGCCATGGTCGTCATTCCATTTTTTTCCCCCTGGCCTGTTGGGGGTATTACAGCTGCTTTAACACCGACCGCCAGGGTTGTAATGAGGGCCTTTGTCTTCCACTCAAGGGCACACAGTAGTTTTTCCAAAATAGACTTAATACTAACTTTAGCCTATCGCCTCTCTCATGTTCAGGAAATCAGGTACCTGGCCAGAGGCAACTCTGACCACTCCCCCCTGTGGGCGGCCTATGGCCATAAAGTTCTGGCAGACCATCGAGTGATCACACTGAACCTACGTTACCTAAAACGTCCTACGGTGAAGGAGGGCCTTGTACAAGCCACAGAACAATATTTCATGGAAAACGAGGCAACTGTTGATTCTCCATCGATATTGTGGGAAGCCTACAAGGCTGTGATGAAGGAACAGGGTCTGTCCTTAATTGTAGGCCATAAAAGGGTCAGATGGGCCCAACTGGAAGTGCTAGAGAGTGATATTTTGAAGGTAGAGGCACATCAAATGTTCCTCATTCAACCTGGAGTCAAATGCAAACTGATACTCAAGCAACATGAATACAGGGACATGAAGGAGGAAGCCAGGGCTGGACACAGGGCAAATAAACACTGTGTCTATGAGGTGGGCGGTAAGGTGGGTAGGCTCATAGCTTGGTTGAAGAGGAGGGAGAGAGCAAGACGATGGGTACTGAGAACTAGAACAGGTCAGCTATAGTTGAAGCCTTTGCCTCGTACTGCTCCAACCTCTACTCCTCATCTCAGCCCACTCAGGCAGGGGAATCCCATGAATTACCAGATGACATATCACTCCCCTCCCTTACAGTGGACGACAAAGCCCTGCTAGAGAGCGACCTCAGAGAAGATGAAATTGTCCGCAGGATTCAGGAGCTGAATTCTGGCAAGGAAATCACACCCAATGGGTTACCCATAAAACTGTATAAACTTATGGCCCAAAGGCTCACCCCATACTTGCTAAAAGTGTTTAAAGACAGCAGAGAATGGGGAATACTCCCGAGAGATCAGCGAGTGGCTACCATAGTGGTCATAAACAAGGAATGCAAACCTACTGATGACTGTGCGTCCTATAGAACTATATCTCCTCAATGCTGAAGTTAAAATACTAGCTAAACTACTGGCCTCCAGGTTAATACAAATCATTGGGAGGTTGGTCCACCCGGACCAATCCGGCTTAATTCCGGGCCACAGCATGGCTCTTAATCTTAGGAGATTGCATGGGGTGCTGGATCAAGCGGCTTGAATTTGAAAGGCCGCACTGGTCCTCTCATTAAACGCCCGTATTGCCTTTGACATGGTTGAATGCCCATATCTTTTGAAGTGTTGATCATAATGGGTTTTGGCCCCAAATTCTTGGGATGCATATGACTTCTATACACTGAACCTGTTGCCACGGTTGTGGTCAATGGCAGGACATCTCAAATCTTTGCTCTACATTGCGGTACACAACAGGGATGCCCACTCTCTCCTCTACTTTTTGCCCTGGTGCTGGAGCCGCTGGCAGCTTGGATCAGAGCAGACCCCTTAATTTCTGGGTTCTTCTGGATAGAGCAGTGGGAAGACAAAATTTCCCTAAATGCTGGCAATATCCTGCTGTACGTGGCTGACCCCAAATGCTCCCTAGATAGAAAATTACTAATTCTCACTCACTTTGGCCTCTACTCAGGATATGTGATTAACTGGACGAAATCACTAATATACATTCTACATGGGCCCATGCCTGAGCTTCTCTGGGGATGTGAGATCCATATAGTCACAGGAGGATTTAAAATATTTCGGAATATTCATCACAGCAAATCCTGTTCTTTTTTATGAAAAAACCTACTGCCTCCGTTAACAAGACTAAAGGGTGATGTGCAACAATGGAGAACCCTAGCATTGTCGTTGTTGGGCAGAACGGCATTATTCAAAATGATGGCTCTGCCTCACTTTCTCTATGTATTACATAACGCTCCCTACCCTATACCAGAGACTTACTTCAAGGCTATAGACTCTAAGCTGGGTACACTACTGTGGGATGGAGGGTTGGCACGCATAGCACTCAATAAATTCACAAGGAGATGGTACGATGGGGGAATAGCTCTCCCGGATATTCGAAAGTACTATTGGTTGGCTCAACTCATCACTATTAATCAGTGTGTACACCTATTGGCGGATGAGCCCATGCTCCACATTGACCAGCTTAATTTACAACCAGGGGGCTTCATGTGGGCCCTGTACTCAACCTCGAACCACCCAACACTGCAGAGCCCTGTGGCTGTCACTACTGCACTCTAGAAAGCTGCCTTGGCAGGGCATGGATGGAAGGGTAAGGTAATTCAGGCCACACCCCTATGGGACTTTGAGTTGCTGAGTTTGCTGGGCACAATGCCTGACCTTGATATATGAGACTTAATTGGGCTATTCATTCTGAGAGATCTCTGGACCCAGGGAGCAGTAATCCCCTTTACTGATTTGCAACGTGACTATCAGTTGTCCCCCATAGAAATATTCAGCTAATGACAGGTGTGGCTTGCTCTCCGGACAGTGCTCCCCCAGTGTAAGTAGCTACCGGACTCCTCCCCACTGGGAAATAGACAACATGATACGTAAGGTGACATCCCTCACATATCGCAAATTGATAAACAGTTCTCCAGATACAGGGGGTGCAGCTAACCGTAGAACACAATGGCTGCTCTGTAGCAGAGCTCCCCAGAGCCCCAGTACATACCACTGACAAATCCACACAGTTATCCAGCTTCGGAGCCAACGACATACCGCTCACGAAGCGGCAACTCCGAGGCACCCAAGGTATTATGCAGGCAGCTCCCCAGTCCCGAGAAGACAGAGAGGTGAAGTGGGGCCTGCAAGAGGTGTGCAACCACAGCCTGGCAAGGCATGCAAGGCCTCAAATCAAAGGAAGCCGAGCGGTGAACGACCCCCACCCACTGGAGACGCGAAGCAAGCGTGGTGGGACGGGTAATCAGTGTGGCGGTCGCAGCCCCATGGCAGTAACAGGGCCTCCAGCCATGACAATAAGGGGATGGGCTCCGAGCTCCAGCCCGCTCCCAAACGAAGGAGATGGCTATGAGCTACAGAGGAGTGGTGAAGAAGCCCCCACCCTGCAGATGACAGTGCAGTTGGGAGGGGACCCCGCTGATGGTACAACGTGCATGGCCTGGTGCTTAGGAGAAGACCGCGATTACGTGGTGCTTATGGGCAAGCGATGGAGCCTGACCTGCTCCCTTGAGGAGCCGGCGGTCCCAGGAATGCACTGGATGTGCTGTGACACCCAGCACAGGCCCGGACAATGATGCAGTGCTCCAAGGCCTATCGATGCTGTGAAGTCTGCGACGGCATGGGGTACGTAGCGTCACAAAGGAGTGCCAGGGGATGAGCAGTGGGGCCAGGCACAACCACCTTAGACAGTGACATCGGCCCCACGAAGGTCACAACTGCAGCCCACGCTGCGAGTACAGTGCAAGAATGACAGAACCCAGTCTACAGTAAAGTGGAGACGTGCCCGGTGAGACAGCCCAGGAAGTGGGATTGCCACCCCTGAAAGACTCAGTGCACGAGCCCCATGATTGAGTGGGAAGGGGAGAGTGAACCTGAGCTCATCCCGGATGCAGAGGGGGAACTGAGTCCCCCACCTGCAGAATGAGTTCACCCAGCTCCTAATACAGCCAGAGGAGTGAGGTGGGGCCCTGGGTCACTAGAGGAAAAGGCAATAAATATTCGGTGTACTCCAAAACAGGCTCAACAACAGGATCAAAGATGCGGAACTGGCTACAGATAAGGGGAGCTGAGCGACACCTGCAATGCACGAAGCCTCCGTGATGGTGTAGGAGGGGCCTGGTGTGGCACAGTGACAGTACTGGGACCCCGGGGAGGTGGTCCCCCATGCTGGAGGACACTGGGACACCAAGTTGTTTAAACTGCACCAGGCATCATTCATTTCAGCAAGTGTCCGGGTAAGATTGTTGTTTCCAACAACCGTCGCAACATGACGGGTGGCACGGGTGTGAAGACAGGACATCAGCTTAAACTTGACAAGTTCACCCAACCCAGGCAGGCTGCTGGGGCCCTTAGACCAGTAGAGCAGAATGTGGAGACGGCGAACACAGAGGAAGCCGCCATTTTGCTAAAAACCATCATGGCAGCAATGCAGAGAGTGCGTTGAGCCCTCAAATCCAAGATCAGCTCAATCATTACAGAGGTAGCGCTCGTAAGGGCGGACTTAGAAAACCTGGGAGCCAGGGTGAAGTAGGTGGAGGGATCCCTGAAGGAGATCAAAGACGACTCGGCAACACTCAACAAACAAGCACGTGAACTCAAGGCTACCACAGCGTCACTGGAGGTTAAGGTCAAGGACCTCAAAGCAACCTCCCAGAGCAACAATATCATCATAATTGGGGTACCCGAGAAAACTGAAGGACCAGCACGAGACTTATTTGTGGAGGATCTCATCCTCAAACATTTTCAGCCTTGAGGCCTTTCCAAGTATTTCTCGGTAGAGAAAGCACACCACACTCCGGGCGTGCCTCCCAAAATGGGTGGCATCCCACACTCCATTAGTGCAAGGATTTTCAACCATAGAGACCATGATGCAATACTCCAGACAGCAAGATGTGCCCCCCCCAGCATAGACAATGCCCACATTGCACTCTTTCCTGACTTTACGATACAAGTGCAGAAGCTATGCTGCAGCTCCTTGGAGGTCAAATGAGCCCTAAGGGAACAGGAGCTCACATACTCAATACTCTATCCCTCACAACTCCGGGTGATTGCTCAGGACAAAACTCACCACTTCTCTTCCACAGAGGATGCCTGGGACTGGCTGCAGGGCTGGCAAAAGGACAGCAAACAGGGGCGCCGGGGACGATCAACAAAGCAGCGATGAGAGGGCAGTGGCCCGAGCTCGCAGACCCAGCCAGACAAGGAGCACTGCGGGAGTCCCATTCCACTGGATGGAGGGACCCAACAGTCGCGATAGGTGGCGCCCCAGGAACAAGACTCAGACTGAATGGCACCTAAAGACCAGAGCTGCCGTTGCAATACCATAGTCTGAGATGGGCACGGTGTGCTGACTGGGATCCGCAGCCTGCAGCAGACAACATCTTGGTAACACAGTGTAACTCCGGGGGTCTGGGCAGGGACCGGGGCTCTGTGGTCACTCCCCCTCCCTTCCAGTATCTAGTTATGTTATACATGAGCGACAGGCACTCTGCACTGTTGGGGTGGCGGGTAGTTCAAGACCCGACATGCAGGGAGGCAGAGAGGGGGTTAATTCTGTTGGGGATTGTTATTGGTTTATTGCAGTCGTTGTGTTTCAGACAAGTAAAAATTATGCACAGGGCGTAGAAATTAGGTGAGTGTACATGGTGCACAATGGGGCCCCAGCGGCTCCTACATTCGGATGTGACACCACACAGGGGCAGACACTCCTTACCCACCAAACCACATGACAACACAAACACTGTGCGTTTTCTCCTGGAATGTTAACGGCCTCGGGGACAAAATCAAGTAGGGGTGATCCTCCAGTACCTCAAACGACATTCCCTGGATGTAGCACTCCTGCAGTAGACTCACGTGCTGGGTGAACAACTATCGGACACTAGACAGGTGGGGCTACAGAATGGTTGTACATGCAGGCTATACTGCCGCCTCCAGGGAGGCGGGCATTCTGGTGAAAAAGTCCCTCCCCCATGACATCAGGCATACTTGGTCAGATGACAAGGGTAGATACGCGGCCCTCTTCTGGACCTGGGAGGGAACAGTACTATCAGTATATATTCTACCACAGCTTCACGAGGGCACACTCTCAGTGTTGAACACTCTCTTATTAGGACTCCCCACAGGAGAATTCATAGTGGGAGGGGACCTTAATGCTACCCTCAACTACGTCAGTGACTGGCAACCCCCAGACAGACAACCCCCACTAAGCAACCTTTAGTTGACTTCCTAGCTGCCCAGGGCCTGATGGACGCGTGGCGAGTTTGCCATCCAAATGAGCATCAGTTTACATTCTACTCTGCAGCCCATAGCAGTCCCTCCCACATAGATTATCTACTTATGCCAGCTCATCAAATGCTGCAAGTGCGAGAAATTTGGCACTTGGCACTTGGCATATGAGACCACTCCCCCCTATGGATGGTCTATGGCCCTCACCATCTCAAGAGCCAAAGATAGATCGTAATAAATCCATGGTAACTTAAGGTGCCAAAAGTTAAGGCGACCCTGTTGATGGCAACTAAGCAATATTTTGATGAAAATTCCCCCCCTCAGTAGCCTCAGCACAAATGGCGTGGGAAGCATATAAAACAGTGATCAAAGGAGTGGGCCTTTCCAAGATGGAGGGACAAAAAAGAGAAAAATGGGCATAGATCGAAGCCTTGGAGAGGGAGATCCTGACATTAGAAATTACCCCCCACCCGACTAGTGGGAGACTGACACGGCCCATATTGAGCTATATAAAATGACAGCCCCTACCCTTGCACCCTACTTGAAAAGAATGTACGAGGAGAGCTTGACGACAGGAGAACTCCACGCCACGGCACTAGGCAGGGATGCCCGCTCTCGCCCCTGCTGTTTGCACTGGCCCTCAAGCTACTGGCGGCGTGGGTGCGAATGGACCCCCTAGTTACAGGATCACCTGGGAGGAACAGTGAGAGGATAGAATATCATTGAATGCTGATGATATCCCTCTGTACATCACAAAGCCTTCCACCTCCTTGGACCGCATAATGCACATAACTCTATTTGGGCAATATTCGGGGTACACAATCAACTGGGTGAAGTCCATTCCTTATATCCTAAAGGGGGATACCACCCGCCTACTCCGAGAATGCCGAGTTGAAACAAAAAGCAATGGTTTTTAATACTTAGTCATATGTGTAACAAAAGACCCTGCCAACTACTACTGTCAGAACTTGTCCCCCCTCCTGGAATGACTTAAACTAAATATACAACACTGGAGAACATTGGTATTATCACTGCTAGGAAGAGCCGATCTCTTTAAAATGATGGAGCTGCCACGCTTCTTATTTGTCCTACATAATACCCCATTCATGGTTCCCACATACTACTACAGAGCGATAGGTTGTGAGCTACGGTCCCTTTCATGGAACGGGGGCCAGGCCAGAATATGCTTCACTAAGCTGATCAGGGGGTGGTAAGTTGATCGTGGGGTGGTATGATGGGGAAATTATGTGATCCCCCCCATCACCACAAGTCAAACCCACCTATGGGCTGGATAGGAGGCTACTACAACCGGGGAGAGGCCTAAGGGCCCTATACTCCTCCCCCCAGTTGTCACGCAATCTCAGCCCCACGTCAGTGACCATTGACTACTGGCATGTCACACACAATGCCCTGGGCTGGGGAGGAAGATTAACCCAAGCCACCCCGCTCTGGGATTCTGAGGCACTGGGCACTCTGGGTGACCTCCCGGGTTCTCGAAGTGGGATCTTATTGGCATATCAAAGATTGGTGACCTCTGGCCATGCAAGGCTGTTAGGACCTTCAGAGAATTGCTGGAGGAGGAGTATGTACTGGCTCCTTCAGAATACTTCCGCTACCTACAAGAGCGACATGCTTTACATTCGGCCCTCCCTAAGGGGACGGAACTTCCTGAAGCCTCTCCCTTGAAGCATAGATTACTAGAGGAACTCTTACACAAAAAAGCTATCTCCCTCACCCACAAAACCATACTCAACAACTGGCAAGACGCTTCAACATCGTAAGCAGCAGTGGGAACGGAATTTGGGAGTGCCGGAGGAGGAGGAATGGGAGGAGGCGCTAGCATCCCGGAGGGAGGTTTGAATTTGCTCCAGGTTTCACCTGATTCAGTTAAAATACTCCATAGAACATACTTACCTTGTACAATCAGATTCAGGATGAGTAGGGCCCCGGACGACCTATGCCTTAGGAGATACTGAGTGGAGGGTTCCTTCATACATATTCTTTGTGAATGTCTGGAAATTAGACAGTACTGGTCTACAGGGCTAGCTTGCCTTAGTAGTCTCCTAACAGAAGAACTGTCTTTATCAATGAAGAGATGTTTGCTGAATATATGGGGACCCACGGATATGGGAAGGTCAGAATGACTGATGGTAACGCTTGGCATGGTGGTCGCAAAGAGAAACATTGCCAGACTATGGGGTTCTGAGGAAGTACCAGGATTGCAAGATTGAAAGAGGGACATAGATTGGTATATGCTTACAGAGAAGGCTACCTATTTGAGTTGGGGGTGCCCATAGAAATGGGGTAAGGTGTGGAGGAAATGGAATGAGTACAAGGAAGGGCTGTGTGCCCCCTCCCCGCAACCACATAATGTGCCCACCTGGGATGGATAGAGTGCCTCAGAGCAAAAGCTCTAAAGACTGGGGATCGGGCTGGGGTCTCCCGGGGATGGGGATGGCGACGGCTATCAAGATCATGTCCTGTTTATATTGCTCTGTATCATGAAAAACCCATAATGTGCAATGTATGATTGTCAACCTTTTAATAAAAAGAATTTAAAAAAAAACAATTCTCCAGATAACCTCAAACAACTGCAAGATAAATGGGCCTTGGATCTGGGGGTGGGGGCGATGGAGGATGAGGAGTGATCTGAGGCCCTGGCATCCCCGAGAGAAATAGCTATTAAAGCGGGGGTGCGCTTAGTGCACCTCAAAATATTGCACAAATCCTATTATGCCTGTACACTGTTAGTAAAAATGGGGAGGGCGATTGATTAAAACTGATGTGGACAGAATAACACCTTTTTTCATACCCCATGAGCGTGCCCTGTAGCGCAGCACTATTGGAACGCGGTGTTACAGTGTATGAATACAGTAAGCAGAAGTACGATGTCTCTCTCGGCTAAATGGTGCTTATTTAACTTCTGGGAAGACGCCGCGTTGAAACCTCCAGATCGGACCTGGATGACCCTGGGACTTGCAATAGCTAAATGCTATATTGCACATTTTTTCGGGGGGAGAGATACGGCACCATGCCTGAGAGACTGGAAGAAGGACATGGACTGGTGCATGGTGGCAGAAAGAGTGATCTATGAGGCTAGGGGCTGTCTGAATCAGTGGGGAAAAATCTGGGGAAAATGGAACAAACACAGAGGAGGCCCGTGTGCCACACTCCCATTGGTGCTCCAGTCGGAATCTAACCAGTGATGTACATGGGGACGTATTAATGTTAGGGATAGACGTATGAGAGGGTTACACTCTGTCTAGTATAACATGCGATGGGTCTGATGTTTATTCATAAAGAAAAGGGATGAGATTTGCAGCTTTCAATAAAAAGATCTTAAAAAAAAAAAAACTTTAAGTCAACGGTTTCACAATGTTAGAGGTCTCATAGACTCGGGTTGAGCTAGTAGTGAGTCTCTCGCATAGGTTAGCATTGCAATGCATTCCCCAGTGATTGTCCCTTTGGAAAGGACGCTTTGTGTGTTTATTTCCATGGCTGCAGCAAAAGAATCTACGTAGTGATCTGGAAAGTACTGCCAGTTGGCAGAAACCTCTTGTGTGGGTGCTTTCATGTGTTTTCCCTTTTCTATTCGTCCTCTGTTGATCGAATGTATATTTTACTTCTTATTTTACAATATTTGCACAAGAACTACGTTTGTACATTGGGGACTCTCTTGGCAAATCTTCCCCACCACCCCACCCCTTTCTGCTTCCCCTCTACCAGGGCTTTTGGATGCTTGTTGGGAGGAGACTTTGGGAGCTTTGAGGTTCTCCGAGCTGCTCTTAAAAATGCCCACATTTGCTAAGTCTGCAGCTGGGTCACTGTGTTCCCATGAACTTCATCTAACAATGACGGGCGATTACAGCTACACCTACAACAAAAGTCATTATTCTTACATGGGCCATTCAAGCAACATTTATGAGAAAACAAAATGACTTGTGCCAGGAAAAACACAGCAGCAGACAGCAGAAAAAGGACACATTCAATAAAGTATGTTATCCAATGTTTGCAGTAATACCAAGTCACGAAGAACAGATTTAAAAAACACAACTGGAAAAGCACATTCTTAAATTGAAAGTTTCTGTTTCAGTAAAAACAGACTTCTACTAGGAGGCTTAAGTAATATACAACTGGAGTAAGCTGTTGAACTAACACTGAGGCAAGCAAGAAGCATAGGAAAAGAACACAAGGCTCAGCAGACTGCAGGCAGAAAACTAGTAAGGCTTTCAGATTACAGAACCTGGACCGATCCCAGAAAGTTGGGGTCTGATCATGTGATCCCGCTTCTCGCTTAACTGGAATGCTTGCCAGTGGAACGTCGAGCTAAATTTAAGGCCTTCTGTATGGTTTCAGATGTTTTGACCCTTTTCTTCTCAGCCCACTTCTACTGTAGACACACTTTCTGCAAGGCCCGTGCTAGCGATAGGGCATTTAGGGCCCGAGATACTGAGCTTTGCCCTTATGTGCTCCATGTCTCGAAGGAAGGACCATCATGTTTTGTAGAATTTTTCTTGAGCTTGTTGGGAGACTTGTTTTGAATTGCTAAAAAGTCTTCAGGAATGCAAGGGCTCTGCAAATAAATACATGCTCATGGAAGACTGAGAAAAGCCATGTGCTCAAAAATGCAAGAAGAACAGAAGGACAGAAGAAACTAAAGCAAGGGAAGCACAAATGAAAAGGAAATAGCACAGCCCCACCAAGCACTTTCTAGATGCGCACAACAGAAAGTGTACGAGGAGGGAAGGGCGGGAACCAGAGTCTGAACCCAAACAACTGCAAAGATGAAAATGATGAACGTAAGTTGCTAGAGTATAAAAACACACGTGTTAATGAAGCAAGCAGATGAACTACAAATTACATGAATAACACAATGGAAAATCTCAAAAACAGAACAAAATCCAGGTGACTACAGCACAAAAAAAACACAAACACACTTAGCAACATAAAGTATCCAACACCACGCAGCTTGTACACTATATAAATATAAAACATGACAATTTTCACCAAAAGCACAATAATAACCACACACATGTTCCTCGTGGAACATGTGAAAACACAGGAACATAGAAAAACACAGGAAAATAGCACAGCACCACTGTGCACTGTTCAAAATTATTATACTCACATTTATGTTAGTTTTACTACAAATACAATTGCAAAGACCAATTATGGACACACTTATCATGGGCCCTTAGGTCCTGCTGAACCAAGCATACACCAGCTGTGAAACACAATCTGCACGAGAGGCAGCGCTACAGAACATGATAATATTCAATGAGCACATGTTATTCGTTGACCATTTACTAAATGACCTCGAGGCTACAAGTCATGCTAGGACTGGTCAACCATGAGTCCGAAATACACAAATAGAGCGATTTGGCATAACAGACCGTGCATCACAGACGTACATCAAGACTGGTGTAATACATATACTCCAGGAGCTATGAGGTTCGACCCCAGCAAACAACTCAAAATGCAGGGCGGCCCCTATGGTGCAGGAGCGTTGCCCCGCTGGTGAAAGCAGAAAAGGAAATGGAAAGGGATAATAAAAGCATTTTATTATCCAATTATTTTTCTGCTTTCGTAGGGCAGGGCTGGGCCAGCCTTCTCCACGTCAACATGTGGAGGAGGAGTGGTGGTGCGCTTCTAAGTGCGCATGCCAGTTTGGCCAGCCGTCTGAACTGACATCCTCTCTTAGAACTCTCCATCGGGCTGTGCTGCACAGCTGGGTGGAGACCAAGCGCAGTGTCCAACTCATTTCTGTGCACTAAGGCCAATCCTGGCACTTATTTCATGCTATGTAACAGCATGAGAGAAGCTTCAGGATTGGTTGGGGAGGGGCAAAGATGACAAGAGGTTGCTGGAGTGGCGGATCACGGAGGTGGCAGGTAAGTTTATTTATGTTTTTTTATTGATCCCCCACTCCCTGCTCTCCCCACATGCCTTCCTGCCACCAGCCACTACTGTCATAAACAAATGCAAATGGATAACCCAAACCGAACATTGTGTGCAAACATATGGTATTGCTATAAACACAACTCAACAAATACCACAGGCAAAATGCACTGGTAAAGCAATAAACTTCCTCAGTCTAATGCAGGAGAGTACATTATGCTCAGAGAAGCAACCAACCCCACCACCCACACTTCAAACTGAATATTTTTAAGAAAGACATTTAGAACCTGCTCAAGATGCAGCCATCTCAGGAAACTGCACTTCCCTGCCCATGTAAATGACATCCAACAGATGCCTCAACTGAATCACCCCCTTATCAACTCAAAGAGGTCACCTGCAACCCAAACCTATCAGTGCCAAGCATGCACACAGGCAATTTAATGAGTGCTACCAAATACACCTCTACCACAGGGATGAAGAGCATGAAAATAAACAAAGTAACACCTGGAAGACCAACACAGCCCTGATTAATAACACACCAGTACCCTACAGTTCCTGAAAATCCTCACTGATCTAAATGCCTGAACAGTGGCTTACATGGCTCTCAGCCCCCAGCTCACAGCCCTTTGTAGGCAGCAAGAAAGCACTACTTCCACAGAAGATGATATCTGATCCACCAGCAGTGACTAGAAAGTGACTGCACACAATGTGTACTAGAACCGTAAAAGTGGAAGACTTCACCAAAGAGGAGATGATAATCATGACCTTGGCCACATGGCCCTATGTGAAGCTGCTCTACGATTATAGACTGAAAAGAGCCCAAGAAAGCCACACGAACTGACATCAATATTTGATTTTGAGTACAAGATCAACCTGGTCACTGGAACACAGATAGCCATAAAAAATCTGAACTGGACAACATTCTGGCCAAAATAGTTTACAAGGAATGAATCACAATGAAAAAGAGAAATAGCACATGCATACGTTTTTTCTCGTTAAGGAAAATGGGTGGCTGTCATGGTGAATGGTAGATGTGATGAAAAGGTTGCAACCTTCAAAGAATACTGTAGAATACTGGAAAATGGCTAAACTGTAATTACTCACTTCAATGAATCAATGAAGGTGGTTTAAACCATTGGCAGTGCCAAATTACCAAATAGACAAAGTAAGCACCGGCCTATGGGCCCCACTCCTCCTATGGGCCCCATAATAACGGATCAAAATAATATTGATTTGATCTTGAAAGAAAATTACAATCAAGCTTTCTTAAATTGTTTCCAAAAGATTGAAGAAATGAATCAACTCAAAGAAATGAAAACTTTACATTAAAGACTATATAGAGAAAATACTACTTTAATGTAATGTAACCATTAACAACTTAAAGTACATAAACCTTAGGCATCAGAATCACATAACAATTTGTTTCTTAAACGCTCATCTTCTGTCAGTTTATAAAAACATTTGGTGCAAACTACATATGTGTAATGTTTAGTTTTGTATAATAAAATTAGTTTATTAAAATTGTTGGTAAAATGAAAAACGTATTAGGAGATAATTTGTGAAGAGGCCCCGAAATTTCGAATGCCTAGGAGCCTCCACAGTATTTAATCCGGCATTGACCATGGGCGTCAGCAGCATTTGACATTTGTGTTATATACTGAATGAACACAGTGAAAATAAAACTCTCCCCATGTCCATGAACATTATGTGCATGGCTGTGCATGGTTTTCTTTCTCAACCGAAAGATGATGTGCCCCTAATGTTCACCCAGCATGCATGCCAGGTGTACCTGGTAATCAGTTACACGCTCATCTTTTCCCAGTGAAGTCACTTTATCTAACATAGTGAATTGCCCAAACTTGGGGTCAACCCACAGGATGAATCCTATATCTTCAAACACCACATCTGATGATAGGGACAGAGAAAACTTCTGGAGTTAAAGTTAAGTAATTGGGAGTACAGGATCAAAACATTAATGACTACAGTGATATATTTGCGGCACTTCTCTTTAACAGATAACCCTATTTTGAAAGGTTTGAGACAGATATGGAATATGGCCCCTAAACTCTTTCAACAGAATAGGTCTCTTAATTTGCAAGCCCCATTGTGGAACACACTTACACTGGTCATTCTGGAATCAGAAGAGAATAATAGTGGTGAAACAATTCCTTTTTAATTTTGAAATCTTTTATGGACATATGTGAGGAATTCCATCTGCACGTCAATCAATTTCTGCACTATCTTCAATGAAAACATTGCCTTAACAAAGTGACAGGCAATCACTTATTTGTATTTGTAGCAATTGGGCAACTACAAAAAGAGGTCTTTGTCCTTTAATGCATTCTGCTTGAGGAGCTTTTTTTCCAAACGTACATCCCAATCCCCTCGGAGTGAATAGCAGCCCCACATTTAAAAAACATACACTGATGAGGAGTGGTTGGACTTGTTAGCTATCCATGTTAATGGCCTCTGTGAATCCCCACTAAAACTCATTTTTTAAAACTCTTTATGATTTTCATTGTGAAGGCTACATAAGGCAAATCTAAATCTGACAGCAACCTTGAAATGTTGGCGTTGCCCGGAAGAGGTGGGGACAGATAGTATATCCTCTGAACATATCCACTCCTACAAACCTATTGAGATTTATTCAGGGGCCAAATGATGGCTAGATGTGACTTGGCTGTTGAGTCCTCATTGGAACCTGCATTGCTTCATGACGTTCAAGGCATAACCACAAGGTGGCTTGACCCTGTTTTCTGGGGGGCGACCCTATGTATTCTGAGACACTGAAAGTCGACAGACCCAACACTGTGATCGTAGTAGACCAAAACAATGCAACTAATGGCCTCATTCAAAGGTACCATTTATAAACTAAATGACCAATTACAACTTTTGGGGGAATGAGAAGGGACCCATTTGCTGAGGTGGAAATGTGACGTACTTCTGGAGTTGTCAGGCGATCACCAAGGGGCTGCTTTGGTGTCTATGTTCCCATTAGAGCATTATGGTGCTGTCTAACCTTTGCCTAACAATATATCAGTGACACGTGCCCTCAACAATCGGCCGTCCTGTTCTGTAACAAGACAATGTTTTTGTGATTATTGTCTGACAGTCCTATGCATCTGTAGTTATGGTGGTAGACCTTTCAGAGTTTGCGTATGGTAATCAGGGAGACATATTTTAGTACTGATAAGCACATTGTGTAGCATAAGGCAGATCGACAGCAGGCATTAAACCTTCAGTGACATTACGAGCCATGTGACCATGTGACCTGCTGTACCTACTCTGTTCCTTATTAGCAAAGGTTAGTAGGGTGTCATGAGCTATGCCTTTAGTGGATATTTTCTGTGACTTCAGAGGTTAGATGGGAGCCTTGAATGTTTGGTGCAAATTTCTCAAGTGCTGTGTTATGTTTATCTGTTGATTCCACCCACCTACTCAAATGTGGTTTATAGTTTCTTTGTGTTTCCAGCCTGTCCAAGACTTGATTAGCATTGTCAACAAATGCACCCTGAAATGACCTGTAAAAGTATTTAGATTATGTACTTAAGCGTAGGCTACTATCACAAGGTGGGGCCGTGCCGGGCCTTCCTCTTGGACAGCGGCAGGGAGGAGGCGTGGTGGGCACTTGTAAGCGCAGTTTGGCCGTCTGAACATCAGCCAAACAAACATCACACTTATATTTCTCCAACCCAGCTATGTTGCACACCTGGGTGGAGAAAATACACAGGCTCTCTGTTCCTGAGCAAGCTTTAAACCAGCCTGCTCAGGCTGATCCCAACGCTTCTCTCATGCATGGTAACAGCATGAGAGCATCGTCTGGATTGGTCGGGGGACTCTGGGAGCCTGTGCTGTCAAGTGCAGCGGAGCTCCAAGGCAGCCAGCAGAGTCACAGTCAGGTAAGTTATTTTTTTATTATTATGATCACCCCTCGCCCCACCACTTTTTATTTACGGTAGCCACCACTGTCCTGATATTGTGTAGAAGTTTAACATTCCTTTAATGCAAAATAGCCAGTAAGCATTCTAAAATTAAGCAAGGTAATTGTTGTTTCAACGAACCAGAGCTTTGCCGTAGAATCAGTTGTAGCATCTAATATTAAAGTTCATTCTTAGTTATATATATACAATTGTTTTCAGTTTTTTCAATTCAAGTGAATGGAAGCAGGACAAAGGAGAAACTTACAGAGAGCTACTAAAGAATAGTTGCCAAGATCCTCATGTGGAAAGGAATGTGAGGAGATCTTGGGTGAGAGATACAGTTAACACTTACAGGAGTTGAGCCTGCTATTTTCTAAAAACCCTTGCTTCATTGTGCCAACTTCAGAACGAGAAAACGCTTTGCTAACATGGTTCAGAAGAAATATGCAGTGCACAACGTGAAATAAAAAAACTACAGTTAAATTAAAAATGTAAAATGTGTGTAGTAGTGCAACAAATCTAAGGCTTGAAATGCACTCTAATTGTGATCTTCTATGCCTTAAAACTGCTGTTGAAGATGTCTTCAATTACTGTTGAATGAACAGCTGTGGAAGGAGGGAGTGCATCATGCATCTGCCTAGGGCTTCCTCCAGGGACTCTGAAGAACCCCTCCCCTCCAAATGGGGTTCAGCAGCCAGCAGCATGAGCAGCACCCGGATAAAGGGGATGCCATGGAGTTCTTTGCCCCATTTTGTTCGCTGTCCTTCTCATGACAACCATGGTGTTTGGAGGAGGTTGACAAGATCGACTGCTGGCTGGTTTCACCCTGTTGCCCACAACATTAGGAAAGCTACCAATGGTGCCGGGAGAGGATGGAAGTGAATGGCAGCAGTGCTGGTCAAAGCTGAAGTTTATCCCACTGCACCGAGTTCTACGTGGTGTGGACAGCCTTGCTTGCCTGGTGAGGAGTTTAGTGGTCAGTGCTTAATTTGAGACAGTGGTTGCCGGTGGGAGCCACTGGCAGTCATTTTTGGAGATCAACACTTATTTTTCCTAAGACCAGGGCTTTAAGTGGGCAGGGTCCTGCCAGTGCTAGGCACTGGCATTTCATAAAAAGAGGTGCTGAGACAGATCCCAATCGGGCTCTTCATTTTTGCCCTCACTCTTAGCGTAAAAAATTAAATCTTCACTCAGGGGCATTACCAGCCATCACCAGCCTATGATGTAACCCTGTAGACACTCATTTGTTATGTATGCTGACACGAAGGAGCTAATCAGAAGATACAGTCACCTGTTGGTGATCTGAAAATGCCCTCCGTGTGGATCCACAGCGGGGAAGGAGGGGTGCAAGGGCAGAGCGCAGGCATAGCCTCTAAATTTGATAGGCATTTGGTGATAAAGCTGCTGCACGGGCAGCTGCTGCCAAGTATTACCAGCTTGTAGACATTTTTCCAATCCTGCAAAAAATAAAAGTATGTATTTTACAAACAGTTTTATTTAATGTTTCTAATGGAGTGCTATGGTTATTGCAGTCTCATAATTACAGAGTTGAAGCATTTTCACTAATATTGACCACAGAGTCATTGTAACTCATTTGTCTTCTGAAGCTAAAACTCATTGATAAAGCCAATAGCCTGGGTTTGTTTTAGGTGCATGCCAGTTTTTCTACTATATATTTAGATTCAATAAGAGTGAGAGGAAGCAAAATACCAGTCAGGCAGCAGAGATTTTTATATTATAATTTAATCCATGCCCTTAATTAGATAGGTTACACTCCTTCGATAGACCCCCCAGTTTTTTCAACCCACTTAAAGCCCTGGTTAAGACATTTCCTGAGAGCAAGGGAAGAAAAACACACATAGGGGTGTTGACGCAGATATGCTCATTAGAAATTATTAATGAATGTTTATGTGTTTTGAATAACGAAAAGGTCATAGAGAAATTAATTGTAGAGACTATAATGTGCACATATGAAAATGTGCCTACGGACACTGGCAGCCACTTATACGAAAGTTGTACTAAAATTAACTAAAATTGTTTGAAATAATGAAAATATATAAGAATAATGTAGTAATATATCATATTGAGATGTACAATCTATGTTTTGCATTCATTTGTAGAATTAATTTAGCTGAAGTCGTAGCCTACTTGCCAGACCTCATACAGAAGCAGATTTAGTAGAACATGTTGGAGGAAAGTGACAATGCTGACCTGACCCGGAACCATCCCATGTTAAAGTTGCTTAGCTAGACTTTTCTGCAATGTACTGACGGACAGGAGATGATGAAGTCAAATTGATACAATTGTGCGTAGAGTAGGCTAAATGTACTTTCCCAGAACTTGAACAATTAGAGCACTGACTGAAGAAGAACATGCAACATTTTCGATACCTGAAGAGCCGGATGATGAAGACGTTGTACAGTGGACAAATCTGTGAACTGAGAAAGAAGAAATATTAGAACGCATAGATTTGTAAAATTAATATTATAGGTTAGAGCCATATCTGCTGATTGACTGACCAATTAGGAATTAGGGGGATGGACGGAAAAACTCTAATAAAAAATCATGACAAGGGGCTAAAACTTCAGAATTTAGGCAGATGCGAGGGCAAATCCGAAATGCGAGGGGTGACTGCTGATGATTTCAGAAGAAGCGGTTAGAGATTCTGTCATTGGGCTCATGCTCTTGAGAGCCTGATGCGTTGCTGATCTATTGATGACCTGAAGACGAAGACTGACTTTGTTGCTGATCCATTCCGTGGATAGGTAGCTATGACAATATGACTGATTAACTTTGTGCCTTTTCTTCTAGGTACCAACTGCGCTGTTTTATAGTTTTTCTTCTAGCTAGATATTTTCTAAATTCATATTTTTCTAAATTGTTTTTGCATGATGTCCCACATGCTGATGCTAATCTGGGTTAGGAAGATTCTTTCCTGGGTGACGTTGACAGTGACAAATGATTGACCGATAGATTGCTGAACTCTGCTATTAATGTCGTTGTATCCATTTTTGTTGGCTTATGCTGAAGCTTTTCAACATATGCTTTCTAAAGTTCTGATTAGATTGTGTTATTGGTGGTCACTAATAAACTGATTCTGAACTGATTAAATAAAGTTTGAGTTAACCAGATGCATTAGAATTGAAATCGATGGGGAAATAAAAATTGTTAAACGCTTTATCGAGTTGTGGTTATTCATGAAATGAAGGTTATAATTGTTCATTGACTAATGATTCTCTTAGTGATTACTGATTGATTACATTGATTATCGATGCCACTGACCACTACGTGATTAGGATACTCCATGCAATCCAAAAGGTTCATCGGCCTATACGCGTCCCCTTGTAAGTTTACTTATTAAGGACCAGGCGCGTTAGCAGGGGAAAGAAGGTGGAAGAGCAAGATGGAAAAAATTTCACAAATTGTGGAAGGAGGAACCTGTAAGAGTTAGAGGAAGGGAAAGTGGGTTTTTGGGAGTGGATTAAAGAGGCCAGAGATGGATTTCAGCTTACGCAATCTTGGTATTCAGCACATTAACAATAACACCTGCTGCAGGCACCAGCACTCATTCTTTTACAAATTTAATTACTGGATCTGGTCCAGGGGAAAGAGTATGGTTTTGTCCCATGATTGTGTGACCAATGCACAAGATGGTGAGGGTGACATAAGTGGCTCCTCTATGGCACACCAAATTGTGAACACTATCGCTGGATATCTGTGCCCGCCCTGTAAACTTACTGTACTTGGCCTGCGAAAAGAGGCAAGCAATTATTTTAACTTTTTGATGTCGATTTTAAATTAGTAAAATCGCATGCACGCAATGGTAACAGTTCTCATGTAAACCATTCTGATTCCATTGCACCATATAAAACTGCGAAAATAAATAAACATTATTATTCCCTGTAAATTGTGTTCTGGCTTGTTTGATTTGGACTTTGTTTTTTTATCCTACGTTTGTTTTTCTCAGACTAGAAGCACATTTTTGAACATCGTCCCGTTAAGGGTTGTTTATTTTCACATTGCACTGTTAGTGTTAATTTCATAGTTTGTATTGCACTGCAAGTGTTCACTTAATAGTTTGTAGGTGCATTAAGGGTGGTTTTAGTTCCAATGTGAAACTAAATGTGGCACTTAATCCCCAGTTATTTTGGCAGAGGTCACATGATCAATTGCTCTGATGTATAATTAATTTTCCATTGGGGAACAACAGGATTTTGGAGTCTATGTCCACTATGCTTTTTCAATCTTTACTATTTTTGACAGCGTAGCCTAACACTCCTTAATATAATTCATGAGGCTGACATACCCCAAACCGTTGTTTAGAATCTTTCTCCTGTCCATGCAGAGACACAAGCTCATACATATCAGTAATAAAACATTTTGAGTAATCACTATCCCCTATAAAAGATTTTTCCCCTAACTTCAACTTCATAAGACATGCAAGGTACATGTTATAAGCAATGATTTCTTTGTATGTATATTATATCCACTGAGTGCACTACTACACAGATGATATGAAGAGTTGTAACGAAAACAAGGAAGCAACAAACAAACAATAAATAAATTACACAGACATACTAACTACTCCATCAGATACCCAAAGTCCATGACAGATACACAACTTGTTTTTATAACCGAATTAGAGATGGCTTCAGCTTGTTGCTATTGTTCATTCATTGAAAAAATCATAAACATATATATACAGATCTACATACACAGAGAGTATATGGGTCAGTCATCTCCACCCATTGGTCGGTTCAGCATTCACATTTTTTTCCAACTACTGCAGCACGCAGCATGAGGCAATGGGTCAGTCCAGTTCAGCTACTGGCCATCTGACACTTTGCCTGATCATATCTTCACACCTACCCAGAAAGAAGTGCACCTAAGTGTCAGGGCTGAAAGGCCAATATTTGCCAATGCATTCCTTCCTTCCATTCTTCATCTTTTTTTATGTTCGTAGTCCTCCCTTTGTATTTAAACTATGCCTCCAGGTGACAGTAATTCAAAGACAATAGTACCTTTTCTTTGAGTCAAGAATAATTATGTTGGGAGCACGTGCGGGAGCAAACTAAGATGACCACCTCATAATGACGCCCCTGATCTGCTAAGGTGATTTCTTCATGGAGGAGCTGCATTTTGACTGCTAAAGACTTATTACCCTCTGGAAATGGCGTGTGAATGATCAGAGAGCAGCATGGTGAGTTTTTTTTTCTACTTTTAACTTTGGTTTTTAACAGGGTTTAACTCTTTATGCCTGCTACTACTGATCCTCAAATGATTTTCAGTCGGTCATTTTGGATTGTTTTCTTTTTTAACTCAACTCCTCAGACTTCAATTAACAGTCTAATACTGCAATTAAATGGAGAACTTTATAACATATATATGAAGTTGACAGCTGCTATTACCTATGGAGTTAATGGATAAGCAATAACTTGGATATTTTACCTCAACTCTGAGTATTTTGGACGTAATTTCTTGTGAATTCTACTGGCTACGAAGGCACATTTATGCTCATTTTTCATTCTTTCATGGAGAATTGGAATATCCACTTTTTTACGATTTTGAACGTTAACTGTACTATCGGTATGGAAGTCCACATACTCCTAAAACCTCTCTCTCCTCTACTTCCACCACTAATGATCGTGAGGACTCTGGAGGCAATAGAAGAGCTAAAAAAAGACCCATCCTCCCCCACTAAGTCTCCTTTGGCTCTTACATCAGAGAATATTATGGATGAGTTAAAGCTAACTAAACTTTTTGTAATGGAGACGATTATAGCATTGCAACGAATTGAGGAGAAATGGTCACTTTTGGACTCCAGACTTACTGAGGTGGAGCAGCAGAATAGCGATGTACAGGATACCACTGCCAAAGTCGACAATCTGTCGAAAGAACTCATACTACTTAAAAAACAGACAGAAGATTTAGAAAATCAAAACAGATGAAAACAACTATGTATATATGGCATTCCAGAAGGAGCAGAGGACCAGAACCTGGTTACATTTCTGCAAATACATATTCAAAAGATTGTTGCTCTACAGAGCACTACTGTTCTTAAAATCCAACGAGCTCATCGTATTGGACCATCTCAACCAGCCACTTCATCCAAGCCAAGAGCAATTATTGCCCTTTTTCTACAATATTGAGACTTGATGGCAGCCTTAACAGCTGCTAAACAACGTAAACAAATCCTAATTTTTCTCAGCAAAGATATAGCTAGGGCTACTGTTGCCAAAAGAAAGGAATTTTTGGATCTCAGACCAGCCTTGAAGTTCATGTATGCGAGATATGGCCTTATTCACCCTTGTCTTTTTAAAGTTACATTTAAAGATAAAACAACTACCTTTTATAATCCATCTGATTTCAAACAATTTATATATAATAACAAGGCGTAAGCCTATGGAATTCAGCAAGACTTGATCATTCAATGTGGGTCTTTAATCCATTTATTTTGCATTCACAGGTACCAAATTTGCTGCTCTGTCAAGCCGATAAGTTTCTTTCTCCAAGCGTGTCAATGTTCTCATGTACATGTAATGTCAACAATACAATGTCACTTCCCTTGTTGGTAAGTCCACTTCTTAGCTGTTAATTTATTCCTTAAAACATATATCTCTGTTCTCACTTTTCTCATCCCCTTTTTACTCAATATTTAATTTTCCTCGGGCGATTGTTGTTGGCTGGCCTCCAATTTCCTTACTCCACCATTTCTCCCTTACAATAACCTTCTTTACAAGACAATTATGAATATAGCTTTTTAGCTTTTCGTCATCTTCTTCTGTCTTTATTTTTGGGGGCATGTGCTACCTCTTCAATCACTTTCCCTCTTTATATTTTCGGAGTTTTCTTCTGTCTATCTCTCTTCTTTCACTCTCTTTTTTATTCTCTAATGCAATATTGGCAACACCAAGCAACCACCTATAGATGTATGTTCATTAACTTTCATTCCCTCTTATTTTATGATACGTGTGTTGTCTGCATTTTAAGTTTACTTATGATCTTATTGTCTAAATGTTTCCTATTGTTTTACCAATGACCTGTCTTCTTATTATTTCATGGAATGTTAAGGGGTTACGTAGTCCACTTAATTAAACAAAGAGTGCTTCAAAATCTCTCTAAATTAAATTGTCAGATTGCTCTTATACAAGAAAAAAATCTTAAAGAACAAGACTTTAAATGTCTGAACAAGAATGGAGTAGGCCATGTGTTTGGTTCCTCTGCAGTTAACAACAAAAACGGTGTAGTAATTCTGATCCATAAATTCTTACAAATACAGGTTATAGAAGAGGTCAAAGATGATTCAGGGAAGTGGTCTTTATTGACAGCCAGGATTATTGTTATGCTATTTTCTACATGCAATGTTTAAGGTCCTACTGGAGTAGAACCTCAATTTAAGGCAAATTTTTCTTCTTTCCTACTTTCTTGCAAATCTGACAATTTTGTGGTAGGGGTGATTGCAACCAACTACTAGACCCTTTTGTTGACTGTAGTTTCCAAACCCGATATCTTCCCAATAAAATGCAGAATGCATTCCGTCAGGCAATTTCATCTAGAGTTCTACATGATGTATGGGAATTGCCCACTTAAATGTATTAGAATTTACATGTTATTCTCCAGTTCATCACTCGCACTCTAGAATAGATTATTTATATGTTACACAAAATATTCTTCAATCGATTTTGCATGCTCAAATTGGGTCTATCCTTATATCTGATCACGCCCGCCTATTATTGATTTGGACTTCCCAAGCAATTCCCCCTTCTGTAATTGCTGGAGATTTAATAACTCTTTATTGCAGGACAAACTATTTTTTTTAACAATTTACAGTGTTTGCAGATGAATTTTTTAGGAACAATATACCCACAGATACTCAGATGAATTTTATACGGAATGCTTTTAAAGCTACAGCTAGAGGTTTTATTATAGAATAAGTTGCAACCAAAAAAAAACAAATCATCTCAATATCTCAATTGCTTGAAAAAATCAAACATCTTGAACATGAATATTTCTCTTGTAATAAACTTTATCCAGGTTAATTGAAGCTAAGTTACTATATAATAGGCAATCCTGGGAAAGTGCATGTGGTTCTCTACTCAAAATTAATTCTAAATTTTATCGTGGAAAGAATAATTCGGGTAAATTATTGGCTAACTATCTAAAGATTAAGAAACAAAAATCTAAAATTAGTGTTGTTATAGATAAACATGGAAACAGACACACAAGTGTCTCCAAAATTTTGGAATGTTTTACGGATTATTACACCACATTACATACCCGAGAAAGCAATTCTAACATTAAAGACATAGATATATTCTTCCAATCTATTCCTAAGTCAACAGCACAATCAGTGGATTTATTTCCCTTAGATTCTGAAATATCTGAGGTTGAAATTGAACATGCCATTACCAAACTCTCGAAAGATAAAACTCCTGGTTCTGATGGCTTCTCAGTTGAGTTCTACTCTAAATGTGCATCTATTCTAGTCCCTAAACTATTATTACTTATTACATTTTTCCTAGCACAAGATCAAACAAAAGGTACATTTTCCAAAGCCATGCTACGTTTAATTCCAAAAAAAAGATAAAGATCTATCAAACTGTGGAAATTATAGACCATATAAACACTGATTGTAAATTTTTTGCGAACATTCTTGCTCTCCGCATTAATCAGTTCATTCCAGATTTAATTGGCATACATCAATCAGGTTTCGTTAAGGGGCGGTATAGTTTGGATAACTCTCGAGCTTTTCTTAACATTATCCATTTAGCCTCTAAGTGTAAAGAACCTATGGCTGCTATAACATAGACGCAGAAAAAGCCTTTGAACGAGTTTGCTGGGATTTCATGTTTGGGGCTTTAAAATGGCATGGGTTTAGGCCACACATTGTTAAGCTTATTCAAGTTTTATATTCCTCGCCTTCTACTTCTATTTTTGTTAATAGTAAACAATCTCAATATTTTCCGTTATGCAGAGGTACTAGACAGGGCTATCCACTATCACTACTTTTATTTATATTAACCATAGAACCTTTTCTAGAGAAAACATGCGGATCATCTGATTTTTATGGCTCTAAACATAATGATTTGGAAATTAAATTCACTGCATATGCTTATGATATTTTGCTTTTTATCTCAACCCCCCAAAAAACTATTCCTGAATTCTTTCAATTGTTACAGGAATACTCTAATGTATCAGGATATAAGCTTAATGTACATAAATCAGAGGTTTTACCATTAAATGCGTATTGTTTATCCAGCATGTATAAAGATACTGGCTTTACTTAGAACTCTCAACCTTACAATGTTTCCACACACGTGAAGGCTTCCTTTATATGTAAAATTCTTATAACTACCGACACTGTAAGACCAAAGTCTAAAATAGAACTAGCATGGGAACTAGATTTTAATCAACAGTTTCCTTCACATGTGTGGAAGAAAATATGATTAAAACTCCATAAAACATCTCACTCAGTGTCTACAACTCAAACATTATATTATTTTTATAATAGAATTTATTATACTCCTATGGACCTTTATAAATTTAAACTCACTGCAGACAGCAAGTGTTGGTCGTGTTCTCTAGAAAATAGTCATTATATGCACATGTTTTGAATGTCCTTTAGTTAAAATGCTTTGGGCACAAGTTTGGGATACAATTAATCAGATTTTGCCTACCTGTATACCATTAATACCCTACACATTTTTTGGGGCAGTGCCTCTGCTTCTTCCATATGGCAATCTCAGCTTATGCTTGGTAATTTTGTTGATCTTCTCATTGCTAGCACACTACCAATTATAACATCTAATTGGAAAGATACCTCAAAAATATCTGTAGTTGCTTGGTGGAATTTGATTTGTTATAATCACAGAATGAATCATGGAAATACTCATACTACTCAACTGCTAATCAAAAGAGAAAAAGCTATTGCTTCCTCTTACTTCTTTTCTCTTGAAACAAAATACCTTTTATACCACTATCAATACTGTTTTTGAACCCCCCTCAATTTTCTATATATAATTAATGGTTGCTACATTTAAATATGTGATTTACAATTTGCATTGTTTAGTTTCTTTTCTTTTTACTCTTCTTCATCTCTTTCACTTCTTTATAAACATTCTTTAATAAAAATGCCAGCATTATATAGTACAATATTATATTTTGTTGCCTATATAAAGCGCTTTCGTATGGACGTTTCTCTCTGTATTTCACTAGTTTAATATACTTGTCTGATTTTGTTTGGAAGTACATGCTGTAATAATTTATTCTTCATATTGTACTACTGTTTACCACTAATTTTAATAAAGCAATATTAAACTAAAAAAAAAACTACTCTAAGAACACAATTAATACATAGTAAAAGGTTTTGGAAGCTTTGTCCCACCAACTTCCTCTGGATGATCCACTCATAAGATGATGTTCTCTGACAGCAGGTAGACTCCCTAAAGTTCCCAGCATTAAATGAAGAAGTGTGTAATTGTACAGCCTTGAAGTTAGCAAAGGTCTAGTCTGCCTGGTACAGGTGTCTCTCTCATCCCTATACACAACTCATCTGAGGCTAAGTCAAAAATATTTAATCTTATAGTTTCCTACAATAGAGTACAAATTGAGAAGGAAAGGTATAAAAAAGTAGAGTGAGAATAAAAAAACAAAGTGAAAGAAAGAGAATATCAGGAAAGGAGGTTAAGGTGAGTGCCGAAGCATTTTCACTAATTAAAATTCAACATAATTAATTTGTATGACATGTTGTGCTGGCCTCAACCAAATGCTGCTTTAAACTAGGCTTTGCACATTGAGTTTTCATAGAGACATGTAATTTGGTTTAAAAAACACCGACAACTGCATTTTTCTCTTCTTTTCCTTTCTTCTTTGTTTTGCTCTGACCTGTGTCATGGTCATAAGAGTATTTCTTTTCATGCCACAAATGCCTTTTTGAAACAACAGAATGAATAGAGGATGTGTTATTATTTAATTATCTTTTGCATTTCAGCTATGAAAGATATAAACAATGTACTAAAATGTTAGTGTAATCTTCAAAAATCATTTATCTTTAATAGATTTTGTAAACAGAAGTGTATAAGAATGGGAATAATCTCATTCAGTAATGTACTGTAATTACCTTGACTTGTTTTGCCTTATAGACAGAAGCAATGGGAAAAAGAGTTAGATTGATAGTCGTGTTACGAATTGAAGAAGGTTTGTATCTGTTTAGGATATTCTTTGTTAGGCATGCTAAATCAATGGAAGCTGTCCTGTTCCCATGAAGACATCTTTCTCCTTTTGGTCCAGATGGCAAATTATCTTCACCAGTTGCTACAAATTGTTGAATTCTAATGATACATATTTTTGTATAAAAGGGTGTTCCCAGACTAGCGAGAGAGAGCTTGGTTGAAAGCCCTTCAACTCAGATATATTCTGACTCAGACTCTTTGATTTATTCTGGGAGATACTTCGGATTTATTACTTGAACTTACGCTGCTCTAAGACTCTACTGAGTTTTTTTTTTACTTCTCTTTGTGGGAAGTTCTGCTACAAATCTATGCTTTCACCTCTAGAATTTAGAGCTCTTTATGATTTCTGTTGATATTTTTCTCCATTCTCCTTAGCTTAAAATAGAGCTAAACTTATGGAACTCACATCATACTTTGTTCTGTATTTGTATTATTAATATTTAGATTGAAAATCTTATGATTTGCCAATAACAAATTTAATGTAAGACTTTTAATAAAGCTTGAAAGATATATCCAAATCTCATCATTGACTCCTATAAAATACAATGATCTTTGAAATGGCAAATTATTGATTTACAGTTCCTGATCAATTTATACTCACCTCAAAGGTCCAACTTCTTGGGTCCAGTGAGGTGAGATTAATTATTAAAGATTAGAGTTCCCAGTAATCCCCCCCTGCACAAGACTGTATGAGTGAATGAAAGAGGAGAAAAAAGAAAGTAACAAAGAAAAAGAAAAGGGAAAGCAGTAGAGGAAAGGCAAAAAGGAAGGAAAAAGTGAAAGAAAGTTAACAAGAAATTGAAAAAGAAAGACAGTTAACTCACAATGAAACAGTAATCCTTAAACTCCTCCTCTCAACCTCACTTTCAGGCAAATGCGACAATGTGTCAAGATTCAAACTGGAGCCATGTTTAACGTTAAGTTGTCAGCCACCAGTATGATCTGTTCATACTTAGTTAATCGGCTACTGGTCAGGTGTTCGTTCTCTACATAACTAGGAACCATCACTATAACAGGATACCCCATTACTATACTCTCATTCTGCTCGATGCTGGCACCTACAACCATGACAGCTCCAAGGCAACCAGGCAGTCCTGTGGCAACAGGGTCAGATGTGGGTGAAAAATAGGCATCACAATGCATTTGTGTAAGCACTGAGAGAGGGCACAGCCCTACCTCTCACCACAAAATAATACAATATTTTACTGTAATCTGGCATTGCCAGGGCACATCAGAGACTTTGGAGGTCATTCTGACCCCAGCGGGCGGCGGTTGCCGCCAGCCTGGAGGGAACCGCCATTTGGCCGCCCCGCGGTCAAAAGACCGCTGGGGCCATTCCAACTTTCCCGCTGGGCCGGCGGGCGCTACCTAAGGTAGCGCCAGCCGGCCCAGCGGGAAAGGGGCCTGCAACACTGAAGCCGGCTCCGAATGGAGCCGGCGGTGTTGCAGGTGTGCGACGGGTGCAGTTGCACCCGTCGCGCTTTTCACTGTCTGCTAGGCAGACAGTGAAAAGCATGCTGGGGCCCTGTTAGGGGGCCCCTGCACTGCCCATGCCATTGGCATGGGCAGTGCAGGGGCCCCCAGGGGCCCCAGGACACCCGTTCCTGCCATTCTGTTCCTGGCGGTAAAAACCGCCAGAAACAGGGTGGCGGGAAAGGGCGGATTTGGGCAACCGGGGGAAATCCGGCGGGAAACCGCCGGACCCGGTTTTCTGACCGCGGCTTTACCGCCGCGGTCAGAATGGCCCAGGAAGCACCGCCAGCCTGTTGGCGGTGCTTCCGTCACCCGCGGCCCTGGCGGTCTATGACCGCGAGGTTCGGAATGAGGGCCTTTCTCTCAACTCTAGGAAGGCATTCATACTTTTGTTTTCCCATACTATCAGATCAGACACATATTTGTGCATTAGTCTCTGTAGTGGTTTCACCACTAAGGGAAAGTTGGGTATCCACTGGTTACAGTAGCCCACTATTCCCAGAAAATTCCTGGCTTCTCGCTGTCTAACTGTGGTTTCATTTTCAAAATGTGACAAAATGTCCCATGTAACACCTTCCTTTCTCAACGTGATGTCCCAGGTGCAGGACTTCTTTCTGGCAACATTGCAGTTCACTCGGGAACACTTTGGGGGTCATTCCAACCCTGGTGGTCGGTGTTAAAGCGGCGGCAAAACCGCCAACAGGCTGGCGGTAAAAAAAATGCAATTCCGACCCTGGCGGAAACCGCCAACAGAGACCGCCACTTTAACACTCCGCCTGCCACGGCGGGACAAACAAACAGTGCGGCGGTCACCGCCAACAGACAGGCGGGAGACAATGTACCGCTCACCCTATCACAACCCACCAATCCGCCACCTTTTCCGGGGCGGTAGCCCCGCCGATAAAAACACGGCGGAAACAGACATTTCAAACGGAAAACGCTCACCTCCATACACCCCACGAGAAATCTGGACAGCATGGAACCCGAACTCCACATCCTACCAGCCATTGTCTTCCTGCTCCTCTACCAGGAGCACGAACGCCGGCGCAGAAGACAACGGTGAGTACTGCACCTACGACACAGGGGAGGGGGGAGGCAAAAAATTACGGGGACACACATATGCGACACACCCACCCTCACCCACTACAACACACATATCAATGCATAGCAACACATCACAGTTACCCCCTCAAAACCCCCGGAAGAATGCAAAGACAAAAGGAAATGATTATAAATTTAGAATTATATTGTAAGACTGAGTATAAAATATATCACACATCTATAACTTTATATACATAAATTGTCCAGTCCGATATGTGTATCAGCCATTGTTCGTGGGCCACTGGGCCAAAACACATGGGTAAAGCCCACACAGGATACCTGCCTCCAACGAAGAGAACACTGCCGGGGCATCAGATAGGAAAACTACAGGCACCTCAGGGGGAAGGGAAGGGGGGGCACCTCAGCCAGATGAGTCCACAACGCCAGATCCACAAGGGGCCTCCATGGCCACTGTGCCATCCTGGGGAGTGCAAAGCCACAGTCTCTCAAGTCTCTACAGTGGGTGGGTTGCCCACTGTACCATCCTGGGGAGTGCAAAGCCACAGTCTCTCAAGTCTATACAGTGGGTGGGTTGCCCACTGTGCCATCCTGGGGAGTGCAAAGCCACAGTCTCTCAAGTCTATACAGTGGGTGGGTTGCCCACTGTGCCATCCTGGGGAGTGCAAAGCCACAGTCTCTCAAGTCTCTACAGTGGGTGGGTTGCCCACTGTGCCATCCTGGGGAGTGCAAAGCCACAGTCTCTCAAGTGGATGACAGTCTCCACTGGTACTGGAGGGGGACTAGTGCCCAGAGTGCTTCGTGCAGCCCTGCCCGACACAGATGCGGGCCTGCCCCTTCCGCCAATGGGCCAGCGGTTCTTGAGATGAAGGGCCCAGTTCAGCGGTTCTTGAGACGGCGGTGCCCAGCGGAGCGGTGCTTGAGACGGCGGTGCCCAGCGGAGCGGTGCTTGAGATGAAGGGCCCAGCGGAGCAGTGCTTGAGATGAAGGGCCCAGCGGAGCAGTGCTTGAGATGAAGGGCCCAGTTCAGCGGTTCTTGAGACGGCGGTGCCCAGCGGAGCGGTGCTTGAGATGGCGGTGCCCAGCGGAGCGGTGCTTGAGACGGCGGTGCCCAGTTCAGCGGTGCTTGAGATGAAGGGCCCTGTTCAGCGGTGCTTGAGACGGCGGTGCCCAGTTGAGCGGTGCTTGAGATGAAGGGCCCTGTTCAGCGGTGCTTGAGACGGCGGTGCCCAGTTGAGCGGTGCTTGAGATGAAGGGCCCAGTTCAGCGGTTCTTGAGACAGCGGTGCCCAGCGGAGCGGTGCTTGAGACGGCGGTGCCCAGCGGAGCGGTGCTTGAGATGAAGGGCCCAGTTCAGCGGTTCTTGAGACAGCGGTGCCCAGCGGTGCCCAGCGGAGCGGTGCTTGAGACAGCGGTGCCCAGCGGAGCGGTGCTTGAGACGGCGGTGCCCAGTTGAGCGGTGCTTGAGATGAAGGGCCCAGTTCAGCGGTTCTTGAGACAGCGGTGCCCAGCGGAGCGGTGCTTGAGACGGCGGTGCCCAGCGGAGCGGTGCTTGAGATGAAGGGCCCAGCGGAGCAGTGCTTGAGATGAAGGGCCCAGCGGAGCAGTGCTTGAGATGAAGGGCCCAGTTCAGCGGTTCTTGAGACGGCGGTGCCCAGTTCAGCGGTGCTTGAGATGGCGGTGCCCTGTTCAGCGGTGCTTGAGATGAGTGTCCAGGTCAGCGGTGCATGAGAGGAGTGTCCAGGTCAGCGGATCCGGCCATGGCATGGATGTCACTCGCCACCTGACATGTGGCTGGCGGGGCCTTCCTGCCCATCTGTCTGGTGGCTTGCGGGGCCCTCCTGGGCTGCAGTACCCGGCCAGTGGGTGTCCTCCTGCTCACCTGGGACGTGGCTTGCGGGGCCCTCCTGGGCTGCAGTACCGGGCCTGTGGGTGTCCTCCTGCACACCTGGGATGGGGCTGATGGGGCCCTCCTGGCCAGCTGGCCTGCTGCCGGACTTGTCGGGCGTGCTGCCCTTCCCACCCTTCCCTGTACGCCTGTGGCCCTTTCCCACCTTTGGCGGTGTGCCAGGTGGCACCCGACTTCCTGCCGGAGCCAATGTAGGGATTTTGGTCCCTGGTGTCTTTGGTCTCTCGCGCCGGGCACTGGTAATCTTCGGATGCTTTTCCGGGGGTGGGCTGGTCGTGCCTTGGCTCCTAGCTGAACTGGATGCCCTTGAGGGTGGGGGACTCCACAGTCCATGGCAAACAGTCTTTACAGGTCCCGGTTTTGTGGTGGCTGAGGTGCTGATTGGAGTCTTATGAGATGGGGACGGGGTGGGGGAGTTGTAGGAAAGAGGTCAAGTTTGGAAAAGAAAAGCAATTTCGAAAGAGAGGGACGGGTAGGTGTAGTAGGTATGGGAGTGGAGGAAGAGGATGTGGTTGTAGGAGTGTGAAGTCTGGTGTCTTTGGGTGCAGGTGCTTGGGCTGGAGGCTGTTGTGAGGTAGATGGCTGTTGGGTGGGTGGCTGCCTGCGTTTGTGTAGTTTGGAAGAGGGGGTGACAGACACACTGGGAGAGGACACAGGGGACGTGTAAATGGTAGTGGGGGTGGTGACTGCACGTGTGCCGAGTGTTCTGGTGGGTGTGCTGGTGATGGACGTAGTGGCTGAAGATGTTGTGCATGCAAGTGTGAGTGGAGACGTCACAGGGAGGGAGACGAGGAGGAGGGGGACACAGTGGAGGCAGTGGGTGTTGGTATGTCTGCATGTGGATGTTGCTTGTGTGAATGCTTGTGTGATGTGTGGTGCTTATGTCTGGATGAGCTTCCCTTGGGTGTTGAGGTGTGTGCAGGCTGGTCTGATGGTGTGTCTGGGATAGGCAGAGGTACAGGGGATTGGGTCTGGGTGGAGGAAGTTGGAGGGGGAGGCTAGAGACAGGGACAATGGCTGCTGTCAGTGCTGAGGCCAGAGCGTTGAACGATTGCTGATGGGCAGCCTGACCAGAATGAATGCCCTCCAGGTATGCATTACTCTGATGCACCTCCCTTTCTACACCCTGGATGGCATTCAAAAGGGTAGACTGCCCAACAATGATGGTCCTCAGGAGGTCAATGACCTCCTCACTGAGGGCAGCAGGGGTGACAGGGGCAGGGCCTGAGGTGCCTGGGGCGAAGGAGATGCCCACCTTCCTGGGTGAGCGGGCACGGGGCAAAGGCTGAGGGGCTGCTGGGAGGGCGGTGCTAGTGCGCTGGGTGTCGGCTGTACCTGTTGTTGCGGGGGGCACGTCCCACTGGTGTATTCGGACTCCATTGCATGGCCCTCCAGGGCCATGTGGGATGCAGCTCCCTCGTGCTCCGATGCCACTTCTCCTCCGCCTGATGATGCTAATGCACACATGAACAGGAAGGCCACAAAAAAGGGGGGTGGGAATAAAGACATGTTGAGTGCATGCATTGGCGACACCGTTGGCGGAGAGGACAGACACAGAAGCCCCCTGCACTACGCCGCGCACTTGGGGTCCACTACGCAATCCGTGGGACATGGCCTACAAGCCTGTGGACGACAACTGCACACATATATGACACAGGGCCATGGATACCTGTACTTGGCACCCTACAGAGGTGGGGGGTGGGGGCACAGGGCCATGCCATACGGAGGGGCCTAGCCTTCAGAAATCGCCCTGGCCTAGGGACACCCACAGCCCTCCTCCCCCACCCAGACACCTCCACTGCGCGCAAAGTCAGCAGAATGTATTTGTACTCACCCCCTTGTGTCTGCTGTGATGTCCTCACGCGCCCATCCAAATCGGGGTAGGCCACCGCCAGGATCCGGGACATCAGGGGGGTCAAAGTACGACTGGCACCCCTCCTACGTTGGGAGGCCATCCCCAGCTGAGCCTCCGCCGTCTTCCTGCTCCAGCGTCGGATGTCCTCCCACCTCTTTCGGCAGTGGGTGCCCCGTCTGTTGTGGACCCCCAGGGTCCGGACGTCCTTGGCGATGGCACGCCAAATAGCGACTTTCTGGTGGGCGCTGACCTATGTGACATGTAGAGGGAGAGAAAAATTGTCATCACCTTCTGCATGCTCGATGTGAGTGGCCCCCCCATCCCCACCCTTGCCATGTGGCACATGCTCTCATCTGTCGTTTGATGCATGCCTCAATCGCTCCCCTCCCCACCATCTTTCATCCACCCCACTCAACACAGGCATTGCCCACTAAGCATAGTCCCTGTGTACTTACCTGTTGGTCTGGAGGACCGTAGAGTAGCGCATACTGGGGGAGGACCCCATCCACAAGTTTCTCCAATTCCTGAGCAGTGAAGGCAGGGGCCCTTTCCCCAGTCGCATGAGCCATTGTCTCTTCCAGACCTAGGTCACAGCAGCACTTGCAGTGTAGGTCCTCTCCTGTGGAAGATGAGGTATCGAGTGATTAAGCAGATAGAAAATGGCGGTCACGCCCGCGGCGGTGCGTACCGCGGCGGTGCGTACCCTGACCGCCGGCGCACATCGTCATTGGCTCCTGAAACCCATAGGGTTCAATGTTAACCAATGCGGCTTTGCGCCGCGGTCTTCTACCGCCTACCGCCACGGTGTGCCACGCCAGCGCATTGACCTCACATCCCACTGTCGCACTTCACAGGTCAGGCAGCCGCCATTTCAAGGGCCCACATGGCTTAATTTCTACTGCGTCACACATACCTAGGCCTTGCATCAACACTCATACAAACCTTTCAATGCATTGGGAATCGTGTTATGTGCAAGCTGTGGTTACGTACCTGTGGGTTGATTGACTCTGTGCTCGCTGTTGTCCTTCATAGGCACCGTCCGCTGGGAGGAGATGGAGGAATCTTCCCGTGTACAGACCGCTGGTGGACCTGTCGACAATGGAGGAACGACATGTCATACTGACATACAGGCTTGACCGAGCCACTATACAGGAACTGTGTGCCCAGCTGGAGCCAGACCTGATGTCACCAATCCGCCAACCCACAGGGATCCCCCCTCTAGTGCAGCTGATGTCAGTACTCCATTTCTTAGCAAGTGGGTCATTTCAAACAACAGTGGCCATATCACCAGGGATGTCCCAGCCCATGTTTTCCAAGGTGTTGTCCAGAGTGTTGTCTGCCCTGCTGAAACACATGCGGAGCTACATCATTTTCCCTGAGGTGGGGGATTTGGTTACAGTGAAAGGAGACTTCTATGCCCTTGGACATATTCCCAACATCATTGGTGCCATTTATGGGACACATGTTGCTTTGGTCCCCCCCAGCAGGAGTGAACAGGTGTACAGGAACCGGAAGAGTTATCATTCCATGAATGTACAGATGGTGTGTTTGGCTGACCAGTACATCTCCCATGTTACTGCCAAGTTCCCTGGCTCAGTGCATGACGCCTACATCCTGCGGAATAGCAGCATCCCGTATGTGATGGATCAACTCCAGAGGCACCAGGTGTGGCTATTAGGGGACTCTGGTTACCCCAACCTGTCATGGCTACTGACCCCAGTGAGGAATCCCAGGACAAGGGAAGAGGAACGGTACAATGAGGCCCATGGGCGGACTAGGAGGGTGATCGAGCGAACCTTTGGCCTACTGAAGGCCAGGTTCAGGTGCCTCCATATGAAAGGTGGATCCATAATGTACTCACCAAAGAAGGTGTGCCAGATCATCGTGGCCTGCTGTATGCTTCACAACCTGGCTTTGCGCCGCCAGGTGCCTTTTCTGCAGGAGGATGGTCCAGATGGTGGTGTTGTAGCAGCTGTGGAGCCTGTGGAGAGTGAAGAGGAGGAAGCCGAAGAGGACGACATAGAGAACAGGAACACAGTAATACAGCAGTATTTTCAATGACACACAGGTAAGAGTACACACCGGCATATTACATTTACTTAAAGACTCCTACCTCTCTACTGTCTGACTTTTTCCCCCAGTGTATGGTAACTGTGTTGTGACTTTCCCTTCCGTTTTCAGAGATGTGGGCCCCACTGCGTGACATCTGCTTTGTTTCCCCATGGACTACAGCTGTGTGACAGCGGTTTGTTGGCATCACAATGTGAATGAACATTTTGGCACGGTCATGTCTAATACATTTGTTCTAAATCACAGCCAGACTCCAGATTGTTTTGTGCAATAAGTGTTTTTATTCAAGTGCTCTAAATTGGATGGGTGGTTGCAAATCGGTGAGGGGTGATGGTGGAGGATTGTCCATGGCAGAGTCCAGACTATCAGTATCACAGGTGGGTGCATTGTCCAAATGCCTGTGGGAAGTGGAGCAGGGGCAGTTTAAGGTTGGACAGGGTGACAATGTGGGACAGTGGGATGACAATCAGGGCGGTATCCTTTGCTGGCGGGGGTCTTGACATCTTACTCTGTCTCCTTCCTGGATCTCAGGGCCCGCTTGCGGGGTGGTTCTCCTTCTGCAGGGGGTGGGGTTCTGGTGGCCTGTTGGTCTTGTGTCGGGGCCTCCTGTCCACTAGCGCGGGCTGAGGTGGTAGGCAGTTCTTGGTCCATGCTAGTGTCAGGGGCCCTTTGAGCTGCCACAGTGTCCCGCAATGTGGTGACTACCTCATTCAGGGCCACTACGATGGTACCCATGGAGGAACTGATGTTTCTTAGTTCCTCCCTGAACCCCATATACTGTTGCTCCTGCAGAAGCTGGATCTCCTGAAACCTGGCCAGGACCGTCGCCATCGTCTCCTGGGAGTGGTGGTATGCTCCCATGATGGAGGAGAGGGCCTTGTGGAGAGTGGGTTCCCTGGGCCTGTCCCCCCCCTGTCGCACAGCGGCCCTCCCAGTTTCCCTGTTTCCATGGGCCTCTGTCCCCTGGACCATGTGCCCACTACCACTGCCCCCAGGTCCCTGTTGTTGTTGGGGTGTTCGGTTAGCCTGGGTTCCCTGTAGTGGTGGACACACCGCTGATTGATGTGTCCTGGGGACAGAGGTATGGGCCCGCTGGGTGGGTGCTGTGCTGGTGTTCCCAGAGGGGGGAAGGTCTGCTGTGGCCTGTGGCTGTCTGAGGGGAACCAATTGTCCCGAGGTCCCCGATGGACCGGGCTGGTCATCTAGATCCAGGGAGACAGAGCTGCTGTCCTCACTGTGGGCCTCTTCTGGGGGTGGAGTGGACATTTGTGGACCCTCCTGCGCGGTGACCTGGCGTTCGGGTCCTGCAGGGGTATAAAAGTATGGTTATTGCATCTGTGTGTGCCATAGCGTGCAATGGGTGGGTGCCCGTTTACCCCAGTGCTGGCATTCCTTTGTGGGGGCTGTTGTGACGGTGGTTTGGGGGGGGTTGTATGTGTATGTGCAGTGGGCATGCTTTAGTGATGGGTGTCCATGCTTTGTGGACGCATGCAGGGCTAGGTGTTGGGATGGGTGGGTTGTGATGGTGAGACATTTGCAAGGAGTAGGTGTGATGGGGGTGGGGGTATGAGTTGGCATGCAGGTGGGGTGGGGGGATGAAGTAGTGAAGATGAGACTTACCAGAGTCCATTCCTCCAGCTACTCCTGCGAGGCCCTCAGGATGCAGGATGTTCAAGACCTGCTCCTCCCATGTTGTAACTTCTGGGGGAGGAGGTGGGGGTCCGCCGCCAGTCCGCTGCACCGCGATGGTGTGCCTGGATACCATGGAATGCACCTTCCCCCGTAGGTCGTTCCACCTCTTCCTGATGTCGTCCCTATTTCTTGGGTGCTGTCCCACAGCGTTGACCCTGTCCACTATTCTGCTCCATAGCTCCATCTTCCTGGCAATGGTGGTGTGCTGCACCTGTGTCCCGAACAGCTGTGGCTCTACTCGTACAATTTCCTCCACCATGACCCTGAGTTCATCATCAGAGAACCTGGGGTGTCTTTGCGGTGCCATAGGGTGTTGTGGGTGATGTGTAGGGTGGATTGTGTGGTGCTAAGTGTGGTGATGTGTATTGTTGTGTTGTGTGAAGTGCATGCAAATATTGCTGGGTGACAGTGAATTGGGCGTCTGGGTGCTCGGATGTCGTTTCTCGGTGCGTGTTCACGAATCTCTAGAAGTGGGGGTTTGCGGGTGATGTGGGTGTGTGTTTTATATTGTATTGAGTGTGTGGGAGTGGTGTGTGTATGTGTATCAGGTGTGTGTATTTTGAATTGTCCAATGTGGTAGTGTTTTGTAAGAGTGTGTGTATTTTGAGCGCGGCGGTGTGTACCGCCAATGGAATACCGCGGTTGAAAGACCGCCACGTGGATTCGTGTGTCGTGATAGTGTGGGCGTATTTCTGTTGGCGTGACGGTGGAGGTTTGGTCATCGCCAGTTTCTCGCTGCCCTTTGGTGTGGCGGACTTTTGTGAATGTCTGTATTTTGGCGGTTTGCCTGTTGTGGGTCAGAATGACCGTGGCGGTTTACCGCGGCGGTGTTATGGCGGTCTTCTGAACGGCGGTAAGCGACTTTTACCGCCGAGGTTGGAATGACCACCTTTATGTCTATTTTAGCCAAATAGTTTGACAAGGCAATATTGTCTTATTTGCATGCCTATTTCGGCCTTGACACCACTTATAGGTCATCAATATACTGAGGAGTGAGGACTGAGTTGCTTGATAGCTTCAAAGTCTTTGTATTCTTTTTCAAGATCTGCTTAAAGAACCAAGGGCTTTCTGGATACCCATGTGGAACTCAGCACCATGCCAAAATTGTATTGTGCAATCAGAACGTGAGGAGAAATTGACTCTTTTCATGCAGTGAAATGGAAAAGAATGCTTGACACAAATCAATCACTGTCAGCCACTCAGCTTCACATGGTACTGAAATAATATCAGCAGAATTCTGTACCATAGGACAAAATGGGACAAAGATGTTATTAATCGTGCTAAGATCCTTCACTACACAGTTATTGCTACTAGGCTTCCATAAGCCCATAATCGTGAAATACCATGAACTCCTCAAAATTTCTTTCAAGATCCCTTGCTGTATTTTAGACTCAAACACTGTGTCAATTCCACTATTGAGAGACTGTATTCGGGCATTCAGGGGTATTTAGCATTTGGTTTGACTGTAATCCAGACAGGTCTACACATTTTATGAGTCCTATATCTTTTCCTGAGATATTCCAGACTTCAGGTTTTAAGGTGTATTTCAGATAAGAGGCCACATTATCCACAGTCATCAGGGGCACACCCCAACGGCCATCTCTTGTTTAGCTATCTTAATATCCATATCTTGATCATAGGTCTGGAATTCAACATCCGCCTGTGTACAGTAAATTGTGCAGTTCAAATTGTTTTAAAAAAACATTTATGTTTGCAATTATAATGATCAAAGAATCATAACATTCAGTGCAAATTGCCAGGTACAGGTGCTATACTATGCATCCAGTTTTTCAGATAATGGAAGTTAATATATAGTAAGCAGTATTACATACACCACGTCTGTAAGCTAACACGACTGTGCATTTATCAAGTCCGCACTAATGTCTCCTGTTCTCCCTGGTCTGTGTCAGTGTCCGAATCCTCATGTTCATTAAAATCGTCCAATATTAACCTCCAGGATGCCATATCCTCAGCAGCTTTTTCGTCAGAGCGGGAGAGCTGTAGATGTTGTTCTTTCACGACTTCCCATTTGAGCACATCCCTAATCCGCATGGTCGCCCACAGCACCCGGAACCCCATCCAACCGATGGCCATCCTACATTTGCCCATGATCAGCGGCAACTGCAGGAACGTGTATGATATCTTGCATCTCCTGGACCTTGTTACCGTCCCCAACTGGCAAGCCCTACGTGTAAGGGGATGTTGATATCCAAGCAGTTCAACTTACATAATAAGTCTCAGCCCAAAAGGTTGACCAGACTGCAGTTAAAGACTATGAATTGATGGTCTTCCTTAAAGAAACCTATCTTCACAGGCACTTTTTCTGACAGAGGATGTAGGATCTGTTTGTTTGCAACACCTACAACTTGGATCTTTTTTCCCCAAGAGGGCTAGGTTTTGCAACAGTGAAACGGGTGGTGCCAGTGTTAATCAAAATGGGCAGTTTGTAGTTGTTCACTGCTCCTTCAATGAGCGGACCACTTTGGTCTCCCTCCAAGATTTCACCAAGTATGCAATCTTCCTCCCTTCTGAGGTACCGTCATTGTGATTTATTGAAACCACAGTCTCCAGAAATATCGAAGACCGTGAACTGTTGGAAACTGGCTTGACTCTCAAAGGGATTTGAATTAGCCCTTGGCATCTGGTTTGCCTTGAACCTTGGGTTTCCCATATTCTATGGTCATAATAGAGCTTGGGACCTTGCATCATTAGGACTTGGGACATATTGGGATTCTGAGCTTTCTGTATCTGTACATTTTGCATCTGCATTGGATGTATACCTTGCATTTGACCATCACCAGGCATCTTACTAGGATCCAGCCTATACTCCTTCTTCCAATGGTACAATTTATTGCAATAATGACAGGGATTAGACCATTTCAACATCACCACATCTATACCCTTGCCCGGGTCAATCGGAACACCATGGCTTATACCTTGTGAGACACTATTCCTAACTTTCATCATCTCTCCTCTGCCTTAAAATCTCACTCCTTGCAATCCACCGCTAACTCCATTTCACACATAGGGACCATTCTGAAATCCCTGATGTGCAAGCTTAGTCTGTGCCAGCAGAAACTTCCCTTTGAGCCTCTTCTGCTTGATCTCATGCTCATTGCTGCAATACTTAGCATATTGAAGTATTTCATCTAAGGGCTTTCTCTGTCAACAAATCACATACTTTTGAATGTGTAAGCAAATTTCCGGGTATAACCCAAGAACAAACTGTGACACAGAATTGCTCATGTTCTCCTTTTTGGGGTTTTCTATCCCACTTTCTTATCTAAACCTCTGCATAAGGTGCATGCACTGATTCCTTAGCTCCTTGAGTGATTTGATTTATCTTCAGCCAATCAACCTCTTTCTGTTGAATTTTACCTTTCAAAAAGTCTATCACTTGCTCATATTTCTCCATCACCTGAGGAGATGGTGCGTTTGTCTGAACAACTCCCTGAGGTTCTGCATTGTGGCATTGTACCGCCACCTTGCATTCAGCCCACAAATTTCTAGCAACCACAGTGTCAAAAAAAGATACACAAATCCTCCAACAACACAACACCTTCAGTATTTTCACAAACTGCTCAAACTGGGTATACCACAAATCGAGATTCTCTCTTAATTTAGAAAACTGATTTGTAAATGTGGTAAGATCACTTGGACTCCACTGCACATTCACATACCCTCTTCATGCAGTTTCCTTGAAAGGAAAATTGCCCATATTGGTGTCCTCTTGTGGGGTCACTTTTTTGGTCCCCCCCAGCATCTTCCTATCTCTTCCTTTTCTTTTTCTTTTAATCCACCTTCCTTTTATCTTATCCAAATTACTCAATTTCTGTATCCTTACCCCACCTCTCTAGTCTGGATTTTCATTCCAGACGTCCTCACATTGGTATACATCTCTTCATCGACATGTGCCCTAAAACTTGTTTACAAAGCAGGACTCATGAAATATCAATATTATACTCATTTGCTAACTCTGCCAATTTCTCCTGTGCCTTCACAACATGTTGAGTTATGTCTTTATTTAAAAAATGGAGCATGTTTTCATGATATCTCTCTAGATACATTGTATCCTATTTTCCTTTTGTGAGTAGATCCAATTTCACAACTACTCTAAAGAGAGCTAAAGGTCCTGAAGTAATTAGAACCGGTGGGCTATCATCCATCTCTTCTGTTTCACCGCTCCCAGGAGATGATCCGTCCGTTTATTCGGGGCCATGCTCCTAGATCAAAAAACTCAGTAGCATCCTATGTAATTGATGTTGTGAACACTAGCTGTATCTTCCTGCACAAAACAAATCCCCAGAGGCTTTTTCCTCTTTCTAAGTGTGCTGCAAAATGCACCTCTCCTGGGAAGGCATAGCATTTTGATACACTCCCTCGTTTACCTGTCTTGGTATATCTGATAATGCATCAAAATCCGTGGATGGATGCGTGGGAACACCCACGATCCACCCATGAAATGCATTCCCAGGATAGAGTAATGCAAGGCAGTGACCTTGCACTACCTTGCGTGTCTTGGCAAATCTTCTAGGTTTGGCATCACCATGCATCTCTTTGCGTGGCACAAGGGTGATGCAAAACTTAGCCAGATTTGGCTCTAAATCTTATAATGCTCTAAAACATAACTTTTTTTTGTAAGAATGTTCAATATTCAGAAGTAATCAATCTCAATTTTTAGCAATCAGCAGATTTTAATGAAACATGGAACAATGACTGTACCCAATCCAAGTGTGGTACCTTATATGCCGACCATTCATAGCGCAGACCCTGATGATGTAATAACCATGTGACACTCACACCAGCCAACCAATACCAGCGCGGCACCAAAAGACGCAAGTTGCACCACCTTTCAGTGGATCTCTCCCTCCTTTAAAATTCCTTTGTGCAAGTTTTACTTTTGCAAATACGCCAAAGCAAGCACAAATAACAAAAATAACTGTTTTCTGTTCCTCTAAAGAAATCAAAGTAATCACCCTCTCAAAATGTTAAACGGGGAATAACACTTTCCAAAGTTATCACACAAGTGAAATCTTGACCGACCGTAAGTCACCTTAGCTAGTGCAGCTTCTACTCTGTCAACACTTGTCACTATAGGTACATTCACATTAATAATTTACAGTTCCCTATTTCAAATGTGCAGCTGATGGTACCTCACAGATTGACACTCCAAACCTTAACAGACAAGTTAACTACAATATACTTATTATCTATCATAGGATCTTAGAATGCGACGTGTCGGATATCAACTTAATCTTTTCAACAACAAACGCATGTGCCTTTACATAAATAAGCATTATACTCATTAGGTTTCTTGTCCAGCTTTGCAGCCTTCTCAGGCTTATAAAAGACACTACAATGTGAGGCACACACTGTCAGCATAATCACTGCAATCTTGACATACACAATTTGCGACGCTCAGCCCTACTTATACTCACTCTTTGAACATTGCAACCTCCTTCAGAACCGCTGAACCACTGCTAATACTCTAATTTGGGGCATGGACTTTAGGGATATAAGCTAGACTTAGGGTAACTGTGGATCTTTTCTGGAATATTCTCACTTGATCCACTTCATTGACAAACCATCTTCTAATGCTACCAATTGATCCAACGGATCTCCCGGTATCTAAGTACTTTGGTATAATCACCATTTAGGATCCTTCATTGGTTGCATGGACCTGGACCTTTGGTTGTCGACTGGAAGAGTATGAAAGGAGCTAGCATCAGCAACACATTTCAATTTCAGTGAAATCAATGTGGCTCCAAAAAATGGCAGAGAGAAGGGTGTCCAAACCATGAAAGTTAATTAGCAAATATCAACTTATACAATCAATAAATCAGTTTATTCAAAAAGCATGTATATCTATATTGATGTGTAATTCGAATTTGTATATTATAAAGAAGAAAATGCAAAATATAACAAGACTCAAAGCACAGAACAAAAAAAATATTAATTTCATAAAGGTATTTCCCTAATCTAAATAAAGCTTGAAAAGTGACACAGGGATTTTTTATGACGAAGGTGTCAGCATCAGAAGAACCAAGTTAAGGTTCAGAGGCATAGGCAGCAATGTTCAACATAAATCACAACACCTTGGACAGAGGAAATCAGCAGAGTCCCGTACAGGTCTTCCCGCTGCAAAGTCAGGACAGGATCTGCTAAGCTGCCTGGCAGACAGTGAAAAGCGTGACGGGTGCTGCTGCACCCGCCGTACCGTCACATTGCCGCCGGCTCCCTTAGGAGCTGGCTGCAATGTTACAGTCGACATCCCCGCTGGGCCGGTGGCCAGAAACTCTGTTTCCAGCCGCCGGCCCAGCGGGGAGGTTCAAATGCAGCCGGCGGGTTTCCGGCCGCATGGGTGGCAGACTGGCGGTTCAGCATTGGCGGTCGGCCTCGTCCGACCGCCAAGGTTGTAATGAGGGCCATAGTCTCTTACTCTGATGAGTTCCCTGTTCTCCACTCCAAGGACATTCACCATGACAACTTAGTCTGACACTAAGGCCCTCATTACGAGTCTGGTGGTCAGCGTACCACTGCGGTGGAGTTGATGGCCACACCGCCGTGGGCCCAGCGGTGAAGAATGCCACATTAAAAGTCGCGGAGAGGTACCTGCAGAACACAGGCAAGTAACCATGTGGGCCACCACAGTGGAAGTTCTGGCGGGCCAGGCTGCAGCCATCTCCAGCCTTGGGGTCAGGCAGCATCCCACAACCACATTAAGAGGTTGCACACCACCAGGATTTCCAGAACGGAACCATTGCCATCAAAACCCTGGTGGAAATTAACAAGATAAAGGGAAGACCTACCTTCAGGAACACAGGCACATCCGTAGACGTGATGGCACGTGAAATGCAACTCCTTCCGATTCTCTACCTGGCCCTGCAACTCCGGGACCAGTGATGGCGACCATGATACCAACCGTGAGTACAACAGCCTAATACACACTGGAGGGAACAACGTTACTACACACACACATAACACGGGAAGCCATACCCACACACACATGCAAACAAGCACCCGTACCAACACACACACACACCAATACCCACAACCACCACACATACATGGAGAATTAAAACCAGGACTAGGTAGGTAACCACGACACCAATAGTGTAGTGCCGCATGATAACCATATATTAAAAATGGTATAAAAAGTATATACATACAAGCCCAAGGGCCAGTCCAAAAACCATAGTACCCGGACCACACAGGGCACAAGATGATGCCCCAAGTTGACTCCTGACTGCAAAGTGCAGACCTCCACGGGGTAGGGGTCTCAATGGGGAATGCAGACAACTCAGGGGAGGGGGGATAAAGGGGAGGGGTGGGCTTGGGCTTGGAGAGGGGGTTCTTCTGTCTGGGCCTGGAGGGAGGCCCCTTAGGGGTGCCCTTAGATGGGGGTCCCTGAGCTTGCCCTTGGATGATGGGGGCTGAGCCAGGGGCTGCGGTTTGGGCGTGCCCTTGGATGGTGAGGCTTAGCAAAGGGTGTGGGCATGGACATGGGCTTGGCCTTGGAGGTGGAAGGCGTGGGCCTGGCCTGGGAAGAGGAGGGAGTGGGCTTGGGTTTGGCAGCAGGAACAGTGGAAGTCACAGGGGCAGAAGTGGCAGGTGGCGGAGGGGCAGGGGCAGTTGCAGACTGGGATGCAGACGGCTGGGCCAAAGGAAGGGCAGCAGGGCACTTGGGGGGGACAGGAATTGGGTCAGTGGTGGGGAACAGGGGAAAACTCACGCAGGAAATGTTTTTTGGGAACACATGGGAGGTCACTGAAAAGACGTTTGGGAGTGGAGGGAGTGGGAGTGGTTGTGAGGTGTGTACGTGGGTGTGCCATGGGTGCAGGTGCATGGGTGGATGAAATGTGTGTGCTGGGGACTGTTGGGTGAGTGAGTGTGTGCCTTTAGATGTACTGGGAGGAGGTGGGGAGGAGATATAGGGAGATGGCAGGGGGAAGTGTGAGTGTATGTTGGGTTGGTGTCTGCAGGTAGGGTGGATGTGCTGCATGTGGGTGTGTTGATAGTTGTGGTGTCTGCACAAGTGGTGTATAGGGTGCATGAAAGGGGGTCAGAAGATGTGGTGATGGTGGCAGTGAGGGCACATGTGGCAGGAACAGTGACTGATGTGATGCTGATTGAACGTGTGAGTGTAGTGTCAACTGTGAGGGGGGAGGTGGTAGGGGAGTCGGTGCAGGGTGTGGATGTTGACATGCCTGCATGGTTGTGTTGAGTGTGTGCATGGCGGTGGTGGCGTCTGTGGTGCCTATGTTTATCCTTGTGTACTGTGTCTGTTGATGTGGATGCATGTGGGTCAGTAGGTGTGCCTTAGATGGGTGGGGGAGAGGGATGTGGGATTGCGAGCAGGTAACTGGAGGGGGGACGGAAGAAGAAGGGACACTGGCTGCCGTCAACGAGGAGGCCAGGACCTGAAACAATCTCTGTAGGCCAGACAAGCACTGTGAATGCCTTCCAGGAACACATTAGTCTGTTGCATCTGGGATGCTAGTCCATGGATGGCATTCACAATAGTTGTCTGCCCCACAGAGATGGACCTCAGGAGGCCAATAACCTCCTCATTGAGGGCAGCAGGGCTGATTGGAGCAGGGGAAGAAGTGCCTGCGACAAAGGAGATGCCCACACTCTTGGGTTAGCGGGCACAGGCAACTGGGTAGGGAGCTACAGGGAGGGCAGTGCTAGTATGGGGGTGGCACTGGGGTGGTCCCAGATGGGTCCGCCACCGCCAGGGAGCCACCATTGGAGGAGGAATCAGAAGATGTAGAGGTCAATCCGGTCTCCCCCGTGGCACTCCCCTCACCCTCTGTCCCACTGGTCCCCTCGGCTCCACTCATGTCAGCCTCCTAAATCCCGTGGGCTGCAGCTCCTCCACTCACCCCCTTCTCCTGCGCCAGATGATACTGATGCACACAAAGATAGAGGAGAACAGGAAGGGCGAGCGAGAGAGACAGGGTGCAATCGGTCAATGCCAGCACAACAGTCACACAGGGTAGTACATCTACATTTGATGCCATGCATGATACATTTTGCCCACCTACGAACATCCTACTACTTGGTGACACCATGGGGGAAACAACACATGTCAACTGCTGATGGCCCAACTGAGGCATATCTCAACATAAGGAGTGTCATACCCGCCACACCTGTCCAGTACCTGTCCACTACCCATGGCCGTCGTGACACACAAGGAAAGGACTGGACACCCAAGAGCATCCTGCATGACTAGTTGGATAACCCCCTTGGAAAATGTTGAGAATCACTGTCATCACTTGGTGCACCCACCCCACCATACATGCAGTGCCTGCCAGCTGATTGAGGTCATGGATACACCCCTGGCACAGTGGTTGGCCAGGACCTATAACAATGCCCTGACACCCCAGCTCTGAAGATCCACTTGCCATGTGCTAGCAGGCAGATCCAGCAAGTAGGTGGCCCCACAGTATTTCATTGAGGAGTCTGCCCGTTAACATGGCATTACTCATACCTGTGATGTCAATCCTGCCCAGATGGTCACAACCCATAATGGAGATCAGTGTACAAAGTATCCACGCTGCAGCTACCCAATGGAGCCCACCCAGAGCCACCATGTCAACACATGTCAGTAGTGTGAGTGAGTACTCACTCCCATGTGGCTGCTGTGCTGCCCTCAAGCACCCATCCACTCAGGGTAGGCCACCGCAAATATGCGGGCCACTAGGGGGGTCAGGGTCCGACGGACACCTCTCCCTCATTGGGAGGACGTCCCCAGCTGGGCCTCCGCTGTCTTCTGGGCCCAGCGTCTCAGGTCCTCCCACTGCTTTCTGAAATGGGTGCTTCACTGGGCATGGACCCCCAGAATCTGCATTTGCCTGGCGATGGCACGCCAAATCCCCTTCTTCTGATGGGGGCTGACCTGCATGGGTGACACAGACAGGAGAACTCAGTCATGTAGGATGGCATACCTGGGACAGTAGTGGACAGCACACATCACACATCCACACCCACACGTCATCAGCCAACCTAGTCGTCAGCCCCACACCCATGTCCATGCTCCATTCACACTGCCAACTACCAAGGCCCCCATCCCCATGTGCGCAACTCACATACAGGACAATGACAAAAGACTCACCTGCTGCTCTAGTGCCCTATACAACTGTCCATACAGGGGCAGAACCCCATCTACAAGCCGCACTAACTCTTCCTGAGTGAAGGCTGGGGTCCTGTCTCCTGCAGGACGCGACGCCTTGGCTACCAGAGTCAGTACACAGCAACACATGCAGTCAAGGTCTTCAGTGGACGAGATTCAGGAGTCAAGTGAGAAATGGCGGTCATGGTCGCCGCGGACATCACGTCACCACCGGCAGCGATCTCCATTGGCTCCTGCCTCCCATAGGCAACAGTGTGAGCCAATGGTGAGTTGCACAGCGGTTGTGTCCGCCTACCGCTATGACGTGTTACTCCGGTGGGATGATCTCACTTCCACCTGTCCCATGCATGCAGACAGACGGCAACCATTTTACAATTACAATGTGTTATGTGTGGGAAATTTAGTGTGCTATGCGTCTATGCTGCACAACATGTTACCACCTCGCTCCTGTTCCACGTACTGTGCACGGTTGAGAATGAGGAATGCACTGGTGTACAGTCCACTAGTCGACCTTGCTACCCTGGAGGAGCATCACATTTTCCAGACCTATTGCCTGAATTGTGTGACCATAATGGAGCTAGTGGCCCAGTTGAAGCCAGATCTGTTGCCTGCCAGACGTAATCCCAATGCCATCCCTCCCACGGTGCAGATGTTGTCAGTCCTCCACTACCTTGCCTCTGGCTCCTTCCAGGTCACAGTGGGCCTCGCAAGTGGGATGTCACAGCCCATGTTCAGGAACATTCTGAGGGATGGACTGGGTGCCTTGCTAAAACACATGGCCATCTACATCCGGTTCACCAACGTGAAGATTTGCCCACTGTCAAGGCTTCATTCTACGCTGTGGCGCATGTCCCACATGTCATTGCTGCCATTGATGGCACGCACATTGCCCTGGTGCCATCAAGGAGGAATGAACAGGTGTCCAGAAGCCCCAAGAACTTTCCTTCGGTCAATGTGCAGGTGGTTTGACTCGTGGACCAGTACATCTCCCAGGTGACTGCCAAGTACCCAGGTTCTGTGCATGATTCATACATCCTGTGGAACAGCAGTGTCCCACACATGATGGCATCACTCCAGAGGGACCGGGCCTGGCTCATCGCTATGTACCCCGCATAAGTGTGTGCCATCAGATCACTGCACCCTTGTGTCCCTGGCCCATTGCCCTCCTGGTCTTGACATTCCTCTTCCCTCCATGCACACAGCTGACTTTGGCTCTCCTAACCTGCCCTGGCTCCTGACACCTGTGAGGTGTCCATCCTCGGCTGCAGAGAACTGTTACAATGAGGCCCACAGTCATACCAGACGGGTCACTGAGAGATGCTTTGGTCTGCTGATGGCCAGGTCCCGGTGTTTGCATGTATCCTGGGGTGCCCTGCTGTACAAGCCACAGAAGGTGTGCCATATCATTGTGGCCTGCTGCATGCTGCACAATCTGGCCCTGAGGCATCACATCCTATTGCTGGATGCAGAGGAGGGGGTAGCTGTGCCAGTGGCTGATGAAGGGGACATGGGGAGTGATGAAGAGGAGGATGATGAGGATGCAGCTGACTCCAGAGTGGAGCTGATTCGACGTAGCTTCGGCTGAGGTGCAGGTATGTGCAAACTGTGTGGTATGTGTCCGCTACAACTGTCTGCCATGTCCCTGCTGCCACCTGTTGTGTATGACCACTGATGGTATTTGTTGCAGCTCTGACTCAGGGTGGGTTTGGGGGCTGTCACATGTGGCCATGACTGAGGTAGTCACAGTGTACAGGTCAGGCCTATAGTCAGGCAGGTGTTGTGCTGGTGCACTGGTGCCATCTATGTATATGTGGAATGTTCCCTGATTTGCATGTGTGCAGCATTCATCCTGGGAGTCGACATTTGGTGGCAGTGCAACATTGTTGTTGGTGGGTGTGGGGCCAGGTCTGACCCTGGGCAATGTGAGGGTGGGACCATTGGGTTGGTATGTGTTGTGTATGTGTGTTGGTACTGGCCATATGGTTTTGGACCTGCCTGGCATATCTGCCCTGGGTTCTTGTTCCTACTGTGCATGTGTGTGGAATTGGCATATGTGACTCCTACAGTGATTGTTGTCCCTGTCTTGGTCTCCTTTCAAGACAATGTAGTGGTGTTCTGTGCTCCCTGCCTGGGTTGGTGCCTCCATTGAAACATGTGTCCTTACCCTGCCTGCTCCACGAATGACCTCCCGGCATTTTGCTCCCCACGTTGTCACCCTCCCATGAATGTGCTGGTTGTGGGTTGTCACGTGTACATGAATTGGCTGTTCCATATACTAATGAGAAATAAACACGTAGACCTGGACTGTGCTCAGTTGTTGTTTATTTGTGATGTACCGGTGCAAGGGGTGATGAGTGGGGTGATGGTGGCGGAGATCATCGAATGGTAAGGCCAACTGTAGGTAGTCCAGGTCCTGTCTGCTGGCCATGGATAGACAGTGATATGGGAGTGGACAGTCGACAGGGTGTCACACACAAGGGAGAATGTTCAGGTTAGGGTCACTTTCTGGCAGTGGTCTTGGTCTGGGCATCATGTCTGGCTGGATGTCCAGTTGGATGACCTTGCTTGCGTGGGGGTTCCTCAGCTACAGGAGTAGGGGTGGTGGTGTCCTGCAAGACCTGTGACGGGGCTTCCATACCACTGGTTGCCGCTGACATGGAATGCTGTGATGGGATGCGGCCAGTGCTAGGGGACTGCTGGTGGGTGGTGGACTCACACATGACAGTGGTCATTTGCGTACCACCAATGGAGGCCATGGTGGTATTGTGGGACTGTTGCATGGCCTCCTGATGGCATTGTCTCTGCAGCCGCTGGGTCCCTGCAAGGTGGCGAGGATCTGGGCCACTGTGTCCTGGGAGTGCTGGTATACACCCAGGACTTGGTTGAGCCCCCCCTGGACAGTCAGTTGGTGTGGCTCTGCCGACCCTTGGGTCACGGTTCCCCTCCCACTACTCCTGGCCCCCTGTGCCTGTGCCTTTGGCACAGTATGGCCACTCCCAGTATCAGCAGGGCCATCATTGTCTGGGGTGGGTGCCTTTGACCCAGCCGCTGTACAACGGGGCACACCTCTGATTGTTGGGTCCCCGGGGGACAGGTTTGGGGGTTCAGGGTCTGGCTGTGGTGTTGTTGCCACATGAGTAGGGTCTTCCGGTGTGTCTAGGGTGGGAGTGCCGTTGGTGGACTACCTAGTGGCCCCACATGGCCCAGGCAAGTCGTCCTCATCCAGACATCCAGTGGGGCCTTCATCCTGTCTGAGCCTGGCATCCTCTGCTGGGTGTCACTGGCAGGGGTACCTGTGGATGGATACAGTAGATGTTAGTTGTGTGTCTGTTGTTGTTGTGTCAATGTTGTGATGCATGCAGTGGCTCGACTTGTTACCCAGTGATCGCAATGACAGCTGCTGCACTGCAGATATTGGTTTGGATTGGATTGTGGGAGCTGTGGTTCTTCCACATTGTGCTTGACATCCATGCATTCAGGGGGTATGAGTAAGAATGGTGGGAGTGTGGTAGTGTGGCATGCAGGGGAGGGGTGTGAGGTGTTTGGCAAGAGGTCAGTGGGGGGTTGCAGTGGTTTGGTGAGTGGTGGGGAGGCATGCTGGGCATGGGTGGTTGGTGCTTGGGGGTATTGCTGACTTACCAGTGTCGAGCCCTCTACTGATGCCATTCAGGCCCTCAGAATACATGCTGTCCAGGACCTTCTCCTCCCAGGTTGTCAGCTGGAGGGAATAAGGTGGGGGCCCACGGCCAGTCTTATTACTGGCTATCCTCTGCCTGGATGCCATGGAGCGGTCCTTCCCCCTGAGGTCACTCGACCTCTTTTTGATGTCCTCCCTTGTGGGTGGGTATGTGCCGACTGCGTTGACCCTGTTGACGATCCTCTGCAATAACTCCGTCTTTTTGGCTTTTGATGTTTGATGAACCTGGACTCCCATAATCTGTGGATCTACTCTGATGATCTCGTCCACCATGACCTGCAACTCACTGTTGGTGAACCGTGGGTGCTTCTGGCGTGATATGTTGTGGGGTGGGTATGTGTAGTGCGTGTTAGATGCAGTATGGGGTGTGTCATGATGTGCAGGTGCCTGGCTGTGTGTGCTGGTGGGCTGCGGTGTTGATTTGTGCAATGTGTGCTTTGTGATGTTTTTTAGCTGTGCTTGGGGTATGCTTCTTCTCGTCTTTGGCTGTGGCTGCTCAGATCTGACAAGGGATTGTAGGTGGGGGGAGTCATATGGTGGCGTGGTCAGGTGTGCGTGGTGTGTGTATGGTTATCAGGTGTGGGTTATTTGAACTGGCCAATGTGGTGCTATGTACTTTCATTGGTGCCTTTTTCTACTGCTGCGGTGCGTACCACCAACGTTTTCCACCGTGCATGTTCCACTGTGCTGGAGGTTGCCTTTTAATATGATGGTCGGAATGGTGTCGGCGTGGCGGGGCGGGCGGTTGATCAGTCACTCTTTTGCCATGGATTGACCTGGTGGTGTTAGTTTTGTGTCTGTATTTGGGCGGTCTTACCGCCACCACTGCCAGTATGGTGGCGGCATTTCGCATGGCAGTTTTGCCCAGAGACCGCCAGACACATAGGTGGTCATTCCAACCTTGGCGGTAAGAGCTGCTTACCGCTGTCAGAAGACCGCCAACATACCGCCGCGGCCGCGGTAAACCACCACGGTCATTCTGACCCACAACAGGCAAACCGCCAAAATACAGACATCCACAAAAGTCCGCCACACCAAAGGGCAGTGAGAAACTGGCGATGACCAAACCTCCACCGTCACGCCAACAGAAATACGCCCACACTATCACGACACATGAATCCACGCGGCGGTCTTTCAACTGCGGTATTCTATTGGCGGTACACACCGCCGCGCTCAAAATATACACACACTTACAAAACACAGCCACATTGGACAAATCAAAATACACACATCTGATACACATACACATACCACTCCCACACACCCAACACAATATAAAACACACACCCACATCACACACAAACCTCCACTCCTAGAGAATCGGGACCACGCACAGAGAAATAGAGATCCGAGCACCCAGACGCGCATTTTACATTCACCCAGCAATATTACCACGCACTTCACACAACACACCAATACACATCACCACACTTAGCACCACACAATGCACCCCACACATCACCCACACCACCCCATGGCACCGCAAAGACACCCCAGGTTTTCTGAGGATGAACTCAGGGTCATGGTGGAGGAAATTGTACGGGTAGAGCCACAGCTCTTCGGGACACAGGTGCAGCACACCACCATTGCCAGGAAGATGGAGCTATGGAGCAGAATAGTCGATAGGGTCAACCCTGTGGGACAGCACCCAAGAAATAGGGACGACATCAGGAAGCGGTGGAATGACCTACGGGGGAAGGTGCGTTCAATGGTATCCAGGCACAACATCGCGGTGCAGCGGACTGGCGGCGGACCCCCACCTCCTCCCCCAGAATTTACAACATGGGAGGAGCAGGTCTTAGCGATCCTGCATCCTGAGGGCCTCGCAGGAGTAGCAGGAGGAATGGACTCTGGTAAGTCTCATCTTCACTACTTCATCCCCCCCACCCCACCAGCATGCCAATTCATACCCCCACCCTCACCCTCACCCCCATCACACCTACTTTGCAAATGTCTCACCATCACAACCCACCCATCCCAACCCCAAGCCCTGCATGCGCCCACAAAGCATGGACACCCATCACCAAAGCATGCCCACTGCACATACCCATCCCCCCCCAAACCACCATCACAAAAGCCCCCACACGGGAATGCCAGCACTGGGGTACACGGGCACCCACCCATTGCATGCTATGGCACACACAGATGCAATAACCATACTCTTATACCCCTGCAGGACCCGAACGCCACGTCACCGCGCAGGAGGGTCCACAAATGTCCACTCCACCCTCAGAAGAGGCCCACAGTGATGACAGCACCTCTGTCGACCTGGATCTAGATGACCAGCCCGGCCCATCGGGGACCTCGGGACAGTCGGTTCCCCTCAGACAGCTACAGCCCACAGCAGACCTTCCCCCCTCTGGGAACACCAGCACAGCACCCACCCAGCGGGCCCATCCCTCTGTCCCCAGGACACGTCAATCAGCGGTGTGTCCACCACTACAGGGCAACCAGGTTAACCCACCACCCCAACAACAACAGGGACCTGGGGGCAGTGGTAGTGGGCACACGGTCCAGGGGACAGAGGCCCAGGGAAACAGGGGAACTGGGAGGGCTGCTGTGCGACGGGGGGGGACAGGCCCAGGGAACCCACTCTCCATGAGGCCCTCTACTCCATCATGGGAGCCTACCATCATTCCCAGGAGACGATGGCGACGGTCCTGGCCAGGTTTCAGGTGATCCAGCTCCTGCAGGAGGAACAGTATTTGGGGTTCAGGGAGGAACTACGAAACATCAGTTCCTCCCTGGGCACCATTGTAGGGACTCTGAATCAGGTAGTCACCACATTGCGGGACACTGTGGCACCACAAAGGGCCCCTGACACTAGCATGGACCAAGAACAGCCTACCACCTCTGCCGGCGCTAGTGGACAGGAGGCCCCGCCACAGGACCAACAGGCCGCCAGCACCCCACCCCCTGCAGAAGGAGAACCACGCTGCAAGCGGACCCTGAGATCCAGGAAGAAGACAGAGTAAGATGCCAAGACCCCCGCCAGGAAAGGATACCTCCCTGATTGTCATCCCACTGTCCCACATTGTCACCCTGTCCATCCTTAAACTGCCCCTGCTCCACTTTCCACAGGCATTTGGACAATGCACCTGTGATACAAATAGTCTGGACTCTGCCATGGACAATCCTCCACCATCACCCCTCACCGATTTGTAACCACCCACCAATATAGAGCACTGAAATAAACACAGTTATTACACAAAACATTCAAGAGTCTGGCTGTGATTTTGTACAAATGTATTAGACATTACCGTGCCAAAATGCTTATTTACATTGTGATGCCAACATACCACTGTCACACAGCTGTAGTCCATGGGGAAACAAAGCAGATGTCACACAGTGTGGCCCACATCTCTGAAATCGGAAGGGAAAGTCACAACTCAGTTACCATACACTGGGTGAAAAGGACAGACAGTAGAGAAGTAGTAGTGTTTACGTATATGTAATATGCCGGTGTGGATTCTTACCTGTGTGTCATTGAAAATACTGCTGTATTACTGTGTTCCTGTTGTCTATGTCGTCCTCTTCGGCTTCCTCGTCTTCACTCTCCACAGGCTCCACAGCTGCTACAACACCACCATCTGGACCATCCTCCTGCAGGAAAGGCACCTGGCGTCGCAAAGCCAGGTTGTGAAGCATACAGCAGGCCACGATGATCTGGCACACCTTCTTTGGTGAGTACAATAGGGATCCACCTGTCATATGGAGGCAGCAGAACCTGGCCTTCAGGAGGCCGAAGGTCCGCTCGATCACCCTCCTAGTTCGCCCATGGGCCTCATTGTAGCGTTCCTCTGCCCTTGTCCTGGGATTCCTCACTGGGGTCAGTAGCCATGACAGGTTGGGGTAACCAGAGTCACCAATTAGCCACACACGGTGCCTCTGGAGTTGACCCATCACGTAAGGGATGCTGCTATTCCGCATGATGTACGCGTCATGCACTGAGCCAGGGAACTTGGCATTAACATGGGAGATGTACTGGTCTGCCAAACACACCATCTGTACATTCATCGAATGATAACTCTTCCGGTTTCTGTACACCTGTTCACTCCTGCTGGGGGGGTACCAAAGCCACATGTGTCCCATCAATGGCACCTATGATGTTGGGGATATGTCCAAGGGCATAGAAATCACCCTTCACTGTAGGCAAATCCCCCACCTCAGGGAAAACGATGTAGCTCCGCATGTGTTTCAGCAGGGCAGACAACACTCTGGACAACACCTTGGAAAACATAGGCTGAGACATCCCTGATGATATGGCCACTGTTGTTTGAAATGACCCACTTGCAAAGAAATGGAGTACTGACAGCACCTGCACTAGAGGGGGGGATCTCTGTGGGTTGGCGGTTGGTGACATGAGGTCTGGCTCCAGCTGGGCACACAGTTCATGAATAGTGGCTCGGTCAAGCCTGTATGTCAGTATGACATGTCTTTCCTCCATTGTCGACAGGTCCACCAGCGGTCTGTACACGGGAAGATTCCTCCATCTCCTCGCGTGTCCCAGCGGACGGTGCCTATGAAGGACAACAGCGAGAACAGAGTCAATCAACCCACAGGTACGTAACCACAGCTTGCACATAACACGATTCCCAATGCATTGAATGGGTTGTATGAGTGTTGATGCAAGGCCTAGGTATGTGTGACGCAGTAGAAAGTAAGCCATGTGGGCCCCTGAAATGGCGGCTGCCTGACATGTGAAGTGCGACAATGGGATGTGAGGTAAATGCGCTGGTGTGGCACACCGTGGCGGTAGGCGGTCGAAGACCGCGACGCTAAGCAGCATTGGTTAACATTGAACCCTATGGGTCTCAGGAGGCAATGACGATGTGCGCCGGCGGTCGCGGTACGCACCGCCGCGGTACGCACCGCCGCGGTACGCACCGCCGCGGTACGCACCGCCGCGGGCATGACCGCCATTTTCTATCTGCTTAATCACTCGATACCTGATCTTCGACAGGAGAGGACCTACACTGCAAGTGCTGCTGTGACCTCGGTCTGGAAGAGACAATGGCTCATGCGACTGGGGAAAGGGCCCCTGCCTTCACTGCTCAGGAATTGGAGAAACTTGTGGATGGGGTCCTCCCCCAGTACGCGCTACTCTACGGTCCTCCAGACCAACAGGTAAGTACACTGGGACCATGCTTTGTGGGCAATGCCTGTGTTGAGTGGGGTGGATGAAAGATGTTTGGGAGGGGAGCGAATGAGGCATGCATCAAACGATGGTGAGAGCATGTGCCACATGGCAAGGTTAGGGATGGGGGGCCACTCACATTGAGCATGCAGAAGGTGATGAGTATTTTTCTCCCCCTGTACATTTCACATAGGTCAGCGCCCACCAGAAGATCGATATTTGGCGTGCCATCGCCAAGGACGTCCGGACCCTGGGGGTTCACCACAGACGGGGCACCCACTGCCGGAAGAGATGGGAGGACATCCGACGCTGGAGCAGGAAGATGGCGGAGGCTCAGCTGGGGATGGCCTCCCAATGTGGGAGGGGTGCCAGTCGGACTTTGACCCCCCTGATGTCCCAGATCCTGGCGGTGGCCTACCCCGATTTGGATGGGCGCGTGAGGACATCACAGCAGACACAAGGGGGTGAGTACACTCTCATCCTGGTGACTTTGCGCGCAGTGGAGGTGTCTGGGTGGGGGAGGAGGGCTGTGGGTATCCCTAGGCCAGGGCGATTTCTGTAGGCTAGGCCCCTCCGTAAGGCATGGCCCTGTGCCGCCGCCCCCCACCTCTGTAGGGTGCCAAGTACAGGTATTCATGGCCCTCTGTCATCTATGTGTGCAGATGTCGTCCATAGGCTTGTAGGCCATGTTCCACGGATTGAGTAGTCGACACCAAGTGCGCGGCGTAGTGCAGGGGGCTTCTGTGTCTGTCCTGTCCGCCAACGGTGTCGCCAATGCATGCACTCAACATGTCTTTATTTTCTCCCCCCCCCTTTTTTGTGGTCTTCCTGTTCATGTGTGCATTAGCATCATCAGGCGGAGGAGGAGTGGCATCGGAGCACGAGGGAGCTGCATCCCACATGGCCATGGAGGGCCATGCAACAGACTCTGAATTCACCAGTGGGACAGAGGGCAAGGGGAGCTCCACAGCGGGGACTCGGGCAGACATCAGTGACACGGACTCGTCCTCTGAAGGGAGCTCCCTTGTGGTGGCGGCAACATCTGTGCCCCCCGCAACAACAGGTACAGCCGCCACCCAGCGCACCAGCACCGCCCTCCCACTAGCCCTTCAGCGTTTGCCCCGTGCCCGCTCACCCAGGAAGGTGGGCATCTCCTTCGCCCCAGGCACCTCAGGCCCTGCCCCAGTCACCCCTGCTGCCCTCAGTGAGGAGGTCATTGACCTCCTGAGGACGCTCACTGTTGGGCAGTCTACCATTTTGAATGCCATCCAGGGTGTCGAAAGAGAGGTGCACCAGAGTTATGCATACCTGGAGGGCATTCATTCTGGTCAGGCTGCCCTTCAGCGATCGTTCAACACTCTGGCCTCAGCACTGATGGCAGCCATTGTCCCTGTCTCTAGCCTCCCCCCTCCAACTTCCTCCACCCATACCCTATCACCTGTACCTCTGCCTATCCCAGACACACCATCAGACCAGCCTGCACACACTTCAACACCCAAGGGAAGCTCAGCCAGACATAAGCCCCACACATCACACAGGCATTCACACAAGCAACATCCACAAACAGACATACCAACACCCACTGCCTCCACTGTGTCCCCCTCCTCCTCGTCTCCCTCCTCCCTCCCTGTCACGTCTCCACTCACACCTGCATGCACAACATCTTCAGCCACTACGTCCATCACCAGCACACACACCAGAACCCCCCGCACACATGCAGTCACCACCCCCACTACCATTTACACGTCCCCTGTGTCCTCTCCCAGTGTGTCCGTGATACACAAACGCAGGCAGCCACCCACCCAACAGCCATCCACCTAACGACAGCCTCCAGCCCAAGCACCTGCACCCAAAGACACCAGACTTAAAACTCCTACAACCACAACCTCTTCCTCCACTCCCATACCCACTACACCTACCCGTCCCACTGCTCCTAAAAAGCTTTTCCTGTCCAAACTTAACCTCTTTCCACCAACTCCCCCACCCCGTCCATGTCATAGGACTACAGTCAGCACCTCAGCCACGACAAAACCGGGCCCTGTCATGACAGTCTGCCATGGACTGTGGAGTCCCCCACCCTCCAGGGCAGCCAGTTCGGTACAGAGCCAAGGCACAGGCAGCCCACCCCCGGAGAAACATCCCAAGATAGGCAGTGGCCGGCGCGAGAGGGTGAAAACACCAGGGACTACAACCCCTACCATGGCTCCGGAAGGTAGTGTGGAGACAGCTGGTACACCGCCCAAGGTGGGGAAGGGCCACAGGCGATCAGGGAAGGCTGGGAAGGGCAGCACGCCCGACAACACCGCCATCAGCCCAGCTGGCCAGGAGGGCCCCGCCTGCCCCATCTCAGGTGGGCAGGAGGCCACCAACAGGCCCGGCACTGCAGCCCAGGAGGGCCCCGCCAGCCACAGGACAGATGGGCAGGAAGGCCCCGCCAGCCACAGGACAGGTGGCAAATGACCTCCACGCCATGGCCGGATCCGCTGAACTGGGCCCTTCATCTCAAGCACCGCTGAACTGGGCACCGCCGTCTCAAGTACCGCTGAACTGGGCCCTTCATCTCAAGCACTGCTGAACTGGGCTCTTCATCTCAAGCACCGCTGAACTGGGCCCTTCATCTCAAGCACCGCTGAACTGGGCCCTTCATCTCAAGCACCGCTGCACTGGGCCCTTCAAGCACCGCTGCACTGGGCGCCGCCGTCTCAAGTACCGCTGAACTGGGCACCGCCGTCTCAAGCACCGCTGAACTGGGCACCGCCGTCTCAAGTACCGCTGAACTGGGCCCTTCATCTCAAGCACCGCTGAACTGGGCCCTTCATCTCAAGCACCGCTGCACTGGGCCCTTCATCTCAAGCACCGCTGAACTGGGCCCTTCATCTCAAGCACCGCTGCACTGGGCCCTTCATCTCAAGCACCGCTGCACTGGGCACCGCCGTCTCAAGCACCGCTGCCCCATGAGCGGCAGGGGCTGGCCCGCATCTGTGTCGGGCAGGGCTCCACGAAGCACTCTGGGCACCAGGCCCCATCCAGAACCAGTGGAGACTGTTATCCACTTGAGAGACTGTGGCTTTGCACTCCCCAGGATGTAACAGTGGGCAGCCCACCCACTGTCTGGACTTGTGAGACTGTGGCTTTGCACTCCCTAGGATTGAACAGTGGGCAGCCCACCCACTGTCTGGACTTGTGAGACTGTAGCTTTGCACTCCCTAGGATTGAACAGTGGGTAGCCCACCCACTGTCTGGACTTGTGAGACTGTGGCTTTGCACTCCCCAGGATTGAACAGTGGCCATGGAGGCCCCTCGTGGATCTGGCGTCGTACACTCATCTGGCTGAGGTGCCCCCCCTTCCCTTCCCCCTGAGGTGCCTGTAGATTTGCTATCTGATGCCCCTGCAGTGTTCTCTCCGTTGGAGTCAGGTATCCTGTGTGGGCTTTGCCCATGTGATTTGGGCCCAGTGGTCCACGGACAATGCCTGCTACAATGCTCGGACTTGTACATTTATGTATATAAGAGTTTTTGATGTGTATATATATTTTTAAGCCAGTAATACAATATATTCCAATGTTTAGAATCATTTCCTTTTGTATTTGCATTCTTCCGGGGTTTGGGGGGTGTCACTCTGATGTGTTGCTATGCATTGATGTGTGTGTTGTAGTGGGTGAGGGTGAGGGTGGGTGTGTCGCGTATGTGTGTACCCGTAATATTTTCTCCTCCCCCCTCCCCGGTGTCGTAGGTGCAGTACTCACCGTTGTCTTCTGCGCCGGCGTTCGTGCTCCTGGTAGAGGAGTAGGAACACTATCTCTGGGAGTATGTGGAGTTCGGGTTCCATGCTGTCCTGATTCCTCGTGGGCTGTATGGAGGAGAGCGTTTTCCCTTCGAAATGGCTGTTTCTGCCGTGTGTTTATCGGCGGGGCTACCGCCCCGGAAAAGGTGGCGGATTGGTGGGTTGTGATACAGTGGGCGGTACATTGTCTCCCGCCTGTCTGTTGGCGGTGACCGCCGCGCTGTTTGTTTGTGCCGCCGTGGCGGGCGGTGTGGTAATGTGGCGGTCTCTGTTGGCGGTTTCCGCCAGGGTCGGACTTCCATTTTTTTTACCGCCAGCCTGTTTGCGGTTTGGCCGCAGGTTTAACACCGACCGCCAGGGTTGGAATGACCCCCAAAATGAGGGCTTAAATGTTTCACAGGACCTACACCATTGCCTTTGTGTTTCAGCACAGACTAGACTAAAGCTCTCAATGTTGGAAAGAAGCGGGTGGGTTTGTTTGGGGACCAAATGAAAGCAAGGCTTTTGGAGCAGAAGAGAAAAAGGCCCCTTTCCCATCCTAAATCAAAATATAAAACGGGTCCCTAACGGGCCTTTGTTCATATACTCAAATTTTAAGGCAAAAACATGGAATTATTTCTCAATCATGCATGTAAAAAAACATATGGTAATTCATTTTAGAAAAGCAGTCCCTGTTAACATTTTACCTTAATTTTCATTCCATCCTTCATTTCCTAGAAGTATTTGTTTTTTTAGGTGTGTGTCTGTAGTTTTATTTTCATGCAGCATGACTCTTGTTTAGTTCATATTGTGAACTGAGTCACTTCCAAGTGTCTAGGTGAGTTCAGATTGTGGATGGGTGTTTATGACCGGGCACGACTAAGTCCTGTGGTGGAAAGCAGTATGAGTTTATCACAGTGCCTGCCAGTATGCCATTAAGGGGTTTGGACTACATTCACATCCAATCCTTGCCCTCTCTGCAACACACACAAAATTGTATTCACGTGTAAATTGAACCTGTACAGCTGGAAGCTGGGTCACTACGAGTTTCATATACCCATATTTTTGGGCCTAGTGAGGCTACGGCTATGGGACCTATTTTCTTCTCAACATCGTTTTTAAATGCTCCATCTGCATATCTCACACCATAACGTTCCTCTTCAGGACCAGCATTTCACTCTGTTCTTTATGTATACCCTTTCATTAGTGCAGAATATTATAGGAACCCAACCAGTTCCGGCAGCAAATACTGATCAGGATCCGGGCCAGCATCAGTGAAAAATGATGAATTTGTCCCAGTGTAATGTGCTGACACTAGGACTCACTCAGTAGCAACCACAACTTGTTAGGTTTCCTTTCAAAGCAGCAACTTAGGTAGTACAAAGGGGGGTTCTTAGTGCCTCTTCCGGCTGGGACCAACCTACAGGTGACTTAAAAGGCCACAAGCCTTCCTTTTACTGGCATCTCATCCTGGCTGGGAGCTATCTAGAGCCTAAAATCTAGCTGCCAATGCAATGAAGGGAAAAAACACTAATCTTGTTATCAATTCAGAGGTGCTTAACGGAAACTATGGTTTGGAGGCAAGGTTTTGACTTTATTTAACCCCTCTATGTAAGAGATATGCATGTACTGTGAGAATGACAGATATTACTCCTTTTATGAGTAATGACACTAGCAATAACTTAAACAGTACTTTAAATTTAAATTATTTTGCAGCTCTACTCATCCCAGGGTGAAAGTAGGCTTTATATCTCACACATGTTATACAATAACTCAGATAAATGTGCAAATCAATGTACAAGGAATGTAACATTATGCAATGAGTGTTACAAGGTATACGAATCACATATTATCCATACTGGAGTGCGTTATATGTTTAGACTGTTTTGTCTGGAGAAAAATAAAGTCAGAATTGAACACATAATGCAGTAGTTGGGTTCTCTTTACAAAAAAGATATCATTACTATGCAAAGGGAACTCTTTCTAGTATTTTAATTAGGGCCATTGGAATTGTGTTATTCAGGGGCTGCAACCTTTTTCACACAATTATGGTTTTGCCACATTTGCCACGTAATCCATCAAATGCTGCATAATTTGCAGATTTAAACAAAAAATAATCTTTCTAATTCAAATAGTTCAAAAGTTACTAAAGATGCAAAAACATGTGTTTATGTGCAGTGGAATGCTGTTTGCAAAGTTTGACTGGTTGCCTTTCTGTGTTTATTTGCTATATTTGGGTGTTAAACCAGTATTAACAAGGTGCAACCTATGCCCAGACAGTGTTAGCAAGTGCAAAAATGAGAAGGTAATATTACAAAATGGGAAAGTAATAATATTACAAAATTTACCACATTAATGTTGCATAATTGCCTTTTCTTGCCACATAATTTCATCCACCCTGCCACATAATTTGGCTCTCTGCTGCCACATAATTCCAGTGGCCCTGACTTTAATACACTTTAATACAGTGCTTACAATGTGCAGGTACTTTCAGATCCTGAGTACCTTCACTTCTTTAATTTGAAGGAGAAAGTACTTGCACTGGTCCGAGCTGGTGCAATACTTTAAATGGGAGAGCACCTTCACTTCTAAGCAGAAATAACTGCTCTAGGGTAGTGAGTACCTGCGGTTCAAACTTTCCATTTAAATCACTTATTGCCTTCACGTGCAGGTACACTGGGGCATATTTATACTCCGTTTGCGCCGAATTTGCGTCCTTTTTTTCGACGAAAATTCGACGCAAAACTAACTCCATATTTATACTTTGGCGTTAGACGCGTCTAGCGCCAAAGTTCATGGAGTTAGCGTCATTTTTTTGCGTGAACACCTTCCTTGCGTTAATGAGATGCAAGGTAGGCGTTCCCGTCTTAAAAAATGACTCCCAGGCATGTGCGTGGTATTTATACTCCTGGGCAAAAATGACGCCCGGGAGTGGGCGGGGCAAAAAACCCCGCATTTGCGCCTCTTTTTAACGCCTGGGTCAGGGCAGGCGTTAAGGGACCTGTGGGCTCAGAATGAGCCCAGAGGTGCCCTCCCCTGCCCCCAGGGACACCCCCTGCCACCCTTGCTCACCCCAGGAGGACACCCAAGGATGGAGTGACCCATCCCAGGGAAGAAAAGGTAAATTGTGGTAAGTATTTTTTTTAAAAAAAAATTGGCATAGGGGGGCCTGATTTGTGCCCCCCTACATGCTACTATGCCCAATGACCATGCCCAGGGGACAGAAGTCCCCTGGGCATGGCCATTGGGCAAGGGGGCATGACTCCTGTCTTTGCTAAGACAGGAGTCATGTTAATGGCGCCTGGGCACCAAAAAAAAATGGTGCAAATCGGGTTAACACGATTTTTTTGCCTCAGCCTGACTTGCCCCATTTTTGGACGCCCAAACGCCATTTTTACCTACGCCGGCGCTGCCTGGTGTACGTGGTTTTTTTTCACGCACACCAGGCAGCGCCGGTCGGCTAACGCCAGCTAACGCCATTCAATAAATACGGCGCCCGCATGGCGATTCAGAATGGCGTTAGCCGGCGCTAATTTTTTTGGCGCAAAACTGCATTGGCGCAGTTTTGCGTCAAAAAGTATAAATATGGCCCACTGTATTTTAGAAAACATGTGCAATGAGAAAACTTATGCTGGCAATGTACTGTAGCATGGACACCGTACCTGTTGTGCTCTAGTGCAATCAGCCTTCACCTTCAGCTCCAGATATTTTGCTTGTGTTTTGTCATTTCGACCTCCAGTGCCTGAGTGCAGCCCTTCATCACTGTTCATGTCAGGCTGGCCCTCAAGCACGACCAGCGAGATAGAAGAGGAGAGGAGATTTTCTATTCAGGCTCAATCCCTGGGTTTCTGCTAAGCTTGAATCTCTATTCTTCAAACAGGGCAGTCGTCAAAAGTGGTTTTGCGTGCTGAATTGTACTGATGACCCTGCAACAATACATTACTGTGGTTGGGGGGGGTGGCGGTGTCAATAATGATAAAAGTAGTTACATTAATGTGCATGTGTCATTGCGCCTTAATGTAACTACTTGTACAAGACGGTTGCCTCAGGAGGTGAGCGCTCGCGGGGGGGGGGGGGGGGGCATGCTAAATAGCTGGCAGGTGAGCAACAGTTGAGTTCAGGGCACTGTGTTTATTTTGAGTGTGAGCCACAGATGGGACGCAGCCTCATTTCAGAAAAATAAACACACTGGGCCCTCCCCAGCCTAAAATGCAGTCACCTGCCACATGTGATTTTTACCGCACAAATGGGAAAAATGTCACTCGTTTGTGCGTGAAAGAGACCAATCTGGCAACACTGTATGCAGCACGCCCACGCTATTTATCATGAGCACGTGACGCTTTGCAGGGCTGAACCAAAAACCCGCACGCAGGGGGGGGAATCCATGAGACCACCCCTGCGCTGATGCTGGAGGTGGTATACTACACCAGGGGAGGTGTCAATAGAGAAGGCCGGGAGTACATTTGAGTGATGGGTCTGTGCTAGTAGTGCACAACCTAGATAGACTTGAGGTGATTTTTGTGTTTCAAAGCATCAAGCTCATGCTTCCGCATTTCTGGATTCCTCTCGTATGTCATTGGTTTAAAAGTCGGTTGAAGATCATGAAGTCCGTATTTGATGTGCTTTTGTGCTTTTTTTAAAACAGTTAGCAGGTTTTCCCCCTCTCAGATTTTGCCGGGAGGCCTGTTGGGTCTGCTCCCACACAATTGCTGAAGCCCTTCCGTTCTATCTTTTAATAATGGCTTGAGCATGCGAAAATGGCTTCCTCTGATGTGTGCAGGAGGCGCTGGCCCGATCTCCTTATGTCATCCTATTGCCACGGTTTATATAAACAGCTGTTGTGAGGGGTGAACAAGCTGTAGTGATTGGTGGACACTTGTGGGATTAGAAGAGCGTCGTTTGATCAATGGTTTGCAGGGCTAAAGGTCTCTGGATGAGACAGAAGCCAGGATACACACTTTGGCAGATGACGAATCAGCCCAGTCAACACATGCCGCGCAGTTAATGAACATTCTTTCAGACTCCATTTTTCATCGCCGGGGGAAGAGAAAAAGATTAATCCCAATAACTGACACTTAAAACTGAAGTGCTGATAACCGTACAAATTACGCTGATGGGTTATGTACAGTATGTGAACTGTAAATGTGTAGGTAGAAAAATATGACAAGGTGCTGCTGCCTGTTTATCAGTCAACTCATGGATATTACCGAAGGGAGGGAAGACAATTTACAATCTAACCAGCACGGTGCAAGGCTTGGCAGGAAGCTCTTCTGCCATACCTTTAAGCATTGCAACATGAAAGGGGATTTTGCCGCACGCTAACCTGGATAAGAACCTAATTTCTATTTTTTAATATATATTTTGTATTTGAAAAGGCTAAAATATACAATGAAAAACATTATTAAAACGAAACATTACAAGATATATATATATATATATATATATATATATATATATATGTGTGTGTGTGTGTGTGTGTGTATATATATATATATAGAGAGAGTGCACAAACCCATTGGAAAAGTGTCTGCATGCTGTTAATGATCAGATCCCATTTTTTTCTAAGTTAGCCACGCTCAGGGGTGTTTTGAATGTTGGCCATCTCTGCCCCACGCAAATCCACACATTTAAACCTTTAAACCACCTGTCACGAACACACGGAGGATTGAGATATAGCCAGTCTAGTAAGAGATACCATAGCTAGTAATGTTGCCTTTAATATGAGACATGTTTAGACATAATTTCTGAAAAGAAATCGAGCAAAATCAATTTAGTCGATGGCGGGTGACAGTGCGAAGCAGTTTACCTAATTTATGAAAAATGTTAGCCCAATAATCCTGAATTTTAATACAATGACTAAAGATATGAGGTGTATTGACTCACGGAGCAGCGCACTGAAAACCTTGAAATTTTCCACAGCAGACCCAAGCATAAAACGTCTTGGTGTATTAAAGGTCTCTTGCATTCATTTAAAGTGAAGAATCCTGAAACTGACAATTTCGTGATCCATATTAACGCTTTTGAAATTGTCATCTACTGTAAAAGATACCACCAATCAACCCGTCCATCGACCAGGAAAGTAATGTAAATTGTATGTTTGCGGCTCAAGAAGGATATCATATAGACTGTCAATAATAGCTTTTTGGGTTGAAGAAGTTGGTCCAGGTAAGAAAAGGATGTAAGATTACGAATGGAATGTGAAATATTCACAAAGAACTCGCTTATCTCCATATATTTTTAAAAAAATCCTGAATTGAGAGTTGAATATGCAGTGAAAAAATACCGAACACGAATGAAATGTTGAACCTTGACTGATATGTTGAAGAATGGTGTTGAACCATTGAAACAAAACTACATCATGAAAAAATCGTGGAAAGGTGGATTGTGACAGAGAGAAGTATGATTGTCAGTCATGGGATCTGTAACTTTTGAGTAATAAAAGATTATAAATGCTCGTAAAACTGATAGTTTTAAAGCACATTCTTTAAAATATGATGGGTCAAAAAAACAGAATGGGAAGATAGGTCACTGTATAATAAGTCTCTTTATGAGGTACCAGGGGTTGGGACTCACTCACGTTGGTCTCTCACATAACCATAACTGTGCATTATTATGAGCCCCCTCAATTTTTTAAAGTACAACTAAGACACCTGGAAAATGTGGAACATACACATGTAATTTATGTCTGATTGAAAAAGAGTGACAGTTGTAAAATGCTTGTGTAATCTCCTCACATTTATTAATCAAACACACATTCACAGATTTCCAAGCACCAGAACTGGCGTATGAACTGATCAGTAATTTCTGTCCTGGGGAAAGTCATAACATCTTTCAAATCTATTAGAAGCTTAATGAGAGGTGATGTGACTATTGCAGTAGGGGAGGATGAAGAGGTACCTCCTGACGGTACACCAGCTTATCATATGATAACTGAAGAAGGCTCACACAAAGATATGGCTTTGCCAATGGTTCAAGATCACTGATAAAGATGTTCCATTGAGTTTTCCTATAGAGGATACACTTAATTTGAGAATTATAGACAGATTTACAGAGACACTTTGTGACATGAAATCTCCTCCTCGATCTACGCAATTTGAAGCACTAAGAGGTATATTTACAAGGAACTAGCTCATCAGCTCCAGTTTCCTTTCACTGCTCCGCTTCCCCCTCCCGACACCATGGTAGCACTGTATTTACAATACAGCGCCCCATGATGCTCATTAGCACAACTGTGCCAACATTTTGTGTGTTTTGCGGGACTAGCGCCAAATATTTTGGCGCTAGTCCCGCAAAGCTCAGGGGGAACCGTATTATATAACACTAGCGTCACTTTAGCGCCTGCTCTGGGCAGGTGTTAAAAAATGATGCTAGAATGGTGCAGTGAAATATTGTAGATTTCACTGCGCCATTGTTTTGGGCCTTTCTGCAGGGGAACGCCTCCCTTGCACACATTATACCTGGAACAGGTATAATGTGGCGCAAGGGTTTACAAAGTGGTGCAATGGGACCATTGCGCCACTTTGTAAATAGGGCGCATGCAGTGTGAGGGCCTGTTTAGAGACACCGTTGTGTAAAAAACAAAGGATGCTAAGGGGCGAAAAGGGCTTGTAAATATGCTCCTAAGTGATTGGGCAAAGATGGCTCATACTAGGGATAGAGAGAAATACCAAAGTTGGGCAAAAAAAGCTATGAGAAATTACACAGATGAAAAATGAGCAATCTGAAAAACCCGTAAAACCCGAAAAAAAAAAGATTAGAGGGGAAAAGGATACAAAAGATGAAATTAAATCAGACACTGATACTGATTCAGGAGACAATATTTTGGACGACTTATTGGCTGCATATCCACCACCATATGTGGGTTCTGTGCCAAATACTAATGGGACGACAACTAATAATTTGACAATGGCTAGCCCCTATAGATCCAAATGTATGTCAAATTGAAAGACCAGCACCAATGGCCCAGATCTTTGCAGTACAGCCCCTTATAACACAACCCATTGTAGCAAAACCTGTGATGCCACAGCCTATTATGATAAGACTGCCGCACAACCCTTGATACCTAATAATGTGCCTGCTCAAGTGGAGACTGTTCAGGCAGTGATGTCTATGGGGATTACTGCTTCTATTGAAACTGTACCAGCAACTCTTGCTAGGGTTATCACAGCAAAGCTAGTAGAGATGTGCAGACCAAATGTTCCGATTAATATTGTCCCACATGCAGTAGCTTAAGGAGCTGTTGAAGGAGCACCTGCTACAGGGTTTATCCCAACTTTGCAAAATTCGCAGACACCTGAGACTATTCAATCATTAGGGAAAAGAAGGAGAGTGTTTTAACGCAGCAGGAGCTGCCGCAAATCTCAAGGGGAGGGTCAGGGGGGCAGGGATGACAGCTTGGAAGGAATAAAAAATAGTTTAAAAAGAAACTTACATCTTTCTGTTGCCGCCGCCACATGCTGCCTCAATCCTCTTTTAGTGTCCCAGCATTCACTGCCTGAACACCATCACAGGCTTCCCAGCAATCCTGGTGCTGCTTTCATGTAAAACCTTGCATGAAAGCAGTGCCAAGACTGGTCTGAATGGCAGTGGCTGCCGCTCAGACACAGCCCTGGGGTCTTTACAGTTTCTCCTGCCCGGCTGTTAAACACTCCCACCTCCCGAGGCCCAGCCCCACTCCTCCCTGCACTGCTGTGCCAGAAGCAGAAAAATAAAATAATAGAAAACTATTGTTTTATTTTTCTGCTTCTGGCACAGTCAGTGGGACAACGCTCATTCGCCATAGCGAAGTAGCCGCCCCTGTCTTTACGACATAGACAACATAAGGTGAGACAAATTTAAGGTGGGACCTTTCCCCATGGTTTGAGGAAGCTGCCAGGAAAAGTGCAAAGACAGAGAATGTGGAAAGCCCAGGTACTAGGCAGAATGCAGAAAAAGAGAGACCACTAAATGTCGAGAGATTAAAAATAAAATTGCAAGTAATAATTAGAGGATTTTTAGATCTTGAACATGTGAAAAAGACCAAGAAAAATATCTTTCTTTGACACTTTGTCAAATTATTTGGGGTCTGAATATATGTATGTATATATGTATGTATGTAGGTATGAATGAGATTCTTGCACTCATGAATGAGATTCTTGCACTAATGTACCAACTTCTACTGTGATGATAAATACAATGAGGTGATAACTTTCCTGAAAGGCAGAGTTCTTCTTAAGGATTTGAATTACGTGAGGTTAAACAGGATTCAGCAGGAGGTGAAAGCGCTGTGTGTTCTTTGGAGGCGGGGCAGGAGCCCTTTAAAACTCGTTCGCGCTCCCGCCGTCGCGGGAAGCGCTGTGTGTTCTTTGGAGGCGGGGCAGGAGCCCTTTAAAACTCGTTCGCGCTCCCGCCGTCGCGGGAAGCGCTGTGTGTTCTTTGGAGGCGGGGCAGGAGCCCTTTAAAACTCGTTCGCGCTCCCGCAGCGCGGGACGCGCGCGGGCGGCGCCCGGGCGAAGCCCGGGCCAAGGGCGGGCCCGTCCTGCGCCCGTCCGCGGCTGACAGAGGCTGGGCTGGGCCACTCCCCTAACATCTATCTCCCAAGAAGGCCATATTGTACTCAGTCCCTTTTGTTATTTCCTACTCTGTCTCCCCAGTCAGCTGTTCCATTTAATCTGACACCTTATCATTTAACCTTGCACCTACACTAACACCAGATGGGCAAAAGGAAAGCAATAGAGGCAGGGGCCGGGGCAGTACTAAAAGCCAAGCGAAAAAGGCATAAGCATGCAGCTAGCAACTGCGTTATGGATAGAATCGACTCTCTCCTGGGCGAATGCAACGGAATACTAACTAGCCCCCAGGGTAACATTTCTATTGCAACTGGGGAGGGGCCCACTTCAACTAGCAGGAAGGAAGGTTCCATGAAAATCGCTGAGATTTTCGTGAAACGTGGGCAACAAGTTACTGACACTACAGGGGTGGGTGAAAATAGGAACGTTATCACCCATGCGGCCCCCTCCCTAGCAGAAGACCTACCACTTGCCACCAACGATTCCATCCAGCTCAGTAACCGCTTCAATCCCCTAACCAACCTCCCTGAATCACGCGACGACATCAACCCAGACACCCTGGCAGATGGGCCAGCAGCAACCAACACGCACTCTCCCCATGTAACCCCACAGCATATCGAATACATACAAGCTCTAAGGAAGGAAGTCACAGAACTCAAGCATATGGTTAACTCATTACTTGCAATAGTAAAACAGCTAACCCACGCAAATAACACGACCACCAGTAACCTTGCCCAAAATCCAATCCTATCAGGCATCACAACAAACTCGCCCAACTCCTCCGCTTCTAGCCACGCTGGCCCTCACCCTACCAAAGAAAAGACCATGAACTCCCACCAGACTCCCCTCTTCCACAATTTAGGCATAGGAAATTCACTAGACATCTATCATAATACCCTCAAACCCATGAGCAACACCGCCTCAAAATACTCTACGCAACCAGCCACTGACCAGTCCCATTTAGGTAATATAGTTCTAATGGTTAACGTTCCCAAGTTAACCACATTGGCGCGCAAGGAAGGGGTAGACTCTATCAAAAACAAGGCAATCCACTGGATTCGCCATGTTAGAGGCTGCCGATCCATAATACGTGAGGACCTAATTACCGTAGTACGACAGCCAGACCCGGGAACTCACTTTGATATCCTAAAACTGACACTCAAGAACAGGACCATGGCGAACAATCTGGTGGCCCTAGATGCAAGAACAAGCCCACCTGCACACTCACGCATCCAGTTTAAACAGCCCAGGTCACCTACGCTCCACGAGGAATGCCCGAGTTACCTCCCGGCAGAAAACCTATCCCCTCTTGGTAAACATGATTGACTCACAGCCCCACCTAAAATCTATGCAGGCAAACCTTGCAACCTTCCAACATCTATCACCCCCAGATCCTCCTTTTACCCCACCACTGTCTGTCCATGTCTTCACCCCCCTACCCATGACACCGCGACCATTTCCGGCTCACCGAGCAATCATGACAACGATGCTCCACCCATCTTGCAGGCACATTGCCCACCAAACCTAGAGCTGCTGTCTAGGCCCGCAAGCATCTCCTTGATCAGGACCAGGCCTGTTCCAACAGAGGAACATCACCAACCACCACAAGCCTCACGGGCAAACATTGGTATCAACCCATCTCTGCTCCCTCAGCCACATCTGCCAAACCAACCCCCGACAGCCAACTTCACAAACCCCGGGCATTTAGGCAGGACAACTCAGTCACAATCTGGGGTACGACTTGTCTCATGGAACGTGGCAGGTCTGAAATCTATTCTTCCCCTTCCATCCTTCTCCTCATTTATTGACGAACATGACATATGTCTCCTACAGGAAACATGGTCACTCGACCCACTCTTCCGAACAGGCTACTCAAATTTCCACATCCCCGCTGTGGCCAGCACGAGAGGCAGGCCCTCAGGGGGTCTGACCATCTGGATCAAAACATCGCTTAGCTGCCATATATCACAGCTACCTACCGCCTCTCCCGACCTGTTAGGCCTTCGTCTATCCTTTGGGCCTGACTCTGTGGTGAACATCTTTAATATCTACGCTCGAGGGGTCAGGGGGGGTCAAGTCTCCAAAACCCTCTGCGCCCTCGTAGCCCTCTTACAAAATTATCCCCGCCATCATAAAACCATTGTGGCTGGGGACTTCAACGTCACATTCGAACCCCTTGACTGGGACGATCTCAGGTCCACCCGCGAGGAAGATCAAGCCTGGTCTATCCCCGCCCTGTCAATTCCACCCATCAAAAGGTGGACGTCGGTTGCCATTCAGGTTAAATCATTGACCATGGAGTTTGGACTCAGGGCGCTAAATGGCAGAACTAATTCAGACACCAACGGTAGTCACACATACAACAAAACGAACCACACCAGCAGAATCGATTATTGCCTATTCGATATAAGATTATGGCCTCTAGTCATCGACATGACAATCATCGAAAGGACCGAAAGTGATCACAACCCTCTCTCTGTCCACACATTAGCCCTAGGTAACCTCCCAGCCACGTCTAACCCCGCAGCAGTAGCACCCGAGGGTATTAACCTGGCCAACAACAAAAGACACCTAAAATGGGTCAATATTGTGGCCCGGCCCGCACTCATCAATGCTGCCAACAACACCCTAAAATCCACACTAAGGGACCTAGAGGCGGGTTCTGCAACACCCCACCAGGAAATTAGCTCAATCCACACCTCCTGCTTTAGGGATATCGCAGCCCACTTCTCAGCACCCCCAGCCCACGACGACAAACGACCCAAAGCCAGGCACCGCTGGTTCAACAAAACGTGCCGGTCCCTAAACAAGCGCCTAGTTCAAGCCATTAAATCCAAGGACCCCATCGCCATCCGCGTAGCTAGGAAGTCCTATAAATCTGCAATATGCATAGCCAAGCGTGATCAAGATAGCAAATGGTGGACAGCACTCAGCGACGCTGTGCGCGAGAGAAATTATAGTCTGTTCTGGTCCCTGGCAGCGCGAGGCCCAGAAACCAGTGGTTTGGACATCACAACCAATATTGCCCCAAGAGACTGGATAGCCCACTTTAGTAGTCTGTACTCCCCTGATCATGATAGCCCCACCTCTGTTTGTACGGGCCCCCTCCTACTTCACTCATCAGCACCAACCACCGCAGCACCCCTGTTGTTCTCCCAAAGTGATATAACTTATTCTCTAAGCACTCTAAAACGCGGCAGGGCCCCTGGTTCAGACTGCGTCCCAGCAGACCTATTCTCAACAGACCTAGCATCCTGGTCAAGATATCTCACCATTCTAGCTAACGCAATAGCATCTGGGGCGCCAATTCCCGACTCTTGGAAAGCGGCCATTGTTATTCCAATCTTTAAAAAGGGCGACAGATCTCTTCCCTGTAACTATAGACCCATTAGTCTAATTGACTGTGTCCAAAAAGTCTTCTGCCACTGCCTCCTAGGGAAGATAGAAGAATGGATAATTGACCACGATATCCTTAGCCCCCTCCAAGCCGGTTTCCGAAAGAAGATTTCCACCACTGATCAAGCCCTCAGATTCCTATTATTATATTGGAAAACAGTGTTCATTGGTAAAGGCAGCCTTTATGTAGCTTTCGTGGACCTCAAATCTGCCTTTGACCTAGTACCTCGCAACAAACTGTGGGTCACTCTCTCTCGGATGGGAATCCCGGAACACATCCTTGCCATTTTGATACGACTCCACGAGGACAACTACGCACAAGTCAGGTGGGGCAACAAGGGCCAACTTACCGATAGAATCCACGTCTCTAGGGGTGTGCGGCAAGGTTGCGTACTTGCCCCGACCCTCTTTTCCCTGTACATCAACGAAATTGTCCCCTCCCTTCTCAGACTGCAGGCTGACGCACCTTCACTTGGCACACAAAAAATCCCAGTCTTACTCTTTGCCGATGACACTCTTTTGATATCTAAGACCCCTAGTGGTCTAAGGAAACTCCTTGCGTGCTTCGAGCATTTCTGTTCATCCCAGGGACTCGAAATCAACGCAACGAAAACCAAACTAATGACCCTTAATCCCCACAGATCTTTCAAAGGGAAATTTACTTTAGAGGGCTCCTCACTCGAGAAGGTGGGCATTTTCAGCTACCTGGGCATAACACTCACTGACAACATGTCCTGGAAGCCACACATAGGAAAACAAGCCCTTAAATTAAGACAAACAACTGGGGCTCTACTAAAAAATTTCCACCTCTCACACACAAAACCAATTCGCCCAGCATTACAGTTATACGAATCCCAGGCAGTTTCCTCAGCGCTCTACGGGGCTGAACTTTGGGGTTATACCAAAACCCAAGACCTAACCACCGCTGAAAACAACTTCTTAAGAAATCTTGTGTCCCTTCCGCTAAGCACCCCACTGTTCCCTCTTTTCAAGGACCTCGGCATCAAACGCATTGGTCACAAAGCCCGCCTGCGACCTCTGCTGTACTGGCGACGTCTCTGGACCACTCCGGAACTTGACATCTTCACCGAAGCTCTACAGGTCATCCTAAAAGCCGACCACCTGCACAGAATCCCCTGGCTACGATCCATCAAGGATTTACTTCACTCTATCGGGCTCGATGATCTCTGGAACTCACCAGCCACGTCAGTCTTTCCCTCGAAAAGCGAACTAAAGAAACTTTACTGGCAAAGGGCCAACAACGAAGACACTCGGGCTGCACTCCACACTACATTATCTTGTGACTTTGCCAACCTAAAAGAGTCATGCAAGTACGAAACTTTTTGGGACCTAATCACGGTCCCAAGGGAAAGGAAACTGTACTTCCAGCTCCGCATTGGAACACTCCCATTAAGACTTTTCACCAGCAGCTGGTCACACAACGAATCCACCGCATGCCCTGCTTGCAAAGCCCCCGTCGAGAATCTCCCTCACCTTCTTTTTGCATGCCCCGCGTATACTGCCCCCCGTAGGAAATGGCTGGCCCCGGCATGCAGACTACTGGGAGCACGCTGCTCTGCGCTAGCTCTGCGAATCCTTAGATCAGACACCAGGCCAACGCTAGTGATCGCTATCGCCAAATTCCTCGGAGCTAGTTGGCTTATTAGAGGGAAAACTCTCCTGGACAAAGACTCCAAATAAGACTGTCCCAACATCCTGCACAGTGCATTTCATTTCATCTCATTTCATCTAATTTCATTCCATTTTATTCTATCTCATTTTTATTCCATTTTAATTTTTATTTATGTTTTACTCCCTTTTATCACCATATTTACCTGCAATTTTATTTTATTATGTGCATTTACTTGTATTTATTACTGCTCGTGCTTTTTTGGCTCTTGTAGCCGCAATAAAGCTTCTTTGAATTTGAATTTGAAAGAGTCTGTGCTTGAGTATCATAAGTTGTTGAAAGCATTTCAGCAGCATACTGGTCAAACCCATATTGAGCCAAATGATATGGGATACTTTATTTTGCAGTTTGTACTCGGATTGAGATCTGATATTAGTCAGCATATGTATCAGAATGTAATTTTTCGGCAGGTAAAGACATTAGATGAGATTCTAAAATATGCGAAGTACTGAAGTGAAGCACAGGAAATAAAGCAGAAAAAGCTTGAGGAAATGTTTATACAGACAAAGGTTTTCAGAATCAGTTGTTTGCTGGTGCAATGCAAGGTGTCAGTTTTCAGAATGAGATGCAAGGAGTTGGATTTCAAGCTGGAACAGGATGTATGGTTGTTTCACAGGGTAGAGGTCAAGGAGTGCAAATTGATCCAAATACTGGTGTAGATGATATTACGTTGAAGAAAATGAGTCCTTGTCACTTCTGTAACAAGACTGGGCATTGGAAAAGGGAGGGTAGGCTTAATCCAGATAGAATACATTCTAATAATTAAATGCTGGGAGGGAATCAGATGCTAATGCAAAATATGCCTGTTCAGCAAATGCACGTGCCAATGCAAACTCATGCCCCAATGATGAGGGCCCCACAAGCCCCTATGGTTCAACAGAATGTGGGTAATCCTAAAAGTAACATGAATCAGATACATTTCAGGTCCAGGATCAAAATGCGCTTCAACAGTTTCCCATGCTAGACAGTGAGAGCTTTGACACTGATATGTCACAACAACAGTGCCTGAGAGGGGAGGCAGAGTCCATCAGTCAGCCTTAGAGGTATGCATGAGTGGATCATTTGTGGAAGGTGATGTAAATGGCCACCAAGTACCACTTCCTATTGTCACTGGAGCTACCAGTTCCACTGTTAGAACAATAGAAGTTCCAGAATTACCCCTCTCGGAAAGAAGATCCAAGTTGAAGAAGTTACAAATAAACAGATTACAAATCCAGGGCCTCATTTCTGAAGCCCTAGTTGCATACTGCGCAGCTGGAGCGACCATTTTTTTGACGTTCCAGTGGCGCAGTGTGCTGGCCCATATTTGTAATGCCAGGAAAAGCCTCCTTGCATGGCATTTCATGGCTTTGTAAATATGGACCCCTTTCATGCATAACACTGCATGTAAGGGGCATACCATTGGTGTTGCTGTGGGTGTTACAACGCAACACCCATGGAATTCAACGGAATCAGATGCATTCACAGATTTACAAGTCTGAGAATGCGTCAGGTTCCTACGCCACCTCACGGGTGGCGTTGACGTGGCGCAACGGGGAGAAATAACATTATTCCTCCCTGTTTTTCCCCTTTTTCAGTGTGCTGTGTTCTGCCTTTAATAATTGTTTATGTGCAGGAAGGTATGCTCTCCTGCACATAAACAATCATCCCTGCAATGCAGACACCCTTGCACTATGGTGCAAGGGTGCCTGCGTTGGAGCTAGGCAGCAATTTGTGCACCAGCACAGGGGACAAGTCAAGAATGCGCCACATCTTATAGATACAGGTCATTCCCGCCCTATTGTTTTGATGCAGCGCAGCACAGCAGAAAGGCTTGTGGTGCTGCCCAATGCCAAAACGTAGTAAATAAGACCCCCAGTTTCAAAAGAAGTCCCTGTAAAAATAGGTTAACTTGAAGAAAATCACCAGTTTGTTGTGTGTGACTCGAGTTCTGTAAACCTGTTAGGAAGTGATTTGTTGTGCAAGTTAAATTACACAATCTATTGCACCCCTAATGGAGTAGAAATCCATACTCATGATGAGGATGTTGAGTTTAACTTAGCTCAGCAAGATGGTGAAAGGCATTACCCAATGAGAGTAATAGCGGATTTGCCTCCTGATTTGCCAGAGACTGTTAATCCAGAATTATGGGATCTCACAGGGAAAGATATTGGACTAATCAAAGGTGTAGAACCAGTTCAAATTACAGTAAAGCCAAATGCAATTTTTCCTCACCATATCACTTGACTCCAGAAACTAGGCATGAATAACACCAATAATTGAAGATATGTTGAACAAAGGGATTTCAAGAGAAATAGTTGGGAGTCATTGTAAATTCACCGATAATGGTCTTACAGAAGCCCAATGGAAAGTTTAGAACAGTTCAGGATTTGAGAAACATTAATCAGATCATAATCCCATGTTGTTCCATGATACTGAATCCACCCACCATACTGTATCAAACTCCATGCACAGCAGAATGGGTCAATGTCCTGAACCTTTGTCAGGCTTTCTTTTTAATTCCATTGCATACGAAAGGTCATATCCTATTCTCACTTGTGTTTTGAGAGAGAGTTTTGCCATGGTGCCAAATCCCACAAGGGTATACTGAGAGTCATTCAATCTTTAATCAGATTCTAAAGAGAAATCTAGAAACATTGCAGATGCCTTGTAATTCAGTCCTTGAACAGTACATTGATGATCTGCTTGTGGCATCAGGCACAAGAGATGCTTGTAATAAGGATACCATTGTGTTCCTAAAACACTTAGCTGACAAAAGGCCTAAAGTGTCCATGAGTAAACTGCAGTATTTTAAAAAAGAAGTTAAATATTTGGGACATATCATCGAAAAATGAACAAGAAAAGAGTCACAAGAGCGAGGGTGGCTATTCTAAGAAAGGGGTCCTCCGAAAACACAAAGAGAAGTCAATCTTTTTCTGGGAATGGTCAACTACTGTAGACAATGGATACTTAACTTTTCCTTGGTAGCTAAGCCTTTACTGATGCTGACACACACAGATGTGCCTGATCCACTTACATGGGACTTCAAATCCATGAAAGCTTCCCTGGAACTCAGAGAAAGTGTTGCCAGACAGTTTATTATCTCCCATGACACAACATTTCTATGGCCCCACACACATAGGAAGGGATGCAATGGTCAGGTCCCTTAAACAGGGCTGGTTTAACCCCAGATTCTGGATAGCTTCTACTTACAGTAGGTACCAAGCCCCCTATTTGATTAGATCATATATTACAAGATGGATCCCTGCCTCTTCCTTGGATCTGAGGGGATACTGAGGTATTCAAGACACTTTCTTTTGTGTGTTGATATTGATCTTGATGGGTCAATTGAGGCTATAAATCCCATTTAATTAGCCCCTGTGGACCACAATGTGGAAGGTCTTGGTGAAAGTAAACCAGGAGGCCAGGAGATAGCTCACTCTTACTCACAGTAGGTTGACAATTTGCACCCTCACAAAGTAAAGATAACACTGTGCTTGAGATCATTGAGCCTGCCATTATCCGGAGTACAGAGTACTGTGTAGTTCAATTTCCATAAAATGTGCCACCCTAACAGATTAGCTGGTGAAGTAGGACTTTGTAGGAAAGAATAATTATCAAAAAATGGGACCAAGAGAAAAAGAAACAGGGTCGGAGATGTGATGGGCAATACATTGGTTGTAAATGTTGACTGCATCTGTGGGCAAGTCTGAAAAAGGTAATGAGGAAAGCTCAGAGGTTTTCAGGATAGAACGGCTAGCACCAGTGAGAATAAAACAGGTGGTGCATTTACCATTGTAAGGGCAATCAACATAGGGACCTTTCTGATCTGCAGGCATTAGGGTATTCATGGTACAGTCTGAACCTCTTGAGCTGTCATAAAACTTAAAAAAGGAATTTTGTGAACTTGGTTAAATTCAGGAAAGCTCTCTTTTATTGTCCCAGTTGACAACACGCAAAATATGCTCCTCCTGTTCCCAGGGCCTCTATCTGACCCTTCTGTTGCCCAGTCCCACTCTTCCTCCTCCCTGTTCTCCTCCCTTTTTCTTCCCTTAGTGGGTCTCCTACCTGCTCCCATTCACATTTTGCTGCATAGTCTGAGCTTCAGACATCAATTTCAATTCAACACTCACTTCTTTCTCATATAAAATGTGACAAAGTGGTTTCTGATGGCCCTCAATTTCACAAATGTCTTTGTTTGCCAATCAGCATATATTGTCATCAACTAACTTCTCATATTTTGTAAGAATCCCTTCACAAAAGCAGCACTTACAGCTTCTTGAGCCATCTCTGTCAGAAGGGCAATGTCCAAGTATCTCTCAAAAACATCCTTAAGCCTCTCTGTATAATCTTATTCTGTTTACAATTTGAAAGTTTTGTGCAATCTGTTTTCACCAGGCACACATCTGCAACCATATTCATCAGTGCAACCTTTGCCACATTCAACAACCCATCAGTTCCGGGGTCTTGTCTCGCCCCATGCTGAATTTTCTGCTACTTTAACTCTTACTTCACTTGGCACCACCAACTCCAACAATTGATTCATGTCCACCCAAGTCAGTCTGTACACTTCTAGCATACATTACACATCTGTGCAGAACTGTGTTGGGTTTTCTTTAATGTTAGGAAACATGAGCAGTAGGCCCTGAATAGGAGGAAGAAAAAGGAGCAGATATTGTGAGGTCTTTGTTGTAGGTGTCACTAGAATAGAGGGTGGTGAAGCACCCAATGGCCAGTCACTCTGCAGGCCGTCTTAAGATTTTCCTAGTGACTGTGTTCCTTGGTATTTCTATGCCCAGCAGGGACAGAGCACCATTGTAATCTAGACTGATGCACAAAAGTGGAGTCTGTATCACTAGCACACCTCAGACAGGGGTTTTTCTGCCGGTCAATCACATCGCAGCACTTGGCGATTCCACAGGCACTACCCTATTTTCAGGAGCTTCAGCAACTGCATCCCTGGCCTCATTGGCCAGCATGGGGAAAACATCCAGCATATTCTCCTACTTTGGTCTTTGATCTCTTATTTTTCTTGTGGTTCAGTGATCTGGGTGGATAAATAGAGAAGAGGATGTGCAAGAGGAGCACAACCTGTAACTCTGTCCCTCAGATGACTTATCTAGTATTCCAGTTTCTCCTGAGTCTTTTCCATAGAACAGAATTGGCACTCTTGCTTGCGTTTTGAGCTTTGTAATGCCATTGCAAAAATAGTGGCCACTGTTCTGTGTCTGTCTTAGATTTAGGATCCCATATTTTCTTTGGCAAAATCCCAAATCATTCTCTGTAGTGGGTATGATGTTCAGGGAAGGACTTTTTCCCATCCTCATTGGTGAGTCCCACCACTGTTTCAGATATTTACACATGGATTCAATATACTGGTAGTACATAGTGTGCTCAGAAGTCTCTTTTGGAGGGGGCTCACTATGCTTAGGTTTTTGGCCCTCATCTCCTCTCTTTAACTGATGCTCACATGCAAAACAGGAAAAAGAGACTTACAGCCTTGTGCCCACAGCTCATCTTGTGAAGCGGGCGAGGGTGTAAAGGAAATGGCTAGCAGGGTAGGTGGTCCCACAGTTATTTCTGTACCTGATCTTCTGGGAGAGGGAAGGAAAAGTATTGTACACTCACATCAAAAGATCCCCTTCCATGTGGCTTACCTTTGGATCTGCATCCAGGGTGGCCAGCGAAGGGCCGAAGACAGCTAGGTCATCGGGCCTCTTTCTCTTTCACATTCATCCTTTTAGGGTTTCAGTTTCGGATCCTGCCACTTCTACCAATCTTCCCAACTTCCACAGTATATCCAGAGCCCACTCATTCTAAACCATAAACATGCACATGCATAGTCATTGTCTCTGATCTCCCATTCCTAGCTATTCCCAAGAGATGCACATAACACTAATAGGAGCAAAGTTTACTATTTTGTAAAAATCTTGCTTTGATGTGCCAACTTCAGGAGTATATGCTTTGCTAGCATGGTCCAGCAGTATGTCAGTGTACAATATCGAATGAAAAACTATAGTTCATATAAAATTGTGTAAGTAATGTCACCAAGGCTTTAGTGTTCTTCAAACAGGTATCAAAAACAATTCAAAGAGGATTCATAAAGTGTAATGGCACATGTGAACGTTTGTTTATTCGTAGTAAACATATACGCATAAAACAAGTAAATCCACTTGCTATAATAATTCTGAACATTTTAACAAACAATTTTATCTTTGTTTTGATTTGCTGTATAAACGTTCAGTTTTTATGAAAAACGTTTTTTCAAAATTATAAACTATCCAGTTCTGTTTACACCCATTAAAACTACTGGAGTTTTAGAAAAGATTAGTATTGCCCCAATATAACATTTGAAAACTGATTCTTAACTATAACCAGTCATTGTCAACTTGTGGCATGAAGTTCATGGCCTATCAACTGAGCGATTTTACCTTTCTGCTGTCTGTTGAACCTCTGGCTATCCCGTAATAGCCGTCACCAGTATTAGTAGGAGACAGCGTATTTGCTTAGAAATGTGAGTTTAGTGCACCAGGACAGCACACCTGAACAGACAAGTCAGTCTAACCTCAACAACTATTCCGTCTACCACCAGACTGCAAATTCCAGAACCCTACGCCTGTGTTACCATAAAGGAGACAAACCCATGATCCACCCAGCTACATGAATTCCTGTACCTGCTGAGCTCCGCCATCTCAGTGAAGTGCTTCCAGGCAGTGTCAAAGATGGTCTGTCAGGGCACGTAGGTGTAACATTACAGCTGTACAAGGAAGCATGCAAGTTAAAAGGCCTAGTCCTTCAATGGTTCTCTTCCTATCTTTCAGTCATCACTGTTTTTTTTCAGATGGTCTCCTCCAGGTCCCAAAAAATCCCTATTATATGCAGAGTTCCACAGGGTTCCATATTGGCTCCATTAATCTTGGTCTCTACTCACAGACATCAAGATTCACCAACATGCTGCAGATTCACAACTGTATTTGAAAGTCTCCTTCTACATCAGGCATCCAACACATCAAATGCTGCCTGCACATTATCCAGACCTGAGCTTCCAGCACCTATCTGAAGCTCAACCCAACCAAGGCAGAATTCCTGTTATCTGGCAAGAACAAGAAACAGTGCAAAGCTGGTTCAATGACAAGAACTGCCACAGCTTCGAACCCCAACTGTCATTGGATGTCAGGTCACTTGGATTCACTCTGGACACCATCCTCACCCTGAAGGAAGACATTGCCAAAAAACAAAGATGGCCTGGTACCAGCTCTCTATTGTAAGCAAAGTGAAACCCTTTCTTCCTGTAGAGAGGCCACCATCAGGCTGGTGACTACTAAGTGTAAAAAACAAAAGAAAGGGCAGTATGCCTTTTCCATCTATCTACCCATGATCAGGAACAACATCCCTGTATCAATAAGGGCCACTCACAAGCTACTGTAATTAAGGAAAAATGTAAATGCACATCCCGTTAAAGGATACTACAGCACAATGCAGTAATAATCCAATAACCAGCTACCTCGCCGGATGCTCAGTGACTTTATGCTTACCTTTGACCCTATACAGCAATCTGCTTTCTTTTGGCTAGCTTTGTGCCATACAAATGCCACATACATACATAAATTTATATATCCATCCATACATGTATACATACATACCTACATACATATGATGGACCATTTCAATGTTCTTTTATGAATGCTGTGGTGGGTGTACAGTGTACAGTTTCAATCACAAAATGGTGAAACACATATCTATTTTGGGACAATGGACTACAGAGGGCTTCCAAGCAATGTTTGGAAGAAGGAGCCATGTGAGCTTTAAAGAACATGGCACGTGCAGTCTGGGTTCTTTTGCTTATGTCAGCTTAACCAGGCTCAAAGAAAAGACTCATGACCACGATATGCATGAGTTGTCTTAAAACTAGATTATACATTTACCCTGCTAGGAGGACTTCAACCATATCAAACTGTCCAGCTACAGCGGGTTAAAATGAATCTGCATGCAAAGCAGTTAACATAGGAAGATCAAAAACATTTGAAAGGCACTCAAGTTCTGCACTGTGAATGGCCTTTGTGCTGGATAAGTGGATGGAGGGAGGGAGAGAAACAAGAAATGGTCAACAGTGTATATTAGAGAAACAAAGTGCAGACTTCGTGAGTGTGAAATATTATATACATTCATACCTAACCAAAATGAATTAATCTGCCACAACTCAGCTTCCTTTCCTATTGCTAGTTGTCTTTATGCTTGTCTTTGACTGTGTATAGCGCACCGCTGCCTTTTGATTAGGTGTGCACTATAGAAATACCATTTATATGCATACGCACATACATACAGTAAGGTTTTTCCTGTTTCCAGACAGCTCCAAGCCTATTACAAACTAGGCAGCTACAAATCATCATTGGAGTGTGATTTACAGAAGGAAAAGGGCAGACATCTTGAGAAGGGATGAGCTGTCACTTGGCACGTCTGAACAGATGGCTGCACAGGCAGTTATATAGAAGACAAGCTGCAGTCCCCCTCCCAAGGTGTTTGTTGTTTGCTTAGCATTTCCCTTGCCACACCCCTTATGCAGACCTGAGTATGTCCATAATCGTAATTTAAATACAAACCTATGATGTCATAATGTTCTTATGAGTGAGTTAATCGCACACTCGTAGACCCCATGCATTTGCACCTGTTTCACACTTTGTCAATCAGATTATAGGTTTTAAGTTATGGCATTTGTAAAGTATAAGTAACACCAACTTACACCCAGAGAAACTCTAATTGAATCAGGCCGTGTGTGTCTAAATCAAACACATGCTCTATCTCAGTAGAACACACTGTATTGAAACACCCAAAAATGTAGAATTCGCCAAAACATACATTTGAAAGGATTACGAAACAACGTTTTTTTTAAAGCAACAAAGCTGTAATCATTGAGGACTGTTGGACATTGGAAAATGTTGAAATTGAGCGCTGAATTCAGATCCTCGCCTCCCAGCTGAACTAAACTATGTAATCTTGGCCAGCTCACTTTGCCTTAGTTTTCTTATTTTCTGAAGAACAGTCATCAAGAGCTAAACCAGATAACATTGTGCCCTACACAAAATGCCCCATACATATATCGTAAATATATTATATGGTAGCCTGATCTAGGGTAACATTAGTGACCATTTGCTGGAATGTGCAGCCCTACGCGTGACATATCGGACCAGAGACTGGGAGGAGGCAGAGAACCAGACATGGGCAGCTGTGATGTCGGGCAAGGGGTTGCACACCTTCGAAGAACTTGCAATTTGCTATGGGCTAGGACCGGACTTAGTCCTCACAGGGGTGATGCATAGGACATGGGACACTAGTCGCGGTGTACTGCCCGCTGGAGGTACTATCGACCCGAGAGGGATGTAGCAGAGCTATTATTTACACACTGACCTGCAGCAACACTCTGCTGGGGGGACTGAAGTGCTGCGGACTGGTGGAGTACGGCACTAAACACTGATATAGCCAGGGCACAAGTCCTAAAAAAGGAAGTGGGGGGGCTGCCAAGTTAGCCAGTATGCAAGATACATCACAACGCTTGACATCGCAAGTACCATTACAGGAAGTGACATCACAGGAAGTGGCATCACAACCCATGACTTTACAGGAAGTGGCATTAGATCTAAAGACCTCACATGTATGTTTAGTAGGTCTATCATGAGTACATTTGAATGCATTATGAGCATGTGTATAAACGCTCCTCACTTGTAACGCCTACCTGAAGCAAGGTAACGCAATGCAGGGCAATGTGCTGCCTTGTGTTCGTGTTTTTTTTTCAACAAATCAACTCAACCTGGATTTGTGTGGCACTACAAATCCCAAAATAGTTTTTGCACCAGAAAAGTAACACATCCTTAATGCAAATTCTGCGCCTCAACTTATACATTTGTTTTTAAAAATTCTGCCACAAAGAAATTGTCAACAAGGAGAAATGGGACAGTAAATATGTTCTGCTTAGTTGGTTGCAAAGTCTAAATTTTAAAATATCTTATGCGGCTAAGGCAACTGCTGCAGAGATCTTTGGGTTTGTGGTAAATCTGAGAGAATAATAATAAAGGTAAGATAACTTTGGTAGTTAAAGCATTTGATGGAAATATCAGTGTTTTGTCTAGTGCCCCTTTTAACTCAAAGTAGAATAGATGGTTAATGTGCTTCCTGCAAAGTACATCATGTAACATGCAGAGGACAGATTTTTAATTTATGTAGATAGGTAAACAGGTTATTGCTTTTAACACAGGGACACTTTTGTTACTTGCAATTCATTAATTGTATTCCTTCTAATATAGCGCAGTGGGCTATGAAGAACGATATGTGACTCCTACACCTGTAACCCTCACTGTCTTATGTAACATATCCTGAATATTGATGTACAAACTTGTGTGATTGTCAATGTAATGAGTGTGTTTGAGTTAAAGCTCTCTGACACCCTGCATTTTGATGAGCAGTGCTATAAAAGGAATACAAAATAGAGTATTTCAATTGTTATTTTGTGTAAGTACCATGACAGACCAACACATCTGACATTCTTGCAGCAGTGCATGCATATTGCTCATAGACAGGGACTGCACAAAGTCAAAGTGTGCCTCTCTTAGGTACTTGTGAAGTGCTAACAAGCTGTGAGCCTTTGTTTCCCCTCAACTGCATTTACATCTAGATGTTAGGCTCCAGACAGGTGTGAGGCAGGATACTCCAACAAAAGGAGGACTGACGGGCCCTTAAATTTGGCCTTTGTTATGGGCCCAGCTCCCACCTGCACGTTGATACTCAGATTGAAAGCAGAGAATGTGCAGGCGTTGCTGAATGTGTCCCAGTATCTGAAAATTACACCAAGACACCTTAAATATTTTACAGTAGGGCCCAGCTTCTTCTTGGCAGGGTGGACGGTGTTCACCCTGTGAAAATAGTGGCAGGACGCCGCCCGCCGTCATGGACCCAGTCCAGTGCCTCCTAGACACAGGTTATATTTCTGGGAAGACAAAGGGACTCCTGTAATTTCAGAACCTGGCTCTGATTCTTGTGAGATGATGCATAGCCACGGTATGTAGGTCAGCCGCGGCCCCTTCTTTCAGATCTTGGTGAGCTGAGATGAGGAAATAGGCCATGGCTGAGTTAGCTGTGGCAGGGCGCTGCACATGAGGGGAAGAGGGAATGACCCGCTGAGCTGCTGGGACGCACACTTAGAGAAGTTAGACGTGGATTCCAGTGAATGCCCCCATGAACACACTGGCTGCCCCCGGATCGGGAGGGCACTTAGAACACACAGTCATTGGATTGTGCGCGAGGCAGGGAGGCAGGGAGGCATATGCCCACGTAGTACAATGGAGGCCACTCAACTGGAGGTGGTCCTGGTGGAAGACAGAGAAACCTGCAGGGTTCTGTGGGGGGCAGGATATAATCACTCGCACACACACGTTTTATAATTGTTTATTTTCACATTGTTTATACTCAAACACGAATATGGCTATTGTTGTCATTTTTCTCCTTACTTGTCTTTTATGCTCCCAACTATACTTACTTTTTTGCTTGCTCGGCTTCATTGTTTTCCCCTCGTGCACAGTGCTTCTGTACAGGCAGCGAGGCCTGAGCATGTCCTGCTGTGTATCTTATGTGCTGAGCACGAGGAGCGTAAGGTCGACTTCTCTTCTCTCACCAGGAGTGTTTGGCGAATGAGAGACGTAGATTTTGTATGTGAAAAAATTCAATGAACATATTCACTAAAAAAACAGTAAATAATTATATTGTATGCACCACTACAAGTGAGCTATGTTTAGTCTGCAGCGTGCTCTGATCATGTGAAATAACTTAGAACAGCACACCTAAGGCCAGATTCAGAATTGAATGCATGCACAAGGGGAGCACAGTGGTGTAGCCAGAAGTATCTATACTTTATTCACAGAAGAGTGCACAGAGATGTGCAGGTGGTGTCAGGGTACATTAATTCCGCGTAGTACATGTCTACACCTGGTGCACTTTCAACAGGTGCACCCAGCGCAGACAATAACCATGCGCCAGATTAATGAAAAAATATTAAAATAAACCAGCTTCCTTCCAAGCACTCCTTTGGTGAGGAGAGGGCAACAATGAGAGACAAAGACGTAGCTTGAAGCCGCTGCTTCCTCTTCCATTGCCAGCTTGGTTTGGGCGTGATCCTACCCCGGAAAAGGTACAGTACGTGGCTGTATACATGGATGTGAGGTGTGGTGCCCCTTGCTCATCCTCAATAGGTACCCTGAGAGGTGCACTGAATTTGATTCATTTCCTTGGTGGCACTTAGTCTGCGATACGACAGGACAAAGTCACCCTTTGAGACTGCTCTTGGTCAAAATGTGCATCCGCACAGTCTCTGTTATCAGTGAATTTAGAAAATGGGCACAAATAGGCACAAATGTCTGTTACACATATAGCACATTAATTTTCCTTATGCAAGCCCTGCTTTGCACAGGCCCTCTGCATTAGACAATGCTGCCAAAGGGCTATTTTGCCCCTTACCCACGTTGATGGCACCAGTGACGCAACAAAACTTGATGGGCCCCCTGCACAGTACATGGAGTGCCCCCCATCTGGACTCACACTTGAGCTCTGAGACTAGAGTATTGTTCTGAAGGGGCCCCCTGGAGCTTAGGGCTCCTTGCACTGCAGGGCTGTGCGGGCCTTTGTTACACCACTGGCTGGCACTTATACTCCCGTAAGCACAAGTAGCACAGTACAGAATTACATTTCTACTGAGAACCCTGTGGTAGATATGCAATTGAGATAAATGGGACCATTAAGCAGTGATGAGTGATGTGGGTGAAGGTGTACCAGGCTCATCACCATACCCACATCGCCTGGAAGCCTATGCATATCCAGAGGTCTAAGTGGGTGTGGCCAGAGGGGCATGACGTGCCCAAACTTTTTAGATTCATGAAAAACCGTTCCCCTACATTTTGTAAAAAGACAACTGTCCCAGCCATCCCAAGACCATTGATTCAGATAGTTTAAATGCTTTAACTAAATTGTCATACAGTGTCTCTTTTGCTGTGAAAGCAAAACAGGCAGGCAGCTAAACAAGACTTCCTTCCAGGGTGCCTGCTTGTCTGAAAGATATACAAATGTGCACTACAAGTTAATCTGCAAATGTAAAGGAAGCTTGGGTGAGCTGGTAATGGCTTTAATTGATCGAATCAAACTTTGATGACAAAGATTTATTCCTTTTGAGTGCATACCTGCCAAGTTTCCCAGTTCCACGCGTAATGTTTTGCTCCAGTCCAAGTTTTTTTCTTTGCGTTATGGGCCTTGTAGTCCTGTTTTAGAATGGAATAAACAGAACTACAAGCCCTGGAATTCGAAGTAAAACTTGGACTGGTGCAGCACATCATGCATGGACCTGGGAAACTTGGCAGGACTGTGAGTGGTAGTGCAAAAAGTTAACAACGGAGCTCTGCTGTGCATGCTTTTAATTGTAAATGTATTTATATAGCGCTTGCTACCCCTGGAGGTGTTGAAGGGACAGTAATGTAAAAAAATGCTTAACGTCCAGTCTGGGTATTACTAAAATCTATATTATGGAAGCACCATTTTATCTTAAACCTTTTTGCGCATTTTGAAGCAAGCTACCTTATATTGTGTGCAATGCAAGATTCAAATAGTGACTTACATATTCAAAGTGCTTCCTGTCTCAGGCTGTGACCTCGTAGCACTAAAAATACACAAGTCACTACTCTCCACTGCACCAACCAAGATTTAACTCTGTGGCTCTCTGGTTGTACACATCCCTCTGCTGTAAATGAACTACTAGAGGTTTTATAATGTACCGTAGTGCGTTTCCCTCTGAGTAACAACCATATTCTCGCAATAGTATTTGCCTTCCCTGCAAATATGTAGTTGTATTTTGTGAATCCTTCTGACATCCTCCAATTATAGACGTTGGCACGGGCAGCGCTGGTAACTTTTTTGTGTCTTGTCCCTCTCTGTGGACCCTCATTCGAGTGATTCTTAGAGATGCTGCGTTGGGGTTGGGCCTGCTCCCACCACTCACTTTCAAAAGCCTTCTCTTACAATTAGCATTCTCTTGTCTCTACGCTTCATGTTGAAAAACATGCTGGCATGCATTTAAAATATTTGCCTAGTGAGCAGGGTCACCGTAGACGTAGCATTCCTTCTTGGACCAGCTGACCGACAAGTATTCGGATCCAGTTGCTTTGCTCTCCTGACCTATCCTTTCCTTTCTCCCGAGCTGCATTATTTTTATTTCCGCCTGCTGGTCTGTTTTGAAAGTCTGTTCTCCTTCTCTAAACTCCCTGAGCACAAAGAGGCCCCATTAACTTCCGTGACTGAAGCAAATAAATAAGGACTGATTAGTCTTTGTGACGGGAGCTACGCAGATGTAAATGAATGACCAGGATATCAATAAAATGCATCGCAGCCATGGCACATGATCCTTAAAAGATTGAAAATGTTACTCGGTCAGGAAATATTGATGCCTGGACAGTGGCTTTCATGTTTCTCTGTGCAATCTGTAATGTAAGTTGGCACCCTGAAGTGATTCGCATGAATCACAGCGCCTTTGGTAAACAGAACAATGCTAACTAGCTTTTTCAGAAACGTGGCCTTCCTGAAGGAAGCACGTGCTGCAGAATCTAATCAAGGTTTTTGCAGGTCCCTGCCATTCGACCATTATGAGACGAGCACTATAAAAAGACACTCCTGCCTCTAAAACCCATCTTTTCACGGAGCTTGGTTGTCTCCCCAAAGATGATGTTTATCTCAAATTGTCATAACATAGAAAGTTACACCAAAAGCTGACAGCGCTTGTTTTCTGCCCACCCAATCCAAGCTCTCTCAGGCACTTTCTTGTTGCTATAAGCACACATTTAATGGTAATTGTGCATTTGCAGTGTGGTGACGGAATGCCTGTACTGGGTTAAATTTGCCACGTGACCTTACAAATGATGACATACAATGATTCCCCCGACCGTTGATAGGAGTTGTGCTTCTGACGCTCCTTTAAGATCTGCCCAGAAAGCTGACATGCCTCTGGATGGTCATCCTTGTATCTTCCTTGGACCAGACTCAGCAAATACTTATGACATTTTTTAACATACCAAGATAATAGTCTATCTTTACCATCTACTGCAGTGGCAGAAGTTAGTTGTATATCTTGGCCTGATGTTGTCCTGAAACGCAAAGAGACAAATAAAGATGGATTTGGAAAATAAACCAGAAGTACTAGAGCTTGAGACACATGAAAGTCAGATGGAATTCTGGGAACAAAAGAAGGCTTTAGTCCCAAGATAACTTTGGGTCTGATTTAGATTTTGGCGAATGGGAATTTTGTCCGTCAGGATGGCAGAGTAAAGTTCTCTATCACCCTGAGGGAGTACTCACCCACCAAGTTTCGAGACGTCCACCGGCCCACCAGCTATCTCTTGCATTTGCAGGAGCCGCCATCATGGCGGTTCATGTAAATGCATTTTAAAATTTCATGGGTGGTTCCATCAACATGATGGAGCCATACAGCAAACTTTCAATGTTTTTTTTATTCTAAAAAAAAAAATTCAAAGCAGGATTTTCTTTCTAAAATTAAAAAAAACCACAATGACCCCCCTCTCCATGGGAGTTTTCTCCCATGATATGGGGGTCATTTTACAGATTTTGGCACCAGGTTTTACCTGGCGGTGACAGGCAGTGAAGACTGCCCATTTGTATGCCCACTCTAAATAGGATGGTAGTCAAAGGTCGAAACCGCTGACAGTCCTCACTCTGTCGGACCATTGGAGGTGTATGTGCGCAGAGGAGAAAGAGTCCGCCCAAAACTAAATGAGGTGGGCAGATCTTCAGTTTGGCAGAGAGAGTACTCCATCACAGCTGCCATGGAGTACCCTCTCTTTCAAACTATAAATTGCGCTCTTTGCCTCTAAAGAAATGAAGAATTCTTCAAGCAAAATAAATTGCCACAAGAACAAATTCTTTGTAGTAGACAGAGTTTGTCAACTGACTGCTGTGATTCAAAAGCAGAAAACTGTAGGGCCATCAAAAGCATTGGAAGATCCCAAGATGGAATACAAGAATTACTCATTGGGCATTTAAGGAAATAGCTCTGCAGTGAACTAGACAGTAAAGGATCTAACATTTCTACTCCATCTGAGTGCTCAAAATGCTGCACATTGACTACACAGTGTAGTACTGCAAGTCCTAGCCTATATCTGCCTTGTAGGAATTCAAGAATTCTCAAAAGGTCATATAAATGAGGGGTTAAAGATTTTGAAATACACCAGGTAAAGAAACATTTCAACTGCCTGGTAGCGATGACATCTGTATCATTGGATAGCAACTGCACATCTTCATAACAACCCACTGCTTGGAGCCTTACCCTCTCAAGTTCATGATCTCCAGCTGAAGTCTCAACAGAGCTGATTTGTCAAGGGTCGGAACTAATAGAGGCAAAGTCTCCAGAGGAACCACCAGTGGGGAGCCACTGACAGTTGCAGAAGAAGAGACTACCAGTATCTCCTGGGCCATAAAGGAACCACCTTCAGAACATATACCTGATCTGACATTTCCTTCTGGATTACTTTGGGAATTAAAGTAACTAGAGGAAATGTGTAAGAAGGCCCCAGAGCCAGTGGATCGAAAACACATCTACTGACCAAATACATATAGCTGGATAAAGGCTGTAGAAATTGTAAACCTGACAATTGTCAGTGGAAGCAAAAAGGTGTGTTGGAACTTTCCCTGTCTGCAGCAGCACTCCCAACCTTTTTGCATTCAACCATCCTGTTTTCTGTTTTGTTGGCTTCAGTACTCTGCACACTTTACCACTGCTAACCAGTGCTAAAGTGCTTGTGCGCTCTCTCATTTAAACATGATGAAATCGGCTTACACCCAATTGGCATACTTAATTTAGTTTTAAGTCCAGAGTAAAGAGCTACCACAAGTACCTAGGGTTTCTAAATTAAATGACACTAGTGGGTATCCAGCACTTATAAACATGTCTTAGGCCTGCCATTGCAGCATGTATGTCATTTCAACCTGGCGAAGAAAACCTTTTGCCAGACCGAAACCTTCCTTTTTAATACATATTTTACCCTTAGGGTAAGCCCCTAAACAGCCCATAGGGCAGGGTGCATTGTGTTTAAAAAGTTGTACATGTACTTTTTGTTTTACATGTCTTGGTAGTGAAAAACTCTCAAATTCGTTTTTCACTATTGCAAGGCCCTACTCCCTCATAGGAGAACATTGGGTTACTTTATTACATTTAAAAAGTGATATCGCTTATGTGGGAGCAGGTAGGAATGCCATGTATGAAGTCTGAGGAATTGTAATTTAAAACCCTTTTTAATAGTATAGTCAGATTCTTTTTTTTAGGTGACAATTCTGAAAATAACACTTTTAGAAAGTTTGCAACCTGGGTCACATGGCTAAGTGAAGCTGGCAGTTGGCCTTTGTGTATTCCTCCCAGACAGCCACACAATGGAGGGTCTGGGTGTTGGCAGGGCAGGCCATTCTGACTTGATGGTGTGGGGGGGGGGGGGGGGTGGAGCTATCACCTGTCACATTTCAACTTCAAAGGACACTGCTAGGCTTACACACAAATTACTTCATACTAGCCCATTTTGCCCTCAGATAAACTTGTGCCAGGGGAGGGATGCAGGAAATTACAGAAACTTCTGTAAGGGGAAAGCTCTGAAAGCTTTTCGGCTTTCAAATGGGGCACCAGAATAAAAATTGTACCCTCAGACCCATCCTCCAGTAAATTTCTGGACTTGTGGATCCTACAGAAGAAGGACTGCCTGTGGTATCTTTAGATGGAATTCTGCAGTAAAATACCTGTTTTGTTCTAGCATGTGCTGATGTAAATAGATTTGGAATGTTATTGGGGTTCAGATGATGCCGGAAGGCTAGAGCTGTGGCTGGAGCTGTGTCTGGAGCGCTTTATGAAATAAACCTGCCTCCTGAGTCAATCTGTTAGCTGGATTCACATTTATTTAACTAGTGGACCATAACATTTGGCAACGAGTTAAAACTAGATGCAGTGACTCTTCAACGCTTCAACACAGCAAAAAAAATGTCTTCATGCTTTGGATGGTAATATTTCAAGCCTCAACTCTGGATTGAAAGGGTACCTGTCAGCTTGTGAATTTATAATTACTATGTTAATCAATATTGAAACATGGAAAAGGGCAACAGGCACCTTTCTTCAGCGATATTGTTGGAGTGCCTCTACAAGCTTGTTTGGATCCCATTTGTTTGACTTTCTCTCATGCAAATTTCATGTATAGAGTAAGCATTTTGGAAGTCACGCTGGTGTTTGTCACGTCAGGGCACTCTTGGATTTATCTCATGCAGCTTTCTCTTGTACAGCTTCACGAGCAGGGTGAGCAGTTTGAAAGTCGGGCTGGTGTTCTTCGCATCACGATACAGCCATCGCTAACATTGGATTTCTTCATGAAACAGCTTCTGCTACGGGATGACTTCCTCTGTGTGTAGTGATGAGTCATCCTGATGTTGAGTCACTTTGTTTTCAGACACCTCGAATTGGGAGCAGTTCCATTTTCTGCTGGATTTACAGTGATTCACACACCTATCGTTATAAGCGTCTCAAAGCTCAGTGGGTCCTCAGTGATTCACATATCTAGTAGAAGCTATATACGCCTTCTTTATAATTATGATGGTTCTACGGTGATCCGCACACCTTCATTTCTACAGTAGTGTATTGTGTGCTCATTCCGAAGGCGAGTGGAATCAAACATAAGGTGTGGCCTATATCAACCCTAAGACCGATGGGATAGTGGAGAGATTGAGCAGAACAATAAAGGAAGCTCTACAAATTGGAAGAAGTGTGGGAAAGGATTGGAGAGTGGAAATGGAAGGAGGCATATAAAGAGGGTCACATGAAGAGTTCCATTTGAATTATTCAGATGGAGGAAAGGCAATACTGTGTTATCTTGGGTATGGATGAATGAAGGTAAAAGGGTGGAGCATGATAATTAGGATAGCGAGTGGAGAAGAGTAAGGTGGAGGAAAGGAAGAGATATGTGGATGAGAGGTAGGCTGCTAAGAGTCTTCATATTAAAATGAGTGATATCGTAAAGGTGAAGGCTCCTGTCAGCCATGAACAGTTCTCTAAATTCAGCAAGCCTATGGAAGTCATCAAAGTGTTAAAAAATGCAGTGAGGATGGAAGATAATCACATTTGGAATGTGAGCAGAGTTGTGAGAGTCAAGAGTTTGGATGATTGAGGAAGACGGTGAGAAGAACAGGATAATACCTTGAGGAAGTTGCCAAGAGAATGGAGTATAAGTATTAGAAGGCCTGAAAGATTGAGGGACTTTATTGTATATAAGTGACTTTGTTGTTTACTATCGGATTTTTAATATTTAAAGTATGTCCTTGTTACCTTTGCTGTATATAGAAAAGGAAATGTGTGGTTTCTTGGGTTGGAAAATGGTGGACACACATCTTTAAGGAGTAAAAAAAATGAATAATCACCACTTGAGATAGGACCAGAACAGCAGAACATTACAGGCGCTGGGCCCCTCAATAAAAATATGCAAAAGAAAGAACACAGTGGGGAGAGGGGAGAAAGCCACAGAGCAGTGGGTGGAAGGGGATTATGGGGCAGGGAGCAATGAGGAGTGACAGAAGAAATTATGGGAGGTAGACAATTAATATTAAAAAAGCTCGACTGGGCAGAGGGGTGAGCAACCAATATGCTGGGAGGGAGGGCATGAGCAACACTGCCTGTGGGGTGGGGAGGGTGCAAGTACTTAAAGGGGGGAGCAGCGCACCAGGGAGAGAGTGGAAAACACATGCACTCCCATGTAGCTCTAAAAACAGAAAAAAAATAGTTCATAAATGTGAGCATATGGAAGGCTAAAAGTCATACAATCAGAAGGATGGTAAAGAAGCTAGGTTCCAGCAAGGGGCCAACACAAGAAGAGGAATGATGGCCATCTAATAAGAAACAACCAAATGAGAGTGACAAGAAAGCTAACCACAACAGGCCTTCGACAACAGACAGTTAAAAACTGTCCATAAGGAAGAATTCAATAAAAAGGTTCATCCATACTGATTTGATTCCTTCTCTTACCTTCATAAGGGTGAATTTTCCCTCTGATTACAGGAATCTCACAGGTTCTTTTCAGATGAAGCATGGACTGTGTTAAAACTATGGTGGATAATTGTCCCTTTTTGAGGTTTAAGTTCTCTGGCCTGGTGCCCATACTTCACAGTGAAGGAGGTTCCTTCTGTAGATGAGATGGATGAACTGCAGCACACAGTGGTCCTGCATAATGTAGCTTCAAGAACACATTCGCCTTTAGCGATGCTGATAGGGAATGTGGGGGCCTGCAGTTAAACAACCCTGAATGTTTGAATAAATACCCATCTGAAATGGGCCCGAGATTAAGGAGGCCTTAACTCATTTGTCAGGAGAGGGACCCAGAGGGGTAAGTTTGCAAATATCCACTGGTACACTATCTGGGCCTGGAGCTTTCTTATTAGGGTATATATTGATGGCCTCTATTACATCATTCATACCATTCTCAATACAGAATGGCTGAGTGGGAGCTAATGGGACTTCAGATAGTTTGATCTGGGTCTTACTCGAAGCCTGGCCCTCCCTAGACATGGGATGTGAGTGTAATTGAGAAAAATGCCTAACCCAGACCTCTGGGGGATCACTGTATCAAGCCTGGTTTCTCAAGCCTTCTTTAGATAATTATGATTTACTGTTTGCCAGAAGAGTTTACTATATTTAAGATTTCTGGCCTTTATCAAGTTAGGGTAGCTTCTTCTCTTAGTATTGTTTTCTGAGCTCATAAGGCCGTCTTATACCTCTACAGGTGCGGACCCACTCTGAGTCTCTTGGCACTGCTTTAATGGCTGACAGTACGGTTGCATGAAGGTTATAGGCATTAGTACAGGTTGTGTAAAACCACCTTGCACAATTAATATTCTGAGTGTTCTTCATAACAGTGAACATTTCCAGTACAATACAACGGAATCCATTGAAACAGCTAATTATCTCAAGTCCCCCTCCTTAATCACGTCCAGACATGTAATAAAATCACAATAAGTTGCAGCCATTAGGTTTGATAGGAAATCATTCTTGTCTATTCTCATCCAGCTCATGATAACTCCCTTGTTGGTTGAGAAAGCTAGTGGTATCAGTTGGGTTGCCACCTGCCACTTTGTAAAAAAGGCATTACTTATTGAAAAAGCCTGTAGTCACTCAGAGGAGAATCCAATACCATGTATTATCTTACCCATGTTGTGAGATTGCAGGACAGTAAAATAAAACAATAAGACTAAAGCAGACATACCCAACAAATGTAGGAGTAGCAGCTGGGTGCTGTTTAAGGAATCAAAAACAAACATTAGGTTATGCCTTATTAATAAAAGATGAAGTTTATCCCCATATGAGCTGTGACTAAAGAGTGTGGTAGGCTCCGCTTACGTGTTCAACACGCTACATAGCATTGCTGGAGACACTTGCCAATATTTTGCATTAAAATCCCCCATCCATGCAATCACATAGCTTCCATGAAATCTGCTTAGACTTTTCTCTGTATCCTCCTACATGGCTTTCACTATGGCAGACTTGCTGGTATCAAAAACGTTGTTCCAAAAATTAACCAGTAGCATATGTTCTCTTTCACATTTTATGACTATTATCAGATAATAGGGAGAGGCCAGGTTTGCTCACGAACCCCAACCGGGAAGGTAAGAGCCACCATTTTAACTAAGCCTCATTTAGCTCTGCCCATGGGGCCTGGTATCACAGGGGTAAAATAAGACACAAACCCATGACTAAAAGTGGGCTCTAGGAACCAAGATTCTTTTGTACAAAGAACTGTATAGGGTTTGTTAACATTTAAACAGTGTAATTAATTTAATCTTTATGTTTCTTATCATTTTAAGAGGAAAAATGTTCTGTAAACAATTATTTTATGCTGTGTGATTTTATTATGTTTGTTTTAAGAGCAGATTTGAGGTATGTTTTATTATGTTTAGTAAATATTTCTATTAATTTATATTGTTGAACAAATACACAATTAGATTTTTATGGTTGTGTTTAAACATCCTTTTTAGGGGAATATTCTACTATTTGGATGCAGTGAATGTGACCCAGACATACATGCCCTTTCCCCAATGAGTGTTAGGGTGAGTTAGAATAGTAAATCCAACCACATTATGTAAGCACTTCCCCCAGTGCTTCTAAGATCGGAATTAGAATAGTATATCTGCCCCACTCCTCTCTGCCCAATGTATGCGCTTTCCCTAGTGTTTGTAAGACTGGTGTTAGAATAGTAATTCTACCTTTCCTGACATATCAACTTTCCCCAATGTTTGTTAGGTTAAAGTTAGAATAGTATATTTTTCCTCCATTGCATGCACTTTCCTGAATGTTTATTAGATTGGAGTTAGAATAGTAATTATGACCCTATGTAATGTATGCATTTTATCCAATGTTAGTTAGATTGGAGTTGGAATTGTAAATATGCTTCAAATGTATGTGCTTTAACCAATGTTAATCTATTTATATATAAATGGTTAAAATAGAACATCTGACCACTCCTCCCCTCACAATATATGCACCTGCCTCAATGTTTGTTGGACTGAAGTTGGAATAGTAATTCTGACCCCATCTCACCACCCAATGAATGCACTTTCTACAATGTTTGTTAGACTGGAGTTAAACTAGTAAAGCTGACCCTACACAGTGTATGCATTTTACGAGGGATGGGTGAAATTTGGTAACTTACTTTTGCTTAATTACATAACATTTCGACAAAATTCCACTAAGTTATGTGTAATTACATGAAAATCAAATCCATCATTTAGTGCTATATTTTAGTGCCAAATGCATTCTTGTGTTAATTTTAGAATAGTAAACCTGACTCCCTCCAAATGAATAAAGTTTACCCTGTGTTTTTTAGATTGGAGGTAGAATGATAAATCTGTCATCCATACCACCCAATACATACCCTTACAAGAAGAAGAATACCATATTTGACCTCTTAATATATGTATTTTCCTCTGTGTCTTTTGGATTGGATTTAAAGTAGTAAATTTGACTTTTTAATTAAAAAAATTAGGTATTTTCCCATTATTTGTCGAATTGTACCCAGAGTTGAGTTGAGCATTTGAATGCTTTCTCATTTTTAAAATGTTTTGAGTTTGGAGCTTAGTGCTCTATTTTTATTTTTTCAATATTTGTTTATAAATGCTTTGAAAGTATTACATTTACAAGTAAGTATTCTTCAAATTGTTATATTTCTTGTATTTTTTAAATTGTTTTGTTTTTTAAATTACTTTGCATGTGTTTTGTTGTGTGATATATATTAGCATTAATAACTTTTTTAAATGAATGTTTGATGTTTTACCAATTATATTGTTTGTTTTGGATGGTTTATTCAGAATTAATAGTAACTATTATGTGATATAAATTAATGATGTTATCATTGTATGTCAAATGTGCTTTTGTTTATTTCATATATGTGTCTACCATTTATTTTTCAAATGTATTATATAACGTTTTAAAAATGTATTTTTAGGTTACCTATATTTGCATAAATGTATTTTTTTTTAATTAATGTTATTTTTTTTTCAAATGGATAACATTTTAAAACAATGAATTTAAGTATTTGTTAAAGTTACAATAATATTTTCAGGGGTGTGTGTATATTATGGTTTAGTGAACTAACCATAACTTGCACCCGATCATGCAGTGCTTATAATCTCACAATTTACATCACTCGTGACATGTTAAATGACATTCATGACTTCAGGGATGACATCCCAAATGATATAATTGATGAAATCATTGCTCAAATAGCTGATGATATAATTCACATTACTCTATAAACCCTTACATTATTTAAAAAAGAAATTTATTAGTGAGTAACATATAGTCATCTACAGTAAAGAATTACTGTGTGTACACGTGCGGGTGCATAGTGAAAGTTACATAGTGCATCCTTTATCAGCCAGTAAAGTTGTCTACGGAGGCAGTACTACTTAATACACAGATTAAAGGCTGAACAGCCCTGATGTGGGTTACAAAGGTGCGTTTTGATGTAGGTTGTTGAATTAAAGGCAAAGCCTGCTGCAAACATTTCTGTGAGAAAAGCCAAAGCTTTTGTTCACAATAGATCATCCATCAGTGGATGTTTGGGCACATTATAATGTTAAATAGCTGTTATACAGTGCTACAGACACATTCTACCTAAAAAGGACATTTATAATGGGTGGATGTTTATTTCCAGGACTTTGTCTAAGAACTTGAGGCATTGCAGATTGTTGAATAAATTCAATTTTTATGATGGAGGTATTCATTTTGCAAACTTGTTTCTCTAAACTGTTGTTTGAGCCCAGAAAAGTTTGAAAATGTTTCCTATGATCCCGAAGTAGTGAAATCATTAAATAAGGGTAGTTAAGAGGAACATGTATTTCTCATTGCAGTTAATAATTCCATGTGGCTGTACATTTAAATAAAGTCTTTATTTCTTAATAGTTAACAGTCAATTCCCTAACATCTACAAATAGAATACTTCAAACATGGGGCCTAAAACAGGACACTAAAGCTATTTTAAGAATGGAACTACTGCAAGGAACATCTAATTAAGGTGGAACTAGGGCGATGTGGATAGTACAATGACTAGTAAAATGAAGGCTGCCTACACAAATGCCATCACTGAGCAACACATATAACACTTACCAAAATCTACAAATAAAAGATATATTCAGCCTTCTTTAAGTAAATATAGATGCAGGTGGAAGAAAAATATACAGTAGTAAATGTATTTACACTTATTATTTGAATATTTTTGGAAGGCCCACAACCCTTAGATCAGTATACTGTCTCACTGCCTCCCCATCCCCACTCCATCTTCTCCACTTTTCTTAACCAAACCTTCATCCCTCAACAACTCCAACTCAACACAGCAGCTAGAGACACCCTTACGCCTCTAATCATGCCTTGTGCATCATCTAAACTATCCTCACACTCATCAAAACTTTCATCCAGTCTACTACCATTGCCCATGCCCTTGGTCACCTCAAATTATAAACCAAGCACATTTCTAGATCATGGAACACCCTCACACTCCTCCAAAAGCTCTCCATCTTGCATTAATTAAAGCTACCCTACTTTCTTATCCCCACACTGATCTTCCTTACCAATACTGCCCATACCTCATCCAACAGCATTACATAAAACCTCAGTTTCTTTAATTGATTTTAATAACTTTCTTAACTTTTATTTTCTGTCATACTTTGACAAAAGCTTCCTTAGGACCGACAGTCTGGTCATACAGTTTTTTCGTATGCTGCTTGTGATTTCTTTACATTTACTCTGACATCTCACATGACCACCTAGCCCCTCTTCAGTGCCTCATCCAATGTGACATTACCTTAGAATAAGAATTCTGCCTCTCATCACACTAAAGGGACTTTACCTACAGTATCTTTACTAGTACCTCTATACAACCAAAAACATTCTCAGCAATATCTCCTCCCAGACCAACTTATTTCTAGGCAACAAGTGAATGGAATTCTTAATGATCCTGTTGAACCTTTCTAGCAATCTATTTCCACTTGATTGCACTAAGGTCAAGTAGGGTTCTTCGTTAGATCCCTAACTGGCTAAGACCCAACTATTCAACATTATTGTGGATCGACTGTTGACATGAATAAGTCTCATTTGAACTGGGCATAGTAATTGGGGATTTCAAGGATGACATTGCAACACCTTCATTAAAAAGCCTGGACTGAACTTCATAGATCATAACAATGTTCACCCTCTTCCTTTTCTCCCTCTTGGGGATAAAATCATGGAAAAACATGTGGCCAGAATATTATTTTCATCTGCAAACCTTTGCTTTTTGTAAAGCGCTTAGTAAAAAAACAGTATTATTATTGTGCTGGATGACTGTGACCACAGATTAATGAACGCTTTCGTCCTTATGGAGTTGCCCATGGTTTTGGATACCACAGATCATTCCATCCTGCTTATGTTTAGCTGCAGCAGCAGGATAATGCTTTATCTTGGGTCTAGTCTTTCCTCAGATACCTGAAACAAACTGTTAGGCTGACAGATTTTACTGATTTTATAGGGTACCACATGGATCTTTGTTATATTTTAACATACACATGGCCGTACCTGGCAAGGCTTTGGCTTGTAACGGTCTGAAGATATGTATGTATGCCAATAACTCCCAAATTATTTTGAGGCTGAATGTGACACCCTGGATATCATCATTGAAGCTTTGTACATTTGTTCTGTAGTAAAAGAAAATTATTTCTCTCTATATACTGCCTAAAATACTCGATTCCCTCTTGCATGTTAGGTTCTTCCTCTCAAATACTGAGTATCCTTGTTTAATAGGGGTCAGTGATTACAATGAAAAAATAGTAGACCTACTCTCTCTTTTCTCACTTGCAAAAAACACACTACCCCAGCATTTACAACTTGCATCTGTGGTAATCCGGGGCGTAGCTCCAAGGTGGGTGTTTGGGATGTTACACCACCCCCCATTAAATTTATTTTCTGATAAATAGTTTGGTACAGGTGCTTTCAGTTGGGTATTGTGAGATGTCAGTTGGATTTCACTAGGAATTTTTTATATACACACAGAATAAAAACACACACTCTCTCTCCCTCATTGTTTTCTCTCTTAGTACTCCTATTAATCCACAGTCCTCTCCCTTTCCGCTACCCTCAAACCCCTCTTGTGCAACCTGCTTGTCGTATAATGTATTTAAACATTATGCACCAGCATGAATGTCGGAAAATCTGAAGCTCACACCCCTCCAGTCTTACTGGCCAAGCTATGCCCCTGGCGTTAATAAAACCATGAAAATTTTGACTACGATTCCCAGCAGCATTTTATTCACGTGACTGGGAGGAGTTGTTTCTTGGCTGTTCCCCGACTGTTCCACTTGGGGACATCACGGTATGTCTGCAGAGACTTGATAAGTGGCTTCCAACATTGTGCTGGTTGCCCTTGGTCTTGGTATATGATATTAATGTCTACGTGATGCAGTGGTGTAAGGAGATACAGTTGGATGTAAATGTGAAGGCGAAAGGGGGTTTTGATTTGGTGAATGCCATGTCCTTCCCCCTAGATTGCCTGAGTAGAGAGTGCATGGCTTTTGTGGACAGGTTGTGAATAGGCCCGCAGCCACATTAGCGAGCCGATGACTCCACTCTCTTGGAGAACTGGTTATTACCATATCCCTGGCATCTCGAGGAGATGCAGGGTGAAACCGTGCAATTTTGTAAGCACGCAATTTGTTGGTTTTGTTGCCAAGCAGTGCAACAATTGGTGTCACAATTGTGCTTTTTTTTATAAAACTACAGTGAGACCATGCTTGTCCGGGGTGCTTGGGTGCGTTGGGGGGGGGATTTGTTATGAGATGCCAGATGGTTGTCCATTGCAGTCTTGCCAGCATAAGGCAGTTTTGTATTGCCAGAGACCGTAACTAGTTTCTAGGTCGTGCTTGGCAATGTTTTGTGTTTTTGCGGAGTGTAAGAAAATAGCAATAAGACAAGCGGTTCTAGCGAGCGTATACATTGATTGTAAAGTATGGCTGCATACACAGGAGTGTGACTGGTGAATTGAAATCTCCGTTTCTTCATATAATTTTATAGAAATGCAGTGTTAGTCCTGCCACACCTATAGTATCGTAGCCCTGTTGGGGGTTATTGCAAGTTATACACAGAGTATTTTTACTTGGCAACACCACACGTTTAGCATATTCTTTTCTTCCTTTACTTCTTTCTGATTTTTTTCCTCTCTAGGTCCTCCCTATGAATGCTCTATAGGGTTGATCGTACCCTGAGCACAACGCCAGGGCCAGAGTTGAGGCGCAACGCCCAGCGCTGGCGGGTAAACTGTAATTCATGTTTCCCTATCTGTTGGGTGATGATGGCACACTAAGTAGTCTCCTGTTTTCAGTGCCTAATTTGTAAACAAAGAGGTGCCGGTGCTCAAAGCCCTTCTCTTAAACACGAGGCTGCTGTAATTAAATCTGCTAGCACAGAATACTGAGGGAACGTAATCCTGAAGCCATCTCGGGCCTCTTCAATCCATTTACGGCCAGCCCTGCCCCTTCAACTCATCCTGCAACTTTCTACTTTCTCCCTTTATGACGCTTTTTAGTTTTCTCTTCCTCTGTCTTTCCCATGTGTGTCTTTTGCTCGCAGCAAATGCTTGAGGCACAAGAATAAGCCCCGGCCCTCACAAATAAGTGCCGGTGCTCAGCACCGGAAACAACAAGCACAAATTAAGCACTACCTGTTTTGGATGCACTTTGGTGTAGAGGAGCCGGTTGGACTTGGGTGTCATTGTCCTCGCTCTGACATTCAGCGGTATGTCTTAGCATTATGACCATAGGCTATTGTGATGACTGGTCTTTCTGTTTATTTTTTATTGAAAATATGTATACTATTCTTAGCGCTATCAGTTTGAAGTTTCATAAGGAACACTGGATGGTTTTTGTATAATTTTAATATCACATTTTTCACAATTGAGCACTCATAAGAGCAGAAGTTCCACCTGATTAGGTCCTGAAGAATGCTGCAGCACCTCTGTTTAGGGCTATACACAGAAGCACGTTGACCTTCTTCTGAGGGCACAAATAGATAAGTCTAATTTTACTGTAGTATCCTGCTTGTTAATCCTGACACAGGAACGCACTAATAATATTTTTGCGTACACCGTCAGTTTTAGTTTCACAATTTTTTTTTCTTTATACTCTGCTGTTCTTACCACCCTGTGCTCATTATTGTATATTGTTTATACCTTTTAAAACATCCACGGAGCTCCCCCTTGTGGTGAAGGGGGGTGTAGCTCACACCATGACTAGATGTCACAGTGGAAGGAGGTTACCAATAATGAAGTATGCCACCTATGGTGGGTGAGGGAATTCGTCCTTTAAAAGGATTACCCCTTTTACAGTTAGGCCTTTCATTCCTTCTTTTTCTCTTTTTTTTCCTGTCTTGGTTTCTATCTGGCTTTTCATTATAGACCTAGGAGTTTTTTAGTGTTTTGATGTGATTGAGAGGGGAGTTAACTTCTGCAGGCCTTTAAACCTCCCTTGGCCCTCATTTGTGTTTGAGAAATAAAACCATACTCACCATACTAAGGCGGTCATTCCAACCTCGGCGGTGAAAGGCACTTACCGCCAGACAGAAGACCGCCATAACACCGCCGCTTCCGCGGTAAACCGCCACGGTCATTCTGACCCACAACAGGCAAACCACCAAAATACCGACATCCACAACAGTTCGCCACACCAAAGGTCAGCGATAAACTGGCGATGACCAAACCTCCACCGTTCACGCCAACAGAAATACGCCCATGCCATTACGACCCACGAATCCACGCGGCGGTCTTTCAACCGCGGTATTCTATTGGCGGTACACACCGCCGCGGTCTAAATACACATACTCTTACAAAACACTACCACATTGGACAATTCGAAATACACACACCTGATACACATACACACACCACTCCCACACACCCAATACAATATAAAACACACACCCACATCACCCACAAACCCCTACAACCAGAAATTCAGAGAGAAGGCGAGAGAGAGACACCACAGTCAACTACCAAGCATCCACAGGCACACAATACCAATACCCACAGAACTTCCACGCACCTCACACAACACACCACTAAATAGCACCCCACCTATCACTACACACTCCACCCCACACATCATCCACACCACCCCATGGCACCTCAAAGACACCCCAGGTTCTCAGATGCTGAACTCAGGGTCATGGTGGAGGAAATCGTACGAGTAGAGCCCCAGCTGTTCGGGACACAGGTGCAGCTCACCACCATTGCCAGGAAGATGGAGCTATGGAGCAGAATAGTCGATAGGGTCAACGCTGTGGGACAGCACCCAAGAAATAGGGACGACATCAGGAAGCGGTGGAACGACCTACGGGGGAAGGTGCGTTCCATGGTATCAAGGCACAACATCGCCGTACAGCGGACTGGCGGCGGACCCCCACCTCCTCCCCCAGAATTTACAACATGGGAGGAGCAAGTCTTGAACATCCTGCATCCTGAGGGCCTCGCAGGAGTCGGTGGAGGAATGGACTCTGGTAAGTCTCATCTTCACTACTTCATCCCCCCCCAACCCACCTGCATGCCAACTCATACCCCCACCCTCACCCTCACCCCCATCACAACTACCCCTTGCAAATGTCTCACCATCACAACCCACCCATCCCAAAACTTAGCCCTGCATGCGGCCCCAAAGCATGGACACCCATCACCAAAGCATGCCCAATGCACATACCCATCACCCCCCCCAAAACACCGTCACAACAGCCCCCACAAAGGAATGCCAGCACTGGGGTACACTGGCACCCACCCATTGCACGCCATTGGCACACACAGAAGCAATAACCATACTTTTATACCCCTGCAGGACCCGAACGCCAGGTCACCGCGCAGGAGGGTCCACAAATGTCCACTCCACCCCCAGAAGAGGCCCATAGTGATGACAGCAGCTCTGTCTCCCTGGATCTAGATGACCAGCCCGGTCCATCGGGGACCTCGGGACAGTCGGTTCCCCTCAGACAGGCACAGGCCACAGAAGACCTTCCCCCTTCTGGGAACACCAGCACAGCACCCACCCAGCGGGCCCATACCTCTGTCCCCAGGACACGTCAATCAGCGGTGTGTCCACCACTACAGGGAACCCAGTCTAACCGACCACCCCAACAACAACAGGGACCTGGGGGCAGTGGTAGTGGGCACACGGTCCAGGGGACAGAGGCCCAAGGAAACAGGGGAACTGGGAGGGCTGCTGTTCGACAGGGTGGGGACAGGCCAAGGGAACCCACTCTCCACGAGGCCCTCTCCTCCATCATGGGAGCATACCACTGCTCCCAGGAGACGATGGCAACGGTCCTGGCCAGGTTTGAGGAAATCCAGCTTCTGCAGGAGCAACAGTATATGGGGTTCAGGGAGGAACTAAGAAACATCAGTTCCACCCTGGGTACCATCGTAATGGCCCTGAATGAGTTAATCACCACATTGCGGACCACTGTGGCACCTCAAAGGGCCCCTGACATTAGCATGGACCAAGAACTGGCTACCACCTCCGCCGGCGCTAGTGGACAGGAGGCCCGACAGAAGACCAACAGGCCACCAGAACCCCACCCCCTGCAGAAGGAGAACCACCCTGCAAGCGGGCCCTGAGATCCAGGAAGAAGACAGAGTAACATGTCAAGACCCCCGCCAGCAAAGGATACCGCCCTGATTGTCATCCCACTGTCCCACATTGTCACCCTGTCCAACCTTAAACTGCCCCTGCTCCACTTCCTACAGGCATTTGGACAATGCACCTGTGAACCTGATAGTCTGGACTCTGCCATGGACAATCCTCCACCATCACCCCTGACCGATTTGCAACCACCCATCCAAATTAGAGCACTTGAATAAACACACTTATTGCACATAAACAATCTGGAGTCTGTCTGTGATTTTAACAAATGTATTAGACATGACAGTGCCAAAATTGTTATTCACATTGTGATGCCAACAAACCGCTGTCACACAGCTGTAGTCCATGGGGAAACAAAGCAGATGTCACGCAGTGGGGCCCACAGCTCTGAAAACGGAAGGGAAAGTCACAACACAGTTACCATACACTGGGGGAAAAAGTCAGAGAGTAGAGAGGTAGGAGTCCTTAAGTAAATGTAATATGCAGGTGTGTACTCTTACCTGTGTGTCACTGAAAATATTGCTCTATTACTGTGTTCCTGTTGTCTATGTCGTCCTCTCTGGCTTCCTCTTCTTCACTCTCCACAGGCTCCACAGCTGCTACAACACCACCATCTGGACCATCCTCCTGCAGAAAAGGCACCTGGCGGCGCAAAGCCAGGTTGTGAAGCATACAGCAGGCCACGATGATCTGGCACACCTTCTTTGGTGAGTACATTAGGGATCCACCTGTCATATGGAGGCACCTGAACCTGGCCTTCAGGAGGCCAAAGGTGCGTTCGATCACCCTCCTAGTCCGCCCATGGGCCTCATTGTAGCGTTCCTCTGCCCTGGTCCTGGGATTCCTCACTGGGGTCAGTAGCCAGGACAGGTTGGGGTAACCAGAGTCCCCTAATAGCCACACCCGGTGCCTCTGGAGTTGACCCATCTCATAGGGGATGCTGCTATTCCGCAGGATGTAGGCGTCATGCACTGAGCCAGGGAACTTGGCATTAACATGGGAGATGTAATGGTCTGCCAAACAGACCATCTGTACATTCATCGAATGATAACTTTTCCTGTTCCTGTACACCTGTTCACCCCTGCTGGGGGGTACCAAAGCCACATGTGTCCCATCAATGGCACCTATGATGTTGGGGATATGTCCAAGGGCATAGAAATCACCCTTCACTGTAGGCAAATCCCCCACCTCAGGGAAAATGATGTAGCTCCTCATGTGTTTCAGCAGGGCAGACAACACTCTGGACAACACCTTGGAAAACATAGGTTGAGACATCCCTGATGATATGGCCACTGTTGTTTGAAATGACCCACTTGCTAAGAAATGGAGTACTGACAGCACCTGCACTAGAGGGGGGATCCCTGTGGGTTGGCGGATGGGTGACATCAGGTCTGCCTCCAGCTGGGCACACAGTTCATGAATAGTGGCTCGGTCAAGCCTGTATGTCAGTATGACATGTCTTTCCTCCATTGTCGACAGGTCCACCAGCGGTCTGTACACGGGATGATTCCGCCATCTCCTCGCATTGTCCAGCGGACGGTGCCTAGGAAGGACAACAGCGAGCACAGAGTCAATCAACCCACAGGTACGTTCCCACAGCTTGCACACAACATGATTCACTATGCATTGAATGGTTTGTATGAGTGTTGAGGAAAGGCCTAGGTATGTGTGACGCAGTAGAAATTAAGCCATGTGGGCCCTTGAAATGGCGGCTGCCTGACCTGTGAAGTGTGACAATGGGATGTGAGGTCAATGCGCTTGCGTGGCACACCGTGGCGGTAGCCGGTCGAAGACCGCGGCACAAAGCCGCATTGGTTAACATAGAACCCTATGGGTTTCACGAGCCAATGACGATGTGCGCCGGCGGTCGCGGTACGCACCGCCGCGGTACGCACCGCCGCGGGCGTGACCCCCATTTTCTATCTACTTAATCACTCGATACCTGATCTTCCACAGGAGAGGACCTACACTGCAAGTGCTGCTGTGACCTCGGTCTGGAAGAGACAATGGCTGCTGCGACTGGGGAAAGGGCCCCTGCCTTCACTTCTGAAGAATTGAAGAAACTCGTGGATGGGGTCCTCCCCCAGTATGCGCTACTCTACGGTCCTCCAGACCAACAGGTAAGTACACTGGAACCATGCTTTGTGGGCAATGCCTGGGTTGAGTCGGGTGGATGAAAGATGGTGGGGAGGGGAGCGATTGAGGCATGCATCAGACGCCAGATGAGAGCATTGGCCACATGGCAAGGGTGGGGATGGGGTGCCACTCACATCAAGCATGCAGAAGGTGATGATTTTTTTTCTCCCCCTGTACATGTCACCAGAAAATCGCTATTTGGCGTGCCATCGCCAAGGACGTCCGGATCCTGGGGGTCCACAACAGACGGGGCACCCACTCCCGGAAGAGGTGGGAGGACATCCGATGCAGGAGCAGGAAGACGGCGGAGGCTCTGCTGGGGATGGCCTCCCGTCGTAGGAGGGGTGCCAGTCGTCAATTGACCCCCCTGATGTCCCGGATCCTGGCGGTGGCCTACCCCGATTTCGATGGGCGCGTGAGGACATCACAGCAGACGCAAGGGGGTGAGTACACTCTCATTCTGGTGACTTTGCGTGCAGTGGAGGTGTCTGGGTGGGGGAGGTGGGTTGTGGGTATCTCTAGGCCAGGGCGATTTCTGTAGGCTAGGCCCCTCCGTAAGGCATGGCCCTGTGCCCCCGTCCCCCACCTCTGTAGGGTGCCAAGTACAGCTATTCATGGCCCTGTGTCATCTATGTGTGCAGTTGTCGTCCATAGGCGCGTAGGCCATGTCCCACTGATTGAGTAGTGGACCCCAAGTGCGCAGCGTAGTGCAGGGGGCTTCTGTGTCTGTCCTCTCCGCCAACGATAGCGGTAATCCATGCACTCAACATGTCTTTCTTTCTCCCCCCCCTTTTTTGTGGTCTTCCTGTTCATGTGTGCATTAGCATCATCAGGTGGAGGAGAAGTGGCATCGGAGCACGAGGGAGCTGCATCCCACATGGCCCTGGAGGGCCATGCAACGGACTCTGAGTACACCAGTGGGACGGAGGGCGAGGGGAGCTCCACAGCGGGGACTCGTGCTGAAGTCAGTGGCAGCGATTCGTCCTCTGAAGGGAGCTCCCTTGTGGTGGCGGCAACATCCGTGCCCCCCGCAACAACAGGTACAGCTGCCACCCAACGCACCAGCACCGCCCTCCCAGCAGCCCCTCAGCGTTTGCCCCGTGCCTGCTCACCCAGGAAGGGGGGCATCTCCTTCGCCCCAGGCACCTCAGGCCCTGCCCCTGTCACCCCTGCTGCCCTCAGTGAGGAGGTCATTGACCTCCTGAGGACCATCATTGTTGGGCAGTCTACCCTTTTGAATGCCATCCAGGGTGTAGAAAGGGAGGTGCACCGGAGTAATGCATACCTGCAGGGCATTCATTCGGGTCAGGCTGCCCATCAGCGATCGTTCAACGCTTTGGCCTCAGCACTGACGGCAGCAATTGTCCCTGTCTCTAGCCTCCCCCCTCCAACTTCCTCCACCCAGACCCAATCCCCTGTACCTCTGCCTATCCCAGACACACCTACAGACCAGCCTGCACACACCTCAACACCCAAGGGAAGCTCATCCAGACATAAGCACCACACATCACACAAGCATTCACACAAGCAACATCCACATGCAGACACACCAACACCCACTGCCTCCACTGTGTCCCCCTCCTCCTCGTCTCCCTCCTCCCTCCCTGTGACATCTCCACTCACACTTGCATGCACAACATCTTCAGCCACTACGTCCATCACAGCACACCCACCAGAACACTCCGCACACGTGCAGTCACCACCCCCACTACCATTTACACGTCCCCTGTGTCCTCTCCCAGTGTGTCTGTCACCCCCTCTTCCAAACCACACAAACGCAGGCAGCCACCCACCCAACAGCCATCCACCTCACGACAGCCTCCAGCCCAAGCACCTGCACCCAAAGACACCAGACTTCAAACTCCTACAACCACATCCTCTTCCTCCACTCCCATACCCACTACACCTAGCTGTCCCTCTCTTTCCAAATTGATTTTCCTTTCCAAACTTGACCTCTTTCCAACAACTCCCCCACCCCGTCCATCTCATAAGACTGCAATCAGCACCTCAGCCACCACCAAACCAGGACCTATCAAGACTGTTGTCCAAGGACTGTGGAGTCCCCCACCCTCAAGGGCAACTAGTTCTGCTAGGAGCCAAGGCACGGCCAGCCCACCCCCGGAAAAACACCCAAAGATCACCAGTGCCTGGCGCGAGAGGCCAAGGACACCAGGGACCAAAATCCCTACCCTGGCTCCGGCTGGAAGTGGGGTGCCACCTGGCACACCGCCAAAGGTGGGAAAGGGCCACAGACGACCAGGGAAGGGTGGGAAGGGCAGCATGCCCGACAAGTCTGGCAGCAGGCCAGCTGCCCAGGAGGGCCCCACCAGCCCCATCCCAGGTGTGCAGGAGGACACCCAGAGGCCCGGTACGGCAGCCCAGGAGGGCCCCGCCAGCCACAGCCCAGCTGCCCAGGAGGGCCCCCCCAGCCACAGCCCAGCTGCCCAGGAGGGCCCGCCAGCCACAGCCCAGCTGCCCAGGAGTGCCCCGCCAGCCACAGCCCAGCTGGGCAATGAAGGAGCGCCAGCCACAGCCCAGCTGGGCAATGAAGGAGCGCCAGCCACAGCCCAGCTGGGCAATGAAGGAGCGCCAACTCAAGCACTGCTGAACAGGAAAAGGACCGCTGAACAGGGCAAGGACCGCCAAGGCAAGCACCGCTGAACAGGGCAAGGACCGCCAAGGCAAGCACCGCTGAACAGGGCAAGGACCGCTGAACAGGGCAAGGACCGCCAAGGCAAGCACCGCTGAACAGGGCAAGGACCGCCAAGGCAAGCACCGCTGAACAGGGCCCTTCATCTCAAGCACCGCTCTGCTGGGCCCTTCATCTCAAGCACCGCTCCGCTGGGCACCGCCATCTCAAGCACCGCTGAACTGGGCCCTTCATCTCAAGCACCGCTGCACTGGGCCCTTCATCTCAAGCACCGCTCCGCTGGGCACCGCCGTCTCAAGCACCGCTGAACTGGGCCCTTCATCTCAAGCACCGCTGCACTGGGCCCTTCATCTCAAGCACCGCTCCGCTGGGCCCTTCATCTCAAGCACCGCTCCGCTGGGCACTGCCGTCTCAAGCACCGCTGAACTGGGCCCTTCATCTCAAGCACCGCTGCACTGGGCCCTTCATCTCAAGCACCGCTCCGCTGAGCCCTTCATCTCACGCACCGCTCCGCTGGGCACCGCCGTCTCAAGCACCGCTGAACTGGGCCCTTCATCTCAAGCACCGCTGCACTGGGCCCTTCATCTCAAGCACCGCTCCGCTGGGCACCGCCGTCTCAAGCACCGCTGAACTGGGCCCTTCATCTCAAGCACCGCTGCACTGGGCTCTTCATCTCAAGCACCGCTGAACTGGGCCCTTCATCTCAAGCACTGCTGCACTGGGCCCTTCATCTCAAGCACCGCTCCGCTGGGCACCGCCGTCTCAAGCACCGCTGAACTGGGCCCTTCATCTCAAGCACCGCTGCACTGGGCCCTTCATCTCAAGCACCGCTCCGCTGGGCCCTTCATCTCAAGCACCGCTCCGCTGGGCACCGCCGTCTCAAGCACCGCTGAACTGGGCCCTTCATCTCAAGCACCGCTGCACTGGGCCCTTCATCTCAAGCACCGCTCCGCTGGGCACCGCCGTCTCAAGCACCGCTGAACTGGGCCCTTCATCTCAAGCACCGCTGCACTGGGCCCTTCATCTCAAGCACCGCTCCGCTGGGCACTGCCGTCTCAAGCACCGCTGAACTGGGCCCTTCATCTCAAGCACTGCTGCACTGGGCCCTTCATCTCAAGCACCGCTCCGCTGGGCACCGCCGTTACAAGCACCGCTGAACTGGGCCCTTCATCTCAAGCACCGCTGCACTGGGCCCTTCATCTCAAGCACCGCTCTGCTGGGCACCGCCGTCTCGAGCACCGCTGAACTGGGCCCTTCATCTCAAGCACCGCTGCACTGGGCCCTTCTTCTCAAGCACCGCTCCGCTGGGCCCTTCATCTCAAGCACCGCTCTGCTGGGCACCGCCGTCTCGAGCACCGCTGAACTGGGCCCTTCATCTCAAGCACCGCTGTACTGGGCCCTTCATCTCAAGCACCGCTCCGCTGGGCCCTTCATCTCAAGCACCGCTCCGCTGGGCACCGCCGTTTCAAGCACCGCTGAACTGGGCCCTTCATCTCAAGCACCGCTGCACTGGGCCCTTCATCTCAAGCACCGCTCCGCTGGGCACCGCCGTCTCAAGCACCGCTGAACTGGGCCCTTCATCTCAAGCACCGCTGCACTGGGCCCTTCATCTCAAGCACCGCTCCGCTGGGCACCGCCGTCTCAAGCACCGCTGAACTGGGCCCTTCATCTCAAGCACCGCTGCACTGGGCCCTTCATCTCAAGCACCGCTCCGCTGGGCACCGCCGTCTCACGCACCGCTGAACTGGGCCCTTCATCTCAAGCACTGCTGCACTGGGCCCTTCATCTCAAGCACTGCTGCACTGGGCCCTTCATCTCAAGCACCGCTCCGCTGGGCCCTTCATCTCAAGCACCGCTGAACAGGGCACCGCCGTCTCAAGCACCGCTGAACTGGGCCCTTCATCCCAAGCACCGCTGGCCCATTGGCGGAAGGGGCAGTGCCGCATCTGTGTCGGGCAGGGCTGCACGAAGCACTCTGGGCACCAGTCCCCCTCCAGAACCAGTGGACACTGTCATCCACTTGAGAGACTGTGGCTTTGCACTCCCCAGGATGTAACAGTGGGCAAACCACCCACTGTAGAGACTTGAGAGACTGTGGCTTTGCACTCCCCATGATGGTACAGTGGGCAAGCCACCCACTGTATGGACTTGAGAGACTGTGGCTTTGCACTCCCCAGGATGGTACAGTGGGCAAACCACACTCTGTATGGACTTGAGAGACTGTGGCTTTGCACTACCCAGGATGGGACAGTGGCCATGGAGGCCCCTTGTGGATCTGGCGTCATGTACTCATGTGGCTGAGGTGCCCCCCCTTCCCTTCCCCCTGAGATGCCTGTAGTTTTTCTATCTGATGCCCCTGCAGTGTTCTCTCCGTTGGTGTCAGGTATCCTGTGTGGGCCTTGCCCATGTGATTTGGGCCCAGTGGTCCACGGACAATGACTGCTAAAATTATCGGACTTTTAATATTTATGTATATATTAGTTTTAAATGTGTGATATTTTTATATGCCGATAATACAATATATTCGACTGTTTATGATCATTTCATTTTGTCTTTGCATTCTTCCGGGGGGTTTGGGGGTTGTTACAGTGATGTATTGCTATGCATTGATGTGTGTGTTGTAGTGGGTGAGGGTGGTGGTGGGTGTGTAGCGTATGTGTGCCCGTAATATTTTCTCCTCCTCCCTCCCCTGTGTCGTAGGTGCAGTACTCACCGTAGTCTTCTGCGCCGGCGTTCGTGCTCCTGGTAGAGGAGCAGGAATACAATAGCTGGTAGGATGTGTAGTTTGGGTTCCATGCTGTCCAGATTCCTCGTGGGGTGTATGGAGGTGAGCGTTTTCCGTTTGAAATGTCTTTTTCTGCCGTGTTTTTATCGGCGGGGCTACCGCCCCGGAAAATGTGGCGGATTGGTGGGTTGTGATATGGTGGGCGGTACATTGACTCCCGCCTGTCTGTTGGCGGTGACCGCCGCGCTGTTTGTTTGTCCCGCCGTGGCGGTCGGAGTGTTAATGTGGCGGTCTCTGTTGGCAGTTTCCGCCAGGGTCAGAATTCCATTTTTTAAATCGCCAGCCTGTTGGCGGGTTAGCAGCCGCTTTAACACCGACCGCCAAGGGTTGGAATGACCCCCTAAGTGGTCAAAGAGGCAGCTCTGCATATTTCTTTATTTATGTGTACTCATACGCACTGCCCCTCATAAAAGTTGTGCCTTTTTCATTAACTTCCTCCTTGTGCTTTCAAGGCCTCTTACAACAACTTATGAGCTAATCTCTCCGATAGCATGGAAGGCACCCTCTACAGTGGCAATCCATTCAGCAGATTTTATATAGATTTATTATCCTTTAATTTCTCTGGCTCCATCTCAACTTCATCTAGAACAGCAATCGAAATATTGCATATTTTATTAACATTATCAATAGAATGACCTTTAATCACAGTGTGATGCTGGAATTTTTACAGTGTTTGGAAACATACCCTTTCCCAGTTGTTAACACCTTGACACACAACTAGCACCTTTCCGCTATGATGTTTTATGGGGAGGTTGAATCAACTACAATGTTTATACCTACACCAAATGGTCATTTTACAGATAGGTTTATTAGTCTTTCTTTAACATTCAAAACAGGTTATATGTTGGAACCACGGGTGCCTAAACCACCCGTGGCTCAACAACGAGGTCGAAACAACAACCTCGGTCGAAGCACTAATGCCTTTACTACGAAAGCGTTTACAACAATTTTACCGTTGTAAACGCATTCCTGGTAAAGGCATTACCAATCAGCATGCACGACCCAGCATGCTTCCACCCCAGCCACCCACCCCACCCCTTAAACCTAAACCCTGACCCCCCCTAAACTCTAGTCACCCCCAGCAACCCACCCCACCCCACCCCAAAAACTAAAAATACCCCGAGTCCCCACCCCGCCCCTAAAACCTAAACCCTGCCCCCCCAAACCCTAATCACCAACCACCCCCCAAAAAAAACCCAGTCACAGCCCAACTTACCTCCTCCTTCACCGCGTCCACTCCGACTCCCTTCTGTACCTTAACCATGCATGTATGTTGTTCAGACATGCATGGTTAAGGTACCAAAACCAGAGAGTCGTGGAAAACAAAAGCGTTTTTTCACTTTCGTTTTTCACAACCTCGTGGTTCCGGACTTGTTCTTCTGGGTGTTTCCCTTCAAAACAATGTAATCACCCTCACTAGTCCCATTTATTCAATCTTTGAAATAGTCATCACTTATACATTCAATTCTCTGGCCGCATGTTTTATTTTTACAAGCAAAATTGTCTTTAATCCACCAATTATTGCATTTAACTATTAATGCAGGCCAATTTTTATCTGATGTTACATGCTTGAGGCTACCAGACCTATTCATACAATTTACCAAATTACTCCACTCTTTTTTCCTTTACATTGTTTTTAACTTTCTCCACAACATCTCTATTTGCCTCATTATTAGTAGTCTTCATAGCAATAGCCCTACGCCCAACATTTCAGCTCCTCTCAAAATAGCCATGGTGTCCTGAAAAGAGGCTGATTAATGAATCAATGGTATCTCTTGTACTACATTATTGTATGACTGGATCACAAATCAGTCTCTTACGAACTCATCATTTAGTACACCAAATCTTTAAGACACTGAGAGCTTCATTAAACTAGCAACATAACCATCAATGCTTTCTTCTTTTGTTTCCTTCCTTTGGAAAAACCTGTAATGGTTTCTGACAAGGAGCTCTTTTGGCACTCAATGTGCATATCAGTCTGGTATTACATATGTAAATTGCCTACTCTTTCTCTTTTAGGAGCATGTTCATACAGCCTCTGTCCTTTTGCACCTAATGTGCTTAACAATACTCTTAATTTCCTTGCAGGACTTATTTCTTTGATGTCAAAGTTTGAGATATATTTCAAGAGGTACTCCTTCCACTCTTCCCAGGGCATGAAGAGTTCATCTCTTATAGAAAGAGATGGCTGAGGAGGAGTTAAAGGCCCGGATTCACAAACTGAATTTAGTAATAGTAAAATAGCTCGTCAGTAGTGCTGTTTATTTACTACAAAATGCAATTCACAAATCTACATGTGGAAAATCTATACTATCACCTCCCCTATATTTTCTATTGGGGGATCCTAACACATGTTATTTTACTCCTTAGTAGTACATGTGGGAGGGAACCATGAGGATTATCTGGAAAATGGCAATCTCTACTACTAAATAAGATGGGTTCAAGATGGCTTAATGGGGGATTTAGAGAGGGCTAAGGATGGGGTTAGGAAGGGGCAAACACATCCATAAAAGAGTAAGTCAATTACTATTTATAAACTGAGCTTCTAAAATTCTACACGCTAAACGCACCCAAAGCAATAGTAAATGTACTTCAGCTCAAGCTCCAGTTAGTCCAGCTCCACACAAGGCCAACCACTAGCTCTGCAACATCCTCCCATAAGACATAATGGAGCCAGGAACTCAAAGAGAACATCATAGAAAATAATGTTAAAATAAAATAATTTATTTTGACTTTAAAAAAAATATGTATTTCATGTTAAAAATATATATAAATAAAACATAAGTATTATCTTATGGTAAAATATTGCAATAACCATTTGTTTAAACTTAAATGCAACTTTATTTATTTTTTAACATAATTCAATTAATTTAAATGAATTCTATAAATAAATAAATATAAACCTTTTACTTTACTTTAGGTAGGATTGTTTTGTAAATAAATGGTAAAAGACAATTTGTACTTAATTTAATATATTTAAATTAATTAATTAAATACTTAATTCAAAATTAAGTTAGTCCTGCTGTACAATCTTTTGTTCAACACATTAAATAAATATGTAACACTTTATATTAATATTTAATATAAAAATAGTTTTGCAAAGTTCTTTAAAGTTGAATATACTGTTTAGATTTTTTCCTATGTTTTACAATAGGGAGATCTCTGCTCCAACGATGGAGAACTCTGAATATTTATAAAATGTTACTAGTAATACCTTTTCACTTGTAAACTTGGCTCAACCCTCTATTAACAGGGGTGGAGACATGTAACTCTGCACTTAGTTGTAAATGTACATTCTGAAATAGTGAATAGCTAAAATTAATAAATGTACTACACAATGTAAGACTAAATTTAAATGCGTAGATTAACTCACTTGCAAATCTACCTTTGTGAATAGGCCCCAAACTGGACACTTGTGGTGGGCTAATCTCTCAGAGATTATACCAGCTGCTGTTCATTCAAATGCTTGCCTAAGGATTATTCGCCCAACGAGAGTGATGTTTTTAAAATTCTCAATTTGCTCATGTTATGACTCTCAGTACAAAATCCACTCCTGTTACAACTCTCTTCATTCAAATTGCCCTGTTAATCTTATCCTTTTACAAAATGGTGTATGTGCAATGTGCATAGTGTACAACGTTGTCTCTGTACACAGTGGGATGTGACAATGCTGGACCATCAGGACATGCTGCAGACACCACACAATTATGCCTCTTCACATTCTGTCATTCCTATACAAAAGGCACACATTGGCGATTGAGCTAAGACTCATAGAAGTACTGTGTTTGAGCATTGGTAAAGGGTGGGTGAATCTGACGAAAATAGATCTTGAGGTTTGTATCCTCATTGTCCAAGGAAATCTAACATTTTATGGCAAGACCGGAGGCTCCTATTATGCGTTTCTTTTCTTACTTTATTAAATAGCAGCAGTCAAGAAACTACAGTTCCCATAAGGCCAGAAGAAAAAGGGCCAATGGGAATCAAAAGGTGTACAACAATAACAACCAATGAACATGTACATAGGTATTATGACATCACTTGACTTCAAACAGCCCTCTTTTCTTGCTGCTCGCAGTCAAGTTAAGTACCTTAATTAATTGCTCTATACGTGTTTTAATCTTTTATTATATTTCTTAAGTGTACTGTATATTTGTTTTATTATTCGCTATTATATGCTTGTGCCATTATTTTCCTAGTCGGTGAGTCGCTGCAAATCTACATTCAGCGCTGCTGCGCGCGCTCTCCTTTACCGGTAGCGTCTCCTCAGACTCACGCGTTCTCTTTCAGCGTGTCTGAGGAAACGCTGACATTCCGTGCAGCGCGCTCGAGCAACGGACGTTTCTGTCGCTCGGCGCGCACCTTTACCAGCGTTTGACTGAATTTCTGCAGTTCAATTTCGCTCAGCATTTCCACTTGCCTGTTTTATTGTCCAACGCCCGCAGTCCTTTCCAGCACACGCTGCCATCTTCACAGCGTGAAAGGTTATTTTTTCTGGACCTTCCTTCCTTCTGCCCTGGCCACTCCTCCGGTACCTCTCCAGTAGGAAAGATATTTGTTAAGGCACGCCCGTAGACAGGGTTTTGTTTTCCTTTCCTTTTTAAACCCCTTGTTTGCTAATTTCACTATGGAAAGGGATAGTTCTCCTTCCAGACAGGGTAATTTGGAGGATGTTAATGATATTAGACAAGAATTACATTCTTTTATCAAATCCTCGGTGCAACAAGCTGTTGCTTCATCTATAAACAGACTTTCCAAGAACCTTGAGTCTTCATTTACAAATTTAATATCCAAGACTCTATCTGCCCAGGCTGCGGGGGAATGCAGTCAGCGCCTATCCCCTTCTACTCATAACAAACCTCAAAAATTGGCGCAAAAGGTTGGTGAGGGTTTCTCACATGTGGCGGAGGACGCGGTTCCTCATAAGGCTCCTTCCAAGGAGTATTAAAATATGGATAATTCCCAGTCATCATTGAAACATAAACGGAAATCAAATAATATTATTCCCCCCTTGGTAATTTCTTCTGTTCAGGATACGGATGATGACATGCCGGATGCGGATTCAGATTCAGTAGTTTCTGACAAAGATGACAATGTTTCCCTCTCTCCTCCCCCTCCCAAAAAATCTAAATTATCCTCTGTAGACAATTCCAAATCCCGTCTCTTGTTGGATCCTGAGGGTTTACCGATGTTTGACCCTTCTTTAATTCTCCATCCTAATTCCACGGAGTGGGCACCAGCAGACTACGTAGCCGAGTATATTTCTGCTAAACTAAATTGTCCCTTGGAAAAGCAGACCAGAGCGAAACTAAAATCTGTATGCCCTCGTCCTTCCCTTCCCCATAAGTCCTCCCTAACTCCCTCCATTGATCAACCCTTGCTCACCTTCTTTACAAGACTTGGCAAAGACCCTCGCAAGGGAGTTGAAAAGGCGTGGTCAGGCTGCCAAGATAAACTTCTAGATATTCTTGGTCCCCTTTCCCGTATGTTTGATATTGCTGAGGCGGCCAGACTGGATGGTTCTTTTATAGACCCAGAGGAACTTACACTGTGGGTACAACGCTCTGTCTGTCTCTTAGGGAATGCCAATGCGGCTTTAACTCATGAGCGCAGAAAGAGCCTTCTATTGAAACTTGACCCCAAGTTGGTTAACTTGGCTACAGTGCAACCAAATTTTCATACTGAAGGTTTGCTGTTTGGAGAATCCTTTATCAAGGATCTAGGAAAATATGTAGCAACCTTCACATCATTGGACAAAGCCCAACAATCGTTAAAGAAGATGTTTAGCCAGTGTGTTTTTGGCAGGGCCGGCAGAGGGAGGAACCGCTTTGCCGGCTGCACCTACCATAACCAAGGTTCCAGAGTCTACAATGGTTCCTCTTACCAAGATTACAGACCGCAATTTTACCCCCAGAGAACCAGAGGGTTCCGCTCCAGAGGTTACAGGGGTGCCAGAGCCTCCAGCCAGACAGGTAAGCCTTTCTTGTGGTCATGTCCCTATAGGTGGGCGTCTTCACCATTTTCTCCCAAAATGGTTGGAAATTACTTCAGATCCTTGGATTCTCAATACTGTACAAGGTTACATCATCGATCTTTGTTCTACCCATATTCAACCTCGTCCTCCTCTAAATCCTCATTTCTCTGCAGAAATGTCAGATCTTATTACATCAGAAGTTCAGTTCCTTATCCAGAAAGAGGCCATCTCTCTTACCACTCCAGATCCAACAGGGTTTATCAGCTCCATCTTTCTTGTTCAAAAGAAAAACAAGAAGATGCGTCCTGTTATAACCTCAAACATTTCAATCATTTCGTAGTTTACCAACATTTCAAAATGGAAACCATCCTCCATCTCAGAGATATTCTTCTTCAAAACGATTGGATGGTGCGTCTAGACCTTCAAGATGCATATCTGGTTGTTCCAATCCATCCAGAATCCAGGAAGTTTCTTCAGTTCCAATGGTTAGACCATCTCTATCACTTTACCTCTCTACCCTTCGGTCTCTCTTCCGCCCCTTGGTGCTTCACCAAACTCATGAAACCCGTAGTGGCTTTTCTCAGAGCTCAAGGTGTGAGACTCATCTTATATCTAGACGATATCCTTTTATTGAACCAATCTCCTCAGTTGCTTTCGTCCCATCTAACTCTCACGTGCTCCCTGCTATCGGATCTAGGATTTATCATCAACAGCGAAAAGTTTCTTCTCACCCCCACTCAGGTTATAGAATTCTTAGGTTTTCAAATAAGTTCTGTTTCAGCCATTCTTCTTCTTCCTTCCTCGAAGATCAAATCAATCAAGTCAGAAATTTTACAGGTCCTACGAAACTCACTTATTTCTCTAAGATCTCTGGCCTGTATCGTGGGTCTTCTCTCTTCTTCCATTCAAGCGATCTTCCCAGGTCCTCTCCATTACAGGGCTCTTCAAAGATTAAAGATTCGTCACCTCAGGAAAGGCCTTTCGTATACAGACACTATTCCTCTAGATCACGATTCTCGCACAGAACTTCAATGGTGGATAGACCATTTAGACGCATGGAACGGAAGAACTATCTTTCCATCAGCCCCAGATCTTGTGTTAGAATCAGATGCAAGCCTCTCAGGTTGGGGGGCCCGTTGTGGACCAATCTCGACTGGAGGTTCATGGTCTTTAGAGGAGTTCAGATTGCATATAAATTGTTTAGAGATGCTTGCCGGCTCCTTTGCAATCAGAAGCCTGGCAAAGAACAGGGTACGTTGCGCTATTCTACTCAGAATGGACAATATTTCGGCGGTAAGATATATAAATCACCTCGGAGCCACAAAATCCAGACCTCTGGCGGAATTAGCCAAGAGCTTTTGGAAATTTTGCCTTTCAAACCATCTTTCCGTTCATGCAGAATATCTTCTAGGAACTCTGAATTCCGTCGCAGATTGGCACTCACGTTACCTCCGAGAGGCCAGCGACTGGAACATCCATCCAAATATTTTTCAACGCATTCAGAATATGTGGGTCCTTTTCGGATCGACCTTTTTGCCTCCCGTCTCAATACTCAACTTCCCTTTTTCTTCATTTGGCGTCCGGATCCATTAGCATTAGTAGCCGACGCTTTCTTTCAGGATTGGTCAGGTTTTGTAAACTACGCCTTCCCTCCTTTTCTCAGGATCAGCAGGGTTCTAGCTCAGATTAGGCGCCAGCAGGCCTCAGTGAATCTCATAACTCCCTTTTGGCAGTCTCAAATTTGGTTCCCAACTCTGTTGGAACTGACAATAGATATTCCTTACCTCCTTCCATCCTTCCCGAATCTTTTATCAGACCCCATGCATCGTGCTCATCCCCTCATCTTGGACAACCTGCTGACTCTTTCTGCATGGAAGATCTCGGGCATTCCCAATCTGTCCCTTTCATTTCGACAGAGGCTTCCCAATATTTATCACAATCTTGGGCTCTAGGCACCAAGAAGGCATACAAATCTGCATGGGCCTTATGGCATAGCTGATGTTTGGGAAGACATATTGATCCTCCTTCTGCAGATGTAATTTTCATTGCAAATTTTATGGCGGCTGAAGCCAGTAAAGGCAAAGCTTTCCGTACCATTAACCTATATAGGTCAGCGATTTCCTCTAATCACTTATATGTCAATGGAAAGCCAGTTGGTGAACACCTACTTGTTTGTCGCTTATTGAAGGGAGTACAATTTTCGAATCCTCCAATGCCAAAATACAGACAGTTGTGGGATGTTAATATTGTTTTACATTTTTTATTGTCATGGCATGATAATACTATGCTTACACTAAAAATGTTTATCCGCTAAGTTAACTATGCTTTTATGTCTTGTTTCTATCAAACGTATTTCGGATGTTAGAGCCTTAGATATTTCTAATCGTCAGCTTACACATTCTGGTGTTTTGTTCACAGTGACTCGTCGTACCAAGACTAATTTAACTTCTGTTTTTTATCCCTATTTTCCAGATCATCCTAAACTATGTGTCGCACAATGTTTTAAAGTTTATGAACAAAAAAAAGCAGATTTAAGAACTTCCTCTGCTTCTCAACTTTTGATTTCTTTCAGAAGACCTTTCAATCCTGTATTTGCAGCTACCTTAGCACGTTGGGTCAAATGGATTATGTCCTTAGCTGGCATCGATACTTCCATGTTTGGGGCTCATTCCTCTAGGGGTGCGATGGCTTCTAAAGCATTTTGGGCAGGGTCCCGCCTTGAGGATATTCTTAAATCTGCAGATTGGTCTAACGATAATGTTTTTAGAGTTTTTTATTGCAAACCTGTTAAGAATGTTTCATTGAATGTAATTAATATGCTTTGAACTCGCATAATAGGAGCCTCCGGTCTTGCCATAAAATGTAGATTTTCCTAGTTCTTTGACGGAAAGTCTTAATTTTATTAAAGACACAGAGGCGAGTATTATCCCTCCACTTGGATTTAACTTTTGTTATTCCCCCCCCCCCATTTTCTAGCCTCAACACAGGCGTTACCACCATCATCATAAGACTTCAACTGCGTCCTGGAGCTCCAGTTTCCCTTCTTCGCTTTCTCCCGCTAGTGTTCTTCGAAGCATGGATCCTTCTCGCAGCGACCGTTCTCCATTTGCCAGAGTATTGAACTTTTGCTCTGAACTTTTGGCCAGCGTTCTGGCTATTCTTATTATTTTCGCAATATTTCCATTGTTTAACTCTGACTACCCTCTCGCAAGAAAAGAGGGCTTTTTGCAGTCAAGTGATGTCATAATACCTATGTACATGTTCATTGGTTGTTATTGTTGTACACCTTTTGATTCCCATTGGCCCTTTTTCTTCTGGCCTTATGGGAACTGTAGTTTCTTGACTGCTGCTATTTAATAAAGTAAGAAAAGAAACGCATAATACTCGCCTCTGTGTCTTTAATAAAATTAAGACTTTCCGTCAAAGAACTAGGAAAATCTACATTGTCCAACATGAACATGGCCTGTCTCCTTCATCTGTACTACTATGGGGTGTCACAAAAAGCTAAACAACCTTTGATGTTTTATTTTCAATAAGAGTTTTATTGAGGAGTTCCCTGATGATAATGGTAGGAGGGCGTCAAATAAATCTGTCTACCCAACTACTATACCAGAGCACTGAGTAAAATTGAAGCATCAAACCCTTGTTTCCAAAGTCTTTGCTTTAATATTAGTGTCATTCATCCTTGATAGCCATTTTGTAATAGATAGTAGGCTTACTTAGAGAGGAATAACTAGATTAGTGGATTACAATTTACAGAAAAATATCTCAGAGGTTCTTCAGCTAGTATAATTAATCCAACATGGACAGAATCAAGAGCTTCCATAGTTTTTAACCATATCATAATGGAAAGACAGTAACCTGTGAATGAAATGTTTGTATTTCAATTCATCACAACATGGCCCTGAAAACAAGGTTGTCAATTTTTTGTGTGGGGATACTGGAAAGCCAGAATCGCTGATTCTGACCTGTATATGTGCACCAAAAACTTCCTGGAATAGAGAATATCCACACTGAGCCAGAGATATGGGGTCTTTTCCATGTGATTTTCCCAGATACCAGATAAATACCAGGGAAACTTCCCACCTGCTTTGACCAGACAGAAAGTGTCAGCAGGATGGCTGTTAGGGGTAAGCAGGGTGGTAGGTGGTGACAGGATGCAGGATCGGTTTAAGCCTTTCCAAGAGGGAATATTGTCTGCACCCTGTGTGGCTGCAGGAGTCGGGCAGGGGGCAATCGGTGCTCCTGCTTGCAGTCCCTGCCCTTGTACCATTTAACAAAGCTCAGCATCTCCAGGTCCAGACTTATCAAGTCCATCACAGTTCTCATTATTCAATTCAGAATAATGTCAGAAAAGTAATCAATGTGGACACTGAAGATCATCCAAAAATATGACGTTTGCATTTTGGGATTAGTGAGTGTCAGGAGTAAAACAGCTTTTGTGTTCGTGCCAAAATTACTTCAAAAGCTTTTTCTTGACGGAAGAGCTGTCACAAAGGGACATGGAGGGAGCAGAGAGAAGAATTGAAAGATGAAGGCAATTTCCAGCTGAAAGAGACTGAATCTGAACATGATCATGGCACTGAGCTGAAGCTTGATATTACACCTTTACACACAACACAGCAGCACTTTCTTGTGGCGAGCAATTAGAACCAAGAAGAACAGCTAAATCTGATTGGCTGAGTCTTCCACTGGCCACACCCCCGTGCCATGCCCTCGTGGCTAGCTCTGTCTGAGACGAGACTCTGACCCAGACAGCAGAACTTCCTCAGTGAGAGACTGTTTTGGACCTGTGCCAGTTTGCTGGGTTGGCAGAGCTAAACATTCACTGAACCAAAATTGATATTTCACCCTTATTGCAACATGCAGTGCTATCATAGGGTGAACAGTGAGGACCGGGGACAATCTCCAAATTCACTGTCCGATAGAATGAGCGTTCTCATGGCCACATCCCCAGCTCTTAGAGAAGATGCTGCCGAAAAGCTTGAGGGAAACGTAAACAGACTAAGGGGGTTATTCCAACTTTGTAGGAGGTGGTAATCCGTCCCACATGTGACGGATTTACCACCAGCCGTATTACGAGTTCCATAGGATATAATGGACTCGTAATACGGCTGGTGGTATATCCGTCACTTTACCGTCACTTTTGGGACGGATTACCACTTCCTCCAAAGTTGGAATAACCCCCTAACTGTAGCAAGAATATTGCTGATGTGCTAATGCTAGCGCAGGTGTTTTAATAAAAATTATTAATGAGTGTTCATATATTCTGAGTAAAGAGTTTGTGTAGAAAATATAATAAAGTAGAAAAATAATACACACATCTTAAAATGTGATTACAATGAGTGGCCGCCAGTGTTCACAAAGTGTACTTATTAGTGGTTTAATATTGTGAAATGTTGAATATATGTTTGACTAATGTAGTAATATGTCATATTAAGAGTTATTCATTTTGTTCTAGATTTATTCATTGTAGGCCTTAACTTAACGAAGGTCTTGGCCTACTTGCCAGGCCTAATGTCACAGCTGTATTTCTTAACGTTTAATAAATGGCTGTCCTAGAGAGTTAAACTGTGATTTTCCATTTTGCATTGTTTAAAATGTGCTCATAACTAACCGTTCTCATGAGAACCGAAAACTCTAAGATGCCGTTCTTGCTAATGTAACATTTTGTGTGTAATGCATGTGAGACTGACTTTCTCAGGAGGAGAACAATGGAGATACTGACTGGAGTAGAAGCTGCAACAATATTGTTGCCTGACAAGCAGGATGATGAGGACATTGCAGGATAACCAGTCAACGACATGTGAATGGAGTAATGGTAGAATACGTAGATTTGGAATTTTAGTTTTATTGGACAAAGTGTGAACATGCGATTAATTGACCAATGGGGATTGGGGAAGTAGTTTTACTCATTTTAATTTAACAGAACTGCACAAGAAAGGGATAGATCATTCTTGCCCATTTCGCATCCTGACTAGAGACTTGCTTAACTTTAATGCTTAAAGACTTTGCGTTTTCTGAACTTTGATGCTGAATCCTAATCCATTGCTGATCGACTGATGTCCTGAGGATGAAGACTGACTATGCTTGCTAATCCACACTGTGGATAGGTATTATGAACTAGACAGTTGATTATTATGCATATTTGCCTTTTTCTTTCTAGGTAACAACTGCACTGTTTTGAGAGAGCCATAGTTAGATGTTTTGCTAAATTTATGTTTCAAAATTGTTTTGCATGAAGCTCAACATGCTGATGCTAATCTGGTGTTAGTGAAGGATCCTCACTAATGAAATTATGCTAATAAGGAATAAAGCTTGATGGATTTCTCTGCTGAATTAAAATGTATGTAATCACTTTGACGCAGTTGACTTTGTTATTAATTTGCACCGTAACCTTAGAATGTGTTGTAGTTTAAGCTTTGATTAGATTACGTTTCTTCCACCGCTTTGGACAGCCAGTAATGTTTCGGTATGTGTTTCATTTGATATTGAGATTAATCTACATGACCCTAGCACTGTTAATATAGGGAAATAAATATTTTAACTTTTACTAAAAGGTGTGGTGATTCATGACTGGAAGGTCATTGTGCGTGACAATTACTGACTCTATTGATTATTACTGTTATTTATTGTTGTTAATTATTGATAATGTGTATTGGTTATTGAGTATTGATTTGCGTGTACTGGAGTTATGGTAAGAACATCTTAATTGCGATTCAAAAGGTCCATCGACCTATAAGTGTCCCATTGTAAGTTTACTTATTTAGGTCAGGCGCGCTAACACTAACCATCCAATCAACAGAGGGCAACAGGCATGAACCTTTGGCCCAAACTAAAAAGCTTTTTCTTCAAAACTTTCCCAGTAGAAATTAATCATTTTTCCCTGGAGATTATTAGCTCTATCTCATTTTAAGTGTTAAATGTACTGATGTATTTGCATTTGCTTTATTTGGAAAAAAGAGGCAGACACATTCTAAAACTAAAGCTCAAGGCTCTAAAAGGGCAGAAACCTTGAGGCACAGTAACAGCATAGGGTGACTATTTAAAGCACAAACATACTTTAATCTTACACAATCTACAGAAGCGGAAGGGATCGCCCTTGGATTCACTAATTTTGCATCTACCGATGGGCCTGTTGAAAGCAGATAAAGTAAAACAGAGTTTCTTCCAATTTTAGATTCTTGTATCCTAGGAGAAGGGAGAGTGAATGTACTTACAACTACTGCTTTAGTACATGCAGAAAATCCAGATTCTACAGCGTTTCTCATTAATACTGAACATGGAGATCTGGCTCAACTATCAGAGAATCACCTAAATCTGAACATGCATGACAAATCCTAGCACACATAGAAAGTGGAAATAATGAGGGAAAATAAAGATAGTTTTCCTTGTTATGCCTCTTTCGGGATGGTGTACCATTTAGATGCATTCCCAGATTTACTATTCTTAGTAAATCTGGGAATGTGCCAAAAACCATAGGTAGATGCATGGGAAGACCCACGATCCACCCATGGGATGCCTTCCCAATGAAGAGTAATGCAAGGAAGTGACACATTGCTTTGCGTTACTCCAGATTTACAAATCCATACAGAGCCACTCAAGGTGGCTTTGTATTGCGTAGTAAATCTGACTTAAGAGTTGTGTCACCTTGCGTGATGCACCAACAACAAAAGCCCTAAGTAAATGTGGGCCTTGGTGTTGCACAGTTTCTTTATAAGTCAAGGTAGGCATTTTGTCCAAACAGGAAGTAGTTGAATGGGCAAAGGTGGATGGCTATATGAGATTATGAAAAGTTAAATTTGGTGTACCACATGTAATGCAGCCTAAAGCCTGATCTAAATGAGTTAGCTAAACTTGGGTAAACACCTAGAATTGAAATGTGTTTGGTTTCCAGCCAAGTGAAATAAAGGTGTAAACAATATTAAAATAGACAATTGACATATTAGAGCGTATACATTTGAAATGTGTAGGTGCTGATAACTTTTATTGGATTCACCAAAAAATATGCCAATATAATGAAATTTATAAGTCTCATTAATTTCCAAATCAGTAGTATGACTGTTCTGGACGGTAAAGTATCAAGCTTTGGCAGCATATTTGTGCATACAGGAGAGAACAGGAGTGCATCTCAGAGTAAGAGAGCAGAAAGAAAGAGTCAAACGAGTAAAAGGTCGAAGTCAGGTTTTCACTTTGAATTGAATTTCTGATTTGGCTATAATAAATTATTATTATTCATATTGTCACTCTTCAAGTTGTATTTATTTACTGAAGCCAAAAGAATCAAATGGGCAACCCTCAAGGTAAGACAATAGTTGGAAGGGGTAACAATTCAATGGGACGTTGGAGTCAGGAACCAGTAAAAACAGGTCTCCGCTTGTGGATTCGCAGCAAAACCCATGCCCTGATCGGACAAGATACATGAGTTGTTTCCTGGGTGGTCACATGTGATAATACACGTGCTCCACTAGGTAATGGAAAATCTGGTCCCTCCTCCACTTATGGCCTTACATACCAAGAAACATGGAGAAGCGGCTATCCACAACAAAAGCCAGTCTTTGGAAGAATATTTGCACCTACAGGTGTGATTCTCAATGTGAGTGACTAACCGCTGTCTGAGAACTTTCTCAAGGAAGCTAAATTGTATATGTTTGCATCTTGAATTGTGTTATCTGAATGCCACCGTCACTCTTTCCCTCCTTCACTCACTCACTCACTCCTTTATCGGTTTGTATCTTGGTACGGGGTTGAAATCTATGCATTAAAGACTGTAGAATGTCAGTGTAGCACACTCATGTACAGGAGGAATGGAGATTTTATGGACATTAACACATACACTTCTCTGTCCAATGTCTGTTCATCCCCCTACAGTGTTAATCACACCTGCAGATCACTTTCAGACTAGGGGGGTCATTTTGAGTTTGGCAGATGGAACACTCCATCCGCCAAACTCCTGACAGGGTGGCCACCACCTAAGCAGCGACCTCCCTGCTGGAGTTATTATGCACCTGTTCTCTGCAGCCTTTTCATGGTGGTGTTACTGCCATGAAAAGGCTGGCAGAGAACGGGGTCATAATCTCCGGGGCAGCACTTCTTGCGGCACTGCCCTGACAGATTATGATCTCTGCCACCGCCAGACCGCCGGGATCCAAGATCCTGGCAGAGCTGGAGGTTCTGTTGCAGTCTGATCGCCAGGGTAGATCGCCAGGGTAGTCCGCATAGGCGCGGTCCAGACCACCACCACGAGTGAGGCGGTCGTAGGGCTGTCACACTCGTAATCAGGCCCCAAGTACTAATTCATTCGATAGAATAGTAAGCATTGGCAAAGCCAATAGGTCTAGTGAAGGCTGCCAAACTTTCATCTTTGTCAATGTTTGTTTTGTGATGCCTTTTGTGAAATTGTATTATTGAGTGGGCTGCTGGACTCTCGCCAATATATATATTTTTTTAAATCATTAAGATTAAAAAATGTTTTTGTTCTCAAAAAGCACACATTGTCATAGTAGTCTCTGGCCCTGAAGGCAACTACTTTCTTTGTGGATGTGGCCTCTGTGAAAGTGCAGAATGCTGTTACTCACAATGGAGTTAGCAGATGGCTGAAGTGGGCTGACCTATTGCAATATGGTCTAGTGCGTGGGAAAAAATTTCAATAACACAACAACTAATTGGTGAAGCGAGCTGGCTGACTTTAAGTATATTAAATATTTATAAGTTTAGTAAAATTAAAAGATCTTTACAAACACCAAATTTAACAAGTGTTGGCAAAGCCAATAGCTCCTGCCTATGCAAGAGCTATTGGCTTTGCCAATGTGTTTTAGCCCTGTTGTACACCAGCATGGCTGCTGTTTAGCATGGCTAAAAGTTAGTGGCATAGAGGAGAGGGGTGCCGAGTGTCATAGAGTGGAATGTCGAAGAGTGGAGTAGAGCGTCATAGAGTGGAGCGGCATAGAATGGTGTACAGTGGAGTGTGGTAGAATAGAGTGGACAGCTGTAGAGTGCTTTGGTATGGAGTGTCGCAGAGTATAGTGGCATAGAGTGCACAAGCATAGAATTCAGCAGCATACAACACATTGGCATATAATGCAGTCTCGTGGATTAAAGTGTTGTATAGTTGAGTGCAGTGGCATAGACTGCAGTGATGCAGAGTGGAGTGGTACAAAGTAGAGCGGTGTAGAGTATAGTGGCATAGAGTACAGTGGTGTATAGAATGATGCAGAGATGAGTGGAGTGATGCAGAGTAGAGTGGTGCAGGGTGGCATGGCATAGAGTGGTGCAGAGTAGAGTGGTGTAGAATGTTGCAGAGCAAAGTATAGTGCCACAGAGTGCAGTGGCATAGATTGCAGTGGTGTCGAGTGGAGTGCTGAAGAGTGCAGTGATGTAGAGTGAAGTGATGAAGAGTAGAGTGTCACAGAGCACATTGGCATAAAGCGCAGTGGCATAGAGTGCACTGGCATAGAATACAGTGGCGTAAAGAGCAGTGGTGTTGACTACAGTGGTGCAGCATAGAGTGCAGTCGCATAGAGTGCACTGGCGTTGAGTACAGTGGCATAGAGAGCAGTGTTGTTGACTACAGTGGTGCAGCGTAGAGTGCAGTGGCGTGGAGTGCAGCGGTGTGGAATAGAGTGATGCAGAGTAGAGTGGCATAGATTGAATTGGTGGAGTGGTGCAGGGTAAAGTGAAGTGGAATAGAGTAGAGTGGTGCAGGGTAGACTGCATTGGGTAGAGTAGAGTGGCACTGAATAATGGCATAAAGTGGTGTTGAGTGCAGGGGCATAACGTGTAGTGGTGAAGTGTAGATTAGAGTAGCATACAGTCGATTGGCAGAGAGCACAGGGGCATAGAAAGGAGTAGTACAGAGTAAAGTGCATTGGCATGGAGTGTAATTGGCACAGAGTGCAGTGGCAAAGAGTGCAGTGTTGCAGGGTGGCATAGAGTGGAATGGTATACATTAGAGTTGTGCATAGTAGAGTGGAGTGACCTAGACTGGAGTGATGTAGAATGAAGTGCCAAAGAGTGCAGTTGTATAGAGTAGAGTGGCGTAGAGTGCATTGGCATAGAGCATAATAGTGCAGAGTAGAGTAGAGAGGCATAAAATATGTGGTATAGAGTGCAGTGGTGCAGACTGAAATGGCATGGTGTAAAGTGGAGTGGTGCAGAGTAGAGTGGAGTAGCATAGAGTAAAGTATGCATGGTGTGGTCGCACACTGCCATTCCAGACAACACATTTTCAATTAAAATGACCATTACATTTTCACAAACATACAGTTTTACTAACAAACCTATACAACGCACAAATGATAATGTGTGGAAATGTCATCACCTACCCTATTGATTTGTTTTGAGCATATTAAAGTATTTGTTTCCTACACACTTCAGAATTAACAAAAAATGTGCTTTGTTTATGCATTGCGAATTCTGATATATTCTGAAATACTTGCACAGTTCATTTATTTGTTGCTGTGTGCTAGAAAAAAATATTTTCTCTACCCCTAATATCCTTCACTATTGTCACATAAATCCTCAAACATTGAAGTAAGAGGGAAAAAAGTAAACACCAAACTCCCTCAGAAGACAGAGCATGACATTTGACCTCTGACTTTGAATGCACAGCAAATGTGACAAAATAAAAACAAGATTCACAGACCTGTTTACAGAAACAAGCACTGGTGGAAGAATACAAGGAGAGGTAGTGTGAAAAGGCTTTGCTCCTTGGTAGGGACAACCTGAACCTGGGCAACCTAAGACATAAACCCAGCAAATAGAAAGCCAGAAAATGAGAGCTAGAAACCACAAAGCCAGTGGTAAGTAAGGGTAGAATACATTCCCAGAGGAGCTTTCTGAAATGTCCCCAAGATGTCTTTAGCAAACCAGACAGATGTGCTGTCTGGTAGTATTTGACCTAAAAATGGCAGTCATTGAAAATCAGGTTTGTAGCATTCCTTCTTTAAAAGGCCTAGCCCTCTTACTAATATTAGATAACACAATCAGAACTGTGCTGGATACTTGCAAAGAAGGAACAGAGATTCTGTTCACAGAAAATTATGCGCACTAAGAAAACGAAAAATAAAGAGTAGCCCTGGTAAACTGTAATCGTGTATTTACTATTTTCACTTGCTCTGTTGTCAACGTGCGTTTTTCGTTTTTTAACAAACGATTCAACGAACTGGTCCATTCAACGAAATCATGTAACTGTGTGATCCAGTCCTGTACTTCATTGTGAATGCAAAAGTTAATTCACGTGCAAACTGCTGCCACTTCTTATTTCTCCTGTTGTGGATTGTAAAAAGCACTCGAACGATATTTGGCCTATTTATAGCAGGGTTACATGGTATAACTAGCTGCAGTAGCATCCCATTCTCATGCCAGCGAAAATATAAAAACAATAGTGTGCAAAGGGTGGGGACGGATACCTTATATTTATTTTAAATAACTTTTCAGGATTTTTCAACTGGTCATCTCTCAGGCTCAGTTTTCCCACTCTACATGAATAACGCAATGAACTTGAGTTAAAACTTTGGCTTGAAAAATCTAAGCTTTGAAACTTTCCAAATCTCCACTCATGCAGAACTGTGTTTTAAATACCCAGGCACAGACAGGAGAAGTTGGCTTCCACGGAGCTGATAGGGCTCGTTATGTCACATGGCAGAACTACGTGAAGAAAAGAGCACCCTTTGCAGGCAGAATACTAATAAGAAGACAGAGGACAGAAAAGTATGAGCAATGGGGCCGAGAAATCTGGATCAAATGTGAAAAGGTTACTCAAAGATATCTTTCCATGGGGGCATTACGAGTGGCCTGGCAACTTGCCCGGGCCGGTAACAGGAGTTATGGGCCCTATTGGTAACAACCCCTGCTGAGTGTGCGTTCCGAGTGTTATAACTCAACTCTTCGCCCACTCAGGGTGTAATGTCTGGGTATAAACCTACTTATAGATGGGGATAACAAGTGGGACTCGCCATAAAAAAGTTGGTTCCTGTATGTTATTCTTCAGTATGCCATAACAGAGAGTAATAAAAAAAATTCTAGCTTACACGTCAATAATTTTCAATTCTATAAAGGACACGGAGTCGAGGATTATGCTATCTCTTTCTTTACTGAATAAAAATAGCAGCCAATCAAATAACTCCAAACAAAAAACTACACATCCCATAATGCTATTAGTCAAGTATCACTTGGCACCAATCACTGCACATGACCTTAGTCCATATAAAGGCTGACCCCCAACGTCATATCCTCTTTCTTTGACCAAACAGATAACCTTGAAACTTCCGACACAAAACGTCCTTCCAAAAAGTAGGAACAAGACTTCTCCGGGATGATCCCAACATGACCGGACTTCATCCGAAACTGGAAGTCGATAACCTTCTAAAGATTGAAGATGAAGAACATCTTCCCGATATCCACCGAACCAGGCAATCAGGGATTCTTCTGATCAGAACCTAAAAGAATAATGATGAAAGGTAATACCACATATTGCTGACATAGTCAATAAAATTATATCAAACTTATTCAATAACCCAGGGCGGGCAATAATAATACAAAATTTGAAAGAAATATGCAGTTAAATACCTGTATAACATCATAATACATTTAAGGGAGGGATAATCCTCGCCTCCGTGTCCTTAATAGAATTGAAAATTCTTGACGCGTAAGCTAGAATGTTTTTTATTCTATGTCAGGACAGGAGGCTCTGATTATGCTAGTTCAAAGCTGACTAATTACAACAGATGCAACATCTACCACAGGTTTATGGTAAAAATTCTTAAACGTAACCTGAGAAGACCAGTCTGCTGCCTTCATAATATCTTCCAGTCTAGAACCCAAAGCATAAGATTTCGAGGCCATAGCTCCTCTAACAGAATGAGCTCCACAAAGGCTAGTATCTATGCCTGCTTCATTCATTAACCATTTTATCCATCTTGATAGCGTGGCTGAGGAAAGTGGCTTAAAAGGTTTCTGCAAAGAAATTAATAGTTGTCCATTAGCAGACTGCCTAAATTCCTCTGTAACCACCTCATAATCTTTTAAACATTGCACAACACAGAGTTTTGGGTTATCTGGATACATAGGATAGGTTACTGACCTGTAATTAGTCTTTGTCCTTTTGGTAATGGTAAATGTAACACCATTAGGAGAGTAAACTCTACCCGATAAATCCAAAGCCTTGACATCTGAAACCCTTTTACAAGAAATTAAACATAATAACATAGTTAACTTGGCCGAGATCTGTTTACGAGTAAGATACCTGTTACTAGGCCAGGAAACTAAAAACTTTAACACAATGTTCACATCCCATAAGACTGAATATTTAGGCTGAGGAGGATTGGCAAGACGAATACCTCTCAATAATTTTCAAATTAGAGGATGCTCACCCACCGGTTTGCCATCAATATGTCCATGACCAGCAGGGATGGCTGATCTGAAATTATTAATGGATCTATAAGCCAGACCTGAGGAGGCCAATTCAGCAAGAAAATTAACAATCACTTCAATACCTGCCTCCAATGGATTACTACCCCTTCCGTTGCACCAACTATTCCATCTGCGCCATGCTGAAGAATATCTTTTGTGGATGCCAGGGGCCCAAGCATGTTTGATGAAGTTAGCAGCTTGTTGCGAAAGGCCTGGTGTTTTCCATCTTGACCCAAAACTTTCCATGCCATCAGTGTCAATTTCCCTGTTAAAATCAGTGGATGTTGAAGGCCCTCCGGATTCAATAAAAGATTCGGACGAGGAGGAATGATTAGCGGGAGAGCACAAGCTAATTGAAGAGCAATTGGGAACCAGGGTTGTGACCTCCAAAATGGTGTCACCAGAATCAGGTCTGACTTTTGTCTCCGAACTTGCGACAGTACCCTGGGAATCAGCAGAAAAGGAGGGAAGGGATATCCCTGAAAGGGAAACCAGGTTTGCAGGAAAGCATCTGTCGCCAGAGCCAGAGGGTCTGGGCGCCAACTGAAGAATTTCAGAATCTGGGCATTGAGCCGAGACGCAAAAAGATCCACCTCGCAAGGACCCCACTCCTTGACTATCTGTTGAAAGACTAACGGATACAATTTCCAGTCGCTGGGATCCGTCAAGTACCTGGAGTTCCAGTCCGCAATAGTGTTCTGGACTCCCGGAAGGTATTCTGCCATCACAACTAGTCGCAGGTTCAAGCAATATTGCCAGAACTCCTTGGCAATCTCTGCTAGAATCCTGGACTTCGTTCCCCCTAGCTTGTTGACGTACTGGACTGCTGAAATATTGTCCATTCTCAAAAGAATGCAACAGTCTGTCTTTAGGGGAGAAAGGCTCCTTATAGCAAAGGACCCTGCTAGGAGTTCCAGGCAATTGATATGCAGGTTTTGTTCCATCTGAGACCAACGACCTCCGGTCACTATGGAACCGCAGCGAGATCCCCATCCCCACTGACTGGCGTCTGATTCTATCACTACTTCCGGGTGCGATCCAAAGATGGCTCTGCCATTCCAGGCTTCCATGTGCTGTAGCCACCAATGAATCTCCTCCTTGACTTCTGAGGTTAGCGGAATCAATTCCGAAAAGCTCAGACCCTGACGTAGGTGTCTAATTTTCAACCTCTGTAGAGCACGGTAGTGCAGGGGGGCTGGAAAGATTGCCTGAATAGATGAGGCCAAAAGACCCAGTATTCTGGCAATGCTCCTCAAGGAAATGGTCGGGCTGGCTAAGGTTGATCTCAGTTCCCTCTTGATATTGCGAATCTTTAACGAGGGAAAGATCAACTGAGACAGGACTGAGTCTATCTTGAAGCCCAAGAACTCTATCACTTGAGTCGGATTCAAGAACGACTTCTGCACATTGATTATGAAACCTAAATCCTGTAACAGACTGATTGTCCAATTCAAGTGAATCTGAAGAGAACATGGTTGCTGCGCCACCAATAAGATGTCGTCCAAATAAATGATCAAACATACACCTTTGGTTCTCAAGCACTCCACCACAGGTCTCAGCAGTTTCGTGAAACACCATGGTGCTGAGGACAGGCCGAACGGCAGGGCTTTGAATTCTAGGCAATGGCCCTTCCAAAGAAACTGAAGGAATCTCCTGTGAGGGGAAAACACCGGTATCGATAAGTAAGCATCCTTTAGGTCTAGGCGGACCATCCAGTCTCCTTCTGATAGAATATCCCTCAACATGTGTATCCCTTCCATCTTGAAATGTCTGTACACAATCCAATAATTGAAATCTTTTAGATTCAATACCAGTCGATGACCCCCACCTTTCTTGTCTAGCACAAAAATGGGATTGCAAAACCATGAGGGGTGGGGACTTGAAAATTCTACTGCACCTTTGTTTAATAACGCCTGAACGTAACCAATTACCGCATCCTCTAGGATAGTAGTTTTGGGGACTGGAAAAGAATCCACGGCCGGGCATTCGTTCACCAAAATGACCGGCCCTGACAAAAAGGCCTCTTTTATAGACTTTTTAAGGGACATCTGTGCCTTGTCCAAAGAAGAGAAGGTGGAACAGAATTTTGCTAATTCTTTGATGAATGAGGAACCAAAAAGCAAACCTACTGCTGAACCGGGTTCGGCAGAAGCTAAATCCAGTAATTTAGGGTCAATTCTCATAAGCACAAATTTCCTGCGTTCTGCCGAAATAACGCAATTGGTGTTACCTAGCTGACAAACAGCTCTTTGAGTCCAGCCCATTAGAACTTCAGTGTCTACCGGGGTACCTGACTCTTTAGCCAAAACAGCCATGTCCAAAATTTTTGCTAGAGGGCCTGTTAAATCTAAAAGCTTGTCTTGACACAAACGCCAGGATCTGTCTAGACCTTTTTTAGGATCCTTTCCAAACTTTTTCATGAAGGTCACCATTGTAGGATCAATTTCTGGAGTATCCAAAATTTTATTATCTAAGTCTGGTCTAGGGCATTCTGCTCTCAGCCGAGAGCGCAACTCTTTATCAACCCCCGTCTCAGATTAGCATGAAGATATTGAGCTACCTCATCTGACGGAAGCCAGTTCGAAGATCTAGGGTGAACTATTTCAGAAGGGTGGAAGTCCAAAAACTGAGAAGTAGAGGGTTGTTTTCTTGACTTTTTACTAGGGCCAGGAGTGTTAGAATTATCAGAGTCGCTGTCTGAAGAACTCTTATCCGAAGAGGAAGGAGAAGTATCTTTAGTACTATAATTATGCTCCGCCACTCGTTTCTTGCGGAGTTTCTCAAAAATATCGGCATGAAAATACCCAGCAGGGGCATCAGAACTTTCAAGATTCTTGGATTTGTTCGTAGATTTATTCTTTGCCTTAGGTTTCTCCCCTTCGGGTAAAGATGAGGGTTGATTAGACAACCAGCCCTGTGACTAAGCGTACTCAAACACCTGACCCGAGAAGGGTCCTAATGCTCTCACTAGGGCATCATTAACGGACTGCTGAACCCTTCAGTCCAATGCTTCAACCAGATGAACCTCTAACTGCTTGTTAGAATCGTCAGGATAATATCCTGCATCTTGCTCATTCCATTGAGCCATTTTAAGAACCTAGGCAGAAAAAATAATTTAAGGGGGAGTGTAAAAAAAAACCCTTGCAGGCACCACATTTTTGAGGCCCAATAAGTGGAGGGAGCAACCTGCAAGTACACTCTAGGCAATGCCTATTTTAATTTTACAACCCAACAGTCAAAACGCTGGGCGTCAGGGAGTCCAAATATATATAATATAGTAGGCAACCAGTTTCTGAGGCATACCGCGCTTGAAATCACGAGCCGATCTCCTAAAACACAGGAAAAGGAAAGATCGGCTCGTGAAATCGCACGCGCACGAAACCTGTCGTGACAAAAATAGAAATGGGACTGGACGCACGAGGCGCGTATAGGCTCCCGCCCCACTTAATTAAATAAATAAGGGCATCGATATCGGCAAAGCCGAAAATAACATGAAATTGACAAGACTAGCGAGCGGAATCGCGTCACTAAGCATCTACATGGAAATATGCACAACAAACATACAATACAAGCAAATATACGTAGAGAAAAGGAAAATACACTTATCTGCTGCGAAGCAGCAAAGAAAGAGGATATGACGTTGGGGGGTCAGCCTTTATATGGACTAAGGTCATGTGCAGTGATTGGTGCATGTGATACTTGACTAATAGCATCATGGGATGTGTATTTTTTTGTTTGGAGTTATTTGATTGGCTGCTATTTTTATTCAGTAAAGAAAGAGATAGCATAATCGGAGCCTCCGGTCCTGACATAGAATTCACACTCCCCATTTGTAATGGCTCACTAAATAGTCTAAATCCTGGAGGCAGACAACAGTTTTTCTCATTTTACGTATCACAGTCATGCTTCAAGCTCTCCAATAGCCTTCCTGTGCATTTTGCAAAAATACGTACACCTCCCTAAAAAATGGAAAGCAACCTTTACCACACAGTCTTTACCATGCATTACACTCACCACGCAGTCTTCACAACGCATATGCCTTTACCACCAATACTACTACTACCATATACCTTTACCACAAATACCTTTACCATGCATGCCTTTACCACACATTACTGGGTAAGTATATAGGTAAGTATATGTAAGTCTTATCAGTTTGGTGCTCATTGTTGAATTAAACACATACATATATATATAATACACATATAGTCTATAGATCTTGTTATATTGCTTTTTAATAATGTTAATGATGTTTTTCATCGTATATTTTAACCTTTTGGAATACAAAATATGTAATAAAAATAGAAATTAAGTTCTTATCCAGGTTAGCTTGCAAAAAAAATCACCTTGTTGCAATGCTTATATATATATATATATATATACATAAGCATTGCAACAAGGTGATTTTTTTTGCTAGCTATCCTGGATAATATATATAATATATATTATCCAGGATAGCTAGCAAAAAAAATCACCTTGTTGCAATGCTTATGTGTATATATATATATATATATATATATATATATATATATATATTTAAAACAGTATGTAGTTAAAGCTAGGTCTGCTTTTCCATAGATGGAGCGTTTTTGGTTTGCTAAACACTTTTGCCCCGTTTGACGAATCTTCATGAAACTTTAAAAAAAAACTGCTGAACGGAATTACACCAAATTCGGCAGGAAGCTAAATCTTGGTCTGCAGATTGTGCTTTTTGTGATTTGGTCTAAATCCCTTCAGTTGTTTTTGAGAAATTGTGGTAAAAAATAATTGTATATTCAATGGTTGGGCTTGCGAGAGTCCCCCAAGAGCGTGATTTGCAAAATGGAGGTCTGTGAGCCTTCGCACTCTGTAGGAGCATGAGGCTCCCTCAAGTCTCACGCTAGCCAGCTCTGATTGGCTGGCTATGGGAATGTTAGAAATGTAATGGCGGCCATTACTGTTCACTGTGGAAAAATCAAGGTATTGTGGAAATTAAATAAAAAGCTATGTAAAGTGGCAACAGACAAGCAAGCTGTCTTCCTAAGTTTAGAGAGGAGCTGTTTAAGGGATAACTGTTGTGTAGAAAATAAATGCATATTTTTTTCACTACCTTTTACGATCTTGCGGGAAATCTCGCTGTATCGTGAATAGTAAAAAGGGGTAGATGAGTTCGGATTACACCCCATTAGTAGAAATGCATATTGTGGTCATTGTTTTTGAGAGGAAATGTGTAAGAGAAAAAAGTTACAATCTCACAAGACTCTCAAAGGATCGTGTACAGTAGAAAAGGAGTATGTGATCTTTGAATAGACTGTAGTATGCACACTTGCTACCTTAGGAAGGAGTATTAATAGAGATGATGTTTATCGGCATGTAATAGTTACGCCCATCTGCTTTGTAAGAGCTGTCAGGAGAGCCAGACTTGCTCTGCTCAGCCTACTACACACACCCGTCATCTGACAGAGACAGGTGTGGAAGGAGAGATTAGTAGATGTACACATCCTACTATGGACACGGAATATCTGAGAGAGAGGTCTCACACGATAGATCAGTTCATGTACTTACGCTAATATGGACCCTTGCCACCTGAGAGAGATGTCTGGAAGGAGAGGGTAGTCCCTGTACACACTTTACTACACACTCCCTAATACAATACAAACAGCCAGCATCTCAGAGACAGGACGTATTGGAGAGGCAGTCTCCTTCCATACATCCTACTATGAAAACCCATCATCTGAAGGATAGGGCAGTCCATGTACATGCCTTACTATGCATTTCTGTTCTCTGAGAAAGATGAGTGAAAAGAGAGGGCAATCCATGGAGACACCCTACTTTGCACATCTCTCATGTGAGAGGGAAGTCTGAGGGAAGGAGCCAGGCTCTCCTCACTGCCTACTACACACCCCCGCCATCTGAGACAGAGGTATGAGGAGAGGCCAGTCTCTCCCCACACAGCTTGCTATGCACACTTGTCATCTGAGAGAGAAATCTGGAAGGTGAGGGCAGTCCATGTTGACAACCTCCTGAGCACAGCAATTATTTGAGAGAGGGGCCTGACAGGAGAGGCCTGTCCATGTACACACCCTAAAACCACACCCGCCATCTGAGAGAAAGGCCTGACAGGGGAGAGCAGACTATGTACATACTGTCTCTGAGCACACCCTACTACGTACACCTGTTATCTGAGAGAGAGAGGTCTGGAAGGAGAGGCCACTGCATGTACACACTCTACTACATTTGTGTTTATAGATTAGCAGAGACATCCGTATTTCCAGAGAGACATGTTCAAGCTCGGGAGACTCTCAAAAGATACACAGATATAAACGGCTACAAGTAGGCATTTGGGTGCTCCCATTGTAAATAAATGTAGTGGGGTAGAGAAAATCTGTCACTGTTTTTCAGTGTTTCAGTGCTGTGTGTGCAGACTGTAGTACTGACACTCTATTATGCACAGCTATTGTTCCTGAAATATATGTTAAATGTTCAAGCTCACAAGTCAGGCAAATACATGACTGAGGAAGGTGTTTGGGTGCTTCCACTCTCGTGAGACTCTTGCGGGGACAGTATTTCAAAAGAAGAAGGAGTTGTAACATGAAATCATCACATTATAAAAGAATAGGGTGGCTCTGACAAGAGCCATTGTGTTTTTAGTGTGGAGTGTTGAGATTCACAATAACTTGATGCATTCTGTGATGTTATTGAGAAAGATCATGTTCTCTTCTGCAGTGAAGTGCATTCAATCCCTCCTTAAACACCTGGCATATCAAATCAAATGTTGCTGTGATATATAGAGCCCATGGCATGGTCATGAAACAATTCAGAAACTGTTTTATTGACATGTTTCCTGGACTTCTCAATCTTAGAATGAAACTCTTTTGACCATTGCCATTTCTGCTTTTGACATATAGGAGAACTTACAAAGACAGTTTGAGGAAAGTGAGATATCAAATTAGAAAAGGTCTCCTTCATTTGGATTTCTAGTACACCTGTGGTTGTGCATAGGTTATTGCCACCACAGTGCACTATCATTAGGTCTAGCAGCTCACAATCCAAAATGCTGTCAATCAATCAATCATCAATCATTAACATTTATAAAGCGCGCTACTCACCCGTGCGGGTCTCATGGCGCTAGGGGAAAGGGGGGGGGGGTTACTGCTGCTCGAAAAGCCAGGTTTTTAGGAGTCTCCAGAATGCGGAGTGGTCCTGGGTGGTCCTGAGGCTGGTGGGGAGGGAGTTCCAGGTCTTGGCTGCCAGGAAGGAGAAAGACCTCCCACCTGCCGTGGAGCGGCGGATGCGAGGGACGGCAGCGAGCGCGAGGCCAGAGGAACGGAGGAGGCGGGTGGGGACGTAGAAGCTGAGGCGTCGGTTGATGTATTCCGGTCCCTTGTTGTGGAGGGCTTTGTGTGCGTGGTTGAGAAGTCGAAAGGTGATCCTTTTGCTGACTGGGAGCCAATGCAGGTGTCTCAGGTGTGCGGAGATGTGGCTGTTGCGGGGTACGTCGAGGATGAGGCGGGCCGAGGCGTTTTGAATGTGTTGCAGGCGTTTTGGGAGTTTGGCGGTGGTCCCAGCGTAGAGGGTGTTGCCGTAGTCCAGGCGGCTCGTGACGAGGGCGTGGGTCACGGTTTTTCTAGTGTCTGCGGGGATCCAGAGGAAGATCTTGCGGAGCATGCGGAGGGTGAGGAAGCAGGCGGAGGACACAGCTTTGATTTGCTTGGTCATGGTGAGAAGAGGGTCCAAGATGAAGCCGAGGTTGCGGGCGTGGTCTGCGGGGGTCGGTGCGGTGCCGAGGGCCGTGGCCACCAGGAGTCGTCCCAAGCGGATGGGGTGTTGCCGAGGATGAGGACTTCCGTTTTGTCAGAGTTCAGCTTTAGGCGGCTGAGCCTCATCCAATCTGCGACGTCCTTCATACCCTCTTGTAGGTTGGTCTTGGCGCTGGTGGGGTCCTTGGTGAGGGAGAGTATAAGTTGGGTGTCGTCGGCGTAGGAGGTGATGATGATGTTGTGCTTGCGTACGATGTCGGCGAGGGGGCTCATGTAGACATTGAAGAGTGTCGGGCCATACCTTCATATCTCTGTCAGTCCAAGTTATGTCCAAGTTTGGAAATCCAAGGTTCTTGTCAATACTACAATTAATGGCATATCAATGAAGTCAATGAAGTTGTGTCCTAAAATCCAGAGTCGAACCATGGTCCAGTATGGTCATCTCAGTCTCAAGCGACGTGCTGAGCAGAATGAGTAAGATTCAGGAACAATATGAAGTTATATGAGGAATGTAATTGGTATGTTTTTAGCAGGTACAAAAGTATTTTAGGTTGTGTCCAACTGCTGTCTGTACGGTGCACAGTTACTCAATAAACATGATGAGCTTTTCGATTGGTTGACTTTCAATTTTTGGTAACATCCCGCGAGAGTCTTTCAAGAGTCATTTACAAGCTTCAGCAGATGACCCTTGATAAGGGGGTCCTTGTACGAACTCACAAGACGCTCACAAGAGTCACTTGGAAAGTGACCGGGTGACCCTGGCATGCGTATCTTTCTTTTGATCTTGAGAGATTATCACGAATCAGATTGAACAGGTAGAGAAAAGAGCATGTAATACCACAGTACCAGTGCCATTAACTGGTTAAAAAGAGTAGTAAAGCAATAGAAGTAAAGCATGGGAAGTCAAGATGAATATGGAAGGAAAGGTAAAAGGGTACACAAGCTATTACAGGGGATTATGGTACATGTAGTACATGTACTGTGAAACAGACACATTTATTCTTTGAAAAGTCCAAGAATAATGCTATATTAGGGTCAACCAATAGTTGACTTTCCCTCTTCAGAATAAAATTTATTTTTCATGTGATTGACTGGAAGGCTTGAGGGTTATATGTGTTGCATAACCTCAGACACCTGACATTCCCCTTGGTGAGTTGGAGGTGAAACAAGTGCAATCTCTTTGACGGGTGCTCAGGAGAGGTCATTTGACTTTTGATTAGAAATGACTGGTGTATTCAACTACCTTCAAGACACAGATTTATTTTCAGGTAAGTAAACATATACTGTAATTTAATTATGAAGCTTGTGGCTAAATATTACAAGTTTTAATATATTTGTTGTTTGTGCCAGTACTAGTAATTTGGATTTTTAAAATGCTAAATAGAAATTAAAAGTGCTTGCCATTGAACCTTAGCTGATTATATTTTTCAGAAATTGTTGAGTTCATAATCGCTTATGGAGATAGTTTTAATTCAATATCTAGATGTTTCTCAAGCATGGTTGATGTATATTCTAACTTCAAAATTTACTGCATATATTTTTGGAAAGTGGGTATTGTAAATAGAGTTAAATATATAGTAGAGTATTTTTGCAAGAGTGTGCACTAAGTCCATTGAGCCATAGATTTAGGCCAAGCAGAAAAACATTTGTTTGGATAGTGAATGAATTGGTTTCTAAAGTGTCTAACACTGAGATTTCATGCTGTGCAAAGATATTTTGTACAAAGTATGTTAATGTTAAAGTGAAGCGTTCATACTTTATAGTGTTCTATGATGCACATTGTAGGTCTTGTCAAATTGAACTTTATTTAATCTTAAGATTGTTAAAATGTATAGTATTCTGCAGTGCGATGAAAGAGAGTACTGTTTCACTAAGCACTTATACATGTGTCTTTCTGACAGAAAGTTCTTGTGGAGGGATTGGTTTATAGTAAAGTTGTTTTACAACCAGCATTTAACATGCTGAGAGGTTTCAGTTTGTAGGCCATTTTGTTAGAACAGTGTTTGCCTGGTACTGTTTAAAATTATTCAGAAGTGTTTTACATGCAGTATTTAGCATACGCTGAGGTGTCAACAGAAGGGTGATTTTGTTAGCAAAGTGTTTTGCTGTTATGAGGTAATGCATTTAGACTATTTACACTTTTATGTAAATTAGCATCTTTTTCCCTGAAAATGAATTATATATAAGGTGAGACTTGTTATAATAGAGGAGTCAATTTCCATAGACCCTTCTACGTGCATCTCCTCTCCTGATCAGTAGTGTCAGCACATAGGTAGCTCTTTCTGATCAGAATCAAACCCCCTGTTCACTCTGAGAAAACATCTGTTGAGAGAAATGGGTCTATTACTAAATCCCTTCACACCCAGAGTCTAACTTGTACAGGACTGTCAAGAAACATGGTGTTCTGTTTAAATGTGAACCATTCACTCTATATTGTTGAACAAGGAGTTAGTCTTTCATTAAATAGTACCATAGCCAGAGTGTACACTGTTTAAATCTGGTATGAAAGGGTTGAGTGCTTGCATAAAACCTTCTGCACTAACCCTTTACTCTTTAGAGGCATGAGTAGAGACCTTGCTGTCTGTAAAGCCATTTATACACCATATTCTATCAGTAGAGATGCCTTTGTGCAGGGGTGAATTACTAACTAAACCCTGATACACCCAACCTTTGGCAATATTGATTTCAGACGGGGTAAGATGGTGGGTGGGTAAGATGGTGGGTGGATCTCGCCATGAGTGTTCCCCCCTGCTGTTCTCCTGCACCCTGGACCTCGCCTACTAACCTTCCACCCACTTCCACCCCCTTGATGCCTGCCCGTACCTGCTTTCCGTTGATTGCCAAGCTGGGACCCCACCCCTTGGAGCAGCTTTGGAGACACCCCTGCTGTCTGGCTTCTCACCTGTGCTTCTGGGACTTACGCAGCAAGTGTTTATCCGAGAGGCCTGCATTGCGCTGGCTGTGATGCTTCTGAGTGGACCCAGAGCACTCAGGGATGGGGCCAGTAGCTGCTGCAGGCTCTCTGGCTTCTGGATAATGGCTCCTTCCTGCACTACGGGGGGGGCGCAGCTCGTGTGGAATGCACAATCGGAATCTGAGTAAAGTCAACTTGGAGAAGGGATGGACTATAAGGAGCTTGGCCAAATCGCTCAGCAATCAGCTGCGGAGAAGGAACCCCCCACGGGGCACCCAATGTGAGAACTCCTTCACACAAGTTCTGCCGTTTCTCTGATCCAGGCACATATGGCAGTGGAGCTTGCAGACCCAGGGTCAGCCAACCAATCTCCACTCACCATCATTCTGATGGCTTCCTCGCCCACTGGCATATCGGATTTATGAGGAGCAGTAGAGAGAAAAATTGTAACAGGTAGCTTTGATGGAAACTTTTCAAGTATACAAAGTTACAGTTTGGCTTTCTATGTGGCTTCCAAGGCTCCTGAGGGAGTTTCTAAAGCATCCTTCACTGGTGAACTGATTGTATCAACCCTGGTTGAAGGCAGTGAGTCCGCAGGCACTGAATGGCATGGTAAAGACAGCACAAGCGGCTGGGAAGAGCAGAAGGTGCTTATCGGAAGAGACATATGTCCTGAGAAAACTATCACTGGGGAGGAACAGATGGCTGCCCCTTAATGATGGACCCACCCGTTTCGACTCAACTTACTCAGACTCAGTTCCCGTTGGACTGTTTTTCAATAAAGGCTGTTGACATGCCCTTAGTACAACCTATTTCCTATTCCCCAATGGCCCCTTGCGAGCAGGATGATGAGGCTCTCAGCATGGCCGTTGCAGTGCAGGCATGTGTACTAATGCCTGGTTCTTCTGTTTCTTTTGTTTCCTCCGGACAGCCTCAACCTAAGTCTAAGCAGACGCCTAAGCTAAAGCTTGACCGGGGAACTTTTTAAAAATCCAACCTGGAAGTTTACAATCGGGCAGGCCCTAAAAGGAGCTGCAAAAGGGGCCCCTTTACAATGAAAAAGCAGCCGTATGGCGAATATCTCTTCAATGGCTAGCCCCATGGAAGATCAGGTTGTCTCTAAGTGTGAGGTTAAAGCTCTGATTTCCTGACTCTCAAATGCTTCTTCAGTCGCTGAGGCACCTAAAAGACAGGGTAAATGGACCAAGCAGGGGCTGGTGCCTGGGGGCTGTCCCTTATCCATCTCTAGTGTGCCCAGTCCCCCAAAGAGTCTTCGTCCATTGGTTCCTCAGGCTGACTCCCATAGTATCACTCCCCCAATCTGTTCCTCCTGCGAGTCCCCACTGAATCATACCCTAGTGGAGGGTGAACTTGACCTATCACTTTGTACTATTGTGCAGCTATTACAGGCTCAACAGGAGGAGGCATGTCGGTACTATAAACAAGCTAGGGCTGACAGTGCTTCAATTCAAAGTTCCTTGACTGAGGTTACTAGCAAGGTGGCCACTTTGGCCCGGACCTGTCTGAGCTTTAGCAGCAGGTCTCTGAATTAGAGGATACAGGGACTGCAGCTGTGAGGTCTTTGGACAGTCACAACCAGACTCTGGATATGATGCAGCTCAAGCTAGAGGACTTAGAAAATTGTCAGAGGCGGAACAATTTGCCCATTTTTGGATACCAAAGGGGAGGGAAGGGGGAGATCCTCTGCAATTTATGGTCCAGGTACTTCGGAAGGCCTTTCCAGAACTGGTGGATTGGGAGTGGGACTCTCAAATACAGAGGGCACATTGATTCCCTATGAGCCGAGCCACTCGTCCAGAAGTTGCGGGATCGGGGAGTAGTGGGAGGAAACCCTGTACTATTTTGATTTACTTTGGAAACTTTTGCTTCATCGGATACTTTTTCTCAAATCTCGTCCTTCGGCCCCTGTTTTTTTCAATTCTATTGCAATCACAGCTCAGTCAGATTTTTGCAAGGCCACCATGGACAAGCGTTGGATAGATCCCTTTAAGGCTATAGGGGTTCAAGCCTTTTTACAAGAGCCAGCACAGCTCAAGGTTGTAAAGAACGGCCAGAAACAGTTTTGCCTTACACCACAGGATGCCTTGATGAGTCTGTCTGACTGGAAGGTGTGAAGATGTGTTGGGGTATTTAAATTCTTTGGAGCTTGAGATTGGTGGCCAAGCTGATTTGGCAAGCTGAATTGGCATAGGAATGGCCTTTGGGAATGAGGAGGGGGCTTATTGTGGAAACTGTCTTGCTTGAGGCTAATACTCCTCTGTTCTAAACGATGCATTTTTTTGTAGCATTGCACTTTTGTTAACTTAATTTTGGGTATGCTACTTCTTATTTTATGATAAGATTCCCCCCTCCTTTTTTCTTCCAAAGAGCATTGGGGTGTGATGGGGTCGGGCAAGGTGTAGAGGTGTGGGGTGTGGTTCAGTGAGCTCTCTTGTCTGTTACTTCCATCAAAAGCTGCAAGATAGGGGTGATTCTCTTAGCTAGCTTGTGTGAGGGAGATGGGCCTGGGGGGTGCGGGGATGGGGTGGCGAGGTGGGAGGAAGGGTTTTGTTCATACGGGATTGAAAAATTGTCACACAATTGAGCATTTAATGGCCCCTGTGCCAGGGTCAGGAGTTACTTATGTTTCCGATATGTGCTTGGCCTTCTGGGAGCTGCCAGTGGGCTGTATAAGAATAAAAGTTGGTTATTGGTAAAATGAGGGTTATAAAGCTCAGCTCATGTGCTGGAACATTTGCAGGTTGAATGCACTGTATAAACATAAGCTAGTTCTGTATAGTTTAATTGTCTGCACTTCACAGAGTGTCTCGATCCGGGGGGGGGGGTGGGGGGGCAGCTATTTGGGCTGGCAGGCTGCTGGATTATGAGATACTAAAAACTTTGGCTGATCCTAGGGGTAGATGGGCTATTGTGCAGATACTGCTCTCTATTATCAAGTATGTGTTCTGCACAATGTGTGGCCCTAATATTGATGACCCTGAAATCATAGATTGTCTGACGACTCTGGAGCTCCTAGAATGGTCTGTTGAGCTTATTGGTATTGGTGACTTTAATTGCATAATGGACTATCACTTGGACTCAATGAACCACAGGGCCTCTCCTAGGATGGTTAAAACAAGGGCCTCTACATTTGAAATGGCTCAGCTCCATTGTCTTTTTTTTTTTTAATATATCTTTTATTGCGTTTATTAAATGGTTACAACATGTATCAAATGAAATTACTATAGGAGTCCCCAACAAAGTTCTCAAACCCCCTCCCCCTGTCGTGCACTTAGTTCGACAATGAAAGATCTTATTATGACAATTCTCTGTAGCTGAGTGGTGATTCGCAGTTCCATAGCATTTTATGTGGTAGTTGTAATTATCTGCTCGGATTCGGAGTCTGAGGCAGAAGTGTCATCCTCTGAGGTGGGAGCATCCATGGTCCTTAGGTTCTCCAGCATCAAGTCCCATTGTGTGGCATTGTCTCTAGATCTTAGACTCTGTAGTTCTTCTTTCAATAGCACCGTTCCCTCGGATTCTGCCCATTTCTCCATTGCACTTTGCCATCTATTCACTTGGGGACTCCCCGGGTCCCTCCAGTGCGAGGTTATTTCTCTCCTAGCTAGAATCAGCGCTAGGTCAGTGAATCTGTTGGCTATTTTTATGAACAGAAGAGCGAGGGAAGTCCCCCAAGAGTGCCACCACAGGGGTTGGGGAAAGGGATCTTTCTGTGCTGGAGGATATTTTCCTGAAGATTTCAGTCCAGTACGAACTGAGTTGAGGGCAGCTCCACAACATATGCACTAGATCTGCCGTTAGTTCAGCGCATCGGGGGCAACTAGAGTTGTTTGCGCTGTAAAGTTTTGTTATCATTTGCGGGGTTAAGTAGGCTATGTGGTAGATATATAAGTTTATCAGTTTGAAACTTGCGTTTCTAGACACTGGGTAGATATGGGAGGTGATCCTAGCCCATTGAGTTTCGTCTATAATGGTGTCTAGATCTGTCTGCCATTTGTATTTGAGTTTATTCAGTGGTGAACATGTGCTGTTCTGTAGGGATTTGTATATTTCCCAAGATCACCCCCTTCTGGCCTCCTATTGAGCAGAGGAGGCTACAGCCCCCATGGGTAGGCGGCTCACATGCTTCTGTGCCTCATAATCTTTTAATAGTTCTGGTTATTGCGTTGTAGGTGAGGAACAATCCAGATGGGAGGGCGAACTGCTCTTGTAATTCTACATAAGAACAGAGTTTTCCGTTGCTAAATAGGTCTCCCGTTTTCGTGATGTTATGTGTTTCTAATTTGTTGGTGTTCAAAGATATGTGGTCCCCTGAAATGTGTTTCAAGGATGTTAGGGGAGCCTCAGGTGCATATGGAGCCTTTGTGCAGGTGCGTTTTAGGAATTGTTCCCAGCAGTGTCTCGTCGCTTCCCACTCTTATGGAAGTTGTTGTTTCGTTTTTTTGGGGTTCAGTAAATAAAATACAATTCAGGGAGATCTGCAATTCCTTTGCAACTGGTGGTTCGTTAACTAATTTTGCCAGCCATTGTAGTTGCCCCACCCAATAGTAGATCTCTAGGTCTGGGGCAGCTAGGCCTCCTTCTGTGGTAGGTCTCTGGAGAGTGCTGAGTGCGATTCTGTGTCTATTCGGTCCCCAAATATAACTCGCGGTCATGGATTCTATGTTTCTGAACACTGCTTTCGGGATTATGAGTGGGATAGTGGAGAAGTAATATAGTAGCCTTGGTAACTCTATCATTTTGAGTAAGGCAACTCTCCCAAAGACCGTTAGGGGTAGGGTGTTGCATAAGTGCATACTAGCCCTGATTCCCCTAATTGCTCTGTGTATATTCCCCTCCAGCAAGTCTTCCACCTTGTGGTATATGTTGACCCCTAAATACTTAAATGTTTTCTGGGTCCAGGGCAGGCCTCTAGTATCGGTGGGCTCCGAGGTGCCTTTGATCTGTGGGAAAATGGAGGATTTTCTCCAGTTGATTCGTGGTCCGGAGGCTATTTAGGAATTCTCCGACATATCCATTGCCCCTGGTAAATCTGCTTCCAGGTCCTTGAGGAAGAGTAGCATGTCATCTGCATAAAGGGCGATATAGTGTGTCCAGCTGTTGATTGGGATACCCTCAAAGCACCTCCTGGATCTGGCCATTTGAGCAAGAGGCTCCACCGCTATGGCAAAAAGAAGGGGAGATAATGGGCAGCCCTGTCTGGTTCCTCTACCTACTGGGAAAGGGTCTGAAATAGTGCTGCCTGTGTGCACTCTCGCTGTGGGATTGGTGTATAATAGTTTTGTCCAAAGTGTGAATCCCTCTCCCAGTCCAAGCTTTAACATGACCTGTTCTAGGTAGTCCCACCTCAGGCTGTCAAAGGCTTTTTCTATGTCCACTGAGATAATCGCCGCTTGAGGCATTGTTAGGGCATGGAGTGGAGCACTGAAACCAGGCGTCTAATATTTTGCACTTTGCTGCGCTGCGGGATAAATCCCGACTGGTCTGTTGGCTAAAACCCGGCTTAATATTTTGTAGTCTAGGTTTAGAATGGACAGTAGACGGTAGGAGCGGACATCCTTGGGTGATTTATTGGGCTTCAGTAGGGGGATCATTATGGCTTCGTCGGTTAACTGAGGTAGAGTATTATTGTGCCATGCTTCTGCGTACATTGTGCTAAGTTTTGGAGCTAATGGGTCCTGGTATAGGAGATAACACTCCATTGGGAGTCAGTCTGTTCCTGGGACTTTACCCCTTGCCATGCCCTGGATTGCTATTTTGATTTCAGCGATTGATATGGGTGCAGCTAAGGTCATACTTTCCTCGGCTCCCAATTTAAGGAGGGCGAGAGTTTCCAACTCTTGGATCTGGGCGTTACTGATTGTTTCAGTGGGGGGTGCAAATAAAGTTGAGTAGTATTAAAAAAAACAGGCATTTATCTCCCTTTGACCATGTACGCCACCACCTGAGTTCTTCTCAATTTCGACTATGATAGTCTCTTGTTTAGGGGGCTTAGCTAGCCAAGCCAGCAGGTTGCCTGCCTTGTCCCCTTCCGCATGCTTCTTGATTAAATACTGCTTATAATTGAAGCAAGATAATCTAGTGTTCGCCTCGGTTATCTTGGTTCTAGTTTCGTTCAGCAGGGGGGTCAACTCAGAGTATGTAGGGTGCCTACGCTCAATGTCTCTAAGGGAGTCCGTAAGACATTTAAGTTCAGTTTCAATTGATTTTCGAACTCCGATACTCTCACCAATACAGTTGCCCCTGGTTACTATTTTGAAAGTTTCCCATTCGAAGGATCTAGAGGATGCTGTTACTGTGTTTTGCGTAAAATACTCATCAATGTTTTTATGTAAGAGGTGTTTCAATGCTTCGTCTTCGAGCGCTTCCCCCCTAAGGCGCCAAGTAGGAATCGATGGTCTTTCCCTACTCCAAGACAGCAAAATTAACGGGGGTTATGATCTGATATGGTGCGGCTTAGGTATTCGGCTGTTACTACATTGTTTTGTATTTCAGGGGATATTAGAAAGGTGTCTAGTCTGACGTGTAAGTCATGCACTATCGAGTAGTATGAATAGTCTCTGCACTGTAGGTTACGTTGTCTCCAGCAGTCTCTTAGTTGCCAGTGTTGTTGCCATTCTGTGAATGATTTGGCAGTTTTTAGGATTGGAGATTGCAATAGGGGTGGGTGTGACCTATCCATGTTGACATTAGCTATACAATTAAAGTCCCCACCAATTATTTTCAGGCCTGTAAGGGTTGGGCCTCTTTTGCGCGATAACTTGTCGATAAATTTCCCTTGATCTTGGTTCGGTGCACATAAGCCGCTAATGGTTACTTCCCTCCCGTCCAGTCTTCCAGTGACCACTAAATACCTCCCCTCCTTGTCTATGGATGTGTGCAGTGCTTGGAAAGGCACTCCAGGACGGACCCACAGTAGTACTCCCCTTGCAAATGCTGAATAATTAGTGGCAAATGTTTGGCCTCTCCATCTTTTCTTAAGAGCTGCGACCTCCTGCTCTAATAGATATGTTTCCTGCAGCAGGGCTATGTGTATCCCCTTGCGTTTGAGGTAGTTATATACTTTATGCCGTTTAGACATATTATTTAGACCTCTGACGTTCCAGGTTATTATTTTATATTTTGAGGCCATAATCTGGGGTTTTTTAGTTGTTGATCGCTGTTATGGGTAAGCCAATGGAGGATTCTGACATTGTGTTTAACTGATGAGGATCCAGGTCAAGAATCGTCTACTACATTGAGGACAAGTGCACCGGTTACCCCTATAGCTATATAAACAAACACAACTCCCAACTCCCACTCCCCAGGACTGGTAACCAGAACTCTCCCCATCCAAACCATTAACGTTCCTAATTTAGAGACCTATAGGTGGGTGTCGAGCCAGAAACCGAGAACCTACGCTCCGAGCTGCTCCCGGGGCCCAGCGACATTGTATCTAATTCCCATGAAGATCTACTTATGATGTGACATTGTCAGCTGTTTCAGAGAGATCTTCGCTTGCTAAGCTTTTTGAGTCAGTTATGTTCGTATTAGTACTCACAGACAGTTCGGCCTTCACAGGAAGAGGTCAGATCATTTCCTCCGCTGTTCTCGGAGTTACTTTAGGCAGACTGGTGGTGGTGTCCCACGAAGATGTTGAGGAGCCTCCGCAGCTTGAGTCGGGGTCCTATATACTGCCAGAGGTCCGGGACAGAGGACAAATCCCCCCGCTCAGTGCTGCTGCCGTGTCCACAGCATCCCGCATCTCCTGAAGGGATTGGTGCCTTGGGGGGGCTGCCTCCGTGATCCGTTTGGTAGATCTGCTGCGTTTCCTGCCAGGCTTGCGGGGGATTCTGGGGGAGGGAGGGGGGATTAATTTGGTTATGTTCAGGGATTCCAGCCATTCCCCCACTAGTTGAGGTGATCAGAAGAAGTGCGTTTTGCCATATATTCCACTCTGAGCTTGGCGGGGAAGAGCATTGCATACTTTATACCGTTCTCGCGTAGTGTGCGATTAGATTCGTTAAAAGAGGCCCTTTGTGTTTGCGTTTCTTTGGTGAAATCTGGAAAAATCATGACCCGCTGGTTGTTGCACATAATTTCACCTAGTTGACGTGATTGCAATAGTATATAATCTTTATATTTATAGTGTAACAACTTCGCTACAATTGGTCGCGATCTGGTTCCTGGAGGCGGTAGTCTGCTGGGTACCCTATGGGCTCTCTCTATTGCGAAAAGAGCCGACAGGCCCTCCGGGGTTACTGTTTTTCAGAGCCAGTTTTCCAGGAAGGATTCCATGTTGTCTGCTGAGGTTTCTGTTCCCTCTGGTGCCCCAACCAGTCTGAGGTTACTCCTGCAGGCGTGATTTTCAGTATCCTCATCTCTGGCTTCCAAGGCTTTAATTCAGGTTGTGAGTTCCGCAAGCTCTGTAGATGCTGATTTCTGCGTTAAACTTACTGTTGGAAGAGATTTTTCATTCGTTCCCACTCTCTCCTTTAGTTTACGGTGGTCATCCCGCAGTAATGAAAGGTCCGTTGTTAGGTTATCAATTTTCTGTTCGAGTGCTTCGCGGGATTCCCTAATAGCCTGGAGGACTGTGTCCAGCGTTGTCTCCTGTTGTATCAAACTATCCTGGGAGGCTGATTTTGTGGTTTGACTAGGGGATTTTGTAATTTTGGTCTCATCTTGATTCTGTTCCTCTCGTTCTTTAGGTTTCCCCATATTTAGAACAGTTGTTTGTTTGAATGGAAAGATGATTTGTCCGATAAGTTTGGGGGCTCTCAGTCCTGAGATTTCCGCCCGGAGAGTCCTCTTGTTGCCCTCAGCGTTCTCCACTCATCTCCGGGGAGTGGGTGTGGGGGGGCGGCAGGAGTCTCCTGGTTCCTGAGTTTCTGATTTATTATTTCTTTTTTTTTATTATTATTTTTTTTCTTTTTCTTTTCCCCCTCTTTTTTATTCCTCTCCCCTTTCTCCTTTTTTTTCCGGTGCCATTGGCAGGAGCCCCGTAGTACAAATCGGGCAGGGGGGTCAGGGTCTAAGGAGTTCTTATCTCTGTGCAAATGATCTGTGGAGAGTCCGCTTCCTTTTCACCTCCGTGGAGATCTCCAATCCGGGTGTTTCTCTTCTAGGGAGCACGCTCGGTCAGGAGCTCGAAGGCGGTTCACTCGCGCTCTCTCCAGCATCCGCCTTGCCGCCGGGCACTCCCCGAGCCATCCACAGCTCCCCAGGGACCTCCGGTAGAATGCCCGCGAGACCCCTTCTGCGACAGGGCAGATGTTTTGGCCCTCTCCCATCCGTTCGCGCTCTCACTCACCGGCTCTCTCCGGGGCTGGTAGGGGGTCCGCCGATGCCGGGGTGCCTCCTCGACAGACGGGGGCCAAGTAATCACTGATGCGGGGGGCCCCGTCCTCCGGCTCCCCTATTTCGCCTCAGTCGGTAATGCATTTGAGCGCGGCTGCGGGTGAAGCATGCTATTTCCTCCTGTTTCCACGGGCTGAATTTTGTCGGCGACGGCTCCTTTTCAGTCCTGCCATTTTCCGATGTCAGTTTTGTCGACCGCTGTCATCGCTGGGTTCTTTTTATTGTTTTAACACTGGCCGGGCCACGTTTGCCGCCCCGGAGCTTCGCCCTAAGCGTGCAGCTTCATCGCCTGCAGGCCACGATCCCCCTCCATTGTCTTACGTACCCATGGAGGTCTCAGTATTGCCAGATTCCGGGTGACACATATTACTCAGCCCTCCATTCTCACCTCTCTGGGATAGACTTACTTTTTGTGCATGATTGTCTCCTGCAGCATGCAGTTATGGAAGTAGGTCCTAGAGTTACTTCAGACGATAATCATGTTTTGCTGTCAGTCCAACTGCAAGCTGCAACTTGCGTGGGACGCCAATATTCTTTTCCTCGACATTTGCTTAAGAATTCAAAATATATATTGCCTGTAACAAACCAGCTGACAAAGTATTTTCAAATTAATGCTGGCAAGCCTCCCCTTTTGTGGTCTGGGAGGTGATGAAGGCATTTGTGCAGAGGATCACCCAGCAGTTTATTAATTGCCAGAATAGAAGCAAATCACAGGCTCAGCGGTCACTGTGCCAGACAGTAAGGCAGTTGGAGCTATTGCATGCAGAGGAAGTCTTTAAAGGGGGCAACGATCACAGGAAATTGCATCTTGCAATAAGTGAAAATAGAGCCAAGTTAAGGACGGAACTGAGGGAGAGGAGTGCCACGAGATTTACTAGGCACCATCTGCTTCGATATGAGCATGGTAAACAAGTAGGGTGAATCTTAGTGCATCAAATTGCGGATAGGCAGTCGGAACTTTGTATCCAAGCGGTGAAAGGCAAAGATAGACGACTATATACAAGCCCCTAGGCGATAGTGGGACAATTTGCTGCTTTCTAGCAGGATCTTTAAGGTCCTGGTGGGACTATTGATGAGTTGGGGTTTAGGCATTATCTTAGGGAGGCTAACATATCTCCTCTTGGAGATTTGTGTTTTCAGCTCTTCAAGAGGACTTTACGACCAGGGAAGTCAATAAGGCAATAAAGGCGTTATCTGCAGGGAAAGCTCCTGGAGAAGATGCCATTCTGATTGAACTGTATAAGACTTTCAAGGAAATTATTTTACCTCTTTTAGTTCAAGTTATACAGCAGACGGAGGTTAGTGGTATGGTTCCTACATCTTGGAATATAACCCGGATAGCTATTTTTCTGAGGAAAGGTAAAACTCCTGAGCAGCTCGAGTCGTATTGCCCTATTTCCCTTATAAGTGCAGATGCTAACATAGTTGCTAAGATTCTGGTTATCCGCTTAACTCCCTTTATGACTGCGTTAGTGTCACACTACCAGCATGGTTTTATCTCAGGATTTTATCCCGGGGCGAGACACCACGGCTCATGTTAATACTTTAATAGTGGTTCTTAATGTAGTGGAGAAAGCTGATCTTAATAGGGTAATGATACTCCTGGAAACAGAAAAGGCTTTTAAAAGGGTGGTTTGAGAAGAGTCTCTGGATCACTATGGGTCTTTCGGCATTAGGGGAAATTTCCAGAGATGGATGTGGGCTTTTTATAAAAGCCTGTGTGCGCGGGTGGTGCACTCTGGAATTTTTTCTGTTTCTTTCAGAATTTATCGTGGCACGAGACAGGGATGTCCTTTATCCCCGTTGCTATTTGCGTTATACTTGGAGCAATATTTACAGACACTTCATTAGAATCATAATATTCAACCTTTTGTTTTTCATGGCACCAATGTTAAGTTGAACCTCGATAAAACCCAGGTGCTTGTCAACTTTCATCAAGAAAGTCTGATACCTTGAAAGACCCCTTCCGCTATGCATCTCAGGGTACATCTCACATCACGTGCCACACAAATATTTAAACTTAATTATGAGTCTCCTTTGGCAGAGGCCACTAAGAAGTTAAAAGTGTGGCAGCGTATCCCGATAGGTAGTATTGGACGGTGTAATATTATCAAAATGAATATTTCACTAAATACCGCTATGAGTTCCTATTTGCTTTCTTTAAGCAATTAGATCGTGTTATTGGCAGTTTTATTTGGGAATACAGGTGGGCCAGGTGTGCTATTCCTCTTATAAAGCTCCCATTTAATCAAGGCTGCCTCCAGCTTCCGGATTTTAACCCCTTCGCTGCCAGGCCTTTTCCCCCTCCTGTGCCAGGCCTTTTTTTGCCTATTTGGGGCAGTTCGCGCTTAGGCCCTCATAACTTTTTGTCCACATAAGCTAACCATGCCAAATTTGCGTCCTTTTTTTCCAACATCCTAGGGATTCTATAGGTACCCAGACTTTGTGAGTTACCCTGAAGGAGGCCACGAAATTAGCCAAAATACAGTGACAATTTCGATTTTTTCAAAAAAATGGGAAAAAGTGGCTGCAGAAGAAGGCTTGTGGTTTTTCCCCTGAAAATGGCATCAACAAAGGGTTTGCGGTGCTAAACTCACCTGCTTCCCAGCTTTCAGAAACAGGCAGACTTGCATCAGAAAACCCAATTTTTCAACACAAATTTGGCATTTTACTGGGAAATACCCCATTTTTACAATGTTTTGTTCTTTCAGCCACCTTCCAGTCAGTGACAGAAATGGGCATGAAATCAATGCTGGATCCCAGAAACCTAAACATTTCTGAAAAGTAGACAACATTCTGAATTCAGCAAGGGGTCATTTGTGTAGATCCTACAAGGGTTTCCTACAGAAAATAACAACTGAAAAAGAATAATATTGAAATTGAGGTAAAAAAAACATCACTTTTTCTCTACGTTTTACTCTGTAACTTTTTCCAGCAATGTCCGATTTTCGAAAGCAATATACCGTTACGTCTGCTAGATTCCTCTGGTTGCGGGGATATATAGGGCTTGTAGGTTCATCAAGAACCCTAGGTACCCAGAGCCAATAAATGAGCTGCACTCTGCAGTGCGTTTTCATTCTATACCGGGTATACAGCAATTCATTTGCTGAAATATAAAGAGAAAAAAATAGCTATCAAGAAAACCTTTGTATTTCCAAAAAGGGTACAAGATAAGGTGTTGAGGAGCAGTGGTTATTTGCACATCTCTGAATTCCGGGGTGACCATACTCGCATGTGAATTACAGGGCATTTCTCAAATTGATGTCTTTTTTACACACTCTCCTATATTTGGAAGGAATAAATGTAGAGAAAGACAAGGGGCAATAACACTTGTTTTGCTAATCTATGTTCCCCCAAGTCTCCCGATAAAAATGATACCTCACTTGTGTGGGTTGGCCTAGCGCCCGCGACAGGAAAAGCCCCAAAACGCAACGTGGACACATCACATTTTTTTTTTAAAGAAAACAGAGGTGTTTTTTGCAAAGTGCCTACCTGTAGATTTTGGCCTCTAGCTCAGCCGGCACCTAGGGAAACCTACCAAACCTGTGCATTTCTGAAAACTAGAGACCTAGGGGAATCCAGGATGGGGTGACTTGTGGGGCTCTGACCAGGTTCTGTTACCCAGAATCCTTTGCAAACCTCAAAATCTGGCTAAAAAAGCACATGTTCCTCATATTTCTGTGACAGAAAGTTCTGGAATCTAAGAGGAGGCACAAATTTCCTTCCACCCAGCGTTCCCCCAAGTCTCCCGATAAAAATGATACCTCACTTGTGTGGGTAGGCCTAGCGCCCGAGACAGGAAATGCCCCAAGATGCAACATGGACACATCCCATTTTTTTTAAAGAAAACAGAGGTGTTTTTTGCAAAGTGCCTACCTGTAGATTTTGGCCTCAAGCTCAGCCGGCACCTAGGGAAACCTACCAAACCTGTGCATTCTTGAAAACTAGAGACCTTGGGGAATCCAAGATGGGGTGACTTGTGGGGCTCTGACCAGGTTCTGTTACCCAGAATCCTTTGCAAACCTCAAAATCTGGCTAAAAAAACACATGTTCCTCACATTTCTGTGGCAGAAAGTTCTGGAATCTGAGAGGAGGAAATGCCCAAAAGCACAACGTGGACACATCCCATTTTTTGACAGAAAACAGAGCTGTTTTTGGAAAAGTGCCTACCTGTAGATTTTGGCCTCTAGCTCAGCCGGCACCTAGGGAAACCTACCAAACCTATGCATTTTTTTAAACTAGAGACCTAGGGGAATCCAGGATGGGGTGACTTGTGGGGCTCTGACCAGGTTTTGTTATCCAGAATCCTTTTCAAACCTCAAAATGTGGCTAAAAAAACACATTTTCCTCACATTTTGGTGACAGAAAGTATTGGAATCAGAGAGGAGGCACAAATGTCCTTCTACCCAGCGTTCCCCCAAGTCTCCCGATAAAAATGATACCTCACTTGTGTGGGTAGGACTAGCGCCCACGAAAGGAAATGGCCCAAAACACAACGTGGACATGTCACATTTTTTCATAAAAAACAGTGACTACCTGTGGATTTTGGCCTGTAGCTCAGCCGGCACCTGGGGAAACCTAGCAAACCAGCAAATTTTTTTAAAACTAGAAACCCAGGGGAATCCAAGATGGGGTGACTTGCGGGGCTCTTACCAGGTTATGTTACCCAGAATCCTTTGCAAACATCCAAATTTGGCCAAAAAAACACTTTTTCCTCTCATTTCGGTGACAGAAAGTTCTAGAATCTGAGAGGAGCCACAAATTTCCTTCCACCCAGTGTTCCCCTAAGTCTCTCGATAAAAATGGTACCTCACTTCTGTGGGTAGGCCTAAAGCCCATGAAAGAAAATGGCCCAAAATACAACGTGGACACAACATATTTTTTCACAGAAAACAGAGGTGTTTTTTGCAAAGTGCCTACCTGTGGATTTTGTCCTCTAGCTAAGCCGGCCCCAGTGGGGGGCAGAAATGGCCTAAAATAAATTCTCCTCCTGCGTGACATTGGCGCCAAAAAACAAATCCCCGGTGCCTAGTGGTTTCTGCCCCGTTGGGGGCAGATTGACCTAAAATCGGCCAATCTAATGGTCTAAATACAATATTCCCCCCAGGGCAGCGACCCTTGCCTAATGGGTCGCTCCCCATCTCTAAAAAACCAAACAAACAAAAAATAAAACACCCCAAAAAATTTGCCCTGGGGGCAGAAATGGCCTAAAATAAATTTGCCCCCCCAACCCCTACCCCCCCGGGAGCGACCCTTGCCTACGGGGTCGCTACCCCTGCGTGACATTGGCGCAAAAAAAAAAATCCCCAGTGCCTAGTGGTTTCTGCCCCCTTGGGGGCAGAATGACCTAAAACCGGCCAATGTGCCCCCAAGGGTGGCAGAAATGGTCTAAATCCAATTTGCCCCCCAGGGCAGCGACCCTTGCCTAATGGGTCGCTCCCCATCTCTATAAAAAAAAAAAAAAAAAAAAAAGAAAAACACCAAAACAAATTTGCCCTGGCGCCTAGAGGTTTCTGACCCCCCTGGGGGCAGATCAGCCTAATAATAGGCCTATCTGCCCCCAGGGGGGGCAGAAATGGCCTAAAATAAATTTGCCCCTTCAACCTCTACCCCCCCCGGGAGCGACCCTTGCTTACGGGGTCGCTCCCCCTGCGTGACATTGGCGCCAAAAAAAAAAATCCCCGGTGCCTAGTGGTTTCTGCCCCCTTGGGGGCAGGTTGACCTAAAATCAGCCAATCTGCCCCCAAGGGAGGCAGAAATGGTCTAAATACAATTTGCCCCCCCGGGGGAGCGACCCTTGCCTAATGGGTCGCTCCCTATCTCTAAAAAAATAAAAATAAAAAAATAAAAACACACAAAAATAAATTGCCCTGACGCCTAGAGGTTTCTGCCCCAGGCCGATCTGCCCCCAGGGGGGGCAGAAATGGCCTCAAATAAGTTTGCCCCACAACCCCCCCCTCCCTGGGAGCGACTCTTGCCTACGGGGTCGCTCCCCTTGCGTGACATTGGCGCCAAAAAAAACATCCCCGGTGCCTAGTGGTTTCTGCCTCCTTGGGGGCAGATTGGCCTAAAATCGGCCAATCTGCCCCCAAGGGGGGAAGAAATGGTCTAAATACAATTTGCCTCCCAGGGGAGCGACCCTTGCCTAATGGGTCACTCCCCATCTCTAAAAAACAAACAAACACAAAAAAAAACACAAAAAAAAAATTTGCCCTGGCGCCTAGAGGTTTATGCCCCCGGGGGGGCAGAAATGGCTTAAAATAAGTTTGCCTCCCCCAACCCCCACCCCCTCCCAGGAGCAACTCTTGCCTACGGGGTTGCTCCCCCTGCGTGACATTGGCGCCAAAAATAAAATCCCAGGCGCCTAGGCATAGCAAAAAACGGCTGATCTGCCCCCAAAAGGGCAGAAATGGCCTAAATACAATTTTCCCCTCCAGGGGAGCGACCCTTGTCCAAGGGGTCGCTCCCCATCTGTAAAACAGGATGCCTAGTGGTTTCTGCCAAAATAGGCTGATCTACCCCCCAGGGGGGCAGAAATGGCCTAAAATAATTCCCCCCCCCCCAGAGGAGCGACCCTTGCCTAAGGGGTCGCTCCCCTTGCGTGAAATTCGCGAAAACAAAAAAACTCCCTGGCGTCTAGTGGTTTCTGCCCCCCTTGGGGGCAGATTGGCCTCATCAAAATAGGCCAATCTACCCCCAAGGGGGGCAAATATGGCCTAAATATAATTTGCCCCCTAGGGGATCGACCCTTGCCTAAGGGGTCGCTCCCCACGTAAAAAAAAAAAAAAAAAAAAAAAAAAGATCCCTGGTGCCCTACAGGTTTCTGCCCCCCAGGGGGGCAGAAAAGGCCTTCCCAAAAAAATGCTCCCCCTGGGATCGACCCTTGCCCAAGGGGTCGCTCCCTTATGTCTATTTAAAAAAAAAAAAAATCCCTGGTGTCTAGTGGGGTTTCAAAAGCCGGATTGCAAGCAATCCGGCTTTTGAAACCCTCGGAGAGACTTCAAAGGGATGGAAATACATTTCCTTCCCTTTGAAGCCTCTCCGGGCCTCGCCCACGTGATTGAAAGAGAAATGCTGAGCATTTCTCTTTCAATCGCGCTGGAAGCTATGGTGGAGACCCTGTGACTAATCAGCGCTCGCTCGCGCGCTGACGTCACGGGGGTGGGAGGGGTTGTGGGTGGAAGGGGAAGGGCTTCCCCTTCCATCCCCGCCTTTGCACAGGGGGGGCGCACTAGCACTCCCCCCAGTTCCCGTGCCTTGGATGAGGTGACCTCATCCAAGGCACAGAACAGGTTAAACTTTATTTTTTAGCAGCTTTTGCGGGGTGACTACGAGTTCTGCTTCTGAAGGATAGTCAAGACCCAGATGCATTCCCATATCGAATGGCGCTTGAACAAGAGTGTAGAATGTTTTTGTTTAGGAATGGGCATTCTAATTATTTTAAGCAGGTGTGATTTAAGTGCATTAGAGATACAACATATATTTGGTGTGAAATATCTGTCAAATAATTATTATCACTAGTTGGCCCGGATATGCCTCCCTGGGATAACGCAATGCTCCCCGTTATTTTTCAAGATGACATCTGTAAGGGTTGGGCAAGTCTTGGACTCTCCCGTTTAGGACATATTTATGATCTTAGTGGCTTTGGTACATTTGAGGACTTGCAAATTCGGTTTTAGCTTTTTAAATACTCCACGGAGGTCTTTAATTTCTGACTGGACTATGCATTAGAGAGGATGTGCACTTCACTTTTGTATTGCTAGAGTTTGGATCTCTCATATGCCACCCGTGGTTAGTGAGTGGTGGACTACTCTTAAGCAGGTTCATGAGCTGGAATTAGCTTTAGCTAAATCAAGAGGTATGCCAGCAAGTAAGAAATGTGATCGTATCTGGTCCAGGTTTAATTGGATGCTATAGCCAGTATTGGGTGGCGCAATCTCTGAGGTACAATATAAATATTGTATTACATAGGCTTAAGCCTTTCTTTGTGTTTTTTTTCCTTTGCTGTTTACTTATTTTTATATTTTGGTTTCAGAATGTAATTATTTAATACTTGATCATTTTTGACAAAATAGAAATATATTAAAAAATAAATAAAATACACCCCCAACCTTTAACCTAGACAGACCTATTAGTAGGGAGGGAATGTTCTGATAGAAGTGACTCAATTACTCTGTATGCAGCTTTTTATAGACCTCTCATTTTTTATCAAACTTTATTATCCCCTGATTTCCCCTCTAGTAGACAATAGTAGCACAGGGGCTAGAGCTTGTCCAAGGCCTTTTAGACACACTCTTACTGTCGTCAGAGATAGTAGACACCTTGCTGTTTATACAGCCATGTTGTACAGAAGATGCTAGCTCCCAAAGGCCTTCTACACTAAGCAATTAGCATATGTTGAGTTCTAACTTAGAGAGACTGCTGTTAGAGGTCAGGAAGAGATAGGACCAGTGTTTGATGAAATGTACAATGGAGAATGCGTAACATGCTGAAATGTAGTACCGCAGGGCATACCTTTAATTTTTTAGTAAGCACTCTTTAAAAGTAGAAATCAATAATATTTATTGTTTATTGTGTCTATAGGTTTTCCAGTCAGATGCCAACAAAGCAAGGTAAAGTGAAAGTAGACAACAGTACAACAAAGAACTTTCCAAATATGAAGCAGACACAGAGAAACAAAGTGATAGTAAAGGACAATACAAATATAGTAACTACCAAATGTTTTTAAGAAGATTAAAAAAATCAGGTAAACTTTCACCTGTCACATCTAACAATCATATTATTCTAAAAACAATGCCACCAAAAAAGAGCCAAGCCAGACATGTTTAAGAATAAGAAATTTAAAAAACGTCATGAGAAGTTCTTTCATGGAAGAGCAGTATGTAATATTATGAGAAGCATAAAAACAGTAAGAAGCAAACAAGCTTTTCAAAACCAGAGAAATGTTGTTGAGTGTCTAGTTAATAAGGCGTGTGTATTAAAAAAGTAACCTATTTATTCTTATTTTGAAGAGAATGAGATGTTTAGATACACTGATTAACTCACTGTTGTTGGGAGTTTCAAGTGGGTAAAGCAAATTTCTGCAGTATTGCCCAGGGAAAGTGGAAACACACCTCCAGTACTGAGAACTTTTTTAATGAGAATTATTTACAACGGGGGTTTGGCTAGGCCCAACCACGACGGACACCATTTAGTGGAGCTCCCCTCTCCGCTCTTTAATCCCCCACATATCAGTATCTAATCCGACCTCCTGACAGGGAGAGGTGGTGTGCCGTGCCATCGGACCGGCGCTGGCCTGTGGAGCGAGGAGGGCGGCGATCGTGGTAGGCCCCAGGGTCAGGGGGCTCGCTTTTGTGTGGCCCAGGATGGGGTGGAATCAGCCGGTGGGACAGCGGCCAGCGCCCGTTGGGGGTCTTCGCTCCCTGGGCCCCCTCCCTCTCTACTGGTGGTGGCACCGAAGACATCCGGGATCCAGGAGGCAGATAATAAGAGAGACAGTGAGCGCGGACGAGGCCAGCCATTTCCTAGTGGACCAGAGGTGAGGGTACAGGGGAGGGGTGGGGTGCACTGGGCCACCCCCCTTTTTTTCTTCTTGGGCAGAACTTTTGGTGGAACGGTCGGATGAGGCCCGCTGCTGGATAACAGACCCACGGCTGTTTTGCGGGGCAGGGATGCAGTGCAAACAGACTGGGGGCTCCCCCCCACCTTTTTCCCTGCTAGTGAAGACCATTGGTGGTGCTGATGCCCAGAGGCAGAGCAGAGTGGTGCAGTGCGGATCTGGCCACGGTGCACCAGCAGGGGCTTGACTGACTTGTGAGCCCTGTCCTAGAGGTGTATAGAGGTTGGCAGGGGGGGATTACTGGAGAGATTACCGGCGGACCCCCTCGTTGAGATTGCCATACTATCGTGGTCAGAAATAAGGGGCGCTCTCTCTCCAGGCAAACAAAATGGACAAGTATGCAGTGCTGAAACCTTGGGGGGTACGGTGGTACCAGAGGATGCTGAAAGGGGTCAGGAGAAGGACCGGGGCCCAGCGGATGAGCCCTCTCTGATTGCAATAATGTCAGCAATCCAGGATCTACGTGGCTCACTAGAACCCAAGCTAGACACGGTCACGGGTGACATAAATCTTCTTCGTGGGGATCGCAAAAAAGTTGTGGAGAAGGTCACTAATGCAGAAACGGATATTGCCTGGTTGCAGTCTACATCTAAGAGGCTGGAGGATCAGGTCCCGTTCCTTACCGCGGAGCACGAGAAAATAATGGTGTGCCTCGAGTATCAGGAGGGGAGGGACCAGAGGAACAATATTAGAGTTGTTGGGGTCCCAGAGGGTGCTGAGGGCCCGAGTGTTGAGCTTTTCTTGGAGACCCTGATTGTAGACTCTCTGAGCCTGGGAGTGGCTCGAGGGGTCCCAATCGGCGGGCCGTGCGGCTTGCAGGGGCTCCAGGGGCAGCAGTGATGGGGGAAGGAAGCCCCCCCCAGAGACAGGAACAGGGAGTGGAGGCAGCTGGACACTTGTCGTCAGGCATGGTGACGTTGGCCATAAAACATAGCAGTGACTACTGGGCCCATGTGGTGGTGGTCTCTGGTGTCGACTGGGGACAGAGCAGGAGCTGCACCCACAGAGAATTATCGGGAGGCACATAGCCGTACTGGACATTGGGGGATGGTTCTTGAAACGTATTTTATCTTGGCATTATTGTTGGAAGCGACGTGGGAGGCTGGCACCGGCCCACCCACACTAGAGTTGAAGTTGTTTTGCGCGACAGGCACTCCACCAATTGGGGGGGGGTGGGCAGTTTTGAGCCCGCCAAGTGGGGAAGCAGGGTGAGGGAAATGTTTAGTTGAGAGTTACAGACACACTGTTTTTTATTGTATACTATTTCCAAGCCACTGTACAGCAATGGGCCACCGAGAGATGCTGCTGGGACAGGGCGGCCAGGGAAGGGGCACTAAATCTGATGAGCCGCGCAACAACCCGGGAGGGGAGGAGGGAATACACATGGCAGGGACATGCACCCTTAGGGTCATGACATGGAATGTGAACGGTCTCGGTAGTCATATTAAGTGCACCATGGTCCTTCAGTACTTGTGTAGGTACCGCCCGACCTTGTCCTTCTGAAGGAAACACATCTTAAGGGGAACCATTATAAGGCTCTAGACAGGCTTGGGTACCTTTTGGCGGCACACGCGGGCTATACATTGGACTCTAGAGGGGTGGGGATTCTCCTAAAAAAATCGACACCCTTCATCCTGTTGTGCACTTGGTGGGACCCCTGGGGGTGATATGAGGCAGTTTCAGTTGTTTGGGACGGCTGAGTTCTCAATTTGTGTTTGGTGTACTCTGACGGACCTTGGCTCCCTGCTGCTTGATTTCCCACTGGGACTTCTGATTATAGGTGGTTGACATGAACTTGATCTCTGACCTGGGGTTAGACAAGCTCTCTCATACAAAAGGGCCTCCTGCCTAGGCAGCTCTCCGGTCCTTTATGGACTCTTTTGGCTTGGCAGATCTGTGGAGAGCAACTCAATCCTGGAAAGCGGCAATACACATATACCTCTATCTCACACGGTAGTTCATCTAGGCTTGACTATTTACTCACGATGGGAGCCCATGTAGGCGAGTTCTGACAGGCAATCCATTATCCAAGAGGGATCTCGGATCACTCCTCCGTGGGGGTTGTCCTGCTGGGTCCTTCAGGGTCCTACAGTCTACCGCAGCGCATTGACGCTTGGTACCTGCGGAACAAGGTTTTTGCGGACAAAATAAGGGAGAGTATCACCCAATATTTCGAGGAGAACTTAGGGTCGGTGGACTCGGCAAATATCCTGTGGGAAGCCTTTAAAACTGTACTTCCGGGCCACGCACAAGACCTAATCGGGGGCATAAAAAGGAGCACAATCTGCAAGCGTCGGACCTGTAGTGGGAAATTGCTGCTCTTGAGGCCTGCGGAGAGGCGGAAGGGGGGGTGGAGAGCGACCTTCGGCACGAGTTAAGACTCAAGCGCTACGAGCTGCGCACCCTGGCCGAACAGCATTCGTGGGTGTATGCGTTGGCAACCCAGTGTCGGCTTTACGATGTAGGCGAAAAAGCCAATAAATTGCTGGTGTGGTTGGACAAGAAAGACAAGGACCGAACATGGGTCGGGCGGTGGAGACTAAGGGCGGCGACCTCTGCGGGGTGAAAGAGTCTATAACGGAGGCATTCGCAACATACTATGAGGAGGTGTATACCTTGGTGACTCGGATGACGGAGGATGACTGCGCGGACCTCCTGCGTGACATACCGCTTCCGAGGCTCTCCATTGAATAGAGGGAAGCACTGGACGCTCAGCTGACAGAAGAGGAGGTCACCACGGCGCTGCTGGGGCTGCAGTCGGGTATAGCGGCGGGACCAGTGGACTCCCGGTGGAGCTGTTCAAATGCCTGGGAAGCAAGATAGCACCCCATATGTTGGCCATGTTTCAGGACGCAAGGGAGCTCGGGCATTACTGATGGATCAGCGGATGGCCACTATTCTAGTGATCCTGAAGAAGGGTAAACCCCCTGAGAAATGCACATCCTACAGGCCAATCTCCCTTTTAAATACAGAGGTCAAGGTTCTGGCAAAAGTTCTGGCTACCAGATTGCGTGCGGTTGTTACTAAGCTCATTCATCCGGACCAATCGGGTTTCATGCCGTCCAGGTCGACGCGTTTAAATTTGTAGAGAATCTATGGGGTCTTACACATGACGGATCGGAGGACAGAGGGGAAGGTTGCGCTTCAGTCCCCGGGCGCGAAAATGGCCTTCAACAGCGTAGAGTGGGCTTGTATTTTTGCGGCCCTCAAACGCTTTGGAATGAGCCCACTATTCCTGGCCTGGATCAGGCTGTTATACAGTGAGCCGGTGGCCCGAGTGCGGGTCAATGCGACATTGTCATGCCCCTTTGCCCTACAAAAGGGCACGAGGCAGGGCTGCCTGCTCTCTCCGATCCTGTTTGAATTGGCACTCGAGCCCTTGGAGGAGTGGATCAGACAGGACCCCTTGATTGTGGGCATTGACTGGGGAGCATCATGGGAGGAGAGTATCTCCTTCTACGCGGATGATATCATGCTGTATGTCACCCGCCCTTGTTGGTCGGTTGATAGGATCCTGCAGATATTTCGCCTATTCGGGGATCATTCTGGCTATCAGATTAATTGGGCCAAGTCGCTGTTGTTCCCACTGACTGGCGGCCTAGTGACCCTCCCCCCGGGATGCGATGTAAAGATCTCCACAGGAGGCTTCAGATATCTGGGGATATACGTGACAAGGGACCAAGAGCGCTTCCTCAGTGAGAATCTACAGCCCCTGCTCGACGGATTTCTGAGCGGTGCAGGACGCTGCCTCTCTCTCTTATGGGTAAAGCGGTCCTTCTTAAAATTATGACGCTGCTGTGTCTACTATATGTCTTTCAGAATACCCCCTACATGAGTCTGACGGAGGTGTTCCAACGCCTCAACCGGGACATCAGGTCATTGCTCTGGAATGGGGCTGCTCCTGGGTGGCCCTCCAGAAATTGGAACTCGGGTGTATGTGGGAGGTCTGGCGATTCCTGATCCTCACCAGTATTACTGGGCGATGCAGGTGGTGACGGTTAATGACTGCCTTCGCAGACCAGGGGGACCCAGCGTTCTGGGTGGACAGGCAGACGATAGGCAGAGGGGATGTGAGCAGGCGCTATATGCCCCACCGAGTGTGCGGGCGCTGCTGGTGCACACCACGTCTGTAGTAAGGGCGTGGTGTGATGCCATCCGATTCCTCGGGTGGAGAACTACTTTGATGGCCAGGACTCCCCTGTGGTGTAGCGACCTGTTGGGGGACTTAAAGACCCTGGGCGGGTTCCGCAGGTGGTCGCTTCTGGGGATTGACCATTGAGGAGACGCCTGGAGGGGTCAGGCAATGGTTACGTTTGAGGTCCTGCAGGAGGAGTACACCATGGCGGGAACAGAACAGTTTAGATATTTGCAGTTGAGGCATGCACTGGGTCGCTATGTCCTGGTGGGAGAACAGCTGCCAGAGGCAGCCCCCCTTGAGGACCGCCTCCTAACAAAGCCTATGGAGGCAAAGGCCATCTCTTTGCTGTCCAAGCAACTATTGAACAACTCCCCAGACCCGATGTTGGCCCTGCGCGCCAGGTGGGAGGCAGACATGGGAGCACTGAAAGATGAGGACTGGGGGGAGGCGAAACAGGGCCCCAGAGTGGCGGCAATCAAGGCACTTCTCCGGTTGATCCAGCTAAAGATCCTACATAGGGCATATTACTCTATGGTGGTATTGCACAAGATGGGCAGGGCGCAGACCACACTGTGTCTGCGGCGATGTGGGGAGGAGGGCACCTTCTATCATATTCTATGGACCTGTCCTGTAATGAAGACCTATTGGGTATGGGTTACTGGGGTGGTGGCCCGAGTGTTGGGGAGGGAGGTCCCGTTGGACTCTAAACTGCTCCTGCTGAATGTGACACAGGAGAAACACTGGTCGAGGCAGCAAGCACTATAGCTAGCCATTGCAGCGATAATAGCCAAATGCAACAGAGTGCGAACATGGGGTACGGAGGCTCCGCCAACGATACATGATTGGGAGAGGGACCCGGACTGGTGCAGCAGCACTGAAAAAGTAATATATGAGAGCAGGGGCTGCCCCAAGAAGATCTGGGATGGGTGGGGGGCCCATAGAACCATGCGATGACTTTGAGCAGGCCAGGTGTGGGCGGGGGTGGTCGGGTCTTCGACAACACCAGACCATCAGACTGGGGAGTTGCTTGAGTCCTTCGTCTTGCTATTTACAGAGTTGGGTCTCTGGGTGGTGGCTAATCGATGGGCAGTCTAACAGTTGCTTGCTTTATTATACAATGGCTGTTTCGTTGTTTAATAAAAAGATTTTTTTTTAAAAGAGAATTATTTACAACAAGTTCAATTAGTGGTTACAATTGACAGAGATGGTCGGTCGTGGATATCAAATCAATGAAGGTACATTGATTGAAAAAGAAAAATTAGTCCCTAGAAATGTAGCAAAACAGGTAAATGATGAAGTATTAGGTCAATATCCTCAAAATATTGTTTCTGAGTAGGAACACAGAAACATGTGCAACATAAGACAGCAGTCTATTGACAAACTTAGACTGTTCTTAAACCAATACACTGAAGGAACTGAAAAACAAAAAATGAAACTACTCCAAAGCCTTAATCCTTGTCAAATAAGGAAACTTACAAATCTTCAAGGGCATTCACTGGTTTGCTTATCACAGCAGATCTGTAACAGTACTTTGCATCATATAATGATGTTTTCTGTGCACCACACTAAAATGTGCAATCTAGTAAGAAGATTGTATTTTGTGAAAAGTCAAGCTCTGCAGCTTCAGAAACTAAATGATATGCTATTAGCAGGTACTCATTCTCAAGCCAGTTCTGTAATAGATGACATCCAGATGCAATACTTTTGGCCTGAAAGGCCAAGTGAAGAGACTGGGATGGTCATTGAGAACAACACTAAAACGTCTAATACTAGCACAGTGTTATATAATTGTATAAAGGAAATTGATGCATTTGCAAGAACGACTGCAGACATTCCAGACAAGGTGTTTGCTTGTTGTAGGTGAACTTACTACAAATCACAAGTAAAAAAATGATATTTGTGAAGAAACAGAATACAGCGATCTACTATAATGATTTAAACTTGATCTTTATTTGATCGCTGAAGATAGGTTTAACTTGTGCATAAGCTGGCTTGTCAGTAAATACTATATTGATGAACTTGATGAACATAAAAAGCCTACTAGAGGAATTCATAACAACTTGGATGTTTCTCCAATTCCTCCTCAACTTCAGAATCTGAATGTATATAAAGCTATTCTCATACAAACAGTACATCAATTCCACGCCATTGCTAGAATGGAAAATAAAAATAAAAAAAATACTTCCTTCTGAGCTACTAAAAGGCTTGAAAGGTTGTGCACTTGCCTTTGATATATGAAGGAGAATATTGAAACTATAGGGGTAGATCGAGATGATGAGGAACCACTAGTGGTTCTAAGGTAATGGAGTTCCTACCAAAGAGAAAAATAATTGGCAGGAACTTGTCAACATTCATAGGGTTAAGAGAGCTTGACAATACAATATCTTAAAATAGAACATGTATGTTACAAAGATATTGATACAGAGGGACATGTTAGCTGTCTTAGAACAGAAAGTTTCACATCAGATCCTTCTGCTCGATTTGAAAAGGTTGATTTAGGTGAAGCAGAAGAAATAAATGAACATTACAGCATTCACTGAGTTCACTCCAGAGATATGATGAGGAATGCTTTAGAATTGTACTGAATGAAGCAAGCAAAAGGAGAACCAGTAAGTGTGTGGGAAAATAGTTTAGAAGCACAAAGTTTTCCGAGGCTGTTTCATACAGGACACGGTTGTTGTTATGATGACTGTCCTCTATAGATTCCTGCATCAGAATATAGTTGTAATAGATTATATTCTGCTTGACAGTGATCTCTCAGTACAATGTTATGCTGTGGGCTATGTTGTGAGAACAGGCACACAGTTTACTCATATTACTGTGAAGGATTTTGTAGAAAAAGGTATGTGGTAAAGATGAGATACTAGAAAGTAATTTGTTGAATGTTATGGCTTGCTCAGTAGAACCAATGAATATTGCATCCGTTGTCATGGTAGCTGAAACGTATGTTACTCAATCTAGGTACTCCCACTTGGTTTGTTACTTTGAGTTGTGCAGAGCATGCTTGGTATGATCTTCCTTACGTCCTTAGGCAAGCTAATGCAAACCTTCCAGGGATTGAATTCAAGTCTGCAGGTGAATTGTGGCCTATTGATCCTGCAAATGTCTGTAGACACTTCAAGCAAAGATTTGAAGCCATGCTTCTTTTTATCTGCAAAAAAGAATCCACCACTAGGTGAGGTTGTGGATTTCTTCTGGAGAAAAGTATATCAAGCTAGAGGGGCACCACATATACATATGTTACTGTGGGTGAAAGATGCTGTAGGCAACAAGTGTTGTGATTCGAGTCTGATAAATATGGCAAATATTGCAGCCGAGATACAGAGAAAAAGAGTGTTGTTTTAGATTCCCTAGGTCTATAATCTCTAAAGGAAAAGTAAACAGTTTTATGTGAGTAGTCAGCCACAGTATTACTGCCAAATCTTTTTAAAATACATATAACCTGAAAAGAAGTGAGGCGTTAAAACTTATGAGTGATTACAATCAAATAATCCCGTCCATGTAGAATGCCAACATTAATACTATTAATTCTGTTGCTGTAGCTCGATATGTCACTTCAATTATAACAGAAGGCCTAATTTAGATCTTGACAGTAACGGTCCCACAGTCGGTTTTCTAATTGAAAACCAGTCTGCCGCCTTAGTGGTCCGCCTGCCCGATTTAGATATTGGCAGACCCATAGGCGAAAGCCCGTCCGAGTGCTGCAGACTCTGCCAAGGATTCCCATCATTGTCAACAGTGTCATAGGAAATAGAGGCTGACGGAGGGACTCCACCCATCCTTAGCGCTGAGCGTGGTGGTCCAACCTCCACATCTGAGTTGGTGGAATGGGGGGATGGGGTGAAAACGTACCTTTTTCCAGAATCTACTTCTGTTTTCAACTGGACTTGACTGGACAACACCTTCTGTCGTTGCTGATACTGGATCAAGGAAAAAACACAATCCCCTCACCGCTAGACTCGAGGGTAGGGAACCCCCGTTGCCTGAGTACATATGAGCTCGGGACCACTGCAGTCATATACATGTCACAGAAATTGTTTTAAACAACCTAATCCTCACAGTCAAGTTGATACTATGATATATATTGAAAATAAGTAAATCTTGGTAGGGCCCCTCTTCCAATTAGAAAGATGGGCCCAATGAGGTTAGCAACGGGCTTACATGGTTCAACAAATCTATCAATTTGTCCCAGGACCGATGCTTTCTGTAGCACCTACCCCAAATCTGTGCTCCTCAAGATAGAGGGAGGACGGAGTCAGGGTAGGTGACCACGCAAGCCCATTATGAGGATTAGGTTGTTCTGCTTAAAGGTCCCAACATAGTGCACACAGATCCTTATGACTAACTCTGCGAGAAACATGTTGACCAGTTCATTATAGACAGTGTAGGGATTACCATCACTGTACTTTGTGAGTCAATCCCTTGAGTAATGGCATATGACCCACCAGTAGGGGATCTGAGCCATTACACTCACCTTACTTTGGTTGGTTTTTAACCTTGACAGGGGTTCCATATTCTCAATAAAGGTCTGACTGCTGGTTTTCCCTAGTCAATTTTAACAACTCTATCTACCAATCCCACATTAATCCAGTCAAGACCGGCAGACATCTCTAAAAGATCTCTGGCAAAGAGCCCCCTTGAGGGGCCCGTCAAGCATTGCAGTGCCAGCCTGACGAGGAGCAAAGCCTGATAATGAAGCATGTCACTGAAAGGTGAGTGAGGGCCTTTGTTCCTAGTGTTGAATACTTGTAGGGACCAGCTGACTCCTCCCCAAATTAACAGTGAGGATTCACATCTCCCGTGGAACTATGCATCTGTCTTTTTTGTCACATTGCAAGGCGACCTGTACCTGTCATGTTGTGCTTCCAGTTGTGTATGTAAGTCAGTACGTCTATGTGTGGGTGTGCAGTGCAATTGACTGGTGTAGATGATGTGGTTGTGTCAGTATGTTTGCCACTTGCAATATGGGTTTGATGTTGTGTATCTTATGTTGTATGTTGTGCTGTTGCGTGCAACATTAATGTGAGTGTTACTGTGTGGCAGTCATTGTCGTGATGTGTATAGTTGTGCCTTTGTGTGAGTGTGTTTATGTAGATGAGCGTGTAGTTGTGGTAGTTGTGGTGGATGTGTCATGTGGGTGCAATGTCAATAGGATGTGTATGTTGTGTCATGGATGTACATCAGTGTGTGATTGCGGGATGTTGTGTTGTGATGGAATGGCAACAAATACGAGTGTGTGTGGTGTGTTGTCCCGTGTGATGCAGGTGTACACATATGGGCAAAGTAAAGTGTGTGTGTGTGACTTACCTATATTCTATAGCCAGTGCTATTGTCCAATGTCCATTGCGTCCAGAGATGGTCTCCTTCCATCAGCAATCCACCAGCAGTACACCGTCGGTAGGACTGTAACCTCTAAATAGGGTTGACGGTAACCTGCTCGCCTCACTGCTAGGAAGAGCACTCCATCGTGGCAGTCGTCCCCTCAGCCACAATACATCTAAAGACAGCAGGTGGAACACCATTGACTTGATGGTGTTCTAGGGGTTGCTACGGTGGCAGTGTGGTGGTAAGACTGCTAAGATCTAACTCAGGCCCAGAGTCATAAAAGACAGAGATGAAAGATGTACAGGAAGAGATAGCAGTATAGAAGTCTTTCAGTAAAAATCTCTATAGTTTCAGAGTAAAAATGTTCTCACACTGGGAAATTGGATCCTATGAAAGTTGTGACAGGCTTAGGGTCTGATTTAGAGTTTGGTGGATGGGGTTACTACGTCACAAACATGACAGATATGCCTTCCACTGTATTATGATTCAATGATATCCTATGGAAATCCTAAGAGGGCGGACGGCATATCCGTCACGTTTGTGACAGAGTAACCCATCTGCCACATTCTAAATCAGGCCCTTAGTTCTTCCAGCTTCTTTGGGAAGTTCAAAGTAATAATTTGGGCTAGTTTGAGCCTGGCACTAAAACCAGAAAGTGTGTTGAGACCTTTTCCGGAAATTGAGTATCTTGCTCATTTTAACCCAGAAAGTACTGAGCTTCTTAAAACAAATAGGATGGGCACTTATTATCCTAACCAAAGTGTCTATCTAGCACACATGTGTTTGGATGAAGTACTGCAGTACTACACATACAGAAATAACAGAAATGAGAACATTGAGCAAGGAATGTTTGCAGTTACTGGCTGTAATGGATGTTTAGTGAGACATGCCAAACCAAGTCTCAATAACCATTGTAAACTGAGCTGTCAAATGGTACAGAAAAGAGAATTCTTATACTTGGCTATCTTACAACTTTTTAAACCTTGGTGTTCAGAGACTGAACTGCTATGTGATTATGACTGCTATGAGGATGCTTTCAATGCAGCCAAACATGGCATCCAATGTGACGTGTTTCCTACACATCAGTAACTGTTAAATGATAAAATCCAACAGGATGAAATAATTTCTATAGAAGTTGCAAAGGAAAGCCCACAAGACAGCCAAAGCTTAGGACCTAATATTCAAGATCCCCTTGGCCAGCCTACATTGAAAATGAGGTGGCCATAGCTATGAATGAAGTAGAAAATGTTATGGGAATGAGGAGTGAGAGCATTGCTTTAGGAACTTTGATCTCACAACTAAATGAAGAACAGCTGAACATTATTGAGCATATAACAAAATTGATTGAGCCTGGACTGCTGCATAGAAAGTCTGAATGTAGTTGCAAAACATTCAAGCCTACATTTCTCTGTTAGTGGTCAGGCAGGTACAGGGAGAAGTTATTTTTAATTAAGGTGCTCACAGTATTTGTTCATTGAAAAACTAGCTCTAATCTTTCATGTGTTGTGACTGCTCCTACTGGGATAGCTGCCCACAACATTAGAGGAATCACATTGCACAGACTACTTATGTTGCCTATGAAACATGACAACAAACTAGAATACCTAACATTATCTGGTGATGCTTGTCATGAGGTGTCCAGAGTGCTTAAGAAATTGAAAGTTCAGATTTTTTATGAAGTTAGCATATTATAAAACCTTATGATATATTTATTTATCTTAGGATGCAAGAGGTCCCCTGAACTGACAATTATGTTTTGTTCGGAGGTAAACATGTCATATTTTTGGTGACCTTTTAAATTGACTCCTGTCAAAGGTCAAGACAGTTTTGGAAATGTAAACATCTGGTTAAATTTCCAGTAAGCTGAGTTAACACAAAATGTGAGACAGGCAGCAGGTCTAGAATATGGGAAAATATTAAAAGGCATCAGAATAGGAATAATTAGAAAAGAAGTTTAAAAAAGCAATTGTTTCTCACATGGTTATATCTCTAGTCCCACACAAGAGTTCACCAGCGTTTATAATGTAACACATTATGAAAGCTCAGAAACTGATTTTCTGCCTAATGCCAACATTGGACAAATATGCACAATTTAACTTAGAAATGCTTCATTTAGAGAAAGATGAAATAGTGACTCTTAATAGTAAATACAAAATAGAACATCAAGGTTTAAATTTACCACTATGTCAATCAGTGGTAAAGAAACTGGAATCTTTGGAGAAAGCATATACTACTATTTTAGAGGAGACTCTACACCTCTGTAAAAATTACAGAATGATTTTGTGACAAAATCTGAACGTGGTGGAGGGATTAGTGAATGGTGCACTGGGGAATGTAATAGATTTCATTAGATATCCCAAAAGAAGATAGTTTGGATATATTCTCATTAAAGTTAATCACATTGAGGATGAAAAAAGAAATGGAATGTACACTGACAGTTTTCTCCTGGTAAAAATATCTGTATATAAAAAGGCAACAGATTCCTCTGTGCTTGGCCTATGCTGTCACCATTCACGAATCTCAAGGATTAAGGGCCTCATGAGTCTGGCAGTCCAAAAACAGCCAGACTTGTGGTGACAGTTGGACCGCTACACTCCAGGTGGTCTGAACACCACATTACGACCCTAGTGGTCAGACTACTGTGGGACAGCCGTCACAATTTAACTTAGAAATGCTTCATTTAGAGAAAGATGAAATAGTGACTCTTAATAGTAAATACAAAATAGAACATCAAGGTTTAAATTTACCACTATGTCAATCAGTGGTAAAGAAACTGGAATCTTTGGAGAAAGCATATACTACTATTTTAGAGGAGACTCTACACCTCTGTAAAAATTACAGAATGATTTTGTGACAAAATCTGAACGTGGTGGAGGGATTAGTGAATGGTGCACTGGGGAATGTAATAGATTTCATTAGATAGCCCAAAAGAAGATAGTTTGGATATATTCTCATTAAAGTTAATCACATTGAGGATGAAAAAAGAAATGGAATGTACACTGACAGTTTTCTCCTGGTAAAAATATCTGTATATAAAAAGGCAACAGATTCCTCTGTGCTTGGCCTATGCTGTCACCATTCACGAATCTCAAGGATTAAGGGCCTCATGAGTCTGGCAGTCCAAGAACAGCCAGACTTGTGGTGACAGTTGGACCGCTACACTCCAGGTGGTCTGAACACCACATTACGACCCTAGTGGTCAGACTACTGTGGGACAGCCGTCACCACTGAGAACATTGTTCCCGACGGACTAACGGCAGTCGTGGTTGTGCTCAGCCATGGCAGCGCTTACCTCAGCACTGCTGTGCTGATCACAACTCCACTTACTACCAGCCTTTCTATTGCGGTGACCCCGCCATGGAATGGCTGGCTGTAAGCCAGGGCAGGGGGCCCCACTGCCCAGCACTCTCGAAATATGCACTGTCTGCTTTGCACACAGTGTGCATTCTGAGGGTGCTGGTGTGCAATGGTATTGGCCTCGGCCCCCTTACCATAGCATTGTTCCTGCCGGTCCGCCCGCAGGGAATGTCGTAATATAATGTTCCTGTTGGGCAGCCCAGCCCGAACATTGCCATATGAAGGGAGAGCACTGCTGGCATTATGGCAGCATCCTCCCCATAGCTTTGATGGTCCTGTGGTAGGACCACCGAAGTCGTAATTAGCCCCTAAGTTTGGATGCATAAAGGTTACACAGTCTTTAAAGAAGGAATATCTTATGTAGCTTTTTCATGGATGAGGATATTGTCAAGATTGTATCTTCTTGATTTTTATGAGGGCTGAGTAAATGCTCACTAATCCTGTGTTATAGAGTACAATCACTTGTGAGGGATCTATGCTCCTCATCTGAGCTTCTATCCCATTGTTGACAGGCATCCAACTTACAGAAAGCAAAAACGTTCTGAGATTGTAGATTTCGCTAAAGTTTCAACACAAACTGGAGTATTTACAAAGAGTTCAAAGAAGATAAAACCTAACAAAGAGAGTAATGTAATAGGCTTTCCATTTTCTAACACTTCTGGGGTTTTATGTTACTATAATGTAGTAGTTAATTTTTTATTCCACCTACAGCCATTGGTTGAAAATATTGCTGAACAAAAAGAGAAACCTGTATGTCAAACGTTGACAACTCTTTTCAATCTATTAAACACTGAAAAACACAGATGTCATTCTACTGCATTTATATGTGATATGAATGACCACTGTAATGGTGGTCACAGTTCAATTTAAGCATGCAACAAGAAGCACAAGAGTTGTTAATGTATTAATGTGAGTGCTAGATTTTTTAGAAAATGACCACATTTCAAGTAAAGATTTATTTGAAACAAACTATTCATGGAGCCATGAATGTGTAACTGGTCACTCTCCAGGCAGAGCAGACATTCAATCTGAGTTAGTTGTCTACCATACAGTACCTGATTGCAAGTCAGTGTCATTTGAAAACAATATTTGCGAAAAATGTATAGAACAAAGTCTTTCCAGACTGCACACCAGAACTGTTGTCTACCTTGGTTGTAAAACACAGTTCACAATATCTCATCCTCATGGTACTACGATGCAGAGCTGATGGTAGGACAATCAATACTGATATCATCAACTTTAAAGCTGGTCAGATATCAATTTATATGAAAACATACACTATAGTGTCTATTATTTTCCATCATGGACACTCAATCAACACTGGTCATGCACATCCTACCTTAAAAATTCATCTGACTGGAATGAATGTGATGATGCTTCTCTTACAGTAAAGCAGTGATTACCCTAGAAAGTTCTAAGTTCCTATCTTATATTTCTACAACCAAAGTTCTAGAACAAACAGTATTTACAAACATGTATGTAGATATAAATAGGCAGAAAAACATTAAAGTTCATTTCCATTTTTGCCTAGCAAGGATAACGACTATATAATGATTGAACCTTTTCTAATATTAATAAAAGGCCTTAACACAAACAAATGAGTACCAATGTGTGCTATGTACCAGTGTTGGTCTGACGCACATAAACCATGTGGGTTTATTTAATAAATCTAAGTGATTTTTCCCCCATAATTATATAATGGATTGCATGTCATTAAACTAAACACATTGTTAGTGTTCTGGTGTATATACATTTTACATACTACATCAGGATATAGTCTGTGTAAATTCAAATTCCATTATATGCATACAGTCTCACAAGACTAATCCAGGAGGCACTGCACACGGATATTGCATTTGAGGCTCATAAGAGTTGCTGATTGTGGTAGAGTTCTCTGGCTCTTGCAAGAGTGATTTTAATAACAAAAGAAAGTGAAACAATTAAAGAAATATATATGATAAAACCAGAGGGCAGCTCTCAAAAGACCTGTTTTAATTAATGCATTAGAGTGTGAGTAATGACACTTTAAAACTAAATTTGTGGTATCATGTATCCATATGAGAGTTCCAAGAACTGAGCAAATACACATTTATTGCTAAAATATTGAATATTTATCTGTTTGATACTCACACATATTTTACAAACAATTGGCAAAGTATAAATCATACCCTGTTATGTTACAACAAAACGGTCTTCTCTTTACAAAATGACATCTAACCACTTCATATATTACAAAATCATTCCACCATACATAGACACACATATATAATTAATTTACTTAAAGAAAATGAAAAATTGACTGAAAAAAACAAAAGTTAACCCCTGGAGTGCGGGCGTCGACAACTGGTCGACGCCCACACTACCTCCCTGGTGCGGGTCACAACCAGTGGCCGACAGAAGGGAGGGGGTTAAAAAATCATCAGGTGAGTCGCGCCTGAGGATTTTTTTTTTCAAAAACACCCCGTGAGACACAGAAAATCTTCTGTATCTTCCCCCGCTCCCCCACCCGCCCCTTTTGCGCGCTGACGTCACTGTTTTGTTTTCCCCATCAGAGCAGATAGCGGCCGCTTCCTGCTAAAATGGCGAAAATGGCCCCAAACGGCCTTTGCGAAGTTCGGGAAAGGTCCCGTTTCAAAGGGAAGACTCTCCCCTTTCAAACAAGGCCTTCCTGAACAGGTTTCCTGGCCCTCGATTGCAACAGCTGCGATCGAGGGCCAGGAAACTCCACTAGACAACAGGGATTTCACTTGTGGGGCTCGGCCCACTTAGCAAATAGGCCGGGCCCCCCCGGGCATATTTTTTTTTGTCCCTTGGGGGCGTGAATCGCCCCCCCCCCCACCCCCCGGAGCTAAAAAAAAATTACAAAAATTAATTGACAGGGGTCGTCCGCGGGCAGGGCGACCCCCTGTGGGGACAATGCTTTTTTAGTAGTTGTATGGTATCCCTGGGGGCCATTATGGCCCCCAAGGAAACCATACGACTACTAAATATATATATATATATATATGTGTACACGTATATATATAGATCTATATCTATCTCTGTAGATAGATAGATCTATTTATATATATATAGATCACTTTTGCCAATGCATGTGTGGTTTCCCTGGGGGCTGCGATTGGCCCCCAGGAAAACCGGCCCACATATAAAAGTGATCCATGTATATATATATATATATACAGTATATATATATATATATATATATATAGGTATAGTTATGATCACTTCATGCAGCGTATCTTTTCCCGCACCTTAACGCTGGTGGTGATGTTAGATGCGCGCCAGCGCGTCTAAGTATAATCACTTCCCTTTCTTCTTAAAAAGGGATTCGGCACTCCACAAACGAAAAAGATTTAAAAATCGATTTTATCGACATGCGAAGGAACGCATTTCGGCATTTGGGCAGAAGTGATTTTATATATGTATATGTATATATATATATGAAAGAAAAGATGTCCTGATCTGCGTGTTACGGCGCACTTAATTCTCCGGTGGTGCTGGTTTGAGGCAGGACAACCATATTTTCAAAAAACAAGATTCTCTTTCTGTTTTAGCAAGAGAAAACCGCACTCTGTCGTTGTGCCAAAAATACCTTAACTTTTAATACATTAGTGAGATCATAAACAAACAAACAGGAATCCCCTGACGCGTTTCGGTCTCACCAGACCTTGTTCACAGGTGTTTCCTGTGTGCTAATTTCGGCGCTTAAAATAAAGTACTCCAAAGTAACAGAAAAAATACTCAAGTTACACCACTTATCAAGAGTTACTCCATAACATCACTAAATATATATACTTTAACAAAGAAAAATTAAACGTTTTTCTATATACATATTTACCAAATTGTAACAGTGTTTTGACTACAATCCAAGGTGTTTTTCACTGAGTTCCACATTGCATTCTGGTATATGTAGTTTATAGCATTTCATTAAATCAAATTATTTTTAAATATATGTCATAAAATCTTGTTTCAGCGACTAATGGAGACTTCAAAACAATTTCTGAGGTGTGTTAACAAAATATAGGGGCCCTCATTAGTTTTTAATTTATATTCACATTAGATTCATATTCATGTATTGCATGTTACCTACAATAGCACAATCCCCAAAGTTTCTTTTAAACAAGGCCCTCGCTAAATCCTGCACCTCTGATGGAAGAAAATTAATGTTTGGGTATTATTCCTTCAGTCAATTTATATTGATAGCACCAAAATTGTATGTCTATCTATATAATGTATAGCGTGATAGATGGAGTGAAAAAAGATGTTCGGGGAGGAGACAGAGAAAAACATTTAAGGAAATTAGAATCCAAATACATATTGGCATTTGATACTAAAGAGCCAAATGGATTGAATAGTAGTGAGGAGATGCACTTTCACTTATATTAATAAAGTAATTTTAGAGAGATCCATACTCACAAGGATTGATGAGAATATTTTGTCACTATATATGTATACATATATACACTAAGAAAATAAGTGTATATAATGGAATGAATTTCATGTAGATCATCATTCAGCACGCATATTATTATTGAATCATAATGGTAATGAATTTGGAAAAGGATCATTGACTGAATAGAGATAGTTGTATTCATGGATCATAGGCGAGGGTTAGTTTAACACATTTTATAAACACTGAAGAATTGACACTCGACAAGCTAATGCATTTTTACATTGTATATTTTCTAATTGTATTTAATTGCTGTTGAATTGAAATGTATGGTGAAAATTTGTGACTAAAACAGTTTTTCGCATGATATATGGTAATTGAGTTCATTGTAATTGGAGTATAAAAACCGAGCTAAAATGGCGGCTCACAGGTCGATGAAGGCGGCAACGCCGAAACGCGTCCCTGTAGGTGAATAAACATGATTGAATTCGTTATGGCTGTGGAGTGCTGCCTTTTTCCTATATCCACGGAAGAGAAGTGTGCAATATATATATATATATATATATATATATATATATATATATATATATATATATATGGATATATATATACATGTGTACATAAATAAATATATATATCTATTATTTTATATATATATATATATATATACATATATATATATATATATGTATATATATATATATAAATATATATACATATATATATATAAATATATAGATTTGCCACCAGTTGTCTTGCAGTTGCAGCTTGCATCTTCAAAGCAATGCACATACTTCAACTGACGCGTTTCAACTGTAGCTTTAGGAAGCAATGAAAAAATCAAGTAAGTCTTGTTCTGATACAAAAGGATCAGACTTTTGTCTAATGGCAGTTTTTATGCCATAAAGTAGCGCTGAAGGTTTATATGCCTACTGCAAAGAGCAAATCTGTATTTTATGTAAATAGCTGAGAACATTAGTAAAGTCAGCCATTACCTGTGCTATAATACAAATTAAATGTATGTGCGGGGCGGCTATGGAGAGTTGAAGGGCACTTTTGCTCGGTGGTAGTGAGGGAATCCAAGGAGGAGGTCATGGAAGTGGGAGCACCAATGATGATTGTTGGACTGGGTGCTAAAGGCTGTGGCGATTGGTATGTGACAGGGTGGTTTCTGAGTGTCTTGAAAGAACGTGCTGATTGAGGGAAAAAATGAAGGTAAGGTGACCTCTACTGTTGCACGTATCACACACACACACACACCAGCAATTTTGTGACTGTCTACTTTGGCTAGTGTTTAGAGCAACAGTTTAGCCAGTACCAGAGATGGTATCTTGTTGAATGACTGCTGCTCAAGTGCTCACTCGGGTTATAGAGGACATCTCTGACATAGGATCAGAGACTGAGACAGCAGATACTGAGACAGCATCTGTGCAATGGGACAATAGCGGTTTAGCCCAACCCAGAGAGCAAGTGCATGCAGCGGCAAGCACAGAGAGAGAGTGCTCTCTTGGGAGCTCCCCAATTTAGTTCAGCCCCAAATTCCACCGCCCAAATCGTATTGTGGAGATATCAAAATTATCTATCACAAAACAAACTGGTTTTGTAAGGCAGGCACCTGTGTTTTTGGTCCTGCGCTCGGCGACCGTATTGGGAAACATACTAAACCCAGGCATTTCTGGAAACTAGACATCCGGGGGAGTCCACAGAGGTGTGACTTGTGTGGATTCCCCAAAGTTTTCTTACCCAGAATACCCTGCAAAGCTGAAAAGTTGAATACAAACTCTAATTTTTCTTGCATTTCTGTCACACAAACAACAGGAATATGCTGAGATCCACAAAATTCCTACCACCCAGTGTTTCCCCACCTATCCTGATAAAAACACTACCCGACGTGCCTGTACCTAGGGCATTCGTCAGGAATGGATCACCCCAGGGTCAACAGTCCTCATGTAAGGACCAACATTGACCGTTGTGTGATCTATTTCTGTGGCGGGCACTAGGTCTACCCACACAAGTGAAGTACCATTTTTATCGGGAGACTTGGGGGAATGCTGGATGGAAGGAAATTTGTGACACCTCTCAGATTCCAGAACTTTCTATCACCGAAATGTGAGGAAAACGTGTTTTTTGCCAAATACTGAGGTTTGCAAAGGATTCTAGGTAACAGAATCTGGTGGGAGCCCCACAAGTCATGCAATCTTGGATTCCCCTAGGTTTCTAGTTTCTAAAATTGCACAGGTTTGGTAGGTTTCCCTAGGTGCCGGCTAAACTAGAGGCCAAAATCCACAGCTAGGCACTTTGCAAAAAACAGGTCTGTTTTCTTTGGGAAAATGTGATGTGCCCACGTTGTGTTTTGGGGCATTACCTCTTGGGGGCGCTAGGCCTACCCACACAAGTGAGGGACCACTTTTATCGGGAGACTTGGGGAAATGTTGGGTGGAAGGAAATGTATGGCTCCTCTCAGATTCCAGAACTTTTTGTCACCAAAATGTGAGGAAGAAGTGTTTTTTGGGCCAAACTTTTAAGTTTGCAAAGGATTCTGGGTAAGAGAACCTAGTGAGAACCCCACAAGTCACCCCATCTTGGATTTCCCTATGTGTCTAGTTTTCATAAATGTGCAGGTTTGGTAGGTTTCCCTAGGTGCCGGCTGAGCTAGAGACCAAAATCCACAGCTAGGCACTTTCCAAAATACAGCTCTGTTTTCCTTGGGAAAATGTGATGTGTCCATGTTCTGTTTTGGGGCATTTCCTGTTGCGGGCACTAGGCCTACCCACACAAGTGAGGTACCATTGCTATTGGGAGACTGGGGGAATGTTGGGTGGAAGGAAATGTGTGGCTCCTCTCAGATTCCAGAACTTTTTGTCACCAAAATATGAGGAAAAAGTGTATTTTTGGCCAAATATTGAGGTTTGCAAATGATTCTGGGTAACAGAATCTGGTGAGAGCCCCACAAGTCATGCAATCTTGAATTGCCCTAGGTGTCTAGTTTTAAAAAATGTGCAGGTTTGGTAGGTTTCCCTATGTGCAGGCTTTGCTAGAGACCAAAATCCACATCTAGGCTCTTTGCAAAAAACAGGTCTGTTTTCTTTGGGAGAATGTGATGTGTCCACGTTGTGCTTTGGGGCATTTCCTCTTGTCGCGAGCATTAGGCCTACCCACGCAAGTGAGGTACCATTTTTATTGGGAGACTTGGGGGAACACAGAATAGCAAAACAAGTGTTATTGCCCCCTGTCCTTCTCTAAATTTTTTCCTTCCAAATGTACGACACTGTGTAAAAAAGATGTCTATTTGAGAAATGGCATGTAATTCACATGCTAATATGGGCACCCAGGAATTCAGAGATGTGCAAATAACCACTGCTTCTCAACTCTTTATCTTATGCCTATTTTGGAAATACAAAGGTTTTCTTGATACCTATTTTTCACTCTTTATATTTCAGCAAATTAATTGCTATATACCCGCTATAGAATGAAAACCCATTGCAAGATGCAGCTCATTTTTTGGCTCTGGGTACCTAAGGATCTTGATGAACCTACAAGCCCTATATATCCCTGCAACCAAAGGAGTCCAGCAGATGTACGGTATATTGTTTTTTTCAGCTCAATTTCAATATTTTTTGTATTTCAACTGTTATTTTCTGCAGGACAAACTTGTAGGATCTACACAAATGACCCATTGATGAATTCAGAATTTTGTCTACTTTTCAGAAATGTTTAGCTTTCCGGTATCCAGCATTAGTTTCACACCCATTCGTGTCACTAAGTGGAAGGAGGCTGAAGGCACAAAAAATAGTAAAAAATGGGGTATATCCCAGTAAAATGCCAAATTTGTGTTGGAAAATTTGGTTTTCTGATTCAAGTCTGCCTGTTCCTGAAAGTTGGGAAGATTGTGATTTTAGCACTGCAAACCCTTTGTTGATGCCTTTTTCAGCGAAAAAGCAACAAGCCTTCTTCGTCAGTCCTTTTTTGCTGTTTTTTTTTTTTTAAACAATTTTTTTGCTGTATTTTGGCTAATTTCTTAGCCTCCTCCAGGGGAACCCACAAACTCTGGTACCTTTAGAATCCCTAGGATGTTTGGAAAAAAGGACACAAATTTCGCGTGGATAGCTTATGTAGACAATAAGTTATGAAGGCCTAAGCGCAAACTACCCCAAATAGCCAAAAAAAGGGCTCAGCACGGGGGGCAGCAGCTTAGAGGTTACATGCAGAATTATAATAAGTGTAATAAACATAACAGTTTTCAATTTTTAAAAAACTTTAAAAATTCACTGAAAAAAGAAAATGTTAAAGTAGCATTATAGTTGGGTGAATATCTCAGTGACAATGTTAAAGTTGTTAAGTAAACAGAACACAGAAATTCACTAGTTATAGTTAGCAGTGGTAACTATAACTTACACCCCAACTGTGCACTGCTTATGATGTCACTGATGACATCTCAAATGACATCATTGATGACATCTCGAATGACATCGCTGAAGTTTTGGGGTGATTCATCAATCAGGGGCTGAGAAAAGGGAGAGTCCCAAAACTCTTTTTTCCCATGCAATGTCTATGGGGAGTTTACAGTTTTTAGATATGACTACAGCCTGAACCGCTGAACGGAATAACACAGAATTTTGCAAAGAGGTAAATCTTGGTCTAGAAATAGCCCTGTTAGCAACTTTTTAATCTGTTCAGTAGTTTGAGAGTTATTAAAGATAAAATATAGAGATATCTAGTGACTCAGATACTTCATGGATCTACCTGCGGAGGATACGCAGGCATTCTTGGGTAATCCGAAGATCTGGGCATGGCTGCCCGCAACCTGAAATGAAAGTTGCAGCCGACATTTTGTTTCTTGGCTGAGTCCCCGGGGAGAAACCATAAATTAAAACACACATAAGGGCTGAGAATAGATGTATCCTGACCCCAGAGGACACAGAAAGGGGTCTCTGAGGAATCCCTCATGGGCAAAAAATTGCCCAATTTTTTGTTGCTGTGGCCGATACAGGAATCCATGGATCCACTGCCACGCAAATCCGTGGACCCGTGATAGACCCGGAAACCTAAAGCCCATGGGAAAAAAACTCACATGCCATACCCCCACAGCACATGGCCAAAGGCCATGTGCGGCGTTGTTTGTCTTATCGTACACTAAATATAGGTTAACTTATGATGAAAAAACACAGAAAATCACTGAAAAAACAAAGGTTACAGGGACATTATAGTAAGGTTTATGTTTTACCCACACAAAACCATGAAGTTCAGCAGTTACAGTTATACTTGTCTGAAGAAAAATTAATTTGCGCTGTTAAGTAACTTTAGGCCACAAGTTGTAGTTTCTTGGCATAAGAATAACCATAATATTATTTTTGAAAAATGCTTTAAAAATCATCAGAACTAGCATTTAGGGATATAGAGGTTTTGGGTAGGGAAGTGTACTAATACTCAAGAATTAACTTTAAATCCTGAATATTAATCATTAGAATCGTAAAATTATGAGTTTTAATGATAATATTGTTTTCAGAAATATTCTAACAATTTACAAAACTAACTTTTAGGGACAGGATGTAATGGATATAGGGGTATTGGCTGGGGAAGTGTATTAAATCCCAGATATTCATTTTAATACCTGGGTATATATTTTACTACTAAAACTTGCCCATTTGGTATCATGCATAATGAAACTAAAAGTAGGGGAATACATACAATATGTTATACATTTTTTTAAAATGTACATTATTAAAATACATTTTTAAAGTTATAAAAACATGTTGGATAATTTTTTTGCAAAAGATAAAAAACAGCAACTAATTTACAATTAAAATATTTACTAAAGCAGTATAAAAAAAATCTGAAAAATCTCTCAAACAGTAATAAACATATATCATTTTTTTTAAAACAGCATATATTTTAAGTAGTCAATAACATATATTTTATCATTTTTAACACATTTTCCCATGGTCTCCCTTAGACGTCAATGGGAGAAATTGTCCTTTTTAGGGTCGAGCACATAAGCGCTCCGTCCCTGTTGTAATCTCTCTTTGGGCTTTTAACCACGCCCATGTCACGCCTGTCACTTTCATTGGTTTGTGGGCTTGACTTTTAAAATCCGCTTGATTTTATTATTGAAAGGCATGCATATGTCATGCCTTTTCTGGTGTTTAGTCCTCCTCCAGCACACCGGCCTACTACTGAAAACATACGAGGCTCCATGTTTTCATCCTGGTTTCTGCACTACTTTGTCTTTTTATTTTCCACACAGCGCGGTCGTGCTGGGTTTTACATAGCACAATCGCGCTGGGTTTTTTTCTTTCAATTTATGTGACAAGAAATGTCCGGTTAAGAGTTTACAACGTTAATAGTTCAAAACTCGAGCAAATGCGAGACCCGTTGCATTGCAAATGCTTGTTTTCTATTTACTTTCAGACGTGACGTAAATGGTTTTGCATCAGTTTTTATAGTCGATGGAGTGTTGCTGTCAAGAAAGGAAGCAAGGAAGAGCTACAGTGAGGTAAGAAAAGTTTACTTTACTTTTTTCCACATATTGGTTGCTAAGGGCCTCATTACAAGTTGTTGGCAGTGGGGGTCCGATTGCCGCAACTCAGGTGGTCTGACCGCTGTATTATGAGTTTGGCTAAAGGACCTACAAAAGACTGCCAGCATTCCACCGGCCCCGCCATACTGACTGTCAGACTGTCAGTCAGTATTGCGAGGACTGTGGCGGTTCTCCACCACGTTGGTCAGTGTTAGAACTCCCAGCATCAGGACCGCCATGGCTATTACAACCTGCCAGACAGCCAAGTTTTCATTGAAAATTCCACTGCCATGGAAGGCTTGGCAGTCCGGTAGGGAAGGGGCCCAAAACAGGGGACCTGAAGGGGTACAGCCTCATTGAGGGGGAGATGGAGGTCCATGTTGCCCCCCAAAAAAAATTGTGGGGTTCAGGGATGCACTGTGTCCCATGCACGGCATGGTGCATGGGAAACAGGCTGCCCATCATGCTGACAGAAGAGCATGGCCAGCAGAAGCTCTGTTGTACTGCCCCATGCCTCCACCCACCAGTCACTCCAGCCCCTTGTAGAACTCGTAATACGACGTTCCTAGTACCGTCAGCCAGGCGCTGTTTGAAGGACCACCACCATGGCAGTCTGATGGTCGGACCGCCAAACTCATATTAAGGCCCTAAGTTTATTGTAAGGAAAGGTGGGGGAAGATAGATAGATGGTGTATAGTAAGAAAATGTATTTTTTATTATTTTAATCACTTTTACACTCTCATTCACATTTTATTCGGATGCACACATCAGGACAGTTTTTTTTTTTAATGTAGGTTAAAAAAACTTTGGAAAATGTCATGAATACAATGTTTTAAACCTATTTGTAATAAAAGCAACGTTTTTTAAATTTTGTGCATTGTGGTTTTTCATATTTTTCCTCTTAAGAACACAATCTTGCTGGAAAAACTTGGGATTTGTGGATGCAGTGCAGCTGGATTTTTTGGGAGAAAACATTTTTAGGGGAATTCGACTTTTTGATTTTTTTTTCTTTTTTGAGGAGTGTCGAAAAAAATTCGATGAGAAGGTTTTTTTAAAAAAAAGATTGGAGGCCTTTTTGTGGATTTTGGTTTAACTCTTTGGATTATTGTGTTGTTCATGACTTTTGGTGATAGGTTTTATGAAATATCCTCAAGAGTTGAAGAAAGAAGACAACTGCAGATAGTATCAAAAATATTGTTTAAATTTAATACAAAAAAATTAAAAAATTCTAGTTGAATTTGAGATTGTTGTTAAAACAGGCTAGTAAATTTAGAGGGTATGAGTAAATGTTAGTTGTGTAAAACATATGCAATATTGTCTAGGTGGTCTGAAGTTCCCATCCAAGGAAATTGATGGATTTTTGCCAATAGTCTTGCGGACATTTCTTTGCTTTTAATGACTGCATCATTCTTATTTCCTGGAAACCTTGTCCCTGATTATGAGTCTGGTAGTCTATAGACCGCCAGACTTGTGGTGGCGGTCGGACCACTGCAACTGTGGTGGTCCAACTGCTACATTACAGCCCTGGCGGGCAGGCCCACCAAGTGACTGCTGTCCTCACCGGGGAACATGGTTCCCAATGTGGTGACGGCAGTTGGAGTTGTAATGGCGGGACCCTGCATGAAAAGGTTGGCAGGAAGCCAGTGCCACAGGCCACAGGGGGGACCTGCACTGCCGTGCCCAGCACTGCAGGAATCCGCACTGTCTGCACTGTGCGCATTCTGAGGGTGCTGGAGTGCTAGGATATTGGCCTTTGCTCCCTTAACGGAGCCAAGGCCAGTATTCTAGCACTGTTCCCGCCAGTCAGCCCGGCGGAAATGTGTATTACAATGTTTCCACCGGTCACCGCGGTGGGAACATTGTAATACGCTTGAGGGTACACCACCAGTATGATGGTGGTGTCCTTCTTACAGCTTTGGCGGTCCGCTTTTAGAACTGCGAAAGACATAATGAGGCCCTTTGTTCTTTCTTCAAAATTTCCAGGAAATTATATAGGATAGGGTGAGAGTTTGCTATGAAGTTGTTGAAGGATTTATGCCATCCCTCTATGGCAGTGTTTAGCTTTGCACTTCCCTCTAAACAGTTTGCATAAAAGCGCCACCATTCACTTAAACCGTGCCTTGCTTCTGTGACCGGATATGCTTAGCTGGCCAGTCGATCTGTCTTCTAAATAATTTAGGAGTGGAGCCAATTTTTTTATGTGTAGACGTCATCCACTCACTCAAAAGGTACAAAGCACAATGCTGGTAGTTTTTTTAGCTCAGACTGCTGTTTACTGCTTGACATGTAATCCTCAGCTAAAGATTTTTTTAATTTTTTGCCAATATGCCTGGGAAAAGTGAAAAAAAACATCCTTGAATTTGTGTGTCAGGGTAAATTTTAGTAACAGTATTAATCATCTGTAATTAAAAATCAATTATAATTTTCCTAGGACTTTTATTTGCAGTTTTCAATTTTACTACTGAGAAAAATTCTGTGTAAGTTGAGGATTGCTTTTTAGGGAGTAAGATCTACAGTAGTAGGACAGAAGTATTAATGTTGCCATGAACAGTGTACATTTTGGTGAATGGATGGGAAGTTGACTTAAAAGTTCCATCCATCTTTCAAATTTCAGTATTCTCCAGGGTTACCAATTTATGCATTGTACGGAAGATTAATATATGGTTGAGGAGGTTTTTGTAGTCCTGCAGTAGGAAAAGTTCATAAGCAAAAGTAACTGTAAGTTCAGGGGGATATTAATATCAGAGTAAGATTGTGGTGTTATTCTTTGGGGGTTTCTTGCCTGTTTTTGTCTCTGACCATTCTCCCTAAATTGGGTATTGTGGGCATACTACTAACAACATGCATAGGGATGTTTTGGGCTACCTCCCTCACGACTGAACCACAGGGTTCATTGGAGGTGGATGCTAGCATTTTCAGTTGTTGAATGTTCTCCCTCACTTCAATCTCCATTGCAGAGGAATGGTAATTGTGCCCCCAGTGTCCAGCGCCTGCCCTGTGGTAAGTACTCAGCGGAGTTAGAATCATAATTTAGTCACCCAGTCACTGTCCAGCACCTTCTCTGAGGTAAGAACTTGGCAGAGTTAGAATAATAATTTTGCCTCCCAGTCACTGTCCAGCACTTACTCTAAGGTAAGAACTTGGTGGAGTCAGAATAGCAATTTTGCTCTCTAATCACTGTCCAGCACCTGCCCTGAGGTAAGTATTCAGCAGAGTTAAAATAGTAATTTTGTCCCCCACAAAATGTGCCCCCCACTCCCAGACCAGCACCTGAGGTAATTGTCTGAAGTTAAATAGAAAATTTTAGCACCACAGTAGCTGTCCAGCACTTTCCCTACGTAGATTATAGGTTCTAGTTAAATTATAATTGCACTAATATTTTTATATAAAAAGGGACGAATGGTAACTTACTTTGTTCCAACTGTAGTATGTGGTTTGAAGGTGGCAGTTGAAGATAACCTCTAAATTGTCTGTGATTTTTTTAAAAATTATTTCCTTTGGTCTTATTGTTAGTATTGTATTAGGATGATTAAAAGTTAGATTATGCTTACTTGTATAAATAGATGTCACTGTTTGCAAAAGAGTGGGCTGCTCTTCTCTGGATTCAGTGATGCACGTGGTCACATCACAAGACAGTGTACCACTGATTACAAAATGGTGGATGACTCCTTTTATATGTTTTTGTTGGGTATTCGATAATTTATACTGAAATATGCATTGAAATCTGTTTTTTTTCTGTGATTTAAACCGTGAATAAATGTATAATTGTTTCTGTTCGTGAAAAATAGCACATTTTTGACCTTCTTCACAATATGAAATAGCCATCTTGGGTGGGGAGAAGGGAAATTGCTTATGTTGAAATGAAAGAAAGACAGATATATACATGTTTACCCTGTTAAACTGTTTTATAAAATGATTCACAATGTTGAGTTGTGTTTTTCAATTTTTATTTAACTGTAAATAATGTGGAAATAATTTATATTTTTCCATAGTTTGCATCATTGTGGTATAATGTTTTATATAGTTGCACGGTGTTGCATAGTTTTCAAAGTTTTGTTTTAAAAAAAAGTTTTGTGTTACGTTGCACTATGATGCACTGTGTGGTTTTAGGTGCATTGCGTTCATATGTTGTATATTGTGTCGGGTTGCGCCAAGCAATGAAAAATCGCCACACAAAATTATATTTAATAACAAATATTTTGCTGTAATGTCACATAATGTCACAGTTGTCATTCCGAACATACATGCATAGCATTTTACTATATAAATGTACTGCCTTTTTAAATATTTTTTGTATATTTATTACTATTTTTCTGTAGAAAAAAATTGTGTGGTAAAGGTTTGCATGGTAGCAGTATGCGTGTTAAGGGTATATGTGATAATGGTACTTATAATGTATCTCTATGTAAGTTTGTGGTAATGATATGTGTGGTAAAGACGTGCATGGTATTGGTATATGTCTGGTAAAGACTGCATGGTAAAGGTATGCGGGGTAAAGCCAAGCATTGTTCCATCATGCAACCCTAAAAAATCTGCTGTTCAGTGACTGGTTTCATTCTAAGTGTATACTACTTGTTCTTTGTTTGTTCTGATCTTTTCCTCTATACCATATTATCATGACCTGAAAGCGGCATCTCAAAACAAATCCCTTAGCTAAAACCTTTGGGGCTCAATTAAGTTTGCTTCTCTAGCAGTCTCATCTTAAGGATTTGTGCGACCTAGGGCAAGACATATTTTGGGACCACCTGCTCAGAATAACGTTGATGTTTCTTGCCCATTTTCTGCTAACTCAAGCCTGCCAAACAATATTGAATTATATGTCAGATTTTCAGTACAGTTTCAAACAAGAACAGCTAAAGTATATCTTGGCTACAACACCAAAATGCTTTAGATCAGTGGTTCTTAATCTGTGGTCCAGGGACCCCGGTCCGTGATGCCTGTTTAGAGGGGAGGGGACTGCTTAGAAAATCAAATAATATTAACAGATAAATAACGTGTATATAAATAAACATGCAAAATGTACAATCGAAAATGTTGAAACATCCTCTAAATGTGAAGGAATTTGAAATTGAAGGCTAAAAATTATGGGCCTCGTTATGAGTTTGTCGGTCCCACTCTGGGACCACCAAAATCACGGGGAGGACACCACCGCCATGGAGGTGATGTTCCTCTGGAGCGTATTACAATGTTCCCACTGGGCTGACCAGCGGGAACATTGTAATAAGTATTTCCGCTGGGCTGCCCGGCAGGAACAGTGGTATGATATTATCCTTGGCTTCTTTAAGGGAGCTGAGGCCAATATCCTAACACACCTGCACCCTCAGAATTCACACTGTCTGCTGTGCAAACAGTATACATTCCAGGGTCTGTCTGCCAAACTTGTAATGCGGCTGTTGGACCGCTGGACAGCCATAGCCACGGCAGTCTGACCACCACCACGGGGCTTGCGGTCCTAGGCCTGCCAGCCTCGTAATCAGGCCCTAAGTTATTATCCTGGGATTGATTCATGGGAGCAGTGCAAGTGCATATAAAAGAATATAGGCCCTCCTTTTGACTTTGGTGGTCTATTCGCCAGACCACCAAAGCCAAACCCGCCACTAGACCACCGCTGGCGGTCTGCAGACTGCCATAATATGACTTGTGGCAGCCATCCGCCATACTTGAGGCAGAAAGTCGCCAGCAGTCGTGCTGGGGGTTGGCGGTGCAGAGGCGGTTCCATCGCTGGGACTGCCACACCCACAGGACTCCACCTGCCATATCACGTTCTGTGATACGGCCTGATGGGGCGCTGTCAGTGGTGTCCCTCCCGCACAACGCCCTCGTTGGATGAGGTAAATGGATCATCGGGCGGGGGGTGTCTGTGGGGCTTGTTTGAGTGCTTGAGTGCGTGAGTGTGTGTGTGCAATTGTGAATGCAGGGGGGGTGTCTGTGTGAATGCAGGGGGAGGGGGTTTCTGTGTCGGTGTTGCGTGGGGAGGGGGGTTGAGCGTGTGTATGCGGTGTTGGGGGAGGGGGTGAGTGTGTGTATGTGGTGTTGGGGGTATGTATGCATGTGTGGGGGCCAAGGGGAGGGAGGAGTGAATGTGTGCATGTATGTAGATGTTTGATCATCAATAGGTGTGCATGGGTGTGAATGAAGGGGGTGGGGTGCGTGCATGTGTGCAGGGGGATGAGGGGGTGCAGTGCTGGCTACAGGTCTGAAGATTCCTGTTTCCGGGTGCGTGACCGCCAGGCTTTTCACAGCGGTGCGACCGCCACAAAAAGCCTGGCAGTGTGCTGCTTCGTAATGTGGTCAGTGGCATAAGGGCTGCCGCTGGCCAGGCGACGTTGTGGTGGTCTGGCTTGAGCCAGACCCTATAACTTGAAATTCAGCGATCTTTACCGCCAGCTCTGTGGTGATAAGACTGCCACCGTGAGGCTGGCGGTCTACCGCCAGCCTCGTAATGAGGGCCATAGTATGGACAATGAGTGGCCTCAATTGAATTTAGAAAAGCTTCAAACTTCCCATTAAAATTAAAATGTAGAGGTCTATTATATTTGTTTGTGAATTAAATAAAATATGTCATCATTTGTATATTTGTTTGATGAATGGTTATTTCTGTATTGCTTTGTGGTTCAAATTATCAAAAATGCTTAGGCCAGGTGTTAGACCTTGCATCCTTGGTGTAGTCTCCCCTGTCTATTTGCCTCTGCTTCCTGTGTTTTTGACTGTGTGCTGATCTCTGTGTTTGCTGGTTTTGGTACTCTACCACTGCTGACCAGGGCTAAAGTGTGAGTGCTCTCTGTATCAACTGTATGTGTAATTGGCTTTTCCATGATTGGCATATTGGATTTACTAGTAAGACCCTAGTAAAGTGCACTAGAGGTATCCATGGCCTGTAAATCAAATGCTACTAATGAACCTGCAGCACTGACTGTGCCACCCACATGTGTAGCCCTGTGAACATGGCTCAGACCTGCTACTGCAGTGTCTGTGTGTGTAGTTTTAAACTGCCAATTCGACCTGCCAAGTGTAACCACTTGCCAGGCCCAAACCTTCCTTTTTTGTACATGTAAGACACTCTAAGGTAGGCTTTAGGAAGCCCCAGGGTCAGGGTGCAGTGTATGTTAAAGGTAGAACATGTACTGGTGTGTTTTACATGTCCTGATGGTGAAATAGTGCCAAATTCGGTTTCACTGTTGCAAGGCCTATCTCTCTCATAGTTTGGGGACTGCCTTTAAGTATCTTTCAAGCGCAGTTTCTCATTGGGAACAGATAGAGATGTGGAGCTTGGGGTCTCTGAACTCACAATTTAAAAATGCATCTTTTGGTAAAGTTGTTTTTTAGATTGTCAGTTTGAAAATGCCACTTTTAGAAAGTGGGCATTTTCTTGCTTAAACCATTCTGTGCCTCTGCCTGCTTGTGTATTCCACATCTGGGTCAGACTGACAGTTGTGCTGGTGTGAATTCCCTCTAGCAGTGACACAAAGGGAGCTGGGGTGTAGCCTGCATATCCTGATGAGTCTCCTGGGCTAGAGTGGGGAGGAGCTGACACTTACACCTGAATGGGCTGTGCCTGTCCTCACACAATGCAGTCTCCCACCCCCTGGTGTGTGCCTGGGGCAGGATCTTGTCAACAACAGAGACTTTCCTTTGAGGTTTGCCTACTTCAATGGCAGAAAGGGATATAAGTAGTGGACCCAAAACCCAAGACTTTTAAAACACTTCTGGATCAAGAGGAACCTCTGCCACAAGAAAAGCTGAAGAGTTAGAGTAGGAATACTGCCCCTTTGCTGTGTGTGCTTTGCTGCGTTGGCCTGCAGTTGCTGGTTCTGCCTTGGAAAGGGCAAAGACTGGACTTAACTGTGTACCCTGCTTGTGAACTTTCTCCAAGGGCTTGGACTGAACTTGTTAAGAAGTCTCAAGGACAGCAAAACCTTCACCTACCAGCCTCTGGACTCTCCTGTGGAGACTCCTACCCTGTCAACTTGTGTCTAGTCCCGTCCCTGAGCCCTTGAAAGGAGAAGCTGGTGAAAAACCAGGAAGACCAAGTGCACTGACTTCAGACGACACCTGGGATTACGCAGCTTCTTGAACCTGTGATGCCACCTGCAACTGAAGCTGTGGTCCCCACTAGAGTGTGAAGACTGCGATCCTGCAGGCCTACGCCACCGCAGCCTCGCCGCAGTCCATGACTCCATGAGTTCCGAAGTGCCAAGTCACTGACATCCATGACACCCAACTCCGCCGCAGCGCCTGCAGTCTTGTGGCGTGACCTTGACCCCTTGAGATCGTTGCACTACAACGTGACTGCCGGATATCGACCCCACCGGAAGTGCAAGGATCTGGTGCTTCACACCGACGCTGCCTCACCTCCACGCCTCTGCAGCAAGGACCTGACGCCTCTGCAGCACCGGAACCGATGCTGCACCTGATCCAGCAACCTCTCGATCCCTGACTCCACGCACCGGCTTGTTTCCTCATTTTCACAAGGTACTGTACCTGGTTGTCTGTACGACTCCGTGACTGGCGCCATTGGCATTGGATTGTTGAGTACGACGCCATCACAATGCAGTGATATCACCAATTCGAAGCATTTGTGTTTCTAAGCGCTATATTGAAGTTTGATCTTTAAAAAATCATAACTTTGCTTGTGTATGTTGGATTTTTGTCATTTTGGTCTTTTTTTACTCAGAGAAATATTGGATATTTGTCTAAACTGGTGTTGAATCCTTTTGTGGTGTTTTCACAGTGTTACTGTGTGTGATTGTCCAAATACTTCACACATTGCCTCTGAGATAAGCCAGGCTGCTTGTGCCAAGCTACCAAGCGGGTGAGCAGGGGGTTATCTGAGCTGTGTATCTCCCTTACCCTGAATAGACTGACCGCCAACCAGAGACCCCATTTCTAACACCAGGTCTCCAGGTTTATAGTAATTACTCAATGGGAGTCCCCAGGTTCCAATAATGCTTCAGTGAATGTCACCGGATTCGAAAAATGATTCAGTGTGATTCACCAGGTTCCAATAATAATTAAGTGGGGCTCCACAGAAGTCAAAAGGTTAAGAACCCTGCTTTAGATGACACTAGGTAGAGATAGATAGAGCCCAAGGAAGAGCTGGGCCTCTAAGAGGTTGATTTAGAGAAAAAAAGAGAGAGAAAAAATAACTTTCCCAAAGGCCCCTTTGGAAGATGTGACTGTGAGCGACTGCCCACTTTGCCCGTGACTTAGAATGTCTCTGTTTCCTAACAGTAAATAAAATTGTCCTCCACGAGGCTGTTGGTAGAAAATAGTATCCAATATGAGGCTTTGGCTTCCTACCGGGCACCCAGGACCCAGAAGGATCTCAGCATGGGCCCAGTACTGCAGTACTTGATTCAGAAGCTACATATATGTATGGACTTTGTGCCGGTCCATTCTGTTAAGTGAATGTGGATCTTAAGTGTAAAGCAAGGGAAGGAAATGATGATATGAATTAGCCTTCACCTAAAATTTAGTTTTGCAAATGGACTCTTCAAGTTGAACGATCAGAGAACCCCTCAATGAGTTTTCGGTTCTTGATCAGGTCATTGGACCACTGGCCAAACTAGAAGGAACGTGAACATTCCCAATTCACAGGAAATGCAGCACCATAATGTTTTTTTATTATTTCTCTCGGATTCTATTCACATTTGAATCAATCCTGTCTCTTGGCTCCCTGCCTGTGGCTTGTTCCTCATTTGCCTTCCACTCAGTGTATGTTAAAGCATAGTCTGTTACAGCATGCAGAGAAATCCTTGAACACCAATAATTATTCCACAGCAAAAACTTCAAAAACATGCATCGAAACCCGGCAGCAATAAAATCTCAAGCTAGACATACTGCCAAGTAATCGATGCTCGTCCTGGCTGTTGTCTTTTGTGTTTTTCCCACTGAAGGAAATGCAGCTCTACTCTCTAATTACACGTGGAAAATAAACGCAAACACTGCGGCCAGTTGTGATGGGCAAGAAAGATGATCACCATTCACCGGAGACTCTTTCCCAGAGAAGCATTAGCCAACAGTGGCAACTGCAACAGGATCAATGGATTATTGGTATTTGATTGTCACCTTCAGAGGAATGATTTATCACAGCCTATCACCATGAGTAATTTATCTGTTCGGAATGTACAGCAAATGCGGTGGGATTAGGAAGACAGCAGAGTGGTAGTTAAGGGGCTGCAGATACCGTGACAGAAGATAAACTGAATTTTGTTAGACAAATGAGTCAAAGGCCATTAGGAGGCGTCTGAAGAAGAAGTGAGGTAATACATCTCCCAATCAGTGGAAACAAAGCCAGGTGATCTGTGGGCAGACAGGGAGCATCATCCACCTACCGAAGACACCGGGCATTATCGGATCAGCCTTCGTCAATAAGGCATTAGATAGTGGAGGCTGATCTCTGTCCTTTCCTGAAAAAAAAAGAAACAGAAGAACATGGAAGTGAGAAACAAAAGGGATGTGAACATACAACCGCAATTAACTCGTAATTTAGGAAGCAAGTGTCTGCTCCTGAAGCACCATTAAGCAATCCATTAATTATTCTGCTACTGTCGATGTACAGTAGCTTGTGAAAAACATGTTTTTCAATAGCTGTTAGAGGCACCATTAGGACAGAAAGTTTGCAAACAAATTAGCGATTACAATTCTTCAGCTTGCAATAAGTGTAAAACTGAAGTGGTGCAGATAGTTTACTACTGCTGCCTGGATTCCAGACAAGCAAATCTGAAGTGAGCAGTGATTAAGCTGAATGAGAAACTGGAGGAAAGCTGATGCCCGACGTTTGACAAGTCCGATCCTGCCTCAGTGAGGACTCCCAACCAACGTACCCACTGTTCAGTGATTGTAACCTGTGTTATAGTTCACCCTGGTCTGTACTCAAGGTGTGGTGACGGCTCTTTTGGGTTCCCCTCACTGACTCGCTTATGCATGGTTCTTGTGTTGCTTATCACTCTGTCGTTACTCATGGATGCTAGCTGGACTGGTGTTCTGGTTACTTGAAAGATTGCATGTGAATACGTTGCGTTGCTCTGCTCCCCAGAAATTCTGCTCTGTTCCTATTCTGTCATGGCTGCGACTGCACTTCTTCCAACGGAGCCAGACCAATCCATCATAGCGGTTGAACAGCTCCCTCATTTTTTCAGGTGCTTCCTTTGCTGTGATGTTATACTCTACTAGGGAGAAGGAGTGGTTGACTGTTCTTGAACTCCTTCCATTAGTGCTTTGAGACTTTGTGTGCCTTGCACCAGGATTCAATGGTGCATTTCAGTCGGCCCTTCCAGCTCTTGGCTTCTTTCCGAGCTCCAACCCTGGTGACCTCTGATTGTAGGATGCTGCCTTGCTGCTTCTGCCTATTCAATGCATGTCTAGAAACACATTCTTGCCACTTCTGTCCCAGTGTGATGAGGCTTAAGATCCACTTCTATCCCTGCTCCCACAGTGCAGCAGTGGCGGCCCGTCCTTTAGGGCGGAGGGGCCACGCCCCCCCTCCTTTTGCCCCTCATGAAGAGCATCTGTCAGGCTGGACAAAGGCCAGCCTGACAGACACTCTTCATTTTCAGCTCAGACAGCCAGGAGTGAACCATGCGCGACTTGCGCAGACTCCTGGCTGCCTAAGCTGAACTTTGCTGGGCTGAGGAGGTCACAGCTCCTATGGGCGTGACCTCCTCGGCTCAGCAAAGGTGCCTCGAGGCCCTCCCCTGGGTGACGAGGAAAGCGTCACCCATTGACACTCGCCCTGGGCGCTTCAGGTTTAAGCCCTGGAGGCTGAAGGTAAGTGTGTGTGTATATGTGTGATGTTTTAAATTGAATGTTTGGTGCATGCGTGCATGTTTGAATGTTATGAGTGTTAATGGATGTGCGTGCGTGTGTGAAAGAATGAGTGTGTGTGATGTTTTAAAATGAATGTTTGGTGCATGAGTGCATGTTTGAATGTTATGAGTGTTAATGGATGTGCGTGCGTGTGTGAAAGAATGAGTGTGTGTGATGTTTTAAAATGAATGTTTGGTGCGTGCGTGCATGTTTGAATGGTATGAGTGTTGTTAATGGATGCGCGTGCGTGCGTGTCTGTGTGTGAAAGAATGTGTGTGTGTGCGTGCTTCCCGCCACCCCCTCCCTCCGAAAGCTGCCGGCCGCCACTGCAGTGCAGTACCTACAAACATCATGACATCAAAACAGGAATTGGCGCCCTGGCAAGGTCAGCACACAGACGTGTTTTTTATGTCTTTGTGAGTAAATATTTTTCTTTCTTCTTGGCCCAACTTTCGAGGAAGCCACCATCTGTAACCCTTGTTACGAACAACAATGGAAGGCTTTTCCTTTCTTTGTAAACGTAAAAGGCTGACTCCTCCGTGCACCCTTTGACATCATGCCTTAGAAAGAGAGAGCGCCATGGAAGGGGATGCTGAGATGCACTGAAGAATCGCAGGCACCACGAGTTGCCACGGAAAGGAATCTGCGCCAGTCCACGCCTAGAGGACCGTGTGTGTCGAGCTAGTGCCCCTGTGGACCCACGAAGGTACTTAGCTAAAGGCCTGTTTATCGTCTTGAGTATCACTCCACAAGAAATACTGGACTGTGTGGAACCAGAGCACCCCAATTTCTAGTACTGATCCATAAGAAAATTCTCGCTGAAGTTTTCAGTAGTGCTACCAGATCGCTACTCTGCTTTCCTATTTCCTAAGATGTTCGCCGGCACCTTTGTAGGCGTTTGCATTAAGGTGCCTTTTCACCTTTCACTGCAATGCAGTTCATTACATATCAGCAACACTGACCGTTCGACGGAGGCAGGCTAAATGAAGTGTTTCTGATGTGATAAACGGGAGCGTTTTATCTCCGCCATTGTTTTCATACAGTAGATGGGTTTGTGGTCCCACGCAACCTCAGAAATATTGTAATGAATTGCGCTCAGCAACTTGATATCTCTGAAAGGAGTGCAGTACGAATAAAGATCCCGGGGTAGATGAGAGCGCGGGAGGAGCCACCGCGTTGCTAGGACAAGTGTAAACAGCGCTGCCGACAGGAACAACCTATCACCTCCTGTCTGACTGTAGATATGCTTCCCGCACAGACATTTTGGGGCAAGGCTGCTTTGAGATGTACTCCAGGGCCAGACCCTCAGGTGGAGTTTACTCCACTCTCGGTAGCAGCTGGCTCCAGCTCAAAGAGACTCTGACAGAAAGGAGGGCCTCCTCTGGCTCTCGGCCACAGCTCCAGAGCCGAGAAGGGCAGCGCTCGTGCCAAGAGTGGGCGCGCTCCCCGCGCGCTAACTGCTTAGCACGATCACACATCATTTATTGAACGTGAAAGGGAGTCAGATAAAGGCAGGGTGCAGCGACCTGACAATTTGTTTCACTTTAAACTGTGTCATGGCGTTTCTTCCCAGACACACCCGGGTCAGGGAACTCGAAAGGAGCTTAAGCAAGCCAAGCCCCTCAGATATATTTTGGGTAGCCTTTTTTATTTTTACAAACTAATTGGGAGAACATTCTTCTATTTCTGTAAAGCGGGGGTACAAAGGGCTGCCAAGTCATTCTGCTGATTCGACTTCAATCTACAGGCAAATGTGAAGGTGGGTTATTATGGCTACAGGTCAGCATTAAAAATGTGTATTTCTCATTATAGTTGGCACACGCGTTTCACTAAACCCCCCCCCACGCCAATGACCCCAACACAGGAGCACACAACCTCTCCAAATGGATCACCACCTGCGCAGACACACTAGCCCCCCTCAGAAAACACATCGCCACCCGCAACATCAAGAACGCCCCATGGTTCACCCCTGAACTCCAAGACTCCAAGCGCAAATGCCGCCAACCTGAGAAAATATGGCGACTAGAACCTCCTACAACCAACTTCTCCACCCTCAAAACCACCATTCGCACCTATCACCAACTCATACGCACCGCCAAAAGAGATCACTACAAGACACGCCTTGACAACATCTCTCAAAACAGCAAAGAACTCTTCACCATCATTAATGAACTCGCCAAACCCAAAGCCAGCAACATAGACCCCTCACACACACAGCCCCTATGTGACGCCCTCTCCAATCACTTCCTCCACAAAATCCTGGACATCCACAACAGCTTCATACCACACACACCCCTCCCTCACCCAACCCAACCCTCACTCTTAACCCCCCCACCACTCTTTCCACCTGGACCCCCACCACACACGAAGAAACCGAAAAAACCATGAACTCCATCCACTCCTGATCCCCCTCCGACCTCTGCCCACATTGCATCTACAACAAAGCCAGCCCAACCATCCCCCCCATACTTTACAGCATAATCAACTCCTCTTTCGACTTCGCCACCTACCCAGACCCCTGGAAGCACATGGAAATCACCGCTCTCCTAAAAAAAAAACAAGCCGACCCGGAGATCCTCTCCAACTACCGCCCCATCTCCCTCCTCCCTTTCCCCACCAAGGTTGCCGAGAAATTAGTCAACGCCCACCTATCCCACTTCCTCGAAGCAAACAACACTCTTGACCCCTCACAATCCGGGTTCCGCAAGAACCACAGCACGGAAACCGCCCTCATCGCATGCACTGACGACATCAGGACCAAAGTCGACAAAGGCGAGACCGTCGCACTCATCCTCCGAGACCTCTCCGCAGCCTTTGACACCGTCTGCCACCACACACTCCACGCACGTCTACACAACATAGGAATTCGCCACAAAGCCTTAGACTGGCTCACCTCCTTCCTCACTAACCGGACCCAGAGAGTCCGCCTTTCACCCTTCCACTCCAACACTACCAAGATCACCTGCGGAGTTCCCCAAGGGTCCTCCCTCAGCCCCACACTCTTCAACATCTACATGATCCCCCTAGCCAACATCCTCCGTGCACACAGAATCACTATCCTCTCCTATGCAGGTGACACCCAACTCATCCTCTCCCTCACCCGCAACCCCACCACTGCCAAAACCAACCTACACGCTGCTCTCCTCGACACCGCCACATGGATGACCACTAACCACCTCAAGCTCAACTCCAACAAAACCGAGATCATCATCTTCAGCCCCAACAAAACCACATGGGACGACTCCTGGTGGCCCACCGCCCTAGGCCCCGCACCCACCCCCGCAAACCACACACGCAACCTCAGCATCATCCTGGACACATCCCTCTCCATGACACAGCAAATCAATGCTCTAACCTCCTCCTGCTTCCACACACTCCGCACTCTAAAAAAATCCTTCAAATGGATTCCCTCAGAGACCAGGAAGACAAACACCCACGCACTCATCAGCAGCAGACTGGACTACGGTAACACCCTCTACACGGGCACCACACTCAAACTTAAACGCAAACTCCAGAGAATCCAAAACACAGCAGCACGCCTCGTCCTTGGCCTCCCCGCCACAAACGAATCTCACCACACCTCAAATCCCTTCACTGGCTCCCCATAGACAAGAGAATCACATTCAAGATCCTCATCCAAGCACACAAATCCCTCCACAACACCGGCCCAACCTACCTCAATGAAAGAGTGAACTTCCACACTCCCACACGCAACCTCCGATCAGCCGAACCTCACACTAGCCACAGTCCCCCGCATCAAACGCACCACCACAGGAGGCAGGTCCTTCTCCTACCTCCCCCCCAAAACCTTGAACACCCTCCCCACCAACCTTCGCAAAACCAAAGACCTCCCCCCCAAAACCTTGAACACCCTCCCCACCAACCTTCGCAAAACCAAAGACCTCCCGCCCTTCAGAAAGAACCTCAAGACATGGTTGTTCGATCAGTAACCCTCCCTGCCCCCCCTCCTTGTTTGTTTCTCTCCCCCCCCAGCGCCTTGAGACCCTGTCGGGTGAGTAGCACGCTCTACAAATTTTTTTGATTGATTGATTGATTGAACTGCGCTTCAGCACGCAATTCTCTAACTGTGCTGCACAATGCAGCCAATGCATTTTCAGCAGCTTATATGCTTCCTCAGGCGCACAACAGAGTGACGTGATAAGATATATGCTGTACTCACATTTTGATATTAAAGCGGAGGCTGTCTGAAAAAGCAGTCTCACACAGCTACACACACGGGGACCCTGTCAATGTGATAGCTCCATTTAAGACCATTATCTCTTTTGTGGCATTGTTTCTGCCTCATATAATGTTAACATTCTGCGACATAGCTGCAGAGAGTGCAGCGTCTTATTAAATTTAAGAAATGCTCACAGTTCTAACAGCCTGGCGCAAGCAAGACTCAGAAGGCCTGGTTGTAGAACAAGGTACTGCTATGCAGCTGTCGACAGCTACACTGTCAATAAAACTTATGTGAGGGAGACAGCTGGCAGTGAAACGCTTTGTTCTGAGTTGCGAAACTGCTGGCACCAGCACTATTGCAGAAGATGTATTTAAAAAATAAATAAAAGTTACTATACATTGTTTGGCACATATTTATCCTGGAATCTTTCTGCATCTCTATATACTGCAGCGCACAGTGACCAAAAGGTTCAACTAAAGCTAATACACAGGCGATACAGTAATAATGTAAATAGTAGCCAGTGCATTGTGGGAGATAATGTAATGAATGCCTGTTTACAGTTGAAAGTGTTATTGGAATGGTGAGGCCTGGTCTCTTTTATCAGCTCTCTCTTTTCACATCTCCCACCTGGCGCTCTCTTCTCTAATTTAGGCTTTCCCTGTTTGCCCAGAGACACCCCCCCCACACACACACAACCCACCATGAGATGGTCATTAGCAGTGCAGCCTTCCCTCACACACATAGAGCAGTCCTCAGGGGCCACTGCTGCCACAGGGGCATTTATAATCTCCTCCTCCTCCAGATAAGGCACATATCGTCTGAGGGCCAGGTTGTGCAACATGCAGCACACTACAACTATCTGGCAGCCCTTACAGGGGAGTAGCACAGGGATCCACCTTTCAGATGGAGGCATCTGAACCTGGCCTTTAGGAGGCCGAAGGAACGTTCTATGATTCGCCTGGTTCGCCCATGTGCATCATTATAAAGATTTTCAGCCCCTGTCCTAGCCACAACCGGTTTGGGTAGCCAGAGCCACCTGCAAGAATTGAGGGACAAACATCAGCCTTACACAATGGTATGGAGGATTACTCCAGAAGGCATACACTGACATATCTTGGCTGGAGACTCAGACTCACCTATCAGCCACATGCTGTGCCTCTGTAATTGTGCCATTACATTTGGGATGCTGCTATTCCTCAGGACGAAGGCGTCATGCACCGACACAGGATACTTGGCAGTGGCAAGGGAGATGTACTGGTCAGCCAGGCACACCATTTGCACATTGTGTGACTGGAAACTCTTTTGATTCCTGAACACCTGTTCATTGTGCCGGGGGGGGGGTGACAAATGCAATACGTGTTCAGTCAATCACCCCAATAATATTGGGAATGTGTTCCATTGCATAGAATCCAGCCTTTACAGTGGCCAAATCTTCCACATGGGGGAAGGCGATGTAGCTGCACATGTGTTTGAGCAAGGTAGACAAAACCCTTGCCAGCACAATTGAGAACATTAGCTGTGACATTCCTGCTGCCAAGCCCACTGTCACTTGGAAAGAACCAGTTGCCAGGAAATTGAGCACTGATAGAACTTGCAGAAGGGGGGGGATCCCGGTGGGATGACGGATAGCTGATAGCAGATCAGGCTCTAATTGAGTACACACCTCTGTGATTGTGGCCCTGTCCAGTCTACAGGTCAGAATTATATGCCTCTCCTCCAATGTAGCCAAGTCCACAAGGGGTCTGCCAACGGGGCTTGCCTCCTCCTCCTGTTCCTCCGCAGTGGTAGGTACCAAAGGGACTCAAGAGTGTGAAGGGTGTCACAAACTGAACAATGGAATCGCCATCCCAGTGCTACTGGGCATGTATGTAATCGGACTATGTGAATGGCAATGTATGTACAATTCACAGCAATGACACAGTTTCAAATTTCTGATTATTGTCCACCACCATGAAATGGCGACCGCCTGTCCTGTAAGTATGGACAGGTGGAAGTGATGTAACTCTGCCAGCCTTGGACGTCATTGCGGAAGTCTGTCTTTCACCACTGTGCTATTCCTCACTGGCTAACATGGGGCTCTGTGGAGTACAGCATCCAATGAGGATCACTGGTGGCGGTGACGGTGTACACCGCCGTGGATGTGTCCGCCATTTTCTATCTATAACCTCACTTGATTCCTGACTTTCCACAGGACAACACCTACACTGGGTGTGTTGCTGTGACCTTTGTCTGGATTCTGCCATGGCCCGTGCCTTCACTTCAGAGGAGTTAGAGCGCCTTGTGCCTGGGGTCCTACCCCTGTGCGGACAGCTGTATGGGCCTCCAGACCAATAGGTGAGTACACCATGGGGACGATGCATGCAACAAGGTGTGGGGTATGTCTGGTGGTAGTGTACATGGGGGGCTCCGGGTGATGTGTATGCCAATGGAGATGAAAATGTAAATTGTGGGCCATATGTGTGACAGGCCGGATTGTCTGGTTAACGGTGTCCTCATATCTGTATTACCTCTGCAGGTCAGTGCCCATCAGAAGAAGGGATTGTGGTGTGCCATCGCCAAGGACGTGCGGACCCTGGGGGTCTATGGCAGGCAGAGCACCCACTGCAGGAAAAGGTGGGAGGACCTGAGATGCTGGGCCCGGAAGACCGCGGAGGCTCAGCTGGGGATGGCCTCCCAGCGACGGTAGGGTGCCTGTCGGAACCTGACCCCACTAATGGCCTGCAGTCTGGCAGTGGCCTACCCAGAGCTGGATGGGCGCTTGAGGGCAGCACAGCAGCCACAAGGGGGTGAGTACAGTGAGCGTGACAACCATTGTTTATGGCTGGCATGGGATCCAGAAGGTGGTTTCAATAAGTGGGTGCCCCTTAATGCAAGCTCAGACATTTCTGCATGTCCAGCACAAGGTAAATGGGTGAATAGCAACAGATTGTATTTCAGATAGGTGGCAATCCAGGTCAGACAGGCCTTAGTGGGTCCCAGGAGGGGTGCAGTTGGAGGTGGTTGGCTCTCATCTTGTTGTGGTACCTAGCCAATGGAATGCCAGTGTGATGCATAGTGCCCAATCTTCATCCCTGTGTGTGATGGTAATGTGTATGCCATCTGTGGTGTTGGTGCTGTAATTGACCCACAGCTCACTTTCTCTCTCTTCTCCTTATTTTCTTCTGTCATCCTGTCCATAAGTGCATTAGCAGCATCTGGCGTAGGAGCAGGGGCACTGGCAACAGAGGGAGCTGCATCCCACAGGACCCAGGAGGCAGAGTCCACCAACGCTGAGTGGACCAGTGGGACAGATGTCGAGGGGAGCACCACGGCGGAGACAGGAGGTGACAACACTGACTCTGATACCTCCTCCGATGGAAGCTCCCTGGTGGTGGCGGACACCTCTGGAACCATCCCAGCTGCAGGTACAGCCGCCATCCCGTACCAGCACCACCCTCACAGTAGCCCCCCACCGAGTTGCCGTGCCCGCTCACCCAGGAGGGTGGGAATCTCCTTCACCCCAGGCACCTCAGGCCCTTCCCCAGTGAGCCCTGCTGCCCTCATTGAGATGTATCTCTGTAGGGCAGTCAACCATAGTGAATGCCATCTAGGGGCTGGTATCACAGATGCAGCAATGCAATGCATTCCTGGGGGGCATCCACAGTGGGTTGGAGGCCCTACAGAGATCATTTCAGGCTCTGGCCTTCTCTCTGATGGCAGCCAGTGTCCCTGTTCCTATCGTTCCCCTCCAACTAACACTTCCCAGTCCCAGTCTCCTCATCCCCAACCCATCCCATGCACACATACAGACAAGCATGCACACAAAACATCAGACAAGAGTAGTACAGTCAAACACAGGCAGGACACTTCAGGTCACAAGCACTCACATAAACAACAGACAGTTGTACACACAACCACATCCACTGCCTCCACTGTCTCCCCCTTTTTCTTCCCCTCCTCCAGCCTCACAGTCACATCCACACTCACACCTGCATAAACTGCATCAACATCCACCACCACCATCATCACATCATGTAGCACACACAACTCACCTGCAGACACCTCCACAACATCCATCCACGCGCCCCCTTGTCCTCTCCCACCCTGTCTGCCCCCTTCTAAGAGACACAAACAAACGCACTCAGACTCCCAACAGCCATCCACTTCACACACACACACACACACTGTTCATGCACCTGCACCCAAGTCCAGCAGACGTACACCTTCGACACCCACTCCCTCAACCTCCACTCCCATCCCTACTCCCACATCCCACCCCAAAGTACCTAAGAAGCTTTTTCTTGCCCAACTTGACCTCTTCCCTCCACCTCCACCCCCGTCCTGTCCATAAGAGCAGGGTCCCAATGACCCAGCCCAGCACCTCAGCCAAACAGTTTGACACTGCTCCCATCAACTCCTCAGCTGCTGGCACAAAGGGGCCCCAGAGTGTGACAGCTACCACTCCTACTGTGAGCACACCTCTGCCTCAGAAAGGGAGGACTAGGGTGGTGAAAACCAAGGGACAGGAGACGGGGACAGAAGAGGCACCTTCTAGTCCTGGAGGCAAGAAAGGGATGGTTCCCACTCCACCACCCAAGAAAGGGAAGGTACTCACTTCACCACCCAAGAAAGTGAAGGTTCCCACTCCACCAGCAAAGAGAGGCAGGAGGCCCCCTCCACTAGCAGTGGGCTAGGAGCCCTCACCTCCAGCAGAGGCCGCCAGGGTAACACCTCAGCAGCAGTGAGCAAGGAGCCCTCACCCCCAGCTGAGGCAGCCAGGGTAACACCTCCACCCGCAGTGAGCAAAGAGCCCTCACCTCCAGCAGAGGCAGCCAGGGTAACACCTCCACCAGCAGTGAGCAAGGAGCCCTCACCCCCAGCAGAGGCCGCCAGGGTAACACCTCCACCAGCAGTGAGCAAGGAGCCCTCACCTCCAGCAGAGGCAGCCAGGGTAACACCTCCAGTGAGCAAGGAGCCCTCACCTCCAGCAGAGGCAGCCAGAGTAACACCTCCACCAGCAGTGAGCAAGGAGCCTTCACCTCCAGCAGGGGCCACCAGGGTAACACCTCTACCAGCAGTGAGCAAGGAGCCCTCACCCCCAGCAGAGGTCGCCAGGGTAACACCTCTACCAGCAGTGAGCAAGGAGCCCTCACCCCCTGCAGAGGCAACCAGGGTACACCTCCACCAGTAGTGAGGAAGGAGCCCTCACCTCCAGAAGAGGGCATGTAGGCCACCCACCAAAGACAAATGTGCATGGAGACCCCTCCAGAACCAGTGGGAAAGTTCCCCACTTCAGAGACTGTGGCTTAGCACTACCCAGCAAAGAAAAATGGGCATGGAGCCCCCTCTAGAACCAGTGAGCAAGCTCCTCACTTCAGAGACTGTGGCCTTGCACTCCCAGCCAGGGACAATTGGGCATGGAGCCCCCTCCAGAACCAGTGGGCATGTTCCCCACTTCAGCTGAGGTGTCCCCCACCCACACCCTCCTTCCCCCTGAGGTGCCTGCCCATTTCCAACATGATGCCCAAGCACAGTGGAGTCTGGATAGTCAGGAGTCAAGTTGGGCCTTGGACTGTGCCCTGTGGCCATGTGGGCCTTTTGTACTTTGGACTGGCCAGTGGCCCTTTCTGAACATTGACGGATACTTTTGTTTTCGCATGGACAATATGGTGGCTGTTGACATCAAATTACAGTGTTTGCTGATTCTCATTGTTGTCCTTGTTTTACTTTAACATGTGTCCTGTGACATTGGTTTAACACTGCAGCTGGTTGTGTGTATAGTCTGTGTGTGAATTGTGTGTGTTGTGCGTGTGTGTCTCACTCTCCTTTTCCTCCGCCATGGTCATAATTTGGCAGTAATTACCGCCACTTTAACAGTCACCGCCAATGTCATAATGAGGGCCATAATGTCCTTTTTACACTGCTGCTTGCTAGGACTACAAATCAGCGTGTCATCAACATATTGCAACAATGTACTGTCACTCTGAAAATATGACAAATCATTTCTTACAGCTCTGTTAAAAATACTAGGGACTCACACTAGCCTTGGGGCAAACGAGGATACAAATGCTGAGTCCTGTGATAAGAGAATGCTGTCAAGTAGTGACTGTCTGGATGAAGAGAGACACTAAATAAGCCATTCTTCAGATCAATAACTGAAAAATACTTAGCATCCTGAGGAATATTTGTCAGAATGATAGATGGATGGGGAACAGTTGGAAATTCTGGTACCACTACATCGTTCAGGGGACGCAGGGCTTGAACCATGCACTAAATGTTGCCCTTAGACTTCTTAACCGGGTAAATTGGGGAGTTACAAGGAGACACTACAGGGCAAATTACTCCTTCTTCTAACAAGGCCTGTATAGTGGGGGCACTATCCTTGTCTGCTTCCTTAGAAAGAGGATACTGTCTCAGTCTGGGTAAGCTAGCACCTTCATGTAATGTAATTTGGAATGGTGTAGCAGTACAAATCAGGCCTACATCATGAGGACTCTTAGTCCATACAATGTCTGGTATTTGAGACAAATTGGCTTCCCTAACAGAATCAAAAGCTCTACCTGGTGTGGGTGTCCTCACTTCCAACACTATCCTCAATGGTATGTCATTCTGAAAAACTACAACTGTTTTCTTAGAATTGTCATCACAAAACAGTTGGCCAACCTACATTTCTCTAACCATTTTCCTGGCTCTATGAAAATAATACATCCCCATATGACATGATTATAGTCACTGGCTATCAGAGTGCCATAGATTGGGGTTACCTCTAAGGTCTATATTTTCAATATTAGATCAGTATCAGGCATCCAAGAGTTTTGCCCTTGCACCGAAAAAAGATTTCTTTAGGTAACTGAACCTCCTTCGCCAATAACTTTGGTGTCTCTGTCTTAATTGTATACACCGCTGATGTAAATACCTCCATATCAACAGATCGTGCTCTGATCTGATCTCCATTGGAGAAATCTACTGTTACTGCCATCAACCTGGAAGGTGAAACTCCAGTGGTAGAACCAATCATGGTACCATCAGATTAAAAATGAATAGTCATATTTAACTTGGCCAGAAGATCTCTTCCTAATAAGTTAGCTGGGGCAGCTGGAGAAAATGATAAACAGCCATTTATGTACCTCCTTCCTGCTTCCATCTCCACTGGTTTAGTGAAAGGAACCCTCAATAGTTCCCCAAAGAATCCCTGTGTGTCCATTGATCTGTTAGAAAGCGGAAGGCCTCCCTCTCTATGTGTGTCACTGACAATACTGGACACAGAAATGCTCTGCAGGAATCTCTATTGTGCATATCCTCCCACAGAATTCATCTGAAAAGGATTACCTCCTCTCACAACTGCACCACCCTGTCCACTTTAAGGTAGAGTCACCATTTAGGGTTTTTCTGAGGCATCACCTGTTGTTTCATACCTGATCCAGTTTTTGAGGACCCATCCTACCACTCCCTGTTCATCCTCGTCCTCCTCTACCACTTCCCTGTATCCTTACATTGTCCTGTTGCTGTGGGTATTGCTGTTGAGTGATCCCTGGGGCCGATCTCACAGACATTGCAATCATCTGAGTGGTGGCTGCCACTACAGTTTCTTCTACTGCTCCTTTCTTTGCCAACTTCTGCTGTACTAACTTGTCTGCTACTTTGTATACCACTTCTTGTTTGTTCTTCTCCAATATCTACATGATCAGATAACCCCCTTGCACTTTTGGTGTGATCCAGATCAATAAGGGGTCTTTCTTGAATACCGATATCATAGATAGAGTGTCTAACTTCTGGGGTAGAAGCAGCTCACCCATGCTATCGACATGCTTATGTATAGACTCTATTCTATTTGTTACTTTCCCAAAATCTTTCTGAATCTGTCTTGAGAAGTCATCTTGATATTCTTCTTACGTCACTTTTCTTCCATCTCCCCTAATCTCACTTCATGATAACCTCTCTTGAATACTTTCTGGTGAAACTATTACATTCCCCTTCTCCTTCTGCCAAGGTGGTAGACTGCCTTTAGTCCTATCTTTTTCTTGGGATGCTGGCCGTCGTGCCATACTAGCAGTTCTGTCCACAGAGTCACTCCATCTAACATCATCTGCATTTCTTCACTGTGAGGTAAACATTTGTTCCTGAACTACCCTTCCTGTTGTGTCTCTTCTCTGCAACAAATGTGATGTTGTTGATGAAACATGTGACTGGTCATAACTATCCTCTGGACTTTGTTCATTGCTGCTGTCCTCCGTGGGAGAGGCTGGGTCTAAACGGATGTGCTTTTAATTCTCCTGAAAACTGAGATTCATTTATTCTTTGCTTACTGCCTAGGTGTGCCCACATATTTCGGCTTTGGCATTTGTGTAGCAGCATTAGAGGTAGCTTTTGGGGACTGTGAAGGGGGTCTCAATATTGGGGTTCTCAAAACCCACTGTGGCTTTTTGTAGCTACACCAGTGGGTAAATACTGAGCACCTTGGTAGAGGTACTCATAGAATCATTTGGGGGTGGGGAAACACATGGGATACCAGGGGTATTCATTTTTAAGGGGTCCTTAGATTTATCACAAAATGCTTGCCATAAAGCTAGAATAGTTTCTCTTTTATGTAATTGGGTTCCTTCATGTGTACTCCTAAGGTATATAACGATATGCTCACTTATTTTTATCATCAAATGTCCCTTCTTTGGTCAGGGATATATATGTTTTTGGGTGGTTCTAAACCATTCTAAACAATATTGTTGTTATTTTCTCTGATTATTTAGAAAACCCTTCTGCATATGTGCTAAGGGAGTATCCATAATTACTTGTCTTCCCATATGTCTAAATTTAACCTTTTTCATGTATCTGGTCAAATACTACTCTTCTTTTAAAACTTACACAAATATTTTTACAAGCAGGAAGATTTAGCATTTTTTGTCTTAGTCAATTATAGAATACCCATTAAAAGAACATTACGTAACATCGCACAATGGCCACTTCATTCATACACACATGCACTCACCATCAGCATGAAAAATATGAACATATTAACTATTTCCTAAATACAAATAACCATTTTTTCTAACTCTAAATGGTAAACACAACCGGCAACCCCTTCCCTCCTCGCTCAGAGAGGATAACCTTTTCAAAATATGCATCTCTCAAACCATAGAATTACCTCTGGATATTAGACCCAGGGCAGTAATTTGAGTTTCCAGATTGTACTTAGAGGTAAATTTTAACAATATCAGCCCTCGAGCTGTCCCTGTATGTCAAAACATTAGACACACATTGGAAACCCCCAATTTTGAATTACCCAATTTGTTTACATCCAACTCGTCATTGGGAATAACAAGTTAACCGGTTATTCAGTGCTCAATTAATCTATGGTATTCTACTCTAAACAGTAAATGCAACTGGTCAACCCTGGTGACTTTTCTCTGTGCTCAGAAAGATAACCTTTTCAAAGTGTGCGTCTTTTAGACCACAGTATGTCTTCGAGGCGTTAGGTTGAGGACAGTAATTTAAGGGTTTAGATCTTTTCTGGAGGTAAAGTTTAGCAGCATCAGCTTTTCGGCTGTCCCGCCATATAAAAAAAACACATGTTCAGCTCCCTCCAAATTCAAATTACCCACATTGACCATGCACAACTCATCACTAGGAATAACAAGTGAACCAGTTATGCAGTGCCTTTCCTGATATTGTGCAACACATATACACAATCTTGCATGTGATACCCTTATGTCTCTTACAACCTTATATGTCTATATCTGTGATTAACATTGCCAAGGGAAATAAGTCATACAGTAGATACAAAAGCATGGAACGTTAGTCCGCATTTGCCCTCACCTGCAAAGACAGCAGTCCCTGGAATGTTTCCCAGCCCTCCGTGCACAGGCAGAACTTCAGAAACCACGGCATTTGCTTACCCTGACAAAGATGAACAATAATCTAGGCAGGGGGCAGGTGTTCCTCTGGTTTCAGCAATCAGATGGAAACAAAAAGTACACCTCCTTATTCTGGCTCGCCAAGTGTTGCAGGGTAATTCAAAACTTAAAAAACAGAAAGAAAGGCAAACTCCTCTTTGGCAATGTAAAGACAGCGCTTTACTGTCACGACAGGGAGATCGACCCTCCTCACACATGCAGGCAGCCAGTCTCAGTTTGCTGTAGCACAGACATCTTCTCATATACAGAATCACACAATGCTTTTTTACAAAACAGAAACAATAATTGACCTGGCAATCATAGATTGAAACATAAAAACATTTGAACACCTGTGAGCCCGTAACCCCGTAGCTGTAAACTAATCTTCTACACATTCTTCACTCGTGGCTTTAACAATTCTCGGCAAACTGACCATTGTTCATTCTAGAATACATACAAATTTTTGGTAAATACAAATTTAATACCATGTGTGTCTTGTTGTAACCCTAAGATCTCGGTGTACTCTGAACTGATTAGATTTCCTGTACTCATTGTCTAATCAGGTTACAATCTATTTGGAAACACAAAGTGCGTGCCAGTGAGCCTGTGTGCTGAGTCGTAAATACCTACATGCTTGCTAAACACAAGTTAGCTTTTAACTGCAACCCTTTCAAGTTACTTATTTCAGTATGTCCTCAAGTGAACTCTTCACGTTATTCTGGTCATTATTGGTTTTGGGACTGCAATGTTCTTTTTACATCTGTGCAGCGCTTTCTGCCAGCGTTATATTTTCACATTCATACTCTACATTTCCTGTAACACACAGTCCTCAACGGAATTAATTACATATTTTAATATAACGTGTAAAATTGATATAGGTTACTTATTAACCACTAGTTATTGATTTCAAACACATCAGACTGTTTTATCCAGTAGAGTACAAATTGTTTCAACGTCTCAATGCAACATTGCCCATTCACATTGTCAAAATATGTGAATCTAAAATTTCTTTATCCGTTTCCACAAGTTGACCCAATATGCAAAGCATTAATGCTATATAAAGCATTAATATCTAAAGTAATTTAGAAATGGTTGCATAGAGCAAGAAAATATAGAGTCTAGTTTAGTCATGATGCTTTACGTTTTGGGGGAAATTCTGCATTTGGCGCAGATTTCAACTCCCTCTCTCTGACTGTTGCTGGTGTTCCCTACATAGCTCTTTCATTCACAATACATACTCCGGCTTTACCTTCTTCTGTCTGGGTTCAATAATCCACATTTTCAAAACATTTAAAACATCATCGCTAAGCCCTTTTTAAGGCCAGTCAATGTATAAAGCAACAATCCAAATATGGACCATTGGTTAGACAGTAAATCAAATCTGCAACATGTGTCTATTTTGCAGAAACATGTAAACTGATATTATGAAAGGGCTTTAACTATTGGTACTAAATGTTTGCAGTGGCTTGGTTATGGTGAATTACATATTGTCAGTTTTCCCATTTTGGTCCAACTTGTAAATCACTTTTATAGGACTTCCTATTATAGAAAGCACAATTGCTATCATTCTCTCCCTCTCAGTCTGCTCCAAACTCCAACCTACATGTGGCATCAGTTATTCATGTGAGAGACAAAGGGGGCACAGGGAAAAGGAGGAAACATGAAGAGGTAGAGGACAAGTGAGCAGAAGATTGAAAGAAGAAAGAATGGAAGAGTGGAAGAGACAATGAAGAAGAGAATATGATGTGAACCTCGGGCTACATCACAATGGGCTTTTCTAGTGCAAAACAGAACAGAGCCTCTGTTGCCTGCAGGGTGTAAAGTGAATTCATATGACCAATATTCCTCCAAGAAAGTAGTGCTTTATTTTCAGATTGTACAGTTCTGAAACATGAGTAGGGCAGTGGCAAACAAAAGCCCCCGCAATCCCTGTGGTGCAGGGGGGGCCCTAGCTCCAGCAGCCCCCTCCAGGACTGTGCACGGATGGCGGGCCCCTAGCTGAGTGCTTGTGACTGGGTCCGGAGTGTGAGTGGCCTCCTCCATATATTTTGCTTGGAGGCCCCCCTCAAGTTTTGTTATGACACTGGAGTGAGGTTTGCCTCTTTGTTTTTGAGCTGTGCCGCCTGAAAGTAAAGAATGTGCTCTGAGAAATACTGGGTTAAATGAATTCCCTTTACGCCCTTGAGGCACATAAAACAGGCACTCGTCTTTGTACTGCGCCAGAACAGCCCATCGTGATCCCTCCCCGGTGTCTGAGTGCTGAAGGAGGGCTGGGGCTGGGGAAAACATACACTCCTGTGTACGATACAGGGATACATTTGGTAAATGTCTGTTTTTAAAGTAGAGTAGTGCTGTAATTAAGTTACTAATTCGTTAATGGACGTCTAGGTGGGCTAAGTGTTAATTGTTTTTCTTGCTGGCCAGAAACATGGAACTTAAAGTGGACTAAATGTCACCATGCAACATAGAGATATACACCACATCAAAGGTAGAAGTATGTCATAAAGCAAGGCGCTGTCATTTCTTAATTATTACTGTCATGAGTGCTCATACCCCAGCTGTGGACTCACAGGGTTGTTGGGGGTGAAGTATAATTAACCTGTTGGGTGCTATGGAGGTGGCCTCTCTCTCAACAACGTTCTCGCCCAGGGCGAAGATAGTTGAGAAGAATGTGTCCTGCAGCAACTCAGTGGAGTATTGATCGCATGGTTCTTCCACTCTTTCACTAAACAGCAGGGATTTTTTAGTGGATGACGTGGTGGAAGGGTCACAAAGGACATGAACTGGCCCCCACCAAGTACAACTGGTAAAGATTCTGACCCCACCTTTCATCTAGAAACATGAGGATGCATCAATGCATTCTTCGCATTTCTGTAAGAAAGGTGTTTTTTTCACTTCTTAAAGCAAAAAATGGCTTTACTTCAGCTTTCTCCTGTCTGAAATTGTCCCCATTTCAGTACAAGTCAATGGTCATAATAAATCCCCAACTATATATTTTTATAAAGTCTAACCACATACATTGGGTACCATTTTTATCCCAAAAATTGTGGGAATGCTGGGTGGCATAAATGTAGTGAATTTTTTGCAGATTCTGGAACTTCTGCCCATTTTAGCCAACATTTGAGGTTTGCAGGGTTTTCTTGTTAAGAAAATGCAGTGTGGTCCACACAAGTCACACCACTCTGGACTCCCTTGGATCTCTAATTGTCAGAAATATCTGGGTTTGGTAGGTTTCCCTCAATGATATCCGAGCCTGGGACCAAAGTCTGCAGCTCTCATATCTCAAAAAAGGGTTAAGGTTGTTTTTCATGCCAAAAATGTGATGTCTGCGTGTCACAGTTTGCAGGTTGTCTTGTCAAAGGCACTAGGCTCAGCAACACAAGCAGGATATGTGTTTATTGAAAGAAGTATTGGAATGTGTCATAGTAGCAATTTTGTGGATTCCGCCAGATTCGTGAACTTTCTCTCACAGAAATAAACGGAAGATGTGTGATTTCATCCAGAGTTTGAGGGGTTGCAGTGCATTCTGTGTAAGAAACAAAAGAGGGATCCACTCAAGTCACACTACCCTGGATTCCCTTGGCTTTAGCTTTCAGAAATGTCTAGATTTGGTAGGTTTCACTGAGCATATGAGTTGTATATAAAACAACCACTATTCCTCAACACTCTATCCTGTGTACATTTCAAAAACACATTGATTTCCTTCACACCCATTTTTCATACATTATATTTTACCATATCATATGAATTGCTGCTTGGTTGGTGCACAATGTAAGCTGAAACTTAGTTTTTGGCTCTGTGTTTTTGGATGTAGGTGTCCCTTTCTGCACATAAACAGTCATCCCTGCAACGCAGGCACTCTTGCTCCATGGTGCAAGAGTACCTGCGTTGGCGCTAGGTGGCAATTTGTGTGTCAGCACAGGGGACAAGGACAGGAATGAGCTGCATCTGATAGATACGGGCCATTCCCGCCCTTTTGTTTTGATGCAGGGCAGCACAGGCTTGCAGCTCTGCCCTGCACCAAAACATAGTAAATGAGGGCCATGGTGCATTTCTGACCTTTCCCTGTCTCAGGGCAGTGCAGCAAGGTCACTAGCTGCGCTGCCCTGCACCACTTTATTGTAAATATGCACCTAAGTGTAGAGTTTTTCTGGGTCTCAAAGAATTTTGTGTTTCTGTCTTCCCCAGTCCATTAAGGTCATAATTGGTGTGCATTTGTAAATTTATGACTGTCAGAAAGAAATTGAAGCAACAAAGGGTTGTTGATTGGAGTCACTCCCTGTTAGCTAAAACTGTGTTTGGAATGGAAAGGACTGATGTCAAATAGCCAGAGCGCTGTGTAACACCAGAAATTCACTTTACATGGAAAGTGTTTCTTGCAGATTAAGGCCCTCATTATGACATTGGCAGTGACTGTTAAAGTGGCGGTAATACCACCAACAGGCTGGCGATAATTACTGCCAAATAATGACCATGGCAGTGATACCTCCCATAGACAGCCAATGTACCACACCAACCGCCAGGGCATTAACACCACTGACCACGGTGGTAGCCATCAACAGCCAGGCGGAAGACAAGGTACCACCCACCATATTATGACATAGCAAACCGCTAGGATTTCCAGGGCGGTCCCAACGCCATCAAAAGCCTGGTGGAAACACTGCATAGAAAACGAAAGACTCACCATCAGAGACACAGAGGAGACCGCCACCGCCATGGAACCGGAAGTTCAAGTCTTCCCAATGCTCTTCTACGCCATGGTCCTCCTGGAACTCTGACAAAGATGACGACGGTGAGCACAGCCACCTAGCACACAAGGGAGGGAGAGAGGAAAGGAGAGTGACACACGCACAACACACACCATTCACACACACACACCATTCACACAACCAGCTGCAGCGTAAAACCAATGATCCAGAAACCACGTCTAATTAAAACAAGGACCACATTGAGTTTTAAATGATAATGTAATTTGATGACAATAGCCACCATATTGTCGACGCGAAAACAAAAGCATGCGTCAATGTCCAGAAAGGGCCAATGGCCAGTCCAAAGTCCAAAAGGACCACATGGCCACAGGGCACAGTCCAAGGCCCAATTTGACTTCTGACATTATTCGGATTCCACTGTGCAGGGTCAACATGTTGCAAATGGGCAGACACCCCAGGGGGAAGGGGAGTGGGGGTGGGTGACTCCTCAGCTGAAGTGGGTAACATGCCCACTGGTTCTGGAGGGGGCTCCTTGCCCATTTGTCCCTGGTGGGGAGCGTAAGGCCAGAGCCTCTTCAGTGGGGAACATGCCCACTGGTTCTGGAGGAGGCTCCTTGCCCAATTGTCTCTGGTGGGGAGTGTAAGGCCACAGCTTCTGAAGTGGGGAACATGCCCACTGGATCTGGAGGGGGCACCTTGCCCAATTGTCCCTGGTGGGGAGTGTAAGGCCACAGTTTCTGAAGTGTGGAACATGCCTACTGGTTCTGGAGGGGGCTCCTTGCCCAATTGTCTCTGATGGGGAGTATAAGGCCACAGTCTCTGAGGTGGGGAACATGCCCCTGGTTCTGGAGGGGGCTCCTTGCCCAATTGTCCATGGTGGGGAGTGTAAGGTCACAGTCTCTGAAGTGGGGAACATGCCCGCTGGTTCTGGAGGGGGCTCCTTTCCCAATTGTCTCTGGTGGGTGGCCTACATGCCCTCTGCTGGGGGTGAGGGCTGCTGTGCCTCTGCTGGGGGTGGGGGCTCCCTGCCCACTGCTGGTGGAGGTGTTACCCTGGCTGCCTCTGCTGGAGGTGAGGGCTCATTGCCCACTGCTGGTGGCAGTGTTACCCTGGCTGCCTCTGCTGGAGGTGGGGGCTCCTTGCCCTCTGCTGGTGGAGGGGGCCTCTTACTTCTCTTTGCTGGTAGAGTGGGAGCCTTCCCTTTTTTGGGTGGTGGAGTGGTATCCTTCCTTTTTTGGGTGGTGGGGTGGGACTTTTCCCTTTCTTGGGTGGTGGAGTGGGAGCCTTCCCTTTCTTGCCTCCAGGATTATGAGGTGCCTTCACTGTTCCTGTCTCCTGTCCCTTGGTTTTCACCACCCTAGTCCTCCCTTTCTGAGGGGGAGGTGTGCTCAGAGTAGGAGTGGCAGCCATCAGACTCTGGGGCTGGGTTGTTGGGGCTCTGCTCTTACGGGCAGGACAGGGGGCGGAGGGGGAGAGAAGATGTTAAGATGGGCAAGGAAAAGCTTCTTAGGGACGTTGGGGTGGGATATGGGAGGAGGGGTGGGAGTGAAGGTTGAGGGAGTGGTTGTCGGAGGTGTACGTCTGCTGGACTTGGGTGCAGGAGCACAGACACTCTGCGTGTGTGAGGTGGATGGCTGTTGGGAGTCTGAGTGCGTGCCTTTGTGTCTCTTGGGAGGGGGGACAGACAGGGTGGGAGAGGACAAAGGGGACACGTGGATGGATGTTGTGGAGGTGTCTGCAAGTGAAGTGTTTGTGCTGCATGATGTGATGGTGGTGGTGGCTCTTGATGCAGTGCATGCAGGTGTGAGTGCGGATGTGACTGTGAGGGAGGAGGAGGAGGAAGAGGGTGAGACAGTGGAGGCAGTGGATGTTGTTGTGTGTGCAACTGTCTGTTGCTTGTGTGAGTGCTTGTGACCTGAAGTGTGCTGCCTGTGTTTGACTGTGCTACTCCTGTCTGATGTTTTGTGTGCATGCTTGTCTGTATGTGTGTATAGGGATGAGTTGGGGTTGAGGAGACTAGGACTAGGAAGTGGTAGTTGGAGGGGGGGACGGTAGGAACAGGGACACTGGCTGCCATCAGAGAGGAGGCCAGAGCATGAAAAGATCTCAGTAGGGCCGCTAAGCCACCGTGGATGCCATTCAGGTATGCTTTGCATTGCTGCATCTGTGATGCCAGCCCCTGGATGGCATTCACAATGGTTAACTGCCCTACAGAGATGGATCTCAGGAGGTCAATAACCTCCTCAGTGAGGGCACCAGGGCTCACTGGGGCAGGGCCTGAGGTGCCTGGGGCAAAGGATATGCCCACCCTCCTGGGTGAGCTGGCACGGGCAACTCGGTGGGGGGCTGCTGGGAGGACGGTGCTGGTACGGGGAATTGCGGCAGTACCTGTAGCTGGGGTGGTTCCAGAGGTGTCCGCCACCACCAGGGAGCTCCCATCGGAGGAGGAATCAGAGTCAGTGTTGTCACCTCCTGTCTCCGGCATGATGCTCCCCTCACCCTCCGTCCCACTGGTCCTCTCGTTGTCAGTGGATTCTGCCTCCTGGGTCCTGTGGGATGCAGCTCCCTCAGTCGCCGGTGCCCCTGCTCCTCCACCAGATGATGCTAATGCACACTTGGACAGGATGACAGAAGAAATAGGTGGGGAGAGAGAAAGGGAGCACTGGGTCAATTACAGCACCAACACCACAGATGGCATACACATTACCATCACACACAGGGATCAGGGTTGGGCGCTATGCATCACACTGGCATTCCATTGGCTAGGTACCACAGCAAGATGAGAGCCAACCACTGCCAACTGCACCCCTCCTGGGACCCCCTCAGCCCTATCTGACCTGGAATGCACCTAGCTGGAATACAAGATTTTGCTACACACCCATTTACCTTGTGCTGGACCACGAAGCAATGTCTGAGCTGGCATTAAGGGGTACCCACTAACTGAAACCCACCACCTGGATCCCATGCCAGCCAACAAAAATGTTTGTCACGCTCACTGTACTCACCACATTGTGGCTGTTGTGCTGCCCTCATGCGCCCATCCAGCTCTGGGTAGGCCACCACCATACAGTTTTGTATTGCAACTAATTATTATTTATTTTGTTTGACCCACAGCTATCAGCTCACCTTTGAAAAATTACTGTGCCTTTCAGATTCCTCTAAAGTAAGCAGACATCTATTCATTTCAGCTTGAAGCTTTAAAAGTATAAATCCTGGTATCCCTGCAGCACCGTTTGGGCCCAAGCCCATTATTGGGCCCCATTCAGCCTAATACCAATAAATATCTGTGAGATATCAGATAGTCAGGGGGCCCTCATCTCATTCTGCACAATGACCCCATCATTTTGTGTTACGCCACTGAGCAAAGGTTGTTTCCAGACCCTTTTCACAGAAAGCAACTATGAATGTTTCTTTATGTTTTACAGGTCTGACCGTTCCATGTGAGTCATGGATGGGACAATGACAACGTTAAAGCACCTTATTGTTGAAAGCATAAATCAACTGAAATTAACTTAAAATAGATAACCATGCCAGCCTTAGGATGGTCTTCCCAAAACTTTGTGCCTCTACTCCCCCATCTTGCTGAACTTGTTTTGTTGGCCTTAGAACCTTGTCCACTTTACAACTTCTAACCAGTGTTAAGGTGCTTGTGCTCACTCCCTTAAACATGGTTACATTGGCTTATACCAAACGTGCATATCTAATTTACTTATAAGTCCCTTGTAGAGACAGTAAATTAAATAGCAATAATAATAATGAAGTAATAAAACAGTGGGCCTGCAGCACCCATTTTGCTACACAATTAAGTAGCACCTTAAAACATGTCCTAGGCCTGCTACTGCAGCCGAAATGCAGTTTTAAACTACCATATTGACTTGACAATAAAAACCCCTTGCCAAGCCCTAAACTACCCTTTTATAATATATAGGTCACCCCTGAGATAGGCCCCAAGACGCCCATAGGGCAGGGTGCCTTGTAATTGAAAGGTTGGATATTTACTTTTTGGTGTTACATGTCCTAGTAGTGAAAAACCCCTAACTTCATTTTTCTCTACTGTGAGGCCTACCCCTCCTGTAGGAAAACATTGGAACTGCCTTATTACATTTAATAGGCTGTAATTTCCAATTGGGAGCAGGTAATTATGTGGTGGTTAGTTTCTTTGGAACTGTGATGAAAAGCCCTATTTAATGGTAAATTCGTTTTTTTATTACAATTTTGAAAATGCCACTTTTAGAAAGTTGCCTTTTTTCTGCACTTAGCCCTTTTGCGTTTGTGGCCTGGCTTGCATCACATGATTGGGTGTAACTGACGGTTAGACTTTGCGAATTCCTCCCAGATAGTCACACAGTAGAGGCATCAGATGTGCCTGAGTGGGCCATCTGCTGGCAGGATGGGGAGGAGGGTGGAGCAGAGCACAGCCACACTTGCAGTAGAATAGAGAGTGCTCTGCCTTCACACAAAGGGCCTAGAACCTCCACATTGTCACTACTGTCGGCTTAGAGCCAGGGCAGAGGAGTCAGGAAATTCCATGCACATTAAAGCCACTGTTTAGAAGCTTCTTTCACCTTCCCGAAAGAGGGCTAATAGGACCTCAGACACCAACTTTTCAGTTTTCACTCCTGGGCCTTTGGACCGACTCTCAGAGGACTGCCTACTGCTGTGCCCTGCTGTGCACTTTGCAAGACTTCTTTGCTGTACCTGGAATGACTGCTTTGCTGCCTGGGGTCTGCCTTGGACCCTCAGAGGCTAGCCCTGCTTCACTTGAACCCAGGACTATCAGAGTGACTACAAAGACTAGTTTGCTGGCCTCCTGTTTAGAGCCACAAGGACACAAAAGGCTTCCACCATCTTGAACCCATGCCTGGACCCAACCTGCGTGTCCGTGGTCAGCACTTCGATCTTTTAGGCACTGTTTTTTACTAAAAACTTTAAAAATGAATAACACGGTTCTACTGATTGGATTTTTTGTCATTGTGTCAAATAATTTGATAACATTGAGTGTTTCTAAATTGATGTGGGATTTTTCTTGTGTTTTTTCACTTTATTACTGTTTGTTTGCTGCATAAATACTTTACACATTGCCTCTAAGTTAATGTTGTGCAAAGCTACCTAGGGCTAAGCACAGGTTCATTTAGTGACTTTTTGTGGTTCATCCTTCAAGGGATTGTGGCTGTTGCTTAAGCAGGGCTCATGCTTTAGTCAGCCAACAAGCAAATCACTCACAAAAATTATGATCTAACCATGGTGGCTTAGCCCCATAAATGTTTCAAAATGTGTTACAGAAGCTTCCTGTTTCAAACTCACAAAGGACAGGGTCTGGAAAGCAAGATTATGTTCTAGCTAAAGTTACATTTGTTGGAAGATTATCCTGAGGGATATTTGCAGAGGTTAAGTTGGTGCCTATTATGTGGACTGATCTCTGAGTCAACACCACATCTGCTGACCAAAAACGTAGCTCATGTATCAACTTGGCCTCGTGGTGGGTCAGAAGAGTATTTCTAGAAGTCACAAGCTTCATTTGTGTGTTTTTGTGTGTGTTTTTGTTTTGGTCTGCCGTCTTCCTGGCTTTCCTGGCGGGCCATCGGGGGGTCAGGTTCCGACGGGCACCCCGCCCTTGTTGGGAGGCCATCCCCAGCTGGGCCTCCGTGGTCTTCCGGGCCCAGCGTCTCAGGTCCTACCACCTTTTCCTGCACTGGTTGCTCCACCTGCTATAGACCCCCAGATTCCTTGGCGATGGCACGCCACAATCCCTTCTTCTGATGGTATGACCTGCAGAGGTAATACAAACAGGAGGCCACCATTAACCATGCAATTCTGCCTGTCACACATATGGCCCACAAATTACATTTCCATCTTCATTGGCACACACATCACCCGGATCTCTGCATGTACACTACACTAGACATACCCCACACCTTGTCGAATGCATCATCCCCATGGTGTACTCACCTGTTGGTCTGGAGGCCCATACAGCTGTCCATACAGGGTTTTTTCTGCCTTGCTTAAACACATGTGCACTACATCGCTTTCCCCAAGAGAAAGATTTGCCCACTGTGAAGGCTGGATTCTATGCAATGGGGCAGATTCCTAATATTATTGGGGTGATTGACAGAACACATATTGCATTTGTGCCCCCTGCCACAATGAACTTGTGTTCAGGAATAGGAAGAGTTTCCACTCACTCAATGTGCAAATGGTGTGCCTGGTTCACCAGTACATCCCCTACGTCACTGCCAAGTATCCTGGGTCTGTACATGAAGTCTTCGTACTGAGGAATAGCAGCATCCCAAATGTGATGGCACAATTACAGACGCACACGGTGTGGCTGATAGGTGAGCCTGAGTCCCAACCCAAGATATGTCAGTGTATGCCTTCTGGAGACATCCCCCATACCATTGTATAAGGCTAATGTTTGTCCCTCAATTCTTGCAGGTGACTTTGGCTATCCAAACCTGTTGTTGCTCCTGACCCCAGTGAGGAATGCCAGGACAGGGGTTGAGAATCTTTATAATGATGCACATGGGCGAACTAGGCGAATCATAGAACGTGCCTTTGGCCTCCTGAAGGCCAGGTTCAGGTGCGTCCTTCTGACAGGTGGATCCCTGTGCTTCTCCCATGAGAAGGTCTGCCGGATAGTTGTAGTATACTGCATGTTGCACAACCTGGCCCTCAGTGACATGTGCCTTATCTGCAAGAGGAGGAGATTGGAAATGCCCCTGTGGCAGCAGTGGACCCTGAGGACAGTGAGGATGAGGAGGCAGAGGATGAGGATGTGGATAACAGAACATCAGTAATATGGCAGTACTTCCAATGACACACAGGTAGGACAGTGGAACTGACCATTCCTCTAATTATTTCTGTTTTCAGTGTGGCTGTAGCAGGATGGCAGTCACTTCCTTTGCATCTCAACTGACTGTCACCTATGCCTTCTCTACTTGCGGATGTTGGTGTTATTACTACTGTGCACTGATGTCATGACTACAGACAGCTACAGCTCATCATTTGTTCACTATACCAAAGTTCATGTCAATTTCACAAGATGAATAGTGCAATTGAATGGGGTGATGGTAGAGGAAAGTCCAGGGTATTGGTCTGTCTGTTTGTAGCACAGGTCCAGAGTCCAAGGGGCTATAGGAAGGGGAGTAATGGAAGTTCAAAGTGGACAAGGTGATAGAGTGGAACACAAGGTAGACATTCAGGAGGGTCTCATTTCCTGGCGGGGGTCTTGGTCTTGGCAAGTGTCTCTGGCATCTGTCTGGGTCGCAGTGAACGTTTGCGTGGTGGTTCACCTTCTGCACGGGGAGGGGTGTTGGTGGCCTGTGGGTCCTGTGGCAGGGCCTCCTGTCCACTAGCTGCAGCAGATGTGGTGGGCTGTTCAGTTGACTGGCTACTGGAAGGGGCCCACTGGTGTGCTGTACATTCCCTTACAATGTTGATCATATTAGTCAGCACCCCTGCTATGGAGACCATGGTGGTATTGAGGGCCTGTAAATCTTCCCTGATCTCCTGATGGTGTACCTCAGGCAGCCGCTTGTTCTCCTGCATGATGTTAAGAATCTGGCCCATCTTGTCCTGGGATTGTTGGTAAGACCCCAGGACATTAGTGAGTGCCTCCTGGAGAGTCGGTTCCCTGGGCCTGTCCTCCCCCTGGAGCACAGCTGTCCTCCGAGTGTCCCTGTCCCCCTGTGCCTGCGTCCCCTGAATGGTGTTCCCACTGCCACTGACCCTAGGACCCTGATTGTCTTGGCTGTGAGTTGTGGACTGGAGTCCCTGTACAGATGGGGACACTGCTGATTGACATGTCCTGGGGACAGAGTTGTGGGGACATTGGGTGGGTGCTGTGGTGTTGGATACTGAGGGGGGAGGCTCTGTGGTGGACTGGGAGTGGGCTGGGCTGACCAGTGGTCCCTGATGGGCCAGGTAGTTCATCCAGATCCAGAAGTCCAGAGTTGCTGTCATCACTGGGATCATCTTCTGTTGGGGGACTGGATAGTCGTAGCTCCTCCTCCCTGCTGGGATTGGCTGGGGCACCTGTGGGGATGTAAGTGATGTATTATGCTTCATGTCTGTGACATATTGTACATCCCTAGCTTCCCCAATATCGTTGCTGTTGCCCTGCCACCTTTGTTTGTGTATGGTGATGTATTTTGGAATTGTTAGTTCTCCATGCTGTGCATTCTTTGGTGATGGGTGTACATGCAGGGCTGGGAGGCCTGTACATGCATTGGTATGGCATGCAGGGCTTGACACTGGGGTTAGTCACATGTGTAGGTGCACTGTGTGGGATGGAGTGGAGTGATGGGGGTCAGGGTGAGGGGGGGGTGATGGCGTGCAGGTATGGGGGGTGTAGTAAATATTGACTCACCAGTGTCCAGTCTTCCGGCTACTCCAGTGAGTCCCTCAGGATGAAGGATTGCCATGACTTGCTCCTCCCATGCTGTCAGCTGTGGAGGAGGAGGTGGGGGTCCACAGAACGTACCTTCCCCCGTAGGTCTTTCCACTTCTTCTTGATGTTGTCCCTTGTTCTTGGATGCTGTCCTACAGCGTTCACCCTGTCCACGATTCTAAGCCATAGCTCCATCTTCCTGGCAATGGAGATTTGCTGTACCTGTGCTGTGAAGAGATGTGGCTCCACCCTGACTTTTTACTCCACCATGACCTGCAACTCCTCATCTGTGAAACTGGGTGCCTTAGCGGGGACATGGGTGTTGTGGGCTGTATATTGTTCAGAGGGTGTTGAGTAATGTGGTGGGGTGTGAGATGTGGAGCCCTTGACGGATGTATGGGTGGTTGTAGTGTGTGTGTGTAGTTGTCTCCGTGATTTGCGTGGCTAGCTATTGCAGTCTTTTCATGTTCATAAAGGGTTGTGCGTAATGTGGGTGGGTGTTTCATAGTGCTATGGGTGGGTGGGTGTGGTGTGTGTATCAGAGTCAGGTGTGTGATTTTCGATTTGGTCAATGTTGTATTGTTTTGTATTTGGGTGGCCATTCTGACTGCGCCAGTGTGTACCGCCAAAGGTTTATCACCGTTGAATGTCCGCCGTGGTGATTCATGGGCCATAATGTGGTGGGTGTTGTTTTGTTGGCGTAATGGTATGGGTGTCCGTACTGACACTTTAACACTGACCTTTGGTCTGGCAGATATGTGTTTGTGGCAGTATTCTGTCGGTTTAGTGTGTGTGTGTCATAATATGACGAACGGATGTTTACCGCTAATGTCATAATGACCACCTAAGTACTGAAAAAGGAAAGGAAAATAAAAGGATGAAAAGATTATATTTGTGCCTATGCAGTCATAGGTATTCAATGTATAGTTTAAAACTATTGTTGCCTGTGAGAAAACAGGAAGTGTTTAAAGACTTAGGGGGTCATTCTGACCCTGGCGGTAAAAGGCAGTTACCGCCGGTCAGAAGACCGCCAGAACACCGCCACGGCCGCGGTAACCCGCCAGGGTCATTCTGACCCACAACTGCCAAACCGCCAAAAACCCGACCTCGACTGCAGGCCGCCACATCAGCGGGTTAGCGATAAACTGGAGATGACCAAACCTCCACCGTCACGCCAACAGAAATACGCCCATGCCATTACGACCCACGAATCCACGCGGCGGTCTTTCAACCGCGGTATCCCATTGGCGGTACACACCGCCGCGCTCAAAATACACACACCTTTTCAAAACACTGCCACATTGGACAATTACAAATACACACACCTGATACACATACAAACACCACTCCCACACACCCAATACAATATAAAACACACACCCACATCACCCACAAACCCCTACAAATCGAAATTCAGAGACAAGGCGCAATACACAGAGAGAGAGCACAGGGAACGCAAACCACAACACACACAGGAACCCAACATCATCCCCCACACTACATCTATGCACAAAACACCACACACCACTACACTCATCACCACAAACACCACCCCACACCTCATCCACACCACCCCATGGCACCCCAAAGACACCCCAGGTTCTCGGACCAAGAACTCAGGGTCAAGGTGGAGGAAATAATTAGAGTAGAGCCCCAGCTCTTCGGCACACAGGTGCAGCACACCACAATAGCCAGGAAGGCGGAGCTATGGCAAAGGATCGTCGACAGGGTCAACGCTGTGGGACAGCATCCCAGAAATCGGGAAGACATCCGAAAGCGCTGGAACGACCTACGGCGGAAGGTGCGGACGATGGTGTCAAGACACAACATCACTGTGCAGAAGACTGGCGGCGGACCCCCACCCACTCCACCCGAATTCACAGCATGGGAGCAAGAGGTCTTGAACATCCTGCATCCTGAGGGCCTCGCTGGAGTATGCGGAGGAATGGACTCTGGTAAGTCTAATCTCAACTACTTCACCCCCCCCAACCACCAGCATGCCAACCCACACCCCCACCCTCACCCCCAACCCCCCAGCACATATCCTCCCTGCTAATGTCTCACCAGCACAACCCACCCAAACCAACACCAACCCCTGAATGCCAACACAAACCATGGACACCCATCACCTAAGCATGACCACTGCACATACCCATCCCCCCCCCCCAAACCACCCTCACAACTCCTCCCACAAGGGAATGCCAGCACTGGGGGACAAGGGCACCCACAAATCGCACGCCATGGCACACACAGAAGCAATAACCATACTCTTTTACCTCTGCAGGACCCGAACGCCAACATACCGGCCCGGAGGGTCCAGAAATGTCCATCCCACCCCCAGAACAGGCCCCCAGTGATGACAGCAGCTCTGTCGACCTAGAACCTGATGACCAGCCCGGACCATCGGGGACCTCTAGACAGTCGGTTCCCCTCAGGCAGCCACAGGCCACAGCAGACCTACCCCCCTCTGGAAACCCCAGCACAGCTCCCACCCAGCGGGCCCATGCCTCTGTCTCCAGGACAGGTCAAGCAGCGGTGTGTCTACCACCACAGGGCGCCCAGGGCAACCCACCACCTCAACAACAACAGGAACCTGGGGGCAGTGGTAGTGGGCACACCGTCCAGGGGACAGAGGCCCAGGAACAAAGGGGAACTGGGAGGGCTGCTGTGCGACAGAGGGAGGACAGGCCTAGGGAACCCACTGTCCAAGAGGCCCTCACCACCATCATGGGAGCGTACCACCACTCCCAAGAGACGATGGCGACGGTCCTGGCCAGGTTCCAGGAGGTCCAGGCCATGCAGGAGGGCCAGTACATGGGGTTCCGGGAAGAACTGCGCAGCATCAGTTCCGCAATGGGTACAATCGTGGTGGCACTCAACCAGATTGTCACCACATTGCGGGACCATGTGGCCCCCCAAAGGGCCCCTGCCACTAGCATGGAGGAAGAACAGCCCACCACCTCCGCCGGCGCTAGTGGTCAGGAGGCCCCGACACAACAGCAACGGGCCACCTCGACCCCACCCCCTGCAGAACATGAACCACCCCGCAAGAAAGGCCTGAGACCTAGGAAGAAGACAGAGTAGCATGTCAAGACCCTCGCCATGCACGGATCCCCCCGGATGTCATCCCACTGTCCCACTTGTTCACCCTGTCCCCCTTGAACTGCCCCTGCTCCACCTTCCACAGGCATATGGACAATGCACCTGTGTGAACGAGAGACTGGACTCTGCCATGGACATGCCTCCACCATCACCCATCACCCTTTTTGAACTATACACCAAGTTTTGCACTTCAATAAACACAATAATTGCAAAAAAACCATCAGGAGTCTGCTATTTATTTTTTTAAACCAAATGTATTCGATATAACCAACCAAAAATGTCAAATTACATTGTGATGACAACATACCAGTGTCACACAGCGGTAGTCCATGGGGAAATAAACCAGAGGACACTCCGTGGGGACCAGATCACTGAAATAGGAAGGCAAATTCACAACAGAGTTACCATACATTGGGGTGAAAGGTCAGACAGTAGAGAGCCAGTACTGTTACAGATAAAATTAAATGCAGGAGTAGATTCTTACCTGTGTGTTACTGAAAATACTGCTGTATCACTCTGTCCCTGTTGTCTGTGTCGTCCTCTTCGTCTTCCTCCTCTTCACTCTCCGCAGGCTCCACAGCGGCCACAACCCCACCATCTGGACCATCCTCCTGCAGGAAAGGCACCTGGCGTCGCAAAGCCAGGTTGTGAAGCATGCAGCAGGCCACGATGATATGACACACCTTCTTGGGTGAGTACATTAGGGATCCACCTGTCATACGCAGGCACATAAACCTGGCCTTCAGGAGGCCGAAGGTCCGCTCAATCACCCTCCTAGTACGCCCATGGGCCTCATTGTACCGTTCCTCTGCCCTTGTCCTGGGATTCCTCACTGGGGTCAATAGCCAAGGCAGGTTGGGGTAACCAGAGTCACCAATTAGCCACACACGCTGTCTCTGTAGCTGTTCCATCACATAAGGGATGCTGCTATTTCGCATGACGCACGCGTCAAGCACTGACCCTGGGAACTTGGCATTTAAATGGGAGATGTACTGGTCAGCCAAACAGACCACCTGGACATTCATCGAATGATAACTTTTTCGGTTCCTGTACACCTGTTCATTGTCTTTTGGGGGGACCAAATCCACATGGGTACCATCAATGGCACCAATGATATTGGGAATGTGTCCAAGGGCATAGAAATCACCCTTCACTGTAGGCAAGTCACCCACCTCAGGGAAAATGATGTAGCTCCGCATGTATTTCAACAGGGCAGACAACACTCTGGACAATACCCTGGAAAACATAGGCTGAGACATCCCAGATGAAATGGCCACTGTAGTTTGAAAGGATCCACTAGCCAAAAAATAGAGCACTGACAGCACCTGCACTAGAGGCGGAATCCCCGTTGGTTGGCGGATGGGTGACATCAGGTCTGGCTCCAGCTGGCCACACAGTTCCTGTATAGTGGCACGGTTGAGTCTGTAGGTGAGTATGACATGTCGTTCTTCCATTCTCGACAGGTCCACCAGCGGTCTGTACACGGGAACATTCCTCCGTCTCCTCGCAAGTCCCAGCGGACGGTGCCTAGGAAGGACAACATGGAGCACAGAGTCAATCAACCCACAGGTAAGTTCCCACAGCCTGCACAGTACACGATTCTCTCTGGATTGAATGGCTTGTATGAGTGTCGAAGCAAGGCCTAGCCATGTGTGACGCAGTAGGAATTAAGCCATGTGGGCCCTTGAAATGGCGGCTGCCTGACCTGTGAAGTGTGACAATGTGAAGTGAGGTCATTGCGCTGGCGTGGCATGCCGTGGCGGTAGGCGGTCGAAGACCGCGGCGCAAAGCAGCATTGGTTAACATTGAACCCTATGGGTTTCAGGAGCCAATGACGATGTGCGCCGGCGGTCGTGGTTCGCACCGCCGCGGTACGCACCGCCGCGGGCGTGACCGCCATTTTCTCTCTGCTTAATCACACGAGACCTGAGCATCCACGGGAGAGGACCTATACTGCAAGTGCTGCTGTGACCTCGGTCTGGAAGTGACAATGGCTGCTGCGACTGGGGAAAGGGCCCCCGCCTTCAGTTCCGAAGAGTTGGAGAAGCTCGTGGACGGGGTCCTCCCCCAGTATGCGCTACTCTACGGTCCTCCAGACCAACAGATGAGTACACGGGGGCCAATGCATAGTGGGCAATGCCTGTGATGAGTGGGGGGGATGTACGATGGAGGGGAGGGGAGCGAATTGCGAATGCATGGCACGACAGATGAGATCATGTGCCACATGGCAAGTTTGGGGAGGGGGGGCCACTCACATCGAGCATGCAGAAAAGTGATGATGTTTCTTTTCCCCCCCTGTACATGTCACATAGGTCAGCGCCCATCAGAAGATCGATATTTGGCGTGCCATCGCCAAGGACGTCCGGGCCCTGGGGGTCCACAACAGACGGGGCACCCACTGCCGCAAGAGGTGGGAGGACATCCGCCGCGGGAGCAGGAAGACCGCTGAGGCTCTGCTGGGGATGGCCTCCCAACCTAGGAGGGGTGCCAGTCGTACCTTGACCCCCCTGATGTCCCGGATCCTGGCGGAGGCCTACCCCGATTTAGATGGGCGCTTGAGAACATCACAGCAGACACAAGGGGGTGAGTACCAGCACATTCAGCTATATTTGCGCGCAGTGGAGGTGCCTGGGTGGGGGAGGAGGGCTGTGGGTATCCATAGGCCAGGGCGATTTCTGTAGGCTAGGCCCCTCCGTGAGGTATGGTCCTGTGCCCCCGCCCCCCACCTCTGTAGGGTGCCTAGTAACGCTATTCATGGACCTGTGTATTCTGTGTGGGCAGTTGTCGCACATAGGCTTGTAGGGCATGTCCCAGTGAATGAGTAGTGTACCCCAAGTGTGCAGCGTAGTGCAGGGGGCTTCTGTGTCTGTCCTCTCCGCCTACAGTGTCCCCAATGCATGCACTCAACTTGTCTTTATTTCTCCACCCCTGCCCATTTTCTTTGTTTTTCTGTGAATGTGTGCATTAGCATCATCAGGCGGAGGAGAAGTGGCATCGGCGCAAGAGGGAGCTGCATCTCACATGGCCCCGGAGGGCCATGCAACCGACTCCGACATGAACAGTGAGACGGAGGGCGAGGGGGGCTCCACCACGGGGACCCGTGCAGATGTCAGTGACACCGACACGTCCTCGGATGGGAGCTCCCTTGCGGTGGCGGCAACATCCGTGCCCACCGATACTACAGGTACAGCCGCCACCCAGCGCACCAGCTCCGCCCTCCCAGCAGCCCCTCAGCGTTTGCCCCGTGCCCGCTCACCCAGGAAGGTGGGCATCTCCTTCGCCCCAGGCACCTCAGGCCCTGCCCCAGTCACCCCTGCTGCCCTCAGTGAGGAGATCATTGACCTCCTGAGGACCATCATTGTTGGGCAGTCTACCCTTTTGAATGCCATCCAGGGTGTGGAGAGGGAGGTGCATCAAAGCAATGCATACCTGGAGGGCCTTCATTCGGGTCAGGCTGCCCATCAGCGATCGTTCAACGCTCTGGCCTCAGCACTGACGGCAGCGATTGTCCCTGTCTCCAGCCTCCCTCTTCTAACTCCCTCCACCCAGTCCCACTCCCCTGTTCCTCTGCCTATCCCATCCACACCTACAGACCAGCCTGCACACACCTCAACACCCAAGGGAAGCTCATCCAGACATAAGCACCACAGAACACACAAGCATTCACACAAGCAACATACAGATGCAGACATGCCAACAGCCACTACCTCCTCTGTGTCCCCCACCTCCTCGTCTCCCTCCTCCCTCCCTGTGACGTCTCCACTCACACCTGCATGCACACCACCATCAGCCAGTACACCCATCACCAGCACACCCTCCAGACCAGTCCGCACACGTGCAGTCACCACCCCCACTGCCATGTACACGTCCCCTGTGTCCTCTCCCAGTGTGTCTGCCCCCCCCGCTTCCAACCCACACAAACGCAGGCAGACACCCAACCAACAGCCATCCACCTCACGTCAGCCTCCAGCCCATGCACCTGCACCCAAAGACACCAGACTTGACTCTCCTACAACCACATCCTCTTCCTCCACTCCCATACCCATTCCAGCTACCCTTCCCATTGCTCCTAAAAAACTATTTCTCTCTAAAGTGGACCTCTTTTCCTCACCTGACCCACCCCCTCCATCTCGTAAGAATTCCCAAAACACCTCAGCCACCACCAGCCCAGCAACTCCCAAGAACGTCGTGCCTGGTTTTTGGAGTCCGCCCTTTCCTTGGGCAGGGACATCGGCCAGCAGCAAAGGCACAGCCAGCCCCCCCCCCGGGAAGAGGAGCAAAAAACTTAAGGGCAGGCGCGACAGGCCTGATACGCCTGCCCCCAAGGAGGGTAGCCTTGCACCGTCACCTGCCACATCGGGTAAGGGAGCCAAGGGCCACGGAGAGTCTGCCAAGGAGGGCAAGGGCAGCAAAGCGCAAAAGGCAGGGAGCAGCCGACCTGGCCATGAGGGCCCCACCAGCCCCATTCCGGGGGTATTGAAGGAGACCCAGGGCCCCAGGACTCCATCACAGGAGGGCCCCGCAACGGAAAGGTCCGAGGCTGGCTGAGTGGGAAGTATTGGCCAGGTGTGGTTCACTCGAAACACAAGACAGGCACCGCTGAACAGGGCCACGCCAAGACAGGCACCGCTGAACTGGGCCCGCCGTGAAGAGCACCGCTGAACAGGGCCCGCCAAGACAAGCACCGCTGAACAGGGCCCCGCCAAGACAGGCACCGCTGAACTGGGCCCGCCGTGAGAAGCACCGCTGAACAGGGCCCCGCCAAGACAGGCACTGCTGAACAGGGCCCGCCGTGAAGAGCACCGCTGAACAGGGCCCCGCCAAGACAAGCACCGCTGAACTGGGCCCGCCGTGAAGAGCACCGCTGAACAGGGCCCCGCCAAGACAGGCACCGCTGAACTGGGCCCCGCCAAGACAGGCACCGCTGAACTGGGCCCGCCGTGAAGAGCACCGCTGAACAGGGCCCCGCCAAGACAGGCACCGCTGAACAGGCCCCGCCGTGAGAAGCACCGCTGAACAGGGCCCGCCAAGACAGGCACCGCTGAACTGGGCCCGCCGTGAAGAGCACCGCTGAACAGGGCCCCGCCAAGACAGGCACCGCTGAACTGGGCCCGCCGTGAGAAGCACCGCTGAACAGGGCCCCGCCAAGACAGGCACCGCTGAACTGGGCCCGCCGTGAAGAGCACCGCTGAACAGGGCCCCGCCAAGACAGGCACCGCTGAACTGGGCCCGCCGTGAAGAGCACCGCTGAACAGGGCCCCGCCAAGACAGGCACCGCTGAACTGGGCCCCGCCAAGACAGGCACTGCTGAACTGGGCCCGCCGTGAAGTTTGCGTTTGTGGCCTGGCTTGCATCACATGATTGGGTGTAACTGACGGTTAGACTTTGTGAATTCCTCCCAGATAGTCACACAGTAGAGGCATCAGATGTGCCTGAGTGGGCCATCTGCTGGCAGGATGGGGAGGAGGGTGGAGCAGAGCACAGCCCCACTTGCAGTAGAATAGAGAGTGCTCTGCCTTCACACAAAGGGCCTAGCACCTCTACATTGTCACTACTGTCGGCTTAGAGCCAGGGCAGAGGAGTCAGGAAATTCCATGCACATTAAAGCCACTGTTTAGAAGCTTCTTTCACCTTCCCGAAAGAGGGCTAAAAGGACCTCAGACACCAACTTTTCAGTTTTCACTCCTGGGCCTTTGGACCGACTCTCAGAGGACTGCCTACTGCTGTGCCCTGCTGTGCACTTTGCAAGACTTCTTTGCTGTACCTGGGATGACTGCTTTGCTGCCTGGGGTCTGCCTTGGACCCTCAGAGGCTAGCCCTGCTTCACTTGAACCCAGGACTATCAGAGTGACTACAAAGACTAGTTTGCTGGCCTCCTATTTAGAGCCACAAGGACACAAAAGGCTTCCACCATCTTGAACCCATGCCTGGACCCAACCTACGTGTCCGTGGTCAGCACTTTGATCTTTTAGGCACTGTTTTTTACAAAAAACTTTCAAAATGAATAACACCGGTTCTACTGATTGGATTTTTTGTCATTGTGTCAAATAATTTGATAACATTGACTGTTTCTAAATTGATGTGGGATTTTTCTTGTGTTTTTTCACTTTATTACTGTTTGTTTGCTGCATAAATACTTTACACATTGCCTCTAAGTTAATGTTGTGCAAAGCTACCTAGGGCTAAGCACAGGTTCATTTAGTGACTTTTTGTGGTTCATCCTTCAAGGGATTGTGGCTGTTGCTTAAGCAGGGCTCATGCCTTAGTCAGCCAACAAGCAAATCACTCACAAAAATTATGATCTAACCATGGTGGCTTAGCCCCATAAATGTTTCAAAATGTGTTACAGAAGCTTCCTGTTTCCAACTCACAAAGGACAGGGTCTGGAAAGCAAGATTATGTTCTAGCTAGAGTTACATTTGTTGGAAGATTATCCTGAGGGATATTTGCAGAGGTTAAGTTGGTGCCTATTATGTGGACTGATCTCTGAGTCAACACCACATCTGCTGACCAAAAACGTAGCTCATGTATCAACTTGGCCTCATGGTGGGTCAGAAGAGTATTTCTAGAAGTCACAAGCTTCATTTGTGTGTTTTTGTGTTTGTTTTTCTTTTTGGTCTGCCGTCTTCCTGGCTTTTTCCTACGGCACTGGTTTGTCTTAGCATTTTGTTCCTGGTTATTGCTCCTCAATTTTGTCTGCTGGCCTTTTGAGAAAGTTAGGCTAGTAGCCCTAGTCCTTGAAAGACTGAGGCCCTGATTTATACTTTTTGACGCAAAAGTGCGCTAACGCAGTTTTTCATTAAAAAGTTTAGCGCTGACTAGCGAAATTTTTTAACACAACCCAGGCATCATATTTATACTATGATGCTGGGTGGCGCTAAAAATTGGTTAGAGTAATTTTTGCTGACGTTAACCATTGCCCATTGTCGTAAGGCAAAATGACGTTAACGGAGGACAAATTACTCTAATCCATTTTACGACATGTAAATACGTCGCAAAACAGAAATGCACCATTTTTGTCCATAATAGCGTCAAATACAGATGCAAACGAGGGAAACAGTGCACAGGAGAGGCAAAGTGGAGCCAGTTAACCATTGCGCCTTGTCATAAGGCAAAATGACGTTAATGGAGGAAAAATGACTCTAATCCGTTTTACGACATGTAAATCCATCGCAGAACAGAAATGCACCATTTTTGCCCGTAATAGCGTCAAAAACAGACGTAAATTGAAAAAACAGTGCACAGGAGACGCAAAATGGAGCCAGGAAGCCAGGAAAGACCCCAGGGAGACCCCATTCAACCAGGAACCAGCCAGGATGACACAGAAAAGACCCAGGGGATGGAGAAGAAAAAGAGAACATGTTGTTTCAGCGCAGAGAAGCACGAAATACTGGTGGGAGAGGTGACAAAGCATCAAAATCAACTCTTTGTCACCTCCAAATTGCCAATTGGAAGGAGAGAGGCTATCTGGCAGCAGATAATGGATAATATAAACAGTGTGGCAGAGGTCAGGAGAACTGTAACTGAGTGTAAGAAATGCTGGCATGACTGCAAGCGAAGGACAAAGGAAAACATTACAAGGAACAGGAACGCAGTACTGTAAACTGGAGGTGGGAGTCCAGCACCACAAGAGGACTTTGACGACATGGAGGAGATGGTTGCAGCGGTCATCACTGAGGAAATCGTCACTGGAATCGCAGGACAGCACAGACTAACAGGAAGCACCACAAATGCAGGATAAGTTGCATGGGAGAAATCTATGCTAAAATGTTAAGTGCAAGAAGGGGGAGGCACATAGGACTCACACAATGCATGTCAAAGGAGCGCAGAGGGACACAATGCGCATTAAGCAAGTTGCACCATGCCGACGTAAGCTACACATGTACCTATGCCTTGGTAGTGCCATGCACCAGGACAAATACACAACCTGAACATATGTTGAACACCAGGCCTAAATGCCTACATGTTCATATGCAGCACATGGGATGGATAGCATGCATAATCACTGTGCCACTGGTTGTGTCATCACAACATCCCTTTCATATAGTCATATCAACACCACCAACATGACCAAGACCTCAGAGACCAGGTAGTCAGTCAATAGCATTCCTGGGGTTACATAATAGTGGTGTCCCTTGCAGTAACACCGTAGAACTGCCTTGTCTCATTGCCCAAATGCATGTGTGCTGCTTCTCACAGCACACAAGTCATTGCAACTGTCTCAACCGTACCCAGACATGTGCCGGTAGCACCACCACACCGCACATTGACAACACATCCACATGAAGAAGCCACCACTCCATCATGCAGTTAGGGTGTCCCCTGAGTGCATGGAACAATGAACTGAACAGGCACTGGGGGAATAGCAGGCTTGACCTGTATCATTGGTAACATACCACTGCCCAGACCAACTAAACTGAAGTAGTGTTGAACCACACATCTTGATGCTGAACTGAAATGTGCCACTACAGAAAATATGTACCACAGATACCAAACAGTAGGTCACAACAGTCACAGGCTAAGCCTGCAACTACTGACACAACCATGTCAGACACATGTGAATGGGGAAATAAACACACACATACAACACCTGGGTATGATTGTGAACATAATGGTGTATAATTCCACAACAACAGGTGGGGGATGGTGCATGGGCAAGTCTGCTGTTAGTAAGACTGCCAGTGCAGTGTACCCTTTGTGGTTGCCAGTCACACGTTGGGATGGCGGCTGGAAATCTATCTGCTCATGGTAGCTCTGTGGGGCACTTAGCACAACATTCTTGATGGATCAAACAGACTCAGGCCCTCATTATGACATTCGCCGCCCACCAATGCCATCCTGCCATAAGGCCCTATTATGGCTTCCCAGCTGGGCCGGCGGACAGAAACAGAGTTTGCACCCACCGGCCCAGCAGGGAACAGGGCCCTAACATTGCAGCTGGCTCCTAATAGAGCCGGCGGCAACGTGGTGGTGCAGCGGGTGCAGAAGCACCTGTCAGGCATTCCACTGCTTGTAATTCGGGCAGCAGAATGTGCGATGGGGCTGTGCATGGGGGCCCTTGCAGCACCAATGCCAAGTGCATGGGGCATGGGCACTGCAGGGGCCCCCAGTGCCCCCCCAAATCACCCATACCGCAAGCCTTTACATAGTGATGTTTACCGCCATGGACAGGCTGGCGATGGGGACTCGTAATCCCCAGGGCCCCCCCATATCACCCATACCACAAGCCTTTACATAGTGGTGTTTACCGCCATGGACAGGCTGGCGATGGGGACTCGTAATCCCCAGGGCAGCACTGCTTGCAGCGCTGCCCTTGTGGATTACAAACGCCGGGACCTCCAAGCTGCAGGCTGCAGGCTGCAGGCTGGCAGCAGCCTGGCGGTGTTGGCAGTTTGACCATGGTAGCAAATCAGGCAGTGGAAAGTGCAAAGGTCCAGGGCATAGGACCCCCTACACTGCCCATGCCAAGTGCATGAGCTGTGCAGGGCCACCCAGGGACACACCACATCACCAACAACCTTTGAATGGGGGTTTCATCACCATGCAAAGGCTGGTGGAAATGCGGAAACAGACCTGGAGGGTAGTGTTGAACGTAATGCGGGTCTTGTGTCACAGGACAGATGGCATTCCCAGTCTGTAAGCTACTGGAAACTTGCCAGTGCCAGGCCATTGGCCCATGGGGCATTCCACATTGACAACAATTGCCACTACCACCTGTGCTGTTGGGAGTGGTCAAATAGACAATGGCAGTCAGGTGCCCATAGGACTGATGGACTGATGCACTTTAAATGAGGGACCAGTATGACTACCTGCAGAATCACCTCTAACTAGCTTCAGGCCCTGACCTAAGTAAAACTCCTGTTAACTGGTTACGTCTATAGACTAATTTACCATCAGGCACTGTCACATACAGAATGATGTACACAGCAGAAATATCATACCCATGCTGGCTATCCCTTGTCTAACCCTGTGCTTGTGTCAAATTAGCTGCACTATCATGCTGCACTCATGGATCATGGCGCAAGGAGGGCTGCATTGAGGGGAAGGATATAGGTGTGTAGGAATGCAAACACACCTGCACAGACAGAAGATGAAATTGAACTCTGCCAGGTCCATGAGTGCCATGCAATGTAGCACACATATGCAAACAACAACATGAGGAGCCATCAATGGTAACAAGAGCACAGTGTCCTGGCAATGCCATCCGTGGGGTGGTGCAAGGTCTCAGCACTGCATGGGTGTATGTGAAGCATGTAAGACTGTGACAAGTTAAAATTGCCATGTGTGGTGCTGTGGCATGAGCACCACACATGGCACGGCCTCACCATGCAAATGGATGCATAGGGAGGGTTGATAACGAAAAGATGGTGTAAAGCCACAAAAAAGATAGACATCACACCTAGGAGATATGACACAGCCAATTGTGCCAGCTGGGCTTCCCTTCATGTGATATGCAGGTGGGGCATAAGGCTGTAGACTGCAGCCATGATGTACAGGAACAGTGCTTTGGAACTAAGGGGTGCATTATAGGCCACTAGCGCCAAAGGAGCATCACTTTTAGTGATGCACAAGTGGCGCTAAGCACTGCGCCGTATTGACAAGGTGGCGTTAGGCCATTTTTTGTAGCATAACTTCACCTTGTAAATACGGCCCCTTCCCATGCAGCAGTGTGCGTGGAAGGGGCATGCAATGGGTGTTGCTGTGGGTATGCCACAGCAACACCCATTGCATTTTTGTGCTGCCTCAGATTTATGGAATTTTGTAAACGCGAGGCAGCGCCAAAATCTAACACCACCCCCAGGGGTGGCATTCGCAGGGTGCAACAAGAAGGAATACTTTTATTCCTCCTTGTTTTTTGTTATTCCAGTGCATGCTGCATTCTGCAGCATGCGTAGTATTAGACCTGACAGCCTTAGGGTGGTCACCCCTAACTTTTTGCCTGCCTCCCTCCACTTTTTGGTTACTGTTTTTGCTGGTTTTAAGACACTTTACCACTGCTAACCAATGCTAAAGTGCATATGCCCTCTCCCTTTAGACATGGTAACATTGGATCATACCCAATTGGACTATTTAATTTACTTATAAGTCCCTAGTAGAGTGCACTATGTGTGCCCAGGGCCTGTAGATTAAATGCTACTAGTGGGCCTGCTGCACTGATTGTGCCACCCACTTAAGTAGCCCCTTAACTGTGTCTCAGGCCTGCCATTGCAAGGCCTGTGTGTGCAGTTTCACTGCCAATTCGACTCGGCATTTGAAAGTACTTGCCAAGCCTAAAACTCCCCTTTTTTGCTACACATAAGACACCCTTAAGGTATGCCATAGGTAACCCGAAGGGCAGGGTGCTGTGTAGGCAAAAGGCAGGTCATGTACCTGTGTAGTTTACATTTCCTGGTAGTGTAAAACTCATAAATTTGTTTTTACACTGCTGTGAGGCCTGCCCCCTTCATAGGCTAACACTGGGTCTGCCCTCTCACATTGTTTGAGTGGTAGCTGCTGATCTGAAAGGGGTAGGAAGGTCATATTTAGCATGGCCAGAATGGTGATGTAAAATCCTGCTGACTGGTGAAGCTGGATTTAATATTACTATTTTAGAAATGCCACTTTAGAAAGTGCGCATTTCTCTGCACTTAAATCTTTCTGTGCCTTACAATACACGTCTGGCTGTGTTTAGTTGACTGCTCCTTGTGCATTCACTCAGACACACCCCAAACACAGGATACTCAGCCTAATTTGCATACATCTGCATTTTGAATGGGTCTTCCTGAGCTGGGAGGGTGGAGTACCTGCTCTCACACAAAGGACTGCCACACACCCCTACTGGGACCCTGGCAGACAGGATTGAACTGAAAGGGGACCTGGTGCACTTCTAAGCCATTCTTTGTAGTCTCCCCCACAGGCTCATTTGGGTATATAAACAGGGCCTCTGCCCCTACCAAATCAGTCACTTCCTGGAGAAGAAACGTGTAACCAGAACCTGCATCCTGCCAAGAAGAACTGCCTGGCTGCCCAAAGGACTCACCTGACTGCTTTCTGTGAAGGACTGCTGCCTTTCTGTTTCCCTGCTGTCTTGCTGCTCTCTTGCTTTGCTGCAGCAGTGCTCTCCAAGGGCTTGGCTAGAGCTTGCCTCCTGTTCCCTGAAGTCTCAGGACCAAAAAGACTTAGGCCCTCATTACAACAATGGCGGTAAATGCCGCTTACCGCCGTGTAGAAGACCTCCAACACACCGCTGCAGCGGCGGAATTCCGCTACAGCTATTACGACCCATATCTCGGAATCCACCAAAATCCAGACACCCACACAAGTCCGCCACACCAAAGGTCAGTGATAAACTGGTGATAACAAAACCTCCACCGTCATGCCAACAGGAATACGCCCACACTATCACGACCCACAAATCCACGCAGCGGTCTTTCAACCACGGTATTCCATTGGCGGTATACACTGATGCGCTCAAAATACACACACATTTACAAAACACAACCACATTGGACAATTTGAAATACACACACCTGATACACTTACACACACGACACCCACACACCCAATCCAATATAAAACACACACCCACATCACCCACAAACCCCTACGACAAAAACAGAGAAAGAAGCACAAAGAGAGACACCACTATCAACAATACTAGCATCCACAGGCACACACAATCATCACTCACACAACATCCATGCACCTCAGACAACACACACAAACACATCCCTTCACACATCACAACACACAAACCTCACACATCACCCACACCACACCATGGCATCGCAAAGACACCCCAGGTTCTCTGAGGAAGAGCTCAGGGCCACAGCTATTCGGATCACAGGTGAAGCACACCTCCATTGCGAGGAAGATGGAGCTATGGTGCAGAATCGTAGACAGGGTCAACGCAGTGGGACAGCATTCAAGAACACGGGATGACATCATGAGGAGGTGGAACGACCTACAGGGGAAGGTGCGTTCTGTGGTCTCAAGACACCAGATTGCAGTTCAGAGGACTGGCGGCAGACCCCCACCTCCTCCCCCACAACTTACAACATGGGAGGAGCAGGTCTTGGCTATACTGCATCCTGAGGGCCTCGCAGGAGTAGCAGGAGGAATGGACTCTGGTAAGTCAAAATTAACTATTACATCCCCCACCCTACCTGCATGCTATCACATACCTCACCCTCACCCCCATCACTCCAACACCTCACATATGTCCCACTATCACAACCTACACATCTCAACACCAAGCCCTGCATGCAACACCAAAGCATGGACACCCATCACCAAAGCATGTCCACTACAGATACCCAGACAGATCCCCAAACCAAATATCACACAAGGTCCTAGACAAGAATGTAAGCACTGGGGTACAGGATCACCCACCCATTTCACACGATGGCACACACAGATGCAATAATCATGCCTTTACACCCCTGCAGGACCCTTACCCAACGTCACTGGACAGGAGGTTCCAGACATGTCCACTCCCCCCACAGAAGAGGCCCACAGTGATGACAGCAGCTCTGTCCAACTGGATCTAGATGACCAGCCCGGCCCATCTGGGACCTCGGGACAGTCTGTTCCCCACACACTGACCCATGCCACCACAGAGCCTCCCCACTCAGGAAACACCAGCACAGCACCCACCCAGCGGGCCCATACCTCTGTCCCCAGGACACGTCAAGCAGCACTGTGTCCACCACTACAGGGAGTCCAGGCACACCCACCACCCCAAGAACATCAGGGACCTGGAGGCAGTGGCAGTGGGCACACAGTTCAGGGGACAGAGGAACTGGAAAACCGGGGAACTGGGAGAACTGCTGTGCGACAGGGGGAGGACAGGCCCAGGGAACCCACTCTCCACGAGGCCCTCTCCAACATCATGGGAGCGTACCACCATTCACCTGTCACTGTGTGCATGCAAGGCCTAGATAGGTGTGACGCATTTAAAATTAATGCCATGTGGCCCCCTGAAATGGCGGCTGCCTGACCTGTAATGTGGGACAAGGGGATATGAGGTAACTGCGCTGGCGTTGTACACCGTAGCGGTAGGCGGTTGAAGACCGCGGCGCAATCCTGCATTGGTTAACATTGGACCCTATGGGTCACAGGAGCCAATGATGATGTACACTGGCGGTGACGGTATGCACCGCAACGGATGTGACCGCCATTTTCTGTCTGTTCACTCACTTGATACCTGACCTTCGACAGGAGAGGACCTACACTGCAAGTGCTGCTGTGACCTCAGTCTGGAAGCGACGATGGCTCATGTGTCTGGGGAAAGGGCCCCTTCCTTCACTTCAGAGGAGTTGGAGAAGTTAGTGGATGCGGTCCTCCCCAGTACACGCTACTCTACGGTCCTCCAGACATACAGGTGAGTACACTGTGAGCATGCTGTATGGGCAATGCCTGTTTGGAGTGGTGTGGATGGAAGATACGGGGGGACTGAGGCCTGCATGAGCGGACAGTGAGTGTATGTGCGTCAGGGCAAGGGTGGGAACGTGGGGCAATGACTGTGACGGTCCGGACGGTTAAAGATGATCCTTTTCCCCTGTACTATTCCTCTAGGTCAGCGCCCACCAGAAGAAGGATATTTGGCGTGTCATCGCCAAGGACGTCCGGACCCTGGGGGCCCACCACAGACGGAGCACCCACTGCCGGAAAAGATGGGAGGACATTCGCTGCTGGAGCAAGAAGACGGCGGAGGCCCAGCTGGGGATGGCCTCCCAATGTGGGAGGGGTGCCCGTCGCACCATGACCCCCCTGATGTTCCGAATCCTGGCGGTGGCGTATCCGGAGTTGGATGGGCGCTTGAGGGCATCACAGCAGCCACAAGGAGGTGAGTACAGTCACATCCATCTGACTCTGCGCGCATTATGAGGTGTCTGGGTGGGGGAGGTGGGCTGTGGGTTCCCCTAGGCCAGGGTGAGTTTTGGAGGCAAGGTCCCTTGGTGAGGAAGGCTATGTGGCCCCCCAACCCCACCAGTGGTAAAAGCCAACTACACCTAGTCAGGCTCCTGTGACTTCCATGTGTGCAGCAATCGGGCATAGGCCTTGTACCTCATGTCCATGGGATTAATTAGGGAACCCTAAGTGCATGGCGTAGTGCAGAGGGCTGCTGTGTCTGTAGTGTCTGCCAACTGTAGCGGTATTGCATGCACTGAACATGTCTTTCTTCTGTCTTTCCCACCCCTTTTTGTGGTCTCCCTGTTCTTGTGTGTATTAGCATCATCAGGCGGAGGAGCAGTGCCACCGGAGCAGGAGGGAGCTGCATCCCACATGGGTCTGGAGGGCGAGACAACGGAGTCTGAAGCTACCAGTGGGACGGAGGGCGAGGGGAGCTCCATGGCGGGGACAGGAGGTGACATCAGCGACAGCGACTCCTCCTCTGATGGGAGCTCCCTTGCGGTGGCGGGCCCCTCTGTGCCCCCCACATCAACAGGTACAGCCGCCACCCCCCCCCTACCAGCACAGCCCTCCCAGCAGCCCTTCAGCGTGTGTCCCGTGGCCGCTCACCCAGGAGGGTGGGCATCTCCTTCTCCCCAGGCACCTTAGGCCCTGCCCCAGTCAGCCCTGCTGCCGTCAGTGAGGAGGCTATTGACCTCCTGAGATCCCTCACTGTTGGGCAGTCTACCATTGTGAATGCCATCCAGGGTGTTTAGAGGCATTTGCAACAAACAAATGCATACCTGGAGGGCATTCATTCTGGCCAGGCAGCCCAACGGAGAGCATTTCAGGCACTGGCCTCTGCACTGATGGCAGCCATTGTCCCTGTGTCCAGCCTCCCACCTCCAACTTCCTCCACCCAGACCCAATCCCCTGTACCTCAGCCTATCCCAAGCACACCAGCAGATCAGCATGACACACCTCAACACACAAGGGTGGCCCTGGCAAGCATAAGCACCACACATCCCACAGGCACTCACACAAGCATCATACCCATGCACACATACCAACATCCACTGCCTCCACTGTGTCCTCTCCTCCATGTCTCCCTCCTCCCTCCCTGTCTCGTCTCCACTCACACCTGCATGCACTACATCTTCAGCCACAACCTCCATCACCAGCACACCCATCACCACACACTGCTCATGTGCACTCACCACCCCACTACCATTCACACATCCCCAGTGTCCTCTACCAGTGTGTCTGTGAGCCCTCCTCCCAAAGTACAAAAACGCAGCCACACACCCACCCAACAGCCATCCACCTAACAACAGCCACCAGCCCATGCACCTTCACCCAAAGTCCGCAAACGTACACCTCCTACATCCACTACCTCTTCCTCCACTCCCAAACCCCCTCCATCTACCCATCCTAGTGTGTCTAAAAAGCTTTTCCTATTTAATGTTTACCTCTTCCCTACACCTCCCCACCTCTGTCCCCTAGGGCCCGCCTTTCCAGGTCCCAACCCAGCACCTCAGCCACCACATTACCGGGCACAGTGGTGCCAGCAATTGCGGGCTTTTGGAGTGCGCCAAGCAACAGGGCTGCCAGTGTTTCACGGAGCGAGGGCAAGGACATTCCACCACCTCCAAAAGTAAAAAAGTTGCCCACATCCCGGAGGGAGAAGGCGAAAACACCTGCCACCAAGGGCTCAGGCAAAACAAAAGTGGATAGTGGCAAGACAGCTGCGCCACCATCCAAGGTGGTGAAGGGCCAGAAGATCAAGGGCAGGTCCACGTTGACGCCAACCTGCACGGCGGACAAGACCGCCACAAGCACTGCCACCAGCACCGCAGTCACTGAGCCCGCCACCAGCACTGCAGTCACTGAGCCTGCCACCAGCACCACAGTCACTGAGCCCGCCACCAGCACCACAGTCACTGAGCCCGCCACCAGCACCGCAGTCACTGAGCCCGCCACCAGCACCGCCGCCACAAAGACCGCCGCCACAAAGACCACCACCAGCACTGATTCCACAGAGGCCGCCGCCAGCACAGATTCCACAGAGGCCGCCGTCAGCACCGATGCCACAGAGCCCGCCGCCAGCACCGATGCCACAGAGTCTGCCGCAAGCACCGCTGCTGACACCGCTGCTACTGACACCGCCGCCAGCACTGCCAGCGGCCCCGTGACATCCTGAGCCAGTGGCACCAATGCAGGCATGGCTGCCATCCCCAGTGGTCAGTCGTCCGAGGCTGGTGGTCAGTTCCAGGAGTCTGGGCAGCTTGCATGTTGCTCTACCGTCAGTGGAGTGCCACTACCTCAGTCCTTGGCAGGATGAAGCACTCTGGGCACAAAGCCCCCTCCAGAACCAGTGTAGTATCACATCCACTACCTCAGTCCTTGGCAGGATGAAGCACTCTGGGCACAAAGACCCCTCCAGAACCAGTGGAGAAAGACATCCACTACCTCAGTCCTTGGCAGGATGAAGCACTCTGGGCACAAAGCCCCCTCCAGAACCAGTGGAGTATCACATCCACTACCTCGGTCCTTGGCAGGATAAATCACTCTGGGCACAGAGCCCCCTCCAGAACCAGTGGAGAAAGACATCCACTACCTCTGTCTTTGGCAGGATGAAGCACTCTAGGCACAAAGCCCCCTCCAGAACCAGTGGAGAAAGACATCCACTACCTCTGTCCTTGGCAGGATGAAGCACTCTGGGCACAAAGCCCCCTCCAGAACCAGTGGAGTATCACATCCACTACCACTGTCCTTGGCAGGATGAAGCACTCTGGGCACAAAGCCCCCTCCAGAACCAGTGGACTATCACATCCACTACCTCCATCCTCGGCAGGATGAAGCACTCTGGGCACAAAGCCCCCTCCAGAACCAGTGGAGACTGTTATCCACTTGAGAGACTGTGGCTTTGCACTCCCCAGGATAAAGCAGTAGGCAAACCACCCACTGGATAGACTTGAGAGACTGTGGCTTTCCACTCCCCAGGATACAGCAGTGGGCAAACCACCCACTTGAGAGATTTAAAAGACTGTGGCTTTGCACTACCCAGGATAATGCAGTGGGCAAACCACCCACTGGAGAGACTTGAGAGACTGTGGCTTTGCACTCCCCAGGATAATGCAGTGGGCAAACCACCCACTGGAGAGACTTGAGAGACTGTGGCTTTGCACTCCCCAGGATACATCAATGGGCATGGAGCCCCCTCGTGGAGCTGGTGTCATGCACTCATCCGGCTGAGGTGCCCTCCTTCCCTTCCCCCTGAGGTGCCTGTTTCATTTCGATCTGATTTTTAGAGTCACCAGATCCTCGGGGTCTGCGCACGTTCCCAACACGTCCACCACTAGACAGCTCCAATACTCTGATTAGAATGTCACAGAGTCTAAGAGAGTCCAAGTGGGGAAAAGGGGATTAGGTAGGAAACAGCTGGGAAGGAGACCTGTAGCAAGCAAAAATGTTAAAACACACAATATCAAGATTATATCATATTAATCATTACTAGACTATGATTCTAAAACATTGTTATACTAGAAACATGGATAACTTAAGCATGAACTAAATAACTAGGCCTCAAGATGTCTGGATACCTGTAAAGGAATCAAGAAGGATTAATACAACTTTCCAATGAACTTCTCAATGAAATGTTACACATGGATTAGAAAACATCAGAACCTTCTAGAATTACGTTTTCAAATTCAAGCATAGTCTTTTGCATGAGGACCAGGAAATAATCTGAATGATTTCTATAACACCATAGGAATTGTACTTAAGGGACTTATTATGCACATACAATATAGCATCTAAAATTCTAACACTTTAGTTTTCTTAAAATGCAGGAACATGAATTGCGCACATTGCGGATTTCCACAAGGGTTTGTACCCTTGAAGTGGTAGCGCACAATAAACATCGTGATTTAAGCACAAGAAATTAATTGCGCGTCTTGCCGATTCGAATACCACCATGTGAATGTCACGAAATGGTAACGCACAATAAGTAACATGAGTTTAGCACAAGAAATTAATTGCGCGTATTGACGATTCGAAATGTCACCACGTAAATGCCATGAAATGGTAACACACAATGAATATCATAAATTAAGCATAAGAAATAAATAGCGCGTTTTTGCCGATTCGAATAATACCTTGCTAATGCCATGGAATGGTAGCGCACACTGAATATTCATGAATTAAAACACAAGAAATGAATTGCGCACCTTGCCGATTCAAAGGCCACCATGTGAATGCCAAGAAATGGTAGTGCACACTGAATATCATGAATTAATCACAAGAAATGAATTGCGCGTCTTGCCGATTCGAATGCTACCTTGTAAATCCATAAAATGGTAGCGCACAATGAATATCAAGATTTGTACACGAGAAAAGAATTGCGCGTTTTGCCGATTCGAATGTCAGCATGTAAATGCCATAAAACATCAAGCGCACATCCACACGCACAAGAGCAAAATTGTTTTATCATGCAAATTAGGCCCAAGAACTCAAAAGCCTTCGAGAATGGAATCGGGGGCACAGCCCGACCTCCGTCTTACCGCCCTGATCAAGAATCACCAACAAAGTGAAAGGGCAAGACCTGGAAGATCAAAGTAGGCCTCCGGAACAGGAGCTCAGGAAGTTGCTGCTGCCTGCACCGGGACCTCTGAATAGTGAGCACGTGAAGCTGGGCTGGCTCCCTTATATAGAGTCTTGGCCCAGCCACAAACCACACCCAGGCATGCTGCAGGGAAAGCTTCTAGAAGGCCCTGGAAAGGGACCACACCCTGACACACTCTGAAAGCCTGCAGTAGTACATTGCAAATGAACAGTATTTATATGCACCTTGAACATAAGTCTTCAGGATTAAACTCTGCAATGCACAAGGTTAGTTAAACAACAGCATATCAGCACAATGCATAAATTACATTATCTTGAGAGTGCTGTTTTTTTGCATTCTAGTCGCCCGTAGCGCACACACTGCCCTGATGTTGACAGTACTCCCCTCTCCCAGACGCGCTCTAGGGCCTGGTTTGTCTGGATTGAGATGATGAAAACGCCTCACAAGTACTGGAGCATGAACATCAGATGCGGAAACCCATGAGTTACTTTCAGGGCTATAACCTTTCGATGAGATTAAGTACCATAGATTATGCCCTCTCAGTTTGGAATCCAACACCTTCTTGACTTCGCATTCTACTTCCCCCTGTACTAAAACTGGAGCTGGATGAGGGCCGACCTTCTTGACTGCCTTTTTCAAGAGGGAAGTGTGGAACACTGGATGAATACGTAATGATCTTGGCAATTGCAGTTTATAGGTCACAGGATTGATTTGCTGAAGGACAATGTAAGGACCTATGAATTTAGGGTTGAACATGTGCTTCTTCTTGAAGTCTATATGTTTTTTAGAAAGCCACACTTTACGACCTGGTTGATACTGCGGTCCCTCACAATGGCGGTCATTCTGACCCTGGCGGTCAAAGACCGCCAGGGCGGAGGACCGCGGGAGCACCGCCGACAGGCCGGCGGTGCTCCAATGGGGATTCCGACCGCGGCGGTAAAGCCGCGGTCGGACCGGCACCACTGGCGGGCTCCCGCCAGTGTACCGCCGCCCCATTGAATCCTCCACGGCCGAGGGGATTCCGACCCCCCCTACCGCCATCCAGATCCCGGCGGTCCGACCGCCGGGATCCGGATGACGGTAGGAGGGGTCGCGGGGCCCCTGGGGGCCCCTGCAGTGCCCATGCCACTGGCATGAGCATTGCAGGGGCCCCCGTAAGAGGGCCCCTAAATGTATTTCACTGTCTGCTGCGCAGACAGTGAAATACGCGACGGGTGCAACTGCACCCGTCGCACAGCTTCCACTCAGCCGGCTCGATTCCGAGCCGGCTTCATCGTGGAAGCCTCTTTCCCGCTGGGCTGGCGGGCGGGCCGCCCGCCAGCCCAGCGGGAAAGTCAGAATTACCGTCGCGGTCTTTCGACCGCGGAACGGTAAGCTGACGGCGGGACTTTGGCGGGCGGCCTCCGCCGCCCGCCAAGGTCAGAATGAGGGCCAATGTTTCTTGTCATAATGCTTTTTGTATTTTTTTTGGCCTTTTCTAAATGCTGTTGAATCAATTTCTGGGTTTGATGAAGATGTTGAATGGTTTCTGACACAGCTGGTGTAAGAGAACTTTCTTGAGGGATCGTGATGGGCAAGGTGTCAGGATGATAGCCAAACAAGCCAAAATAGGGTGTAACGCCAGTGGAAATGTGGAATGAGTTATTGTAGGCTAACCAAGCTAACCAGCGCATTAATGTCCAAGAATGAAGTGCTTTTTCAGCGTAAGCACGCAGGTATTGCTTCAAAGTCTGATTTAGTCTCTCAGTTTGACCATCTGTTTGAGGATGATGGCTAGTAGATAGTGTGGATGTCACTTGAAGTGTTTTGCATCATGTCTTCCAGAAATTGGAGGCAAATTGCGACCCTCGATCGGAGAGGATCATTTTCGGCAGTCCATGATAACGAACCATCCTATTCAGTAAAATAGTTGCCAGTTCACTGGAGGTGGGCAATTTCTTACAGGCAATGAAATGTCCATATTTCGCGAGACTATCTACTACCACCAGGATTACTGAATGTTGTTGAACCACTGGTAGTCTAAAGAAATGTGCTCCCAAGGACGACTTGGAATTGGGAGTGGATGCAATGACCCTTTCGGTTTCGAATGACTTGTTTTAATGCGAGCACAGACGTTGCAGTTGTTTACCATTGCTTTTACGTCTTTCGTCAGAGTGGGCCACCAAAAGTAGTGTTGAATTAATTCAAGAGTTTTAGGAGTTCCTGGATGACCTGCTGTAGGTATAACATGCAACCAATGAAATACTATCTTGCAAAGCTTGGTAATGGGCACGAACAAACGAGCGCCATGGAAAGGTAATCCTTGCTTGATTGACCTTTTGGGATCTGCTTGGGCCCATGTCTGCCATTTCTCAATGGTGAAAGAATTACGGATGTCTTCAAATAAATCTTCAGTTTTTATGATGCATAGGACTTTGTCTGGAGCAATGATAGCTCTGGAGGTTTGAACTGCAGGCAACGTGGTAGACTCTTGGCGGGACAAGGCATCAGCTTTGCGATTGTCTTTACCAGGACGGAAAGTTACCACAGAATCAAATTTGGCAAAAAACAGCATCCAGCGTAATTGCCGAGGAGTCAAAAGTTTGGCAGAACTCATGAACCGGAGATTGCGATAATCAGTATATACTGTGACAGTGTATTTGGCACCCAACAAATGATGCCTCCATTCTTTAAAGGCGTCACGAATCACCAGAAGCTCTTTTTCAGCAATGACATAGTTCTGTTCGGCTTCGTTCAGTTTCCGAGACATATAAGCTAGGGGATGAAGTTGGCCAGTGTCTTTGTTTCGTTGTGACAAGACTGCACCTATTGCCACATCTGAAGCATCAGCTTCCACTATGAAGGGACAGTCCGCATCAGGGTGAGTCAACACTGGGGCAGTGGAAAAAGTTTCCTTCAAAGTTGAAAAGGCTTGGCCAGCTTCTGGGGACCATACACATTTTTCTTTCTTTCTTAATAGCTTAGTGATTGGGGCCACTGTCTGGGAGAAATGATTTATGAACCTCCGGTAAAAATTTGCAAACCCCAGGAAACATTGTACATCACAAACAGTCTTTGGGGTGGGCCAATCAGATACGGCTTTTACTTTCTTTTCTGCCATCACCATACCTTGAGGGGTAAGGATAACCCCTAAAAACTCAACTGTGGTAACATGAAACTCACACTTGGTTAGTTTGCAATATAAATGGTGCTTTTGAAGGGCTGCAAGAATTTTCTTGACATGTTGTACATATTCATTTTCATTGTCTGAGTAGATCAAAATGTCATCGATGTAGGCTATTGCAAATATGTCGAGATACTCTCTAAGAACGTCATTCAAAAAACATTGAAATGCTGCTGGAGCATTACACAGACCAAAAGGCATGACGGTGTATTCAAAGAGGCCATATCTTGTCTTGAACGCTGTTTTCCATTTGTCGCCCTCTCTCATTCTGACCAAATGATAAGCACCTTGTAGATCGAGCTCAGTGTAGATTTTAGCTTTCTTTACTTGTTCCAGCAAGACCGGAATCAGGGGCAATGGATATTTATTCTTGATGGTGACTTTGTTCAAACCTCTATAGTCGATACAAGTTCGAGGATCTCCATTTGCCTTCGGAACGAAAAACAAAGGAGAAGCTGCAGGAGACTTAGAAGGGCGGATGAAACTATTCTCCAAGAACTGATCCAGATACTTTCGTAAATGTTGATTTTCATGTTCTGACAGGGCGTATAAACAACAGTTGGGGAGTATCGCACCTGGGACTAGATCAATTTGACAGTCATAAGGTCTATGAGGAGGCAAGTTTTCTGCTTCATTTTCATCGAATACATCTTCATAGGATGAATACTGTTTGGGCAATGTAACTTATTTCTCCGCAGCAGTGGCTATGTAAGAGTTGCAAACTTTTGGTACTTGAGACTTTTGGAGGCATTGTTCTTTACATAGCACTGATGAGAACCCGACCTTTCATTCTGCCCAATTAATCTCAGGATTGTGATGAGTTAACCAGGGTAAGCCAAGGATAATTCCATACTGGGAAGCATGGATCACGTCAAGGATGAGTTGTTCTTTATGTTTATTTCTTTGGTTCTTACCCTCACAGATCACCGACAAAGGGACAGTCTGAAGAGTTACCGGACCTCCAGTCAAGAGTTTTCCATCTACTGCCTGTATTATTTCTGGAGTCTTCCTTTCAATACATGGGATCCCCCATGCACAAACCAATTGGGTGTCAACAAAGTTCCTGGTAGCCCCAGAATCTACTAGGGCCTTCTTGAAATAGGTATTTTTCTTTACTTGAACTTTTATGCCCAGCTTGAGATGTCTAGAGTGTGAAGGGTCCACGGTGACACCCAAGAGCAACCCTTCTTTACATCTTGGGTGATTTGAGTTTTCCAGCTTGACTTGTGCATTGGCTGCAAGTTTCTTGACAGGACCTCGTTTGCTCTTTGTTTTGATTGGACATTCTTTGGCAAAATGACCCTTGCGCCCGCAATAAAGACATTGTCCATTCTTCTTACGTAGTTCTTTTTCATCTTGGGGTCTTGGGTCAGAGGCCTCCTGATTGTTCCGATTTCCATAGGTTCTGGCGTTCTTTCTTTCTTAGTTCTTGAGTCTCTATTATGGGGAACACGCCAAGAATATTTCTCAGTCTTTTTGCGTGTTCTCCTTCGTTCCGCTAAACGATGATCCAATTTTAAAACAAGGTTTATCAGGTCTTGACAGTCTGTAGGCTGCGGGTCTATTTGAGCTAGAATATCTTTTAGCTCCTCCTTGAGTCCCTTGTAGAACAAGGCCGCTTGCTTTTCTTCAGGCCAGGATGTCTCGGCTACCAGCCGGTTAAAGTTAACTGAATATGACACTAGATCCTGGTTACCTTGTTGCAAGTCTAAAAATTCACGATCTGCTGATAATGTCACAGTTCTGCGATCAAATACCCTTTCACACTCATGAACAAAATGTTTCCAATTGTAAAGCAGGGGACTGTCTTTACGCACAAGAGGAATAGCCCAAGTAGCTGCATCCCCAGACAGGTATGATAACAGGAAAGCTACTCTAGATTGGGCATCAGGGAAAGTGTGTGGTCGACAGGTAAAATGCAGTTCCACTTGAACCAGGAAAGATTGCGCTTTCAAGGGATCGCCTGAGAAACGTTCTAGAGGAGCTAGGGGAATGGCTGAAGGAACATTGAGAGAAATGTTTGTAGGATTACCTCCAGAAGCCTGAGAAGAAGGACCAGGCCAAGACACCTGTGGGATTTTGTTCCTTCTTCTCTACTTTATCCTGTAACTGACTCACTCTCTCAGCTAGGCTAGCTGCCAAATCTTTTGACAACACCACCTCTGTTTGGAGCTGTGTGATAGCCTTGACTAGCTTATCCAATGTGGCCATGCTGAGAACATACGTGTTGGACTTTTGCTTATGCAGGGTCATCCCCAGTCTTTTTGCCTCCTGCCTCCTACTTTTTCTGACCTGTTGCTGTTGGCTTTTCAACTCTGAGCACTTTACCACTGCTAACCAGTGCTAAAGTGCATATGCTCTCCGTGTAAATTGTATGTAATTGGTTTATCCATGATTGGCATATTTGATTTACTAGTAAGTCCCTAGTAAGGTGCACTAGAGGTGCCAGGGCCTGTAAATCAAATGCTACTAGTGGGCCTGCAGCACTGGTTGTGCCACTCACATGAGTAGCTCTGTAATCATGTCTCAGACCTGACACTGCAGTGTCTGTGTGTGTATTTTTACACTGTAAATTCAACTTGGCAAGTGTACCCATTTGCCAGGCCTAAACTTCCCTTGTCTTACATGTAAGGCACCCCTAAGGTAGGCCCTAGGTAGCCCCAAGGGCAGGGTGCAGTGTATGGATAAGGTAGGGCATATAGTAATGTGGTTTATATGTCCTGACAGTGAAATACTGCCAACTTCGTTTTTCACTGTTGCAAGGCCTGTCTCTCTCATAGGATAACATGGGGGCTACCTTTAAATATGATTAAAGTGTAGATTCCCCTAGAGAGTAGATGGACATGTGGAGTTTGGGGTCCCTGAACTCACAATTTAAAAATACATCTTTTAGTAAAGTTGATTTTGAGATTGTGCGTTTGAAAATGCCACTTTTAGAAAGTGAGCATTTTCTTGCTTAAACCATTTTGTGACTCTGCCTTGTTTGTGGATTCCCTGTCTGGGTCAGTTTGACAGTTGGGTTGTTTTTCACCTCACACCAGACAGTGACACAAAGGGGGCTGGGGTGTAACCTGCATTTCCTGATTAGCCATCTCTGCTAGGAGGGAGGGGTGGAGTGGTCACTCTCATCTGAAAGGACTGTTCCTGCCTCTGACAATGCCGGCTCCAACCCCCTGGTGTGTGTCTGAGGCCTTGCCTGGGCAAGGCAGGATTTCACAAGTAGGTGTGAGTCCCCTTTGAAGAAAGGTGATTTCAAAGACTAAAATGGGTATAAGAAGGGCACCCAAATCTACAGACTTTAGAAACACTTCTGGAACCAAGAGGAACCTCTGCCCGAAGAAGAGCTGATAGCTGAGGAAGAAGTGCTGCCCTGCCTGTGACTGTGCTTTGTGGAGCTTTCCTGCAGTGCTGCTTCTGCTAGAGTAAGAGGGCAAAGACTGGACTTTGTGTGCCTTCCATCTTGTGAAGAAATCTCCAAGGGCTTGATTTAGAGCTTGCCTCCTGTTGTTTGAAGTCTCAGAGACAGCAAAGACTTGTCTCTGCCAGCACCTGGAGTCTCTGTAGAGACTCCTGCTCTGACAAGTGGTGCCCCATCCAGTCTCTGGGCCCTTGAAAGGAAAGCTGGTGGAAATCCAAGGAAATCGACTTCGGATGACTCCGGACCGACGCCGCTGCTGAATCCGGTGACGCTGCCTGCACCCGACGCCGTAACCTTTGCTGGAACGCGACGCTCTTTGCAGGCCCGACGCCGCTGCAGCCCCGCTGAAGTCCGCGACTCCGTGGAAGTCGCCGCACCACGCCGTGACCGACGTCGCTCGAAGTGCGCGGATTCAACGTTTCGCACAGACGCCGCGATCCCCGACTTCGCACATCGGCTTGTTTTCACTCTTCACCAAAGGTACTGTACTTGGGGGTCTACACGACTCCGTGTCCGGCGCCGCTGGTGTCGGCTTGTTGGGAACGACTCCGTCGCAACGCCGTGTTAACATCTCATCGAAGCATTTTGTTTTTAAGGGCTATTTTTTGGTTTAATCTCTAAAAATTCATAACTTGACTTGTGAATGTTGGATTTTTGTCATTTTGGTCTTGTTTTGTTTAGATAAATATTTCCTATTTTTCTAAACTGGTGTTGTGTCATTTTGTAGTATTTTCATTGAGGTACTGTGTGTGTTGGTACAAATACTTTACACCTAGCACTCTGAAGTTAAGCCTACTGCTCTGCCAAGCTACCAAGGGGGTAAGCAGGGGTTAGCTGAGGGTGATTCTCTTTTACCCTGACTAGAGTGAGGGTCCTTGCTTGAACAGGGGGTAACCTGACTGTCAACCAAAGACCCCATTTCTAACAATACGCAAACCAGGAGGATATTAATTTGTGGGCTCACTATTCTGTCAGAGTCACAAGATCCTCGGGGTCTGTGCAAGTTCCCAACACATCCACCACTAGACAGCTCCAATACTCTGATTAGAATGTCACAAAGTCTAAGAGAGTCCAAGTGGGGAAAAGGGGATTAGGTAGGAAACAGCTGGGAAGGAGACCTGTAGGAAGCAAAAAGGTTAAGACACACAATATCAAGATTATATCATATTAATCATTACTAGACTATGATTCTAAAACATTGTTATACTAGAAACATGGAAAACTTAAGCATGAACTAAATAGCTAGGCCTCAAGATGTCTGGATACCTGTAAAGGAATCAAGAAGGATTAATACAACTTTCCAATGAACTTCTCAATTAAATGTTACACATGGATTAGAAAACATCAGAACCTTCTAGAATTACTTTTCAAATTCAAGCATAGTCTTTTGCATGAGGACCAGGAAATAATCTGAATGATTTCTATAACACCATAGGAATTGTACTTAAGGGACTTATTATGCACATACAATATAACATCTAGAATTCTAACACTTTAGTTTTCTTAAAATGCAGGAACATGAATTGCGCACATTGCGGATTTCCACAAGGGTTTGTAAATGCCATGAAATGGTTGCGCACAATGAATAACATGAGTTAAACACAAGAAATGAATTGCGCGTCTTGCCCATTCTCAGGCCACCAAGTAAACGCAATGATGTGGTAGCGCACAATGAACATCGTGATTTAAGCACAAGAAATGAATCGCGCGTCTTGCCGATTCGAATACCACCATGTGAATGTCACGAAATGGTAGCGCACAATGAGTAACATGAGTTTAGCACAAGAAATGAATCACGCGTATTGCCAATCCGAAATTTCACCATGTAAATGCCATGAAATGGTAACACACAATGAATATCATGAATTAAGCATAAGAAATGAATCGCACGTTTTTGCCAATTCGAATACTACCTTGCTAATGCCATGGAATGGTAGCGCACACTGAATATTCATGAATTAAAACACAAGAAATGAATTGCGCGTCTTGCTGATTCGAAGGCCACCATGTGAATGCCAAGAAATGGTAGCGCACACTGAATATCATGAATTAATCACAAGAAATGAATCGCGCGTTTTGCCGATTCGAAGGACACCATGTGAATGCCAAGAAATGGTAGCGCACACTGAATATCATGAATTGACCACAAGAAATAAATCGCGCGTCTTGCCGATTCGAATGCTACCTTGTAAATGCCATAAAATGGTAGCGCACAATGAATATCAAGATTTGTACACGAGAAAAGAATCGCGCGTCTTGCCGATTCGAATGTCACCATGTAAATGCCATAAAACATCAAACGCACATCCACACGCACAAGAGCACAATTGTTTTATCATGCAAATTAGGCCCAAAAACTCGAAAGCCTTTGAGAACGAGATCGGGGGCCCAGTCCGACCTCCGTCTTACCGCCCTGATCAAGAATCACCAACAAAGTGAAAGGGCAAGGCCTGGAAGATCAAAGTAGGCCTCCAGAACAGGAGCTTAGGAAGTTGCTGCTGCCTGCACCGGGACCTCTGAATAGTGAGCACGTGAAGCTGGGCTGGCTCCCTTATATAGAGTCTTGGCCCAGCCCACAAACCACACCCAGGCATGCTGCAGGGAAAGCTTCTAGAAGGCCCTGGAAAGGGACCACACCCTGACACACTCTGAAAGCCTGCAGCAGTACATTGCAAATGAACAGTATTTATATGCACCTTGAACATAAGTCTTCAGGATTAAATTCTGCAATGCAAAAGGTTAAACAACAGCATATCAGCACAATGCATAAATTATGTTATCTTGAGAGTGCTGGGTTTTTGCATTCTAGTCGCCCGTAGAGCGCGCACTGCCCTGATGTTGACACTGATACCCCAGCAGTGTTCTCTCCGTTTGGAGTCTGGTATCTAGTGTGGGCCTCGCCCATGCATTTTGGGCCCAGTGGTCCACTGACTATGAATGGTGCACTATCCAGACTTGTATAGTTGGTGTACATAATTGTTTATACTGTATTTAAAGTTTTGACTAATGGATCTTTATTGATTACAATCGTTCAAATCATTTCATTTTGTCCTTGCGTTCTTCCAGGGGCGTGGGGGGTGTAAATGTAATGTTGCAGCATGTATTTGTGTGTGTGTTGTTGTGGGTGAGGGTGGGGGTGGGGGTTTTGCATGTTGCGTGTGTGTTTCACTCTCTTTTCCCTCCCCTTCCCCTGTGTTGTAGGGGCAGTACTCACCGTGGTCGTCGCCGCCGTCGTTTGTGCTCCTGGTAGAGGAGCAGGAATACTATTGCAGGGAGTATTTGGAGTTCTGGCTCCATGGCGTCCTGGTTCCTCGTGGGGTGTTGGAGAGGTGAGTGTTTTCCCTTCCAAGTCCTCTTTCCGCCGTGATTTGTTCGCGTTGGTTCTGCCCCGGAAAAGGTGGCGGATTGGCCTCTCATAATAGTGTGGGCCGTACACTGTCTTCCGCCTGTCTGTTGGCGGTGACCGCCATGCTGTTTGTTTGTACCGCCGTGGCGGTCGGAGTGTTAAAGTGGCTGTCTATGTTGGCGGTTTCCGCCATGGTCGTTATTTCATTTTTTTTACCGCCGGCCTGTTGGCGGTCTTATCGTCGCTTTAACACCGACTGCCAGGGTTGTAATGAGGGCCTTAATCTCTTCAAGAAGGACTCCTTGTGTGGCAAAATTCCTGAAATGACGCACAGCATGCACCGCGGTGAAAATTTCACTGCACGCCAAACCGGAACGACACAGCCTAACTTCACAACGAGAAGATCAACGCAGCACCAGAGTAGTGACCGGAAATTCAACGCACAGCCCACTGGATCAATGCATAGCCAAGCTGGAATGACGTAGCCTGACTTCCAGAGAGGAATAGACACAGCACCTGCCATGCGGTAGAAACTTTGACGCAACACCCACCGGATTGATGCAGCTCCTGTGACTTCGTCCTGCCAGTGCAGGAAATCCACGCACCATCCCTAGGGTGTCTGAAAACCCCGCAACCTGAGGAGGATCCACAGCCGATCGCCGGAAATCAACGCACGGCTGTCCCTGCGGGGAAACTAAACGATGCATCGCCGTGTGCGGCCCAAGAAATCGACACACACCCCTTTGTTTCCAAGCTTCTCCTCTTCTGCGGCCCTTTGCGGAGATTTTTCACGTGAACCAGGTATTTTGTGCTTCAAAGAGACTTTGTTTGCTTTTAAAAGATTTAAGGCACTTTATATCACTTTTCAGTGATATCGTTAAATTTACTTATTGCAGCTGTGATTGTTTTGACCTGCAATTAACCAGATAAATATTGTATATTTTTCTAAACACTGTGTGGTGTATTTATGTGGTGCTATATGGTGGTATTGTATGATTTATTGCACAAATACTTTACACATTGCATTCTAAGTTAAGCCTGACTGCTCAGTGCCAAGCACCAGAGGGCGGGCACAGGATAATTTGGATTGTGTGTGGCTTACCCTGACTAGAGTGAGGGTCCTTGCTTGAACAGGGGGGTTTCCTGACTGCCAACCAAAGTCTCCATTTCTAACATTGGTGATCAGCGGTGAGGATAGGACTTGTATTTGTGCAGTGACATACAGTACCTAAGTATTTCACTACCTACCCAGAGTTGAAGGTCAACTTAATTTTTATCTTTTTTTCTGCCATTTCGTTATTCCTGTCAATTATTTTGAACAAAATCCTCACTCAACATGTCGCAGGCTGGGACTCAAGCAGGAGATTTTGACCTGGCCCTTTTGGAGACATATACTGTCAAAAAGCTGAAAGGGTTCTGCAGGGATATTGGAGTACCCACCCAAGGTGCCTCCAGAAAGGAGGAATTTCAAATGGCGCTGAGGGCCTGGGCAGAAGCCCATTCAGAGGAGGATGCTCAGGAGGAGGCGCCAGAAGATGGCCCCCCCAGAGGATTTTTTGCCATCAGTGGATGATGTTACCACTGCGATTGTGCCCCCTGCCAAATCAGGGAGCAGTGTCTCTGATCAAGGCTTGACCGCAGAGGAAAGGAGAGAGGAGAGGGAATTTCAATTGCAAATGGCAAGGCTGAAAATTGAGGCTCAACAGGAGGAAAGAAGAGCAGAAAGAGAAGCAAAAGCAGCTGAGAGAGCCTTAGCTGAGAAGAAACTTTTGTTGGCTTATGAACTGAGTCTCAAGGAGCTGGAGATCAAGGCGAGACAGTCTGAGTCCAGCAGTGATGGTGGGAGCATCCATGCAGGACCTGTTGGGGAATAACCCAAGAATGTGGTGCCAAGTTTTGTGGTGGGAGATGACATTGACAAGTGGCTGGCTGCCTATGAAGTTGCACTAAGGGTCAATGGGACCTCTGAGGAGCACTGGGGGCAGCTTTGTGGTTTTATGTACCATCAGTGGGGAGGGACACACTTCTTACACTAGCTCCACAAGATAGATATGTCTATGCACACATGAAAGCCACTTTACTGGCCAAGTTTGGACTGACCCCTGAGAAATACCGTCAGAGGTTTAGGGACAGCACTAAACTTTCAATACAAACTTGGGTAGATTGTTATGATTTCTCCAATAAGGCACTGGATGGATGGGTGAGGGCAGCAAAGTAGATGATTACAAAGGGTTATATGACCTGATTCTGAGAGAGCATATGCTTAGTATTTCTATTACAGAGTTGCACCAGCACTTAGTAGCTAGCAAGCTGATTGATCCCAGGAAGCTTGCTGAGGAGGCAGACCTCTGGGTTACCACCAGAGTGTCCAAGAAGGCATCTGAGGGACACACCCACAAAGGTGGTCGGGGTTCCCAACAGAAGAAAGAGGGCAGAGAAAAACGTAAAGATATGGAGTTCTCAAAAGGCCCTCAAAAGAATTCCCGGTGGGGGGGGGGGTAACCATTCCTCTTCTAGATTTGGGAAGAAGCCAGGATACTTTGATAGAACATTAGGGAAATTCATCCCCAAATGCTTAGAGTGCTATCAGCATGGACACTCTAAGGGTGACTCCCAGTGTTCCAAGAGAGCAGAGTCCACCACTGGACAGACACCTGGGTTGGCTAGTGTGGCACTCGGGAGGAGGCAGTCCCAGTTAGCTTTGGGGGGCAGGCAGAGGTTTCCCTAGTGTCCCTGGGAGAAACAAAGATGGTGCCTAAAGCCCACATGCCAGAAAATACTTCCAAGTAGAGGCAGTGGGTCACCATTGATGGGCAAAGGGTGGAGGCTCTGCGTGACACAGAAGCCAGTATGACTACTGTCAAGAGTCAGCTGGTGTCAGCAGAGCAGATAGTCCCTAATACATTCCACCAGGTCATAGTCACAGACAATCGTGAGGGTCACCTACCGGTGGCTCTGGTTTCCTTTGAGTGGGGGGGTCTCTGGTACTCTGAAAGTAGCTGTGAGTCCTGCCAGACCTATAGATTATCTGTTAGGCAATGAGCTTGAGCATGCTGCCTGGCAGGAGGTAGAGCTCAAATCCCACCTGAAGATGTTTGGTTTGCCTGAGTGGATCTGCAAGACCACAAGGTCCATGGCTGCCCGGGAAGGGAGTCAAGGGTGTCTGGAGCCTGGAAGAATGGCCCAGACAGCTGCAAAGAGGAAGAGCAAGAGGCCCGGGAAACCCATCTCATATGTTCCCACGGTGGTGGACGGGGCCCTTGAGGAGGAGGAGGCCCCTGAACCAACAGGGGAGGACATAGCTGACCTGGGCAACCTACCTGAACTTGCTGGCTGGCAAGTAGAGGGTGGGCCAACCAGGGCAGAATTCTGTAAGGCGCAGAAGGAATGCCCCACCCTTGAGGGTCTGAGGCAACAGGCCACAGCCCAAGCATCAGGTGACGCCTCTGGCACTCACCATATTTCCTGGGAGAATGATCTCCTTTACAGTGAGCCTAAGATTCCGGGCCCTGGGGAAGCACGTGTGCTGGTGGTCCCCCGGTGTTACCGGGCCTTCCTACTGGGTCTGGCTCACGACATTCCCCTGGCAGGACAAGACCTTTAACAGGCTCGTCACCCACTTCCATTGGCCCAGAATGAGGGTAGTCTCAGATAATTTCTGCAGAGCTTGCCTCACCTGCCAGGCTAGTGGGAAGACAGGGAAAAAGCTTAAAGCTCCCCTGATCCCACTCCCCATCATTGGCACCCCCTCTGAAAGGGTGGGAATCAACATTGTTGGTCCCTTGGACCTCAAAACTGCCTTGGGCAACAGGTTTATCCTGGTTTTGGTGGACCATGCCACCGGTGGTGACCAGAGCCCTGCTGGGAATATTTACACATTTGGGATTCCCTAATGAAGTTGTGCCTGACAGGGGCACAAACTTCATGTCTGCGTACATGAAGTCCATGTGGGATGAGTGTGGGGTGACCTACCGGTTTACCACCCCTTATCATCCTCAATCCAGTGGGCTTGTTGAGAGATTCAACAAGACTCTTAAAGGCATGATTAATGGCCTGACTGAAGCCATGAGGCGTAAGTGGGACGTCCTCTTACCATGCCTGTTGTTTGCTTATAGGGAAGTGCCCCAGAAAGGGGTGGGGTTCAGCCCCTTTGAGCTTCTCTATAGTCACCCTGTCAGGGGACCACTGAGAAAGCTCCCAAGATACCTCCCCAGGATGTGGTGAGCTACTTGCTGGCCCTCCGCAACCAAACCCAACGCTTCTGGAAGCAGGCCAAAAGTGACCTTGAGGCCAGTCAAGAGGTGATGAAGGAATGGTACGATCGGAAGACCACTCTGGTTGAGTTCTCACCTGGAGACAAGGTTTGGGTGATTGAGCCAGTGGAGCCTAGGGCTCTCCAGGACCGCTGGTCTAGCCCATTTGAGATTAAGGAGCGTAGGGGGGAGGCCACTTACCTAGTGGACCTCAAGACCCCTAGGCACCCTCTAAGGGTCCTCCATCACAACAGACTCAAACCTTACTTTGAGAGGTCTGAGGTCAGTATGCTCCTAGTCACAGATGAGGGCATGGAAAAGAAGAGTAAACCTCTCCCCGACCTCCTCTCTGCCAAAGAAGGTGATGGGTCAGCGGAGGGTATCATTCTCTCTGACTCCCTGACTCTAGACCAGAGAGGAGACTGCTATGAGTTGTTAGAGCAGTTCTCTTCCCTGTTTTCCCTTACTCCTGGGCTTACCCATCTATGTGTCCATGACATTGACACAGGAGACAGTCCCCCTGTAAAGAACAAAATTTACAGGTTATCGGATAAGGTGAAGACCAGCATCAAGAAGGAGGTCTCCAAGATGTTGACCTTAGGGGTTACTGAGAAATCCAGTAGTCCCTGTGCCAGCCCTGTGGTGCTGGTTCCTAAGGCTGCTGCCCCCGGTGCGAAACCAGAACTCTGGTTCTGTGTGGACTACCGGGGTCTCAACTCAGTCACAGGGACTGACACTCACCCCATCCCCCGAGCTGATGAACTCGTTGACAGGCTAGGTGCTGCCAAGTTCCTGAGTACGTTTGATCTTACATCAGGTTACTGGCAGATCGCCCTGACTGAGGGAGCTAAAGGGAGATCTGCATTTTCCACACCTGATGGCCATTACCAGTTCCGGGTGATGCCCTTTGGGTTGAAAAATTCCCCCGCTTCCTTCCAACGGTTGGTTAACGGGGTCCTAGCTGGCAAGGATGCCTACTACGAAGCGTACCTAGATGACATAGCTGTCTATATAATTCCAGCTGGGAGGATCATCTGCTCCACCTCAAGAAGGTACTTCAGGCCCTGCAACAGGCAGGCCTGACCATCAAGGCTAGTAAGTGGCAGACTGGGCAGGGTTCTGTGGTGTACTTGGGACACCTAGTAGGTGGTGGCAAGGTGCAGCCACTCCAGGCCAAGATTGAAACTATCAAGGCCTGGCAACCACCTAGAACACAGACTGAAGTGAGAGCCTTTTTAGGCCTCACTGGATACAACCGCAGATTTGTCAAGGGCTATGGTACCATTGTGTCACCCTTGCCAGAAATTACTTCCAAAAAGCAACCTTGGTTGGTGAATTGGACAGAAGCTTGTCAGAAAGCCTTTGATTCTCTAAAGGCCCCATGCTCAAGGCCCCTGACTACTCCCAGGAATGTATTGTGCAGACAGATGCTTCAGAGCATGGCATAGGGGCTGTTCTAGCACAGCTAAATGAGGAGGGCTCAGACCAACCAGTAGTCTTTATTAGCAGAAGGCTATTTCCACGGGAACAGAGGTAGAGTGCTATTGAGAGAGAAGCATTTGCTGTGGTCTGGGCACTGAAGAAGCTGAGACCATACCTGTTTGGGACTCACTTTCGGGTTCAGATAGACCACAGGCCCCTCAGATGGCTCATGCAGATGAGGGGTGAGAATCCTAAACTCTTGAGGTGGTCCGTTTCCCTACAGGGGTTGGACTTTACGGTGGAGCATCACCCTGGGATTGACCATGCCAACGCTGATGGTCTCTCCAGATACTTCCGCTGTTGCACAGTTGCACGCAGCACGAGCTGAATGTTCAGCTCGGGACGCGGCAGTGAGACACGCCGCACCCCTACCCTTTCCTATCTTTGTTGAAGCCCCAAATTGGGCATGGGGCCTCGCTTCTGCATTGGCGCGGCACGCCCCGTTAGTTCCTGCCTCTCCCCACTCTCCCTTTTCTTCCCCACTTACCTTCTGTTTCTATTTCCTTCTTTTCTGTCGTCCTTGTTTTCTTCCTAACTTATGCCTTTCTTTCCTACCCATGATTCCCTTCTCCTTCCCAGCATGCCTTCCTTTTCCCTGCATGCCTTGGAACCTTATTTAATGAATGTATGTCGGAACAACGCATGCTGGAACAATGTCTGCCTGAACAACGAGGTCGGAACAACAACCGCGTTGTTACCACTAATGACTATACCACGAATGCCTTAACAACGATTTTTCATTGTAAAGGCATTCCTGGTAAAGGCATAAATGATAGGCATGCATGGTTCCAGCATGCGTCCCCCATGGCCCCCCACCCACACCCCTAAAAATTACCGCGAACCCCCACCCCCTCCCCTAAAACCACACCAACCCCCCAACCTTGCCCCTAAAACTACCGCAACCCCCCACCTCATCCCTAAAATTACTGCAACCCCCACCCTGCCCCTAAAACAACCCCAATCCCCACCCCATCCCTGAAACCTAAAGTACCCCAGCCTCCACCCCTTAAACCTAAAATCACCCGCCCTAAAACTACCCTGAGCCCCCCACCCCGTCCCTAAAACCTCAACCTCCCAGCCCCCCATCCCCGCCCCTAAAATTACCAGAACCCCAACCCACCCCTAAAACCACCCCAACCCCCACCCCTAAAACAACCTCAACCCCCACCACCTCCCTAAAACCTAAACTACCCCAACCCCCACCCCTAAAACCACCCCAACATCCCCACCCCTAAAACTACCCCAAGCCCCCCACCCCACTCCTAAAACCTAAACCCGCCCAAACCCCCACCCACCCCTAAAATTACCCAACCCCCAAACCCACCCCTAAAACCTGAAACCACCCCAACCCCTTCCCCTAAAATTACTGCAACCCCTCACCCTGCTCCTAAAACCACCCCAACCCCCACCCCCACCCCTAAAACCTGAACCACCCCAATCCCCCACCCCACCCCTAAAAACCTAAACCACCCCGACCCCCACCCCAAATATTAAAAATACACGACCCCCCACCCTCACCCCTAAAACTAAAAATAGACCTCTCCCCCGCCCTAAACCTAAACCACCCCCTCCCCTAAAGCTAAAACCCCAACCCCCCACCCCACCCCTAAAACAAAAAATACCCTGACCCCCACCCCTAAAACTAAAACCCCCTGACCCCCAACCCGCCCCTAAAACTAAAAAATACCATCAAGGGCGGAGGAGGCACCACACACATCGAAGGATGAAGATGTGGAACAGATCATCTTCACCCATAGGAGTTCCCGGTAGCACCAGCCCACGCCACATGGGCAGTGTTTTCCTTTGTCCTGTGCTTGACATCATGCCAGTGTTAGCACTGTTGCAGATATGCACTCTTCACTGACATACTGTTGACCTTTCTGCTAAGGACTGCAATTGTCTCTAACTTTTCAATTGGCAATTTATGTTCCTCTGAACTGAAAGACACTTTACCCAAGCATGTCCCATGACATGGCCCTCAACCCTGGACTTGTGTTGTGCTACAATTGGATGGATTCAACTAATGGGATCAGAGACCTGGACATTGTAAATATTGCACTACAACACTTGTAATTAAACACCACCCACACAACCAGCATGTCTTTGTGTGTTGTGACACATCTACTATGCTTAGGAATTGTGATGTGTGTAACATGTCTTTAGTCACAGAGTGCCAGTACAAGAGTGCAGGAATATGGGGGCACATACCTGCGCACATGGTGCCTAATTGATGAACGCCAATGCTTGTCTCATCCCCTACAAGCAATGCACTGAGTATGTAAAAAATGTTGAACACATGTATGCTTCACCCACTACATAAGGCAGGAATGGCTGTGAAACAGTTCTCGGGCAATATCGTCAGCAGGTAGTACCTGGTAGTACCAGTAGAACACATTGGTGTGAAACAGAGATACTTAACCTCATCTGTAATTGCCACTGGTCAGTTTAGCAGGACAGATATGAAATGTAGGCTGTTGTCAGATGTCCCATAGTACCCAACATTCTGACACAGAACCCAAACAATGACAGCTGAATTACCACAACTACCTGTCCAATACATGGTCAACATAGTCACCATGAGTGGTGGGTACACTGGATGGCAGATGCACAGAGAAGAAGATGTGTTGTAGCTGCCAATGTGACAGCTCAGTTGTAAGAAGGTGATGAACATGTCAAGAGAAGGATCTGGAGGCAGGACGAAATCCCTAGGCCAACACAACATTTTCACTGTATACCCATGGGATGAACCTGAGACTCAAACATAAGACACATGAAGTAAGGGAGTACCCAAAGAAATTTAATTATAATTAAACCAAACTAAAAAGAATTAAGAACACCTATCCTAACCTAACCTAACCTAACCTAACCTATCCTAACTATACATAACCAACAACTGACACTAACTACTCTATGCTAAACTTACCTTACGCATTTAACAACACTCTCTAAACATTGGCCTCCCACCCCTCTTATATCACGAGACACATGCAGGACAACATATACTACCTATATCTAAACAAATATATATTTTTTGGTATTTTTCTCTTATTATTTTAAAAAAATCTTTTTTTATACAACACAGAAATGCCCCAACATAACCCCCTACTCACCCACCCAAATAGTAACATGTAAAAAGTAGAAAACCCACCCCCAAATCTACTTATCCCAAATAAACTACTAACCTAATCTAACCTGACACTAATCCCCTAAAACCCACTATTAAAACAAATGAGGAGGGAGGGGACTGAACTGGGGGTGACAGTCATTAAGCCTGTCAACCTCATGGCTGCGCGCGCACTCTAGGGCCCGCCTGATGCCAGAGCCAATGCATTACTGTTTCCACCAGAGACTGCCATTTGCAGAGTCTAGTGGCTGATGCAGCACGCTGTGTGTGCATTGTCTTTATTTCATGGCATTGGTCCCAAGTATCTTTATGGCAACCATCTTGGGTGGGGCACTTTGGATGTGGCACATTGGGCGGGGCACTTTGGGTGTGGCACTTGGGGCGGGCACTTTGGGTGTGGCACATGGGGCGGGGCACAAGTCTATTTAAGTGAACCCGCCCAGTTCTCACTGCTCACTATTCTGAGGATCTCATGAGGACCAGAGCTTTTCTGTTTGAAGTCGGTGTTTCCATGTTCCTGCTTGTTCGCCTGGGATTTACCCATGTTGAGGCATTTGAAGCAGTGAGTAGCAGACACACTCAGGGTGGTAAGAAGGATGGTGGTTTCTAGCTTCCATCATCCATTTTCTTATTTGATAAAACAGTTTAAAGGTTGATATTCTTTTTTTGTTGGAGAAAGTAGTAATCTTTGGCAATCAGCTGTAAATATTTAAATGGATAACAAACTAAGGGGGTCATTCTGACCTCGGCGGTAAAAGGCCCTTACCGCCGGTCAGAAGTCCGCCATTCTACCGCCACGGCCACGGTAAACCGCCACGGTCATTCTGACCACCAACTGTGAAACCACCAAAAACCCGACATCCAAGGAAGGCCGCCGCATCAGCGGGCCGCGGAAAACTGGAAATGACCAAACCTCCACCGTCACGCCAACACAAACACGCCCATGCCATTCTGACCCACGAATCCACGCGGCGGTCTTTCAACCGCGGTATTCCATTGGCGGTACACACCGCCGAGGTCAAAATACACACACAGCTCCAAAACACAGCCACATTGGACAATTTGAAATACACACACCTGACACACATACAAACAACACTCCTACACATCCAATCAACTATAAAACACACACCCACATCACCCACAAACCCCCACTAGTTGGAAATCGGAGAGAAGGCGATAGAGATAGAGATAGAGAGAGCGAGCACAGCAATCGAAAACCCCAACACACACAGGAACCCAACTTCATCACCCACACCACATTTACGCACACATCACCACATATCACCACGCACATCACCACAAACACCACCCCACACCTCATCCACACCACCCCATGGCACCCCAAAGACACCCCAGGTTCTCGGACCAAGAACTCAGGGTCATGGTGGAGGAAATTATAAGGGCTGAGCCCCAGCTCTTCGGCACACAGGTGCAGCACACCACTATAGCAAGGAAGGCTGAGCTATGGCAAAGGATCGTAGACAGGGTCAACGCTGTGGGACAGCATCCCAGAAATCGGGAAGATATCAGAAAGCGATGGAATGACCTACGGGGGAAGGTGCGCTCGATGGTGTCGCGACACAACATCACTGTGCAGAAGACTGGCGGCGGACCCCCACCCACTCCACCCTAATTCACAGCATGGGAGCAAGAGGTAGTAAACATCCTGCATCCTGATGGCCTCGCTGGAGTACACGGAGGAATGGACTCTGGTAAGTCGAATCTCAACTACTTCACCCCCCCCAACCACCAGCATGCCAACCCCCCCCCTCGCCCCCAATCTCAAACCCCCAGCACACAACCTCCCTGCCAATGTCTCACCAGCACAACCCACCCTAAACAACACCAACCCCTGAATGCCAACACAAACCATAGACAGCCACCACCAAAGCATGACCATTGCACATACCCATACACCCCCCCCACCACCACCCTCACAACACCTCCCACAAGGGAATGCCAGCACTGGGGGACAAGGGCACTCAAAATGCACGCCATGGCACACACAGAAACAATAACCATGCTCCTTTACCCCTGCAGGGCCCGAACGCCAACACACCGCCACGGAAGGTCCAGATTTGTCCATCCCACCCCCAGAACAGACCCCCAGCGAGGACAGCAGCTCTGTCGACCTAGAACCTGATGACCAGCCCGGACCATCGGGGACCTCTGGACAGTCAGTTCCCCACACATAGACACAGGCCACAGCAGACCCAACCCCCTCTGGGAACACCAGCACAGCTCCCACCCAGCGGGCCCATGCCTCTGTCACCAGGACGCGTCAAGCAGCGGTGTGTCCGCCACTACAGGGCACCCAGGCTGACCCAACACCCCAACAACAACAGGGACCTGGGGGCAGTGGTAGTGGGCACACCGTCCAGGGGACAGAGGCCCGGGGAAACAGGGCAACTGGGAGGGCTGCTGTGCGACAGGGGGGGGAGGACAGGCCCAGGGAACCCACTCTCCAAGAGGCCCTCACCACCATCATGGGAGCATACCATCACTCCCAGGAGACGATGGTGACGGTACTGGCCAGGTTCACCGAGATCCAGGCACAGCAGGAGGAACGGTACATGGGGTTCAGCAATGAACTCAGGAACATCGCTACCGCTATGGGGACCATAGTCCAGGCCCTCAACCGGATAGAAACCACATTGCGGGACCATGTGGCACCACAAAGGGCCCCTGTCACTAGCCAGGAACAGCCTACCACCTCCGCCGGCGCTAGTGGTCAGGAGGCCCCCACAGAACGACGGGCCACCAGAACCCCACCTCCTGCTGAAGAACAACCACCCCGCAAGAGGAATCTCACAGGAAGACAGAGTAGGATGCCAAGACCCCCGCCAGCATAAGATACCCCCTGATGTCATCCCACTGTCCCACAGTGTCACCCTGTCCAACCTTGAACTGCCCCTGCTCCATCCTTCCACAGGCATATGGAAAATGCACCTGTGAAACTGAGAACTGGACTCTGCCATGGACATAACTCCACCCTCACCCATCACCGTTTTAATATCATGTACCAATATCTAGCACTAAAAATAAATCACTCATTGCACTGAAATCATTCAGGAGTCAGCCTGTATTATTTACAAATGTATAACACATTACTGATCAATAATGTTCTGTTATTTTTGTGATGACAACATACCGATGTCAATAAGCATTAGTCCATGGGCTAACCAAGCAGAAGTCACGCAGTGGGTCATACAGCACTGAAAAGGGAAGGGAAAATCAAACATCAGTTTAAAAGAACTGGGGGGCAAATACACAAAGTAAAGATGCAGGGGGCTTTCAGTAAATGTTAAATGGCGTGGGTGATTCTTACCTGTGTGCTAATGAAAATACTGTTGGATAACTCTGTCCCTGTTGTCTGGGTCGTCCTCTTCGTCTTCCTCCTCTTCACTCTCCGCAGGCTCCACAGCTGCTTCAACACCACCATCTGGACCATCCTCCTGCAGGAAAGGCACCTGACGTCGCAATGCCAGATTGTGAAGCATACAGCAGGCCACGGTGATCTGGCACACCTTCTTTGGTGAGTACATCAGGGATCCCCCTGTCATATGCAGGCACCTAAACCTGGCCTTCAGGAGGCCAAAGATTCTTTCTATGATCCTCCTAGTTCGCCCATGGGCCTCATTGTACCGTTCCTCTGCCCTGGTCCGGGGATTCCTCACTGGGGTCAATAGCCAAGGCAGGTTGGGGTAACCAGAGTCACCAATTAGCCACACACGTTGTCTCTGTAGCTGTTCCATCACATAAGGGATGCTGCTATTACGCATCACATACGCGTCATGCACTGACCCAGGGAACTTGGCATTCACATGGGAGATGTACTGGTCAGCCAAACAGACCACCTGGACGTTCATAGAATGGTAACTTTTCCTGTTTCTGTACACCTGCTCATCGTCTTTTGGGGGTACTAAAGCCACATGGGTCCCATCAATGGCACCAATTATGTTGGGGATATGTCCAAGGGCAAAAAAATCACCCTTCACAGTGGCCAAATCAACCTCCTCAGGGAATACAATGTAGCTCCGCATGTGTTTCGTCAGGGCAGACAACACTCTAGACAAGATTTTTGAAAACATAGGCTGAGACATTCCAGATGACATGGCCACTGTTGTCTGGAATGAGCCACTTGCCAAAAAATGGAGGACTGACAGAACCTGCACTAGAGGGGGAATTCCTGTGGGTTGGCGGATGGGGGACATCAGGGCTGGCTCCAGCTGGGCACACAGTTCATGTATAGTGGCTCGGTCAAGTCGGTATCGTAGTATGATATGGCGTTCTTCCATTGTCGACAGGTCCACCAGCGGTCGGTACACGCGAGGATTCATCCTTCTCCTCGCAAGTCCCAGCGGACGGTGCCTAGGAAGGACAACATGGAGCACAGAGTCAAGCAAATCACAGGTACGTCCACCACAGCATGCCGAGCACACGATTATCTATGTATTGAAAGGCGTGTATGTGTGGCAATGCAAGGCCTAGGCCTGTGTGACGCAGTACAAATGATGCCATGTGGGCCCTTGAAATGGCGGCTGCCTGACCTGTGAAGTGGGACAATGGGATGTGAGGTCAATGAGCTGGCGTGGCACACCGTGGCGGTAGGCGGTCGAAGACCGCTATACGAAGCCGCATTGGTTAACATTGAAGCCTATGGGTTTCAGGAGCCAATGACGAGGTGCGCCGGCGGTCGCGGTACGCACCGCCGCGGTACGCACAGCCGCGGGCGTGACCGCCATTTTCTATCTGCTTAATCACTCGAGACCTGATCATCCACAAGAGAGGACCTATACTGCAAGTGCTGCTGTGACCTCGGTCTGGAAGTGACAATGGCTGCTGCGACTGGGGAAAGGGCCCCTGCCTTCAAGTCTGAGGAGTTGGAGAAACTTGTGGATGGGGTCCTCCCCCAGTATGCGTTACTCTACGGTCCTCCAGACCAACAGGTAAGTACACTGGGTGCACATTGAATGGCCAATGCCTGTGTGGATTGGGGTGGATGTAAGTTGGTGGGGTGGGGGGCGAATGAGGAGTGCAACGCACGACAGATGAGAGCATGTGCCATATGGCAAGTTTGGGGAGGGGGGGCCAATCACATCTAACATGCAGAAAATTGATGATTTTTTCCTTCCCACCCTGTACATGTCAAATAGGTCAGCGCCCATCAGAAAGTGGACATTTGGCGTGCCATCGCCAAGGAAGTCCGGGCCCTGGGGGTCCACGTCAGACGGGGCACCCACTGCCGCAAGAGGTGGGAGGACATCCGCCGCGGGACCAGGAAGACCACCGAGTCACTGCTGGGGATGGCCTCCAAACCTAGAAGGGGTGCCAGTTGTACCCTGACCCCCCTGATGTCCTGGATCCTGGCGGTGGCCTACCCTGATTTGGATGGGCGCTTGAGGACATCACAGCAGACACAAGGGGGTGAGTATCAGCACATTCTGCTATCTTTCTGCGCAGTGGAGGCGTCTGGGTGGGGGAGGAGGGTTGTGGGTGACATTAGGCCAGGGTGCTTTCTGTAGTGTAGTCCTCTCCTTTAGGCATGGCCCTGTGCTCCCGGCCCCCACCTCTGTAGGGTGACAAGTACAGCTATCGATGGTCCAGCATCACACATGTGCTCGTTTGTCGTCTCTAGACCTGTTGTCCTAGTCAGAAGTACTGAGTAGTGTACCCCGAATGCGCGGCTTAGTGCATGAGGCTCCTGTGTCTGTCCTCTCCGCCAACGGTGTTGACATTGCATGCACTCAACCTGGTCTTCGTTTTTCTCCCCCCACCCTTCTTCTTCATCTTCTTGTGCATGTGTGCATTAGCATCATCAGGCGGAGGAGAATTGGCATCGGAGCACGAGGGAGCTGCAAGTCACAAGGCCCCGGTGGGCCCAGGAACAGACACCGAGGGCACCAGTGATCCGGAGGGCGAGGGGAGCACCACAACGGGGACCGGTGGTGACACCAGCGACACCGACACGTCCTCGGATGGGAGCTCCCTAGCGGTGGCGGCAACATCCGGGCCCCCGCCTCTACAGGTACAGCCACCACCCAGCGCACCAGCCCCGCCCTCCCAGCAGCCCCTCAGCCTACGCTCCGTGCCCGCTTGCCCAGGAAGGCGGGCGTCTCCTTCGCCCCAGGCACCTCAGCCCCTGCCCCTGTCTCCCCTGCTGCCCTCAGTGAGGAGGTCATTGACCTCCTTCAGACCATCATTGTTGGGCAGACTACCCTTTTGAATGCCATCCAGGGGGTAGAAAGGGAGGTGCATCGGAGCAATGCCTACCTGGAGGGCATTCATTCGGGTCAGGCTGCCCATCAGCGATTGTTCAATGCTCTGTCCTCAGCACTGTCGGCAGCCATTGTCCCTGTTTCCAGCCTCCCTCTTCTGACTGCCTCCACCCTGTCTCTGTCTCCTGTTCCTCAGCCTATCCCATCCACACCATCAGACCAGCCTGCACACACCTCAACACCCAAGGGCAGCTCATCCAGACACAAGCACCACAGAACCCACAAGCATTCACGCAAGCAACACCCAGATGCAGACATTCCAACAGTCACTACCACCTCTGTGTCCCCCTCCTCCTCGTCTCCCTCCTCCCTCCCTGTGACGTCTACACTCACACCTGCATGCACACCACCATCAGCCAGTGCTTCCATCACCAGCACACCCTCCAGTACAGTCCGCACACGTGCAGTCACCACCCCCACTACCATTTACACGTCCCCTGTGTCCTCTCCCACTGTGTCTGTCACCCCCTCTTCCAAGACACACAAACGCAGCAGACACCCACCCAACAGCCATCCACCTCACGACAGCCTCCAGCACAAGCACCTGCACCCAAAGACAGCACACCTGACTCTCCTACAACCACATCCTCTTCCTCCACTCCCATCACCACTTCTCCTACCCTTTACCTTGGTCCTAAAAAACTTTTCCTCGCTAATCTTAACCTCTTTCCCTCCCATGACCCACCCCCTCCATCTGCAAAGAGTCCCAAGAGCACCTCAGCCACCACCAGCCCAGCTTCGAGTGTCACTGTGGTGCATGGGTTCTGGAGTCCACCCTTTGCCAGCAGTGACACTTCAATCAGCAGCAAGGGGACAGCCAGCCCCCCCCCCAGGCAAGAGGACCAGGAAACTAAAGGGCCGCCGTGAGAGGACTGACACGGCTGCCCCCAAGGAGCAAAGTTCGCCCACTTCACCAGCCACAACATCTAGGGGAGGCAAGGGCCCGAGAGCCCCATCTAAGGAGCGAAAGGGCAGCAGGGCGGAGAAGTCAGCCAGCAGGAGCGCGGAGCAGGAGGGCCCCACAAGCCCCATCCCGAGTGTTAGGGAGGACACCAAAGGGCCCAGGACTCCGTCACCGAAGGGTCCAGCAACAGCACGGTCGGAGGGCGACTGAGCAGGGAGTCCAGGCCAGGTCTGGCTCCCTTGACTTACTGGACGAGCACCGCTGAAGAGGGCCCCGCCGTGCAGAAGAGCACCGCTGAACAGGGCCCCGCCGTGCAGAAGAGCACCGCTGAACAGGGCCCCGCCGTGCAGAAGAGCACCGCTGAAGAGGGCCCCGCCGTGCAGAAGAGCACCGCTGAACAGGGCCCCGCCGTGCAGAAGAGCACCGCTGAAGAGGGCCCCGGCGTGCAGAAGAGCACCGCTGAAGAGGGCCCCGCCGTGCAGAAGAGCACCGCTGAACAGGGCCCCGCCGTGCAGAAGAGCACAGCTGAAGAGGGCCCCGTCGTGCAGAAGAGCACCGCTGAAGAGGGCCCCGCCGTGCAGAAGAGCACCGCTGAAGAGGGCCCCGCCGTGCTGAAGAGCACCGCTGAACAGGGCCCCGCCGTGCAGAAGAGCACCGCTGAAGAGGGCCCCGCCGTGCAGAAGAGCACCGCTGAAGAGGGCCCCGCCGTGCAGAAGAGCACCGCTGAACAGGGCCCCGCCGTGCAGAAGAGCACCGCTGAAGAGGGCCCCGCCGTGCAGAAGAGCACCGCTGAAGAGGGCCCCGCCGTGCAGAAGAGCACCGCTGAACAGGGCCCCGCCGTGCAGAAGAGCACCGCTGAACAGGGCCCTTCCTGTCAAGCACCGCTCCGCTGGGCCCCGCCGTCTCAGGCACCGCTCCGCTGGGCTCTTCCTGTCAAGCACCGCTCCGCTGGGCCCTTCCTGTCAAGCACCGCTCCGCTGGGCCCCGCCGTCTCAAGCACCGCTCCGCTGGGCCCTTCCTGTCAAGCACCGCTCCGCTGGGCCCTTCCTGTCAAGCACCGCTCCGCTGGGCCCCGCCGTCTCAAGCACCGCTCCGCTGGGCCCTTCCTGTCAAGCACCGCTCCGCTGGGCCCCGCCGTCTCTGCACCGCTCCGCTGGGCCCTTCCTGTCAAGCACCGCTCCGCTGGGCCCCGGCGTCTCTGCACCGCTCCGCTGGGCCCCGCCGTCTCAAGCACCGCACCGCTGTGCCCCGCCGTCTCAGGCACCGCTCCGCTGGGTCCTTCCTGTCAAGCACCGCTCCGCTGGGCCCCGCCGTCTCAAGCCCCGCTCCGCTGGGCCCTTCCTGTCAAGCACCGCTCCGCTGTGCCCTTTCTGTCAAGCACCTCTCCGCTGGGCCCCGCCGTCTCAGGAACTGCTCCGCTGGGCCCTTCCTGTCAAGCACCGCTCCGCTGGGCCCTGCCGTCTCTGCACCGCTCCGCTGGGCCCTTCCTGTCAAGCACCGCTCCGCTGGGCCCCGCCGTCTCAGGCACCGCTCCGCTGGGCCCCGCAGTCTCAAGCACCGCTCTGCTGGGCCCTTCCTGTCAAGCACTGCTCCGCTGGGCCCCGCCGTCTCAAGCCCCGCTCCGCTGGGCCCTTCCTGTCAAGCACCGCTCCGCTGGGCCCTTCCTGTCAAGCACCGCTCCGCTGGGCCCCGCCGTCTCAAGCCCCGCTCCGCTGGGCCCTTCCTGTCAAGCACCGCTCCGCTGGGCCCCGCCGTCTCAGGCACCGCTCCGCTGGGCCCTTCCTGTCAAGCACCGCTCCGCTGGGCCCCGCCGTCTCTGCACCGCTCCGCTGGGCCCTTCCTGTCAAGCACCGCTCCGCTGGGCCCCGCCGTCTCTGCACCGCTCCGCTGGGCCCGCCGTCTCAAGCACCGCTCCGCTGGGCCCTTCCTGTCAAGCACCGCTCCGCTGGGCCCCGCCGTCTCAAGCCCCGCTCCGCTGGGCCCTTCCTGTCAAGCACCGCTCCGCTGGGCCCTTCCTGTCAAGCACCGCTCCGCTGGGCCCCGCCGTCTCAGGCACCGCTCCGCTGGGCCCTTCCTGTCAAGCACCGCTCCGCTGGGCCCTTCCTGTCAAGCACCGCACCGCTGGGCCCCGCAGTCTCAGGCACCGCTCCGCTGGGCCCTTCCTGTCAAGCACCGCTCCGCTGGGCCCTTCCTGTCAAGCACCACTCCGCTGGGCCCTTCCTGTCAAGCACCACTCCGCTGGGCCCCGCCGTCTCAAGCACCGCTCCGCTGGGCCCTTCCTGTCAAGCACCGCTCCGCTGGGCCCCGCCGTCTCAAGCACCGCTCCGCTGGGCCCTTCCTGTCAAGCACCGCTCCGCTGGGCCCTGCCGTCTCTGCACCGCTCCGCTGGGCCCTTCCTGTCAAGCACCGCTCCGCTGGGCCCCGCCGTCTCTGCACCGCTCCGCTGGGCCCTTCCTGTCAAGCACCGCTCCGCTGGGCCCCGCCGTCTCAGGCACCGCTCCGCTGGGCCCTTCCTGCATGCACTGTTAACGGTTCACTGTGCCCACCATGCCTCCTCCTTGAGCAGTGGAGACTGTACTCCACCTGATGGACTGTGGCTTTGCACTCCCCTGGATGGAACAGTGGGCAACCCACCTACTGTATAGACTTGAGAGACTGTGGCTTTGCGCTCCCCAGGATGGCACAGTGGGCAACCCACCAACTGTAGAGACTTGAGAGACTGTGGCTTTGCACTCCCCAGGATGGTACAGTGGGCAAACCAACCACTGTAGAGACTTGAGAGACTGTGGCTTTGCACTCCCCAGGATGTAACAGTGGGCAACCCACCTACTGTAGAGACTTGAGAGACTGTGGCTTTGCACTCCCCAGGATGGCACAGTAGGCATGGTGGCCCCTTCGTGGATCTGGCATCGTGGACTCATGTGGCTGTGGTGCCCCCCCCTTCCCTTCCCCCTGAGGTGCCTGTAGTTTTTTCATCAGATGCCCCTGCAGTGTTCTCTCCAAAGGACTCAGGTCTCCTGTGTGGGCTTTGCCCTTGTGTTGTTACACTTTGGCCCACGGACACTTCGATTTTCTTTTGATGTGCAGGACTAATTGCCTCGGTTATCCATTGCACTGTATATAGAATTATTTTGATATTGATTTTTTGGCTAGTTGACCAATACTTTTCAGAGCCTATTTTGTACATAAATTTTTATTCACTATTTAATTTTGTCTTTGCATTTTTCAGGGGGGTTTGGGTGGTGTCACTGTGACTTGTTGCTCTGCATTGGTGTGTACATAGTTTGGGGTGGTGGGGGTAGCATATGTGTGTGCCGTAAGCTTTCGTCCTCCCCCCTCCCGTGTGTCGTAGGTGCAGTACTCACCGTTGTCGTCTGCGCCGGCGTTCGTACTCGTGGTAGATGAGCAGGTAGACGAGAGCAGGTAGGATGTTTAATTCGGGTTCCATGCTGTCCTCCTTCCTCGTGGAGTGCGTAGAGGTGAGCGTTTTCCCGTTCGTAGTCTGTTTCCGCCGTGTTTTTATCGGCGGGGCTCCCGCCCCGGAAAAGGTGGCGGATTGGTGAGTTATGATACTGTGGGCGGTACATTGTCTGCCGCCTGTCTGTTGGCGGTGACCGCCGCGCTGTTTGTCTGTACCGCCGTGGCGGGCGGAGTGTTAATGTGGCGGGCTGTGTTGGCGGTTCCCGCCAGGGTCAGAATTCCATTTTTTGGACCGCCAGCCTGTTGGCGGGTTGGCCGCCGCTTTATCACCGACCGCCAGGGTTAGAATCACCCCCTAAGTGAATGTTTTGCTGTTACAGCGTTACCACTTTCTCGCAGTCACTTTTCAACTTCAGCTGCTTACTTGTGGAGTCCCTCGGTAGCGACAGAGATACATTGCATAAGCGCGGGTATTCAGAAAACGTTTAAATGGTTATGGATAAATGCTAAGACAATAATTTGAAATCAAGGGAATATTTGATTATGTTTAATGTAATTTATGGACACAAACTGAAATCGTGTATATTGGAAAGTTTTTGAAATGTGAAGTAACATTTCTTTGAGTGAATACCGTGTTAACCTTTCATTTCTTGAAACTTATGAAAGGCGCTGTGATTTACTATTGTTCCAAGCAACTGCTGAATTTATAGTTGACAGATTCCGAAGAGTTCTGTAATTGATATTTCTCTTTAGTATCTGTGATTCTTGTTTCCGCAGGTCTCCTTCCCCGCTGGACCCTTCCTTAACTCCCTACCCCCCCACTTGGCCACTCTAAGACTCGGCTTGTAGAGTTGGAGCTGCCAGGAGCTGGGCCTATTGACAACAATGCGTGTACCATGAGGATTCGGTCTTGCTGACAAAGCCAATCACGGATTGGCCCTCTTGAGTTTCCTCTTGATGAACGTCAATCTCTTGGTGTTCTTCTCCACCTCCTTCTCAAGAGTGTCCAATTTTTTGATGACCAGTGTGACATCCCTCTGTTGGTCCTTAATTGCACTCATGTCCATGGCAGCAGGGTGGGGTCCGCTGTGGCACAGATTATGAGGATGTAGCAGCTGGGGCTGTTGTGATGGTGACAGCTGTGGCCACCTGTACAGTTGTGGTGCTTGGTACTCCCTGTGTGGGCAGTGTGGGTCCCCCTTGGGAGAATGCCTGTCATTCCCCGGTGGATCGCTCCGTGAGATGGCGGCGTGCCATCCTCCGGAACCCAGATTCCACTGCCAGGATGTGCCTATAGTGGACTGCCCTCTTCTGAAAAGCCCCAGTTCCTCATTGTTCATGTTGGCAGCTGTTAAATTGAGACAGGCAACCATCAGTGTCAGCATTATGTGGAGTATGTACAGATTATTAGCTTACACTCTACATCGAATTGCACATGCACACCAACTCTCATTTCGGATAACACAATGGCCCTGATGAATGAAACAACAATGATGCCTTAGCACCATTTCATTGACACCAAAGCCACTCACAAAAAGATTAGGAAACAACCCAAATTAGGTGTGCATTGATTTTGTGCCATGTGTAACAATGCAAAGGCAGCGTCAACTTCACATAGTTCAGGGCCACTATTCCTCATCATCTGTGTCAATTTTCAACCATACATCACCAGTAACTTGAATCTGTTATTCAGAGAATGGGATGCAGTTGGTAACCATAAGGGGTCAGTGTTGATAGGCACACATGCAAGCCTGATCACCTACACTGTGAGCATCACATCTACCTACACATTTTCTGTTCCTCACCCCCTGTGCCTCAGGGGGGATGGCCATGCAATCCATCATCTCAACTGTCCAGGTAATCCACCAAGGCATGCTCACTCATACATGGAGTCAGGGAGTGGACCATATGCTGACAACTAGGAAGCTGGTATACCAAGTCTTTCACATCTACATTCATGTGTCCAGGTGTGGACACCCATCAATACCTGATCAGCCAATACTATTCCTTACACACCCATATCCATGTCAGCACACGTTTGGCCTTGATCTGCATGTATGCCTATTGCATTCCATATAAGTGTCACGTAAGTGGAGTACAAAATATGGGGCACCATGCTGGGGGACAATTGCCCACCCTGTCCTACATGTACATTACAATACAGGGATGCACCAATTTGTATACAAAATGTTGCATCACTGTTTTGTGAGAATGATGGTGTGTACCAGTGCCAATATTCTCACAGCGGTGCACTTCTAAGTCACATATGGGCCTACATGTGGCTTGTCATCACCTTGTTTACACGATGCTGCCCATTGAGCACCACAAGCCTCACAAGATATGACTCCCTGCTCGTGCATGGGGAACCATTAAATGGGACACAATGTCACCATGCAGCCTACTTTAATATCTGATCATTTGACAGTTCATCACTTCAAGCATTGTGTGCAACACACATGACTCACTCACACAAAAGCCTTAATCACTACACAGGATAGACATTATCACACTTACTGGATACATCTGGGTCCTCAAATCTTGCCACTTCGCTGATGGTGTAGGGGGCAGGTCCACCTGTAAGATATGGATGGAAAACCATGCTTAGTGTCATATCACTGTCACTACTAGTGGACAACATATTACAGTGTGTACTATTTTAAAGGAGTGTGCTAATTATCCAGGTTGAAGACAATGCAACAGACACACCACTGCAAACTCACAATGACACTGACAGCAGGTGAGTGAGAGCCACACATCTGCACACTTACAATGGGCCTGAGACTCATGTAGTGCTACACCCTGCAACAATCATTTGTGGCCAATCTGAAGAAGATAGAACTCCATGGAATGAGGGGGAGTTGGGTGACAGATACATGACACTACCCTCGTGCTCTGCAAGACAACTGACTCAGGTATTCTGGTTTGTCCTTCAAGGAACACAGAGGCACTTTGTGATGGACAAGCAGCTCCGTTTTTAGTTTGCAATGATCATGCGTTGAGTAATCCATGACTGATGTGTCAAAGTTGTCTGATGGTATCAAAGGCCCCATTGCCAGTGCCTCCTAAGGTGGGTATGCCCTCTTTGCTAACATAATGGCAGGGATAATGTGTGTGAAATTATGACAATGTAGCGCTATTCATGGATTGTCCTACTTTATCACAATCCAGTTACATATGGCATGCTGGCGGTGCCTTGGATTATCCTACATGACACTATGCTGGGGCACAGGTGTTGCCAGGGCCCCTGAAATGTGTGACTTAGTGATGGTTGTCCATGACTCACCAAACATCTGACTTGCATTGGTAAAATGGGAGGATATGTGGACTCCATGTCCATACTGGCGCAGTTACACTTCATTCTGGTTGCATGCAACCTGTCCACAAGCATTGCATACAGCACGCCAACACATCTGCTACTGTCATTCAAGAGCGATGAACAGTAAATAGTTTGCCTGCAGTACACCCTCTTCAGGTGGTGGAGCACCTTGCCCCACCGCAGCCACCTCGCCTCTGTCCGGTAGCCCTGGATCACACCGTCCCCCATCTCCAACATTAATGGGAAGTAGTGGGCTACCAGCCACACAAAGCCTCCCAGCTCCTCCTCCCTCATCCTTGTCAGCCTGCCCCTACCAGACATATCTCTCAGGTACAGGTTGACAAAAATTATGATTATAAACAAAAATGATATAAAGGTAACTTACGGCTAAAAAAAAACCAATCCCAACTAACTCAACTTAACAACTATCCCGGACAGACACCCCACAGTACAAGTACAATGTTAGATACAAAAAACACACAAATTTACTAACACTGGGACAAAGTACAGTCAAAAACTACAAAAAACACAACTGTAGGGACACTACCAAATACAATACAGAGCAAGAACACACCACCAACTCCAGGACACAACCACACAGTCAAAAGAGGCACAGACTGTAAAGAGAAAGTGAAAGTATACCCACTGTACCATACCTGTAAACAGGATTTCCTATTACAACACTTCCTGTCCCTGTGCGTCATGTTTTCTGTTATGCGTGTATTTATTTGAAGCATCTGATATTTGCATGAGTATTTCAGACTTGACCTATGTGCGTCTTTTTTTTTTTAAACATTACCTTTATGCGTCAATTTAACAGTAAATCAGCATTGAGATGAGTGCGAAGGTGGAATTAACGCTAATGGGTCATATACTATGCCTTTGTGGATGTTTTCGATGCATTTGTGTCATTATTTTTACTCTGTTCCTGATTGCGTGATTTTGTTCCATTGTCTATGGATGCACCCTGTATCAACATACAAATGGAATGGTCTGGGCTACAGTGTGGCATTTTGTGTATGGCCACATGTGGTAGTCCATACAACAATGTAATTTGGGTGTGATTGGTCTGTTACACCAACGTGTGTGTTACAGAATCACCCAGCATGCAAAAGTATTCACGTCATGCACATGTATGCATGTGTGACAACAGTGTATCCACACATGTATGGCAGTCAGTACTATGCAACACTTATGGTATATGATTGTGAATTGTGTTTACTTATGTGATGTGTGTAGTTGTCTTACAGAGCATAACATTTTAGACGACATACACCGCTCGGGCATTGTTGATGGTGGCTGATGAATGCTATCTAGGAAATGTTAGTCGACAACTGTCTCCATATGTTGATCTTGCATATATGGTGACTTGTGAGTGGACTACACATATGTCTGACATGTGTACATATTTGCTACATAATGTAATAGACACACTCCGCCTACATTCCAACCATATCATGTTTTGAATACAATAGTCAGATTAAAGTAATTACATTTAGCACTGTGTTGTTTTTGTGTGGTGGACCGGCAGCCCTAGCTGCATATGTTCTCATCCATTCTGATGTGCATTCCACAGATGTGTCCATGCAAAGTGTGAGGTCATGTGTACCCTGTGTCAGGAGTGGCCCCCATGGCAGTGGCAGGACTGATTTCCATGGATGTACTGCGCAGGGTCAAATTCTTCCATTGCTTGTCATACCTGGGTTTGTCATGATGACCATTGTCACCATTGATGTCCCCCATTGTCACACATGCTCTATGCAACCACTGCAACTCTCACACTGAGTTGTGTCAGTGGTCTGTTCAAACATTGCAGTCTCACTATATTTTGATATACACTGCCTCATGTGTGGGCCCCTTGTTTACCTCCTATTTGGACATGTTGTAGTTGTGTGTGATGAGCTATTGTTGTACAAGTTGTCAACGTCGATGTAAATAATATGTTGTGTTCCATAGATTGTGTACTTCAGTTGACACATTCAAGTGATGAGGCTATTTGTGATATGTGTGATGGTAGTAGTTCAATCTTACGCATCACATGTGATGTTGCTACAGGACTCATCAGATTAGTGTTTGTAACATGCTCCCTGAGGTTAGACTCACAATTGTGAGGTATGTGTTGTGGAGACTGAAGAGACCAAAGCCAGTTTGTGTGAATAAGTGAGGTGTTTATTGACAAATTGTACAAAGTGAGTTACATGATTATTAAGTTCTCAACGATGTGCAGTCTGCACATATTCCAGCAGCTATGTTGTGCTGTTCCCTCTCATTTTCTTCTCCACCTTCCTCCTCCTCAGGCAGTTCATCAACCTGCTCATTTAAGGGGACGTTCATCCGCACACATATGTTGTGCAGGATAGCACATGTCATAATAATCTTGCAGACAATGTGTGGGGTGAATAGGAGGCTGCCTCCTGTGATGTCCAGAAACCTGAATCTGGACTACAGGATGCCAAATGTCTTCTCCACAATAGTCTGTGTCCTCCGATGTAACTCATCATATGCACGCTCTGCTGCTGTGCTTTGGTTGGGAAATGGGGTCATTATCTATAGCTGTATGCCATAACCCTCATCCGCAGCAAAAGATTAAAGGAGTAAGTTGTTGTTAGGGCTTGCAACAGGTATGTCATGTAGCATGACAGTTGATAATTTGAGTTGGTTCTGACTCATATATATTTGTGGTATGGTATGAGTTCCTATCCTTGTGTAATGTCTCTTCAGCACTGGGTTGTTGGACATGACAATCTTGTGTTTGGCTCAAGGACCTGGGACATATGATTTGGATTCCAATCTGATGGTCATAATGTATGTACCATGCGTTGTGTAGTGCACCTTTGTCTCAGTGTGCTATCACTAGAGGGGACATGATATATCCTCACAACACAATGGGGTCAGATGTGGTGGCAAAATGGTAGCACTACATAGCCTGGACATCCCATCCATTTTGACATGTGTTATTGCAGATGATGTGCAACACTTAGGGCCTTTGAAGTTGGTAAGTGAGAATGCACAACACGTCTCCAAAACTGGCTGCACTGTCCTGCAACATTTCGACTATGCAAGAATGCCCCATGTGTGACATGTTACATGGCAACCCTTTGTTGTCCCCTGCACCAGTTGCTTATATGCAGCCGTGCACCGACACTACCTACCTTGCACCAGGGTACTTGGCTAGCTGCCTCGTGGAAGTGGATGTATCTGTGCTGAAAGGGACACCACCCTATACATATGCTGTTTTGATGGCCAATTGGCTCTTTTTGTGTGTGCAGCAGTATGCAGCATGCATTGGTGGCACAATCATCTGAGTTCAAAGCACAGCCTACTTCTTTATTGCAAACTGCATACAGCACCCCTGGGGTGGTGTTTGTTGTTGGCACTGTCTCAGGTTTTAGGTAACAGCTACATCAGAGTCAGCATCATCATGCTATGTATCTTGTGGTGACAGACCTGCAGCGACACACATTGCACAACCCTTTCACACTACATACAGCATGGGAGTGTGGCTGATTTACAATGTGGCTTCAAGTCTTTATGAAATGGTCATCTGCCAAGTTGTACATACAGTGCAGGCCATGACAATGGCACTGTGGGCTTTTACATAGGTCCCTTGGTGATCCTGAGTGGCAGCTAATGTTTGTGGCAGCCATGAGGTGTCCAAGGGTGTGTATCCCATTGTTACAGGATGATCAACATAAATACCAGTGTCTCTCCTATCTTCCAAAACATTAATCAGCATTTATACTGTTGACACAAGCACAGTGCAGGCTATACGATGGAGCTCAGCTACTTGACAAAAGTGTCCATTGTCACAGTGCATGTGAGGTCAGTGATGCCCTGTTTTCTCCTACAGGGTCCCACTATCGCATCCATGATCTGCACTGTCTGATAGTGACTCTGCCCCATGGTGGGCCATTTATTGTATCTGGTACAGACATGATGGTGTTGTGAGTCAGTGAGTGTTGCATGTGAGGTGGCACTACAGTAGGTGTGGTACCACTTATCACACATCTGGCACATGATATGTGATGGGCATTGATCTTGTATTCCTATGTGTGTGAGCCAATGCATCAGGCAGATGTCTCTGCACACTACAGGTAGGTCAGGTATGTGTGGATGAGATGTAGTTGGTATAGGCGCAAGTTGTCTGGTCTTTGATGTTTGTTCTGTTCTGGGCATGACTTGAGGGATCTGTGCCCATTTGGAACTTACATGACATGGGCATGGTGTATGCCATTGACATGTCTGTGCTATTCTTTGTTTGGTGTACTGTGTGTGAAGTGTACGAAGTAGGCAACCTGTGGGCACTTGTAGTGGTCTGTGTAGTTCTTCTGTTAGCAGAGGGTACATGTCTGCACCTGTCCTTCCCGTGGTGTGCCTGTCAAGTTGTGGGTGTGTTACGTACATGTGGGTGCATGTGTTTGTGGTGTGCACTGATTGTGCTGTACTGCAGCATGGTGCATATGTGTTGTTAGCTGCACATCTGTGTTACCCTGGCTATTTGTTAATGTAGTGGTGTATGTCATGTGTGTCTGACAGGGTTGGTGTGTTGTATGTATATTTCTAGATTTTTTGAGTTACCCAGAAGTAGGCCATTTCCAAATTCTCCATCCTGGAATTGTTCATTGATCCTGCTGTGCCGGAATATGTAGGCATCATGGACACTCCCAGGACACTTGGCCAAAATGTTTATGAAGCGTCCCCGGCGGTCCACTATGGCCTGCACATTAATGGAATGCGTGTGCTTGCGATTCTGGTATAAGTGTTCTGTTGCTGCAGGTGGTATGAGATGGACATGGGTGCAGTCAATTGCACCAAGCACATGCGGAAAGCCATTGATTTGAGAGAACCTCTGTTTGTTCTCCTGCTGCTTTTGCTGGGTGTAGGGGAAGCTGATGTGGCGGGGTGTCAGGGTGATAATAGCGTCTAACACCTTTGGCAGGAATGCAGAGAATGACAGCAACCAGGGAACCCATTGTTTAGAAGGAATCACTTGCCAGCATGTGCAGGACAGCTAGCAGCTTTGTCACATGGGGAATGTTGTGTGGAGTCTGCAGGCTGGCTGTAATTTGTGGTTCAATGTGGTGCAGCAGGTGTTGTATGGCTTGCCTGTTCAGTCTGTAGGTCCTAATAATGTCCTGTTCCCTGAGGCCAAGGAAGGTTGGCCTGGTTCTGAAGACCCTCTCATGCCTTCTGTGTTGCCGTTGTGGGCTGCGTTGTAGTGGTAGTGATTGCTGGAGTTGTTGCTGCCCTCTGCGTCATCTCGCAAGCTGGATCCTTATCACCTCCATCTTCTCCTGTGTGGTTGGTAATGTTGCTTCTGTGTGTTCTCCTTAAGTAATGGTGTGTTTGCCTCATTTTAACGCCTGCCCTGACCCAGGTGTTAAATTTTGACGAAAATCAGTGTTAACGCCATTTTTGAGTCTGCCTCCCACCCGTGCGTCTTTTTGCCCGGGTGGATAAATATGACGCTAGGGGGTTTGAGTCATATTTTGGATGGGAACGCCTACCTTGCATCTCATTGAGGAAGATCACCAGGGCCACAGCTGGAGGAAGGGAGCAGCGACTCTGGGAGTAGTTGGGCGGCACCAAGTGGCAGGGAGAAGGAAGTAGGGTGATCAGGCATCTCGAATTTGACAGGACAGTACCAGTTTTCACCACCTGTCCCGGCAGATGTGGGTACATTTAGCTCATGTCCCGGTTTTTAGAGAGGGTCGTCTGAAAACGGTAGGAGCTGAATTGTTTTTGTTTTCCAAAGCAGAGATAGTTGGCAGGTGTTGCAAGAAAGCAATGTAATTAACAGGCATTAGAGTGGCTTTAAACATTGCATTTTGTTCATTTTCTTAGTGCTTCTTCTGTAATTATGTGCTAATGAGCGCTGTCATTCTGTGCGCTCTGTTGATGTAAAATTGTAGCCCTTTGTCTATTTTTGAGAAATGTCGCGGCTTTGGCTGTAAAATTCTGGTCATCCTAAAAGGAAACAGACTGCGGGCATTCCCTCAGGGGATGGCAGGCATAAGCAGCGGCTGCTGGAGACACACAGACATTGGGGGACATGTGGCAGAACCCCAGAAATTGCTGGAATTTGCCACAAACCCCTAACAGCTGGGAGGTCCCTTTGGCATGATCGGGGGCTGACACTGTTGGACCTTGATGGAGCTGTGCTGACGCAGCGGTGAGTCTCCGAATGCAGCATGCTGTATAGAGGCACAAGCATTTCGGGTGAAATGGCGTACAAACCACAACTCACCAATTAGGGGTAAAAGGCCTTTAATAGAACAGGTCTGGAAACAATAACCTTGGCATTAAGCCTTAGAAAACTAGACCTCCTAACTAATAGATGTAATTTCATAAACCCCACCCTCTAATGAACTTCCCCATCATCAATACCCCCTTCCCATCCCCACCTTGACCTGACCAATTTAGTACCCATCTCTCCTGCTGTCCACCTTCTGTAGTTACCTTTGCCTTTTCCTCCCTTTTGTTCCTTCTCCAAAATCCCTGACTTGTCATGTCTGTGCATCCGTACCCTTTCCCCAAAGCATGTCTGTAAAAAACCCACCTAACCAAACCTGCCTATGAGTGGCAATTTCACAAAAAACATTTACCTAAAATAACAATTGACCTGTCCTATTAAAACTTATGAAAACATAATCACAATGGAACATCCCCCCTCCACTACTAACCTAAAACAGGAAGAACCCAAGAAACTCATAAATAAAAAAAAACAACAAATAAAAGCCCAAATAAATAATTCAGTGAGGGTGAGAAGGCTCCAAATCTATAATCTATGTCCGGGTGTGACAAAACAGCCAAAGAGGCCCCCCACACCGTGACTCCAATATATAAACCACTCTTAATTCCTGCCGTTCCGCTACCTTAGACCAATAAAATGCCTTACGTGGTGGATTCAACCACTGATGCCCGATCTGCCAGATGGCAGACCGTGCAAGCCCTAACTCCCCTGAAACCTCCATCGGGCAAAACAGCATACAAACCACAACTCACACATTAGGGGTAAAAAGCTGCTTTAATAGAACAGGTCTGGAAACAATAACCTTGGCATTAAGCCTTACAAAACTAGACCTCCTAGCTAATACATGTAATTTCATAAATCCCACCCTCTAATGAACTTCCCCCTCATCAATACCCCCTTCCAATCCCCACCTTGACCTGACCAATCTAGTACTCATCTGTCCTGCTGTCCACCTTCTGTAGTTACCTTTGCCTTTTTCTCCCTTTTGTTCCTTCTCCAAAATCCCTGACCTGTCATCTTTGTGCATCCGTACACTTCCCCCCCAAAGCATGTCTTTCAAATCAGGAAAACCCTCCAGATGTTTTCCTGCTCCCACCAAAATTACTCTCAATCTCGGTCCCACAAATTTTCCCCTAAGAGGTCTGCAATCTGCATCCTGATGTCCAACAAATAGTGCTCATTACCTAAAAAGGAAAAGTGAACACCATCCTGTCTGAAAAGCCCTACCTCCCTGTAAACAATCTCCTCATGTTGCAATACCGAAATACCTTGCAAGTGACAAAACCTCTCATATCCCTGTACACCTTTTTACATTGCTTCTCAATCCCCATGAAAGATCTCACCCCCCTCCAAACTCGCCTGGGCACCAGCTCAGTCCAAGGAATGTGTGTCCCAGCCCACTCATGTTTAATCCTCAAAAGATCCATCTTCATGGCCTTCAAAAGCCCAACACCTGACAAAGCCACTAAATCAGTTTCCCTCAAATGTACCACTAGTAAGTCTGGACAAAACCCCTTGGCTAATTTCTTGGAAAGAACATGTTACAATTCCCCCCATCTCATACCACTTTTTCCTACCCAGTAAACCATTATTCTTGCTCAGTCTAACCCCAGTTGCCAACCAAAATGTCGTGTTGCAGCATCGCACAAAGGAATGCCCCACTATCCAAATCAAACAAACTGCTCTGTGCGGGCCAGCCACACAACCTGAAAAGGTAAGAAACACAAAATTACCCAAAAACAAATGACAGCATGTACAGTGAACATAAACCCGATGGACTAGGTCTAACATAAAGCTTATAGTACTGACACCTCCAATGTCCCAAATCCATTATTGCCCTGTCTGATTTTCCAAGTTTCCTAGCTTCTGTAGCAGCCCCAATCCGAAAAGAATGGGTACCATAAAATTATGGTGACAAACCCAATTTCTTAATTGCCATCTTTAAAACTGACAGTAACAGTGTGACTTCAACTGTGAACCACCTTGATGTACAAATACAAACCTGGAGTCGCTTGGTAAAACCCTGGAAAAAGAAGACCAACAATACACCAGATCTGACGGGGGGTCATCGCCCTTCATCACTACTTTGTGCCCCCTCCCCTGCTGATCAGTTTTTGAAGCCCCTAACCACAGATAAATGACCCCCACCCTCACACACATATCAGAACGCCTAATGCCTGTCTTACCTTTAACGCCTAACAGTTGTGAGTCTCTAAAGGCCCCGTGAAAAAGCCATGACATGCACAGTGACATTAAAACCACCTCCAATGGTGAAAAGCAAATTTCCTCTAAAGCTAGAATGATATCCCTAAGCAAATGCGCCATTATCGGGCGTCTCTGATCACACTTTGCACTCCCTCGTCTAGCCCATCCTGCCAAAATCCTTCTGCAGATTTCCCATTCCATTGGATCATAACCCCAAAAATACTTACCATAAAAGGAAATACCAGACAACCTACCCGAAAAGGTTACTGCAGACAACCCCAACTCAATTTGCTGCATAATGAAAGAAACTTCATCTCCCCGTCTTTCTCTACAAGCAAAAGACCCACCCAACCTCTGAACTGCACCTGATTAAAAAAATTCTGACCAAGCCTGATTATAATTTTTTGTGTAGAAGGAGCTATGGACTGTTGAATCAGCTCCAACATCCTCACATTCCCATCTCCCATAATGGCCCAGGAACTGCTGTCTTCTGCTCAGGGAAACACCCTGAACCACGAGTTGTTAAGAACGACCTGCCCTAACAACAAGTCTTAAACCACTAGTTAGTCTGTACCACGAAGTACAGAATAACTATTGTCTTTACAACAAATTTTCCTTAACAACGAATGCTGCAACAACAAATTTAATGGTGGAACAACGAATTTAATGGTGGAAGAACGAATTTTAAGGTAAGAATTTCTTTTGGTTTATTAGTATTTTTTGTATGTATAATTTTTATATCTAATATATATATATATATATATATATATATATATATATATATATATATATATATATCTATATGTGTATATAAATATATATACATATATATTTTATTTTTTTGTATATATGGTTTGTTAGGGATAGAGGGGTTATTTTATTTTTTTGTTTAAATATGTTGTGGTATAAAGGGTGGGATATATGGTAATTGTATTAATAGTGAGGTAGTCATGTAAATACTTGAGTATTTTTTTTTGTGAAGAAAATATGCTGCGGAATAACGGGTGGGATATATGGGATGTAGGGGTTATGGGAGGGGAAGTGTATTAATACCCAGGTATTAATTTAAACACTTGAGTATTAAATGAAGAATCTAGTGTAATTAGGGGCGGTATATATGGTATATAGGGTTTATGGGCAGCGGAGTGTATTAATATGTATTGGGTTAAGGAGTGGGATGTATGGGATGCAGGGATTATGGGTCGGGAGTGTAGTAATACCTAGGTATTAATTAAAATAGTTGTGTAATATTTTTTTTTCAAAAATAAAATGCTGTAGAATTAGTGGCGGGGTATATGGGTTTAGGGGTTATGGGTGGGGAAGTGTATTAATATGTATTGGGCTAAGGTGCGGGATGTATGGGATGGAGGGGTTATGGGTGGGGAAGTGTATTAATACTTAGGTATTTATTTGAATATTTTATTATTTTTTTATATATAAAAAAATATGGTGCGGAATAAGGGGTTGGATATTTGGGATGTAGAGCTTATGGGAGGGGGAGAGTATTAGTACTCAGGTACTAATTATTGGGTTAAGGAGCGGGATGTATGGGATGCAGGGGTTATGGGTGGGGGAGTGTATCAATACCTAGGTATTAATTAAAATACTTGTGTATTATTATTATTGTTATTATTATTATTATTATTTGAAAAACTAAATCTTGCTGTAGAATTAGTGGGGGGATATATGGGATTTAGAGGTTGTGGGTGGGGAAGTGTATTAATATGTATTGGGCTAAGGAGTGGGATGTAAGGGATGTAGGGGTAATGGGAGGGGAAGTGTATTAATACTCAGGTATTAATTTAAACACTTGAGTATTAAATGAAGAATCTAGTGGAATTAGGGGCGGGATATATGGTATATACAGGGTTTATGGGCAGCGGAGTGTAATAATATGTAGTGGGGTAAGGAGCGGGATGTATGGGATGCAGGGGTTATGGGTGGGGGAGTGTAGTACTACCTAGGTATTAATTAAAATAGTTGTGTAATATTTTTTTTTAAATAAAAATAAAAAATGTTGTAGAATTAGGGGTGGGATAGATGGGTTTAGGGGTTATAGGTGGGGAAGTGTATTAACATGTATTGGGCTAAGGAGCGGGATGTATTGGATGGAGGGGTTATTGGTGGGGAAGTGTATTAATACTTAGTTGTTTATTTGAATATTGTATTATTTTTTTATATATATAAAAAAATATGGTGCAGAATAAGGGGTTGGATATTTGGGATGTAGGGCTTATGGGAGGGAGAGAGTATTAGTGCTCAGGTACTTATTAGTGGGTAAAGGAGCGGGATATATGGGATGCAGGTGTTATGGGTGGGGGAGTGTATTACTACCTAGGTATTAATTAAAATACTTGTGTATTATTATTATTATTATTTTTAATAAAACAAAATCTTGCTGTAGATTTAGTGGCGGGATATATGGGATTTAGGGGTTGTGGGTGGGGAAGTGTATTAATATGTATTGGGCTAAGGAGTGGGATGTATGGGACGGAGGGGTTGTGGGTGGGAAAGTGTATTAATACTTGTATATTTATTTCAATATTCTATTTTTTTTTGTATATAAAAAAATATGCTGCGGATTAAGGGGTTGGATATTTGGGATGTAGGGTTTATGGGAGGGGAAGAGTATTATTACTCAGGTTTTAATTATTGGGTTAAGGGGCGAGATTTATGGGATGCAGGGGTTATTTGTGGGAGAGTGTATTAATACCCAGGTAATAATTAAAATACTTGTGTATTATTATTATTATTTTTATTTAAAAAACCTTGCTGTAGAATTAGTGGCGGAAATACGGGATTTAGGGGTTGTGGGTGGGGAAGTGTATTAATATGTATTGGGCTAAGGAGTGGGATGTATGGGATGGAGGGGTTGTGGGTGGGGAAGTGTATTAATACTTGGGTATTTATTTTATTGTATTTTTTATATATAAAAAAATATGCTGCAGATGAAGGGGTTGGATATTTGGGGTGTACGGCTTATGGGAGGGGAAGAGTATTAGTATTAATTATTGGGTTAAGGAGCGGGATGAATGGGATGCAGGGGTTATGGGAGAGGGAGAGTATTAATACCTAAGTATTAATTAAAATACTTGTGTATTATTATTCTTTTTTAATTAAAAAAAACTTGCTGTAGAATTAGTGGGGGGATATATATGGGATTTAGGGGTTGTGGGTGGGGAAGTGTATTAATTTGTATTGAGCTAACGAGTGGGATGTATGGGATTGAGGGGTTATGGGTGGGGAAGTGTAATAATACTTGGGTATTTATTTTATTTTATTTTTCTATATATAAAAAAACATGCTGCAGATTAAGGGGTTGGATATTTGGGATGTAGGGTTTATGGGAGGGGAAGAGTATTAGTACTCAGGTACTAATTATTGGGTGAAGGAGTGGGATGTATGGGATGCAGGGGTTATGGGTGGGGGAGTGTATTAATGCCTAGGTATTCATTAAAATACTTGTGTATTATTTTTTTTAAAAATAAAATACAACCTTGCTGTAGAATTACTGGTGGGGTATATGGGATTTAGGGGTTGTGGGTGGGGAAGTGTATTAATATGTATAGGGCTAAGGAGCGCGATGTATGGGATGAAGGGGTTATGGGTGAGGAAGTGTATTAACACTTGGGTATTTATTTCAATATTTTATTATTTTGCTTATATATAAAATAATATGCTGCTGGATAAGGGGTTGGATATTTGGGATGTAGGGTTTATGGGAGGGGGAGAGAGTATTAGTACTCAGGTACTAATTATTGGGTTAAGGAGTGGGATGTATGGGATGCAGGGATTATGGGTGGGGGAGTGTATTAATGCCTAGGTATTAATTAAAGTACTTGTGTATTATTCATATTATTTTTTTTAAAGAAAAAAAACCTTGCTGTAGAATTAGTGGCGGGGTATATGGGATTTAGGGGTTGTGGGTGGGGAAGTGTATTAATATGTATTGGGCTAAGGAGCGGGATGTATGGGATGGAGGGGTTATGGGTGTGGTGGTGTATTAATACTTGGGTATTTATTTTAATATTTTATTATTTTTTTTATATATAAAAAAATATGCTGCGGATTAAGGGGTTGGATATTTGGGATGTAGGGCTCATGGGAGGGGAATAGTATTAGTACTCAGGTATTAATTATTGGGTTAAGGAGCGGGATGTATGGGATGTAGGGGTTGTGGGTGGGGCAGTGTATTATTACCTTGGTATTAATTAAAATACGTGTGTATTATTATTATTATTATCATTATTATTTCTTTTTTTTTTAAACCTTGCTTTAGAATTAGTGGCGGGATATATGGGATTTAGGGGTTGTAGGTGGGGAAGTGTATGAATATGTAGTGCTCTAAGGAGCGGGATGTATGGGATATAGGGGTTATGGTTCGGGAAGTGTGTTAATACTTAGGTATTTATTTCAATATTTTATTATTTTTTTATATATAAAAAAATATGCTGCGAAATAAGGGGTTGGATATTTGGGATGTAGGGCTTATGGGAGGGGAAGAGTATTAGTTCTCAGGTATTAATTTAAATAGTATATTTTTACATGTTTTTTATTATGTTTTTACAAAAAAAACATGCATTGAATTTAGGTGTGGAATATATGGGATTTAGAGGGTGTTTAGTGGGGAACTGTCTTGATGTTTTGGTATTAATTCAAACAATTCAGTTATATTTTTTGTTTTATTATTTGTTTATAAAATATTTAGTGGTAAATGGGACAGGATAAATGGTATGTAGTTGTTATGGTTGGAAAATGTTATTTATTTTTAAGCATTATAATTAATATTTGTGTTGCATTTTTTTATTTTAGTTTTGTTATTTATTTTGTGTATTTTAATTAAATTTGTTTGTTTTGTTTTTTAAATTAAATATACTTGTGTATTAATGTAATGTTGAAACATTAATTATATTGGTTAATGTGTAAAATGTTTATTAATTTTTGAATATTTGTTTTTCAATTAATCTAATTTCTCATTTTTATTTTTTATTTTTATTAATTCTAAATGTATTTTGTAATTGCTATAAATCACTTTAAATTTTTTTAATTTTTTTTGCGGTGGAAATGATATTTTATTTGGGTAATATAAATATTTATTTGTGTGTATTATGTGGTTGATTTTTTTTTAAATGTATAATTTAAAAATATAGTTTTAAGAAATATTTACGTGTTTTTTTAAACATCTTTTTTTTAAATAAAGTGAGAGAAGTTATATTTCCCCTTTTTATTTTTGTGTAATATATTTTTTGCACCATTTGTTTAAATTGTTCTCATGCAAATAATTTTTTTTTTAAATAAAACACATATTGAGAATTTTTGAAAATGTTTATTTAAAAAAAAAACTTTACAAAACACAGAAATTTTTCGTGTACATAAATTGAAATTTACATATTTGTACAAAATTGTAAAAAAAATATTTAAATTGTTTTAGCCTTTTTTGTGGTATTTTTCTATTTCTTCTAATATTTCCTATGGAAGAAATAGTCTGGTTTCTATTTTCACTGGTTTCCTCTGTTTACGTAGGTTGTACGTATGTTTCTTCATTCCGGGGAGCGTCACGGTCAAGACAGGATGAAAGCAGACACCTTGCTTAGGTAAGTTAAGTTAAAATATTTTTACTATATGTTTTAGGGTATTTTTATTAAAGAGATAGGTATCAGAGGTACTTTTAAGTTAGGGGGTAGCGCTTCCAAATTGCGTGTGTCGATAATTTTTATGTTTTTTTCCCGTTCAGGTTACTCATCGATTGCGGTGTTATAAAAAAAAAAATTAGCAGTTTTTTGTTTTGTAACAGTTCTACTGCTAATGTAATAAAATGTTATGCTGATTTATTTTATATTTCCGTGATACATGGAGTTGGCAGTGGAATTCTTTCGATTTTTTTTAATTTATCATATGTCTGTGTTATTCGTATTTGTTTATTCTTTAAATAGTTTTCTTTTTTGTTTCATTTTCTTGTCTTTATGCTGTATTTTTTTCCAAATTAGTATCTTTTTAGTATGTGAATTAAGTTTTTTCCTTTTTTTAGGGAGAAAACGTTTTATTTGGGCTTATACAGAATATTGTGTTTCACATACTTTGTACTTTGATGAAATGTTTGTTATAATTATTTTTTGTACAGTTGTTATCATGTACATATGTTTTTTTTCATCATATATTTTGTATCACGAATTGTATTTTTTTGGGATGATTAATTAATTTATTTATCATTCTGCAGCCTAAAATGCCTTATCTGTATGAAAGAAGAACAATATTTCTACGGGGACAGATGCAGAGATGGTATGGTTTTTGCATTAAGACAAGAAAACACCTTAAGGTAGGAACTTTTATTTTTGGGAATAATTTTGTTTAAAAATAATTTCAAAAATGTCAATTTAATTGATGGTCTTTTTAAAACTGGCAAGTAATGGTGAGTTTGTTAGTTGTTGTTAGAAAGTTAGTATATATGCTAGACTGTAGGTATTCTGAAGCCACCATTAAAGGGAATTCTTGTGTTTTTTCCCAAAAAATTTCAGACATTTGTTTGCTTTTTTGGGTCGTGCGTGGGTTCAGGCTACCTGAAAGTGATTGAGCAGGCCTCATTTCTTGGAAACTAGGATTAGTAAGTTGCGTGTTGTACTTTTGAGGGTTTTCATTGTCGTATATCAGGAATTCTTCATTCAAGAAGGTAAGTTTTAGTTCTGGTGGGATGTTAATATCTGCATAGGATTGTGGTGTTGCATGTTGGGGGTTACTTGCCAGTTTTTCTCATTGGAACATTCGTCTAAGATTTTGTATCGAAGGCATGCGACCTGCAACCTGTTCGGGAATTGCTTGCGCTACTGCCCTTAGCACCTGTCCACAGGATTCACTGGAGGTGGGTGTAAACTGTTTTATTTTCTGTATATTTTCTCTTCTATTTCCATTGCAGAGGCAGAGTGGTTATGCTCTGTTGTCCTAACCACGGTATCTTCCAGAGTAACAGCTCTGCCTCTGCAATGTGAAGAGAAGTATTGTACACACCTCCAATGACTTCTGAGTTGATCAATGTTATCTCTGCAATAAAGATACCCTTCAAATTTAAGGAGTTGGTGTCCTGTGCGTGATGTCACATAACTTGCTTCACCTTGTGATGCCATTGTTTGAAAGTCTGTAAATAATAGAAAAAGACAAAAAATAAGTTAGTAAGTAATTAATAAGTAAGTAAGTATTTAATGGTGTTTGAATAGTGAATTTGGGATTTAATGACTGTGTATTTCCTGCCTTGAGGTAAGTATTCAATGGAGTTGGTTCGTTTGGCTATATTTGCTGTCCAGCACCTGCTCCAAGGTAAGTACTTGGTGGAGGTGGAATAGTAATTGTGCTCTTATATACTGTTTGTTACCAGCTTTCTGGTAAGTATCTGGTAGATTTTCAGTAGTATTTTTCTTTTTAATACCTGTGCACTATGTGACCTGACATAACTTCCTGGTGGCCTTCCTTTAGTAGTTTATTTCTAGTTACTATCCAGCACCTGTTCTTAGGTAAGTACTTGGTGGAGTGGTAATAGTATTTTTTCTCTATACTTACTGTCCAGGTCATTTTTCTTGATAGTATTTGTTGTCATTGGTGAATTTGGTATGTTGTGACTATGTTTCACTTGTCGTCTGGTAATGTTTTGGTGGAGTTGGTCTAGCTAATTTTGCTGTATTTTATGTGTAGCATCTGCTGTGAGGTAATTTTCTAGTAGAGTGTTATAAGTTAATTTTCTCTATTCTTACTGTGCAACACCCTGCTTGAGGTAACTATTTAATGGTGTTTGAATACTAAATTTGGTCTTTACTGACTGTGTGTTTGTTGCCGTGACGTAAGTATTCAATGGAGTTCGTTTGTTAGTTTGGCTATATTTGCTGTTCAGCACCTTCTCTAAGGTAAGTACTTGGTGGATTTGAAATAGTAATTTTAATAGTAAATACTTTTCATTTCCTGCTTTGTGGTAAGTACTTGGAGGAGTTGGAATAGTATTTGTTCCCCCACTATTCTACTTGTCCTCACATAAGTTGCTGGTGGAGTTTGTTTAGTAAATTTGTTGTAGTTACTGTCCAACACCTGCTTTTAGTTAAGTACTTTGTGGAGTAGTAATATTATATTTTTTCTCTATATCCACTGTCCAGCACATTGTATATTGTTACTATTTGGTAGAGTTGTTTTACTTACTTTGTCATTTGGTGGAGTTGGTATAGTATTTTCTTTTACCGCTCCCATTTATGTCCTCATATAAGTTAGTGGTGCAATTTCTTTTAGTAATTTGCTTTTAGTTACTGTGCAGCACCTGCTTTTAGGTAAGTACTTAGTGGAGTAGTAATAGTATTTTTTTTTCTGTTCTCACTGTCCAACACATTTACTCCTGGAATTTTTTTCGTGGATTTGGTTTACTAAATTTGGCATTTTGTGACTTTATTTATTGCTCTGAGTTATCTATTTTGTGCATTTGGTTTACTAAATATTTCTGTACATTATTCTTTTGTGTTGCTAAATTTACCCTAAGTGGGAAGGGTATGGCCAGATGTGGATCCCTTGCTCACTGTGCCACTGGATTCAAGCTAGCCTGGCTGATAAAGGGTGATACCCTGAAACCGGTCCCAGGATGTTTGTTTCTGGTGTAGGGAAGACCTGGCTTGGCAGTTTGGGCGCGACTCTTCCCATGGGGAACAGGGTCAAGACTGATTTGCATATGGCTGGGTCCAAACTGAGGTGGAACAGTGAGCAAGAGAATGATGGATTAAACCCAGATCTGTGACTGGGGGTCAGTGTTAGCATTACTTAGCATTCTGTTCATCGTCCTTTTGTGATAGTACATTTTACCTGTTCCGTGGCCACCAGCTGCTCTGAGGTAAGTGTTTAGAGGGGTCGTATTAGTGAATTTTCTTTATAGTTAGTGTTTAGCACCTGCCTTGGTGTCAGTATTTGGTGGAGTTGTAACAGTAAATTTATTGTATGCTTACTGTAGTCAATCTGCTCTGATGAAAGGACTTTGTGCAGTGTGGTTCTAAAAATTCTGGACCCATGTAATTTACTTTGCCACAGCAGTACGATTTTAGTATCAAAAGACCGACCATGACTAGTACACTAAGCATGAGCATTTTCGCTCAATTCCAGCAGCGTTTTCACCTCGAAATCGTCATTTTCGTCCTGCACTCGTGGCTCCCATTTTATACACGGCAGCCATTTTAAAAGTTGCCCTCACATAGGCTTATAATACAGTCAGATTTGATTCCAAGGACACGTACACCTTGATTGACTTTTCTCTGACCTGGGCAAGCTGGAACCAATGCCTCAGGCTAAAACCTGTTTGGTCAGTCCCTCTCCCAGTGGCCGAATCAGATAGCATCAAGGCACACCATGCCATAAAACCCTTATTATCGCTAACACACCCTGCCTAATCTTGCTCACACCTGCACCTGCTCTTTTCTTCTTCTTACTTTACGAGGGGGAGGTGCCCGTTTTTATTGGGGGTCCACACTCATCTGATGTAAAATACTAGGCCTTGCCGGGTAATTTATTATGGGTTGGATGACATGAAATATGAGGTTTCATCATGACACTGTTTTTTCCTTTGTAGTGAAAACATGTGAATGACCAACCAAAATGTCAAGAATGTTTGCCTGAAGCTTAAAAAACTGTATATAAGGAAACCTGATTTTGCATTGACACACAGTCTCCTGAGAACATACAAACCGTGCTGTTGTACTTCTAGGACGCTTGTTACTTGGCTGCAGCCAATAAATTCGATCTTTGACTTCACCTAGAAGACTCTGAGTTTCTGTGGTCTGAATCAGGAAAGTACCCGAGGTCTTTGGGTGTACCCTGGCACCGCTGGGTTACCGGATCAGTACCGGTTCTGAAAAACCCAGTACCTCAGCAGTTTAGGTTTTTTGGGGGGCTTTTAGTATTTTTTCTACACTGCTTTGAGGTAAGTACTTAGTGCATTATGAAAGGTACATTTTTTTATCACTGTCCAGCATCTACTATAAGGTAAGCAGTTTCTGGAGTTGTAATAGTAATTTATACTTTTATCAGTATCCTGCACCTATTGGTATGTAAGTAGTCTATGGAGTTGGACTACTTATTTTGCACTTTAGACACTGTGCAGTACATTCTCTGAGGTAAGTATTATGTGGTGTAGTAATACTAAATTTGCCCTTGTGTGTATTGTAGACATCGTACCTGTAGTATGTTGTTTAGCTATTTACACATTATAGTGATTATTTAATATTATACTTACTTTTCTTTTCTGGTCATCTGTTTTGTTGTGAAGATAGTGGTTTTTACGTTGTTGATGATCTTCTGTGGTAGTATTTTTTTGGTGAATCTGAAAAAAAATAGTTATTAGTCTTCTCTTTAGTATTTTATATTTAAAGTTTAGTTCATTTTAAACACTTTTGATCAAGGAAGTATTTAGTGGAGATAGTCTACTGTATTTTTGTTTCAGAGTCACTGATTTCTATCTGTTTTGAAGTAAGTGTATAGCTGGTTTTTACTCTGCACTTGATTTGAGGTATTGTTTGAGTGAGGTAGAAATATTATTTTTGTTTCCTAATTGGTATTTTGCCACTGCTCTGAGTTAAGTTTGTAGAGGACGTATGATACATATACGGCATTTTTAGTGCTGCTCTGCACTTCATTTCACATATTTAGTAGTGCTAAAATACAATTTTTTTTTTCACTCAGTTTCTGTTATACTTGCTAGAAAGTTAATTTAATTGCACTATAATTAAAAATAGTGTTGAAAATTATACTTACTTTTTTTTTAGGGTGAATGGTCCTTAATTGTTTTTTGGGAAGTCGTATTTTGAACTTTTGAAGTGGTTTTCTGTTTCTTTTATCTGGATTTGATATATATAAATAAACAGAAAATAGTGTTGTAATTTTTATTTACTATATATTTTCTTGCAGTATAAATTTATATATCTATATTTTTTTAACATTTTCCCTCTAACAGTCACTTTTGCGCTAGGTAGTATGTACTCTTATATATTATTAATAGGTGAAGCTAGTTTTTTTCTATACAGGTGAATTTAATTAAATGGGTTTTTTTTGTAAATACATATAAACATTTTTTAATTCAGTTTCTATTGTTCTATTAATGTTTTCTGGAAAAAATAGTTGAAATTACCTTTGTTTTTGACACAATTTTATTTTTTTCTTGTTTAATAGTCTGCAGTATATCTCTGTAATTTTAAAGACATAAATGTAATTTTCTTTCTTCGTTTTTTGGCTCTTCTTTTGTTAATTAAATATTTTTTGTGTATTTTCGATAAATAATTTACCTGTTAAAGTCAATAGATGGTGCTCTTACATCAAATGTTAATCTCTGTGTCTCCGTCCTCCACTTCTTATCGGTATTGTGTTCTGTGTAACACTGAACTCAAAATGGCAGAGGGCTGTATATGTATATATATATATATATATGTGTTTGAAATGTTAACTTTAAATTAAGATTGAACGTGTTGTCAACATTTTTGTTATTGTATATATTTGTATGACTGAACGTATATTTATTTCTTGAGATTAGTGTTTGTGCAATATTGATTTGTTTTCCATTCTGGTCGGTGTTGTGTGAGGAGAAGAAATACTTCCTGGGTGCTGTTAACAGAGTTGTAGGACTATGTGTTTATGTTGTGTCCTTTTTTAAATGTAGTCTGTTTTATTTCTTTCTATAAAAATGCCTTTTTCTGTAAATTAAGTTTGCATTGTTCGTTTAGAAATTGAAATCATTTTTTTAAACTTTATTTTTAGTTCAAACACCGTTTTTTATTTTCGTACTTCCTTTAACTGTGTATTGTCGGGGTTCCGGTATTCGTTGTAATTGATGTCGTTGTTTTAGGGGTTTTACTGTTTGAAATGACTTTTTTCATTGTTGTGAGGTCGTTGTAAAAAAAGTCGTTGTTTAGGCTTTCTCGTGCTTCAGCAGTAGTTGTTCAGAACGTCGTTGTTTAGGCAGTAGTTGTTCCATCGTATATTCTTCTGCGCATCCGCTCCCTGTGCAAGACCACAGAATCTCTGCCACTGCGATCGAGATAGCACATCAGCAATGTCATTATTAACACTTGGAACATACTTAGCCTTAAACATTATAATAAACTTCAAACAATTCTAAAGAAATGCTCTTAACAATTTCAGCACTTTCGCATCTTTAGCTTTCTGTGAATTCACTAAATTCACGACCACCTGATTGTCCACATTGAAAACCACATTCTTGTTGGCTAGTGCTTGCCCTCATAGTGACAATGCCACCACCAAAGGAAAGAGCTCCAAAAAGGCAATACTATGCCATGCCTCTTTCCATTAATTTGGCAATTTGGCCAACTCTCTGCAGTCCAATGTCCATTCCAGAACAAACCAAAACTATGTGAACCAGAAGCATCCGAAAAATTTTTAACTTGTCAAAACCAACCCTCATCATCCAGAAACATAGATACACCACTGAAATCTTGCAAGAAGGAAATCTATAACTTCAAATCCGCCTTGACACTTGCTCGAATCTGCATATGATGGTGAGATAACACTGCTCCGCTGAGTGCAAATCCCAACCATCTACAAAAAGCCCTTCCTACCCTCACCACCCTACAGGCAAAATTTAAATGGGCCAGCAAAATTTGCACCTCCCTCAATTTCAACTTAGGTCTCTGTACTGCTTCTCTTAATAATGCAATGACAGACGCACCTCCATTTTCACAGAATCTAACTCAATGCCAAGACAAGTCTGGGGGCCTTCAGTTTTCTCCGGTGCCAATGAAACACCCATTTTAATCATGGCATCTTGAAACGCCTCCAAAGCTCTCTGACAATTACCTGATCCAGCTGTACCCACCAAAAAGAAATCGGCCAAATAGTGGGTTTCATACCTATACCCACTTCTTGACTGGTAAAACCGCTGCAGGAATGAACTAAATGTTTCAAACAGTGAACATGAAACTGAGCAACCCATAGGCAACATTCTATCTCCATAAATTGCATTCTCAGTCTGAATGCCTAACAAAGAAAAATCATCCACCGGAGTACCGGTGTACCGGAAGGAGTCTAAAAGCTGACTGAATATCTGATTTTGCCATTTGTCCCCTTGCCACAGCATCTTACTAATGCAATTGCCTCGTCAACTGATGCATAATGGACAAAAGTCTGTCCTCCTGAGCAATGAAATCATTAATGGACTCCCCTAGAGGTCATGACAGATGATGTATCAACCTAAACTTACCATCAAGTTTTTTTCGAACCACGCCCAATGGTGAAATGGTCAAGTTCGGCAATGGCCGACAATCAAATGGGCCCACAATTCACACCAAATGTAACTTAGCCCTAACCACCTCAGGTTGCTCCATAGCAGATCTCAAATTTCTTGCCCATCTCTGTATTCTTAGTCTTTGATAACAGAGACAAAAACCTTCAGCAAAACCCCAGAACAAAGTCTTTGCATCACATTCCTGAGGATAAAACTGCAGCTAATAATTCAATGTCTCCAATTTAATAGGAGTAGGGCCCTTTACCTGCCATATGGTGCATAGGACCCCTGCCCCTCTCACCGCCTCTACCTTGGTTTCCTTGGCATCCCCACAGCATCCCACCGAAACATTGGTAAATCGAGTGCCTACCCCCACAACTGCAGCAATCATGCCTAAATTTGCATTGCTGTCTTGTGCACATTCCGCTGTTGAACAACCAACATGCCCCATTCTGAGGCAGCTGTCCTTTTTGTGCATTCCATACCCCAACTTGGGTGGGAAAACCTTGAAAGGGCTTATACTGTAGAGGCAAACCACTAGCGGTATGCATTACTGGCACATTCCTAGCAGTCCTTAGCCAATGCATCCATAATTCATTGTCGATCTCTCCTCACTCCTTATTCGGGTAAATAGCCATCCTTGCCCTGAAGTCCTCATCATACCTGAACCAATCGAAACCGCCATAGTCCATTTGAGCTCTTCTCACAATGCCCATGTACTTAAACAAAGCCACGCACCTTTATGGATAACGTTTACAATAAACGCTTGCATATATTATATAGGCCGAAGTCCAATTTTCTATAGTGATAGGTACTTTGGGCCTATGCCCTAATACCCTCTTTTGAACCCTCCTTAACCTGCACTTCCCTGTGAAGTAGTTTAAAAACATCAACAAATTCACCTTTACAAAAAAAATGTCTTTCATATTTTGAGTGAGATGCGGCCCCAAAGGCATCGACACTCCCATGTAAGGCAGCTTTTTGTTCTTCACACTTCCCCCATTATTCTAATTCCCAGACTTCCTCTCTTGCACCTGACTTTTTAACTCTTGAAGCAAGGCCAACTTACCTGCACCCTCTACCATACCTGATCCTTGTTGTTTTGAACTGTCTTTTCCAATATTACATTCTTCTCCCATGACCGCTTGAATCCCCATATTCCCCCCATACCTTTTGTCCAGACTTCAGCCCTTGCCCCTTGAGACATTTCCCCCTTTTCAAACCATTCCCTTCTATTCTCACCTCTAGGTTGGTGTACAGCCACAACACGCCTCTTTATTTTTCCGTATCGATGATCGTTCTGGACCACCTATTCAGTAGTTTCCTGAAAAACACCAAGTCTCCTCACTCCATTAGATCCAGTCTTTTTACCAGAATCTTTCCTCTCCTCCCAATGTTGAACAATCTCCCCTTCTTCTGGTTGATCATCCTCATGATCTAAAACCTCTTTCTCAAAGGCATGATTCTCCTCGATGAAATCAGCGCCTTGGCTGGTAGACAGCTTTTCCAATAGCGTCTGTTGATGTACCATTTGAAAATCAGGTCAGAGTGGTGCCCTCGATGTCAAGTGAGTCGCTCCGGATCTCACCCTCACTTCTAAACGGTGTCCTGAGAGTGCCCTGACCCCCACCGTCACTTTTTGATTGCCTGCCGACCGCCCTAGCCACAGTGATGACGCCTACTCCTTATGCACGTCCTGTGTATGAACACTGCCCAACCCAGACTGAGGAACATTTGCACCTGGCTGCTAAAAATCCAATCTGACCTGCGCCATACCTGCCTGTCCCCCAACATCAGTTTCTCCATACAACATGCCTCTCATACCTATCACACTCTTATCCTTAATTTCAATATGCTGTCCTGTCTTAAATATAGTCTGATTATTGACATCTCATTCCTGGACCTTAAGCAACATGAGACTGACTATCCTGGGAATAAATTGCAGCATTCTGCCCTCCTACACCATTATAGGCCTCTCTAATAATTCAAAACTCAAATCGGACCCCCTGCAACTGCCTGCCTGTCTTCTTCCTCATCCAACACGATAATTATTGTGTCTCTATGAATTTCAGTGGGTGGCGCCATCTTGGATGTTGCCCCCAAGTGTCTTTCCTCTAAAGGAGCCTCTCATCACTCCTTAATTGTTTTGGAGGGGAGTAGAGCTTGTGTTGCTCTTCCCCTCATGACGCGATGCTTGTCCAACGCATGCATGTTTTTTGCCTCGGCCCCTATGTGGCTTTGGGCTGCTACCACACCTTGACCAACAACACCTCTGCCTCGCCCTACTACTCGCTGACGCAACAATGCCCCCCATCGCCAAGCAAACCACGGACCGCCTCTCCTGGCTAGAGTAATTGGAGCAGGTAAGCCCATTTCTGCACCCTCCATGAAAACACCCTTTTACTCAGGTGACACACTAACATTTCTCCCTCCTACAGTTTTCTGCCTAACTTTCTTACTTTTAGGCTGTGGTGCCAAGATTGTGGGAACCACGCTTGCATTAACAACAACTCCCTTTTTCTCTGCCTTCACCACGCATGTGCTGACAACACACATGCATGGTTAAGGCAGAGAAAAAGAGAGTCAGCATCAGGGGAGTACGTGGTCAGGTAAGTGGGGATGGGGAGTAGTTTTGTTTCTGCGGCGGGTGGGGGGAAGGTTTTTAGGGGCATGGATTGAGGTCGTGGTAACTTTGTATTTAGTGCTTTTAGGGATGGGGTAGTGTAATTTTTTATTTAGGGTGGGTGGGGTTTCTGGATTTAAGGGGCGGGGTGGGGGAGTCAGGGTAATTTTGTATTTAGGGCGGGCCGGGGGGTTGGGGTAGGACGTGGTCAGGTAAGTGCAGCTGGGAGAGGGTTGGGGTAGTTTTTCGGGTGGGGTAGTTGGGTTATTTATTTATATATTTATGTATTTTAAGGGGAGAGGGTAGAGGGCCAGGGTACTATGGTTTTTAGGGGAGGGTGGGGGGTCGGGGTAATTTTGTTTTTAGTGAACAAGGTAAACCGGACAGCCTGCATGGCTTACATACTAAGACGCAAGAATATAGGGAAGAGGCAGACAGGGAGCTGAAATGCCTCAGCAAATATGCAGTGGCAAGGTCCTAGGGCAAGAGGGATAAATCAGGGCACACGTTCGCCAGGCATACTAGATTAAGATGGGCAATGTCCTCAATAACCTTTATAGAAGCAGCAGATGGCACTGTCAATACGAAGACTGACACAATCATGCAGGAATTTACTGACTATTATGCCAAGCTATATGAATTTGGAGCAGAACATGGTGCTGTTGACATTAACCTGTATTTTGAGCGAGTGGCACTGACTTTGGTGGAGGGTGCTGAGTGGGAAAGATTTTGCGCTACCCTGCAATTACCGTGGGAGCGATGTTCTTGGATGTGGACAAGGCCTTTGATTTTATACAATGTCCCTTCCTCCTCACCACACTGGAACGGAAGGTACTGGGACGAGGTGTGATGAAGTGGGTTGAAGTGTTTTATAATCAGCTAATGGCTATGATAAAAGTGAATAGGTTACTGTCCGAGGGGATACCTATACAGCATGGGACACAATAGGGCTGTCCGATGTCTCTGATATTATTCGCCCTGGTGGTAGGACCCTTAGTACATGCCCTGCAAGTATATCATGATGATGAAGATATTAAATTCGGCAGACATAGAGTACGCCTGTCACTTTATGTCGACAATATCCTACTGCAAGTTAGGGAGCTGTCACACACTCTAAATCCTATTATTAGAGAAATAATGCATTTTGGAAGGTGGTCAGAACTAACAATAAATTGGGATAAATCTGCGATGGTCCCACTAACCAAGTCCACAAGGGTCGTAATATTAGATTATTCACTGATCTGGAGTGAGGAACTAGTTAGATATTTGGGCCTACAATACCACTGAGATATGGATACGCTACCTAGGTACACTAACTAAAGAGCTTGCCACTCCCACTGACCCACCAGTTCTTCCACACATTAAATTAGCTGATGTTGAAATTGGCTTGGGCAGTAAAATGACCAGGGTAAACTGGAGGACGATGAAACTGCCATACGCCTTTGTGGGTGGGGGATGGTTGGGGGGCATCCCCAAATACGGTGCCCAGAACAAGGTTCACTGTAGCTGCCACACGTCAGGGCTGACCTGGTAGTGTCAGTGCAAGCTAAATTAGAGGATGGGAGGGGGTTGCTGCACCAAACTTCAAAATATTCTACAAAATAGCCCAAGCACAGTGTGCCCACCACTGGACACACAACATACGTCAGACACCACACTATGAGATGGAAAGGGTGCAGGCTGCAGGCGGCCCCCATGACACTATACATGGTGCTCATGAAGTCACCCATTAGACCCACAAGCAAGATAAACACTGTGAATGTACGGTGTGGGCTCAGGCAAGACTGGCAAGGATAATGGGGTGGAAGAAGTATACTCCCTGATGATGACCCTGTTGGAAAATCCCATCCTCCGGGTGACAAGTGATCTGCCTTCTAGGAAAAGCTTGAACTACAGAAAACTTCAGACTGACCATGGGCAGTCTGTACAAGTCTGGAGCATTTCTTACACTACAAGACTATAAGCACATGAGGTCTCACACTGTATTAGATGTATACCTTTACCATTGACTATACTACTCAGTATGGGAACAATATTGGGGTTTGGGTGAAGGTGCATGGGCTGGAGGCTGGTGTGAGGTGGATGGCTGTTGAGTGGGTGTGTGTCTGCGTTTGTGTACTTTGGGAGGAGGGCTCACAGACACACTGGGAGAGGACTCAGGGGATGTGTGAATGGTTGTGGGGTGGTGATTGCTCGTGAGGGGTGTGTTGTGATGGGCGTGCTGGTAATGGAGACAGTGGCTGATGATGTAGTGCATGCAGTTGTGAGTGGAGACGTTACTGGGAGGGAGGTGGAGGAAGAGGAGGAGGGGGATACAGTGGAGGAAGTGGATGTTGGTATGTGTGCATGGGTATGGTGCTTGTGTGAGGGCCTGTGTAATGATGTGTGGTGCTTGTTTTCCTGAGCCACTTTTGTGTGTTGATGTGTGTGCGTGCTGGTCTGAAGGTGTGCTTGGGATAGGCTGAGGTAGAGGGGATTGGGTCTGGGTAGTGGAAGTTGGAGGGGGGAGGCTGGACACAGGGACAATGGCTGCCATCAGTGCTGAGGCCAGAGCCTGAAATGCTCTCTGTTGGGCCGCAACGCCAGAATGAATGCCCTCCAGGTATGCATTTGTTTGTTGCAAATGGCTCTCGACACCCTGGATGGCATTCAGAATGGTTGACTGCCCAACAGTGAGGGATCTCAAGAGGTCAATAGCCTCCTCACTGAGGGCAGCAGGGCTGACTGGGGCAGGGCCTAAGGTGCCTGGTGCGAAGGAGATGCCCACCCTCCTTGGTGAGCGGGCGCGGGAAACACGCTGAGGGGCTGCTGGGAGGGCGGTGCTGGTAGGAGGGGTGAAGGCTGTACCTGTTGTTGGGGTGGGCACAGAGGTGTCCACCACCGCCAGGGAGCTTCCATCAGAGGAGGAGTCGCTGTCACTGGTCTCCCCTCCTGTCCGCGTTGTGGAGCTCCCCTTGCCCTCCGTCCCACTGGTGGCTTCACCCTCTGTGGATTCATCCTCATAGGCCATGTGGAACAGCTCCCTCCGTTGCCGGTGCCTCTGCTCTTCCGCCAGATGATGCTAATGCACACAAGGACAGGGTGACAAAACAAGAAGGGGGGAATAGACAGAGGACACACATGGTCAATGCCAGCAACACCACTACCGTTGGCGTACACAACACACACTGAGCTGCCCTATGCACTAGGCCATGCCCAACCACTCACTAAGGTAGTCACCAGCGCATGGGGTACAATGCCTAACACCTGCATACCTGACACCCGCAGGACCCTGCACAGTAGTAGTTGGCCACTTGTCCCATTGGGGTAGGGGTGCTACGGAGCCTGCAAACAAGGGACCTACCCTGGCATGATTGCCCTGGCCTAGGGGCACCCACAGCCCACCTCCCCCAGCCACCCAGTTCCTAAAGCGGGCAAAGTCAGCTTTCTGAAACTGTACTCAACCCCTTGTGGCTGCTATGATGCCCTCAAGCACCCATCTAACTCCAGATAGGCCACCGCCAGGATGCAGATCATCAGGGGGGTCATTGTGCGACGGGCACCCCTTCCACGTTGAGAGGCCAGCCCCAGCTGGGCCTCCGCCGTCTTCTTGGTCCAGTGGCGCAGGTCCTCCCTTCTCTTGCGGCAGTGGGTGCTCCGCCTGTGATAGACCCCCAGGGTCCGCACCTCCTTGGCAATGGCACGCCAAATACCCTCCTTCTGGTGGGCGCTGACCTAGAGGGTAAAGACAGCGGAAAATGTAATTACTCACCCGTCTGGACCGTCATACTCATTGCCCACCAGTTCGCACCCATGCCCTGATGCACATACACTGACCACCTCTCATGCAACAGTCAGGCCAGGAAGCCTTAGCACCCCCCAACATGTGGCTTACATCCACACCACTCCAAACAGGCATTGCCCACGCATCATGCTCACAGTGTACTCACCTGTTTGTGTGGAGGACAGTAAAGTAGCGTGTACTGGGGGAGGACCCCATCCACCAGTTTCTCCAACTCCTCCGCAGTGAAGGCAGGGGCCCTTTCCCCAGACAAATGAGCCATTGTCGCTTCCAGACACAGGTCACAGCAGCACTTGCAGTGTAGGTCCTCTCCTGTTGAAGGTCAGGTATCGAGTGAGTGAATGGGTAGAAAATGGTGGTGACGTCCACGGGGGTGCGTACCGTCACCGCGGGCATACATCGCCATTGGCTCCTGGAATCCATAGGGCCCAATGATAACCAATGCTGAGTTGCGCAGCAGTCTTTGACCGCCTACCGCGATGCTGCACAATGCCAGCGCAGTTACCTCATTTCCCCTTGTCCCTCCTCAGAGGTCAGGCAGCAGCCATTTCAGGGGGGCACATGGAATGGCACCTAACTGCGTCACAGCGCATATTTGCACATATACTGACTCTCGACTTCACACACTGCTTCTGTAACATTAATTCAGACACAGTTGTGCTATATATGTGGTAAATGACCTTCTGCTCACCGTTCTCCCCATAGGCTACAACCGCTGAGGCAGATGATCAGATGGCGGCATCCTCCGGTGTACAGACCCCTGGTGGACCTGCCGACAATGGAGGACAGACACATTATAATCACATACAGACTTGATTGTGCCACAATCCAAGAACTGTGTGCCCAATTGGAGCCATACCTGATGTCAGCTATCCGCCAGCCCACAGGTATACCCCATCTAGTGCAGGTCCTGTCAGTGCTCCATTTTCTGGCAAGTGGCTCCTTCCAAAGTGGCCATGGCATCAGGGATGTCTCAGCCAATGTTCTCAAACATGTTGAGCAGGGTGTTGTCTGCCCTTCTGAAACATATGCACAGCTACATTGTGTTCCCCCAGGTGGAGGATTTGGCCACAGTGAAAGCTGACTTCTATGCCCTGGGACATATCTCCAACATCATTGGTGCCATTGATGGTACACATGTGGCATTTGTCCCCCCCTGCAGAAATGAACAGGTCTACAGGAATAGAAAAAGCTATCATTCGATGAATGTGCAAATGGTGTGTTTGGCAGACCAGTACATCTCCCATGTGAATGCCAAATATCCTGGCTCTCTGCATAACGCCTATATCTTGAGGAATAGCAGCATCCCTTAAGTGATGGGCCACCTCCAGAGGCACCAGGTGTGGCTAATAGGTGAGGCCAAGGTCCCCACACAGAATGAGTAGGTGTCCGGGTATGGGGTTGTCCCTAAGGGTTAGTGTCTGTCTAACAGATTTCCCTCAATATTTGCAGGTGACTCTGGTTACCCCAGCCTTTCATGGCTACTGACCCCAGTGAGGAATCCCAGGACAAGAGCAAAGGAACGTTACATTGAGATACATGGGCGAACTAGGAGGATTATTGAGAGGACATTCGGCCTCCTGAAGGCCAGATTCCGGTGCCTCCATCTGACAGGTGGCTCCCTGTACTACTCACCCAAGAAGGTGTGCCAGATCATCGTGGCATGCTGTATGTTGCACAACCTGGCATTGAGACGCCAGGTGCCTTTTCTGCTGGAGGATGAGCCTGGTGATGGTCTTGTGGCAGCGGTGGAGCCTGTGGGCAGTGACAAAGAGAAGGCAGAGGAAGAAGATGTTGACAATAGGTGTAGTACAACATTACCCTGTAGTACTTCCAGTGACACACAAGTAAGAGACTGTAACTCCTCTTCACATTTCAGTATACTTTAGGACATTGTACATGGCAGCCTCTTACCCTCTGTGAACGGACACTGACTGTTCCCTTTGGGTTTTCTTTTTTCAGATCTGTGTACCCCATTCAGGCTTCTGCTATGTGTACTGCTGCCCAACAACTGTCATACATTGGTATGAGTTAATGAACATATACCTTGCGATGCTTTGCTAATGTTGTACTAATACATTTGTGAATCATCAGACTGACTCCATATTGGTATTTGTTTCAAGAATGTTTATTTAGGTTCTAATAAGTATAGGGGTATGTGCAAGGGGCTGGGGTGATGGTGGAGGAAGGTACATGGTAGAGTCCAGTCTCAAGGCATCACAGGTGCATTTTCCAAGGGGGCATAGGAAGGGGAGCAATGGCGGTTCAAGGTAGACAGGGTAACAGAGTGGGACAGGAGGGTGACAATCAGGTGGGTCCTATTTCCTGGCGGGGGTCTTGGCAATGTTCTCTGTCTTCTGCCTGGATCGCAGGGACCGTTTGCAGGGTGGTTCTCCTTCTGAAGTGGGTGGAGTGCTGGTGGCCTGTTGGTCTTGTGGCGGGGCCTCCTGTCCACTAGCGCCAGCGGAGGTGGAAGGCTGTTCCTCGGTTGGGCTAGTGTCAGGGGCCCTTTGTTGTGCTACTGCCTCCCTCATGGTCTTGCCCATATAAGCCAGCACCCCCTGCTATGGTGACCAGGATGGTGTAGATTTTTTTGAGGTCATCCCTGATCCCCATGTACTGTCCCTCTTGCAGCCGCTGGGTCTCCTGAAACTTGGCCAGTACCGTGCCCATGGTCTCCTGGGAATGGCGGTATGCTCCCATGATGTTTGAGAGTGCCTTGTGGAGGGTTGGTTCCCTGGGCCTGTCCTCCCCCTGTCGCACAGCAGTCCTCCCAGCTTCCCTGTTGTCCTATGCCTCAGTCCCCTGAACCGTGTGCCCACTGCCACTGACCCCAGGTCCCTGATTGTCCTGGGTTTGTGGGGTTGCCTGGGGTCCCTGTAGTGGTGGACACACTGCTGATTGACATGTCCTGGGGACAGTGGCATGGGCCCGCTGGGTGGGTGCTGTGGTAGTGTTTCCTGAGGGGGAAGGCTCTGTGGTGGTTTGGGACTGTGGCAGGGTAACCAACTGTCCAGCGGTCCCAGATGTGCCAGGTTGGTCATCGTGATCCAGGCGTGCAGAGCTGATGTCATCACTGTGGGCCTCTTCTGGGATGGGACTGGATGTAGCTGGCACCTCCTGTCCGGTGATGTTGGGTAGGGGTCCTGTTGGGATGCAAATGCATTGTTATTGTATCTGTGTGTGCCATCCTGTGCAATGGGTGTGTTTCCCTTATAGAATTGTGCTTTCCCTGTCGCCTTGGCCTTGTGTGATTGCTGATTGTGTGGGCTGGGTGAGTCTCTCTACTGGACATGCTGTGGTGATGGGTGTCCATGCAGGGCTGTGATGGGTGTCCATGCATTGTTGTTGCATGCAGGGCTTAGTATTGGGATTTGTGGGTTGTGATGGTGGGGTGCATGTGAGGTGATGGAGTGATGGGAGTGAGGGTACGGGTGGGGGTATGTGATAGCATGCAGGTTGGGTGGGGGGGATAAAGTAGTAAAGATTTGACTTACCAGAGTCCAGTCCTCCTGCTACTCCTGTGAGGCCCTCAGGATGCATTATTGCCAAGACTTGCTCCTCCCATGTTGTTAGTTGTGGTGGAGGTGGTGGGGGTCCACCGCCAGTCCTCTGTACTGCTATCTGGTTTCTTGATACCACGGAACGCATGGAACGCACCTTCCCCGTAGGTCGTTCCACCTCTTCCTGATGTCATCCCATGTTCTTGGGTGCTGTCCCACGGCGTTGATCCTGTCCACTCTTCTCCGCCATAGCTCCATCTTCCTTGCAATGGACGTCTGCTGCACCTGTGATCCGAATAGCTGTGACTCTACCCAGATGATTTCCTCCACCATGACCCTTAGCTCCTCCTCAGAAAACCTGGGGTGTCTTTGAGGTGCCATGATGTGGTGTGAGTGATATGTGTGAGGTGATGTGTGGGGTGATCTGTTGGGATGTATGATGTGATGTGCGTGGATGGTGTATGAGTGATGGTGTTCTGTGCCTCTGAGTGAGTGTGTGCTCTTTGATTGTCTCTCTATGCTTGGTCTCTTTTTTTTGGTTGTAAGGGGTTGTGGGTGTGTGTTTTATAGTGGTATGAGTGTGTGGTGTGTGTATGTGTGTCAGGTGTGTGTATTTTTAATTGTCCAATGTTGTGTGGTTTTGTAAGTGTGTGTGTATTTTGAAATGGTTTACCGCGGTTGAAAGACAGCCGCGTTGATTTATGAGTCGTGATACTGTGGGCGTATTCCTGTTAGCGTAACGGTGTGGGTTTTGCTATCGCCAGTTTATCACTGACCTTTGGTCTGGCGGACTTGTGTGGGTGTCTCTATTGTGGCGGGATTCTCTGTGTGGGTCATAATACCCATGGCGGATTACCCACGAGGTCGCGGTATGTTGGCGGCCGTCAGAACGGCAGTAGGCGGCATTTACCACCAGGGTTGTAATGAGGGCCTCTATCTTTTAGGAGGCAGTCTGCTGGGTCGTTACTGAGTCTGCCCCAGCTCCAACCAGTCTGGCAGTACCGCACACCATTTACTCAAGTATTTTCCAAATTTGTCGCCAGTCTGAACCTGCTTCATGCAGAACTCTTTTGCGTACATCCATTTTTGGCATTCCTTTTTCACAGCTGGAGGGAGGAACCCACATGCTGCAGTGTTTTCCAATAGGAGTAAGAGGGCTACAAATCTGAAAGTGTCTCTTGCTCTTTTCGGACTGGGTGAGGTCCCAGCAGACAGTGCCTTGGTGTGCGTGTGGCTATGGAGCTCACTAGATCCAACAGGTCCACTGCCTTGCTCCAGAATATTTCCACTAACAGATCCTTTGCCTTGCTCCTGAATATTTCACTAATGTGCATTGTTAACAAAATATGTAGTAAGTCAGTGTCATTATAGTGGTACCTTGGACATTCACCTAACTTTGCATGGGTATTTTTACTAACTAGGGAGCGAGGTAATGTTTGTGTAATATCTTAAATTGTGTTAACCGGAACTTGGCATTTTTTGTCACTTATTTCATGTATGCTAATACCTTGTTTCATTCAATATCTGTCAAGTATGTCCGATATTGCCCTCCTACCTTTCTGTAATGTGCAGTAGTGTAGATTGTCGATCTTGTGCCAAAGTCCCATTTATGTTGGTGTGCTCAAATGAGAATTTCCCTTAAAATACAACAAACAAGAGGTGTCTGGCAAAAAAAGGAATGGTTAGCTTAATTAAACATTACGGCCAGTAGAGCAGTTATAGAACCGGGGTCTGAGGACTGTCTCTCAATGTACATCGGATTGAAGCAGATTCGTATACATTTCTCAGAGTACAATAAAACAATAAAAATATTCCTTTCTTGGTAAAAATGTGAACAGTTGTCATGGAGTCATAAATATAGTTTCCAGATAGTAAATGCAGGTGGACCTCAACCTGGCGTGGTCACAATGTGGGCCAGTGAGTACATGTCCAGATATCTGGCCTGGGGAGTGCGTGGTCACGGAGTGTGCTGAGTCCTGATTGGCAAAGTGCTCCTAACTACATGCAGCATATAACCTTATGGTGTTTTGGGGAATGCACAAATCCACATGACCATGTGTGTTTTATTGTAGTCAATCTCCGGGAACCATTGTGGTGTTGCTGAGCCTATCTGTGGGATCTGATCAAAGTTTTTCTGTTTGTCCGTTTGCCTGCCGGCTAAGTGTTACCCCATCTGTGACCTGTCAGTTATTAACCTCAGGCTTAGGTGTCAGATCCTGCATCACCACATACCTACATGCCGGGGTTGACGGAGAGTTCACGACCGGGGAGTCCAATAATCGTGATGTGACTTTGTTCATGTATATAAATGTATTGCTGTGTGCATCAACATCGATTAATCCAATATTAATAGTGGAAACCAGTCTGTCCTCCTTATCAGTCTTGCCAAAGTTGTTAGTGTCGATGAGTCGGTGGTCTATCAGGGAAACTTGTCCGTTTGGTGTAGAAAAGAAATTGACCAGACTCAACAGCAAATTTAGTCTTAGCATTGTCAAATGTGGTAAAGGTATCATTCTCATATATGTCCTTCAGAATCCTGCAACTTCCACTGATCCATCCTGCCTGTTCGGCCTTATCCTGAAGAAGGCCAGAAAGTCCCATGTAGTGAACTTAGACACAAAAGGTACATGTTTCATAATCATTTTCGTCTGATGTCGGACATCAAGGATACCAAATGTGGTACCCCCAGGCCACCCCAGTGGGGGTTCAGGAATAACTGAATCAATGGGTAGTCTACATGGCAGCCCACCTATTGTGATTATTCCTGCATTCCGATCAGCCCATCCACAGGTGTCAGTGTTGGAGGTGCAACGTCAAATAATCATATTCAAAATCTGACAGCATCATTCTTCCTCCGTTATACAGGAGTTTAAGTGTGCCTAATTTGATCCTAGGTCAGTTCCCTACCTACAGTAGATCAATCATCAGCCTATCCTGCTTGTGAAATATTCCCCAAGCCAGCACCTGCATTAACCCTTGAACACGTACAGGGATTTGGGGAGTATCAGCATTTTTACCAACGCAACGCAGTCCATCATTGAGACCAGAAGCTTTTTCCAGAAGACAATTGACTTAGCCACATTATACCTCATTCTGGTCTATATCACAATAATATCAATAAACAATTATATCATCCTCTTTGCTGTGGGTAAATCTAATTCCTAAGTATGTCAACATCTTGGGTTGGCAAATCAGTTTAATTTCTGAAAACAACTCCTTCTGCTGGTCAGGCAGTGCCCCCCAAAGGGAACAATGGTGATTTTGACCAATCAAGTGTCAGGGGAAAAGAGTTAGCTGAGTTCCTCTAACAGTCTGTGTATACATGAGGTCGCTCTGACAGGGTACATAAAGAACACTAGTGTACTGTCAGCATGTAATTATATTATGTGCTGTTTATCCCCTATCGCTACATCCCACTCAGTCATTATGTTTCTCACTACGTATGTGAAGGGTTCTATTATTAAGGACAACAAGAGCGATGACAGTTGGCATCCTTGACTCAATCCGCAATCTAAAATCACATTCTTGCCATTTATTCTAACCCTTTCTTTGGGGAAGAATATAAGAGCTTGGTCCACTTCATAATGTATGGACCAAGCAATAGGTCTCTAGAACTGGAATATAAATTCCTATCATAATGAATCAAATGCTTTCTTTTTCATATGCAAAACTACCACTCAGTCTGCATTGTTTTCCAGACAGTATTGAACATGTGATAACCTCCGGGTGTGCTCCATCACGTTTCTGCATGTTATAAAACATGATTGGTTCAGCTGGACAAACACTGGGAACACCTTTATCAGTCACATTGGTCGTGCTTTGCTAATAATTTTTAATTATCTGTGTTGATTATGGAGAAAGGTCTATGTAAATTAAAGCCTGAGAAGCCTTTCTCAGACTCAGTATCGCTATCATCACCACTTCTCTCCCTGTGTCCTGGTTACTATATTGCTGTACTTCTCCAGCTACTCCTAAGAACCTTTTCTAGGCACCAATTTGTGGAACTTGGACGGAAGTCTGTATGCTCACAGAGCCTTACCTCCTTCACACTCTATCAATGCTGTATCAGGTTATTCTGATAATGGAATGTCTAATACTTCTTGCCTCTCTGTCAGTGCCTTTGGTGAGTTAGCCCTCTGTTGGTATCGTTGGAGCAGATCCATGTATGGTGATCTTCACCATGAGTAAAGTGTCTGAAGTTATCTTCGGAAAATCCTACTGATGTCCTATGAGGTCTGAATAATCCCCTTACCATCTGTGATGTGTTATGTTTTCCCTTCTTCATTAGCCACACCAGCATTCTTTACAATTTATCACCCTCCCTGTGAATTCTTTCAATATGTTGTGTAGATATAGTCATCTAAATGCGTGTATAATTTCCAGATTATGGGCCATATGTTCTAAAGCTTTTTTGCCATAGACACAGAATGGGTAAAATCCTTTGATACATCTGACCCTATGTGTTTAAAGTCCATCAACATGCCAGATTATGTCTGTGGTATTTTCTTCCCTAATATTGCTGTTTTGGCCTCCAGTTCTCCAATGTCCTTCTTTGATTGTTGGATATTGCCATGTTCTTTCGATAGCCACCCATAACGACAAGTTTGGAGGCATCAAATTCCTTCGCATTTTTTGGTGGGCGAGCCCTAGTTTCGATCAAAATATTCTATAACAGTTTTCTTGATCATTGTTAGGAATATGGTGTTTTCCACCCCCTCTGCCCTTGGGTGCCTCATAGGTTTGCTTGGAATGCATTTACATCTTGTGCAAATTAGTATCAGAGGGAAGTGTTCTGATAGTATCCTGTATGAAATCTACCCTAATGCATATATCAGCAGGTTCTGGGGCAAAAAAAAAGTAAACTAGACTTCTGTCTGAGCCAAGGGGTGATGATTAAAAAGAGAAGGCACATTACCCAGGGTATTGTTCATGCCATACACCTGTTAGATTAACTTGTGTAACAATATATTTTAGTTGCATGGTAAGTCTGTGTTTAAGGCCAGCTCTATCATCAAGCACTTATATCACACAATTTTAGCCTGCCCCCCAAAGCACTGAAGTTCCCAATGATGGTATTGCCAAGTCTTGCAATTTGGGGAAAACATGATGTCAACAATGCTTAGAGCAAAGACATTCAATAAACATATTTCCTGTCCTTCCAGTGTGCCCACTATCAGTGCATATATCTCCTACGTGTCCGCTGGGGTTACCTTAAACCGGACTCTAGTACCAAACCAAATTCCTAGCCCTCTGTAGTAGGTAGAATAGGAATCCAAATTAGTTCAACCCTTCCATTTTCTAGCTAGCCTGTTGTGTTACTTGGTCATCAAATGGCTCCCTTGTACCAGGACTATTCCCATAATTTGTCATTTTAAGGAATAGAGGAATCTGTGTTGTTTAGTGCAATCATTGAAGCTGCATACGTTCCAGAAGATCAGCTTCAGCTTATCTGCCAATGCTCAATTTTGGCCTTAATGTTAGTTCATCTCTTTCAGTGTGTGATATGCCTACTTGCTGACTTGTTCCCTTTGTCAAGAGTACTGTTTTGTCATATGTTTTATTTTTTCATAACGATTGTGCATACCATCTGAACAGCATAATCATTTCATTCAATCTCCCATCATCAGATAAAGTATAGCGCAACACCGTTTCATTCTCTAGAGCACTATACTCACTGCATCCACTTGAATTCACTCTAAGGAAGGGCAATAAAACAATCTTTGGCTGAAACATCTTCCCATTGTATGGCCCACTGATTACTCTGCCGCAAAAATCAACAATTATCAAAAAAAATTCAAAACAATTATAGCAAGGGTGAATCAACTTTGTATTGTTCCCTCAACCTCTTAGCCCATAATAGTTGGGCACACCAAAAGCTCAATGTGGCTCAAAGCTAGATCCCGGTTGTCAGCTTGGACTCCATGGTGGAGCTGCATTGATTGCCATATGCAGGCTTATTGTCTCACTAAGCACATATCCAGAAGCATGTACAGAGTGCTAGCACTCCAGTAACAAATTACATTCTGCTGCTAGATTCATCAATGCACTTACAAGAGTGCTTCGGTATTGAGCCCAGGATTTGCAATCCTGCCAAGATTTTGCCTCATCATGAAGTGTTCCATCTGACTTCACCAACATTCAGTTTCCTTCTTCAGGTCCTCCCTTCCCCAGTGGGGCAGTGCATGCAGTGCATTCAGCATCATCACCAGCCTGCATAAGTTTGTGACTTATTTTTCTACCTTGACTCTGCAGGATGTAGGTCCAGTACCAAGTCAATTCTAGTGAGCCAAAGAACTATGACCATCCTTCTTTGATGACCTTTAATTTTGCCAGGAACAGTAGCATGCATTTAAGCTTATATACTTGAAATTTATTTTCTGCTTGTAATTGAGGTAAGTCTCAATCAGCTGACCTTTGCTATATGTCATTTTGGTGACCCTGACCAACTTGAGAATTGCATATTTATCTCTAGAGTTTAGATTTCAGGCTAAAATTGTATATAGGGGTACCTCACGACTGACACGAGTGATGTGTGATATGAGCTCATCTAATACCCAAAGGTGTCTAGGCACTAGACTGAAAGACTTCATTGTACTGCTGAGCAGGGCCTAAGGGCTTTCTTTGAACAGCAAGTTAGTTATTCACGGCCTTCCTGAAATTAAGCAGGGAGGGAGCTGACTTGATAGTCGTGGGCAAGGCATTCAATGCGTTAAATGCTCCGCGAAAGAAACTTCTGCCTCTCCTATTGAGCAGTTTGTAGCCTGGTACTAAAGAGAACATGCGAGATGCAGACCTGAGTGATCTGCCTCACCATCCAAGCCCAAGTGAAATAAAAGACAGATGATTTTACGGTGGTAAGAATGCTGATTTGAAAATATATTGGTTGTTTTTAATTCCCCAGTTGTGTCTTCTAGATTAACCCCTTCGCTGCCAGGCCTTTTCCCCCTCCTGTGCTGAGCCTTTTTTTGGCTATTTGGGGCAGTTCGCGCTTAGGCCCTCATAACTTTTTGTTCACATAAGCTACCCACCCCAAATTTGCGTCCTTTTTTTCCAACGTCCTAGGGATTCTAGAGGTACTTAGACTTTGTGGGTTCCCCAGAAGGAGGCCAAGAAATTAGCCAAAATACATGAAAAACTCGTTTTTTTCAAACAAATGGGAAAAAGGGGCTGCAGAAGAAAGCTTGTGGTTTTTTCCCTGACAATGGCATCAACAAAGGGTTTGTGGTGCTAAAATCACCAGCTTCCCAGCTTTCAGGAACAGGCAGACTTGAATCAGAAAACCCAATTTTTCAACACAATTTTGCCATTTTACTGGGACATACCCCATTTTTACGATTTTTTGTGCTTTCAGCCTCCTTCCAGTCAGTGACAGAAATGGGCATGAAACCAATGCTGGATACCAGAAACCGAAACATTTCTGAAAAGTAGACAAAATTCTGGATTCAGCAAGGGGTAATTTGTGTAGATCCTACAAGGGTTTCCTACAGAAAATAACAACTGAAAAAAAAAAATATTGAAATTGAGGCGAAAAAATCTCCAATTTTTCTCTACGTTTTACTCTGTAACTTTTTCCTGCAATGTCAGATTTTTTAAAGCAATGTACCGTTATGTCTGCTGGACTCTTCTGGTTGCGGGGATTTATAGGGCTTGTAGGTTCATCAAGAACTCTAGGTACCCAGAGCCAATAAATGACCTGCACCCTGCCTTGGGTTTTCATTCTATACCAGGCATACAGCAATTCATTTGCTGAAATATAAAGAGTAAAAAATAGCTATCAAGAAAACCTTTGTATTTCCAAAATGGGCACAGGATAAGGTGGTTTTACACACTCTCTTATATTTGGAAGGAAAACATGTAGAGAAAGGGGCAATAACACTTGTTTTGCTATTCTATGTTCCCCCAAGTCTCCCGATAAAAATGATACCTCACTTGTGTGGGTAGGCCTAGCGCCCGCGACAGAAAATGCCCCAAAACACAAAGTGGACACATCCCATTTTTTTTTACAGAAAACAGAGGTGTTTTTTGCAAAGTGCCTACCTGTAGATTTTGGCCTCTAGCTCAGCTGGCCCCTAGGGAAACCTACCAAACCTGAGCATTTTTGAAAACTAGAGACCTAGGGGAATCCAAGATGGGGTGACTTGTGGGGCTCTGACCAGGTTCTGTTACCCAGAATCCTTTGCAAACCTCAAAATTTGGCTAAAAAAACTAATTTTCCTCACATTTCGGTGACAGAAAGTTCTGGAATCTGAGAGGAGCCACAAATTTCCTTCCACCCAGCGTTCCCCCAAGTCTCCCGATAAAAATGGTACCTCACTTGTGTGGGTAGGCCTAGCGCCCACGAAAGGAAATGGCCCAAAACACAACCTGGACACCTCCCATTTTTTTTTACAGAAAACAGAGTTGTTTTTTGCAAAGTGCCTACCTGTAGATTTTGGCCTCTAGCTCAGCCGGCACCTAGGGAAACCTACCAAACCTGTGCATTTTTGAAAACTAGAGACCTAGGGGAATCCACGATGGGGTGACTTGTGGGGCTCTGACCAGGTTCTGTTACCCAGAATCCTTTGCAAACCTCAAAATTTGGCTAAAAAAACACATTTTCCTCACATTTCGGTGACAGAAAGTTCTGGAATCTGAGAGGAGCCACAAATTTCCTTCCACCCAGCGTTCCCCCAAGTCTCCCGATAAAAATGATACCTCACTTGTGTGGGTAGGCCTAGCGCCCGCGACAGGAAATGCCCCAAAACACAATGTGGGCACATCCATTTTTTGACAGAAAACAGAAGTGTTTTTTGCAAAGTGCCTACCTGTAGATTTTGGCCTCTAGCTCAGCCGGCACCTAGGGAAACCTACCAAACCTGTGCATTTTTGAAAACTAGAGACCTAGGGGAATCCAAGATGGGGTGACTTGTGGGGCTCTGATCAGGTTCTGTTACCCAGAATCCTTTGCAAACCTCAAAATGTGGCTAAAAAAACACATTTTCCTCACATTTCGGTGACAGAAAGTTCTGGAATCTGAGAGGAGCCACAAATGTCCTTCCACCCAGCGTTCCCCCAAGTCTCCTGATAAAAATGGTACCTCACTTGTGTGGATGGGCCTAGCGCCCACGAAAGGAAATGGCCCAAAACAAAACGTGGGCACATCACATTTTTTCGCAGAAAACAGAGGTATTTTTTGCAAAGTGCCTACCTGTGGACTTTGGCCTCTAGCTCAGCCGGCCCCAGGGAGGGCAGAAATGGCCTAAAATAAATTTGCCCCCCAATCCCCCCCATCCCGGGGAGAGACCCTTGCCTACGGGGTCGCTCCCCTTGCGTGACGGCGCAAAAAAAAAGATCCCTGGTGCCTAGTGGTTTCTGCCCCCTTGACCTAAAATCGGCCGATCTGCCCCCAAAGCGGGCAGAAAGGGCCTAAATACAATTTGCCCCTCCAGGGGAGCGACCCTTGCCAAGGGGTCGCTCCCCATCTCTAAAAAAAAAAAAAAAAAAACAACTAAAAAAATCTGCCCTGGCGCCTAGAGGTTTCTGCCCCCCCTGGGGGCAGATCGGCCTAATACCAATAGGCCGATCTGCCCCCAGGGGGGGCAGAAATGGCCTAAAATAAATTTGCCCCCCCACACCCCCCTAGGGAGCGACCCTTGCCTACAAGGTCGCTCCCCTTGCCTAAAATCGGCCAATCTGCCCCCAAAGCGGGCAGAAATGGCCTAAATACAATTTGCCCCTCCAGGGGTGCGACCCCTGCCTAAGGGGTCGCTCCCCATCTGTAAAACAACAATAACAACAAAAATCCCCGGTGCCTAGTGGTTTCTGCCCCCATTGGGGGCAGATCGGCCTAATTAAAATAGGCTAATCTGCCCCCCTGGGGGGCAGAAATGGCCTAAAATAAATTTGCCCCCCAGGGGAACGACCCTTGCCTAAGGGGTCGCTCCCCTTACGTGAAATTCACGAACAAAAAAAAAAAATCCCTGGTGTCTAGTGGTTTCTGTCCCCCTTGGGGGCAGATTGGCCTCATAAAAATAGGCCAATCTGCCCCCAAGGGGGGCAGAAATTGCCTAAATATAATTTGCCCCCTATGGGAGCGACCCTTGCCTAAGGGGTCGCTCCCCACCTCTAAAACAAAAAATAAAACAACAAAAAAAACAAAATTATCCCTGGTGCCTAGAGGTTTCTGCCCCCAGGGGGGGCAGAAAAGGCCTTAAAAATAAACGCCCCCCCTGGGAGCGACCCTTGCCCAAGGGGTCGCTCCCTTATGTCAATTTCATTTTTAAAAAGACATTCCTGGTGTCTAGTGGGCGTTTTGACAGCCGGATTGCTTTCAATCCGGCTGCCAAAACGCAGAGAAAGACTTCAAAGGGAAGGAAATAACTTTCCTTCCCTTTGAAGCCTCTCTCGGCCTCCCCCACGTGATCGGAAGAGAAATGCAAGGCATTTCTCTTCCGATCACGCTGGAAGCTCAGGGGGAGGCTCTGTGACAATCAGCGCGCTGACGTCACAAGGGGGGTGGTGGGGTTTGGGGGTGGAAGGGGAAGGGCTTCCCCTTCCATCCCTGACTTTAACCCCACAGAGGGAGCGCTAGCGCTCCCTCTGGGCTGTGTGCCCAGGACGTAATGGTTACGTCCTGGGCACAGTAGCACTGTGCCGCAGGACGTAACCATTACGTCTGCGGCACAGAAGGGGTTAAAGAGGGGAAGTCTAAAAATCGACACGGTTTGTTTGGAGTAGGGGTCATGCATTCACTAGAGTAAAGAAAAAAGGAAGGAGAAAAAGCTCTGAATACATATTTTAAGTGACATCAATAATGATTTATGTCTGTTGCACTCTCCTATAATTTTTGGCATGGAAAGGCAGAGCAGGGGTATTGAGAGCGCATAGACAAACCTCTGTAGCCCTAGGAAAATAGGGCCCGATGTACAATTCCTTTTTGTGGTCGCAAACTGCAAAAATCGTCGTTTCTGACCAGAAAATGGGCATGTACAATGTACTATCCCTATTTACTGACTCACAAAATAAGGATTGCAACTCGCAATTAGGAAGGGGTGTCCCGAAAGCACTCCTTCCTAATTGTGACTCACAGGGGGATGTTATGATTGTTGTGTGACCATGAAGGTGGTCGCAAACCGAATGCTGTTAACACCAATTTCTAATTGAGAAATGAAGCAAAAATATTTTTTCAGAGCAGGCAGTGGTCCATAGAAAAAATGAAAAGAAAACTTTTCATTTCTTTTGTTTGAAATGAATCCTGTTTTCCTTTAAGGAAAAAATGAGCATTCATTTTTTAAAAACTGCTTTATTTAAAAAGCAGTCACAGACATGGTGGTCTGCTGTCCCCAGCAGGTGCAGGAGCGGAAATGTTACTGATGATTTTATTAATCAATAATGTACTGATCATTGATGAAATAATATGTGGAAAATGGGTGACTTTTGTAAATGGCCACCATAATTCATTTTGTTTTCTACTTAGGCTAACTTTAGCTAAAATTGCAGTTGTTTTCCATTTCTTAATGTTTACTTAAAAGAGTGAGATTAATAGCTTATAGATGTGTAGACAGCTACCCCTAATGGGTTTTTGTGTTATGTCTTACAAGGTCAGATTTATTAGGTCATTGCTCGACTTTGACTGACCTATTGTTTAGAATTGTCACTAACGTGTGGTTTCTTCCTTGAGGGAGTAAGTAGATGGAAACAATATTAGATGTTTCTTCCAGAACCTAAGATTCAGACTAGATGGAACAATGGATCCACAGACGAGACAGAAGAGAAGAAGAAATTGTTATAAATTGAGTCTACCTAATGATTATGTAAATCTAATGTTAACGAATGAAAATTCAGTGTACTATGAATGTGTAACTTTTAGTTATCGGACTTTAATTAAATTGGCTGAATTGTATAACCCCCCATGTTTTAACCAATCATGTGTTCTGTAGAAATTAATATAATGTTCTGTCACCTATTCCTGGGGCTTTGTTTGTTCGTTGTTCTTCTGACTCTGATGTTCTTGTTCGTTGTCGAACTTGAGAGAGAGTTGGGTTAGCGGTTGATGCAGACCAGACTTTATGAGATTTTCCAGTGATATATCGGTCATGTAGGCTTGAGGGATTAATAGATCATCCTATTGATGGTGTCCTCTTGCTGAAGAAATCTTCTTCTTCTTGTTCTATGGGTAATGTGTAAATTGTGTGTTGTTATATGTGTCTTTTGTTTTACAGGTACCAGCTGCAACTCATAAATTAATTGCTGCATAATGATAATATTTTTTGCTACAACCCGAGCTAGGTTATTTTTTCTAAATTTGTGTTTCTAAATTGTTTTTACCTAAAGCCCAACATGTTAATGCTAATTAGTGGTTAGTGAGGGAATTTGTCTTTACATGCTCATGATTTATATTGACGTTCTTAGATCTATTGCTCAAATGTATTTTATTTCACTGTTGCAAATATTGGTGTTATTAAGTTGCGTTACAATACTTGAATTAATTTGTTTACTTGCTTTGATTAAACTCAAGTATATAAGACGGTCTAATCAGCCGTTGATGATTCTATATTCTTATCATTTATGTTTGAGAATTATTTTCGTGACCTTAGCGTTGTTAATATAGGGAAATAAACGTATAATCCTTCATAATAAACCAGTGTGGGTTTTGCGTAGTGATTAGATTATTGATTTCTGGTTTATTGATGTTTATTATGACATACATCCTTGACATCCCCTCAAATCAATGTTGTGTCGATCCATTGGCCTAAGGCTCGAAGTCCACTATTTAGTTTGAGGTAATAGCTGGGATTTCTCGGCGCTGCAGCACAGGCCACCATCCCTGTGAGGGCGGCCATTCCCAAAGGGGTCACAAATTGCACCCTGCCTCATGAAGTTTGATGAAGTAGGTAATTTGCCACCCCACTGGAAATCGCATACAGTGTCATTGGCACTGTTGTAAATTTGGTTTTCCAAAAAGAGTCCCAAATTGCAAGTCACAAAACATATGGTCTTACAACTGGCCTATAATCACAAACTTCACCACAGAACACTGAATGGGATCTTGATATTTGCAGTAAAGATTGCACCTCTGCAGTTTTTCTTTGATAATATTTGGCAAATCAAACCTGCCAATATTTGCTAGGAAAAAAAAATCAGTAAATTCTAGAGAAAAACGTGGACTAGTGATTTCATCCCATCCGGGAAATAGCGAACCCCATGTATCTGGATTTCCTGGGTGCGATAAATACCTTACACTTTCCTTGTCCAATCGCAAGCATGGCTTATTGTTTATTTCCGAAGTATGTTTATTCACATTCTGCTGTTGTTTCATGTCACCTTTACTGTTGAAGGGCACTGGACTCAAAAGCTACCTCTACTATGTCCAGGAGTAATGGTAAGTCAAATTGAACATTTTTGTGCTCCATAATTGACTCAAATACAAATGGTGATAGCTGTGGTACAACACATACCCAACTGCTCAAACAGAAAGGAGTAGCTTTTTCTCGACCTTAGAATTCACCAACCCACCTAGATAATCCCACAATAAAGAGAAATTAAATAGATGTGTGGCTTTGTAGTGGTCATTACCACTGATACCTACAGAGCCCTAACAACAGAGAGCTGTGCCAACTGCATAAATAGTAAAACAATTATTGGGGAACCCAATATGTCTGGATTTATTTAACATTCTAATACATACGGACACAGGCACCCAACAATGTAAAGTCTATTTGTGGTTTGTCAACAAGTAGCAAGCCACTTTTTTGCCTTCTATGAGGTTGACATTGTTTTGACATTGACTTGAGATGATGCGTAGCCTTTGTGCATTTGGGCATTGCCTCTGTTTGCATACCGCTGCACCTTAAAGCCAGTCATGTGATGTGTCTTTCTCAATGCTTCTTCTCAAGCAAATGTAGACATTTCTATGGCAAAGGACAGATATTCAAGTACTGCATTGTTGGAAATGGGGTATCTGGTTGGCAGTCAGTTTGCACGCTGTCCAAGCAGGGACCCTCACTCTAGTCAGGATAAGGGAGATACACAGCTCAGATAACCCCTGCTCACCCCCTTGGTAGCTTGGCACAAGCAGTCAGGCTTATCTTAGAGGCAATGTGTAAAGTATGTGTACCAACACACACAGTAACAAAAGGAAAACACCACAAACACACTCAATACCAGTTTACAAAAATAGCCAATATTTAGCTGAGTACAACAAGACCAAAATGACAAAAATCAAACGTACACAAGCGTAATCAGGAATTTTCAAAGACTTAACTTCAATATAGCGCTTAGAAACACAATGCTTCAATTTGGTGTTATCACGGCGTCGTGACGGAGTAGTTCCCAACAATCAGTCACAGAGTCACATGGACAGTACCTTTGGTAAAGAATAAACAATCCGGTGCACAGAGTCAGGGAGGTGAGGCATCGCTGGATTCGGTGTAGTGTTGGTTCCTTACTGCGGTGCAAGGGAAGAGATGCAGCGTCAGTTCCTTATGCTCCAGTGGGGTTGATGTCTGGTGGGTCAAGGCACAGTAGGCCGATCTTACAGGGTCACGGTCACGCCACGGGGCTGCAGGTGCTACAACGGAGTTGGGTGTCACGAACGTCGGTGACACGGCACTCGGGACTCACATAGTCATGGGACGTCAGCTGGGCTGTGGTAGCATCAGGCCTGCTATGTCAGGCAGGGTTGTTGCACTCCAGCATGGACAATGGCTTCAACTACAGGTGCTGTCGCGAAGTCAGGCAGTGGAGTCGGTCCTGGTGTCGTCTGGAGTTGGTGTAACTGTTTTTGCTTTATTTTTGAACCAGCTTTCACTCCCAGGGGCCCAGAGACTGGAGTAGGCACCACCTGGCGAGTTAGGATCCACAGCAGGTGAAGGACTGGTAGGTGAAGTCTTTGCTGACCCCGAGACTTCTTCACAAAAGGCAATCTCAGTCCAAGCCCTTGGAGACACTTCACAAGTAGGATTGCAGAAAGTAAAGTCCAGTCCTTTCCCTCTTAAGGCAGAAGCAGCAGCAGAAGGTCAGCACAGCAAAGCAAGACAGAGTGGCAGGACCTCCTCAGGCATCAAGCTCTACTCCTTGGCAGAGGTTCCTCCTGATCCAGAAGTAATCTGAAATTCTGGGGTTTTGTGTCCACTACTTATACTCCATTCTGCCTTTGAAGTAGGCAGATTTCAAAGGAAAGTCTCTGTTATTCACAAGATCCTGCCTTGCCCAGGCCTGCACACAGACAAACTCCAGGGGGTTGAAGTCTACATTGTGTGAAGACGGGCACAGCCCTTTCATGTGTAAGTGTCAACTCTTCCCTCCCTACTCTAGCCCAGGAGACTCATCAGGATATGCAGGACACTCCCCAGCTCCCTTTGTGTCACTGTCTAGAAGGAATTCACAAACAACCCAACTGTCAGTCTGACCCAGAGGTGAATTCCACACACAGGCATGGGCACAGAATGGTTAAGCAAGATAGTACCCACTTTCTAAAAGTGGCATTTTTAAACAGACAATCTAAAAACCAACTGTACCAAAAGATGTATTTTTAAATTGTGAGTTCAGAGACCCCAAACTCCATATCTCTATCTGCTCAAAATGGGAAACTACACTTAAAAGATATTTAAAGGGAGTCCCCATGTTAACCTATGAAAACCACATTTAGCAGTATTTCACTATCAGGACATGTAAAACACACCAGTACATATCCTAGCTTTTAAATACACTGCACCCTGCCCATGGGGCTACCTAGCGTCTACCTCAGGGGTGACTTACATATAGTAAAAGGGAATGTTTGGGTCTGGTAAGTGGGTGCACGTGGCAGGTCGAATTGGCAGTGCAAAACTGCACATACAGACACTGCAGTGGCTGGTCTGAGACATGTTTACAGGGCTACTCGTGTGGATGGACCAATCAGTGATGCAGGTCCACTAGCAGCATTTGATTTACAGGCCCTGGGCACACATAGTGCACTTTACTAGGGACTTACCAGTAACTCAAATGTGCCAATCATGGAAAACCAATTACCAATATCCTTTAGACAGAGAGCACTTCACTTTAGCACTGATTAGCAGTAGTAAAGGGCCCAGAGTATCAATACCAGAAAATAGGAATTACAGCATAGGGTCCAAAAACAGGAGGTCAGAAGCAAAAAGCACATGGAAACCACGGCAAGAGCTGCCAGTTTAACATGCACCTGTTAAGGTAGGTGTGCAAGCGTGCATGTGTGTGTGAGTGTGTGTATGTGTATGTAATAACAAAGGTTGATTCAATCATGTAAACCAAGCAATGCACAATTTAAGCTTCGCCTCGAGCCATAATTTCCTACTATTTTGGTATTTACATGCACTCTGTCGTGACATGGGCAAATTCTGCATGTCATAATATACTAATGTATCTGTATAGTCTTCTGATATATCTGTCACATCTCTATCTTATGCACTATGTGCAGTGGGTATTACTCACCTGCCTCATGTCATTCCTTCCCCTGTAGCGCCTCCCCATCTCAAATACTCAATGGCTCCCCCTTCCCAGAAAGCCTGAACCATTGGCGCTCCTGTTCTGTTGCTCTGAAAGTTTTGCTTGTTAGCACCTGCAGATATCACATGCTCATTCAGGATAGTCATGATTCTACTGTGAACTATTGGATTGTACCATCATGCACTTGGGTTCTATTGTACTTGTTATTGTTGTCAATTACTGTTTTCACCTGCTGCCTGCTAGGCCTGATATCCATTGTATGTAACGCATGATTTTACCCAGGTTCATTGGAAAATTCCACGTTTCCATGTGAGACACATGCCTTTCTGATCCTTTTTAGCTTTCAGTATAAATAACCCCTTGAAACTTGCATCAGGGCTTGGCCTCGTACGCGTCCTGCGTAGCAATGTCCCTTCACTCACCTCCTGAGTCACTGGATCTTCCTGCATTCCAATCCAGCATAAACTTCACCCTGCACTCATCTTCTGAGTCACCCGCACCTTCAGCACTCTAGCCCTAGCCTCGTCCCTGCACTCATCTCCTGAGGTCACCCGGAAACTCTCAGCACTCTAGTCTTCCAAGCCTTCCTGATGACTTTGAGATACTGCCTTCTGCAATGCTTCCAGTGTCTCCCTTCATAAGCTACAAATCCACCTCTTCTTGAGCTTCTTATACCTACCTTTCTGCCATCTTCGAACTCCAGTTAGAGTACCAGACAAGGCTATGTACTTTCCCTTCAGGTAAGTGCACACTAATCCTTAACAGCAGCTGCAGGCCTATCTGTCAACGTCTTCGAGACTTTAAAATTTGCTCCAGTTTCTCCTTTTTCCTTCAACACTCCATGCTTGTCCTGGCTCTAGACCCTCTCTCCAAACCTTGGCACTTGAACTGTGTTTCTCATGGACTAGAGACTGAATTCTGAATTAATCTTGTAACTTCTACTCATGTACCGAGTGTAACCTTGTTTTGTAGCATATCTTGAGAGTACCCCCCACTCCAACCTATGCACTGAGTGTAACCTTGTTCTAGTATGCCTTGGGAGTGTCCCTGATTCCAGTCCATGTTTTGAGTACAACCTTGAGAGTGTCAGTACCTCAAACCTTGTGCCAAGAGTAACCTTGTTCTCAGTGTAACCTTGTATCGAGTAAAACAATAACTTGTTTTGGTTATAACCTTGTTTGGAGTGTAATCTTTGTATTAAGTACTACCTTGAGAGTGTCAAATAAATCCAATCTTGTGCCAAGTATAACCTTGTTGAGAGTATATCCTATGTACTGAGTGTAACCTATTTCCGAGAGTAATCTGGTCTCTACCATACCCTGAGAGTTTGTGTAAATTCCAACCTATGAACCTAGAGCAACCTAGTTTCTAGTATCCCTTAGGAGTGTCCCCGACTCCAATCCATGTACCAAGTAAAGCCTTGGGAGTGTCAGAAACTCCATTCTATGCTGTGAGTTTTAGCCCAGGAGTGCCATAGCCTCTAATCAATATTTCAAGTTCTTTCTAATAAGTCTCAGAAGATTCTCATCTGATTACCTGGTTTTTCTGCTCTTATGCTGTGAATATGAAGAAATCTGTAAGTGTTGATTATTGAAGCATTGCATTATAAGTTGTGTAGAGGCTTGCTGATGCATTGATGGTAATTGCCTCTTATTGATATCCCCAGTGCATTAAGTCTTCACAAAACCAGAGGTGCTGGTCCCGTATATGTCAACCTTCGCATACCCAGAAGGTCCCAGGAGTAACAACCCTGTTAAGCAGAGTAGTACCGTCGCTGAAAGAACCTGTACCACAAGTGTTCTTTTATTAATTTGTCCCTCATTCTTGCTTCTTTCAAAGTTTATTAGAAGACAACATCACAGGCTTTGCTGGAAGCAACAGGTTGTCTGTCTGAGTTCCTCCAGCAAGACATGGTTGCCACTCAAGGCACCTGTGAGAAGGAAGCTGAAGAGGAGCACTCAGGTGTTCAGAGGAACTTCCCATGAAGCCCCACTAAATAAGTAATAGAGGGCTGAGCAGAGTGGAGAGGTCTACCTAATAACCCTGAGCATGTGCCCTGTGAGAGTATAGACAGGCCAGCTTTGAATAGTAGAGTGGTTGCAATATTGCACATATAGGGCTGCAGGAAGGATCAGAGCCATTTGATGAAGGTCCCAAAGAGTTTTCTGTGTAGTGAAAAAACGACCCATGCTATTAACAAGCAACAGAGCTATTACATAGACAAGAAGAGATGCAGTGTGGGTGACAGCAGCAGCACAATTCCATCAAACACACAGAAGAGGTAAATGCACAGTGTTGAAAGCATGATTCCCTCAAACATACAGGATAGGTACAGATACAACATGTGCATCGGCGGTACACACACAGTAGCTTCCATGTTGTATTTGTATGTACAGAGAGGCAGGAATACTTTGAACAAAAATGCTGTACATGACAGTAATACGGTATACAGAAGCAATATTACAGCTAAGTGGTCTTAAGAACAGGAGACTGATCGCAAAATGTTGTTGAATAGTTAAGAAAAGCCCACTAACTCTGTGTTCCGGGGCAACATGCTGCCTGGTGTAGAGTGCCACAACGCCTCATCAGAGCAGATAAGTGCTATGTAAATGCAATTAAAATACAATATATAACCCACCCTATAACTAATATAACACTCAGCAGTCAGACGACAGTAGCTATTACAGACTGCATAACAATTCGCTTCTACTGCTTGACACTGTTAAACACACATAGGGGGTGATTCTAAGTCTGGGGGGCGGCGGAGGCCGCCCGCCAGACTTCCCCCTCCAAAATACCGCTCTGCGGTCGGAAGACCGCTGAGGGTATTCTGGGTTTTGCACTGGGCTGGCGGGCGACCGCCAAAAGGCCGCCCGCCAGCCCAGTGCAAAACTACCTTCCCACGAGGACGCCGGCTCCGAATGGAGCCGGCGGAGTGGGAAGGTGCGACGGGTGCAGTGGCACCCGTCGCGAATTTCACTGTCTGCATTGCAGACAGTGAAATTCTTTGTGAGGCCCTCTTACGGGGGCCCCTGCAGTGCCCATGCCAGGGGCCCCACGACAACCCATACCGCCATCCTGTTCCTGGCGGTTCAGATGGCGGTATGGGCTGTCAGAATCCCCATGGCGGCGCAGCGAGCTGCGCCGCCATGGAGGATTCAAATGGGCAGCGGAAAACCGCCGGTTTTCCACTTCTGACCGCGGTCAAACCGCCGCGGTCAGAATGTCCAGCGGGGCACCGCCAGCCTGTTGGCGGTGCCCCCGTCATTTTAGCCCTGGCGGTCTTGGACCACCAGGGTTAGAATGACCCCCATAATGTAGAACCTCTAAGAGTCAGGTCCATCACACAGTACTGTACCAGTCCACAGCAATAAACCACCTACAACCATCTGACTAGGCATGGAATAACTAAAGAGATTTGCCATATGCTGCTGGTCAATTGAGCACTTTAATTTAGTTCACCACTGCAGGCCCCAGCTGGTTGCATACTACAGCCGCTTTTTGACATCTCATAATGACAATCAGATATGTGATGATATTCACAAAGTCTATCCTAGCAGATTATTCCACCATTTCTTTCTTTAACATATGCCTGAAAAGGACCACACGCTTTAAACAAAATATCTCGACCTGGGCACCCCAATGCAATAATCAGCTAAGTGGACTATGAACATCAGAAATGCAATAAAGGGACCTGAAGAGCTTCTCAAAGATGCCAGCCTATTAAAATCGCACACCTGTCTCTCAAACCTCTTCAACCATCACACTGCTAAGTGCTGCATCCCATAACACGATGACCACACCTCTGTAGTCCTCACACATGACACAGAAACACTTCCCACACAGGATCAAAACAAAGAGAACATATTTCCATCCTCATACAGTGTAGCATGCTACCCATGTAGGCCAGAGTTTGTGCACCCCACGTAGGGGTAGTAAGTGTTATATACATATTGCAATAAAATACAACACAGTAAAAGAGTATTTGACAAGCAGAGCAAAAAAATAAGGGCAAAGTTACCTCAGATGAAGAAGAGGTCAGTAGAAACAAGTTTGGCGACTATCAGATTTTCCAGAGCGAGAACTTCAACTGAAGAGAGGGAGCGAGTAAGGGCATTCCATAAGTGAGAGCTTGGATCAGCATACAGAAGCTTGCATACAGTTAGGATATGTAGACTGGCAGAGCATTAGGAACATAAATTTGTATAATGATAGACTAGTAAGGAGATTTAGAGAGAATGTGTTACATGAACTATTAGTAATACAGGAAAAGAATTGTTCATGGAACATATTGTATATGGCATCAAAGCAACCTGCTTAATCAGCTAGATGGTAAGAGTGACAAGCTCAATACTATGTATGTAAAAAAAAAAAATTAATCTAGTCTAAAATGTATTTTGCAGGAGTCACACAACTAGGCAATAACAATGATCTATAGTCAATTCCTACATGTTGATTACTGGCTTGGGTGTATGGGTATTTTTTCTCCTATTTAGTAGGTAGTGTGGTTGCAATGTCTGTGCATGTGATAGATTACTGTAACCACACTGGGAAAGAACAAAGCCTACAGGTTTCTGACAAAGGGAACCAAAGACACAGTATCCGGGGTGACGACAGTCAAGGAGGAAAGGATTTTGGGAGCCGTGGAAGCCAGAAATAAAATGCTTTTGGCTTTGGAAAAATTAAGGGCAAGAAAAAGGAATGACAGTGATAGATGGCATTAAGACAGTCAGAGATTTTATTTTGAAGGGGAGTTGAGAAGGTAATAAAGGAGAAGACAAAGTGTGTCATCTGCACATAAGAGGTAAAAGAACCCAAAGGAAGAAATAAGATTGCCTTACAGAATGAGTACATTACATAACACCCACCAAAGTGCTGAACCCCTTGGGACTGATCCAAACACTGTCTATACAGATGAGACTTCATTGTTTTCCTGAAGATCAGGATATTGGTTAAGAGTTTCTTTCTTGAAGACAGTGCGTTCCAGAGTATGGGTGCCATTATAGAAAATGAGTGGCCAACACAAGATCCAAAATTATATTTATGGCCAGATAGCCATATGCGACCTTCACTCCATGGCTCATGGATGGAAGACTAAAGGGTTGGTGATGTGAGCGTATACTGAGGGCTTGATGCAGTAAGCAATAATACACCCACCAAAGGACCTTACTCCCTGATCCTTTTCTATAAGCCAAAAATGGTGCATACTTGCAGTTTGCTCAAAATGTATTTTTGTAGAGCAGAGTAGAGAGCATTATAATGAGAAAAGACTGCTGCTCCAATGACTAAATCACAGTTCTTCAAAGATAAGAGAGGTAGAATTGGTCCGAGTTTGTAGATGTTTAAGATGCAGCTTTTGGTGACGATCTGAATTTGCAGTGCAAGTGATTTTTTGCCATCAAAAGCAATGGCCAAGGTTTTTACTTTCTCTGCTGGTTTAATTTTTAAGACCTCTGGAATCTCTAGATCCTGCAGTGAGGGTTCCACTTTTCAAGCAACTCTATACTTCATATATAAACCGTAGACTGTCATTCCAAAAACTGAGCAGTGCAGACTGGTCTGTTACATATGCAGATCTGATAGCAGATAGTACTGGAGAAAGGACGTTATTGCTATGAAAAAGGATTGTAATTGTGCAATCGCACCTTTTACTAAAAATCTACCCAATACTCGGAAGGGGTAAGAATGTTTTTTCTTTATGAGATGGCTAATTGCACCTTTTTGGAGGATTGAAGAACAACTCCTTTGTTGATAGAAACAGTGATAAAATGTTGGGTATGTGTTAAATATCTGTTATATTGAAGCTTAAGAAGCCATACATACGTGTAGTGAGATTAAATCCAGAGTTACTGGTTGTAATTGGAACTCATCAGAGGAAAGAGTGCCAATGAGTGTCATGCAATTTAGAGGTCGCAACAAGTGGAGATATTATTCTGATAATTTTATCTGAAAAATAGGAATTCATTTTACATTAAAAGTTCTGAGATGCAGTGACTGAATTAATACTACTCAACTGTTGCATAGCAGAGTTAACCAACTTGAAAAGTGATGCAGAATGATTGACTAATTTATCGATTTCATCCCCCCAAAAGACCTTCTTTCTTTCAGTATGCCTTGTTTGTATTTTTGAAGAAAGTAATCCAGGGAAAGCACTGAGACCCATCATTAGGCAAGAGGATTGGTGGTTACCTGGAGGGGCACTACTAGCATGAGAAAGGATGACCAGGCGGATAGGAAGAACAACTTTCTAATGTGACATCGAGGCGGGAGTTGCATGGTGGGTACCAGATTAACAAGGACTGGGTAGGATGGAGTTAAATGGAGCCAGGCAGTGGAGCCAGAGTGCACCAAGTGGAGGAGGTCTCAGGAGTTAGGGAGAATGAAGTTGTTGCGAAAGACAGAAAGACACAGATTGAGCGTGGATTGAGATTCTTAGAAGAACGCACTGCATGGTACCCTAAATAGAATGGCTTCATGGAGGGGCCCAGGTGAGAGGGCATTCACTGTATTGTGGGCTAGGACTAAAGTTACTTGCTGGCAGTCAGAAGGGTAGGTGGTGGGTTCACAGAGGATCGTTCACAGAGGATCCCACACCAGTAAGCTAGTTGGCAGCTACTTCGCAGTGGCAATCACTCACCAAAAAGGGGAAAGCCCGCAGCACAATAATTTGACAAGTGCTTTCTCTTGGTTTTCTTGGTGATGACAGACCTGGACGAGAATCAAGGGGTAAGTTTTTCCATCTGGAGTTCTTTTGTGCTTGTCTCCAAAATGCCCTTTTTCTAAATCTACTTACACATTAATAGTTCACCTCTTCATAGCTTAATGGTTAATCTGTCTCCATCTTAGCAGACTCCACAGTTAGCACAGTTAATACACAAAGAAGCCTAGGAAGTATTGTGTACAGGCATTGAAGAGTTCCTGACAGACCTATTTTGATTATTAAGTGGCTATGGTCCACAGAGTAGTGGCTCTTTAAAGAGAAGGCTGCACGCAGACAAAGCAATAGATTAGCACCTGGTCAATGGCAATACTTTGATGTGAATTAAAGACCGTCACTAAGTGTCAGCATTTTGCAGGTTGGACCAAAAGTGGTAAAAAAGACTACATTCTTTGTTTTGTAACTTTCATGCATCCTGTCAGGCCTTTTTCTCAAACTTCACAGTAACACTTACGTTCCCCGTGTCTGTCACACTAAATACAAAACATAAACAGTCATTAGCATAATCAATAAGTCTTGGTTTTTAAAAGAGGAAGTGTTTGGTAATAGTTTGGCAACATTGGGTTTGTTGTCTCTAGGTGTCTTGGAAAGAAAAACATAAATTAATACAACATCTAATGCTATAATATGGAAGTTGGGAGTGGGGTGCCTAGGCTGAACAGACTGCAAAAATGAAATTAAGCTGCGTCTTCTCAGGGCTGGTATTTCCAGTTATCGAAGACAGTCACCCACTAGAACACTCTTCTGGGGAGGAGCACCTTCCCATTAGAAGAAGGGTCCCATTAGAAGTAGGATCCTGAGGGTCCACTTAGTAATCGGAACCAATAAGGCAGGACAGCTCCTCCGCAATGGCGGAGAGACATCACCCTCCTGGCTAAGAGCCAGCAGCAGAAAAATAAAATAATTTTTCAATATTGTTTTCTTTTTCTGCTGCTGGCTCAGCCAGCCTGTGAAGGGAGGGGTGGGTTTGAGCCTCTTGAGGTGCGAGGGGGGATGAGGAAAGAGTGCAGTAAGTGCGCATGTGTGTTTGGCCGGCCGTCTCTTAGGTTTCGCCAGCCCGGCTGTGTGCACAGCCAGGCTGGAGAAACTGCACAGGCCCCAGGGTTGTGTCTGAGCGGCAGTCCGAGCCTCTCAGACCAATCCAGACACTGCTTTCATGCTAGGTTTAGCATAAAAGCAGCACCAGGATTGCTAGGGAGCCTCTTGTGGTGTCCCAGTGAATGCTGGGACACCAGAACAGGAAAGGAGCGATGATCGAGGCGGCAGGAGAAGGTGGCGGAAATAGTAAGTCTTTTTTTAAATGGTATTTTATTATGTGTCCCCCCTGCCCCCTCCCCCCCCGTTTTTGTCGCATGTTTAAGAAACCCAAAGGGGTTGTAACTAACCATATGTTATCATGGCAGGAAAGTAGAAAAATAAATGTGTGAGGGTGAACAGCAATGTGTATTTAAGAGAGTAAAATGCCAGAAACCGGCAATTACAATATGTACACACTGTTGCTAGTCTAATAAAATATCTACTTAGTGGTTTATCACTAAAGCCTAATAGGAACACAAATGGGACACTGTAACCCCCCATGAAATGAAACGCTGTGTACTTGGTAGACAGCCCAGGCAGCAAATGATAAACCCATGAAAAACACATGAAAGCCAGTGACTGAAGGGGGCTAACGTGAAGCCTACACTTTCTCTCTCTTTTCTTCTTCTTGTAGTTTTTTGAAGATTTGATGACATAAAGTTTACAAAATATTAATGCTACCTGTAGCTAGAGCTAACAAGCATTTGCAATGCAGCAGGTTTCGCATTTGGTCGCGTGACCAGCAAGATCGCGCTGGGCAGGAAATGAAAAGATAAAATAGTCCAGAGACCAGCTGAAAACACGGAGCCTCGTTTGCTTTCAGTAGTTTACCGGTGCGCTCGAGGAGGGCTAAATACTTGAAAAGGCATGACGTATGCATGCATTTCACAAATGGAATCAATCGATTTTTAAAGGGCAAGCCCACGAACTAGTGAAAGAGACGGGTGACATGGAAGTGCTCTCGACCCTAAAAAGGGGACTTTTACTAAATGTCAAGATCTTTTAATCCATTAAATATTTTAGTGGAGATTAGAGTAGCAATCAAGATGTGCATGAACCACAGTCTACCAGGGAAATGTGAACGCTTTTTTAAAACTCATTCACATGCAAACGACGTCTAATGCAAATGAAAACAATTAAAACCATAGAGAAGCGACGTTTTAAAACCTCTAAAATAGCCTAGCAAGTGTTCACTTCAAACTCTGGCAGGCAACAATGTACACTTGCTCTTTCTCATGGCTCCACGGGGCACCTTTGACCTCAGGCAGTCATCACACTGTTAGCAAATGGCTCATTTACTTGTTATGCATTTCCTTGCAATGTTTTTACTAAGTCTGCAGCTGCACCAATTTTTATGTCTACAATATTTCTGTTTTTTTCTGCCCACCAAGGACTAGGCTGAGAAAATTCAGTTTATTTAGCAGCGTGAGTTCGTTCCAACGTCTTGTCCTCAGTAAGGAGAATTCTTTAATATATGGCTGGATACTCTGTCCAAGCCTTTAATGTTTTTTACACCAGATGGAGACATATTACTTCTAAATGCCTGAATGATAGAACAAGCATAGCGTCGTCCTCACTGAAGACACGTGACAAAAATGTTTCTTGACAGCACAGATTTATTGAACGACTCAAAGACATAAATTCAGAACTTTGGGCTGTTGTGTGTGTTTTTCACTTATGTTCCCAAGACGTCAGCGCTGCTGCTAAACTGGAACCGTAAATAACATTTTTGTCATTTTGTGTGATAGCCCTTCACATGGGATCCTTTGCAAGTGGCATGGGCTTGCTTAATTGGGAGACAGAAAAGGCCACGGAATACCCCGGTGTGTTTAAGTTCTCAAGGGCTCACTCAGCAAGAGCCCATCACTATCAGATACCTGCCTTAGAACACGCTTACCCAGTGTGGGACCTAACAAAAACACAGATGGCTTTTAAAACCTTTAGTGGCATTTCCAGGAAAATTACACGGATCTTGGAAAAGTTAATGGTCCTCACAGAACATAGGTTAGAAAAAGTGCTTTTGAGGTGGAGTGAGAGGCAAGCGAAGAAAATATTTTTAGAGAGAAACTCCAACTTGGTTTGCGAGCAAGAGATGTGGAAACACTGTTCAGTTATTTTCGGTAGACAAAGATGCCTTCTCGTAGTAACGGGAGTGGCTAGCAGATGGACAAGCCGAGCCAACATATCAACACTAGAGCCACATTGCACAACATGGAATACATAGTTGTTTGCACAGGGATCGGAATTCCCCTGATAGGTTTTGTCAGAAAAAATCCTGGCAATATGTTTCTGGTTAAATGGTTTGCAAGCATGAGGAAATCAGTGTTGTAGTCTCCAGTTCCTCATGTGATGCCTCACTCCCACCTTAAAATCTTAGATTAGGAAGTATGTACTGCACCAAGTAAATGTCTCAAACCACTGTATTGGTATTTATGGGTTGTGGTAAATGGTACCCCCATTCCACAATATCAGCAATCAAAGCCTGCACATTACTGTGGACCTTCATTTTTAGGTCTCAGCTAGCATGCGCTGTCTCTTCAAGACATATTGTTTTCATACAATGGGCTTAAAGCCCGCCCATAGCTTATCATTGGTTTGCTTGTGCATCTGCCTCATTTTCATCATTCCTGTTTGTCTAGCCATGCCTGTGTTACATCCTCAGCTTGTGTTTGACCCTCTCCTGGAGGTTGGACCAGGTACTTGTGTCCTACCACTGCTCTCGTTTTTAGAGCTACCTTTTTTTCTGTTCCAGCACGCCACATGAGTGGTTGTTTTCCACTCTGCCTCAGTCTGTATCTCCTCCACCCCTACCCCAACTCTCTGTTTCATAAACAGCCCCCACCTTCCACATTAAGTTCCCCCCACCCCTTACCTACCACCTGCCAGTGCTTGTTTTTTGTCTGCATGTTTCTATTCCTAGCTTGTGCACATGTTAGATGTATATATATTGGACAGTCACCACGAGGTAGTTATATTTAGGACCTAGTTTCAATAGAAAAAGCATTTTTTTGACTTGCCTATATCTTTGGCGTCGCATGACGAATCTTCACGAAATGTTATCAAAAAATTAGACAGTCTTGTCAGCTACTGTCTGGAAAGTTTTGGGGTGATCCATCAAGCAGGGGCCCAGAAAAAGGTGGAGGGGGCAAAAAAGGTGTGTTTCCAATGTTAATTCCCATAGGATTTTGAACGGGTCTACAGTCCAAACTACTGGACGGAATTACACTAAATTTGGCAGAAAGGTAGCTCTTGATCCAGAAAGCGCCCAATTTGTTATTTGGTATAAATCTGTTCAGTAGCTTTTAAACAAGGAAAATCCAAATTTGTATATATAGGGACGCGAAAGCTCCACAAACCCTTCCAATCTCGTGCTGAGATCTGATTGGTTGCCAACACTTTAGCAAGGAAGTGTTAGCAGCCATGTCGGGGCTCGGCTTCTGCCGAGTCCCTGAAAAAAAGGATGAAAAAAAGTTGCCATGGTAGGAACAGCCTGAAACCTTAGCTCTGGTTCTGAGGTCCCAGGGGGACCCTCTTGCCCCCTCAAGAGCAAAAAGCATTTTTTTGTAATTTTCGGCAGGAGCCAAAGCTGACTTGCAGTTCTGCCGAAGATTTTTAAAAATCCAAGTGTGGGGTCCTGCGCTTGTTTTTATGAAGCCCCCAGGTGGGCCAGGTCCTGGGGGCATTACAGTTTTGAATGCGGGGCTGCCCGATTCCCCCTCAGCCCTTGGGACGTCGACCTTCCTGGGGCATTCATAAAATGTAATGCTGGGGCTTGCCAGCCCCCTGCAGTTCTGCAGTTCTGGGGAGCACCACCTCATTGGAGATTCAATAGAAAAGAATGCAGGGGGGCTGTGTGGCCCCCCGCAGCCCTGTGGACCACCACCTCCCTGGGGCATTAATGAAATAACATGCGGGCGCAGCACGGGGTTGAGTTGTTATAGGGTTAGTCTGCAGGGCCTGGCCACAGACCACGCCCTGAGGCACAGTGCTGCATGCTCAGTGGTGGCTGAATTAACGTATAGCAATGAAAATTACTTTCCGTTAAAAAAACTAAGAAATTTGCTGAAAAACCCAAAGTTTACAGTTAGGGACATTATAGTTAGGTTATAGTTATAGTTATGTTATAGTTAGTCGGGGCACAAGTTATAGTTACCTTAGGACACGAGTTACAGTTTCTTGAGATAGCTCTTACTATAACAGGTGAATTTGTATGGTTTTGTACATTTATAATGTGTGCCTAAATATAGTGTCCCTGTAACCCTTGTTTTTTTAATTGAATATATATATAGGGTTCAAGCTAGGACCAACTTTTCTCATAGGTGAAACGTTTTTTGTTTTGCTAATAACTTCTGCTCTGTTTGATGAATCGTCACAAACTTTTCCAAAAAAAGTGTCTTACTTTCCCTACTTCGGCTTGGAAAGTTTTAAGATGATTTCTCAAGCAGGGGCCGAGAAAAAGTGGGGGTTCCAAAAAACTTTTTCCACGTTCTGTGTCTATGGGGATTTTACATTCTTTAGGCAAAGCTACAGCCCGTACTGCTGAACAGAATTACACCAAACTGGGAGGAAGGTAGATCTTGGCTCACAGATTGTGTTTTTGTGATTTGGTGTAAATCCGTTCAGTAGATTCAGAGTTCTTTAAGGTAAAAAATATAGAAATATAGGGATGCAGATCCTCAAGTAAATCCGCTGATCAGCGGGAGAAAAGAGAAGCCCTTATTGACTGGCCGCAACCTGACAGAAAATTTGTGGCTGCCATTTTGTCTGTCACATTGGCTGGAGGGTGGGAAAAGAAGAATGAAAAAACACATAAAGGGCCAGGATACTGGTATCCACTGCATCTAACCCCATGCTGCATCCAGCCAATGGCTGGGAACAGCTTGGGTTTGGGTGCATGTGGGAGGGTTGGCCACCAGGCCTGGTGTACAGGGATGATATAGGTAGGTTCTGAATTTACTTGCACAAAACCATAGAAATTCAGGAGTTATAGTTATGTTTAACTCAAGTAACTATAACTCGTGCCCTAAGGTAACTATAACTCGTGCCCTCGCCATGCACAGCTAATTACCCCACATATTGCATCATTGATGAGAACCTTCTATGGCATCATTCATGTTATCACTGCAATGCTTGCAATAAAATTATTGATGAGAAAACTGTGCATGGCTGGGGTGCGAGTTATAGTTACCTTAGAGTGTGAGTTATAGTTACTTGAATTAACCATAACTATACCTCCTGAATTTCCAAGTTTTTTTTTTAGTAAATTCAGATCCTAACTATAACGCGCCACGTCCCGGCAACCTTTTGTTAGATAGATAGATAGATAGATAGATAGATAGATAGATAGATAGATAGATAGATAGATAGATAGATAGATAGATAGATAGATCATCAAGCAGCAGGTGAGTACAACAAAGCAACAGGCAGAGTGGCAGTCCCTCCTACAGCATTCAGCCTGGCAGAATGTCCTCAGCCCAGAAGTGTTTTAACTATGTGATGTCAGAGGTCCAGCACTTATACCCATTTCTGTCTTTGAAGAAGGCAAACTTCAAAAAGAAGTCTTTGTAGTACACAAGACTTACCTTTTCCTGCCCTGGCCTCAGACAAACTCCAGGGGGTTGGAGACTGCTTTGTGTGAGGACAGGCAGAGCATTATTCAGGTGCAAATATCAGCTCCTCCCAACACTCTAGCTCAGGATCATCCATCAGCCTAGTGATGGGCAGTCAGGATATGCAGGGCACACCTCAGCTCCCTTTGTGTGACTGTCTAGAGTTAATGCACAAACAGCTCAACGGTCAGCCTGACCCAGATGTCTATTCAGCAGACCGGCAGAGGCACAGAATGGTTAAACAAGAAACTACTTTCTAACCAACTTCACCAAAATATGTATTTTAAAATTGTGAGTTCGGAGACCCCCAAACTCCACATCTCTATCTGCTCCCCAGGGGAAATTACACTTAAAAGGTTATCCTATGGGAGAGATAGGTCTTGCAATAGTGAAAAACGAAGTTAGCAGTTTTTCACTATCAGGACATGTAAAACCCACCAGTACATGTCCTTCCTTTGAAACACACTGCACCCTGCCCCTGGGGCTGCCTTAGGTCTACCTTAGGGGAGACTTGCAGGTAATAAAAGCGATGGTTTGGGCATGGTAAGTGGGTGCACTTGTCAGGTCGCGATTACAGTTTAAAACTGCACACACAGACACTGAAATGGCAGGTCTGAGACGTATTTGCACTCAGGTGGGTGGCACAATCAGTGCTGCAGGCCCACTAGTAGTGGTGCACTATACTAGGGACTTACTAGTAAATCAATTATGCCAATCATGGATAAACAAATCACCAATCCAATTTGGACAGGGTTAATTGTGTGAAGAGCACTTTGAGAGCGTGCCAAGAGTCCTAAAACCAGCAAAATCTAAGCTCAGCACAGAATCAAAAACAGGAGGTCAGACATGAAAAGACAGAGGTAATTATGCCAAGAGCTGACAGGTGTAACACTGGTTCATTGAGAGCACCTCAGGGTTGTGTATGAAGATATTAGACATAGTGGCATTCAGAGCCAGGAACAGGGAATCCCATTTCAGGCAGAGCATAAAGTGGGGGAAGTGCTGGTCGCAGGATGGCTCCTTTGTTTACATTAGTGAGCAGCTGCTCCTAAATTGCTATTGTTCTTTAGCCACTGCCTGCCTCCCTCTCTCTACCCAGGTGTGGCATTACAATCAGTGCTTCTGACTGTGGAACTGGGGAACTAGGTTCCAGTCTCAGCGTAGGCTCAACATCCTCTGATTCTGGACACATCACGTAATATTCTTATGCCTATAAACAGTGCATGTGAGCTTGTGTAATGTAACTAGTGCTCATGTAAAGCTTTCAGCCTTCGGTCGAAAGACAAACAGATTCTTATTTGCTGGCTGGTTTATACATGGGACCAGAAAATTAGGATCAATCACCTCTTCCCAGCTTAAACTGTGTGCTGTGGGGGCCATATGGGTAAAAGCCAATAGCTCTCGCATTAATGAGTCAGATTGTCTTTGCCAATGCTTGTTTTTGTTTGCTGTGAGCATTCTTCACCTCAACAGTTCACGTCAGGAATTAGATAGGCTGTACAACCGTTCTCCTACCATAAAAAGTTGGCATTGATGTTTGCATCTCTTCAGTGGGTTGCCTAATGCGGAAGTGTATTGGGGCCTCACTGGTGAGACAGCAGCATACGACAACAGTGCTACCATGCTATAATAATAATAATATAACGCTAAACGGTAAAGGCTGAGACTGCCTTATCAGAAGTCAAACTCATAACCTCTAGGACACTCACATTGTCAGCAGTGAACATTCTGCTCACTCAGCCATCCTGCTGCCTCCATGGTAGGGTCTGTTCTTGTAGTTAGTAAAACTAACTTGTCAGACCTAATTTTGTGTTCCTGCTGCTGGACAGCACTACAGCGTCTCTTATGGAGCCTGAAAAGCTAGATACATAAGACTTAAAATGGCAAACCGAGCTGTTCTTAGCTGAGCACTGAATGTATTCAACCGGGTTATACATAGCACTCATTGGGAAGGAATGCAACAAAGCCCTGCCCTTTATCACAAAGGTCTATTTCCTATTCATTGTCCAATGCGTCTCAATGTTTCTGTCTGTTGTGTCAGAGATGTGGGGAGTCCCAATTTCCAATGCACTAGTGCTACACGTGACCACACACAAGTGCGTGCCTCCGCAACATGTATGTACAAGGAATGCCGCTACCACTGCCTGGAAGGCCACGGGCCAGCACCTTCCGTTGGATTCGGAGAGCGGCGATCCTGCCACTGAAAGAAGTGAACAAAATGAAAATGTATAGCAAAAACACAAGGTGCGCCCCTCTCAGGGCCATTTTGGTAACATGCCAACCGGGCACCCATGGCACTAAGGCCAGGGCAGTGAGGGGCATCTACAACTTCCGACTTTGTATGTAACATGGATGGTGCTTCTGCCCATGACACTACTTCTGTGAGGCTACAAGACCGTCAGCGGCAGTCCGCATGCCAGTGGATTACCAGTTCCCAGAGCCCCTTTCACAAAATATCCCAATCCAGGGCGGATAGGGATGCTGCAAGTCACTGTGGGGGTTATGGGAAGGAGGCTGACGGGCATTAAGTAAGGGGATATGAAACAGTTACCCCTGAATATTCACATGCCTATTCGATGTGCTGGGAAGAGTCCTGGTATTATCCTGCTAGGCATGCAGAATGGTGATTACCATGTTCAGTAAGGGGAGAGGGAGAAGTAATGTTTGGAAAAGGCTCATACGTCAAAGAGGACTATGAAAGGGGGGTTACCACATTACAAAGATGGGGAGTGAATAAAAGTATAGAGGATACAGATTTGTATTTAAAATAAATAACAGAGACTGAGAAAAGTGAGCCAAGCAAACATTGAAAGATCACGGCTAGGTGGTGAAATGGAAGCTTTAAAAGAAGTGGAGGAAGGGCCAGCCCTTTCTAGGAGGCGCAACTATGATATTTGAATATTTCCATTTGGGGGGTAGTATAAAAAAAAGTGGCAGGTGAAATTAGTATTATACGCCACTCACCTTGACTTGATCACAATGAATGAGGCATGCTAGGTGATGCGCCCTACCTTGAACAAGGCAAAGCTGTGGCTGAGAGGATATGGTGTAGGCAAAGAAATTACAAAAAGCAACACCAAGGGTTTGATTTTGATTTCGGCGGATGGGTTACTCCGTCAAGTGGTGGCAGCAAGGTCTGGACTACCTCAACTATTGTGCATTTGTAGAGATCAGGGGAGAAGGCCAAATGCAAGAAGCTATTGGATGTAATTAAGGAACGGGCAGGAAATTATGTGGTGCCTCTGGCATGATCGTGGGCATGACTTATTGACTTGCTTTCATGAGGTCTTGAACGGATTCAATATTGTTGATTGATAAGTTGAGAAGGTTCAAGGAGCTTCTGCAAGAGGTAATAGGGAAGACAAGTAGTGAGCTAAGATAGGCACACATGCCACAACATCTGAACTTCATATGCAGAGTGGCAGCAAACGGCAGGGAATTCTGCGGTCAGATCCCAATACCAGTGAAAGGGGCAAATAAGCTTATTCCCAATTAAATGAGTACCGAGGGTAATTGTAAACACAGAGACCTGGCAAACATCCATGGAAGCTTACAATGAAGTGTGAGAATGTGGAATGACCTGGTAACATGAGAAATGTAAATAATCTGGCATGCGACAGATAGGCACTGCATTCAACAGAAAATACTTTTAGGACTTTGAACGTCTGGATGAGAATTCTGGGAACCTGGTCCGGATTAAAAGCAATATTAGTGACAATCTTGACGGAAATAAAAGGACATGTCAGGGAGACTTACATCTGAGTGGGAGGCTGCGTTACTGCATTAAACAATTACAATAGTATTTTTTGAGCATATACAATATCTGAAGTGGTTGGAACAAAGTTTATGGACGGTTTCAGGCAGTGTGAGGTGAGACTGATGGAGGAGGGTCAGATATAAACGTAAGGAAAAGCAACATGGACAAGAACAGAAACAGGAAACACATGGAGCTACCGATGTTAGGCGATACGCATTGGTGCCCAGAAAGAACAATTTGAGGTGGTTGAAACATAAAGACATCTTGCACAAGTATCCTTCCCAGTTCAGGCATTTTCAGGCATTTCAGGCAGGGCAAGTGCACTTTTCGTTGCATGGATCAAAAATGAATGCGGAAAGTGACACGGCAGAAAGAACAGCATCTTGGGACGGTTTTTCTGGCAGCAGGGAAATTAAGAATAAAACATTGTTGCGTAGGCTCTCATTATTCTAATGAGACTACTGGATCTTGAGTAGCAGAATCGCCTGCGGTGTGGGAGACTGAGTCTAACCCACTGCTGGGGACACCTGTCGCTCCAATCCAGGTTTTGCTCCGGCCAGCTAGCAGTGCCTCATCACTACCGAAGGATAGGGATGATTGGGCAGCCGAGCACATGACATATTAGGCTTCTCAGGGAAGTCGTGGTCACTCAGGCCGTATCCGGTTCTCTCATTTACAATTCAGTGTCATATATAAATGACAAACAAAGGCAGTATATGTTTCAATAATGAGTTTAATAAAACGACTTCATCTTAGATAGCAAAGCGTGAGCTGCAATAACCAGGACGACACAATATGACAGTATTAGAATTGCGACAAGAAGAGTGAAGCATAAAAACAACGCTATCATATTGTCACTATAATCAAGGGACTATTTCCTATCTAGGTTGTAATTTGAGCACGGCATGTTAAGCTCTAATTCTGCCTTTCAGGTTCCCCTGGGAAGACATCAACCCCCATACCTGAGCAAAGGCCTGTGGTCTGCGTTAGCATCTGTAGCGAAGCATTCAGCAATCAGCATACAGTCGTGGTTCCCTGGTTGGAATCTCCCTCTAACGTGTAAGGGACAAGTAAGTGTTTATATAATAACACAGCTAATGTTCTGAGAAAATGTCCCTACGTAAGGATGTGTATTTTCTACGAACGTTGGAGACTAAACTTCTACCACGTTCACCGGCAATGTACCGAACTGCAGCCTTGAATGAAGCACAGAGTAATCAAGAATGTCTTGTTTGAGAACAGAGTGCTGGTCTAGGCAAAAACAGTTAGATAAATGAAAATAAACAAGACCGAAAAAATTGTTATTGTAATAATAATAAAGCGAAGCTGAATAAAATATATCTAGGTTAGAGTTTTTGAAAACTAGAGACCTAGTGACTAGTGGGGCTCTCACCAGGTTCTGTTACCCAGAATCCTTTGCAAACCTTAAAATTTGGCTTAAAAAACACTTTTTCCTCACATTTCGGTGACAGAAAGTTCTGGAATCTGGGAGGACCCACAAATTTCCTTCCACCCAGCGTTCCCCCAAATCTCCCGATAAAAATCATACCTCACTTGTATGGTTAGGCCTAGTGCCTACAACAGGAAATGCCCCAAAACACAACATGGACACATCACATTTTCCCAAAGAAAACAGAGGTGTTTTTTGCAAAGTGCCTACCTGTGGATTGTGGCCTCTAGCTCAGCCTGCACCTAGGGAAACCTACCAAACCTGTGCATTTTTTAAAACTAGAGACCTAGGGGAATCCAAGATGGGGTGACTTGTGGGGCTCTCACCAGGTCCTGTTACCCAGAATCCTTTGCAAACCTCAAAATGTGGCTAAAAAAAACACTTTTTCCTCACATTTCGGTGACAGAAAGTTCTGAAATCTGTGAGGAGCCACAAATTTCCTTCCCCCCAGCGTTCCCCCAAGTCTCCCGATAAAAATGATACCTCACTTGTGTGGGTAGGCCTAGTGCCCGCGACAGGAAATGCCCCAAAACACAACATGGACACATCACATTTTCCACAGAAAACAGAGGTGTTTTTTGCAAAGTGCCTACCTGTGGATTTTGGCCTCTAGCTCAGCCGGCACCTAGGGAAACCTACCAAACCTGTGCATTTTCAAAAACTAGAGACCCAGGGGAAACCAAGATGGTGTGACTTGTGGGGCTCTCACCAGGTTCTGTTACCCAGAATCCTTTGCAAACCTCTAAATTTGGCTAAAAAACAAATTTTTCCTCACATTTCGGTGACAGAAAGTTCTGGAATCTGAGAGGAGCCACACATTTCCTTCCACCCAGCATTCCCCCAAGTCTCCCGATAAAAATGATACCTCACTTGTGTGGGTAGGGTTAGTGCCCGTGACAGGAAATGCCACAAAACACAACGTGGACACATCACATTTTTCCACAGAAAACAGAGGTGTTTTTTGAAAAGTGCCTACCTGTGGATTTTGGCCTCTAGCTCAGCTGGCACCTAGGGAAACCTTCCAAACCCAGCATTCCCCCAAGTCTGCCGATAAAAATGATACCTCACTTGTGTGGGTGGTTCAGGTGCCTGCAACAGAAAAAAGCCAAAAACTTGTAGAGGGTGAGGGGATAGCACAGCGAGTTGATAAGCACATATTCTACTTTTATACATCTTTAGGCTGACTCTGCTTTGGGGGCCCACCCAAGTGAGGTGTCATTTTACTTGGGAGACTGAGGGAAACGCTGGGGAGTAGAAATTTTGTGCTGGAGCAGTGATCCTACAGAGAAAAGTCACGAATATATGCTTTTTAAAGCAATTTTTGAGGTTTGCAGAGGAGTCTGGGTAAGAAAATGTTGGGGGATCCACGCAAGCCACACCTCCCTGGACTCCTTGGGATGTCTAGTTTTCAAAAATGTCTGGGTTTGGTTGGTTTCCCTAGATGAAGGCCACACCCAGGACCAAAAACATAGGTGCCCCCTCGCCCCCAAACACAGGTAGTTTTGTAATATATCATTTTGATGTGTCCACGTACGTCTGTGATGTGCCAAACACTAAAATTGTGAAAAGAAACGCACTAAGGTTATGTGAAAAAGACCCCTCACCCACCAACCAAGTTGGTGGCATGCTTCATCATCGGGGTCCCACCTGAGACACCTAGCGTGTCACAAGTGTGCTGCGATGCCTGATTACAGCAGAGCAGGTTTTGTAATTTTTACCACACATACTGGTTGGATTTGGCACGAGGGTGAGTGATGGTTCAGTAGATCAAATTTTATTACCGAGATTTCACAAAAGTGAAATGCACTGTTAATAACTGAAAGGCCAAAGAACTGAACCATTGACTCACAGCTCGTGAGCTGTAAAACTGTGTCAAGGCACCAACCGTTTTACAGTCCATTCACACACCTTTCATACATGACATGCACAAGACCATTCAAGCCGCCAGCCACGGGCCCAGCACATTACAACACTCGCATCGACAGACAGCGCCACTCAAGGGCCTGTCACTTACATACGCCCATATGCCTGATACAGTAGTCACACTAGCTGATGGGAGTGTGTGGACTGATGTTTGGCTGGCACCGCCAGCCAAGCGTCACCCCACGCACACTGCCAGCCAAGTGCCACCCCAAGTACACCGCCAGCCAAGCGCCACCCCAAGCACACTGCCAGCCAAGCGCCACCCCAAGCGCCACCCCAAGCACACAGCCAGCCGAGCGCCACCCCACGCACACCGCCAGCCAAGCGACACCCCACGCACACCGCCAGCCAAGCGCCACCCCACACACACCGCCAGCCAAGTGCCACCCCACGCACACCGCCATTACTTTTTTTGTTTATAAACAACAAAGAAACCACTAACTAATTATAAAATAAGTACAAAACTACAAACACAAAAGCTCTAACTAAATACATGAGAGTAATGCCAACCGTCACACTGAACATACGAAAATATAAAATAGGCAGCTAACGCTCACGGTATTTCCCAATAATTTTTCTGCGTGTGGTAACTTCTAAAACAGCCGGCCACGCACAACCCAGGCTTTAAAGGGCAATCGGGGCAGTACATCCGGCTCTCCCTCCGGATACCTCTTCGGGCACATAATCTACATTTATAAGTGGGCAAGTCTTTTTTGGGAGTGGGAGGAATGTGATCTGGAAAGTGTTTTTTTCAATCTAGCCATATCCTCCACCACTGCTACTCTAGGAACTCTTGCCTGTTCTACCACAATAAGGCTCTCTATCACTGACTCCTGAAATTTAATAAATTTCATCCTTGACTCAGGTGAACAAAAGCATTAAAAGTTGCCAAATGAAATAAATGTAGGGCCAACTTTTTATACCACACGTAAGACTTACGAAGAGCAGTGTAAGGTTCCAAGCTCTGATCTACTCTATCAACACCACCCATGTGCCTATTGTAGTCCAAAATGCACACAGGTTTGCGCACTTGGCAACCTGACCCCAAACAATCACAGGGGAAGTACTCTCATCATGGATGGTAGATAGCATGTACACATCCCTCCTGTCTGACAATTTCAGAGTTAGTAGCTCATTATTCCGCAAGGCACTGCACTGTCCCCTCTCAAGCTTTTTACAGACAAGCTCCCTTGGATAGCCTTTCCGGTTAGAACGGATTGTGCTACAAGCAACAGTGTCCACTCTAAACAACTCCCTGAACAACTGCACTCCAGTGTAGAAATTATCTACATACAAATGGTGACCTTTGTTGAACAGTCGTCTACCAAGTTCCCACACAATATTTTCGCTAACTCCAAAAGTGGGCGGACAACCAGAAGGTAGGCAATACTGGAATCCCTACCAGTGTAGACCCGGCAATTATACACGTATCCTGTACTACTTTCTGACAGCATATACAATTTAATTCCATACCATGCCCTCTTTCTAGGAATGTACTGCTTAAAAACTAAACACCCCTTGAAAAGGACCAAAGACTCGTCCACACTTATCATTTTGCCTGGAACATAGACCTCTGAAAACCGATCTACCTAATGATCAAGGACAGGCCTAATCTTAAAAAGATGGTCACAATCAGGGTGATCTCGTGGCAAGGCTAAAGCATTGTCTACAAAATGCACCATACGAAGGAGAAGCAAATATCGATTACATGTCATAGTTGCAGGAAATATAGCCATTGCCATCAAGTGACTAGTACACCAATAAGAAGCCAATGACGGTTTCCTTGTCAACCCCATCAAAAAAGTCAACCCTAAAAACTTTTTCATCTCTTCCAGATATGTGGGAACCCACTGAGTAGCTCTAGACTGAGGCCTAAGTCTGGCAGCGTTGTCCCTCAAATATTGCTCTGCATACAAATTAGTCTGCTCTACAATCTCTTCCAAAAATACATCGTCCATAAACAAGTGAAAGAAATTGACAGGCAAAAAGTTTTCCGTATTGACTCTACACCCTGGGAGACCAGTAAATGCAGGTACCTGTGGCTGCTCCATGTTTGGGGCAATCCAGGTGTCAGATCTTCTAATGCGAAACCCTTCTGCCCCAGGCTGCTGCTCCTCCTCTAAAACAGGCCCTTCATCTGCACTGAGAGTCTGCCTCAGATGCAGAGTCAGTCTCATAATCATGGTCTGGAGACGACTCAAAAAGCATGCCAACAACCTGCTGAGCAGTCACTTTGCGGCTAGCCATGATCCTTACTAACAACAAATGGATTGCCAACAACATCTAGCACTAAAATAAGTAATAAACAAAGTGTTATGTACTAAAAAAACTATACCACTCACTTCCCTGAAAAAGCTACTCACCAGCAACTATTCTGCACAGACACAACAATCACCAATGATGTCCCACTAAAAAGAAAAAAGAAAATTAGACATAAGACAACACAAATATCATTGTGCTCAAATCTAAGGACAATTTCACACACAATACTGCATCTAGTACACCACCTACAAATATGTCATTCATGCATGTCAACAATACTCCTTTGGAGTAAATTGCTTTTACTTACCTAAAACATGCAACTATGCAAACCGCAGGACAACTACTGCCAAAACCACAAGGATCCACAGCAAAGAAAGCAAAAGCTTTGAACTAGAACAAAAAGAAGAAATAAACAGTTATAATCACAAATACAAATACTTTGCCAGTTGACAAACACCCCGCCACCAAGAACTTAGAAATTGTCCCTGGTGCCTAAGTGGCTTCTGCCCAAAAACAAATAGGCCGATCTGCCCCCAAGTGGGGCAGAAAAGGCCAACAGCTCTGTACCCTGTTTGGGGGGGTGACCCTTGCCAAAGGGGGCAAAAGGGGGCACCCTTAGCACAAATAAACTAAGGGGAACAAAAAACAAAAATCCCTTACGTCTTGGTGGCTTCTGCCCCCTTGGGGGCAGATAGGCCTACAAAATAGCCCAATTTGCCCCCAAGGGGAGCAGAAATTGGCATCAGTAATGTGCCTCCCTAAAGCGACGCTTGCCAAAGGGGCCGCCCCCCACACAAAACACACACACACACAGGATCCCTTGTGCCTAAGTAGATTCTGCCCCCCTTGGGGGGCAGAAATGGTCAACAGCTCTGTGCCCCCTTTAGGGGGTGACCCTTGCCAAAGGGGGCAGAAGGGGGCACCCCCAGCACAAAACAAAAAAAGGGGAACAAAAAAAAAATCCTTGGCGTATTTCTGGTTTCGGCCCCCCTTGGGGGCAGATGGGCCTAAAACAAATAGGCCAGAAATGTCCAATACTAATTTTCCCCCCTTTGGGGATCGACCCTTGCCCAAGGGGTGCCCCCAAAGACACAAAACACACACACACACCCCACAATCCGTGGCGCCTAGTGGGTTTCGACCCCCCCGGGGGTGAGATCGGCCAAAAACATGGCCGATCTAGTCCTGGGGGGGCCGAAACATATAAAAAATTATTGCCCCTAGGGCAGCAACCCTTGCCTAAGGGGTCGCTGCCCAAAAACATAAGGAAAATGTAGTCCCTGCTGGTCTAGTGGTTTTTGACCCCCCCTGGGGGCAGATCGGCCAAAAAAAATGGCCGATCTGCCCCCAGGGGGGGCCGAAACAGGATTTGAAATAGCCGCCCAGGGGAGTGACCCTTGCCCAAAGGGTCGCTCCCCGAAATAAAATTAAAAGAAAATCCCTGGTGCCACGGTCGTAGAGCAGGAATCCACTGAAAACAGCACAGGGCGAAAGGAAAAACTCTTTCCCCTGTGTCTGTTTTCCACTCCCAACCGCCCCACAGGAGAAGGACTCACCTATTTCGCGTCCTCTCTCCACTCACGCTGGAAGCAAATGGCTTCCAGCGCGATTCCCCTTCCATCCTCGACTGGGGGGTGTGAGTGGGAGGCCCACGGGCCGGGTGCAGGACGAGCTGGTCTTGTCCAGGTCACACGGCAACCGTGTGCCTGGACGAGACCAGCTCCTCTACGGCATGGGAGGGGTTAAATCTCCCACCAAACAGGAGCAAACAATAAGTCTGCTCCCAGCTTGTGGGAGAGTCAAAAGGGCTCCCTGCGACTGGGAGCAGACCTGTGTTCTGTTTCCCTGCCTGCGGAAACAAACACAGGTTGCTCCCACCCAGAGAGAGCGTGCAAAAAGCAGCTGCTCCCTCTGGGCAGGAGTAATGATGGCTCCCACACCATGCACGGAACGGCTTGGGCCCGGGGGGCCCAGAGGCTCTTCCTGCAGCCCCTAACGTGTTCTTTGGTGAGTGCTCCAGGTGGGCACTGTGATACCCACCTATTATAAAGAGAGGCCCCAGGGGATTGGGGTTCCTGGGGCCAAAATAGGCCTGAGGCGGAGGGCCACATGGCCCCACCTGCCTTGTAAAATAAGGTATGGCCCCGGTGGGTGGGGTCCCAGGGATCCATAAAGGCTCGGGGAGGGGGAACAGCGTGTGTCCCATCCCCTTTTATTTATTTTCAGCCCCAGAGGATGGAGTCCCGGGGCCTAATTAGGCTCAGGTAAGGGGACTGCATGGCCCCCTCCCTTTATTGATTACCCAGCTCTGGGAATGAGGTCCTCAGGGCCTAATAAGGCTCAGGGGAAGGGGGCCGTGCTACCCACCCTCCACTTTCATTTAGACTTTCGCCCCAGGGGATAAAGCCCTCAGGGCCTAATTAGGCTCAGTGAGGGGGACCGCATGGCATCCTCCCTTAATTAATTACTCATCCCCGGGAATAGGATCCCCTGAGCCTATTAAGGCTTGGGGGGGCGGTGCCGTGCTTCCCACCCTCCCCTTTTATGTAGATTGCGACCCTAGGGGATGGGGTCCCCAGAGCCTAATTAGGCTCAGGGAGGGAAGCCAGACACCCCCTCCCATTTTTAATTACTCATCCCTGGCGGATGGGGTCCCCGGTGCCTAATAAGGATAGGGGAAAGGGGGACCGTAGGTGTCGTAAGGGAACTTGCACCCTCGCCATGCACAGTGATGTCATCAATGATGTAATTTCAGGTGTCATCAGTCATGTCATCCATTATGTCATAGAACATGTCATGAGGGATGTAATGTGAGGTATAAGCTGTGCATGGCAAGCGTGCGAAATAACTATAACTGATGAATTTCTGTGATTTTTTATTTTATTTTAAAATGTGACATTTAAACTGGCATTTTTACCTAACCTAACATCACTTTCACCTTAGTTTTGTTTCAGTGAATTTCTAGGGTGTTTTTTAAGTAAAGTAAATTGTTATTACCCTATGAAGTATGTGAACCCCTACGAGGCCGTGTGCCCGCCACCACCCCTAACCACACCCCCGCGGCCCACCGCAGGCAGCCACTCAACATCTGTGTTCAGCATGTGGTTGGCTGCAGGGCCATAGCCCATCGCGGGCAGCCAATCTGCTGAAGTGCAAGGCCTTCGGCAGTGCGCAGCATTGAGTTAGCCATAGGGTATGGCCTGCTTAGGTTGAGCATAGCAGCACACTAGCACTGCTTTTCCTATGTATTGGTATCTATGTGGGCTTTCAATCATGCCCACCTCACGCCCATCACATTGAATCGTTCGTGGGCTTGCCTTTCAAAAATCCTTTGTTATCATTTGTAAATGCTTCATGTTTTTTCCCTCCTTGGGGCGGTTTTGTTACTGCCTTGAGGAGTGACCCTGTTAGATGGATAATTGCATGTTTGCTAATATGTTTTATTGCGAGATAACTTATTTTTCCTTTTGTGTGTCTCCTTCGCGCTCATGCTCATGGCAGCCGTGGCACTTTGAATCGGCTCGCTTATGTCAACTGTTTCACTGTCCATTTTTCCTTTAGTGTGTCTCCTTTGCGCTCAGGCTCATAGCGGCCGTGGCCCTTTACATCAGCTCGCTAATGTCAACTATTTTAATTTTAAGTTTTCCTTTTGTGTGTCTCCTTCGCGCTCACGGCGGCCGTGACGCTTTGAATCAGCTCGCTTATGTCAACTGTTTTACTTTTCATTTTTCCATGTATGTGGCAAGAAAAGTCCAGTTAGGAATCTATTCCGCCAATAGCTCTAACTCAAGCAAACGCGTGACCCATTGCTTGTTTTTGTTTACATTCTAAATAATACACAGCTATAGGGCTATCAAGCAGAACACAAGTAGTCCCCTGGGCCTGCGAGTGGAGAGCTAAGGGAGCAGAGTGGGGGAGTTAAAACAGAGGGAAAACAGAGGCTATATGTGGGGAAAGCAGAGCAAACAAGCATTTGTAATGCAACGGGCCTCACATTGCCCCGAGTCAGAGCTATTAGCAGTTACAAACTCCCAACCGGACTTTTCTTGCCTCATTAAATGGAAAAAAAGAGCGCGATTGCGCTGCTACAGTTCACTCGTAGTGAAACCTATCGGCAAATGTGCAATTATCTATGTAACCGGCAAAAGTGCAATTAACTATGTAACAGGGTCGATGTCATGCAAATCGCTCGACTTCTGCCAAGCGAGATCGCGCTGCGAAAAAAGAAAAAAAGTAGTCCACAATCCGGACGGAAAACAGCGAGCCTCGTATGTTTTCAGTACTTGGTTGCTGTGTTTGAGGAGGGCTAACCACCGGAAAATGCATGACGTATGCATGCCTTCCACTAAGGAAAGCAAGCAGATTTTAAAAGGCAAGCCCACGAACCAATGAAAGTCACTGACGTTACATGGACAAGGCTCCGAGCCCTTTTCTAACTACTACAGCATCTCGCAAGCGATATGCATGCGCAAGCGCATGCGAGCGCAAGCTCGACCCTAAAAAAGGGGATCAGAACCAGTAAATGGAGTGAAAGATTCAGGATGAGGGGACAGTTTGAGTTTACATCGGGGAAGTGTGCAGAGGGAGAGAAAAAAGAAGGGAAACATGGGGAGCAGAGCAGTTTACAAAGAGAGGGGAACAGGCTACAAAGAGGGAAAGCAGAGCACAGAAAGAGGAGCAGAACCAGTAAACTGAATAAATGGTGGAGGGGTTAGGGAGGCAGTTTCGCGATCACACAGGGGAAGAGTGCAGAAGAAGGTAGAAAAAAACAGAGAGCAGAGGATAAAAAGAAAAGGAGAGGAAAACAGAGGCTGTTTTGTGGTGATGTGCCCTGTTACGTTTTCATTGTATTACGCTGCTCTGTGTATATTATTGCATTATGTTCCGCGGTTTACTTTATGTATGTGAAGAAATGTTGCTCTATTGCATGCCAAAAGCAGCACATGCCATTAAAGTTCCTTTCATAAACAGCTATTTACCATTGTTGAAGGTAAAGTAGCATTGTTCAAACTCTTCAACTGCTCAAGACAACAGTCCAAAAACAGTGTCAGAGGCTCTGTTTTAATTTAGCTCTCCATGTGCCCACTTTATGAGATACGATTTTAGTTTTTTTCCTAATGTCACTTACAATAGGTTCACATAGCAGTGTGAGAGACAGCACACAAGGGTGTTATAAGCCTTGTCATAACAAAACTGTATTCCCCATGAATCAGCAGATATATGAAGCGTTAACATTTGAAACAATTGCATTTCTCCACTATTCATCCTCTTTCTGTAGTTGTTTTAGAGAGCTCAATTGCTCATAATCAGGTAATTATGGCAACTGAAGAAATGAAGACGTTTCGAGGTAGAAATGGCTGCTCCTGGCTCGCTGGGATGGTTTATCCGAATAGATGCCAAGTACAACAGAGGTATTTTCAAATAGGGCTTAGCTGCTAATCGTTCCTCTGAGAAAAGCTATGAGGTAAGAAAATAATAGCATGATATACTAGTTTGAGACTATTCTGCAAGCTGTTTTGATAAGCTCGGAAATTATGAGAAAACAATTCCCATAGCTTGGAACTTGTGGAATGTGTAGTGTTTTTTACAGTTCGTGTACCCGGGCAGTGTTACTTAAGTAACAATGTGTGTGTAAAAGTACATTTAAGAAACAATGGGCCAGATGTAGAAAGCATTTTTCCAGTCGCAAACGGCCCAATTTGCAGAATACATCTGTTTTCTGATGTACAAAATGCAAAACTTGTTACCAAATTGCAATTTGCACTTTCAGTTCAGGATTTGGAAGGAGCGTGTTTTAGAAGTCCCTTCCAAATGCAGAATCAGTATGGTATGTACTACTGTTTTGCGACCGAATTCTGGTCGCAAAACAATAATACTTTACCACCATTTAAGAAATGGTGGTAACCATCACAAATGGGATGGGTCCTTTTTGGTCCCCTTCCCCTTTGAGAATGTTGTAAAATATGTTTTAGGAGCCACTGCCTACTCTTAACGAATGAAACCTAAATGTTCAATTTTTTTCTTTTTAAAAACATCCTGTTTTTCTTGAAGGAAATCGGGCTATATTTAAAAAAAAATGCTTTATTTAAAAGCAATCACAGACATGGTGGTCTGCTGACCCGTAGCAGGCCACCATCACTGTGATGGCAGCGAATCCTAGTGGGTCTCAAATTGCTACCTGCCTCATTAGTATGCATGAGGTAGGTCTATTTGTGACCCATTAGTTAGTATGCATGAGGTAGGTCTATTTGTGACCCATTAGTTAGTATGCATGAGGTAGGTCTATTTGTGACCCATTAGTTAGTATGCATGAGGTAGGTCTATTTGTGACCCATTAGTTAGTATGCATGAGGTAGGTCTATTTGTGACCCATTAGTTAGTATGCATGAGGTAGGTCTATTTGTGACCCATTAGTTAGTATGCATGAGGTAGGTCTATTTGTGACCCATTAGTTAGAATGCATGAGGTAGGTCTATTTGTGACCCATTAGTTAGTATGCATAAGGTAGGTCTGTTTGTGACCCATTAGGATTCGCTAATGGAACTCAAATGAGTTTCATGCATTAGGAACAGCGATTTACTAATTGCGATTCACAGGAAATCGCAATTAGGAAATCGCTATTCCTAATCTTCGTACATTTGGCCCATGTTTTTCAAGTACTGGAAACACTAATTGGCACCAACTTTATTACCTAAAGTGGAAAAGTTATTGATCAATAACGCTGATTGCACATTGTCCTAGGGCGGATTGTACATTGCTTGCCCCCGAAGCAATTACCACAGGTAAAGATTGCCACAGTATTGGCATCCAGGGAAAACTGTGCATTAACACATCACTTTCCTTCAAAAATACGTGTATGTGGAGGACTTTCAAGTAGTCCCAGTGTCCCGGAATTGCCTAAGGTTTTGCCCAAGTAATAACTGATCTCAAATCTCACCGAGCTAGGAAACACTCTGCAAAGATGTGTTTCAATTCAGCTACCTAAATAAAAGTCGAAGATCCACCTCTATGCTTAACACAAATACAAGTATGAACTCTGGAGCTAGCAAGGACAAAAATGTCACATGACATTCTAAGTTGTATGTCCAGAAGGCTTGGGCATCTTTTCATACATACGAGTTTATGGTTGCAGATTTACATTCCCTTTCTGAATGTGGCTCAGTATATTTATGGCCACATTACGAAAGTGGAATTAAGGATTGGTCATAGAGTGATAGTATTTTATTTAATTCATAATTGATTAAAACCCTATTGCAAAAGTTTTTGGAGGTATAACTGAAATGCCATCCATAGCTGACGTGAGTACGAAGGTGTGGGCCAGAACCTTATGTGTCCACTAGAAAGCATACTGTCCAAGCCTCGTGCAAATATTAATACCTACGGTCAGATGTGATAGATTGCAATAGATTTTACGACATTAATTGACTTGATCGATTGGTTCGATTAATTATTTCTTGCCAGTGCAACAGTTCTTTCGCACTTGTCAGGCAGGGAAAATGTAATTGAAATATCGCGCAGCGCCAGCAGAATCTGTGTAATATGGAAATGTGGGCGCACTATGCCACCACCACCAGTCCAACTAGGTAAGAGAGCCCCTTATGGGGGTTGATTCACAAAAGCATTCATGAGCACAGGAAGTTGTACTACAGGACTACTGTTAAACGCCCTTGTGATTAGGCCAAAAAAATACTATCCCTCTTAATAAGATTACAAAAGGGAGACATTCCTTTTGATTTGTTCTATTTAAATATAAATATTCTCATTTTATTTCCATTTGAGATGATGTGGGGCCAATTCGCAAAGGCATATAAAACTGCACAATTGAGTACTAATTTCTTCAAGTACTGAAAAATATCTTTGTAAATTAGTGCCAGATGTATAAAGCGTATTTGCCTTTGTAAACCGCCTAATTCACACAACTAAGCTGTTTGCGGATGCAAAAAGGCATTTTCAAATGTACAAAGCCCACCGAGTCGCAATTTGGGATTGCTATTCGGTATTTGGAAGGAACGTGTTTAGAACACCCCTTCCTAATAAAGATTCGCATTGCTATGTACAAATGTTTTGCAACTACAATGCAGTCGCAAAACATTTTACCAAGCTTAGTGTTTGCAATGACCAAATTGTGAATTTTTGTGATTTGCTATTTGGTAATCGCAAACACTAATGTACGAAAGTGTGTTTTACACTTTCTGAGATTTCCAGTGGGTTGCAAATAGAACTACCTCCTGAATATTAATGAGGTGGGTCTCAGTTTGCAACCCATTGGGAATCTCAAAAATCTCTGGGATGGTGACCTCCTAGAATCAGCAACCACCACGTCTTTTTTTTCAAATGTAGCCCATTTTCCTTAAAGGAAAACGGGATGCATTTAAAAAACATACAATGTTTTATGTTTCCTTTTTCTAACAGCAGGCAATTTTCCTCTTAAAATGTATGTTTTTTTTCCATTTTCCAACAGGAAGTGGTCCCACGGGGACCCCTTTTCTTTTACTAATGGCTTACAACCAACTTGAAGTTGGTGGTAAAAAGTGAATGTTTTGTGACCGCATTTCTGTCGCAAAACATTTGTTCATACCAATGTGAATTGGTATTAGGAAGGGACACCTTAAACACACCCCTTCTAAATACTGAATTGCAAATCCAAATTGCAACTTTGTAACAGGTTACTGTTAGATATGGGGTCTCTAGTTGGCAGTGGTTTGCACCCTGCCCAAGTCGGGACCCTCACTCTAGTCAGGGTAAGGGAGCCACACAGCTAAGATAACCCATGCTCACTCCCTTGGTAGCTTGGCACGAGCAGTCAAGCCTATCTCAGCAGCAATGTGTAAAGTATTTGTACACACACACACACTGTAACACAGTGAAAACACCACAAAAGTACTCCATGCCAGTTTAGAAAAATAGCCAATATTTATCTGAGTAAAAGAAGACCAAAACAACAAACATCCAACATACACAAGTAAAGATACACATTTTCAAAGATTAAATCTTAGTATAGTGCTTAAAAATACAATAGCTCAAACTTGGGCTATCACAGCATCTTGACGGAGTCACTTCCAACAGTCTGACGTAACTCGCGAGGGAGTACAGTACCTTGGAAAATGATGAGGAAACAAAGACGTTGCTTGGAGTCAGGGAGGTGAGGCGTCTTTGGAGCCGGTGCGGCATCGGTGCCTCACTGCTGCCAAAGAGGTGCAGGCAGTGGCACAGTGTCAGACAGCAGCACCAGTTCCGAAGTTGCTCTGGAGTCGATGTTTTTAGTTTCTTCTTGGTTGTACCAGAGCTCACTTCAAAGGGTCCAGGAACTGGATTTGGCACCACTTGGCAAGTCAGGACTCCCAGGAAGAGAGCCCAGGCCCTGGTAGGTGAAGTATTTGATGCACTGAGACTTTTCAACAGGAGGCAAGCTCATTGCAAGCCGTTGGACAACCTTGGAAAACAGAGTGTAGAAAGCCTAACCGTCCTTTCACTCCCAGGACAGAAGCAGCAAGCAGCAGACCAACACAGCAAAGCAACAGACAAAGTGGCAGTCCCTCCTACAGGATCCAGATCTTCTTCCTGGCAGGATATCCTCAGTCCAGAAGTGTTCTAACCTTGTGGTGTCAGAGGTCCAGTACTTACACCCATTTCTGTCTTTGAAGTAGGCAAACTTCAAAGAGACGTCTTTGTAGTCCACAAGACCCGGCCTTCCCTGCCCTGGCCCCAGACACTCTCCAGGGTGCTAGAGACTGCTTTGTGTAAGGACAGGCACAGCCCTATTCAAGTGCAACTATCAGCTCCTCCCACCACTCCAGCTCAGGAAGACACATCAGCCTGGTGATGGGTCAGCAGGTTATGCAGGGCACATCTCAGCCCCCTTTGTGTGACTCTCTAGAGTGAATGCACAAATAGACCAACTGTCATCCTGACAGAGACATGTATTCCACAGACAGGCAGAGGCACAGATTGGTTAAGCAAGAAAATGCCCACTTTCTCAAAGTGACATTTTCCAACCTACAATTCAGAAACCAACTTTATCAAAAGCTGTATTTTTGAATTGTGAGTTCTGAGTCCCCAGCCTCCATATCTCTTACTGCTCCCAATGGGATGTTACACTTAAAAGTTCTTTCAAGGCAATCCCCATGTTACCCTATGAGAGAGACAGGTCTTGCAATAGTGAAAAACGAATTTAGCAGTATTTCACTATCAGGACATGTGAAAGACTTAGTGCATATCCTAACTTTTAAATACACTGCACCCTGCCCATGGGGCTGCCTTGGTCCTGATTTAGGAATGACTTACATGTAGTAAAAGGGAATGTTTGGACCTGGCAAGTGGGTGCACTTTCCAGGTTGAAATGGCAGTTTAAAACTGCTCACACAGCCACTGAAGTGGCAGGTCTGAGACATGTTTATCGGGCTATTCATGTGGGTGGCACAATCAGTGCTGCAGGTACCCTAGTAGCATTTGGTGTACAGGACTTGTGCACACATAATGCACTATACTAGGGACTTACTAGTAAAACCAATATGCCAATCATGGATAAACCAATCACCAACACAATTTAGACAGGGAGCACTTGCACTCTAGCACTGGTCAGCAGCGATGGAGTGCCCAGAGTCCTAAAGTCAACAAAAACTAAATTCAGCACAGAATCAAAAACAGGAAGTAAAAAGCAAAAAGACTGAGGAAATCACTCCAAGAGCTGACAGGTCTAACAGTTACCAAATCACAATTTGGGCTTTGTACATTTGAAAATGCTTTTTTGCATTCACAAATAGGTCGATTCTGCAAATTGGGCTGTTTGTGAATGCAAAAAAGCTTTGTTCATCTGTATCTTAAAAAATACATAATTACTGGGGGCTAGCGGGAAGGTATTGTTCTGTATGAAAAAAAAAGTTTCCAAAGGGAAAATGTGTGATTTTCCCTTAGAGGGGTTCAAAAAAATATACATTTTTCCTAGACTTATGTAAGTACTCATATGGCTATGCTGACCATGTGAAAGAGACTTATCCATGTTGTTTGAAAATATAAGGGTGAATCCCCATGTTGCTGGGTATGGGGAGGCTGGACATACCAGTTGTTGGGTATTTAGATGGTGTCTACCATTTGCAAAGCATGTGGAGGCTGCTCATAACTGCCACTGGGCATACAAAAGCTGGCACTATATGTATTTGGGGTATATGGAGGCTTGCCTGTTCTATTCTTATCACATTTCTCCTAAGGCGATTAACTCGATGTGCTTCAAAATGCTGAATTCTATTATTATTTCCAAAATTGTTCTTGGGGGAAAGCCCCTTTTTTAAATTAGTTGCTAAATACCGTCATGTTTATGTCCATGGCGCTTGTAAAAAGTGCTTTGAAGGTTCCATTTGCCACTACTTTTTCCCAAGCATGCAAGTGTGAGAATTGTGACCTCCCCTATAATATTGCGATTTATCGACTCATGCTTTGACAAATTGTCTGAAATAATGTGATTTAAAATGTGCTGTTTGTCACTATTAGCCTACTAGAAAGAAACAGTAGTCAAGGTTATAAACTAACTGTTAGAAATAGGGTCTCTAGTTGGTAGTCGGTTTGCACCCTGTCCAAGTAGGGACTGTCACTCTAGTCAGGATAAGGGAGACTGGTCACTTACCCTTGGGTCTGTACCTTAAGGCTGAGCAGGGGACAGGAGTGGGCTCTCCCTCCTCCTGTCCCTCTTGCTGGGATCCGGTACCCTCCGCCTTCGAGTGGTACCCCCAGACAACTGAACTGTGAGGGTGCCTCTGGGGCCACCCCTCCCAGTTCCCCTGACACCTGGGGCAACTCGTTCCCCAGAAGACAGTCTATGGGCATCTGGGGACTGACTATGACCCGCCACTGGGTCACCTCCCCACCCCACTCTAGGGATACCAGGGCCATAGGACGGAAGAAGTTCTCCCATGGGCTGGTGTCACCCTACACACCTGGCTGGTATACTGTTCTGGGGAGACAAACCTTTCCACCATCATTGTATGGCTAGCCCCACTGTCCCTCAGAGCAGTGACTGGGACCCCATTCACTGTTACCTGGTGGAAGTGACGACTCCCACCCTCAGGGATCACCAACTCACCCTCTGAGTCAACCTCCCAACTAAGGGATATCATGGCATGGTCTATGACCTGCCCCTGGGGGCTACCTGCCCGTAAGGCCACATTAGCCACCTCTGTAGAGGGGCCACCAATGTGGGTTGTCTTAGGACTGACAGAGTCCCCTTTCATGTGTCCTAACTGGGAACACTCAAAGCACCGGGGTTGAAAATGCCGCCTACCAGAACCTCCCTCCTTCCTGTCAGAAGGGGCCTGGGACTCTTTTTCTCCCTCCTTATCCTGGGACCTGCCTGCTTCTCCCTTGACTTCCCTCTCCTTCTTCTGGGAACCCTGCCCACCTTTGGTGGAATCTCCCCCATAAACCTTCTTGTGGACCCTGGTACTCACCGAGCGGTCCGCCTCCATAGCAAGCTTCCTGGGGTCAGTCAGCTTACTATCAGTCAAGTGCTGGTGCAGCTCTGCAAAACACAGACTAGACAAGTGCTCCCACGCAATTAAGTTGTAAAGCTCCTGAAAATCTGTCACTCTACTGCCCTTCACCCAACTATCCAGTGCTCTGCAAAACGAATCTACACACTCTAACCAGGTCTGGGACTCAGTTTTCTTACTCTGCCTAAACTGATCCCTGTACTTGTCAGGAGTGAGACCATACCGAATGAGAAGGGCCTCCTTCATGTCAGCGTAGGTGAGGTTGTACCCCTTACCCAAAGCTAGCAAAGTGTCCCTCCCCTCCTCTGTAAAGTGGTTCAACAATCCTGCTCCCCAATTCTTCTCAGGGACCCCATTTATGTGGATGGATGCCTCATATCCCTGAAACCACCTCTGTATGTCATCTCCCTTCTTGTACTCTCTCCCTAGGTTTTTAGGAATGTGCACAATTCTGTCTGACTGCACTGATGAATTGCTGCCACCATCCTGGCTGGACCTGCTCCTCACGTCCAGCTCTTTTACTTTAAGCTCATGTTCCAAAAGCATCTTTCTTTCCTCCATGGCCCGCTGCTCCCTCTGAGCCTCCATTTTTAATCTCTCCAACTCATTCTGGTGCCTCCTGGCTTCTCTCCTGTCCTCCAGCTCCTGTGGAGTCAGTCCTTTTGATCCACCACTGCTGCTTGGCACAGGGGGTACCCCCCCCTGGCAGCTCCTGCACCCTCAGTACATCTTCCCTAGAATTTGTGTCAGTAGACTCTCCATTTGGATCCTCAGACTGCCACTGGCACTGGCTGCTACCCAGTCCGTCAGCGCCTTCTATAGCTCCTCCTTTTCGATGAGGCCTCTGATTTGAACTTTGAGGTTTTTACAAACTGCCTTCAGTTCCTTCATGGAATAGGTTTCCAACCTATCTTCCTCAAAAAACAAATCCTGGGATACAACTGAAGATGCTCTTGATTGAGACATGATGTTGTTGGGATTCACTTGAACTCAAGATCCAAAATAGGTAAAAGAGGAAAAAAATCAAAAACAAAAACATTTATGTGGCACGTAATGGTCTGCGATATGGTAGTAGTGTACACCAATCACTGTAGGTCAAGTGCTAATGCAAGTCCTATCCTCACCGCTGACAACTAATGTTAGAAATGGGATCTCTAGTTGGTAGTCGGTTTGCACCCTGTCCAAGTAGGGACTCTCACTCTCGTCAGGATAAGTGAGATACCCACTCAGATAACCCCTGCTCACCCCCTTGGTAGCTTGGCACGAGCAATCAGGCTTATCTCAGAAGCAATGTGTAAAGCATTTTCACATAACCCACAGTAATAAGTGAAAACACTACAAAAGGACACCCCACCAGTTTTAGAAAAATAGCCACTATTTATCTATATAAAACAAGACCAAATACGATAAAAAATCCAACATACAGTAATATAAATATGAATGCTGCAAGATGTACTTAACAATACAGTTCCTTGAAGTCGATAACTCCACCTGGGGCTATCACGGCGTCGTGAACAACAAAACCAAAAGTTCAGGCTGGCCTCGGCGTCGCAGGCCAGCTGCGGTGTCGGGAAGACCCACAAACAGTACCTTGGATTTGCAGGGCGTTGTGATCCTCGCGATGAGCTCCGGAGAGCGGCGTCGCTGGTGTTGGTTCTGGAGTCGGTGCAGGAGTTGTCGGGCCCTTGAAGTCACGCACCTCGGGGATCGAACTCCAGGCTGATGAAGTCAGGTGCGCTGGCGGGTATGGCATCGGGGCTGCGGTGTGAAGCGGGACGATGCGACGTGCAGTGCCCACAGGTCACGGTGCAGGTAACGGCTCGGTGATGGCGTCCAGCGGCGTCGGGGAGACCAGGGCTGCGGTGTGAAGCGGGGCGGTGCAATGTGCGGTGTCCACAGGTCACGGTGCAGGCAGCGGCGTCGTTGTTGGGGAAGCACTGTCGTCTGTAGGCCCAAGCCAGCAGTGCGGGACGGGACAGTGCTTCGTGACCCTCATGAGCGGTGTCCACAGGCCACGGTGGAGGCAAGGATGCCTGGTGACGACACTGGAGCCGATGGTGCTGGCGTCGGTGGACCGGGACTGTGGCGCGGGACGGGACGGCGCTTCGTGCTCCTCACAAGTGGTGCCCACAGGCCACGGTGCAGGCAGAGGCACCGGTGTCAGCAGGAGCAACGTCGTCGGGATGCCCAGGCTGCGGTGTGAGCAGGTGACGCCGGAGTGCGGGGCCCACAGGTCACGGTGCGAGCAGCGGCTCGGTGAAGTCATCTGATGGTGGCATCAGTGAGACCAGGGTCGCAGTGCGAAGCGGGGCAATGCGACTCCGTGCGGCGTCAGCAGGTCACGGTGCAGGCCAGCGGCGTCGTTGGCGGCGTCATGGTGGTTTCTCCTCTTGGACAGCACAAAACACACAGTTCCCAGTGCTGCAGGTAGAGGAAAATGAAGTCTTTGGTGTCCCTGAGACTTCCAACAGGAGGCAAGCTCTACTCCAAGCCCTTGGAGAATTTTCCCAATCAGGACACACAGCAAAGTTCACCCTTTGCACTCTTTTCAGGCAGAAGCAGCAACTGCAGGCAAGTCCAGCAACGCAACACAGCAAAGGGACAGTACTCCTCCTTCAGCTCTTCTCCTGGGCAGAGGTTCCTCTTGATTCCCGAAAGATTCTAAAAGTCTGGGGTTTTGGGTCTGCTTCTTATACCCAGTTCTGCCTTTGAAGTTTGCAAACTTCAAAGCAAAGTCTCAAGTGTTTGTAATATCCTTCCTTGTCCAGGCCAGGCACCAGATACTCACCAGGGGGTCAGAGACGGCATTGTGTGAGGGCAGGCACAGTCCTTTCAGGTGTGAGTGACCACTCCTCCCCTCCCCTCCAGCACAGATGGCTAATCAAGATAGGCAGGCTGCACCCCAGCCCCCTTTGTGTCACTGTCTAGAGGAGAGGTGTGAAAAGCCCAACTGTCAAACTGACCCAGACAGGGAATCCACAAACAGGCAGAGTCACAGAATGGATTAAGCAAGAAAATGCCTACTTTCTAAAAGTGCCATTTTCAAACGCACAATCTTAAAATCAACTTTACTAAAAGATGTATTTTTAATTTGTGAGCTCAGAGACCCCAAACTCCACATGTCCATCCGCTCCCAAAGGGAATCTACACTTTAATCAGATTTAAAGGTAGCACCCATGTTAACCTATGAGAGGGACAGGCCTTGCAACAGTGAAAAACGAATTTAGCAATATTTCACTGTCAGGATATATATAAAACACATTACTATATGTCCTACCTTAACCATACACTGCACCATGCCCTTGGGGTTACCTAGGGCCTACCTTAGGGGTGCCTTACATGTAGGAAAAGGGTAGGTTTAGGCCTGGCAAGTGGGTACACTTGCCAAGTCGAAGTTACAGTCAAAACTGCACACACAGACACTGCAGTGGCAGGTCTGAGACATGATTACAGAGCTGCTTATGTGGGTGGCACAACCAGTGCTGCAGGCCCACTAGTAGCATTTGATTTACAGGCCCTGGGCACCTCTAGTGCACTTTACTAGGGACTTACCAGTAAATCAAATATGCCAATCATGGATAAATCAATCAACAGTACAATTTCTATAGGGAGCAGTTGCACTTTAGCACTGATTAGCAGTGGTAAAGTGTGCAGAGACAATAAACCAACAAAAACAGACCTGAAAAAATAGGAGGAAGAAGGCAAAACGTTTGGGGATAACCCTGCAAAAAGGGTCATTTCCAACACAACCCCCCCCCCATCCTAAAGCCAGGGTAGGCCAATAAATACCTTGCTGAACTTCCCTGCTCAGGGCAATAGAACCTGGACAATGGCCCACTACTGCAGGAGCTCTTGCCAGTTCTACGCCTCTCTGAACCATGGTTGATCCCTCAGTCAACACTCTCAGGGCCCACTGAACTAACCTTGGGGGACCTCTTCTTCTCATCTGAGAACTCCATCTGTGCGGCACCTAACCTTACCTTGCTCACAGATGCATCCCAGTAGGCAGACAGTACCACTAGGGCCAACAGTGTGATGTGACCCATTCTACCCCTGGGGTCTGACTTCAGTTCCCCTCCCAGGGAAAACTCTGACCACAAGGATAACAACCAACAGAGGCCACTGACAGCTGTCAGTGTCAAGAGCCAGGCCCCAGGCCATGCTAGGGTCTCTAGCCTCTGTGGTTTTAAAAAGTGGGGGGCAGTAACCCCAGGTGACTTGCACCATTTTTCCACTTCCATTCCCACCAGTTCAGGAGTGGTTTCCTGAGACTGGTCACTTACCCTTGGGTCTGTACCCTCAGGCTGAGCAGGGGACAGGAGTGGGCTCTCCCTCCTCCTGTCCCTCTTGCTGGGATCCGGTACCCTCCGCCTTGGAGTGGTACCCCCAGACAACTGAACTGTGAGGGTGCCTCTGGGGCCACCCCTCCCAGTTCCCCTGACACCTGGGGCAACTCGTTCCCCAGAAGGCAGTCTACGGGCATCTGGGGACTGACTATGACCCGTCACTGGGTCACCTCCCCACCCCACTCTAGGGATACCAGGGCCATAGGACGGAAGAAGTTCTGCCCATGGGCTGGTGTCACCCTACACACCTGGCTGGTATACTGTTCTGGGGAGACAAGCCTTTCCACCATCATTGTTTGGCTAGCCCCACTGTCCCTCAGAGCAGTGACTGGGACCCCATTCACTGTTACCTGGTGGAAGTGACGACTCCCACCCTCAGGGATCACCAACTCACCCTCTGAGTCAACCTCCCAACTGGGGGATATCATGGCATGGTCGATGACCTGCCCCTGGGGGCTACCTGCCCCTAAGGCCACATTAGCCACCTCTGTAGAGGGGCCACCAATGTGGGTTGTCTTAGGACTGACAGAGTCCCCTTTCATGTGTCCTAACTGGGAACACTCAAAGCACCGGGGTTGAAAATGCCGCCTACCAGAACCTCCCTCCTTCCTGTCAGAAGGGGCCTGGGACTCTTTTTCTCCCTCCTTATCCTGGGACCTGTCTGCTTCTCCCTTGACTTCCCTCTCCTTCTTCTGGGAACCCTGCCCACCTTTGGTGGAATCTCCCCCATAAACCTTCTTGTGGACCCTGGTACTCACCCAGCGGTCCGCCTCCATAGCAAGCTTCCTGGGGTCAGTCAGCTTACTATAGGTTCAAGTGCTGGCGCTGCTCTGCAAAACACAGACTAGACAAGTGCTCCCACGCAATTAAGTTGTAAAGCCCCTGAAAATCTGTCACTCTACTGCCCTTCACCCAACCATCCAGTGCTCTGCAAAACAAATCTACACACTCTAACCAGGTCTGGAACTCAGTTTTCTTACTCTGCCTAAACTGATCCCTGTACTTGTCAGGAGTGAGACCATACCGAATGAGAAGGGCCTCCTTCATGTCAGCGTAGGTGAGGTTGTACCCCTTACCCAAAGCTAGCAAAGTGTCCCTCCCCTCCTCTGTTAAGTGGTTCCACAATCCTGCTCCCCAATTCTTCTCAGGGACCCCATTCATGTGGATGGATGCCTCATATCCCTGAAACCACCTCTGTATGTCATCTCCCTTCTTGTACTCTCTCCCTAGGTTTTTAGGAATGTGCACAATTCTGTCTGACTGCACTGATGAATTTCTGCCACCATCCTGGCTGGACCTGCTCCTCACGTCCAGCTCTTTTACTTTAAGCTCATGGTCCAAAAGCATCTTTCTTTCCTCCATGGCTCGCTGCTCCCTCTAAGCCTCCATTTTTAATCTCTCCAACTCAATCTGGTGCCTCCTGGCTTCTCTCCTGTCCTCCAGCTCCTCTGGAGTCAGTCCTTTTGATCCACCACTGCTGCTTGGCACAGGGGGTACCCCCCCCTGGCAGCTCCTGCACCCTCAGTACTTCTTCCTTGAATTTGTGTCAGTAGACTCTCCATTTGGATCCTCAGACTTCCCACTGGCACTGGCTGCTACCCAGGCCCTCAGCGCCTTCTATAGCTCCTCCTTTTTGGTGAGGCCTCTGATTTGAACTTTGAGGTTTTTACAAACTGCCTTCAGTTCCTTCATGGAATAGGTTTCCAACCTATCTTCCTCAAAAAACAAATCCTGGGATACAACTGAAGATGCTCTTGATTGAGACATGATGTTGTTGGGATTCACTTGAACTCAAGATCCAAAATAGGTAAAAGAGGAAAAAAATCAAAAACAAAAAACTTTATGTGGCACGTAATGGTCTGCGATATGGTAGTAGTGTACACCAATCACTGTAGGTCAAGTGCAAATGCAAGTCCTATCCTCACCGCTGACAACTAATGTTAGAAATGGGGTCTCTAGTTGGTAGTCGGCTTGCACCCTGTCCAAGTAGGGACTCTCACTCTCATCAGGATAAGTAAGATACCCACTCAGATAACCCCTGCTCACCCCCTTGGTAGCTTGGCACGAGCAATCAGGCTTATCTCAGAAGCAATGTGTAAAGCATTTTCACATAACACACAGTAATAAGTGAAAACACTACAAAAGGACACCACACCAGTTTTAGAAAAATAGCCAATAATTATCTATATAAAACAAGACCAAATGCGATAAAAAATCCAACATACAGTAATAAAAATATGAATGCTGCAAGATGTACTTAACAATACAGTTCCTTGAAGTCGATAACTCCACCTGGGGCTATCACGGCGTCGTGAACAACAAAACCAAAAGTTCATGCTGGCCTCGGCGTCGCAGGCCAGCTGCGGGGTCGGGAAGACCCACAAACAGTACCTTGGATTCGCAGGGTGTTGTGATCCTCGCGGTGAGCTCCAGAGAGCGGCGTCGCTGGCGTTGGTTCCGGAGTCGGTGCAGGAGTTGTCGGGCCCTTGAAGTCATGCACCTCGGGGATCGAACTCCGGGCTGATGAAGTCAGGTGCCCCGGCGGGGATGGCGTCGGGGCTGCGGTGTGAAGCGGGACGATGCGACGTACGGTGCCCACAGGTCACGGTGCAGGCAACGGCTCGGTGATGGCGTCCAGCGGCGTCGGGGAGACCAGGGCTGCGGTGTGAAGCGGGGCGGTGCAATTTGCAGTGTCCACAGGTCACGGTGCAGGCAGCGGCGGCGTAGTTGGGGAAGCGTTGTCGTCTGTAGGCCCAAGCCAGCAGTGCGGGACGGGATAGTGCTTTGTGACCCTCACGAGCGGTGTCCACAGGCCACGGTGGAGGCAAGGATGCCTGGTGACGACACTGGAGCCGATGGTGCTGGCGTCGGTGGACCGGGGCTGCGGCACGGGACGGTGCTTCGTGCTCCTCACAAGTGGTGTCCACAGGCCACGGTGCAGACAGAGGCACCGGTGTCGGCAGGAGCGACGTCGTCAGGATGCCCAGGCTGCGGTGTGCGCAGGTGACGCCGGAGTGCGGGGCCCACAGGTCGCGGTGTGAGCAGCGTCTCGGTGAAGTCGTCCGATGGTGGCGTCAGTGAGACCAGGGTCACAGTGCGAAGCGGGGCAATGCGACTCCGTGCAGCGTCAGCAGGTCACGGTGCAGACCAGCGGCATTGTTGGCGGCGTCATGGTGGTTTCTCCTCTTGGACAGCACAAAACACACAGTTCCCAGTGCTGCAGGTCGAGGAAACTGAATCTTTGGTGTCCCTGAGACTTCCAACAGGAGGCAAGCTCTACTCAAAGCCCTTGGAGAATTTTCCCAAGCAGGACACACAGCAAAGTTCACCCTTTGCACTCTTTTCAGGCAGAAGCAGCAACTGCAGGCAAGTCCAGCAACGCAACACAACAAAGAAGGAGTACTCCTCCTTCAGCTCTTCTCCTGGGCAGAGGTTCCTCTTGATTCCAGAAAGATTCTAAAAGTCTGGGGTTTTGGGTCTGCTTCTTATACCCAGTTCTGCCTTTGAAGTTTGCAAACTTCAAAGCAAAGTCTCAAGTGTTTGCAAAATCCTTCCTTGTCCAGGCGAGGCACCAGACACTCAACAGGGGGTCAGAGACGGCATTGTGTGAGGGCAGGCACAGTCCTTTCAGGTGTGAGTGATCACTCCTCCCCTTCCCTCCAGCACAGATGGCTAATCAAGATATGCAGGCTGCACCCCAGCCCCCTTTGTGTCACTGTCTAGAGGAGAGGTGTGAACAGCCCAACTGTCAAACTGACCCAGACAGGGAATCCACAAACAGGCAGAGTCACAGAATGGATTAAGCAAGAAAATGCCTACTTTCTAAAAGTGCCATTTTCAAACGCACAATCTTAAAATCAACTTTACTAAAAGATGTATTTTTAATTTGTGAGCTCAGAGACCCCAAACTCCACATGTCCATCCGCTTCCAAAGGGAATCTACACTTTAATCAGATTTAAAGGTAGCCCCCATGTTAACCTATGAGAGGGACAGGCCTTGCAACAGTGAAAAACAAATTTAGCAATATTTCACTGTCAGGACATATAAAACACATTACTATATGTCCTACCTTAACCATACACTGCACCATTTTCCTGGGAGCTGCCTAGGGCCTACCTTAGGTGTGCCTTACATGTAAGAAAAGGGAAGGTTTAGGCCTGGCAAGTGGGTACACTTGCCAAGTCGAAGTTACAGTCAAAACTGCACACACAGACACTGCAGTGGCAGGTCTGAGACATGATTACAGAGCTACTTATGTGGGTGGCACAGCCAGTGCTGCAGGCCCACTAGTAGCATTTGATTTACAGGCCCTGGGCACCTTTAGTGCACTTTACTAGGGACTTACCAGTAAATCAAATATCCCAATCATGGATAAATCAATCAACAGTACAATTTCTATAGGGAGCAGTTGCACTTTAGCACTGATAAGCAGTGGTAAAGTGCGCAGAGAAAATAAACCAGCAAAGCATACTTGAAACAATAGGAGGAAGAAGGCAAAATGTTTGGGGATAACCCTGCAAAAAGGGCCATTTCCAACACTAACGTTTAAATCTCTTCATGTTTTGCCTTTGTTACTAGACCAAGCAACACTATTGTTACTAAATATTCTGGGAACAGGACCCACAAACCGCCTAAAAAAGTGGCCTTGAAATCCATTCAGGTTTTGCAATGATACTGGACCACCACATCTTCATAAGTTCTTTATACATCGTCATTAAGATTTAAGAACAATTTTGTGTTTGGAAACATAGCTGCCTTTACAAATTATTTTTTTGAGAGGCGGTAGGCTGTTGGTGGCAAGAGGGGGACTGTGATCATCGAGCACTGGGCCATGGCAATGTGTCCCTTGGTCAAACACCTAACTATATTTAATACCACCCAGAAAAGTGTGAACACCACTGAATTAAATTAAAACCTTATGCTGATCCAGTTCGTTCCGCTACATTAGAATGGTCAACTTATTGTAACAGTGCAGACTAATGTTGGTCCGATAAACGGTCGCTGTTCTTTGTATGAAACACTAATGCCAGCTTCTTGGTTAAGCATGCCTTGGATGTACATGATCTACTTTCTGATTTTGTGGTGGTCACCAAGATTTGGATTAAATATTCTTCTGGCCCTCCTATTTATTTGGCTCTTCAGTTTAATTATTTGAACAGGTGTTAAGAAAAAGCAATTGCTAAAGTTAGTGGTGGTGGAATGGCTACTGTAGTGTTGGCTGTTTGTTTATTACCCTATAGTGTTCCTTGAGTTTTGGTTCACTGAAGATTTGACTGTGCATTTTTCTGTCTTACACTCTCAGTTTTGTGGTGATCTATCTCTCTCTCCAAGCAATCTCCTACACTCTGACTTTTGTGGTGTCTATCTCTCTCCGTGCAATATTCCATCCTTCGATCACAGATCTGTGGATTATCATTACTAATCAATCTTTAGAGTTTTACATTTAGATGCTTTAACATCTGGATGTTAGATAAAATAAACATTAAAATCTCGCTAAGATTCTCACAGGTGCTTTTACCTCTGCAGGCCATACTTTACGTCTGATATCCACTTTCATTGACCTACTGACCCTAGGTTTAGTTTTTCCACTTTCTTAGTTTGAGCACTGGGTTATTCCATTTCTTGTTTTGCACTAAGATACTTCTTCGGTCTGTAGTGATTCTGTGAGTGTTTTTGGGGCGGGTATACTGGAGGGACAGAATCTTCAGTTTTGGGGACCGAGGGATTCAGGGTAGGCTTCAGCTTGTCCGCGGGGAGCACTGTCAGCCCCCATCCTGCTGCTGCATGGACCGGGGGTAATGGGCTGTCCTGATGCCAGCATCCCCTACTCATGCATCATTTAACAAAATATGGGGTCTCCAGACCCGGAATTATCGCAGTTATTGCTCAGAGTGAAATTCTGCCACTCACAATGAGGGTCTCAGTCAGTAGCTCATTAGGAATATAACTTCTTAGGCCCTCATTGTGAGCTGTTCATTAATACTGAGACTAGGCAGAAACACTGCACCCAAAACTAGCATTGTGAGTTTTGTAATAGTATAATACTCTGCAAAGTTTCCCACATAAGTTTCATCCAGGTATTTCCAGGAGAAAATTATGTAGTAAAAAATGGGAAAAGGGCGTTGGTAATGTGGTAAACGTGGATACGGTAAAACCTCAAGGATATATTGTTCTACATTCTGACCTCATTAACTCAAATTATCACCTCGTGGCAATGTACCACGGTGGTAGGCAAATGAGCTCAATTTTAACGCACAGCAATCCTCTGAAAAATAAAGAGGGCCTCAGTGCTTAACTGGTAATTGGTCCTGGGTGACTGCAGCCCTACATAATTCTGTAATTTCTATGAAAGCTACGCCCTAGCCTCTACCCTACCCTATCCAATTCATAATCATGCTGCCTCTTGGCTGAATCAAAAAGAAACGTAAACTTTGATGCGGACTGGGAGACATACTACAACATGCTTGCTTGCACTAAATAGTCCAACTTTATTTTTCTCCTTACATTTCTTGCTCTCCTTATTTATCCAAATAACTGTTCTCCGTGAGCTGCCCTTGCCTCTTATTTTTGGGATAAAATACCGACCTCTGAATATGCAAAGATTTGTCTGCTTCCTCAAAAAAAAAAATGTTATAGACAGTATCCTGTGAGTTCTTCTGATATTTAATTGACTTCTATTACAGCCTCTCCAGTAGTTTTTCCGGCTTCTCTCTCAATAGCGTTACACCATCATTGGAATCTGATTCTCTGCCATCTATTACAATCTCAGATCCAGTTAATTACTGAATTCCTAGCCACTTAATCATCTGAAGATTTGGATTTTATGGTAGCCTATGATTATTCGCAACTTTTTGAATATTTGTTAGCTTTGAGCACTGCCTCGAATTCGATTGCAACCAGGAAATTACCTCATCCCTCTTGAAAAAAAAACTTTGAAGCGCTCCTCCTCCTTGTAACCAAAGCCAGCTAAGAGAAAATGTTCTTGGCTTTAGTTCCCCCTCGATCACTTCTGCATTTCCTGAAGGGGAGGATGTGCTGAAAGAGAAGGTATTGGCGAGTGAGACCTCAAAGGGGAAATTAAATCCGTAGAGTTCTCAAAATTCTTACAAAGGGCCCGGATGCAGAGGTGGAAGGCCAAGCATCCTTGTCATTGGAATTCAGGCCAGCGAGTGAAAGATATACGTTCCCGAGAAAAGCCATAAGGAAGACGACGATCTAGATTCATGAAAAGATACTTCTGATGGTCTCAGATCTAAGTAGCAAGAAAAAAGAGAACAAGCAGGAAATGCAAACCATAAGGCAAGAACTTCTGTCTGGTACTGAGGCAGGTGTCTAGCATTAAGCAAGTCTCAGGGCAATTCACACTCAAGACTAGTATGTTCTCGGAGATTGAAGCAGCCAGATAGTTTTATTGTACATCTACTGTTGATCACTTTGGCAGAGAGTGATGGGTCCCCCGAACCACCTTGTTTTGAGCAGCAATTGATAATTTCTCACTTAGGGCCATATGTACGAACACTTTTTCCCATAGACACAGAATAGGTAAAAACCTTTGCTACATCTGGCACTAAGTTCCAGTTTTGAATGGGTCATGGGAGTGGGTGATGAACAACAATCATGATGATATGCTCTTATCTGGGTGGTTTCAGTGATGGGATTGGTCTTCTCCCTGATCAGCTCCTAATTTTCTATTAGTACGGCTAAGGCAACTGAATGTTTCAGAGGCCATTAGACTTAAGAGTGAGCACAGCAACTGAGTCGAAATGTAAAAGATAAAGTAGGAATGTAGGTTTTAGGAGAAGGTGTGAGTTGTGCTCCCATGGGTACTGTTATCTCGATGACTGGATCTGCTTGATAAAACTTTTTTTTCAAAAGCTCTATCATGTAAAATCCCAAAGTACTATTATTCAGGCAAGAAAGGAAAATCAAGATCGGGTGCATTTTAAAACTAGAAACAGGCTTAATGATGCTTCCCAGTCCTGAATGTGTGTTTTTGGTCTGCTGAGAGGAGGCAGGAGATGATAAGGGGCTATGAGGTGCCTGATCTACTTGGGAATCCAGATTCTTCTTGGAAATTTCTTGGGGGTAGTAGATGTAAAGGGGCAGTCCTTAGTCGGCCAAAACATTCTGAAAATTGAAGAAACGTTTTCAAGCTGTGTGTGCTTGCATGTGCATCCACACAAGATAAATCCAAGAATTATTTGAACACCTGGGAACTTATTTTTATTTTTTCAAATCAGTGGTTGCTGTGCCCATCCTATTTCATAAATCATGTCTCCTAAATTATTCCTTTTGTCTGAATAGGACAATCCCTAATGAAATGCAAGATACCTCCAATCCTAATATTCCAGTTCAATGTTGCAGAAAGGATGCAAATACGACACATATGTGTGATTCCATTTCCAGATCACAGCAAGTCAGGCTCTGCAAAGCTATAAACTTAGGGCCAGATGTATCAAATGGTTTTATCCATTCTGTGTCTATGGGAAAATATGTTTGTACGTATGGCCCGTAGATGCATGTGATACTCCAGTGAAGTTTTTTAGCTCTGCCTCATAACTGAGAGCACTGAAGCCTTCAATTAACGTATCAATTGCTGAATAATGATAAGCAGGTCATATCAAGCTTTACTTTACACTGAAGTTTTGCTGTGTGCAGTATTAAAGCTTTTGTCTTTTCCTTTATCACTGACATTGCCCTATATAAATGTTTATGATTATTTCGAAGCACAACCCACTTAGATTTCACAAGCAATCAACGACGAACTTGACATAGGCACTTAGTAAATTTCCAGTGGACTGTTTATGTGTCTGCTTGCGTGTGAATGAGTGTGTCTGAGCATGTATAACCAAGGAGAAGTAAGATTCAGCTAACTGCTATGCTTTTATGTTTTATAATTGTACAGTCTCAGCTTGCTTGCACATCTTCTTTTGTTTAGGAATATTAACCTGACTTTGCTCTTTATTTTGTGCACAGAAGATCATTTAAACTATATAAATAGCATAGTAACTTGCCTATATCAGTGTTAAACACCAAGTTGCATAAAACAGGATTGGTACCTTAAACAATGGACGATGCTTGGGGTGCACAGAAATTGACACTCTGTAGCAGATTTACTTATATTTCACACAACGTGGCAAGGCAGCTTGCCACACTGCATTGATTGAAAGGGAGAGATCACAAATGCACCATATCTACTGAGATATGACACATTTCAGCAATCTTCCAGTGGTGGAGTACTGTGTGCTGCCTAGCGCCATCACAGGTATCATTGTGTCATGCTGCAAGAGGCAGAGTTATTTTTGTGCATGAAGGTATACCTTCCTCCACAATACCAATCCTCAGAGGAATTTTCCTCTTTCTATTTGTGATGCAGAGTTCATCACGCATAGGAAGAGAAAGTAACAAGGAGAAATAAAAATATTTCTCCTCAGTATGGCTCTCTGCTGTAGCAGTAGCACACCATGTTGGCGCAACTCCAGGTTTACAGCCTTTAGTAAATCTGGGGCTGTGTCAAATTCCATGGGTGGATGCATGGGAATTAACATGTTCCAGACGCAGAACGGCAGCAGATTTGGCTTGCATACAGTGAATCGCTTTTGTCAAGCTTTACAAAAACAAAACACAGGTGCACAATTGGCAGCACAGCATCCATAAAGTACATCTTTTACATAGTGCAGGTGCATCACTGCAACAACAGTGCAGGCCTCTCTCATACACAGAGCAGGTGCAGCACTGCAGCAACAACAGTGCAAGCCTCTCTCACTCACAGAGCATGCGCAGCTCTGACAGCAGAACCAGATTTCTCAGACACACAAGCCAGGTGCAACGTCGATAATGGCTATACAAAATCATTTATAAAAGGGCTAGCAAAAGCCTGCACAGATGTGCTAAAAACAACAAGACTTGTAGCCCACTAGCCTGTTGGAGAAAGGGTGCAAATAAAACCAGACTATTAAAAAAAACAATTTCCAATGCGATGTTTATGGGTTGGGGCCTGGACTGCAGGCATTCATCGCTGCTGCTATCTGGCCTATTCATGCTGGTGACATCGCAGCAGAGGTATTGGCTCGCCACCATGAGCAATCAATGGCTCGGAGCAGAAGATACTTAAAGGCCATTCTTTCACTGTGTGCCGGTACTCGTCAAAATACGCCTCGTTTTTATTGTTCATTAGCATTCTCCACAGCAGAGCTGTTCCGTCGGCTGTCTTGGGATGATCTATCCGCTAATGAAATGCAATTCAAGGGCATCTTCGTGTACATTTTTGAGAAACTCAGGTTTTTATTACAATGCTACCGAAAAGTAGATGACTAAAATGTAAAAGTAAATCACTTGTATTCAGTCATACACTTTGAAACAATACCTGTATGTTAATGTGTTGTGCTGGTTTAAACGGTCGTGCATATGGCTGTGGAAGCGTTGTGTGTCTGTGTGTTTTGAGAAGGTGCTATAGGGAGAAAAGTATGAAGGGTGTACATATTGACTTATAGGTGATGATGTGGAATGTAGATTGCAGATAGTACATGTGGTGTAGATGGTGTATGTTGTGAAATGTTGGTGGTGCTTTGATCATACCAGGGGATGCATTATTAGTGGTGTAGGTGGTGCAGTGTGTAGGATGCAGGGGAAGCAGAGTGTACGGTATAGGTGTTGAGTGTGTGTTTGTAAGATATATATGGTGGCATAAGTGATGTATAAGTACCAACAAGATTGTATCCAAGTGAGGAGGGCTATCAGGCCCACTTGGAGCCACTTGGAGCCTGCAAAAGTAGTAATGCCCTGCACCCTACAGACTGAAGCTCACAACTGAAGGGAGGCAAATTCAGGATAAGGGCCAGTGAAAGGAGGTGGTGTGGCTGTAGAATCTAGGAGGTGGTGAAGGCGGTGTAGGCGCATGTGCTGTCCCAGCGGTGCCATACAACCCTTTTTCTAGGTACTCGTCCAGATTTCACCCACTCACATAGGGACAATCTCAAAGTTCCTAAATTAAGGATAGATGTGCTATCCTTAACCACTGAGGTATGTTGCACTGTTTAGCGAACACAGAAAAAGTTAACTATACCGTACCTTTATATCCCATGAACCACTTGTGTAGTACTGATGCAGTAGTTTACTTCAAAGTGTGGCTATGCTAAAACTAAAAAGCAAACATGCCATAGCAAAGCACTAACACTTGAACATGAAATGAGTACATCCAGCGGCGGCTCCTCCTTTAGGGTGGAGGAGCATTGCCCCCGCCAGCAGAGGCAGCAGCTGCAAACCTTTGAAAGAAAAGGATAATAAACTTTGTTTATTATCCTTTTTTTTAAGGGGTGGGGCCACAGGGGTGTTGTGCACTAAGGGGGAGTGCTCAGCACTCCCCCACACAGCGCATGTATGTTTGTGTATGTATTTTTATGTGGACTACCATGCCCTTAATGATGTGACCAAGACTAATGCACACCTGGTTGCCTGAGCTGATGAGCTTGTGGACCAGGTGGGTGCTGGTCTTGATCTGACCAGTGGTTATTTGAATATTGCATTGGAGTCAAGTGCAGAGGACAACACTGCATTGCCAATGCCAGGAGGATTGTACTAATTTTGGTTCATGTCTTTCAGGCTCAAAAATGTTCTTGCTGCTTTTCATCACCTGATTAACTGTGTTCTGTCAGGCCTTGGAGAGATCTGTGTGGCCTACCTTCACGACATTGCCATCTAAATCTATTAATAGTCTGACCATGTGAAGCACCTGGGCAGTTGTTGGGAAGGATAGAGATTTTGAAACTGACCCTAAAGGTAACCAAGTGTCACGTTTGGCAGTCTCTGTAGTCTACTATGGGCATCAGGAGGGCAATAGAAAGATCCACTTGTTTATGCTAAGATCCAGTCTGTGTTGGAGTGGGTGTTACCCACCACCCAGACACAGGTGTGACTCACTAGGTGTTACATACATTTTCTGCCCAACTATGGGTCCACAGTTGCACACTTAAGATCAATAACAAGAAGCTTACCAAGAAAGTGATATGGATGCAAGAGAGAACCCAATGAGCAATCCCTCACTACAGGGTTCTCATATAATTTCTAAGAGAAGTCATTTCTCCAACCTCCCTCACTTCTGTGCCTGGGTTGTCTATTCCTCAAGTACAGGAATACAGGCGACATGCTTCTCCTAGCTGGGTAAGCTATATCTTCCCTCCATACTTGTGCCTTGCTAAACCAAGGGGCATTCCTGCCTATTTTCTTGTAGGAATTATGCAGTTAGTGAATTTGTCAACACTACTTTGTAGTATTTTCTGTATGGGATAGTGACTTGAATTATTTGCATACATTCTGCCCTAAGAAATGCAGCACAGATAATATGTTCATTCTACTTTGTACCTGGATACTATTTTCAGGCATGTCAGAAGTTTTAGTAGAGCACAGATCAAGAGATTGAAGCTGGTCCCTTGATAAGGCAAGGATTTATTTAAACGGATAGAAAATAGGGAGAGAAAACACAGCAGACCGAGCATATGACACTGTCTAGTGGTATAAGCTATATTAACTGCGTAGCCATTCAAATGGCAGGTTTGCTTAAAAATCTATAAACATGTTGCAGCAGGCGCGTTACAGGCATAAAAAATCATGGGTCCTGCGGAATAATGACCTCTTCTGAGCCTCCTACTGAGGAGCTTGATAGTTTCACAGCCTTTCTGGTCATAATTCCAATGAAGGCCTAAGAATGTGAGGGCCTTGTCAGCAGAAAATGACATCACTAGAGACAAAGCATTGGTTGTGTGATAAACTCTAGTTGAAGGGAGCATGGAAGCTCAACTTGGGCCTCAGTACTGTCACCCATGGATTGGTGAGAGAGTGTGAGCATGTCCCCCACCTGTACAGGCACATCCCTTCTTGTGCAGGCACGTCCCCCTCCTGATCAGGCACCCTCTCCACCTGTACCGACAAACCCCCCTTGCACAGGCATGCCCCTTCCACCAGTACAGGCAACCCCCTGTGCATAGGCACCCTTAGCCCCTGTACAGGCACCCTCGCCCCCGTACAGGCATACCGACCAACTGTACAGGCACCCTCACCCCCTGTATAGGCACATCCCTCACTTGCACAGGCAGATGCAGCACACCCACCCACACATCGGCACCAACACAGAATTCACAATTACTCACAGAGATCCTCACCACTACATTTGCAAAGTTGCAAGAGCGATCCCCCATGAGCATTGTCAATATGCAAATACTCAAATAATGTGTAAGTAAAAAATATTTCACAATTCAATACTTCATTCCTGAGTGGATTAGTAGTTGTTGATGGTCAGATGGTTACTCTGGTTTTAAGACATATATGTGACTATAAACGTGTGAGTAAGACAGGTTCATTTGTAGGACCATCGGTCGTACAAGGTATCACATCAAACGCATTGCAAAACATCAACAGATGTAGACTTCCCTGCTTTGATTCCAGGATATATGATGGAAAACACAAGACGGAGAGATCGTTTAAACAAAAAAATCATTATTAAAATAAATAACAAATAAACTGGGAGCGCCTGTGCACAGGGAGTTCCCTGTACAAGTGGGGAATGTGACTGTGCATGTGGGGTTTGCCTGTACAGTTGGGAAAGGCACCTGTGCAGGTGGGGGTGTTTGTTTAGGTGGGGAACATGCCTGTACAAGTGGGGCATGTGCCTGGGAGGGGTTTGCCTGTGTATGTGAGGGTGCTTGGGCAGGTGGTGGTACAGGTGGCTGGGTGGGGTACAGGTAGGTGTGTTGGGTCCCCTCCCTGTGTTGACAGTGAAGGAAGACTTTGAAACATTTCAACATGCCCTCAATCATAATCATGGGCAAGGCATGGTGTCTTGCTCTCTCTTTCCTATGAAATGATATTTTGTTATGGTGCATCCTTGACATGTCTTGGTTAGATTTCTCAGTCCTGCCCAAGACACTGGTCTACCTGACAGTCATCTGAGGGATTTCCAGTAGTGAGTCTGAAATGTCAGACAGAGTAGCCCCTTTTGCACAAATGTTCTGCCCCACATCAGACTGTTGTTGGAAAGATCTTCCTCCTGCTGGCCAACATGGGAATCTGCCATCCACCTCCATATGGTTCACCCTCTTGTATGACGATTAGGTCCACTAGCATGGGGAGAGTTGACACAAGCGAAGCTGTGGGGAGGAGATTCATGTCTAGGGGATACCTGCTCTTCACCTGGGGTGTTAGGTCCTTCAGATGCTTGCGAGAAGGCCGGGGAATCAACTAAAATGAGAATTATTTTATACTCATGTCCTTTTAGGCCTTGCGACATTGCCCATGAAATCACACACTACAGTCACATCTGCTCCAAAAATGAGTGTGACATATAGTCAGGCACCACACACTGGGTGGATGGTAGGCCCTGGTATGTTCACTGACAATAAACTTTATTGAAAGGTCATAGTCTATTATATTAGATGATGTTAGCAGTAAGTGGTGTGTGTCAAATATCCCTGCTATCACCCATTTCCATTTGCACGAATATGGTTCAGAAGAGTATACAACTTCATAACATTGTGGCTATAGAAATGATGACTCTACATTTAAGTTTCAATAATGAAGTATGTACCAAAATGTTTATATTGTCTCATCTAAGTAGTATGAACTCTGTTGGAAGAGTATTCCAATGACACATACATGCCAAATAATACACATCATCCTTTTATATAGAAAAATTGATATGTTTCATTACAGCTGCTGTCAGGAGTACCTCAGTCATTCAATGTACTTCATCTAGGGATTTGGGGAACTTCTGGATGCAGCAGTCAGACCCAGTAGCATCTGTCCATCAGGTAGTGAGTTTTAGCTATTTTCCAAATAGATCACAATAACCAAAACAGTGTGAAAGTAAACTTACAGCTATAATCACTTTTTCTAAGCATCTAATGCTGGTGTGTGATATGGTCTCAACATAAGCAGTGATGTCTGTCTTTATTTTTCATCTTCATTTATAATTCATGCTGAACATTAATGTGTGACTTCCTTCTGGAGCAGCTGGATCAAAGATCATGTATTCTGCCATACAATCAAGGAGCCAGGTTCAGTAGCTAACATCAGGGGGGATCTCAATATCACACAGAGCTGTGGTTAGAGCTGGTGAGTGTTATTTTGCATTGCACATCTTCATTAAACGCCTCAGTGCTACAGTGTGAGATGTCACATGAGGCTTTACACAAACCAGATTATATCTGAAACTTCAGATAGATGCAAAGAAAAATGGTTCTAACCCTTGTGTTGTAGCAAATGGCATACTATGGCAAATACTTATCATGTTGCAACCTCTGTCTTTCAGGTGATGATGAGATTGAGTCACTTGATGAAGCTGAAGCATCCACCATGGAGGAAATGGGGGATCCTACGAAAAAACCGATCCTCCTCCAAGCAGCAATTTCAGCGGCCAACTCTGTTTAACAAAAGGGGGATGAGGAGGAAGAAGATGAGCAGGTGCGGGTCATGGAGGAGCACCTGGATGAGGAGGAGTGTATTGTTGGCCCATTGGCCAAAATGCTGAAGGCAGCATCAGGTCCGGCCAACATGATACCTCCCATACCCTTTCTGAGGATTGCCCATTCCCAGCAGTCTGTCAACCAGCCACAGAGTTCACCTCCCCCAATAGCTTGAGACTTCGCTCTGATGAGGGCTGTGGTTGTTGCATTAGTATGGTTTCCTCACCCAGTAAACCAGTTTCTTACACATTGCATGGCTCACATCACTTAACTTCAAAAGATCTGAGACAAATGGGCTTTAGCACCAAAACCTAACTGTCCTAGTAATCAGACAGGGTTACTTTCTGATCATACCACTCCTTCATTAGCTCTTGGCTTGCCTGAAGACCTTAATTTGCCTGACTCATATACTGCACCCACCATCAGTTTCTCAAGGAAAACCACAGTCAACCATATCTTTCTGAAGTGACTCAAAAGTTTCTTCCCAACTTTCTATCACTAAGGTGAGTGGGCCACACACTGGGTGACCACATTTAAGTTTAAAGGGACTGAGCCCAAATCCTTCCTGTGGAATTTCCTGGGAGGTCTGGCAGGAAACAATCTAAGTTCCTCATGAATTTCTGTGACAGAGTGCCCATCATGGTCTTAAGAGGCTTGTTAATCCTTTCTACCAACCCATCGGTGTCCAGGTGGTATGCTGCGGAGAAGAGGTAAGTCACACTAGCTTGCTTCTACATCTTTTCCATGTAAGCAGAGAAAAAGAGGCCGATTCACAAAGGTAAAGTGTTTAGACCAAAAACTTAACTTTACTACTTTTCGGTATTTACACAGGGTCTTAAGACTAGTATCTTTATGACTGCAGAGGTTCTGCATTCGGGTGGAGGCTCTGCACATGGGGAGGAATCTCTGCCCCGAGTGCAGAATCTCCGCACTCAGGTTCAACCTCCGTACTCGGGGTGGGGTAAGTGTAATTTCATACACCTGCAGTCAATTTATGCCTCCTGCAACTTATCACTGCAAACCACATAAAAGCAACATACATCCAAGGAAGAATGTAAAATATGAGGAGAAAGGAAATCTTCACAGAGAAGGACACCCAGATGATTGTCAGATTTGTTGTGGGGAATTACAAAAAACAACATGGTCTTCCTCGAGTCCTCAGCAGTGCAACACAGAGGGCGGCCCAATGACAGCAGTTGGCTAATGCAGTCAGCGCATTGGATGAGGATGACCAGGCCATCACAGATGTCAGAAAGAAGGGGCAGGATGAGAGGAGGCAGGAGAAGGGGAAGTTCACCAGGAGAGAGGTGGCCAGAACTCTCCGTGGTAGACAAACTGGACACGTCTCTGTCTCACACCACTTGAGAAGGACGTTGTTGCCACCATGCACCCCCACCTACTGCATGGGCTACCTGTAAATGACAACCTTAATGTGGTGCCAGGTAATATGTGAGGATCAAGCAATGACTTTATTTGATAAATGTTTAATATGAACTGCAAAAGGGACTAGCGAAGTGACTTCAAATTTGTGCAAATATTCGTGGTGAATTGGACTCTTGTGTTTAATTTTGTCTATGGCACTAAAAATCGAAGAATCCTAAGTACTGTAAATGTTAACTTACAATTTCCTCTTCACAAGCAGTGGCCCATCTCTGCTGGTGATTTCAATGTAGTTCTGTAACCGGCACATGAAATTGGTTATGAATTAGTAACAATCATAGTTGTATTGTAAATGTAATTAAATAACTGTGTAAAAGTTTGTACATAATCATCATTTGTTGTATTTGTTTGTTGACTTCTTCATTTAAGTTCCACATACAGCCAGAGGAGACCTATCCACTGAAGAAAGGGCTCCTGCACTGCAGGAAGGCAATGCCACGAGGCAGATCAACTACTACCACCAGCACAACCTAGTATGTATTTATGGCCAGAATTGGCTCCCATATAGTACATTATCAGCAGACAAGCTGTAGATATTTTATATATACGCAATCATTAGTCTCACACATGTAATCTTAACTAGTATATGTTGGTATATAGTTTGTTACATATTGATTATTAGTTGTCCATTAAATGTACAGTGAGTGACTGCCTGTCCCCCCCATGTAACATATGTTAGTAAGAGACATTGGGGGTTATTCTAACTTTGGAGGAGGTGTTAATCCGGCCCAAAAGTGACGGAAAAGTGACGGATTTACCACCAGCCGTATTACGAGTCCATTATATCCTATGGAACTCGTAATACGGCTGGTGGTATATCCGTCACTTTACCGTCACTTTTGGGACGGATTAACACTCCTCCAAAGTTAGAATAACCCCCATTGTCCAAATACAGTGTGCCACCTAGAAAGCCACATATGAACATTGGGGAAGGCATTGTTTGTAGTATGGGTATCCCAGAAACCTAAAGATGACGCTTATTTGTAGTCTTATCTGTTTCACATATACCTGTGGGTTTCCATCGAGGAACACAATGCCAATCCTTATTGACTCTATGCATAGACATGACTCATTGTGACACCTGGTGCAGACAAATTTTCAGATGTGCACTCTCTGGTGAGATTTCACACATGCAGTGACATAAACTCCCTAAGTCAATGCACTCCTTTGAGACTTTGTCCTCACAAATTACCAACATTTGCAACAAATATGGTGCATAGCCTATTTTCTGACTCTTGACAACAGTTGTTGTTAACATCCATTTATGTATGGCTTACAGAGTATCCTCAGGATGGAATTTATGGACAGCATGTTCATCATTGACAACAGACTGTGAAACCAAACAAAGGCTGTAACTCAACTGGTTGGTCGAGAGAAAAAAAGTGACAGCCAGGAGGTCACGCACCTGCATACCCTGTCCTCTGATTTGGACAATGGCCCAATTCTGTGGATGGAGACCTAGGTGGAGGTTCAGAGGTATGTGTAAGCTATGACATACTGCAATGTTGTGCCAGACATAACCGGCTATTATTACCTTGCACGGATTTTCAGGGGAGTACAGTAGCATCCCCCCTGTATGGTCAAGATATCTGGATCGCGACTTTAGGAGAGTACGCTCTATGATGGCATGTGTATGTATGTGTGCCCTATTGTACCTATTCTGAGGTACATTGATTGCACATCTGTATGGGGTGAGGAGATGAGGGGAGAGTGCATATGCAGCATCAGATTGCATGTCTGTATGGGGTTAAGAAATTAGGGGAGAGTGCATATGTAGTGTCACCTGAAGAGGAAAATGAGGAAATATTTGTACATGTCCCTCTTACATCTGTAGAGTTCATTATGAATGAAATGGTACATGCAGTGTCTGTTGGGGTCACGTATGCGTCACGAGAATTAGTATTTTGTAATGGCTGTATATATTGAAACAACATGTGAGATAACATGCCCCAAACTCCACTACTTACCTTGCATGAATCTCAGAATCCACGCCTCAGGCTCCCGATACCTCAAGAACTCCTGCAGTTGACATGGAGAAAGGATTAAAGCAGGAAGAACACAGGGACAAATGACTCTAACAATGAACTACCATATTTTCAAACAGAAAGGAAGCCAGGACCAATCCTGCGAGAATAAAGATGGACGAAAAACCAGCACCGCTGCACAGGAAGGATGTGAGGAGGAGAATGGGAAAGGAGAGGATTAAGGAAGTGAGATGCGAGTTGGAAGGAGCCCATCTGAAGCCGACGTTCAGGAGGAAATCGCCAGCCTAGATGAAGCACCCAACGCATGGAGTAAAGAGTGGTACACACCACCTGAGGATGCTGGAGAGCCGCCGCAACTCAGGAGAGTTGAGGAGTAGGAGGTGAGCCTTGAATGGAAGGTAGCGTGTAAGTTGGGGATTGGGGAAGTCACAGTGCAGGGTGGTGTCAGAAGAGGCTTTTTTCTTTTTTTCTTTTGTTGTTTACAGTATCACGCCAATTAATAATGGCTTGACTTAGCACTAACAGGCCAGCTCTTGTGTTTCAAGGAGCATGGCATTTCTGACCCTGTTAAAAAGGTAATCCCTGACACCCGGTGAGGTTAACCTGATGCATGCTGGAAACCCTGTGACCCATTAACAGGGGGAAGTGAAAAGGCAGGAGCGGAGAGTACCATAAAAGGAGCTTTGCCCAGAGGGCTTTCCTGAAGCTCATTATTTACATGTTGGTTTACCCTTATTGTCTCTTATTATGATTGGCACGACCCTATCCTGTGAAAGGATCCTACTTCACACATATGTATATCAATAATATGCACAATGGGTGTGGTGACAGATACTACAGATGGAGACATTTCTCCTGTTCTGATACGTACTGGTATTTCTCTTACTTTGAGAATCCGGGGTGGTGCCATCTGGACGGAAGACCCTGAAAAGCCAAAAGGAAGACTTACCAGTGGGTCCAACGTCAACATCCTTACAATTGTTGTTTCCTCATATGTGTAATTGTAAGAAATACCACCATTCTGAATCCCACCCTGCCTCTGCGTTTACATATTTACCCTGCCCTCCCACACAACATTTATACATATCCAACTTGTCTGGCGTTTGAGTACTTACCCAGAAGCCAAATGTCACCACAATCTCCCACTGCCAGCCGCTGGGCAAGAGGTGACCTACGGAATACATAGTTGTCATGTGTACTGCCTGGGAACAATGCATCAACATCAATAAAGCTACCACTGGTATCACACACCCTGCATGTTGATGGAGTGCCAGGGGTGCCTGTTGCGGAAGATGTGTACATTGTGGCGAGGTGGCTGAAATGCGACATGAGTGCAATCAATTGCACCTACCACAAGTGGGAAGAGGGAAATGAGGTAGAAAGCCCAGCAACCCTTTGCCTTCCTGCCAGTGTATGTGGCATACGTCTGTAGAAAGGCACACTACTATTTATGCAGCTCAGAACCTGATGCAAGCATCGGGCCTGGCTTGCTTGAGAAATGCCCACAATGTTACTGGACACCCTCTGGAATTATCCAATAGCAAAGAAATGAAAGAAATGTAGAGCTGGCTGGATCTTGACATAGGCTGGGATGGTGTGGGAGCGGCATGTCTCAAAGTCAAGATCCTGATCCCACTCACAAAAGGGTCCAAGATGACATCAGGGGGGAAACGGATTCTAGAGCTAAAATCTTGGTAAGACATCCCAAAGAGGATCCTTTGTCTGAAGATCTTCTCTGCTCTCCTCCTTCTCCTAAAATCATTATTTTGCATCACAAGGGGCAAACTGACAAACATATTCAGCGACATGTTGTAAGGTTTGAAACAGTTTGTGTGTGACAGCTCAGATTTTATGTGTGCAGCCAGGCTGTGATTGGCTGTTGGATTAATGTCTTTCAGCTGGAGCTGGGTGGTGGGGATGGTAAGCACTGGCACAGGTGTGTGTGTGTAGTGTTTGAGAGAAACTTGGAAAACTGAGGTTTGAATATGGGTTTTGAATTGTATATAACATTCAGATTTGAACTGATTGTGGAAGACATTACACTGTTAAATGTGCAACTGTAGAAGAGATGTTGTGACAAATATCCATGTGATGTTCTTGTTGCCACTTGAAGGATCATATGAAAAGGTTGATATTGGTTCTTACATGCGATATCTACACTGTTGTAGTGAGTGTGTTCTGCCATCAAATATACCCCTCTAGTACACTCCCTACACATACACATATGTTTCAGCCCAGTGCCTACATATAGTTGTTTTCTATTTTGAGTGGGAAATTCTGTACTATGTTGGTTATACAACTAAATGTCATAGATCTCTTGATGAGTAAGTCTAGGCATGTGTGTTGCGGCATACACCAATGATTGCCCTCTTTTTTCTCTGTATTGTGATCTGCCAGAGTGCAGAGATTCTGCCCCAAGTAAATATAATATTCGTAAGTCCCTTTGTGAACACTAAAAGTAGTAAGGTTAGTAAAGTTAGACTCTTGGTATAAACTTAGACTTTTGGTCTAATTTTACCTTTCTGTATTGGGCTAAAGGTTTCTTCGATAGTCACAGATTGTGGTTTTCTAATATCCAATCCTTGAAAAGATCCCTAGGAGTGTCCTGGTCTACTATCCTAGCAGTTGTGATCCACAGAGATACTGCCTCTGGATATGTGGTGGAATGACCAAGATATACTTGTTGTGTGATGCTGAGAGGGGGGGTCAAAGAGACTAACAATGTGAGTGCCCACCTTCACTTTTGCCAGTGGAACATGTACCAATGGCAGTGGCACTAAAAGCCTTGCCCTTTTCATCTGACTTACCACTCAATTGACAAGTAGGAAAGGATCTGCAGAAAGTATCTGAGACTCAGGGCATCTCTGTCCAACAAAACAAAGAGTCCAATCTATCTTGTGTCCTTTTACTACTGAAGTGAACTTCTAGGGCCACTTTATGGACCAGAGGCAGCAGGACGTTCATGTATGTAGGGGAGCATTTAACCTCTTCTTATCTCCTGTCTCAAGAATATATATATTAAGTTGATTTACAAAAACAATGATAATAGTTTCAATGAAGTCCATTCAGCCTTACATCAGGCTTCTCTGTAATACTCCACACCAAAAATCTCTTGACTTCTTCAGCAGTTGGTGCCTGACAATTATAAAAGGAAAGACAAACCCACTTCCAAAGAACACAGTCATCATCGCTAGAAGTCTCCATTTGTTTTCCACAGAAAATAGAATGTTCTTCCTGGGCCCCTCTTCAAGTGGGACCTGCGGATGACAGAGGTGGCGAACCTTCAGACGCTCTGTCCCAACATTATAGCGCCAGAAACCAAAAGAGATAGTCTACCAAATGCAGCTTCGTTGCCCGCGACGAAAACACCTTCGTCTCACACAGACTCGACCTTCTCAGAGAGCTGTCTGTATAGATTTCCATCCTCCCAACTAACATATCTTCCAGCTATTCCTTTGCTGAGCTGTTTCCATGCTTCTTTCCAAAGTCCCACAAGTGTAGGACATAACTTGTGCCTGGGAGGATTCCTCCCAGATAGGTTGTCTGGCAGCTAACAAATCCTGCAGCTCTGAGAGTGACCAAAACTCCAACACTTGGTTTTCTGTTCTCTGGAGCTGGGGGATGAACACCACATCCTGCCTGTTCTAAGAGTCTGTCCTGATCTGCTCAGTATCCTTCTCTGGTCTTTTCAATTCTGGCATGGTCCCAGTCTCTTCCTGAGACTGATGTGTAGCCTGTGATCTGTTCCATTCCAAACAGCTAATGTTTTCCAATCCAAAGAGACTTCTGGTCCTTCTACTAAATCAGGGGCAATCGTATCAATGCCCAAAAAGCATCCAGCAACTTGCTTCTCTCTTCCCCTGTATGGACTATGGCTGTCTTGCATTGACGCCTACCTCAGCTATGGGACCTGGGTACTTGAAGTTGTATCCACTAAGTAAGTTCAGGATGAATGTCTTCAGGACCAAGATACTTCATTTCAACCACAGTCCTGTAAGCACCTGTATCCCTCAGTGCAGGGATTTTCCTTTAATTGATACCTGCTTTCAACACTGATCCCATGACATTTGGATAGATATGCTTTATGGCATCTGGGTCAATTTTCCAATCATCAGTAGTCCTGTGTTGAATGCCAGAGGGCCCTCTCAAGTTCCTCACCTACAACCAACACACTTGCTACAATGGCATAGCTTTTTTGTAAGGCTTATCCATGTTGCACCTAGAACAAATCACCATGTTGGGCATGGAAGACCCACCCTATGCCTCTTTAGCCTTCTCTTCCTGATTTGAAACCCAATTCTCTTTCTGCCTGTTTTCTCCCAGGGACATTTGGGAATTGCCTTACCTTCTTCCCTTTGGTTTGAAATCAATCTATTGAGAGTTCCCTTCTCTCTTTGGCTTAGTGCTATGCAGCCCCACCCTTAGTTAATCCTCTTAGCCAATCACTTGTCAGCCAACACTGCAAGTTTGTCTGGATCATTTTCTGTCAAGTCAGTCAGATATTGCCCAAGCTGGGTAGAACATACCTCTTTGAGTCTCTCTGTTACTTCTACTGGTTAAGGACATAAAGTCATTGTCCTCCATCCCACTCATCCCAATCACAGAACATACCATCCAAGTCTCAATCAGCACACCATCCACTCTCTTATTTTCTCTAAATCTCTGAAAGCACTGAGCTGGATGCAGATCATACTGTTTAAATGAAGATCCCTTCATTCACTCCTGGTTCTTCTGATCATCTACAAGCATTCTCCCAAAGGCTGCTGTAACTTCCATAGGCAGGCAACTCACTAAAGCTGCTACCTTAGACACATCATTCAAAGTCTGTCCTCTACAAGCAATCTCAAAGAACTCAAGAAAGCATTCAAAAATGTCCTGGCCTTCCACATATATGTGCACAAGCACTTTTCAAATCTTTTGGAATATCCTAAAAGGTTGGATGGGAATCACATTTCTCAGAAGGAGCTGTCTGCTATTTTCTTGACTTTTTCTTTCCCTAATGCTACCCACTCTCTCTCTCCAATTTTCTTTCCTTTGCTTTCTCCTGCCTTTCAATGTTCCTCTCTACTCTCTCCCTTTGCCTTTTCTCTAGGGACCATCCCTCCTGTCTATCCTGCCTCCTTTCCTCTTATTCCTGATGAGTTGATCTCAAGTTCTCCCTCTCAAACTTTCTGTCCTCTTAATCAGCCATAGCTTTCTGGAATGTCAACTTCAGGGGTGCAATTAGACTTAACCCATCCAAGGAAATGACTCTTGAACTTGGGGACAGTAGTATGCTTGAAACAGCAGGGTTAGAGGGGGGATTTTGCTGGGTTCCTACCATACTAGACTCTCTGGAGCTCATCACAATTTCTTCACTACAACATAGCTTCTGTATCAGGTCTTAAAAAAATCTCACAAGGATTGTCATATCCAAGGTTGTTGCTAGTTATCCGACTGCACCAGGCTTCTTGGCACCCCTCAAACAAAACCACCACAAAAGAGGTAGAAGGCAGGCCAACTGGTTTCCTGATGAACTCCGAGCAACCAAACAACACTGCAAACAATTAGAGAGGAAATGAAAAACCAGCTGAGGGAAGACCGACAAGCACACTTTCAAAGGTATTCCAAAGATGATACCACGATCAGATCAGGGAAACCAAAAAGAAAACCCTAGCAGAATGAATAGAGAGCAGTGCCAAAAGCAATAAGAAGCTCTTTGTGATTGCCAAAGAATTCAGCTCACCCTCTGCCTCCTCAAACAAATACCTCGCAGGACCTGTGCGACAGACTATCAGACTACTTCAGCAACAAAATAACAACCATCTACAACAACCTCGACTCGACCCAAAACGACTCTCACTGCTCTGCTGCCAGTCTATCAAACCACCACGTCGAAAACCGGAAGCACCCTTTTGGCATTGAAGACCATCACCATGGAAAAAATAACAAGCAGCATGGGGACCATCCACTCCGGATCACCTACTATCCCATACCCACACCACATCTACAAAATGGTGGCTCAACAGATTGGCAGAACACTCACACACATCCTGAACACCTCTAATTCTACTGCCACCTTCCCAGACACTTGGCAACATGCTGCAGTAAACGCCCTGCTCAATAAAACTTTGCCACATCCCACTCAACTAGCAAACTACAGACTGATGTTCCAGCTACCCTTTCCAGCAAAGATCATGGAGAGGACAATAAACAGACAAATCACCAACCACCTAGACTGACACCAACTTCTGGACACCTTGCAATCTGGATTCTGACCAAACCATAGCACAGAATTCACAGTCATCGCAGACACAGACATCAGGATGCTCCTCAACCGAGGAGAAACAGTGGTCCTAATCCTGCTCGGCCTTTCAGCTGCCTTTGATATGGTCTCCCACTCCACCATGATCAAAAGACTCCACAAGGCAGTCTAGGATTGCATAAAGCATTGCTATATGGAACTTGAACACAATCTTAGAAATATAAGAACAAACAACATCTTCCATCCAATTTAATCAGGAGCATAGTCCAACCACCCTGTGAAATAAGTGTGCCAAGCATTCATTATTGCACAGAATTAGTTATTACTTCTGCTTCCACCTATTCCTGGATATCTCACCACCACTCAATTAAATTAGGCATTCGACTTGCCTTCCATTTCATAGCTATTTTGCATTTCGCTAGTACTAATGCTAGTTCTATGTACCTGCAAACCTCCTTGGTTTCCTTATTCTTGTGAAGTTTACCAAGCAAGCTTAGATCCAGGGACAACTGGAACCTCAACCAGTTAGATCACTAATCCTAGTCAGGACTTGAGACCAGTATTGCTGTATCACCCTACAAACCCAGACCATGCAGTAGAACCACATCGTGGGCACATATCTGACGTCCCTTTAGAAATCACGGCAAAAACTGCCATTGTGGAATACTTATTCTTTCTGAAGGTCGTCAAAGGAGTTCAAGGTACCATCTATGCACAGGTCTCCAACTGTTTCCACGCCAACCTCAGCCCATGCCTTTCTCTGGAACCGTGTCTATGTGCTGTGACCACTCATAATAGCCTGGACATAACCGTGCCCACTGTCTGAGAATACTTTTGCCAGGACCATGCAATGGTGTCCAGAGCTCTAGGTGCAGCCTAGTGAAGCTGAGCCAGTCCCATTACAAGATCCATAGGGCCACAATGCTAAGGAAAGTGTGTAATTCCCAATGCCTCTGCACAAAAGGCTCCTCCTATAAAGCACATCAACCACCACTGCTGTGCTGGCCACGAGATAGCATGCTTCATAGTATGAAGCCCCCAGTGCTCCCTCATCCAAGGCATGGGCTGCTCTTCCCCATGCCATCCTTGTCTCAACGCCAGATCATAAACCCCAAGAGTCCCTACAATTCTTTAAAGAACTCTCCCACTGTGCTCAGAGGGAGGAATGTGAAATAATATAAAAGCCAGGGGAGAATTATCATTTTGGTAATCCTCACTCAGCCCTTCAGAAACAGGGGCAGCCTACAGAAAACCTTGAATCTTCTAAATAAATCTGGACCCCTATGTATTTAAAAGCCTCTGGCTCCCATTTCAGGGATGTACCCATGTGGCCCCATTCTTCCGGGAAAAGACCCTGTCTCAGGGACACACACACAACTGCCCCCAGAGACATTGGCAAAGTCTTGAAGTGTGGTTACTACTGCCTATATATGTAAAGTGGGATCTCTAAGGAACAACAGTGCATCATCCGCATACAATGAAACAATATGGTCCCCACGGCAATTCTAAACTCCAGTTCTTTGCCTTGGTAGTGAGCAAGGAATGTCAGAGCAACTGTTTGGGTATTATATTTCAGGGTAACTTTAAATGAGGGGGTCCATACTGTAAACAGCACTGGCAAAAGAGGGCACCCCTTTCTGGTTCCCCCTCCCCTAAGCACATGCTAAACAGATTTTCTGAGATTGTCAGAGACTACTTCTACCCATCTTGTATCTGCCTTTACTATCAGCAAGAAATGCTGTGTGTAAGCTGAACTTATTTTTATTGTTCAAGTATCAGAGTTCTAAGTCAGGATAGAAGGTCTCTTTACCCGTTACATCATCAAACATCTTTAAGACCTACTATTGGCCCCCTCCTCATAGTTCTTCACCTCAGGTAGGATCAATCTGTCCCATTTGTTGCAGCAGTTGCCCAGAGTACTGTGGGATATCCTGGTTTTCAGAGACAGTGTGATAAGAGGAACTATGGGTTGCAAAATCTGGGAGCCTAAAGTAAGGGTTTTGTTAAATTTAACCCAGCCCAGCAGACATTTTGAATCTTGTGAGAAGGCTAGCATGATCTAGCCAAAACTAAGGTGGAGTCTTTCTATGAAAGAGGTTTGCACCTAAGGACAAACTGCTAGTCAATGTGTTTTTTCTGAAAGCAGCATCATCGGTGGAACTCAGAGCAACTCTCCTTTTGGACCACAGAAGAATGCAAGCACAAATGATTCATAGTTAAGTCTTTTTGGGGATGGGGCATTGAAGCATTTTGTGAAGGCAGTATGTGAGCAAAGGCGGAGTGACTAAATCCATATGAGAAAATGGATGCGGGAGAGTTTATAAAAATGGTGAAATGCAATCTGTTGTATAGTCTTGTTATTGCAATCATTTTCATGAGGCTAATTTGATCACTTGAGACTACTGTGAGTCCTACCTCAAAGGAAAGCTTTTCAAAGAAATGTTTTGGAACAATAGACAACTTGAATGAAAAGTATAAGTAAAAAGGAATTTGACTCAAGGATGTCAAAAGAGACCCAGGTATTTCTGGGTGTGAAGGTCAAGTTCTAGATTCCTTTCAATAGTCCAATTTAAGAGACTGTGATTTGTACATTAACTTGAGAAATAATTTTTGCGCGAACAGGATTATAAAACAGAAAAAGAGAAAACCTCAAGTGTGTAATTGTGTTAGACAGAACCCATTGTTCATACACTATTGTATTCCCTATGCGCATTTATTCAAACTATTGTCTCTCATAAACATTTGATAACTCGTTTAAACTTGAATCCCATATGATGTATTTGACTACTGGGCAAGTCCCGCTGGATGCCCTTCTTCAGTAAGCCCATGCCATTTCATATTTCAGGTGTGATTGTTCCATTTAAAAGGCAAAACGTATACTTCAAAGCGAAGCAATCAAGTAACAGGCTTCTTCTTCTTAACAGGGTCCCTGGTGTGCCCTTTGTAAAACATTTCCCTTCATTTGACACCAGTTTGGCAGTAAAATTCCCTTAGTGGCTGAGGCATCAAGGTGAAGGTGTTGTGTGGTTGAATTCTGCTCCCACTTAAGTATCTTGGGCATTGACATCAAGACAATTGAAACTGGAATCTGAAGATTCTGCACGGCTTGACGCCAACTGTCAGACTATGGGCCTGATTATGACCCTGGCGGACGGCGGAGGCCGTCCGCCAAGGTACCGCCGCTGAATGACCGCACCGCGGTCAAAAGACCGCGGCGGCCATTTAGACATTTCCTCTGGGCCGGCGGGCACTCTCCAAAAGAGCGCCCGCCGACCCAGAGGAAATGCCCCTGCAACGAGGACGCCGGCTCAGAATTGAGCCGGCGGAGTTGCAGGGGTGCGACGGGTGCAGTTGCACCCGTCGCGTATTTCAGTGTCTGCTTAGCAGACACTGAAATACTTTGCGGGGCCCTCTTACGGGGGCCCCTGCCGTGCCCATGCCATTGGCATGGGCACGGCAGGGGCCCCCAGGGGCCCCCAGGGGCCCCGCGGCACCCCCTACCGCCATCCTGTTCCTGGCGGGCGAACCGCCAGTAACAGGATGGCGGTAGGGGGTGTCAGAATCCCCCATGGCGGCGCAGCAAGCTGCGCCGCCATGGGGGATTCTAAGGGCAGCGGTAAACCGGCGGGAGACCGCCGGATTGCCTCTTCTGACCGCGGCCGAACCGCCGCGGTCAGAATGCCCTGCGGGGCACCGCCGGCCTGTCGGCGGTGCTCCTGCCGACCCTGGCCCCGGCGGGCTTAGACCGCCGGGGTCAGAATGACCCCCTATGTTTGGGCAGACAGAGGGTAGACAAGGGGTACTCAGCACCAGCTGTGGTGGATAGGGTAATTGGCTTTGGAGTTCTTCCTACAGTGGCTCTGTAAACTGGGGCAAGTAGGTCTCTTGCTCACTTGACTCCTAGGGAAATGAGAGTGAGCAAACATTGGCTGCTCAGGGTGTTAGTGTGGAACTCAACAGTCAACCAGCAGACATAATAAGTCACTGTCTAGTCCAGTGTCTGTCTTACGAAAAGAGAAGTACTTTAATGCACAGCAAAACAATATACTGGACACACTGATGGGTGCTCAGTACAGGGTTCAATATTTTCGACTACAGGTTTCTGCTAAGTGTCCCACCACCTGTAATGCCCCCTTCCAGGTTCCTATATGGCCTCCAAGAACTTTGGTATCTAATGGTAATAACAGGCAACAATATGTACAGTTGTAGTTTCACTAAGTGATCACCATGTTTAAGTGACCCATAGGCCAGTTTGTGTGATCTTGAACACAATTAATTCACATTGGCAATGTTATTTTCCTCACAGGAGGATGTATTTACAGTTCAAGATACAGTATCAGTCTTTTATTTAGTTTCTGTGGCCCACGTTCTCTATTTTCAGAGGACGTGGCCGCAGCAGCTCTGATCTGCGTGCTTGTGGGGATCATGGCAACTAAGTCCTCATAAGTCATGCAGAACTGTGGGTGGCAGCCTCGCTCCTCACTAAAGCCACTCAGAGAGTGTGGTAGGCCTGATCGTGGGAGTGGTTTGTCCTTGACAGCTGAGGCCTCCAGACCCTGGGGCATGTTTTCCGCTACAACAGTGATGCGGATCTTCTCAAGATACGCTCCATATAAAGCAGAACTAGCACAAGTATTTCTGCATATGCTGCAGGGGTGCCAGTCAGAGCTCTGCTGATTTGCATTGCAACTTATCTTCACACAGTTTGCCACGTGAAACGTACTGGAAAATCAGATGACCCTGCACATATTGTTTGGTGGCGATTGCGCTCCCAGTCGGAGAAAGGCAAAAGGGCTGGCCCCACCTAGAAATTTCCTCATCCTTAAAGACCGATTTGGATGACTCACCCCATTCCTCCTACCAATCACCAAAATGCACTGCTGAGGAAAACTTTATCAACAATCCCTTGCTAAAAGGTCCTCATGAATTTTGTTAGGGCAGCCCTGTCACCATTCTCTATCACTTCAGTGTCTGGGTCGCTACCCTCCAGCCACGACAATGCAGGCAGTACACTTTCACTGTCTGGAGAAGCCATATTCACCTTTCATCTCATACCATACAAAACCACAGGCCTTTTAAAATGTATCCCACTGGTTTCAGCAATCATACTCACACTACATTTGGAGTCTTGTTGCCATACACGTGTCATACCTCCACCATTAATACATGCATTCAAACCAAGGAATGTCACAGCAACTGTTTGGGTGTTATATTTCAGGGGAACTTTAAATGAGGGGGTCCAGAATGTCACATCTCCATGCCCAGAACAGAAAAAGTGTCTATGCAAGACTATTAATTCACAAAATTTGGTATGCTGCCACTTTACGTCAGCAGTCCAGAACATGGACTATGGTCCCATGGTATTACAAGTGGACACGCATGTAATGCCCCTCCAAGGTTTTGGACCTTAGCTTTAAAATGGACAGGCCTAGGCCTCAGCACACGCCCTAGGTTAGTGTGCCAAATAGGCCAATAGAAAGTCAGGATACCAGTTTCACATGCAGTCATGTCACTCAGGACAGGAGTACATAACTGTATACTTTGTAGCGGAGATTTCTGCCCCAACAGCATGAGAAGAACACAATGTGAAAATGGGGTCCGGTAACTACTATGGTTGCCAACACATGGTCTGTTACTCTAGAACTGTGACAGACTCCCCAATTTTGGATGCAGGAATACATGACTCACTAAAGTTACAAGAGGCACATGATCTACAGATAATCTCTTGCAGGACCCCAGGTCCATCTGGGAAATCATGCATACTGTCTTGCACCTATGAGTTGTTCAGTGTTTGAGAAAAGGTTCCAGTGAAATGCATGGTGTATTTTATCATCTTCTTCATCAAATCTAGAGGTGCTCAAATAGCCCAGGTGTCAGGTTCAATTCTTGTGTTTCTTAAAGTTTTCACTCTTTAGGATGGGTACATTAGTCAATGTAATGGCCAATGAGCAGCTGAAGCCACATTCCAAGTTTACACATATGGAAGTTGAATCTGCTGTTCTGGGAGACATGACCAGTTCCCATCAACGATGGTATTGCCTAGCCGCTGTATAGCTGAATCAATTGAAATGGTTCACTTCACTATCCACATATATTACATGCAATATTGCACATTTTTAATGCCTCTTCTGAAGGAAAGGAGGATGCACTTCATACCACTGGCACCATCATAACGGATCCCCTGGGAATTTAGCATGTATTGTCTTACATGTAGAGGAGGTTAGAAAGATGGATGAGACTGGCATAATTAAGAAAATGCATGGTCAAAAATCTCACCAGTACGGTTTACAAAGAAGCCAAAGCAACTCAACGAAATGTTCACCAGTATTGATATGCCAAGGTTAAAGAAAGCCAACAAAAGATAAATGCACATATTACCCATTGCAGATTATATTGGTGTCGAACTGAGAGGGATCTGTTTCTTTTCCAGAATGGTAGTATAGGCTGGCTACCATCAAACTGGGTACATTACATCTTTTCTACCTATGACGGCCTACACATGTATGAGAAACTGAATAGGATCCCTTTACAGAGGTTATGGTTGGCCTGTTTTGATGTAATCAGTGTGATAGACACCCAGGCTATCTGGAACACAGTCTGGTAACATCATGTTCATCTACAGGCAGTTCACAGAATTTTGACAAAGGGACCCCACACTGAATCAATCAAAGTGTGATTTCATGTATCCAGTATTGTAGTTCTCAGAGCTTGCTTTTTCAGTGAGAATGATATTTCTACCAACTGCAGGAAAGCAAAAGACAGTCATTCACCTGAGATAGAGGAAGAGTTCTGAATGTACAAACATCAATAGGGCAATAATGAAAAACTAAAGGAAGGTTGAGGATCGTGTTCTGGTTTCCTAGAGTTGATGTTATGTTATTACCACTTATTATAGCACAGCGACTCACACCTGGATGTGTATCTTGACACTTCACTAAGTCAGGCCTAGAGAAATGCATTAAAACAGCCACGTCTTCAGAAGTCTTTTAAACTTGCCCAACTCAGTACATAAGCAAATCTGCAGAGGAAGGTTGTTCCAATGGAATGGGGCAAGGTACAAGAAAGATCTGCCCCAAATCTTGAGGTGGGAATTCGAGGAATCCGTATCCAAGCTTTGATTGTGGATCTAAGCAGTCTGAGGGGGCAATAATAAGAGAGCCTACTATGTAGATGTACTGGAGAAAATAATGGTGGAGTCAATCAAGTGTCAGGTGATGGAGCTATCTCACAAACCCAACCAAGTCATGAGCTCAACAGAAGATGTGTTTAGATTTGCAGTTAATAAATAAAACAGGTATCAAGTGGGTGAATGTTTGCACTTAATAGCACCAGCAAAGATGATTGAGAAAATAGAGAAGCTGATAGCTACTCTCAGGGCAGTCGAATAACTAAAATTGAAATATTGGCCATCATTTCAACTGGGAGAATTCAAAGAATATTTATCGGGTATGGGTATCAGACACCTCAAGACCACCGCTTGCTGACCTCATGCAAATAGGGGGGTGTAAAATTCATAAAGATGACCCAGAGACTGAAAGATGGTGTGCCTCAATTTCTATGAGTATATTGGTCAATCTCACATTCATCTTCTTGCGTTCACCTCCCTCCATACCATTTAGGGTGACAACCATGCTCCAAGTTATTTTGGACACTTTCTCCAGTGATGAACCTTTCACCTACAAATAAATAATTTCTGGGACAGTGTTCATTGGGCATAGCCACTCACCCGCCTGCAGGGGGATCACTGTCCCTTCTTTAAGATGCATGTGGGCTGTTTCAAACAGGTGCGCCTTATTTCGCCAATGTGCTGCACTAGGGGCAATTCATTATTCATAATCAGGTGCACTATTCAGTGCACCCGTTACATAATACACACCCGGATGCACTAATCTGATTAGTTCTACAAAAGCAAAGCAAAGGCACAGTACCCAGAGTGCATTAGGTTTTCACGCAAATGTCCAGGACTGGAGACAGTGTCTGTATGGACTTGGAGGGAGTTGGTCACCCTAATACCATTTACAAGCTATACTACAACAACTTTCCCAACACTCATCAACAGGGCTTCTGTTACAATTAATTCAATACTGATAGAGCTAACAAAGGATTTGAGATGGTGGAGTCAACTTTTGGGTAGTAAACCTTTTGATGTACAAGTTTAAACACTTTTATGGAGAGAAATCAATACTGTAGGAGTGTTCAGGAGCAGAGTTGAAACTTCGAAAAACAGCTTATGAAAGTTATGATTACAAAGGGAAATCTAATGCCTCCAGAAAATAATTTGCTGTTGAATTACAGGCCTCAGGACCACTCTCAAGCTGGCCAGACGAGTTACAGCACTCCTTGTCTTCCCCAAGGACAACTACGAGTGATGTGACACTGGAATCCACTTGACTTAGCAGTGGAGGCCCTGAAAATGGGTGTAGCTATCATTAGTGCAGCAGTTGCAGTGGCATTTAGACTCAGGGGGTAGTGGGGCCCTGGACACCACAATTAAGGATGTCTCCTACCTCCCATCTGTGCATCTTATGATCAATTTCCCTCACCTGCATTGGTCCGTGGTGCCCTTGCTGTGCTTCTGCTCTTAAATACCGCTACCATTGTGTGAAACAGGGGTCTGCAGGGGTCTCCCAGGTAGGAGCTGAGACATAAGGTTCGTGTTTACTTTTGAGGGGGTGTAATGTTGCTGTTGAACTGTTTTGATTTGTTTTATAGTTCTACACACATTTCAGTTATGCACGCAAACAAAAAATGTTAAAGTGGTGTCTTAGTTTAAGATCTAAACACATATGAGAACGTCATACATTTAAAGCAGAGGGTTTATAAAACATACGTGGGAAAACAAAGCATCAGATACTGTAGACATTTACACAAGAAAGCATTGTCTGGTATATTTTGAGAAATTCAGGAATGGGCCTAGGATCGGATTGGTAGGCTTCATGTAAATGAACAGGATTTATTTTGTTTATCTTTCGTTTACACATAATTAAAGGGTGTGCAGCAGAGCGTCACAAGACTCTCAGCCCTCTGAAGGCTCCCACATAATTAGCCTTAAGCTTTTAATTATCAGGTTGCTTGCTCTGCAAACATCTGCGGGTCCTCTACCTGGGCCTGTAAGCCTGAAAGAGAATGTTTAAGGTAAGGTTTAAGCAATAGTTCTGATCTTACACTACTTCCTTTTTGCCACATTCACAATATGTCGCCGGTGACCAAGCAGACTAAACACTGTTCATCGACCTCATGCATGTACATACCCGCGGTTTGCCTCTGATGTTTCAATCTACAGCAACAATGTGGGGAGTTGTGTTTTTAGAGGATTCGAATAATAATCGTATTTTTAATGCAACGAGGAAAGAGGTAGAGGCTTTGGTGTGTGGCAAGATCCTGAGGTGCAAAACCGAGCTAAACCTGGATGGGTTTTGTGGCAGGTTTAGGGAAGAGGAGAGCTGAACGCGCTGTTTTCACTGTAGGTGTTCGATGTGACGTCAGTAGGGAGTGCTAAAGTATCGGATTTTGAAAAATATTTTCTGAATTTATATTAAGAAAATGTTGCTGTAAGCAGACTCCGTCCTGAAAAAGTCAGACTGTTATATACTTGCCCTACTTCAAATTTTTTTTCTCCAAAAAGCAGATAGCACAAGTTGCAAATCCCTCAAAAAAATGTGCCAAACTATACATGCCTTACAGGGCAATGTCAGATGCTCTCATTTTTGTTTTTATTTATTTACTGAGTTTATACATGCGAACATCAATAACAAAACACCCTAGGTGCAGGCACAATCAACACAGGACCTTTTTTGCACAACTCATATGGATCTGATTTCCCGTTCACTTCGCCCCTGTGAAAATTACCTCCCATGATTGTGTGTGTTGCGACTACTACAGGAGTGGTGTCGACTGACTTGAGAACTTTGTTAGGGTCATATATTTGTCAGGTCAGTGCAATACTCTTCCCAGCCGCAACAGACTTTTCTGTGTTGTTGGGGGCACCTGCCAGCTTCGTATAACCTAATCTCAAGAATACAAATGTCCATTCTGTATTTTCACATTGTAACACTTGGACGTATCATGTTCCCCCAGTTCTGAGCAATGTCTCTCGTTCCCAGCATCAGTCCCAATCTCAAGAATGTCTTCTCAGCATCTGTAAAATCCTCACCCTCCAGGATACTCAACAAGGCCATTTTAGGACAGAGTTCTATCGGCTGTTTCAGAATGCTTGGAAAATCCCTGGCCAGAAGAGCCGAAGAGCAGGACAAGCACAAATAGTTGTGAAGAAAATCCCCCACTGCAGATTGACATCTCAAGCCTTCTGGGCCAGAGCCCTTCTAAAAAAGCCGCAGTGTTCAGGTATCTGGTAAATTCTATGTACGTACTTCAACTGTATTAGCAAGAGCCTGTTGATGATTGCTGCCTCACACAAATACAAATGTCTATTCCTCATTATTAAGCTGACCAATATCAGTCTTCCAGTTTATTGAAGGTAGCAGGTGAGTTCATTACTAGGGTTTTTTTATAGGCAAGAGACTTTCCCCCTGGTGGGGAGGTGAGACACTATCAGTTTGTCCTCGAGGGGGCTGAACTCTGGGATGACCTCAGGTCGGATATGTAGGTCATGTGTGCATGTCGGAATTGAAGGTGCCAATAAAACTGAGTTTGTACTAATCCAAAATCCACCATGATTTCTGCAAAGGGCTTCCGTACGCCTCCTTAGGTTTCACACTCAAGTGCTCTTCTCTTAATTCAAGAGGTGCTTAAAAATTCTGCATAATCAGATGACTATATTGTTGGGCTCCATATGCAAAATGATCCTTTTTAATTTATATATATATTATTTATTACTGTTTGGCATGATTCTTGCTGTTCGGCATGATTAATGTTTTGAGATTTATTTCAAGTTTGAGAGTGTCAATCTTTTGGTGCAATTTGCTGCTTTCCAAAAAAATAAAAAAATTGAATATCAATTCAGAGGTTGATAGTGTAAGATAGGGAAGCACAGTAATCTTAAGTGAGGCCTAAGACCGGACAGGGAGAAGGGAAATGAATATCTGACTGTACGTGATGAAATAAGTAAGAGAGTCCACACTGAGCAAGCGCAAGTAACCAGATCATTAGATGCCATGACCACAGGATGGTTGGATTCAGTTACATCACTGTGGTGCTTCGCTTAGCCAAGATAGTGATGCACAAGATTGTGATGACATCCTGTCTGGTGTGCCTGGTTGGTAGAGTGCATGCAGAGTGCATGTGTTTGTCAAAACTACGTGAGCAGCATACAGTGTAGTGCCTGGGGCCAGTGAGGTACTCCAGTCATGCTTCTGCAGATTTAGCACTGTGCTTAAGCAGGGCAATACGGCTGAGGAGAATGGTATAGGCAGAGAAGTGCTTACCGCTACTTAGCATCTCCTGCTCAGTTTGAGCTTGGAGCTTTGGGTGCTGGAGTCATGGTAGAGCCGTTGCTGTCATGCGATCATGGAGGGATGACAGGGGGAGTTCACGAGAACGACCAGATCTTTACAGCTTTTTAGTCATCTTCTCCCCAGTAATTACGGAGTGTGTGGGACTAAAGGCCTCATTACGGTCTGAGGACCGCCACACTCGCGGTGACGGTCGGACAGGGCATGGGCAATGCAGGGGCCCCCCTGCCCAGCACAATCAGAATGCACACTGTCTACTTTGCTTTGCAGACAGTGCACATTTCGATTGTGCTGGTGTGCTGTGATATTGGTCTCGGCTCTCTTAAGGGACCCAAGACCAATACCGTAGCACTGTTCCTGCCGGGTCAGCCAGGCAGGAGTGGCATAATACAGTGTACCCGCCAGTCAGCCCGGCAGGAACATTGTAATACGCTTGGGGGATGCCACTGCCATGGCGGTGGCATCCTCCCCACGAGTTTGGCGGTTGACTTGTCCGACCGCCAAACTCTTAATGAAGTCCTAAAGAGATATTTTAACAACCAACACATAGTAAGGACCTCACATTTTAGGTATTCTGCACACACTAGCTAAGTTCCACATCTTGCCGTTTTAAAGTGCTAAAACATTTTTCTTACTTCTTTCTGTTACTTAAAAGATTGAGGAAATGTTGAATCACGTTTTTTCACAGCTGCTCAATCGCTGTCTTTAACGTGAACATTTCGTACATCAGGTCTCCTAATATAATCTCTAGTCTCTGCTATATGTTCTTGCTTTCCAACCATCTATCCTTAACTGTGTTTTAATCTATTCCTATAGGTATCAAGACCTGCATGGCACTGAAGGTTTCGGATCTTCTGTAGAAGAAAAAGGTCTCTGTTTAGTATGAAAGACGAAACGGACTAAATAATTCCAATCCTTCAGAGGAAAAATCGCGAGAAGGAAAAAACTCTGGACAGGAACACAATTCCTGGAGATTCAGATGAGAAAGAATAGACCAAAATACTGTATAATGGCTGCAAAAAACATCCAGAGGCGAGCAACAAAGTAATAAAAACTAAAAGAGTTGCACTGCCAAGAAAGCCCAGACTCCACCTATTACACAGGGAAGATGAGTGGAAGAATATGAAAAGCACAGGGATACAGGAATTAGTTTTTTCCAAGTTGTAGAGGTAGCCATGGTAGAATAAAGAAAAAGAACATTTCAGTCCCCAAACTGGAATACCGGGACAGCGGATTAAGACAGAGACAAAAGTCTAACAACCAGAATTCCAAAGTTGCAGCATACAGGAAAATTAAGAAGCAGAACAGAGAAATAGAAAAAAAAAGCGGTACTTGCAAGCTAAAATGAAGAATGGAGAAAAAACAGAACTACTGAAAGTCAGATCATTATTATTATAAGTATTTTGGTGTTTGGGTATTTTGGTGTTATATAGTGATCAGAAAGAAACAAACCACTGGTGCCGAGTACTGTGATAGTCTGTGAATCCAGCTCCTGTCGGAAACGCGTGTTAAGCATGGCGCCAGCTCGATCCAGAGCAGTACACTGACTGAGTTTTCTGCTGCTGCCACACTCACTGTGATGGAAAAGAAAATAAACTGCAGGGAATGCCATCATTCCCACGAGTAAGGAGATGCTAAGGGGAATACAGCATACCACAATATGACAAAAGAACATATTTTCCCTAGCCAGAAAAGCATTCCTTCAGCAGAGAGTTCTCTCTTTTTATATCATACAAATGGAGAAATCACTATGGTTGTTGGTGTTGTAGCTATGTAGGCCCATAAATGGTCACAAAGAGTATTCTTTCATGAATATCAATTCACCAAGTCTAAATGAACACTCATTATCACCACCGTATTTTCGTTTTCTCAAAGTTCATTCGTTTAAGGTCAATAACAGACCCTTCACTCATGCTTCACACCTAATTTCCTACAAATCACACCGCACTTAATATGTGAAGTGTGCCACAAAGATGTACTTCTTTACTTAAAAACCTCCTTCTTATAAATTACCACTGCACTTGACACAGTTCACATTCTTAAGTACAATTGTGGAAGTGAATGAATATCGACACCAACAATATTGTGCCATACTAATATCAAAGAAAGAATATCAAAGAGAAAAATACTGAAGGTAAGTGCATGTAGGGAAGCATAGATTTACTATTCCGAACTCCACATATAGGTAACTTGAAGATATATGTACCGCACCAGTACATGTGTGTCAGTTAGGTTAAAAAATCTAGACTTATTCGTTGTAGCCACCAAAATAACTGCCTAATTCTTCCTTAGATCATGCTACGACCAGGATGTCCTTAATATGACAAGGCTTTTATGCTTTCCCCAGAATGGCCGAACAGTCTGTTTTTGTCACATGCTTCTGATCACAAATACTCAAATCTTCTTTTATCTTATAAAATATATATTTGTCTAAACTTCCAAAATGTGTCAACCCTTCAATTACTTGTTCTTTCAATTGGCTTTCATTTATCCCATTATAGCTTCTATTTTAATGCCTTCTTCCAGTCTCCTTCAATTAAAGCAAGTTCTACAACTACCATCATCATCAAATTTGAAGTAAATCTTTACTCACATCTCATCTAAAGATTTCTAGATAATAGATCAGCGGTTATATTTTTCAGCCCCTTACTATATTGAACCTCAAACGTATATCACAGTACTCCTTGTATTTAAAAATCTAGTTTTTATACTACCATCAACATCCTTAACATAACTGAATATGTGAATTAGAAGTTGTGGCCAAGCATGGCATTGAGTAGGGAGAAATTTGTTGTTTCGCATCTGAAGCCACAGTTTTGAAAGCATCTTTTTGTTCCAGATAGTGGGAAAAAATGTCTTCATCATCAACTGATCTCAGATGCGCAGGGATGGGCACCAGAGCAGCTTAAGGAGAATCTCCCCTTTCCAATGATAACTCTGGCCAATGGCTGCCTGCTTGGGGATCACCATCTGAAAGAGATCCCAGTAGGAGTCTGGCCCTCTTTGTAGTGTGCAAAACTAGGCACACAGTGCAGGGGGTCCAGGCAACCACACGTTGGTTTCCAGAGGTGAAAACCAGATCACCGAATGTTCTAATTTCTGAGGTAGCTTGGTCGAGCAGTTAGGCCAGTCTTGGAGAAGTGCAAAGCATTTGTTGTATTCTCAGTATCAATCATGCAACTCACACCACACATTCAAAGGAATAACTCAAGACCAAATTATAAAAATACTTCCGATTTTTATATACATTTTAAGACCAAGATTATCAAAATTGGTTAAGTACTTTTTAAGATATGGATTTTTGAAGTTTTAATAAATACAGTCTTTCTGTGCGTAGTTTACGCACCGTAGGAATCAATAGGAAGACACCTTTAAAAATACATATAAAATCACACAGTTGCTTTACCAAGTTCAGCTTTTGCAAGTTGGTCAAGGTAATCGGTGGACACAATGTGCCTGTTGGAGAGGTTCAGGCAGCTCCCGGTTCGGGCAGGAGCAACGTTAGAAAGTCTCTTGAAGCTGGTGCAGGGCCACTGAGGGGAACCACTTGAAAAAGGTCTGTTCTTGGTTCTTGTTTTTTTCGCAGAGTGGTACCTCCACTCTGGAGGGAGATCTTGGGCAATTGGTGAAGCCTGGAGGTCCTCTGGGTGTCTAGATGTCAATCCAATGTCCAGCTCCTCCGCAGTGGCGATTGTCGGGTCCTAGGTACAGCTGGCAGGATGTGGCGCTTTTTCTTTGCGCAACAGGTCCACAGTTCTCATGCCTTGGATCTTTGTTGGGATAGTCTTCTTTGTGTCCTTCGAATCTGATTTCTTGGTCTGGGGGTGCTCACTAAATACTGAATTTAGTAGGCATTTTAGGGGGAACCTGGTAGTGTCCAATGGGACACTTACCTTTGGGTGGCTACACCCACTATAGTGACCACTTCCCGTGGGGAGGGTCACATCCCTAAACCTCATTAGCTATTTTCTTTCCATCTAAGATGGAGAAAAGTGAAATGGATGGTCCACCTCGCAGGCAACACCTTAGGGGTGGTGCATACCAGATGGGGCTACTCCTTCTACCCTTTGTGTGGTTTCTCGCCTTGGCACCTGCCAAATGTGGGGGCTTGCAAAGGAGGAGGCTATCTGCTGCTAGCAGCAGGCCTGGAGATCGAGTTTCAAGGGCGGCAAGCCCTTTGAAGCTCACCACCAGGGCAGTGCACAATCCTGAGGGAGGGGGTGTTAGCTCCTCCACCCAGGAAGAGCATTGTTTTACAACCAGAGAGACAGGGCTCTCTCCCAAGGTTTGAATATTGGCTGTCTGTAGGTGGCAGGCTGGATAGAACCAGTGAGCAACCATGCCAGGATAATTAGCAAGTGCAGGGGCCACCTCTAAGGTAGCCCCTATGTACATTTAGGGATAAATCCAATACTGGTACCAGTTTGGCTTTATCATTCTGAGTTATTTGATACCAAACAACCCAGAGTTCAGAGTGACCATCATGTAGCTGGGACACTCGTGATGACCAGTGTCCAGCACGTGTATTAAAATGGCTGCTCTGTTCACTCACTATGTTCCAGGTTTGGCAAGGACACAGTGGGGGCACATGCAGCTATGTCCTGTCATTTAATATGGAGCACCCTGCCTTAGGGCTGTATGGCCTGCCAGAGGAATGGCTTACCCTTAGTAATTTAAGTTTATGGTGGATAGGGCACACAAGCAGTGTGCCATGTCGAGTTTGTGTTTAGGTTTGCACCAGGACACTGCAATGACAGTGCTGGGTGTATCTGGATGCATGGGTCTAGAGAGTGGCACAATTAGTGCTGCTGCCCTCAGGGGCCTACCCATAGTACCTCATGCCATGGGCACATAGGTGCCCACTTACTAGGGACTTAGAGTGGTAGCTAAGGGTGTATCCAATGCATTATAACAGTTTTAGGGAAATAGCTCTGGCCCAGGGAACCTGGTTAGCAGGGTCCATGGGCAGTACAACTTCTAGGCTACATCAAACATCAGGCCAAACGTGGGGGCTAACCATGTCAAAAAGGGATTTATGGAAAAGAAGCCAGGGATTTTGGAGGAGTATGGGGGTAGGGGAGCACAACCCCCACCCCCATACTAGATCAGTCTTTCCACTCCCTCCAGGGACGGAAAGTGGTAATTACCCCTGATCTGCCTCCCCAAACGCCTGGGAAGCTGAAAGCACACTAGAAACCAGGGTCTAGTTTAAAAATAGATATAGCGGTGGGGCTGCCCCTACTTCCCCAAAAATGATTGTGACAGTGTTTCTGCCCCCCCCGTGGGGGCCAAGAAAATGTGGTTAGCTCTGAATATCATCCCACTTGCAATGGTGAATGGTTGCTCTTGCTGGGCTTGGGTAGGCTGCGATCTGGGAAAACCTACCAGACCCAGAACATTCTAAAATCTAGACACCTGAAGGAGTCCATAGTGATGTGCGTCGGAGGACTAATATACACACATTCCTCACATGTCTGTGAGGAAAACTTCTGGAACCTATGGGGAGTTCGAGTGTCCTACCACCCAGCATTCGCCCAAGTCTCCCGATAACAGTGGTACCTCACTTGGGTTGGTGTGCCACGAGACCTTGACACAAAAGGCCCTAAAGGCTACATGGAGAGATCAATCATAGGGGTAGCTATGGGATTTGGGGCCATACTTGCCTGCTATCGATCCGTTCCTGCTATGGCCACTAGCCCAGACACACAAGTGTACAGTTTATTTATTGGCACATATGGGGTGGCTCTGGGTGGTAGTATTGTTGTGGATTCTGGAAGTTTCCATCACAGACATGTAAGAAAAATGTGTGATTTCAGTCATAGTTTGAGGTTTGCAGGGCATTGTTGGTAAGAAAACCTCATGAGATCCACACAAGGCACACAACCCTGGAATCCCCTGGTTGTCTAATTTTCAATATTGTCTTTGATTGTAGGTTTGCATGGGTGGCACCACACCACATTCTCAAATACCACAGCTACCCGGATTGCTTATTTCTCAATGTAGCTCTTTAGGGCCTTTTTGTTTTGTGGTCTTGTGGACCACTCACACACGTGGGGTACTGTTCTTATTGGGGGGCAAGTGGCAACCCAGAGTGCTAGGAAATGTGTGGATTCTCACAGATTCCAGAGCATTTTTCACCGAAATGTGAGGAAAATATGTATTTCTACCAAAGTTTGATGTTTGCAAGGGCTTCTGGGTGAAAATAACTAGTGAGAGACACACAATATATCCCACCCTGGATTCCCCAAGGTGTATTTTTTTTTAAATGTGCACATTTGCTAGGCTACCCACTTTGCAATAAAATTTGAATGGAAAAGTGTAATGTATCTATGTTGTGTTTTGGGTCGTTTTCCATTACTGAGGTACTATTTCTATTGGGAGACTTGGTGAAATGCTGGGTGGAATGAAGTTTGTGGCTCCTTGCAGATTCCGGACGTTTCTGTCACTGGAGTATGAGGAAAATGTATTCTTTAGTCCAAGTTGATGTTTGCAAGGGATTTTGGGTGAAAAAACCTGGTGAAAGCAATGTAAGCCACCCCACCCTGGACTTCCCCACATGTCTAGTTTTAAAAAATATACAAGTTTGCAAATCTTCCCTAGGTGCTGGAAGAGCTAGGGTCCAAAATCACAGCTACCCACTATGCAAAAAAAGGCTCAAGTTTCAGTGGAAACATTTGATGTATCCATGATGCCTTTGGGGCCATTTCCTGTCGCTGGCACTAGGCCTACCAACACAAGTGAGATACCATTTTTATTGGTAGACTTGGAGACATACTTGATGAAAGGAGGTTTGTGGGCCCCCACAGATTGAAGCACCTTTTTTCACAGAAATGTGAGGAAAATGTATTTTTTAGTCAAAGTTTGAGGTCTGCAAAGGATTCTGGGTAACAAACCTGGCGAGAGCCACGCAAGTCACCCCAGCCTGGATTCCCTCAGGGTTTTTAGGTTTCAAAAATGTGCAAGTTTGCTAGGTTGGCCTAGGTACCAGCAGAGGTAGGACTTAAAATCCACAGCAGTCCACTTTGCACAAAAGGGTCAGTTTTGAGTGGAAAAATGTGATGCAACCACGCCGAGTTTTAGCCCGTTTCCTGTCACGGGCACTAGGCCTACCCACACAAGTGAGGTACCATTTCTATCAGCAGACAAGTAGGAGCGTAGAATAGTGATACATTTGTTGTTAGCAGTTGGATTTTGCTGCATTTGTGCCTTTCAAATGTAAGCCAATGTGTAAGAAAAAAGACATTTTGAAAAGCACCTTCTTAATCATATGCTAGTACATATACCCACAAATCCAGAGATGTACAAATAACCACTCATCCTAAATCTCAAATCTTGTGCTTATTTTAGAAATATATAGGTTTCCTTGATACCAATTTTTCACTCTACATATTTCACCATAGGAATTGGTCTATACACCAGGAAAACCCACTGCACGGTATAGCTCAGGTGTTGGCTTTGGGTAACCTGGGTTCATGGAAAACCTACAAACCCCATACATCTGCACAACCAGAATGGCCTAATGGACGTAATGGTACATTGCTTTTGTAAATTGCCCATTGTCACAAAAAGTTACAGATGACAACATAGTCACAAATGGCCATTTCCTCCAATCTGTTTTCAATATTTCTATATCTCAACTATTAGTTTCTTTGGGAAAATCTTGATGGACCTACACATATGACCCCTTTGCTGAATTCAGAATGTTGTCTACGTTTCAGAAATCTATAGCTTTTCGGGATCACCCATAGATTTCACACCTGTTTCCACCACAAACTGGAAGTAGATTGAAAACACAAAAAAGCAGGAAACCTTGTCTACCTCTTATTAAAAAGTGCAAAACTGTGGTGAAAAATTGTTTTTTGATTCATCTCTGCTTGTTACTGAAAGCCAGAAAGATGGTGATTTTAGCCCAGAAAACCTTTTGTTAATGCTGGTTTTAGGAAAAAAGACACGTTCTTGTGCAACTGTTTTTCACATTTTAAAAAGAAACCTACATTTTGCTATATTTTAACTATTTCCTCAGTCCTCTCAATGAATATCTACAAACCTTTAGAATCTCCATGATGTTGGGGAAAAGGACACAAATTTTGGCATGGGATCTAATGTGGAAACAAAGTTGTGGAGGCCTAAGTGTGAACTAACTTAAATAGCCAAAACAGGGATTAACACTGGGGTGAAAAAGTTTTCAGCAGTTAAGGGGTTAAAAGCTGTGATTTCCACCACTACGGCTCCTATAGGCACTCACATCACTGTACAACTAGGTGGCCAAATGTCACCTGTGCACTGCCTGAGAAGAACCCGTAGGAATGTAGGATCTTTCTGACATGGTTGCCCCTACTTTTGCCTAATGTCAGTGTGTTTTGACTGTGTACACTTGGATCCTGCTAACCAGGACCCCAGTGTCAGTGTTCTCTCCCCTAAATTTGATTGGTAAGTACTTCTTACACCAGACTACTGTACACATGTAAGTCCCTAGTATATGGTACTGAGGTACCCAGGGCATTGGTACACCAGGGGTCCCCCATCGACTGCAGCATGTATCATGCCACCCATGGGAGCCCATGCAAACTCTGCCTACAGGCCTGCCATTGCAGCCTGTGTGAAATGGGGCATGCACCTTTCCCCCAGATATATAGTTTACCTCATATCCAGGTCACTGCACTATGACCCAGTAAGTCACCCCTAAGGTAGGCCCTTCACCCAAAGGGTAGGTTGCGTGGTTCTAAGTATGAGGGAGCCCCTGCATGAACAGAGGCACCCCTACAAACCCCAGACTCCATTTTCTGGGCTTTGCAAGTGCAAGAAGCTATCTTAAGGTATGTAGTGGACACTGGTCATCACAAGATGTCCAACTACCCAATGGCTTCAACTAACCTAGTCATGTTTTGATTCCAGTGTTAGTTGCATGATAAAATGTACTATGGGGGCTCCTTAGAGGATCCCCCATATCTGCCTGTGCAGCCTTGCAGGGTCTGCGTGCAAGCCAGTGCTGCCGTCAACCCCAGATACGATTCTGCCCTAATGCTGCTGATCTTAACTTGGGGAGGGGAAGGCAGTTTCCTGTAGTGGGGAGGTGTTACCACCTCTCTTTTAGAAATAGGTTTCTCTGGTATAAAATAGGTTTCTCTGGAATTTCTCCTGAGCGCCACCAGACTGCTTTGAAGGGCACATTTGGTGCCATCCTTGCATAAACTGGTTTGCTCCTGTGCAGGAGCCCCCAGCTCCGGCTCTGGCCTGATACCACACAAAGGACAGGGGAGTGACAACCCCCCCGTCCAGCCCCTCCTAGAGCTCTGCCTGGTGGCCACTTGATCCTGTCATCTTGAAAATAATATGAACAGAGACCCCTAGGAGCATCTTCCTGGTCAGCCCACCAGATTAGCATCCCTGAGCCCCTTCCCCCATAGGTAGGTCACTGCAGAAGCTGTCCACCCCCTTTCCTGGGTCACTTGAGGGCTCCCCTGAGGAGGAGATCCTAGATTAATCTGCAAGATTCTACTTCAAGACACTTCTGCTGCTGGACACCGGATTCTGCTGCAGGACTCCACCAGGACCCAAGGCAAGACTGCTTCTAGAAGGAGGACTCTGCAACTTTTGTGGCTGTGTATCCCCCAGAGTCACAAGGACTCTGCCTGCATCAAGGAGAGGTATAAGGAATCATTCTTGGAGTGACGGAGTCACTCCGCTGCTACCTCAGACACCTCAATGTTGACAGCTGATTTGTGGATCCTGATGTCCCACGGACTCTTAAAGGCTGTACAGCACAGGTGGTGGTTCTGTGGCTCTCCAAAGGTCTGGCCTGCCTTCTTTGCAACTGGGCAGACTGTGGTCCGTTGTTGGAGCTGTTTGGACAGAACCCTAGGGCACTGCATCTGTTTGTTGTTGCCAAGGCTTGTTAGCTCTTCAGCTCAAAGACCTCCTAGTTCCAAAAAGCCCTAGCCTCAAGTATCACACAGCTGCAAGACTGAAGTTCTCCCTGCAATTCCTGCAATGTGGGCCTCCATCTTCTTTGTGCTGCTGAGGCCTCCTCGCAACTCCCTGTGACTGCTGCCAGAGGGTCCCCCTCAGACCTTCATCTATTCCTGCTGGTTCTCCTGCTTGCTGAGGGATGGCCCTAACTTGCCTGTAAAGGGTGAGTTCCTAGGAACTTGCTGGTTCCCATTCTTGCAACTCTTTTTGCAGCACAAGGCTTGCTGGTGGTCCTGCTGGCCACTGATCCTCCTGCAATTTAAAAACCAACGTGGGAAGGGTTGTGGATGATTTCTGAGATCCGTCAGCATCGCCTGGACTCCACAGCTGCATCTTCAAGGCCTCTGTCCTACAGTGAAGAAACCACGAGAAGGGTGAGCATTGCCTTCCTGAACCCCCTAGGCGACTCTGGGTGGCTTGGACTCTGTCCCCTCTCTCCATAGGTACTCCTCATGCGAACTTCACGCCTGGATTCCACTGACATGGTCCACAGGTCATTCTAGAGGCTGGACAGCCGAGGTCCCTATTGACTTCAACTGGAGGCCGTGACACTACTTCACCTCTATGCACCTGGGCTCCCTGGTGTAGTTACTCCACTTCTCTGGGTATTCACAGGTGGGGGCACTCTCCAACCTTCCTTGTCCCAATGGGTTTCCTCTGAGTCCTCTCGGAAGGGTCCTCAAACATACAAACTCTAACCATGGCTTCCCCTTGTTATCCTATGGACACTGATTGGGGGTAACGTCTCTGCACAGAGGCGCCTAGGGAATCCTAGTAACTTACCTCTGGTGGTTTAGTACTTCCCCAGTCCTGAAGATCCTTAGGTGTCAGTCATGGCTAGTTATGACTTCCACATCCAATTTTTAGGTCGAGCATAGCAGCGTGCAACGTGTTGTTATGTATCTGCGCTTTTAACCACGCCCACAGCACACCCATCACTGTCACTTGTTTGTGGGCTTTCCCTTCAAAAATCCTTTATTTTTGTTGGTAAATGCTTTACGTTTGTCCCTCCTTGGGGCGGTTTAGTTACCGCCTTGGACATCTGCCCTGTTACATGGCTAATTGCACTTTTGCTGATACCTTTGACTCCGAGCAAACTTCTTTTTCCTTTTGTGCACTGCTTCACGCTGATGCCGTGGTGCTTTGAATCGACTCGCTTATATGAAACTGTATTACTTTTCATTTTCAATTTGTGTGGCAAGAAAAGTCCGGTCAGGAGTTCACAACGCTAATAGCTCTAACTCGAGCAAATGGGAGACCCATTGCATTGCAAATGCTTGTTTGTTTATGGTGTGGCCCCCTCCCCCCATAGGGGCCCATGTTATTTTATGCCCTTACTTATCTGTTTCTAAGTATATTTTTGTGTGTTTATATCTCCGATTAGGAGATATACCAAAGTTAGTTTAGTGCCTGTGTTGTAATAAATAATACATTATTTTTCTAACACTGGTGTGGGTATTTCTTGTGTGAACATCACTGACTGACTATTGTGGTATTTGCACTTAATTTACACCCTCTCCTATACACCTTAGCTGCTCTCCACAGCTACCTTATGAGAGATCTGGTTATCTGGAACCACTAACTCTATTGCTTACCCTAAGAAAAGCAACCATACTACCACTATACCCCTTAGTGCCCCTTCAGTAGTACAAATAGTAGTACCACATCCAAGGGTGTAGCTAGGTTCACCTTGGGTACTGCAGTAAACTCTGGCCTTGTCAGAGAAATCACTGAGGCTGTCCTGGTATCAGAGGGTAGCACTGGCCTGGCCATTTTGGCTGTCTGGCCTTCTAATATGAGCAAATACAGGCAGCATCCTCTCATTAATGGTATTGAGGCAGAGGCTTACAGCAACACAGGTGTAAGTGTCACTATGGTGGCTGAAAAACTGGTGTCTCCTGAGAAAATCCTACTTGGGTACACTTACCAAGTAACCAACGCAGACAGCATGACTAAGTCCCACCACATGGCAGTGGTTAATTTCAGCTGGTGGGTGTTTACTGGCCCTAAACAAGTTATGGTATCCTCATCCATTCCTGTACAGTGTCTTATGGGCAATGATTTGGAGACTTCAGCATGGTATGAAGTGGAGTTGCAAGCCCATGTAGCCATGCTGGGCATCCCTGACAGTTTGGTTGTGGAATTTAGAGCACAGGCCAAGAAGCAGGGAGAAGAAGGAGCACTGGAGCCTGGAACAGTGGTACAGGCAGCTCCTAAGAAGAGAGGTAGGAAGGGTAAGACATTAGCCCACCCACCCTCACAAGACTTCAAGTGAGCATCACTCTCCTCAGGAGATGATCTTGCCCCTTGTGAGGGAACTGCCCCAGAGGAGCTTGGGCCTGACAGCGTTTGGGGGAAAAGGGATCATCCAGGGAGGAATTGAATCTGGAGCAGAAATCCTGCCCCTCTTTTGAAGGTCTCAGGCAGCAAGCTACTGCAGAAAAGGCAGGGGATGTCAATGGATCCCACAGGATTGGCTGGGGAAATTACCCCAAGCCTGGTACTACCAGGAGGTTGGTCATTACTCAGATGTTTAGGGTGTTTCTATTGGCCCTGGCACATAACATACTCCTTGCAAGACATCTTGGGCAATGCAAGACACTTTCACTGGCCCTACATGTCTAAAAACACCAAGGAGCTTTGTTGCTCATGTGTCACTTGCCAAGCCAGTGGCAAATCAGGTGGCACTGCAAAGTCCCCTTCAATACCACTGTCTGTGGTTGAAGTTCCCTTTGAGAGGGTGGGGATTGCCATTGTTGGTCCCCTAGACACTCCTACAGCCTCTGGGAACAGATTTATTCTGATGGTGGAGGACCATGCCACCATGTACCCAGCAGCTATTCCCCCTAGGACAACTACAGCTCTTGCAGTGGCAAACCCCTCTTAGGAATCTTTTCCAGAGTGGATTTCTCTAAGGCGATGGCATCACACAGAGGTGCAAACTTCATGTCTGGCTACTTGAAAGCTATGTGGAAATAGTGTGGTGTAACTTATAAATTCACCACACCCTACAATCCACAGGGCAATAGGTTGGTTGAAAGATTCAACAAACCCCTCAAAGGTATGCTTATGGGACTATCTGAAAAGCTCAGGAGAAGATAGGATGTTCCATTACCTTACCATCTATTTGCCTACAGGAAGGTTCCTCATACGTTAGTGAGCTATAGCCCATTTGATTTTCTATTTGGACATCCAGTTAGGGGTACGCTTTGTCTTGTAAAGGAGGGATGAGAGAAGTCTCTCAAGCCCCCCCAAAGAAGACATTGTGGATTTTGTACTAGGCCTGCGTTCACATATGGGTGAGTACATGGAGAAGGACAATAAAAACCTTGAGGCCAGCCAAGAACTGCAAAAGTTATGGCATATGCAAAAGGCTGTTCTGAATGTTTACCAGCCAGGGCAGAATTTGTGGGGTTTGGAGCCTGCGGCCCCCACACAACTGTTGAAAAGAAAGGTGGGGTCACCTATTTGGTAGACCTTCCAAGAATCACCCATAGGATGCTTCATATGACCCGCCTAAAGCTTTACTTTGACAGGGCTGACATGAGCTTGCTCATGGCCACTGATGAGGGACAGGAGGAAGAGAGTGACCCTCTCCCTGATCTCCTCTCACACAACACTGTTGATGGTTCAGTAGATGGAGTAATATTTTATGACAGCCTCACTGACCAGCAACAAACCGATTGCAGACAGGTGCTCAGTCAGTTCCCAGAACTTTTTTTTCTGATACCCAGTCACACTACCTGGTGTGCACATGATGTGGACACAGAAGACAGTTTACCTGTCAAGAGTAAATTCTACAGGCAGCCTGACCATGTTAGATATTGCATCGGAGCAGAAGTCTCCAAGATGCTAGAGTTGGGGGTTATTGAGCCTTCAAACAGCCCTCAGACTAGTCCTGTAGTCCTTGTCCCCAAACCTCATTCCTAGGGTGGTAAAAAAGAAATTAGGTTCTGTGCAGACTACAGAGGACTCAATGCAGTTACTAAGACTGATGCCCGTCCTATCCCCAGGGCAGATTAACGTATTGATACTTTGTGTGCAGCCAAGTATCTCAGCACTTGTAACCTGATTGCAGGCTAGTGGCAGATCAGGCTCACAGTTGCTGCCAAAGCCAAAACTGCATTTTCAACTCCATTTCCAGTTCACTGTGATGCCCTTTGGATTGAAAAATGCACCTGCGACATTCCTGAGGTTCATGAATAAAGGTCTGGCAGGCCTGGAAGACTTCAGTGTAGCATATCTAGACAATATTGCTGTCTTTACTTCCACCTGCAGGATCACCTGGTCCTCTTCAGGAGTGTACTTGAGCCTCCCACAGAACCATCAACAGAAAAAGTAGAGCAGAACAGCCCAAACCAGCACTCAAAACAGTTAAAAAAAATGATATTCCCCAACTCTAACTGTAACTCACACTAAGGTAGATTTCTTACTCCATGACCTTAATAGTAACTGAATAATAATTTTCAATTCTTTCGATAACAATCATACAATACCACTTTACCATTTTGGATAATGATAAAAGTCATACCCTCCCTGCTTTACCCACATCGACCTCAGCCTGTTCGGGTTTACCTAACAAGCAAGATTTGACCTACAACAAATTTTCACCAGACAAAATCATCATGGACTCTGAATATGCAATGATAAACACCTTCAAAATCTCTCTGAGACACAAATATAAGGCTGATATTTGGTGGAAGTTGCAAAACCCCACACTAATTATGGTATACTCCACTAAAAGCAAATTTGCTTTTGAATTATAAAACATAATAATAGCTTTAGCTTTTGTATCCCGATCCTCCAATTGAAGTTATAAAACACCATGGGCTCATGATAAACTCACACTACTACAAGTCTAATGAAAACAATGTCTAACTTTTAGATTATTTTGGGGACAGCTGGGTGGGTCACATGCACTTGTCAGGGCATGGTTGCGCACACATGTCCTACAGCTCATGGCAAAATCCTTATGAGACCACAGAAACAAACAAGTCAAAAAGTAATGCCACAGAAGGGTGGTAGAATTATGTCCAGGGAGCCCTAGGAGGGCCCTCATTAACAAGTTAATGCAATTCTGAAGGAAGAGGATTGGTACCAAGAACTAAGCCAAAATAACTTTCTAACCAAACCTTTCTGCCCTACAGCCCCAAATCAAACTAAACACATGCTTAAGATGCTAGCTATCAAAGCACAGCTATTCAATCACATATAATTTCTAAATGATCTGGAACCAATTGCATGTACCCTAATGTAACCTAAAATATAAACAACTTAAAAATGTCTAAATATAACTCCAGCAGCAGAAAGATTATGGAAAGGACATTCATTGGGAGAAGGCTGCAAATAAAATATTCTAACTTAAATTACAAAACCATTGTGTAAAGTACATATATTGGGGAGGAGAGACATGGTGAGATTTACTATTCTAATCCAGTCCCGCTTTGATAAAAGTGTACACATTGGGGGATGAGTTAAATATGCTATCCTTACTCAAAACTCACAGATATTGAGGAAATAGAAAGAAATTTGAGAATTCAGACTTACTATTTTCTATACAAACCAAACCCCCAAAATGTATGAAAAATATTAAAACTCTTAAAACCCTACACAACCCAATATTTACAAGCAATAAAACCCATAAAATACACCAATACATTATAATATTAGATACTCCAAAACAACTGACCCCATAATAAAATGTACCCCACTACATGCAAAAGAGCAATAAAATATATGCAAACAATAAATACGTAACCAACAAACACATTATAGCACTTGAATGCAAAAAACAATAAATTAATACAAAATGTTTAAAACTAAAACACCACCCCTCTACTCTCTCAACAAACCCCATAATCCCTTGAAGCATTTTTTAGAAACATCCTGAAATATATGCACATTGCACATCAAATTAAATTAAATTAAACTCATTTAAAATATTGTGCATTGAAAAACACTGCACTCAAATAGAATTCAAAATAATGTAAAAACAAACCACTACCTTCCTAAATCCCAACAAAATAATCCAGAAAATAAATATAGAAAATTTGTTGCTGACACAAAATACAAGACATAAAATAGTACCTTAAACACGTATTTATAAAAAATATAAATAATAATAATAAACATTATAAAATTATTACAAACATTATTAAATACCTCAATAATTTAGTATAATATATTTTAGTAATGATATTATTCACAAGCTGAAAAAACAATATACTTACCTACGATATTATGTTCCTCAAAAGCTTTGCCAGCACAACATTTTACCAGGATATTCTTGTAACATAATAATTTGATTTAAGTTTCAAGGATAGAGCATGCACAACTAGAGCAGAAAGAGGAACTTTAAGGCGAGTAGGTATAAATTAAAAAGTTATAACCAGTAAAGATCCAGAACTAGGATCTCCACTGGCACTGGGAAGAAACCAACACACTATAAAGGTGATTGTTAAAGGCGAGAGGTAGAAGAACGATCCACTGTGCAGAGACTGACAGGTTTTAAATGAATAATGTGTCAGTCTGAAGAAGCCAGACCCTGCTCATGGTAATTTCTTGAATTCAGGAGCCACTGGATGCAGGCACTGGAACTGGCATAACCAGGAAACCACAAGGAGCATGAAGAGACAGGATAGAACCATTTCAAGGCTTGGGGGCATTGGACAGAGGCAGCAAAATAATAGGGCTGTGACTACAGAAGACACCTTTCACCTGACAAATTGGCCTATGGCTGAAGGTGCTGCTCAAGGAAATAGTAAAGTGAGCTGGTGAGGGTGTGAGAGCAATACAGGGCTTCAAGCCTCCTAACAAAAAGAGAGAGACCACTGAGGGAAATGAATGCTGGACATATTGTAATTAAGGACCATTCCACCAGGACCCAATCACAATGTGATGTCAGAAAACATGGTAATTAGCATCAAAGGCTAAAACACCAACCTGTGAGGAACCAAGCAACACCTTTTATCAAAGTTGAGCAAGAGGTTCAGTAATGGCATAGGCAGCCCTCTGTAGTCAGGAAGCTGAGGAAGAAGGTGCAGCATAGAGATCCAACAGGGCCATGGAGAACTGGTGCAGTACGGAGCATGTAGGAGATTTAGACTCCAGCTCCTATTAACACACACACCTACCAGGAAATTGGAAGAAAGTACTGTGGTAGAGAGAAAAGGGACATTTCTGTGACTCAACTGAAGTGCTACATGCAGCTGAGTCTCCTCTGGCCCTCGATACTGTGGGGGCCAGACTCAGACTGTCCCTGTAATTCCCTGTAGTAGATCTGCTCATTACCCATGGTGTAGAAGTGCCTAACATAAACAGAGATGACCAGGAACTATTTCTAGACCATGGCTACTATTAACTTGTCTCCAATGAGGGCCCTCTGCTGTGTAGGGGCATACAGAATAAGACTCTCCATAAAAGCACACTCTGAGTGCTCTACTCATCAAAAGGTGGCATCACTTGTAGTGTGAAAGTTCACTGAGTGGACAAAGAGGGCTAGGACTGGTGTGAGAAAAAGAGGCATATTGGAGTCCATCAGGCCTTGTCCTTTCTTTCTACAGCGCTTAGGCCTACTGAGCCGCGTGGGAGGCTGGCATTTAGCAGATGGATATAAACTCATTAGAGACCAAAGGCAAACTAAGGCCCTCATTGAGAGTTTGGCAAATGGTAACACCTGTCCGCCAAACTCCCGACAGGGTGCCTGCCACTGTAGTGGTGACCTTCCTCTTGGACCCATTATGACTTCCCCGCTGGGCTCACATTGGGAAACCAAGGCTTCCGCCCGTCAGTCTAGTGGGAAAGTGGCAGCAGCATTGTTGCTGGCTCATAATCGAGCCAGTGGCAATGCTGCCGCACACAGGGAGCACCAACACCGCCACAGACAGTGCGAATTACAAGGTTGCTGGGCAGGGGAACCCCTGCACTGCCCATGCCCTAAGCATGGGCAGTGCATGGCCCCCATGGCCACCTGCACCTGTTCACTGGCAGCCTTTTCACAGCTGTGAAACCACCATTAAAAGGCTGGGGTATAACCAGGTTGTAATCAGCAGGATGGCGCTGTGTGCAGCGCCACTCTGGTTGATTGTAACCTGCACCCACCTTCATCCCGCCTGGATCCCCGATCCCTGCAGAGATGGCAGTAACCTGGTGGTCAGACCGTCAGGGTCATAATGTGGCAGTCGGACCGCCACAGCAGCAGCGGTGCAGACCACCACCGTCAGACTCGTAATTAGGCCCTAAGGACTTGATTTAGAGTTTCGCAGAGGGGTTCTTTCATCATAACGGTGACAGATATCCTGTCAGCCCTCTACCAACCTCTAAATCAGGACCTACGTTTCTCTCCCAGACAGTCACTGTTTCTTATGCTACATGTCAAAGACTGCCAAAGGAACTTACACTGAGAGTAAGTAGAAGCACAACTACAAGGATGGTTGGAGGCCGAGGGAAAATGGGACATCAGTGTGGGAGCTATTGGCTTTGCCAATTTGTTATAGCCATGTTTTATACCAGTGTGGCTGCTAATCAGCATGGCTAAAAGTTAGTGGTGTAGAGGAGAGTTGTGTGGAGTGTCGTAGAGTGGAATAGCAAAGAGTAGAGTAGAGTGTTGTGTATTGGAGGGGCATAGTTTGGAGTTGCATAGTGTGGCATACACTGGCGGTTCATACAATAGAGTGGACTGATGAAGAGTGTATTGGTGTAGATGTTGCAGAGTATAGTGGCGTACAGTGCAGTGGCATAAAATGCAGCATCGTAGAATGCAGTGGTGTAGGTCAGAGTGGTGCATAGCAGAGTGCAGTGGTGTGGAGTGGTGCAGAGTGGAGTGATGCAGAGTAGAGTGGTGAAAAATAGAGTGCAGTGGCATAGAGCTGAGTGGTGCAGAGTGGTGGAGAGCGGAGTGGCGTAGATCTGAGTGATGCAGAGGGAAGTGTCACAAAGTAGAGTTAAATGGCATAGCATGCAGTGGCATAGAGTGCAGAAAAGAGTCGAGTGGCATAGAGTGCAGTAGAAAAGACTGCTGTATAGTAGCATAGAGTGGTGCAGAGTATAGTATATTGCCAGAGAGTGCAGTGGCGTAGAGTGGAGTGGCACAAAGTAGAGTAAAGTGGCACAGAGTGCAGTGGTGTAGATTATTTCAGAGTAGAGTGAGGTGGCTTAGAGTGCAGTGGTGCAGGGTAGAGTGCAGGGTAGAGTGGCATACAGTGTAATGGCATAGAGTAAAGTTGTGTAGAGTGGAGTGGACTAAAGTGCAATGGTGCAGAATAGATTTAGGGTGGCGTAAAGTAGATTGGAGTAGGGAGCAGGGGTATACAGTTGAGTGCTAGCAGAGTAATGTGCATTAGTGCACAGTGTATTGGCATAGAGTGCAATGGTGAAGGTGCAGTGCTGCAGAGTGGCGTAGAGTACAGGTGTGCAGAGTATATTGGTGTAGCCTAGAATGAAGTGGTGTAGAGTGCAGTGGCAAAAGAGTGCAGTGGTGTACAGTAGAGTAACAAATAGTGCCTTGGCACAGAGTAGAGTGTTAGAATAGAGAGGTATAGCATGAAGTGGCATAGAGTGGAGTCTTTCAGAGTGCAGTGGCATGGAGTAGTGTAAAGTGGAGTTGTGTAGTAGAGTAGGGTGGCGTAGAGCAGTGTATGCATGGTATGGTAGCTTACCGGCATTAAACATAACAATTGAAATGACCATTACATTTGCACAGACATGCAGTTTTACTAATACAACTATAGAGTGCACAAACAAAAACATGTGGAAACTACATCACCTAGTGTAATGATTTCTTTTGATCATATTAAGGTATTTTTTTCCAACACACTTAAAGTTTCCAACACTTTGTGTTACTAATTCTGATGTATTCTGAAATACTTACACAGTTCATTTAAATGTTGTAGTGCGCAAGAACAAACCTCTTTCCCACACTCAGTATCCAGCAAGATTGTCACCTAAATCCTCTCACTTTGAAGTCAGAGAAAGAAAAGTAAACAAGCACCCTCGGAAGACAGTGTCTGACATTTGACCTCGGCCTCGAAATGCTCAGCAAATGTGACAAGATAAGATTTAAAGGCTTGTTTACAGAAAGGGGGTTTGTGGATGGATATAGTAAACTCATTTTAGGCAGCGGGAGGGATAACCTGAACCTGGAGAGCCTAAAGGAAATAAAACCATCAAGAAAGCTAGAAATGTGAGTTACAAACCACAAAGCCATTCGTAATCATTCGGAGGAATGCATTCCTACATCAACTTTCTGAAAGTCCCCAAGATGTCTTTGTAGGATGCGACCTGAAGAAGGCTCCCCACTTGCAAACACGCTACAAACAACAGAGCCAGAAGTGACCAGAGACTACATGAAGGGTTTTCGGGAAGAGCTAAACAGCTTCATTGGCACAAAATGTAGAAATCATAGGAGAAGTATATGAGAGAAAAACGTGTTGACAGCCTGGAAAGAGTTAACTATGTAACAGAAACAGCCAAGTGCCAAACTTCATCTTTTAGAATAGAACATAGAGCTACGCATCAAACAAGAAGGCCTTGAAAAGATGTTACGACGCAATAATATTTGTGTTTGTGGAGGCTACCGGAAGTGAAAGGAGACCATATCCTGCCCACCCCCATGCACATCAAGCGCATAATTAGATTTGATACACAAGCACCTTCAATTAGATTGCACCGCGTTGACAGAATGGCCTCAGTTGAAGAGAAATAGCTAATCATGGAAAAGCTCCCAGAAAGCAACCAACATATTTATGAGGGGAAATAAAATGAATTGGTTCCGACACCTGTCAGATATCATGTTTAGGAAAAAGGTGAATTCAGAAGAAGCAATATATCAAATGAATGGGACTACCATTTCAGGCGTTTCTTCACTTTGGAAGAGATGAGAATTTCACTGAAAGCAATCTCAAAAGCTGGAGGAACCTTATGCGCCAGCAAAGAACCAAAAGTTGATATGCGTGGGTGCACATTAATATATAGGTTTAATAGTGTTAGCATACATTACAGGGCTTGAAACATGTTAAAATAGTCTATACGTGTGCACTAGATGGATTTAAATGCTTAATTTATTGAGTATATGTGTGCTAGGCTCAGATTTTAGGCCTTCATTTTCTTGTTTTAGGCTTAATTGTTATCCGCCAACAGAAGGTATGTGTTAAATTGTCATATATTTTTAGCTGATTATGTTTTTATGGGGGAGGGATTTTTTCCCATTCTCCGCCGTGTTCAAAGTGGGCACGCACTGCTTGCTGGTGACCTTGTGCAAGTTCCATATTGGCAGAATCCACCAGATAAAAAAGCATTGGTGTCTGTAAGTCTTATAAAAAAAATTACAGCATCATTTTCAGCCGTGTGTTGCAAAATGATGGATCTGAGCGCATTAGGCCACTTGCTTCAAACATATATAAAATACATTTACAGTAGAGGCAGGGCAAGCCTATTGTCGAGGTATTGGGTTGAGGCTGTCAACTTTGAAGCTATAAAGCATACAGAATTAAAGTGGCTTTACATGCCTCAGTAGATATTCTGAACTAACAAATAACAATTTGCCAGTAGCAATCAAGGATCATAGACTAATAGGTTAGGGGTATGTGGTGAACAACGCTTGAGTGTATATATATTTTTGCCTCATCTTATTTTTAATGTCATTTCTGATTATTAAAATGATGACCAATCGTACTTATAATTCGTAGAGGAATAACTCAAAACAAATTCTAAATCATTATACAACACCAGCTCTCTGTGTGCACTGATTTTGGCAGCTCGGGACGTGGCTTCAGTATATAAGATGACAAAAACACAGCTGTCAGGGCACCCATGAATATGTAATTCCAAGTGAGTAATGTATCAATATGTAATGTATAATGGCATTAATACCATGGAGAGTTTCAAGCTCAATTTATTCTTCAACAGAAAAGTTCATCATAGTAACCACTGAATTGTCCTTTGACATCCATGTTCATGTAGTAAACACAGTATTGAAGTCAGTATCCATGTAGCACATACAGCCACAGCCAACACGTGTTTCGTCCTATGAGAACAGTACTCTCGCGGACTTCATCAGGACTGAAAATAAGTGAGAACAGTCACTACTTCATAACATGTGTACAGAACCGTCAAGAGCATACCATAAAATATATCTTATCGTGACAATTTGTGAGATCCTAAAACGAAAACATGTAATTTGTGACTTCTTGTGATCATTCATCTGGTGGGAACTAACATATAGTCATATGTTATGAAGTAGTGACTGTTCTCACTTATTTTCAGCCCTGATGAAGTCCGCGAGAGTACTGTTCTCATAGGACGAAACACGTGTTGGCTGTGGCTGTATGTGCTACATGGATACTGACTTCAATACTGTGTTTACTACATGAACATGGATGTCAAAGGACAATTCAGTGGTTACTATGATGAACTTTTCTGTTGAAGAATAAATTGAGCTTGAAACTCTCCATGGTATTAATGCCATTATACATTACATATTGATACATTACTCACTTGGAATTACGTATTCATGGGTGCCCTGACAGCTGTGTTTTTGTCATTGTGAGTTTCCCTGGAAACATTAGAGGAGTTAGGAAGATCCTCTTGCCAGGAGCACCATGTTAAAATTGGAATGTTAATGCTATTATATTGACTCACTATGAGCGCCCATATCCTATGACTTGCTTCCTATGTGCTCTCAATTTTCTTTGATGTTAAACATAGGGGTGCTGCTCCAGCCTTTTGCATTGTATGTTTTGATTATTCTTTGATTGGAGTGCTTTGCTTCGTTTGTACTTTATATTGTAAATATGGACCGTGATAAACTAGCAGCAGACATCTTTGGTAGTTTAGAGCAGACAGGGACTTTACCTAAACCTTATACAGCGGGTGCCCAGCACACCAAAATGGGGCTTCGTGACAGATTTTTCCAATTAGAAAAATTGAAGAAACAGGAGATGTCTAAATGGTGGGATGGAGCAACCTTAAAACAATATGTAAAACTTCACAGGATACCTAGAGGTCTAAGATCACATATTTTTCCTACCTTTGATGATCTTGATCCAGACTTATTGGACAATTGGGAACAAGAAATAGTATCAAGTTCTTTTAGACTAATGAATATTCTGATAGAAAACTCGGAGAGGAAAATCACTAAATTACAAACAGAAATTGCTGAATTAGAAACAGATATTAACAAAATGAACATGGAGGAACCAACGGCTAAGAACTATAAAATTCTTAATGAAATTATGGAACTGCATCAAAATGAGATTACACAAAGGAAGGCACGCAAACTTAGGCGAGATGAGCTGGATTACAAAAATGGTAGGATCTTTACATTCTCCCATAATTATGATCATTTATCCAAAAGAAGTGCGTCCCCATTAAGTTCTGATTTAGGCTCCTCATCCTCACTAAATAGTGCTTCTACCAGCAACAGTGATTTAAGTGCTATTTCCAACACTTCCAGACAGGACAGGTCAGCACAACCCTCTTTTTTAGCAGAGGTCCAAAGGATAAGGCAGGGACAATGGGAACTAGGCCGACGCAAGATAGACCCAGGAAAATCAGGCGGGGTGGCAGAGGAGGAACACGCAAGTACAAGACAAGGAATGCAGACAAGATCATGGAACAGGGGGAAATAGCCAATTCTGATATTGGTTCTATCAATGTAATCAACCTCTCCAACTTGAAGCTTACTTCTCATGACCTTACACTTCTTGGCAAGGGACTAGGGTTCTGTCCAGGAGAGTTTGGAGACTTTCAAAATACGAAAATTTATTTTTTCAAATTTATTAGACGTCTAAAACTGAAAAAATATTTTGCGAATCATTCTGACAACAGGGACAACATCATCTCCCTGGATGGTCTCAATGAAGACCAAAAGTTGTCCATTAAGGATGTTCAAGACACGGCCACTCTATTGTCTATAGCGGACTGCGAACAGGATCCTACCACTATAACTCGAATTTTATCGGATCTAGATATCCCATCAGACTCACTGCCTAGTGGTTTAAAAAGCAAATCAATGTGGACACCAACCCTTAATAGGGATAACTGTATAGAAACCTTTTTCAGAATGGTCTGGCGTGATTTTAATAAACTAGAATCAAAGAATGACAGTCGCCATTATATTTGGCATCAGAACCTCACCCAAAAGGAAATGACTAACTTGAGACTATTACGTACCAATGGGGAGATTACCATAAGAGAGGCAGACAAGGGGGGTAATATTGTAGTAATGAACACCTCAGATTATGATCAGGAGATTTATAGGCAACTAGGGGATGTGACCTGTTATGAAAAGATGATATCAGACCCTATCCCCGCACTTACGAATAAAATCAATACATTTCTACATGACTGTTTTACTCAATCACTTTTAAAAGAAGATGAGTATATGTATCTTCGTATTCACAGACCCAGGAACCCTTGTATATATATACTACCTAAAGTACATAAGAGTCTCACTTCCCCTCCTGGCAGGCCTATTGTTTCAGGCATCGATGGTCCAACTGAGAGACTGTCGGAATATGTTGACATTTTTTTACAGCCTTGTGTAGGAAACTTACCTTCCTATATTAAGGATACGAAACATATTCTCAGCATACTCATGGATATAACATGGGAACCAGGGATGATTTTAGTTACACTAGATGTCACCTCCCTTTATACCAGCATTAACCATGAACAAGGAAAGGAGGCACTACGTCTCTTCCTCTACAAAAGACCAGCGAACCTATATGGCCATACCCAAATGCTAATAAAAATGGTAGATCTGATCTTAAACAATAATGTATTTTTATTTAAAAATGATTGGTATCGCCAAAAGCAAGGTGTCGCTATGGGATCCAAATTCTCACCGGCCTATGCGAATCTCTTTATGGGAATGTTTGAGCAAAATATGATCTGGAGTAAAGAGGGTAGTAAATGGATCTCTGATATACTCTATTGGGGCAGATATATCGATGATTGTTTGATGATCTGGACTGGCGACTCACAAGAACTTGACAACTTCATTAACTATTTAAATAATAATGAGTATAACATTCACTTTACTTCTGAACGGAGTGTGACTAACATTGCCTTTCTTGACGTGGAACTTCTGATTTGCAACAACAAAATAGAAAGTCGTCTTTACAGAAAGAGTACTTCCTGTAACTCTATCCTACACGCAAAGAGCGCACATCCAGTTCATCAAATTAATGATGCGATACCTTATGGTGAGATGGTTAGGGCGAGGCGCAATTGTAGTCTTGAGGAAGATTTTGGCCTATGTATACAAGATATGAGCATGAGATTCAAAGCACGGGGATACTCCACTAAGGTGATAGACAAAGCTCGGAATAGGGCTTTACGTCTGTCCAGATCAGACACACTGGGTCAAAAATTGAGAACTAAGGATAATGGTATCCGCTGTATTGTGAATTTCACAAAAACGGCTACTTTATTACGTAAATGTATGAACAGACATTGGTCTATTCTAATAGCAGATCCTACTCTGAAAAAAGTGATCCCGGCTACCCCACTGTTTACGTATAGAAGAGGTAGAACTCTTAAAAATTTGCTATGTTCTAATTTTCGCTGTAAACCAACTCAGACTAACTGGCTTACCAGCCGTGGAAAGGGTTTCTTTAAGTGTGGACATTGTGGAATGTGTAGATGGGCCAAGTCAGGCATCTCCACATTCACCAGCTGTACTGGGACGCCATACAACATTAACCACAATATTACATGTGATAGTAATTTTGTCATCTACATGATCATGTGCAATTGTGGCCTATACTATGTAGGCAGTACTATCAGACCACCCAGAGTTAGGGCGAGTGAACATTTCAGAGCTTTGAGACAAGGTGACGAGAGATACCCTATAGTAAACCATATGCGACACTGTCCAAAACAAAAAAACATTGTTGGTTTTGAATTCTTTGGATTTGATCAGGTAAATAGAGACCCCAGAGGTGGCAATAGGGAACTAGCCCTCAGGAGAAAAGAATGTTATTGGATTTTGAAACTCAGAGCGGTGGAGGAGGGTCTCAATACCAACTTTGAAATGGAATACTATTTGGGAACATAAGAATGATCACGGATATTTATGCATCATCTTTACAATCTACTCTCCTCTCATTCTGACTTACTAAGTTCATTAAGCATATGTTATTCATGAAACCTACTGCAAGTGTAGTCTTTTGATTATATTGTGTCTCATCTATACACAAGTCACTGGGTCAAATGCTATGTGAATTGATTATACTGACTGGTGCCCAACTCAGAGGGACATATACTCTGTATTTGCGGCATGCATAAATACTCATTTGGAGAGATCAGATACATATATTGTGTTAGAACAGGAATACATAGTAATGCAATGGTAGATCATCATTAACTGTCTCAGGTTTGCTTGTTTGTAATCCAAACCATGGTGTAATTTATATGTTTTAGGTATACTTGACAGTGTGTTGTCTATACATAATATGAGTGGGGCATGACACGTTCACGTGTACTTTTCCCCTTTCTCCTTTCACACCAAACACTCACGTATAGACCTCTGGGTTTTTCGTATTAATCTATTCAGTTGGGCTGTGCGAGGGATACTACTACTTCACCTACATATATCTTGTTAGATGTGGTAATAAACAATTATGGTTACAACCAGATATCTTGGGGGAAGGAGTTCTCCCCATAGGCCATTATCTTGACACGGATGGTGGCGGTATGCAACTTAAGGAATTCCTTACAGTTATTGCTGGATTGCATGACTTAGGCTAATAAGAATTTGGGAGGATACTTATTTACTCGTTATGTATTTGTTGTATATACCGATTATTAGCATACATCAAGCTCGGGGTATATGCAGTTCCAAAATGGCGCCCATTACGGGAGATAGTCCTTCTTTTCCTCTCGTGTCCTGTTGAAGGCTGGTCCTTCTCTCCTTTTCTAAGATGGCGCCCATACTTATGGGTTAGTCCATTTTCTATTACTTCACTACCAACGCGCGGAGGCTTTAAATTTCAATCCTCCTCCGTTAGTTCGACGTTCGAGATTAATTATTGATACAGAGGACGCCGCGGGGGGATTTCGACCGCGCTCGTTGCCTTTCTTGATGATGGATATTCACGTACACGATAGGTGAGATACTGAATTTGGTCATTGGGGACCTGGTGACTTGATGTCTCAGTATTACTTTTGGGGATATTTCCTAATCATGTTCATTTATATTTAGCATGCCTAAATTGCAGCATATAATAATTTTTCTTTCCGATTTCTTTCTTCACTCTGCATACTTAGGAAACGGTTCTTGAATACTGCATTTGCATCCTAATGTTGGATATTATATATATTTTACTCAGGTCAGTCTGGGACCTTTTGGTCACATTTGCTTGTACCCTCATTTGGGGACGTTTTTCTATTTAGACATGCAGGAGACTTAGTTGATTATATAGTGGATCTATGATTATTTTCCACAGACTCTGGACGGTTCTCAATGATACTGGTTATACACGTAGATATAATTTGAGTTAAGGTACGTTTCGAATTATGGGTTTTTCACTGTTTATTATGAAGGGCTCTGGTGGTGTTTCTGTTATCTTACACTGGGTAAGCTATTATTACATTGCACACTTTGGTGTTGACTGGGTGTCTGGGGTGACTTTTCTTTGGACTTTGGAAACATGCACACTCATATTGTGATAAACTTTGTACACATGGGTTATTCACATATATATTCCCATTTTGTGCTTTAACTTTATAGGCAATGTTATCATATTTTGTGATAATTTTAATAATGTTATTGTGGTGATGGGACTATATGTTAGTTCCCACCAGATGAATGATCACAAGAAGTCACAAATTACATGTTTTCGTTTTAGGATCTCACAAATTGTCACAATAAGATATATTTTATGGTCTGCTCTTGACGGTTCTGTACACATGTTATGAAGTAGTGACTGTTCTCACTTATTTTCAGCCCTGATGAAGTCCGCGAGAGTACTGTTCTCATAGGACGAAACACGTGTTGGCTGTGGCTGTATGTGCTACATGGATACTGACTTCAATACTGTGTTTACTACATGAACATGGATGTCAAAGGACAATTCAGTGGTTACTATGATGAACTTTTCTGTTGAAGAATAAATTGAGCTTGAAACTCTCCATGGTATTAATGCCATTATACATTACATATTGATACATTACTCACTTGGAATTACATATTCATGGGTGCCCTGACAGCTGTGTTTTTGTCATTATGAGTTTCCCTGGAAACATTAGAGGAGTTAGGAAGATCCTCTTGCCAGGAGCACCATGTTAAAATTGGAATGTTAATGCTATTATATTGACTCACTGTGAGCGCCCATATCCTATGACTTGCTTCCTATGTGCTCTCAATTTTCTTTTCAGTATATAAGATGCAAGATATTTCTTTGAAAGGTTGGTCTCATTCTACCCACCCCTATTCTATGTGAGATAAAGTCATCGAGAGGTATGGGAAACACCTGCTAATTTTGCTATATTCCGCATGTGGAGAAAGGATTACATTAGTTTTTAAACTCTGCACAACTGAATGAAGACTTTAATATTACAGAAACTGAAAGGTTCTGAAATAGCCAAGTCAACATTGGAAACCTAGCCATTTCATCATGAAAAGAGTGACCAGACCAACGAGTAACTTTAAAAAATGCATTAAAAGTAAAATCTCTAGCACACAACTAATACCCCACCATCATAAGATGCTGTCGAAACGTAAATGGGGGAAAATGAAAGCTTTTCATACAAGATGGGAGTGAGAGTTAGGTAGCGTATTCAACAGTGAAGAGTGGAAAGATATTTAGAGATGTGTCCACAACACAGCCAGAAGTCTGACATGAAGGGAGTCTAGCTACAGTAAGTTATCACATTGGTTTTTGTACACCAATAAAAATTCATACATAAGATAAGGGCAAAAAAGCTGAGATATTAAAGAATGGCACATTTTAGCATACTTGTCCTTAACACACCTTTTTGCTACTGACATTAATAAATGCCTGAAAACCATTGCTAATGCATTTTACTACATTGCTGGGCTCACAAGAGAAGAAAACCTTTAGGACTATTCCCTCGAAGGATAAAGTGCTATACGATGACTATGACAATGTTTTGTTAAGACTAGAGAATTACCTGTAGTGAGCATACCTTTACAAAGATACCACTTCTGCATTAAACAACAAAAGTAAAGTGAGATATTTGATAATTTATTGATTGCTCTTAGAAGCTTGTCTACGAGATGCAACTTTGGAGAGAAAAAATAATGAACTGCTAAGAGACCGACTCATGGTCAATACTCCCAGTGGAATAAAGAAAAGACTATTGGCACTAGGGGACCCCCCACTGGAATAGGTCATAAACATAGTGAGGGCTTATGAGCAGTCTGTTTTCAAAGGTAGAAGAGATAAATGAAGAAAATCAGAAAAGAATCATGACAATGAAATATGTAGTGAAAAACGTAGACAGCCAAGGGATAACCTGGCCATTCAGGGGATTCCTAGCACTCAACCACATGTGTAGCAACTGCGGCAGATTGGGTAACTTCTCCTTGGAGTCATGCTACTAAAAGTATCCAAAAATAAAGTAGTGATGATATCTAAAGAAACTCTAGGCGCTAATGACAATAATTCTAGTGGCAAGTCTAATGATATGGTGCTGAAGATACAAAATGTGAGCGACATAAAGGGGTACAGTCCAGACAAGCCACCCATATGTAAGTTGCAATTCATACAGAAAACATTAACACTCCTGGTGCACTTGGGTCCCCATTCTAGATTATCACTAAGGAATGTTTTGAATCTGTCTTGTCGAACAAAGTGGCCTGACTACTTCCACCTGACAACAAGGCTGTCAACTTTGCTGGCCAGCAAATATACTTCTTAGGATAGTTCCTATAAAGTAGTCTTCAATGACTGCACAGCTACAATTAAAGAGTTATGTAGGTCTTAAACGATGATGATATTTTGGTGGATGGTAATTATACAAATTATCCTTGATTCCTGTGCTTCTGAACCAGTATTAGACATCAACCAATATGACCCAGGATAGCAGATCTTTCAAGAATTTCCACAATGTGGGAAAGTTCAAAGGATGCATTTGCCACATTAAAATCGGAGAAGGAAACTATCCAGTCAAACAAAAGTTCAGAGGCTTAGCTCTTTCTGTGAGGGGTGATCTACATAAAAGGCTAAAAGAGTTCTAGAAAGATAAGAGCATAGAATAAACGTAATCATCAAATAGAATCTCCTCAAAATGAAGGATGGCAACTGATGTCTCTGTGCCAATATTCATGCCGTGAATGCTTCAATTGACATCGATAGCCATCCCTTTACTAAAATAAATTAAATCCTTGCAATTCTGGATGGTGCCATGGCATTTTCCAGGTTGTATGATACAACCACGGATGCCTAAACCACACACTCCCTAATTACGCGGTCTGTACCACGACCGCGTTTTTACCATGCATGCCTTTACCATGCATGCCTTCACAAATAATTCCATTGTAAATGCATGTGTGCTACAGAAATATGCATGTAAATTTCGCACCCCAGCACCTGCCAAAAAACAACCCAGACCACTCTCTGCCCTAAGCCATAAAACTACTGTCTAAAACTGCCCCTTCACACCCCACTGCCCTCAGCTCTCCGACCCCACCCTGCCCTGAAAACTACCCCAGCTTCCCCAAACCCTGAGCTCTGAAACCGACCAGCTGCACAAAATGGAAAAAAACAACCCTGACCACCCCCGCCCTGAGACCTAAAACTGCTTCCAAAACTGCCCCCTTCAACCTCACCCTGCCCTTAAAAACTACCTCCCCCTCCCTCATCTGGGCCCGAAAACCGGACCCCTGTGAAAAAACAAACCGACCACCCCCCGCCCTGAGCCCTAAAACTGCCCCCTTAACTGTCCCTTCCTCCCTTCCCTGAGCTCTCCAACCATAACCTGCCAACCCCCGGCAAAAAACAACCCCAACCACCCCCCGCCCTGTGCACTAAAACTGCCGCCCAAAACTTCCCCTACCCCCCACCCTCAGCCCTCTGACCTCACCCTACCCTGCAAACTACCCCGGTCTCTCTCCACCCTGAGACCCAAAAAACAACAAGATCAGTCCCGCCATGAGCCCTAATACTGCCCCCAAAACTGCCCCCTCCAACTCCACCCTGCTCTTAAAACTACCATACCCTCCTCCAGCCCTGAGCCGTAAAACTGATCCCCTGTCAAATAACAACCCTGACCCTCCCTCGTCCTGAGACCTAAAACCGCCCTGCAAAACTGCCCCTTCATCCCCACCCCCTGCCCTCCAACCCTATCCTGCCCTGAAAACTACCTCAACCACCCCACCCTAAAAATGCCCCTCTAAAACTGCTCCTTCATCCTTCATCCTCCACCCTCCAACGCCACCCTGCCCTGAAAACTCCAGTGGACTCCCCCACCCTGAGACCTTAGATCCACTCCCTAAAAAAAAAACTAAAAAAACACCCCCCATAAAAAACTGTCCCTCCTCCCCCACCTCTGAACCCACCCTGTCCTTAAAATTCCCCCGGCCCCAGCCCCAGTTACCCAGCTGCATCCGGAGCTTCCTTCTTGTTCCTCTCCCTGCTGTGTAAACTGCCCCTTCCCACCTCTCTGCCCTGAGCCCTCTGACTCCACCCTCCCTCCTACCCCACCCTATCCTTAAAAATATCCCTCTACCCCCCAACCCGGCCCCAACCCCTCTTACCAAGCCGTCGCGTCTGTGCTTCCTTCTTCTCCCTGCTGTTCCCGCTGTGTGGCTGAACCACGCATATGCATGGTGTCTTAACCACACATATGCGTGGTTAAGGCACACGCGTGGTTCAGGCAAGCATGGTAACGGTTGGTTAGTTACAGCACGCATGGTTCTGCCCACGTTGAAAAGGCTGTTCCCCCATTTTCCACCCTTGACCTCAGATAAGTCTATCATCAGATTAAACTTGCTGGGTGTCAAAGTGTTTCACTCTCTTCTTCACATCATATGGACTTTTCCAATACTGTAGGATACTGTTTGGCCTAGGCTCATCTGCATCCATGATTCATTGTGTATGTTTCACCTCTTCTAAGACATGCATAAAAATGTCAAATGCTTCCAGGATTATATTTTGGTTTTCATCAAAAATGAAGGACAGCATTGTTGTGTTCTGCATGAAATTTGTTCAAGGCTAGCAATGAAAGGTCTGACCTTGTCATCTGAGAAATGTAAGGTATTCAAAAAGCATGTGGATTAGATAGGATAGTTTAGCACAAGGTTTAGTTCCAAAGTCATCCCTGATTACAGCTATCCAGGATGCACCACTGCCACCAACAAAAAGATGTTGATGTCATTCAGAGGGTTGTGTGACTAATACTCCAAATTTGTGGAAAATGTTTCCACCCTCATGTAACTCGTTGGGATGGAAAAAGACCCCTGCATGTTGATGAACATGTATCCTTGCCTTCAGTGTCCTAGCTGCAAAGATAGCTGAGCCCCTGGTAATGATTTTTGGTCATGGACAAACACGGAGCATATGAGTGTGCAATGACCTAGGCCTCTCTCACCGTTATATGGTCTGATTAATCCAGCAGCTGCACACCAAGCGCTGCCCTGGTGAAGGTAAATAACTACCCTTGCCTGGAGTTAAGTGACACCAGTATGTTTTGTGGGGCATACACGTTTTGTGTTCAGTGGAGTCAGTAGTATGAACAGGCCATTTTACCTGTGTCACTGAAATGGAGTCTACTGTCCTGGTTGTAACGTTCCATGGCTGTGGCTTAACTCACCCTTGGACTGCAAGGTTTTTGTGCAGCAGTGGAAAAGATGTGATACTTGTGTATGTGTGCTGGGATGTATGGATGTCCTGTGTGTGGTAGATAACATAGATGCCAGAGGGCCTAGTGAGGCTGGAGCGGTGAGGGCTGCAGCCCCAGCAAGGCGAGGTGTATAGTTGCTAATTCTGAAGACTGGGGTGGGACACACACACCAAACAGAGAGGAGCAGGGCATTATCTATGCACATGAAAGGTATCTTTGATTCCAGGAAGAGTTACAGGTCAGTCTGGCCTTGGCTCCTTAGAGATGGTGGGACTGATAAGGCTGACACTGTGGACCAGGGAATCTGTAGAGGAAGGCTTGGGTCTCTGGACCTTTATGGGGAATTTTTCAGTGAAGGCAGATAGCCAGTTGTAATCCCTGTTTACTCACCTGGCCTGTGTTGTGGGTCATTCAGAAGTGGAGCCACTCTTGCTGTGCAGACTGTTCCTTTGACAAAGGACAGTGCCTACGAGAGAGCACTTCAAAACAGTTGACACCCCCAACACAAATTTCAAAGGCCAAACACTAAATTTCATATGTGTCTGGATTTGGACTATAAAGGTAGGAGCGTGAGTCCAATACTTTGTTAAACAATACAATTTTGTCACAAGAGGTGAGATTGCCAAGACATCTTACTGCTTGAACGAGGGCTGGGGACAAAGGTCTGCCAGTCCCCCTGCTGGGTGAGGGGGCATCACCCCGGAAATCAAGATCACTTGCCCTGAGACTGCAGCACCAGCCTTCTGCCTGTCTGCAAAGACGAGAGTATATTGTCAGGAGTAAAGCCTGCCTTCCTGCCAACACCTGTGGGCTCTATGAGGAGGAGGAGAGCACCTGAAGGAACCGTGGCAGAGTCGGGATCCTGTTGAGTGGATCTCGGTGAGTGAACTGTGAAATGTTCAATCTGGTTGGGACCATGAAGGCCGTCTGCCCGATTCTGCCAAATCACTGACCCTCTTGTTAAGGAATGGGCTACTATGAAAATCAGGCCATTGCCATGTGTGCAAGAAGTCAGTTTTGGGGGCTGGGGGCACAGTGAAAGTTTGGCCATTGCTTGTATATGTGCCAGAGTCAAACCCCTCTCCCCCACCGTGTCCCTATGAAGAGGGTCCACTGTGAAGGCAGGGTCATCCCCTGCATGCAGGCTGAGGAGGGTGACCCCTGTGTGTCTGTAAGGTGACGTCCATGGAGGGAGAGCCACCTGACATCAACGCCATTGTCTGGAAACTGAGGAGGATGATGTGACATCAGGTGTGGAGACCAGAGCTAACAAAGGAGATGCCCAATCCACTGGAGTTGCCAGCTGCTCTTACATTGAGTAAAACTGTCCAAGGCTGTCTGGTCTGCAGGAGACAAACATGAACTTAGCAGACGAGTGCTGCTGACTTAACTCTTAAGACCAAATATAGACTTGTTTTGCATGGGGCTAGCATGGGACACATCTTGGAGTTGCCTGCAGTATAAAATGAGGAATAACAGTGACTACTAGACAGGACAGAGGAACTCGAGGATTCCACATAGGACAATGCTAGAGTGTGGACCTTAAGAGGCTGTGGTGTGATGGTATGCTTTGTAGGTTACATTAATATGCTAATTGTTTGATAAAAGCAAGTATTTGACTGGACAATCACCTTATTTTGTTACGGTTTGTACTTTGAGTTGTGGGCCTTTGTATGTGTCACATATAACTTCTCCTGAAGAGCCTCGGACTGCGCTGCTGGTGCTATCACTGGGAGTCAAGTGTACAGTTGGGTAGTACTTGGGCCAGTTTCTCAGGATCTCTACTAGGTCAAGCACCTGGGCATCAGGAGTAAAAGGCCTCAAATCTTATGGTTGGGCCCAGTAACTCTTGCTTGTCCTGTGGCCTTCTGATAGGGTTTCTGACAGAATACTTGCACAAACTACTGAGAAAAGGTGAAAGTTTTGTTATGGGACAAATTCACCAAGACGTATTTGAAGCTGTAAAAGATAAGATCACCATAGCCCCCATTTGAAACACTTTTTGCCTTGAAAGACAAATGCACCTTCCCTGTGTATACCACCTCATACGGCTTAGGAGCTGTCTTATCCCAAAAAACTGAGAGTGAAAAATAAGTAGTAGCCTTTGTCTCCAGGGCCCTTACTTTGACAGAGCATTTATATACTGACATTGAGAGTGGATTTTTGTCTTGTGCTTGGTTCATAAATCATCTACACCATTTCATTTGGGGGAAAACGTTCAAGTTGCAAACTGATCATAAACCCCTTGTAGCATTTTTTTCTCCAGGCACAGGCACCCACTGCATGGGTTGCCAGATTAAGCTCTAAACTACAGGAAGACTGTTTCAAAGCTCATTATGTCTGTGGAAAAAACAATTAAACTTCAGAATGTGTATCTTACATTCCATGTCGAAAAGAAAGAGGAATAGGGTATGGGGGGGGGTGAGGAAATGGATTTGGTGGAGAATGTAAGTGATGTTTGCACCCTCCAAACTGGTTATGTAAATGAGGAACTGTGGTGGAGGATGATAAGAATGATGAGTTGAGTTTGATGAAGAAATGTGTGCTGGACGGTTGCCCCCTTTCACTTCTAAGTGATCCTATACATTCCCTGGCGCACATGAGTGTAGAATTAAGTGGAGTGAATGGATTTTTCTTTTGTAACAATGTATGGGTATGTGCTTATAAGTTCTTTCTTTTTGCCACAAGGGACACATGCGGATGAAAGGTCTCATGCCTAGGATTAATTTCTGTTAGCCCAACATAGACATGGATGCCAATCATTAATTTACAGACTGTTAGGTTTGCAGGTCTAGGGTTAAAAATATGAAGGCATCACGTACACCTTTGGAACTAGTTCGCTGGCCTGAATTTGCAGGCAAAAGTTGAGGTGTGATATTGCCACACTGTTCACAAACTTCCCTCTCATATGCAGTATACTCTGATCCTCATTGATTATCTATGTAAATGACCAGAGGTTATGTTTATTAAGAAAGCAGCCACTTCTGAATTTTCTGAATGCCTCAAATAATTATTTGGCGAGGAACACTTCCCTGAGACGTTTCCTTCATCTTAATGGTATAACCAACTTGAGGACTGCCATTTATGACCCACAGCGCAAAGGACAGGGTGAATTATTTAACTGATATCTTAAGGAATGTGTACACCGAGATGGCCAATATCAAATTCCCTTTTCTGTGCCCCACGTGAGAAGCTGTGAGCTTACAGAATATCCCGCAAATGTGCCCTGGTTACCAGCCCATGCTTCTTTTTGAGAGAGAGACATTCCCAGCTCTGATGTATGTCCATGGTGGCTCAAGTGTAAGGTGTCTCAGGGCAAATCCCATGTTTACAAACCCGACCTCATGTGCAGTTGCAACACGTTTTCACTAAGGAACGCTTTGATAGGACTAAGAGAGTCAAAACTCCCAATTTTGCTGTTGGTAACTGCATAGATGCCAACATTTTAAAACTTGAAAGTGGGAGATTTTGAAAAAGAAATGGGGAAATGTATTTTCCCCATTGACTTACATTGAAGCAGAAACTATTTTATGTGGAAGACATATGAAATAAAGCCATTTTTGGGTTAAAAAATCAGGAGTCCTTCGCCTGAATCTGGTCCATTGCCATGTTTGTGACTATGCCAGTATTTGTCCACCAGGTCTTATAGAAAAAAAGAGTTTTGATTTCTCCCACCCTTAACAAATTGCTAAACTTAATAACAAAAGTGTTGTTGCCCAAAATGCTATGTTGGAATGTTAAAAGGATTTGCAAATGCGTACAAGCCTATAAGTGTGAGTAAGAATGTAAGTCCCGAGATCCAGTGTTCTGACTGTTTCTCCTCCCACCAGGGAATTAACAAGTGCCCATACTTGGAGGTCTGCAGTTTACAGATAATATTTCCAGAAGGCATGGGGGTACTTCTGAAGAAGAATATGATTTTGAGGGTATTGATTCTACAGCTGGAAGAGTGAAAAGGTTTGCAAAGGCAAGTACTACATCTTGGAGAATTATCCAGCAATATTGTGTTGTAGTCTTATTCAAGAGGGAGATCTGCTTTATTCTATCCCTCTTTATCTCCCTCCTCTGTGTTCTCCCAAACTTTCTTTCTCATTCTTCCTTGGTTGTGCCAATAGAAGCTCGTGAATGTTCTCATTATCTGTTGGTTCCCAACAGCATATCTTGATGAGGCTTACAGTGTATTGCTTCTTATTTATTCATGCTAATACATTTTGAGCAATTACTATTTCTTTTTGCTTTTGATGTAACAAGAAGTGAACTTGGAAATGACTGCTGTATAAAATACAGTAAAAAAAGACCTGTATAATCCTCGCCTCCCAGCCATGCGAAGCGCCAAGCATTTCGGGTTATACCATAGCATTATAGGGATTTTCTTGCATACCGTTAGGACCCAAGATTGTTACCCAATGTGGCACCTGGAGGGCTGAACAGGGTGATAAGGTAAGTATGATGAGACTGCCTATCCTTGGTAGCTCCCTTCTATAGAAGAAGTGTTTCTGGGGCCAATGTCAGTATGGCATGGAATGATCCAATTACAGTTCATGAAGAGACTGTGTTGGTACTGAGCTGTTTAAAAGGCAGAAAGGCAGGGATTAAGCAAGGATTACAATAAAAAAAGGCAGCACAAATTATGGCAGGAAAGTGAGTTGTGAAGTGAAAAAGGGTAGAAATAAAAAATTGGTAAAAAAGAAGAGAATGTGGAAGGGGAAATGAAGGGATAGAGGAAGAAATGGAGCACAAGATGAAGAGACAGAACAAAGGACAGGAAAAAGGACAGCAGAATTAAGGACTGAGGATCAGGAAGGAAAATTAAAGAAGAGACAGAGGAAGGAGCAAGAAAAGAAAACAATGGGAAAGAATGAAGAACACAGAAATACATTTACCGAAGGAGGTAGAATGGAGGATTAATGAAGTAAGGAAGCAAGGATGGAGAAAAGAAAGGAGGCATGGGTGGAAGTGCTCAGACAAAGGAAGGGAAGAAGATGGGAAGAAGGAAAGAAAGGAGGACAGAAGGATGGATATGAGCATTAACGGAGCTGGGCCAAGGAGGGACAATGGGGTTAATGAAATTGTAGTAATCAAAGAAAATGAAAAATGAAAGATAAAAATGCATTTCTGTGCCTTTAACACACCATTTATGTTTGTAAAATGCATATTTGACAGATGAGAGCTTGGCGTTAAATTAAAGGTGTTGGTATCCACTCAATGGCCCTCATTTTATCGACCTCAGAAGGATAAGAGGCTGAATGGCTACATAAAGAATCAAATCTATGACCATTAAATGAAACACATATGCCTGGAGTGGATATATTTTCCAATTGAGCAACCAGACCCAGCAAAGCAATACCAGATGGGAAACATCCCCAACCACGGGTCCCGAGCAACAAAGTCGTGGACAACGAAAGCGGAACAACGATTTCGTTAACTATGACTTCCTTGTTCGGTGCCTTAACCACGCATGTGCTGAACAACATACATGCGAGGTTAAGGCACAGAAGAAGGGAGTCGGCTTCATTGGAGGACGTGATCAGGTAAGTGGGGCTAGGGCTGTTTTAGTGGCCAAGTGGGAGGGTTGGAGCATTTTTAGTTTTTGGGTGTGGGGGTCGGGGTGGTTTAGAGGCAGGGCTGGGGGGTCGGGCATTTTTAGTTTTAGGGGCGGGGTCAGGTATTTTTAGTTTTTGGGGCGGGTGGTTTAGGATCAGGGGCGGGGGAGTCAGGGCTATTTTAGTTTTAGGGGCGGGTGGGGGTCGTGTATTTTTAGTTTTTGGGGTGGGGTAGGGGTGGTTTAGGTTGAGGGGCGCGGCGGGGGGTCAGGGCATTTTTAGTTTTAGGGGCGGGGTGGGGGTCTGGGTATTTTTTGTTTTTGGGGCGGGGTGGGGGGTCGGAGTGGTTTAGGTTTAGGGGCAGTGGTGGGGGGGTTGGAGCATTTTTAGTTTTAGGGACGGGGTCGGGTAGTTTAGGGTGGGGTCAGGGTATTTTTAGGTTTTAGGGGCGGGGGTCGGGTAGTTTAGTTTTTAGGGGGTCGCAGTAGTTTTAGGGACGGGGTAGGGGGGTCGGGTAGTTTAGGTTTGGGGGTTGGGGGTCATGGTAGTTTTAGGGCTGGGGGCTGGGGGTTCGGGTATTTTTAGTTTTAGGGGTGGGGGTTGGAGTAGTGGTTCAATTGTTTTTAGGGGTGGAGGTGGGGGGTTGAGGTACGATTGTGTTAGGGGTGGGGGGTTGGGATAGTTTAGGTTTATGGATGGGGTGGGGGGTTGGGTATTTTTTGTTTTTAGGGTGGGGTGGGGGGTCAGGTAGTTTAGGTTTTAGGGGGGTCGTGGTAGTTTTAGGAGTGGGGTTGGGGGGTCAGGCGGGGTGGGGGGTCGGGGTAGTTTAGGTTTTAGCGGTGTGGGGGTTGTGGTAGTTTTAGGGGCGGGGTGGAGGGGTCGGGGTAGTTTAAGTTTTAGGGGCGGGGTTGGAGTAGTGGTTCAATTGTTTTTAGGGGTGGAGGTGGGGGATTGAGGTACGATTGTGTTGGGGTGGGGGGTTGGGATGGGGGCGGGGGGTCTCGCATGCTGGAACCACGCATGCCGTTCACGCATGCCTTTACCAGGAATGCCTTTACAATGAAAAATCGTTGTTAGGCATGCGTGGTTCCAGCATGCGTTGTTCCGACTCCTCTCACAAGGTGAACAAAATAGGATGAGGGGTTAAACAACCGACTGGCATGAGACCTTCTGTCTTCAAGAAATACAGCTTTGTAATAAACACAACCAGCTGTGCAACAACAATCCCACTATTGCTGTTAAGAAGTGGGAAAATGGTCAGTGCAAGGCCCGCTTTTGGGCGGTGCGACTGTACCAGGCGTCGACCTCAGGGGGGCGCTGTGTTTAACAATAACTCCTGAAACGTGCGATTTAAAAGCATCTGCTGAAAAGGTCCTTGTGCATTTAGCCTTCAAGAAACAATTACAATGTCAAGCTACCTCTTGTGATTAATGTTCATGCTAGAGAGAGATGGGAGTTTTGCCTAGTGGCAGCTTTTACTCAACATAAAGTAGCATAGAGGGTTAATATGCCTGCTCCAAAAAACAGAACTCTGGGGCATATTTAAGAAAAGTGGTGCGGTATCCAGAGCAGTGCCACTTTTCTTGCACCCCTTAGCGCCCACCTAACGCCACCATGTGTGAGTCATATTTAAAATACGGTGCACCATGGCGGTAGTTAGGGGACTAGCGTCTGAATTTTTTACGCTAGTCCGGCGCTTTGCAGGATTAGCATCAAAAATGTTGACACTAATCCTGCAAAACACCCAGAGGCTCACTCTAACCAATGGAAGCCTTCTTTTAATGCCTGCTGTGAGAAGGCATTAAAAGTGCTAGAAAAAAATGGCACACAGAAATTCGTCAGACTTCTTTGCGCCATTGTTTTGGCCCCCAATAACAGGGGGATACCCCCTTTGCATACATTATACCTGGTGCAGGCATAATGTAGCGCAAAAGATTACAAAGTGGCGAAATGCATGCATTGAGCCACTTTGTAAATATAGCGCAGCGTTTTGGGCCTTCTAACGCCACATTAGTTTGAAAACAATTACACTAAAGTGGTGTTAGAATGGCACTAGGGGTTCTTAAATATGCCTCTATGGGAAATATTTGAAAAAAGTGGTGCTGCAAACAGTGCTGCACCACCTTTCTTGCGCCCTTAGCACTCCCCTAACGCCGCCATGTGTGCGCTGTATTTAAAATATGGCGCAACATGGTGGAAGTTAGGGGACTAGTGTCAGAATTTTTTACGCCAGTCTGGCGCTTTGCAGGATTACCGTCAATTTTGACGCAAATCTTGCAAAGCACCCAGAGGCCTATTGTAGCCAATTAAAGCTTCCTTTTAATGCCTTATCTGAGCAGGCATTAAAAGTGCCGGAAAAAATGGCGCAAAGAAATCTAACAGATTTCTTTGCATAATTCTTTAACCCCCCCAATGGGGGGATGCCCCCTTTGCATACATTATGCCTGGTGCAGGCATAATGTAGCGCAAATGGTTACAAAGTGGCGCAATGCATACATTGCGCCTCTTTGCATATATGGCGCAGCGTTTTTGGCCTTCTAACCCCCCCATTTGTGTAAACAAATGACACTAATGTGGTGTTAGAGTGGCACTAGAGGCTCTTAAATATACCCCTATGGCAGTGCTTAATTTGTGCTTGTTGTTTCCGGTGCGAAGCACCAGCACTTATTTTTGAGGGCCAGCGCTTATTTTCCTGCCTCAAGCATTTACTGCGAGAAAAAGATACATATGGGGAAGATGGAAGAAGAGAAAAACGAAAAAGCGTCACAATAGGAAAAAGCAGAAATCCGCAAGAGTGAGCTGGGGGGGCAGGGAGTGCCTGTAAATGGTTTGAAGAGGCCTGAGATGGCTTCAGGATTACGCTGCCTGTGTATTCCGTGTTCACACCTTTACCTGCAGCAGCTGCGAGTTTAAGAGAAGCGCTTTGGGCAATGGCACCTTTTTATTTACAAATTAAGCACTGTCCTATGGGGCATATTTGAAAAAAGTGGCACTGCACACAGTGCTGCCCCACTTTTCTTGCGCCCTTTAGCACCCCCCCTAACGCCACCATATGTGCGTCATATTTAAAATAAGGCGCACCATGGCGGTAGTTTGGAGGCTAGTGTCAGAATTTGTTTTGCTAGTCCAGCGCTTTGCAGAATTAGCATAAAAAATGATTACGCTAATCCTGCAAAACACCCAGAGCCCCATTGTAACCAATATATATGCCCCTATATTTTATGTGGCTAGCTGAGTGGACTAGTAAAGCCAGCCTTTACGAGTGCTTTAAAACACATGAATGTATGTGAAAGGGGAGCGATGGAGAGATGTTGGGCACATTTGCCGGATGGCAGTGAGTGAAACCAAGGAGGAGGTCATTGGGTGGGGGGTGCCACAATAAACTGTCGCACAGGGCGACACCAGTCCTAAAACCGGCCCTGGGTCAGTGGCATAGCAATACTGCAAGGGCCCCTAAGGCAGATAAGACAAGTAGGCCTTGGGCAGTGGGATCTTCACTTCAGGTCTGGGTGTCACTGAACCTGCTGCACCTGCTGTGCGCTATTGATAGTTACACTCATGGAACTTGTCATAATGTCAGTACTCCTCCCTATCACTCAAAAACCTATGACAACACAGAACCAAAGGAATCCTCCCTATGGTGGAACGGGCTCATCGAATCCCTACGCGGCCCAGGCCTCCGGGAAGTGGCCCTTGCCCCTTCATAATACGTCTGCTTCATTATGTGGATCGTGACATAATTCTCAAATCGGTGAGGTCCTCTCTGCCGCCCCGAGTGGATGACGCACAAATAATGTTGTTCCCGGACTATACTCTGGCGGTACAGCGAGACAGGGCCTCCTATATGCCTTTGAAGCACATGCTTAGAGAGCTGCGTCTGGAGTACTCTCTATTATTCCTAGCCAAGCTCTGCATCATAGCTAACAACAAAACTCACTTCTTCACCACGCCAGAGGCTGCGTGGGACTGGCTGGAGTCAACGGGCCTGCGTCACAGAACAAGCGCGGCTGGGTGCGGCGCGGACGAAGGAGGGGCGTTGTGACTGCCGAGGCTGCGGCACATGCCCCTGATTTGGAGCAGTTAATACATGAGAGGCGCGAGGCGCTGCAATCGGCAGCGGCGATTGGCGCTTCCCCGAGGGTGTCCAAATCGGAAGCTGAAACCTCGCAGCCCCCCAGTGACCGTCCTGCCACGCCGGACCGGCTCTCGGAGCTGGGTTTCCTGGATTGCCCGGCTATGACTCCTGCCACTGCGGACGACCTCTTCTAGGCCCTGCTTTGACATATCTGGATGGCCAAGATGTACTGTAGCCCTTTGCTTGATGTAAATGGTGGGCATGGCTCACGGAGATGACATATAATTCTGTACAGGCAGCCAGATGGTCTGAATGCCAGGAAAAGAGTTGCTGTATTAATAAGCTGTGCGGCTTCCGCTGGTGCTGTGCTTGTCTCAGATTGTGGCCTAAAAACCCCGGCCCGCCGTTGGCCCTTCCCCTTCCCCCTACTGTTATCCACTATAGCTGGGCTGGTTTGTTTAGAGCTTGCCTGATTCCCTGTGTGATCTGGCCTACCCCACTCTCCTACTGATTAACATGTGTGATTGTGTTGCTGAATGTTCAAGTTGCTGGGTTTGGGCGGGAACCGGTTGTTCATCTGCTCTGATGGTATTGGCTTTGTTTTGTTTATGTTGGAGGCACTACGGTAGCAGTCGGTCTGGGCGTGGGGTAACTGCCATGTTGTGCGCTGCGCTGTGCTTAGGGGCGGGACGTGTGGAATGCGCGCATGCTAAGCTAAAGCCGCCATGACTTTGTGCACTGCGCTCACTTGGAATGTGTGCGGTATACATACGCCTAGACGCAGGTACTCCATATATTCGTATCATAAACAGCACTCAGTCCATCTCGCCTTCTTGCAGAAGACTTATTTAGCGCTGGCAGAACTCCCTATCTTGCAGCGGCGCTGGAGAGGGCAATTATATGCAACAGGCCACTCCTCTTATGCTAGGGGAGCCCTGATTTGGATTAAGCCGGGTGTCCCCTTTCTTGCGGAGGATCAGATCATAGACCCGCAGGGGAGATTTGCCCTGGTGAGCGGGCGGCTTGCGGGCAGGAACATATTGTTGGGCTCTATATACGCCCCAAATGTAGATCAGACTTCTTTTCTGCACGCTCTGTCCCATCACTTATCGGGTTGAAGTGACTACCACTGGTTGCTGGGTGGAGACTTCAATAGTGTGTTGGATACAGATTTAGATTGTTCCTTCCCCCCACTGCCTACATCGCCAACTATGGCGGCTGCACGTGGGTTGGTCCATTGGGCCCACCACTGGCACTTGATCGATATATGGCGGCAGCGCAATCGTGATGATAGAGTTTATTCCTATTACTCTCCCCCGCACTCTCTGCATGTACGCCTCGATAGAATACTCTGCACGCAGAACCTGACCTCCGCGATTGTAGACGTGGACTATTTGGGGCGCACGCACTCGGACCATAACCCGAAGATTGTAGGCTTGTGTTGGGATGTTTCCCCTTTAGCTGTTCCTACCTGGAGGCTCAGTCCTGAGCTCCTGGAGACGCTGCCTTTAAAACATCACTAGAAACGGCCATCCCGGAGTTCTTTGAGCACAATGAGGGCACCACCTCTACGGGCCTGTTGGAGTGGGATGCCTTTAAGGTTTTCATCCGTGGTCATTGCACAGGAACCCAGTGGAACTTGAGACGCTCGGACAAGCAGGGCCTTGCTCATATAGAGCGGGAATCGTTGCGCCCGGAGCGGGAGGCTGCTCGAGATCCCGCAACAGTGGAGTTATCTAGGGACCGTGCCGAGCATTTAACTCTGCTTGAACGGCTACGTCGCTTGAACTACGCTACTCACTCGGCGAGAACGCACGCCTCAGCAGACAAGTTGGGTAGGCATCTGGCCTGGTTGATCAGAGGTGATCACGACCATGGCTCGGTTATGGAGGTTCGCTCGGAGACTGGACGTTTGTTGAATACACCTGGGAAAATACACTCTGCGTTTCCGCAGCACTAGTAGACGTTCTATACCTCAGTTGTGGGGGCCCCGAGCGGTTGTGTGACGACTGCCTCTCCCGAGTGGAGCTCCCCTGTCTGACGGCTGACCAGAGGAATGCGCTGGAGGAACCTCTTGATCTTACTGAGATGCAGGCTGGTATTCGGGAGCTGGCATCTGGCAGGACGCTCGGCCCTGATGGCCTGTCAACCGACTTTTACAAGGTGTTTGCTCTAATTCTTGCACCCAAGCTTCTCCGTGTCTATGAGGAAGCGGAGGGGACATTTGTCGGCATCTCAAAGGGAGGCAATGCTAGTGTCTCTTCCCAAACCTGACAAGGATCCGGTTGAGTTGGGCTTGTACCACCCTTTAGCCATGCTCAACACGGAATTTAAAATATTAGCCAAAATATTAGCGATGCGGTTAGCATCCATCACGCCTGGTGCACCCAGACCAAAATGGGTTTGTTTCGGAACATCAGGCGACTGTTTTGTGTTATGCGTTACACGAGGCGAGTCTGGACGCGGCCGGGATGCCTTGTTCTTGACCTGGAGAAGGCCTTCGATTTCCTGGAATGGCCTTATCTTTTCAGGGTCTTGCAGCGGTTCGGCATGGGGCCACTTTTTGTTCGTATGGTTAAATTGCTATACACTAAGCCTCAAGTTCGGGTTAAGATGGGGCGCATTATATCAGAACCGGTCAGTGTGTGCAGAGGTACGAGGCAGGGCTGCCCCCTTTCCCCACTACTCTTCTCCCTTGCTATGGAACCGCTGGTGGCTGTCCTGCGTGACAGTGGTACAGACTGGGGTATTCCTCTGGGGGATGGTCTGCACATGATATCGCTATATGCTGACGACCTCTTATTATGCTTTAGGGATATTTCGTGAATCCCTCCAGGGGTTGGGACCTTACTGCAGCAGTTTGCCTCGTTGTCTAGCCTCAGGGTTAATTGGGCTAAGTCCTGCCTTTTCCCCTTTGATCCCGGGCTCCCTGATCCAGAGCTTTGTTTCTCTGGGAGTGCGGTTCCCTGACAACCCCGAGCATTCTGTTATCTGGGCATCCGCATCTATCACCATGAAGACGACCTAATAGATGGAAATCTTAAGAAAGCGGTATCCTCAATCAAATCCCAGATTACCTTTTGGCAAACATTGCCGCTGTTGGTGGCAGGTAGGATAGCGCTATTAAAAATGAAAGTTCTGCAATGCCTCTTATATTACTTTACTAACATCCCGCATTATATCCCTCCTAGTTTCTTCAAGAACCTGGAATCTACATTGAGGCAACCCTGGAAGGCCCTTGGACCCTCATGCAAGTGTCGCATTTGTTTCACCCAATAACACGAGTGGCATTACCAGACCAGTTGTTCCTTAAGGTGGCCTTCAGCTGCTATAGTAGGTCCCTGCGAATTGCTGGGGGGGCGATCCCATTTGCGCCGGCGCTGGCGTTGTTGGGCACTCCCTGTGGCTCTATAGTTACATCGGGGTCCGAGCTGCGAGGGTGGCATGCAGCACAGTTGTATACGCTAGGTGACCTGTATGACGATGGTAAACTGATATAATTTCCTGTGCTGGTACAGGAGTCAGGCCTTCCGACGGGGCAGTTTCTGCTGTATAATTCATTGCTGAGGCCTCTTGCTTCTAAGTGGGGGGACTTGTCTGTTGCTCCTCGCACAGATTTATTGGTACAGTATTTACAGGAGATGGGACAGGGAGGGCACCTAATTCGATGGTTCACTGAGGGGTTGCGCCTACACAGAGCCTTTGAAAGCAATTCACTGCGTGCGGCCTGGGATGGGGATACGGCTACTCCATTCACAGACGCACAATGGAAATCAGTTCTCTCCGGCCATGTTAACATACCCCGTAACTCCAGATTCCGCCTGATTCAATACTACATCATACATAGGGCATACCTCACTCCAGCCCGAATAAATAGATACTTTGCTCGCTGCGACGTGGCTTGTCCCCGTTGCTCCCACAATGACGCAGACATGATCCATATGCTCTGGTCCTGTCCATCTTTGGGCCGCTTTTGGGGGGCAGTGGTAGGTTGCTTATTGGAGTGCGCGTTGCGACCGGTACCGTTCACTTGGGGGTCTTGTATATTGGGCCTTTTTCCCAGGAACGCGCGGAATAGAGCTGCAGCACGATTTCTGGACCTAGGCCGGATGACAGCCAATAGATTGATAAGCCGCCGGTGGAAGTCGTCTGACCCACCAGTCGAGCGGGCCTGGAAATCTTCGTTTGAGGTGTGGGCTGGCGCGGAGGGAGTGGCGCTGGAGAGGGAAGATGCGCTGGGGCTGCGCAAGTATCCATTATCAGTCAGCTGGGAGGTGATGTTGGCATGCTTGTGAGGTTTTCGACAGACCTCGGACATGGAAGTGGCGGTCTGACTGCCGCAGTGTGCATGTATCTGCTCGTGGTGCGGGAGCGTGATGGGTTGGGTGCTGAAGATTGAGCAGTAGACCTGACCTCGGCCTTGAGTTGAGAGTGTGGTTTATGAGGGAGGCAGGGGTCTTTGGTGTGTGCATGTGTCCGCCCTCTGCTGATGCGAATGGACAAAACGGGGGTTGGGGGGCTCTGTGCCCCTGAGAATGTGCTCCGGCCCAGGCCTGCTGCTCGTAGAGACAGTCCTCCAAAGTTTGTTTATGTTCTTATAGTTAATTGTGATTGATCTGAAGATCTGCGCTTGAACGCATACTGTTGTACGTACACAATGATCTTCCGGAATGGTTTAAAGTGACACTGTGGTACCTGCAGCATCCCCAATTATCTATGTGACTCATGACTCTAGTGTATGGTCTTCTCTGGTAGCGCTCATGCATTAATTAATCCTGTTATATGTGAGTTCTATAGGGTGTGGTGGAACCATCTGCATTAAGTCTTCGAAGCTAATCGTTCCGCTGTCTGCCTTGGACAGTTGTGCTCATTTAGGTGGTCATTACAACCCTGGCGGACGGTGTTAAAGCGGCGGTAAAAAAATTGGAATTATGACCGTGGCGGAAACCGCCAACAAAGACAGCCACTTTAACACTCAGACCGCCACGGCGGTACAGACAAACAGCGCGGCGGTCACAGCCAACAGACAGGCGGAAGACAAAGTACCGCCCACAGTATCACAACCTACCAATCCGCCACCTTTTCCGGGGTGGATTCACCACGGATAAAAACACGTCGGAAACAGGAATTTCGATGGAAAAACGCTCACCTCTACACACTCCACGATGAACGAGGGCACCATGGAGCCGGAACTCCATATTCTCCCTGCGATAGTCTTCCTGCTCCTATACGAGGATCATCAATGCCGGCGGCGAAGACCACGGTGAGTACTGCACCTACGACATAGGGGAGGGGGGAGGCAAAAACACAGGGACACACACAACCAACATCCCAACCCCCACCCCGACCCTCACCCACTACAACACACACACCAATGCATATCTATACATTACAGTAACACCCCCAACCCCTCAGGAAGAATGCAAAGACAAAAGGAAATGATTTGAACCATTGTAATATATCAAAATACAGTAAGCAAATATGTACATATATATATACACAATAAACAAAATATACACCACGATTAGTAGTGCAGGTATTGCACCATTCATAGTCCGTGGACCACTGGGCCCAAAATGCATGGGCAAGGCCCACACAAGATACCCGATCAAAACGGAGAGAACACTGCAGGGGCATCAGATCGAAATACAACAGGCACATCAGGGGGAAGGGAAGGGGGGGCACCTCAGCCGGATGAGTGCACGACGCCAGATCCACGAGGGGGCTCCATGCCCATTGATGTATCCTGGGGAGTGCAAAGCCACAGTCTCTACAGTGGGTGGGTTGCCCACTGTAACATCCTGGGGAGTGCAAAGCCACAGTCTCTCAAGTCTCTACAGTGGGTGGGTTGCCCACTGTACCATCCTGGGGAGTGCAAAGCCACAGTCTCTCAGGTCTCTACAGTGGGTGGGTTGCCCACTGTTCCATCCTTGGGAGTGCAAAGCCACAGTCTCTCAAGTCTCTACAGTGGGTGGGTTGCCCACTGTTCCATCCTGGGGAGTGCAAAGCCATAGTCTCTCAAGTCTCTACAGTGGGTGGGTTGCCCACTGTACCATCCTGGGGAGTGCAAAGCCACAGTCTCTCAAGTGGATAACAGTCTCCACTGGTCCTGGAGGGGGCTTTGTGCCCAGAGTGCTTCATCCTGCCAAGGACAGACGGAGTGGATGCTGTTCTCCACTAGTTCTGGAGGGGGACTGGTGCCCAGAGTGCTTCATCCTGTGCAGGACAGACGGAGTGGATGCTGTTCTCCACTGGTTCTGGAGGGGGACTGGTGCCCAGAGTGCTTCATCCTGTGCAGGACAGACGGAGTGGATGCAAGTCTCCACTGGTTCTGGAGGGGGACTGGTGCCCAGAGCGCTTCATCCTGTGCAGGACAGATGGAGTGGATGCTGTTCTCCACTGGTTCTGGAGGGGGACTGGTGCCCAGAGTGCTTCATCCTGTGCAGGACAGACAGAGTTGATGCAAGTCTCCACTGGTTCTGGAGGGGGACTGGTGCCCAGAGATCTTCATCCTGTGCAGGACAGACGGAGTGGATGCCTTTCTCCACTGGTTCTGGAAGGGGCTTTGTGCCCAGAGTGCTTCATCCTGCCAAGGACTGAGGTAGTGGATGCCTTTCACCACTGGTTCTGGAGGGGGCCTTGTGCCCAGAGTGCTTCATCCTGCCAAGGACTGAGGTAGTGGATGCCTTTCTCCACTGGTTCTGGAGGGGGCTTTGTGCCCAGAGTGCTTCATCCTGCCAAGGACTGAGGTAGTGGATGCCTTTCTCCACTGGTTCTGGAGGGGGCTTTGTGCCCAGAGTGCTTCATCCTGTGCAGGACAGATGGAGTGGATGCTGTTCTCCACTGGTTCTGGAGGGGGACTGGTGCCCAGAGTGCAGCACACACCCCGTGACGGTCCCAGTTGCGTCACTGCCCCTGCCGCAAATGGGCTAGCGGTGCATTCCATGGCGGTCTTTGCCCTGTTCAGTGGTCCCTGGACTGTTCAGCGGTGCTTGAGTTGCCAGTGTCAGACCTGTTCAGCGGTGCATTCCATGGCGGTCTTTGCCCTGTTCAGTGGTCCCTGGACTGTTCAGCGGTGCTTGAGTTGCCAGTGTCAGACCTGTTCAGCGGTGCATTCCATGGCGGTCTTTGCCCTGTTCAGCGGTCCCTGGACTGTTCAGCGGTGCTTGAGCTGCCAGTGTCAGACCTGTTCAGCGGTGCATTCCATGGCGGTCTTTGCCCTGTTCAGCGGTCCTTGGCCTGTTCAGGGGTCCTTGCCAAGGCGGTCCTTCATTGCCCAGCAGGGCTGTGGCTGGCGGTCCTTCATGGGTCAGCTGGGCTGTGGCTTGCGGGGCCCTCCTGGCCAGCTGGGCTGTGGCTGGCGGTGGCCTCCTGGCCAGTGACGATGGGGCTGGCCTCCTGGGCAGTGACTCTGGCGGTGGCCTCCTGGCCAGTGACGATGGGGCTGGCCTCCCGGGCAGTAACTCTGGCGGTGGCCTCCTGGCCAGTGACAATGGGGCTGGTGGTGGCCTCCTGGGCAGCGGGGATGATGGCGGTCTTCTCCGCCGTGCTGCTCCTCCCAGACTTTGGAGATGTATTCTGCCCCTTCCCCACCTTGGGAGGAGTCTCAGCTGAGTCGACACTCCCCCCGGGACCCTTGTGAGCAGCTTTGCTGGCTGGAGTCTTCCCCGTATCCCGCCGGGCACTGTCCAACTTCTGGTGCTTCACAGGGGGGGGGACTGGCTGTGCTCTGGCTCCATGCCACACTGGCTGGCCTGGTGGCCGGTGCACTCCACATACCTGTAACAACAGGCACCACTGGACCCGGAGATTTTTTGGCTGAGGTGCTAGTACGGGACCTATGAGTTGGAGGGTGGGGGGGGGGAAATAGGTTAAGGGGGGACAGGAAAAGTTGTTTGGACACACTGGGACGGGTAGCTGGAGGGGGTTTGGGAGTGGAGGAAGAGGTGGTGGTTGTAGGAGGTGTAACTTTTGTGGATTTGGGTGCAGGTGCATGGGCTGGAGGCTGTCTTGAGGTGGATGGCTGTTGGGTGGGTGTGTGTCTGCGTTTGTATATCTTGGGAGGGGGCGTCACAGACACACTGGGAGAGGACACAGGGGACGTGGAAATGGTAGTGGGGGTGGTGAGTACACGTGAGCGGGGTGTGGTGGTGGGTGTGCTGGTGCGGGACGTAGTGGCTGTAGTGGTAGTGCATGCAGGTGTGAGTGTAGACAAGACTGGGAGGGAGGAGGGAGACGAGGAGAAGGGGGACACAGTGGAGGCAGTGGATGTTGGTGTGTCTGTATGTGTGTGATGCTTGCGTGAGTGCCTGTGGGATGTGTGGTGCTTATGTTTGCCTGAGCTTACCTTGTGTGGTGAGGTGTGTGCAGGCTGGTCTGATGGTGTGCTTGGGAGAGGCTGGGGTACAGGGGATTGGGTCTGGGTGGAGGAAGTTGGAGGGGGAGGCTAGACACAGGGACAATAGCTGCCATCAGAGCTGAGGCCAGAGTCTGCAGGGTTTGATGAAGGGCAGCCTGACCAGAATGAATGCCCTCCAGGAATGCATCTGTGTGTTGCAATTCCCTTTCTACACCCTGGATGGCATTCAAAATGGTAGACTGCCCAACAGTGAGGGACCTGAGGAGGTCAATGGCCTCCTCACTGAGGGCAGCAGAGGTGACAGGGGCAGGGGCTGAGGTGCCTGGGGCGAAGGTGATGCCCACCCTCTTGGGTGAGCGGGCACGGGCGAAGGCTGAGGGGCTGCTGGGAGGGCGGTGCTGGTAGGGGGGGTGGCGGCTGTACCTGTAGAAGTGGGGGGCACAGATGTTGCCGTCACCACAAGGGAGCTCCCATTGGAGGATGAGTCTGTGTCGCTGGTTGCAGATCCTGTGACCGCCGTGGTGCTCCCCTCGCCCTCCGTCCCACTGGTGTATTCTGAGTCCGTGGTGTGGCCCTCCATGGCCATGTGGGATGCAGCTCCCTCGTGCTCCGGTGCCACTGTACCTCCGCCTGATGATGCTGACGCACACAAGAACAGGGAGACCAAAAAAAGGGGGGGGACAGAAGAAAGACAGGTTGAGTGCATGGCTTACCACTACCATTGGCGGACAACACAGACACAGCAGCCCCCTGCACTACGTCGCGCTGTTGGGCTCTACAGATGCAATTCCTGGGATATGGCCTACATGGCTATGGACGACATCTGCACACATAGATGACACAGGGGCATGAATAGCTGTACTTGGCACTCTACAGAGGTGGGGTGGGGTGCCACATGGCCTGCATTACGGAGGGGCCTAGCGTACGGAACTTGCCCTGGCCTAGGGAAACCTACAGCCCTCCTCCCCCACCCAGACACCTTTGCTGCACGCAAAGTCAGCTGAATGATGTTGTACTCACCCCCTTGTGTCTGCTGTGATGCCCTCAAGCGCCCATCCAACTCAGGGTAGGCCACCGCCAGGATCCAGAAAATCAGGGGGGTCATGTTTCAACGGCACCCCTCCCACGTTGGGAGGCCATCCCCAGCTGAGCCTCCGCCATCATCTTTCTCCAGCGGCGAATGTCCTCCCATCTTTTCCGGCAGTGGGTGCTCCGTCTGTGGTGGACCCCCAGGGTCCGGACGTCCTTGGCGATGGCACGCCAAATATCCTTCTTCTGGTGGGCGCTGACCTACATGACATGTACAGGGGAAGAAGAGTAGTCATTAACAACTGCACCGTCTAAGTGAGTGGCCCACATCCCTACCCTTGCCATGTGGCACATGCATTCACAGTCCTTCATGTACGCAGAACTGTGCCCCCTTCTTACAACCAGCCCTCTCCACACAGGCATAGCCCATACAACGTGCTCCCTGTGTACTTACCTGTTGGTCTGGAGGACCGTAGGGTAGCGTGTACTGGGGGAGGACCCCGTCCACAAGCTTCTCCAACTCATCTCCAGTGAAGGCAGGGGGCCTTTCCCCAGACGCACGAGCCATTGTCTCTTCCAGACCGACGTCACAACAGCACTTGCAGTGTAGGTCCTCTCCTGTCGAAGATCAGGTATCGAGTGATTAAACAGCTAGAAAATGGTGGTCACGTCCGCAGCGGTCACGTCTGCGCCGGTACGTACCATCACCGCCTGCGTACATCGTCATTGGCTCCTGGGACCCATAGGGTCCAATGTTAACCAATGCAGCATTGCGCCGCGGTCTTCGACCGCCTACCGCGACAGTGTACAACGCCAGCGCAGTTACCTCACATCCCATTGTCCCAGTTTAGAGGTCAGGCAGCCGCCATTTCAGGGGCCCACATGGCCTAATTACCAACTGCGTCACACATACCTAGGCCTAGTCTCACAACACACATACAGGCCACATTTTGTGTATGAATGGTGTTCTGTGTAGGCTGTGGGTACATACCTCTGAGTTGTTTGACTCTGTTGTCATTGTTGTCCTTCCTAGGCACCGTCCGCTGGGACATGTGAGGAGATGGCGGAATCCTCCGGTGTACCGACCGCTGGTGGACCTATCGACAATGGAGGAAAGAAGTTTGATCATCACCTATAGGTTTGACCGTGCCACAATCCAGGAACTGTGTGCCCAGTTGGAGCCTGACCTGATGTACGCAATCCGCCATCCCACAGGAATCCCCCCTCAAGTGCAGGTGCTATCAGTGCACCATTTCCTGGCAAGTGGGTCATTTCAAACAACAGTGGCCATGGCATCAGGGATGTCCCAGCCTATGTTTTCCAACGTGTTGTCCAGAGTGTTGTCTGCCCTTCTGAAACACATGCGGAGCTACATCGTTTTCCCTCAGGTGGAGGACTTGCCTACAGTTAAAGGTGACTTCTATGCCCTTGGACATATCCCCAACATCATAGGTGCCATTGATGGGACCCATGTAGCTCTGGTCCCCCCCCCACAGGAGTGAACAGGTGTACAGGAACCGGAAGAGTTATCATTCCATGAATGTACAGATGGTGTGTTTGGCAGACCAGTACATCTCCCAGGTAAATGCTATGGTCCCTGGCTCTGTGCATGACGCCTACATCCTGCGGAATAGCAGCATCCCTTAGGTGATGGGTCAACTCCAGAGGCACCGGGTGTGGCTATTAGGGGACTCTGGTTACCCCAACCTGTCATGGCTACTGAACCCAGTGAGGAATCCCAGGGCAGAGGAACGCTACAATGAGGCCCATGGGCGGACTAGGAGGGTGATCGAACGCACCTTCGGCCTCCTGAAGGCCAGGTTCAGGTGTCTCCATATGACAGGTGGTTCCCTATTCTACTCACCAAAGAAGGTGTGCCAGATCATCGTGGCCTGCTGTATGCTTCACAACTTGGCTTTGCGACGACAGATGCCTTTTCTGCAGGAGGATGGTCCAGATGGCGGTGTTGTGGCAGCTGTGGAGCCTGTGGACAGTGATGAGGAGGAAGCAGAGGAAGAAGACATTGACAACAGGGACTCAGTTATCCAGCAATATTTCCAGTGACACACAGGTGAGAAAACATTCCTGCCTACTACAAGTACTTTCACACTTCTACCTCTATCCTGTCTGTCGATTTCAACCAGTATATGGTCACTGAGTTGTACATTTCTCTTACGGTTTCACAGGTGTGGTTTCCAACGTGTGTCATCTGCTTAGATTCCTCATGGACTTGAGATGTGTGACATAGGTATGTTGACATTACATTTGAAACAGCATTTTGTCACTGTCATTGCTATTACACATTTTCGAAATCACAGACTGACTCCAGATTGTTTTGTGCTTCAAGGGTGTTTATTGAAGTGCTCAATATTGGAGGGGGGTTGTAAAATGGTGAGGGGTGATGGTGGAGGAATGTCCGTGGCAGAGTCCAGTCTATTAGTCTTACAGGTGCATTGCCCATATGGGCATAGGAAGTGGAGCTGGGGCAGTTTAATTATGGACAGGGTGACAAAGAGGGACAGTGGGATGACAATCAGGGTCGTCTCATTTCTTGGCGGGGGTCTTGGCATCGTGCTCTGTCTTGTTCCTGGATCTCAGGGACCGCTTGCGGGGTGGTTCTCCGTCTGCAGGGGGTGGGGTGCTGGTGTGGTGGTCCTGTGGCAGTGCCTCCTGTCCACTAGCTCCGGCGGAGGTGGTGGGCAGTTCATCATCCAGGCTAGTGTCAGGGGCCCCTTGGAGTGCCACAGTGTCCCTCCTGGTGTTAAGTATTTCCTTCAGCACCCCTACGATGGTGCCCATGGCGGAGCTGATGGTTCTGAGTTCCTCCCTGAACCCCAGATACTGTTCCTCCTACATGCGCTGGGTCTCCTGAAACTTGGCCAGGACCGTTGCCATTGTCTCCTGGGAGTGGTGGTATGCTCCCATGATGGAGGAGAGGGCCTCATGGAGAGTGGGTTCCCTTGGCCTGTCCGCCCCCTTTCGCACAGCAGCCCTCCCAGTTCCCCTGTGTTCCTGGGCCTCCGTCCCCTGGACCGTGTGCCCACTGCCACTGCCCCCAGGTCCCTGTTGTTGTTGGGGTGGTGGGTTATCCTGGGTTCCCTGTAGTGGTGGACACACAGCTGATTGACGTGTCCTGGGTACGGAGGTATGGGCCCGCTGGGTGGGTTCTGTGCTGGTGTTACCAGAGGGTGGAAGGTCTGTGGTGGGCTGTGCCTGTGTGAGGGGATCCGACTGTCCCGAGGCCCACGATGGTCCGGGCTGGTCATCTGGATCCAGTTGGACAGAGCTGCTGTCATCACTGTGGGCCTCTTCTGTGGGTGGGGTGGAGTTGTCTGGACCCTCCTGTCTGGTGATGTTGGGTAGTGGTCCTGCAGGGGTGTAAAAGCATGATTATTGCATCTCTGTGTGTCATGGTGTGCAATGGGTGGGTGACCGTGTACCCCAGTGCTAGCATTCCTGTGTGTGGGCTTGTGTGAAGATGGTTGAGGGGGGAGTTATGGGTATGTGCAGTGGGCATGCTTTAGTGATGGGTGTCCTGCTTTGTTGTGTCATGCAGGGCTTGGTGTTGGGATGTGTGTTTTGTGTTATTAGTACATTTGTGAGGAGTTGGAGTGATAGGGGACGGGGCGAGGGTGGGGGTCTGTGATAGCATGCAGGTAGGGTGGGGGATATAATAGTTAAAGGTTTGACTTACCAGAGTCCATTCCTCCACCGACTCCTGCGAGGCCCTCCGGATGCAGAATCGCCAAGACCTGCTCCTCCCATGTTGTTAGTTGTGGGGGAGGAGGTGGGGGTCCGCTGCCAGTCCTCTGAACCGCGATGTGGTGTCTTGAGACCACGGAACGCACCTTCCCCCGTAGGTCGTTCCACCTCTTCCTGATGTCGTCCCTATTTCTTGGGTGCTGTCCCACTGCATTGACCCTGTCGACTATTCTTCGCCATAGCTCCATCTTCCTTGCAATTGAGGTGTGCTGCACCTGTGCTCCAAATAGCTGTGGCTCTACCCGGTCGATTTCCTCCACCATGACCCTGAGCTCCTCCTCCGAGAACCAGGGGTGTCTTTGCCATGTCATGCGGTGGTGTAGGTAATGTGTGGGGTGGTGTGTGTGGTGATAAGTGTGGTGATATGTAGTGGTGTGTGGTGTTTTGTGCGTGGAAGTTGTGTGGGTGATGGTGTTGAGTGCCTGTGGCTGCTAGTTTGTGGATGGTGGTGTCTGTCTCTGGCCTTCTTTCGGAAAAAATGTGGTCGTAGGGGTTTGTGGGTGATGTGGGTGTGTGTTTTATATTGTATTGGGTGTGTGGGTGTGGTGTGTGTATGTGTATCAGGTGTGTGTATTTTGAATTGTCCAATGTGGCGGTGTTTTGTATGTGTGTGTGTATTTTGAGCGCGGTGTTGTGTATCGCCAATGGAATACCGTGGTTGAAAGACCACCGCGTGGATTCGTGGGTCGTGATAGCATGGGTGTTTTTCTGTTGGCGTGACGGTGGAGGTTTTGTTTTCGCCAGTTTATCACTTGTGTGGGTGTCTGAATTTTGTCGGATTTCGAGATGTGGGTCGTAATAGCTGTGGCGGATTTCTGCGTCCGCAGCGGTGTGTTGGTGGTCTTCTGCACGGCGGTAAGCGGCTTTTACCGCCAATGTTGTAATGACCATCTTAGTCTACTAATAATTGCACACAATCATTATCCTGCGCTTGATGTACAAGTGAATGTTATAATATGTTGAAAACATTAATAAACAGATTTAAAAAAAAAAAACAAATGGTGCACCAAGCACATGGAATTTTTGGAAAGAGAGCTGTGGCTAGAGTTGACACCTAGCTGGTTTTCTACCGGCGCCACCGGTATTTTTATGTCCCACCGGCAATGTTCTCTGTAAGGCGCGCGCGCACCTTTCCTTCCCCCATTGCGCAGGCCCCTTCGGCAAGCGCGCACGTTAATAAATAAGCCTTTTAGAGCGATATACGTGCTCTCCTATTGCAGAAAATGCTCATATTTGAATCTGGATTGAAGTCAATGAAAACAGCGTTTAAAGGCCGCGGGGAGTGTTTTAAACATCATTTGGCGTACTTTAGCATACAAGCGAGCAAGTGATATTTATGTTGAAAATTAATGGTTAATGAGCTAGGAAATGCTTCAGAACAGTAGGAAATGTGCTGTTATCAACTTTTCCATCATTGTCATACTTCATAGTTGTTTATATGCATTATCACTTTCTCAGCTCAAATAAGCCTTTTAGAGCGATAGTCGTGCTCTCCTATTGCAGAAAATGCTCATATTTGAATCTGGATTGAAGTCAATGAAAACAGCGTTTAAAGGCCGCGGGGAGTGTTTTAAACATCATTTGGCGTACTTTAGCATACAAGCGAGCAAATGATATTTATGTTTAAAATTAATGGTTAATGAGCTAGGAAATGCTTCAGAACAGTAGGAAATGTGCTGTTATCAACTTTTCCATCATTGTCATACTTCATAGTTGTTTATATGCATTGTCACTTTCTCAGCTCAAATAAGCCTTTTAGAGCGATAGTCGGACCCCCTATTGCAGAAATTGCTCATATTTGAATCTGGATTGAAGTCAATGAAAACAGCGTTTAAAGGCCGAGGGCAATGTTCCTCTGTTTTCTCTAACTGGGGTGTAGGTGGCACTTAACAAGTCATGTCCTTGGGGTGTGCAACCAGGTCACAAAACTGCCTTGATGCCCTGTTGGATGGAGCAATTATATCCCTTTTTTGCTTTAGTGGTATGGAGAGGCTAATGCCAAAGATCTTGGCTAGTTATGCGTTGCGCGCGCGTGAATGGTCAATTTCTTGGCGCACGTATCCTTGGCTGCAGCGCACAGAGACCGCACACTGCCGCACACAGTGGAAAAAAATTAGAGGGAACATTGCCCACCGGTACAAAAATAAGCAAAATCACCTAAAGCTGGTATTTTTAGGCCTTATTTATACATTCTTTGGACAGCAAAAATAAATAGAAAGCACTTTTAAATGTGTCCTAGAGATGTGTTAATTTCGAATACTTCAAGTAAGGAAAGGCAGACAAGTCATGTTACAAATGAGTACATACAATTTTGTTTAAAGTTATATTTAGTATCTTGTGCTGCCTTGCAGTTTCTTAAAAGAACTATAAAGGCATGGTATTATTTTCTTGGAAAGATGGCAAACCTAGCTCTGGCACTTCTGAGAGGGCACTTTTAAAACCTCAACTACACTGCTTTGGAGGCGGTCATGACAGAGTCAGAACAAAATCTCAGCTACAAATCCTAGTGTTATTAGCTTCACTTTGCAAAGTCTTACTTGATGAGTCCGATTTCATTTCAAACGGGTGAGCCCATTGCTTTTGGCCCTGATGCTCAACTTGATTGTTCCAAGACACTATAAAAGTGAGCATGTTCCAGGACTGAAACACACAGCACATGGATGCTGCAGACGAGAGGAGATTATGCCTTATTGGCTAGAGGTGACGAGCTTGAGACTGGGGAACTGGGTTTGAATCTTTGTCTGGGATCAACATCATTCCATTCTGGGGGAAATCAATTACTTTCCCATGAGTGTGCTTAAAAATAGTATATAGTTTTCCCATACAAACCAACATTTCACACCTGGCAAAATCGGGGAGAATATACTTTCCCCATTGACTTACATTGTTGCATAGACAATTTTAGACAGGAGGCTAAAATAAATCCATGTTTGGCTTCAAAAATCTGGAATCTTCACCCTGAATCAGGTATGTCGGCATATATAAATTAGCCTGTCTTTCTCTTAAAGCACTCATTCCCTCAGGCCAAGTTCTCCCTACATAAAACTGCAAAACGCAAAAGCTATAAGGCATTCCAATTCTATTAAATTCTCATCCTGCACCGCCCTGCCAAGTACATAGCACTGTATTTTTGTTGTGAATAAATAGAATTCAAAATCTTTTAACCCTAAAAATGTTACTGTGAATTAAACGTTGCTAAACTCATGAGGCGGGGTAGTGGTCTTTAGTGTTTCTTAATCTGATCAATTGCACTTTCCAATTCGCACCACATTCATTTGAAGTCTCGCACTGTTAGCTCCTTTTGCCCTTTTTGCCTCCACATCTTTCTGAAATCCTCCATCTGCCTGTCTTAAACATCATCTCCTTCCTGTTCACCGCTGTCTTTTCACTCAGTTCTAGTGTAAAGTGCTCCTTGTGTGGCCCCTAAATCACCCACCCAGTCTCTTGCTACCTCCTATCTGAATACACATCATTTTATTTTCCTCTGGTGTCTTTTAATGTTTTGACAGCTATATTTACCTCTTTTATGCATTTCATATAAAGGGTAAATACAATTGGCACATATATGACCATCACTCTGTGTGTTCTGCAGAAAGGCCAAGCATTGTATGAGCATGTAGTCTGAACACATTTATGACCCACCCGCAAGCACTGTAAAGGCCTTTCCCTGCCTTCTGCCACAGCTGCAGAGCCGGCAATGATACCCCACCATACACACCCACCTACAAGTTGACCTGAGTTATAGCGGACTCAGTTTGCAGTATGTGCTGTAGAAGAGTCACATGTTTTATGAACATACCACAGAAAAAAACCGAAATTGAAATATTCCTAAAGAATGCAACATAAATTAAAATGTCTTTCTTAAGGTTTGGGTTTTCTGATCATGTCTGACGTTTGCTTCTCCCCTTTGCCCACAGGTAAGAGTGGCACAGGCTGCATCCCTCCTATCACTTCCGATGACAAATACGGATCGCGTGCCTCGATAAGACGGGTGGCGCCTCAGGTGATCCGAAGTGTCCGGAGTTAGCTGCACAAACACATCAACGGGGAGGAGCAGGTGATGTGAGCGCGAGACCGAGGAAAATACTACACACACAATATCACTTGAAGAATACAAATGCTCTTAGGGAATGCAAACAAGAGTAAGGCATGAAATGCAAATGGGGAGTGCATTGCAGGCACAAACGCCATAGAAGCTGTTTTTAACCAGGCTGCAGAGCCAGTGCCCAGCCACGTGCAAACACAGGCAGGTCACAGCCTGCGACCTCGAATTTAGGCATTACAAAGGCTACACCTGACACAACTCCCTGGCCATGACCAGGAAGAAGAAATTGCACCACATACATGCACATGTCACTTACGGTGCCCTGGTAAGTGTACTGCGCTCTGCAATCCCCACATTGGATCCAAAAAACATGAAAAGGCTGATTGGCTGAGGGAGCCTTCCGTTGTTACTTTGTAATTAACACTTTGCAGGGGCAGCGATAAACACTAAATTAAACACGCGGGCCAAGGCTGGCATGGATCCAAGGTAGCTACTTATCTCTCCTCTGCCTGGCATAGGTTTACCCTTCAACTGCTTGCCCAGCACAAAAAGATGCCAATCACATCTGCTCCACCGTGCCATGTGCCACGCATCGCGGGCTAAAGCGCCTCGGTTTTCACGCAATTCACAGGAGCTTCATTAGGCGTGACAAAGCCTTTTAGTGTGGTGATCGGACAACAGCATTACAATGAGTTATGCTAACCCTCGTTGCGTGGTACTGGGCAATGCTGTAAGTGCCACGCATTGCGTGATAATCTTTGGCTGTTGCTGGGATGTGAGAAAATTACTAAAATGGGTTAGGCTAACACGAGGTACATGGTAATTGCATATATTCCATAAATTACAAAAAGAAAAGTTGGAGGTTTAAAAAAAATAATCAGTAGAATGTATTTGGAGGTTTAAAAAAAATAATCAGGAGAATGTATTTTTCCCAATGACTTCTATTGAAGGAGAGGCGATTTCAGGCAGCAGACAGTAAAAATAAAGTCATTTTTGGCTTCAAAAATCGTAAGTTCCCACTTGAATCTGGTCTCTTGTTATTTATGTACTTGGATGGTCTGAGCACAGAAAAGCAAGCTGAGGACAGAGGGTAGTATTCAAATATGCTTTATTGGAGTGACTGTTGTTGTAGTGAGTTCCCAAATAATCCAAGCAAAAAGGGTTAAAAGAATTTGATTTATTTGGAAAAGCAAGCCGGATAACAAAGCCCATCAACCAGTGTCCTTCCAGCTCTGAGATCCTCCCTTCACTGCCTAACTGATAACTGTCCTACAAGGCAGGAATGCAGGCTCTGGAAAACAATGGAACACAACAAGAACAGAAAAAATACATGAACTGCAGAGGGCAATTTGAACTGTTCCCCAAATGATTATGAGATCCACATCTATAACATGCATTAGACTTAGGGCCTGATTACGACCTTGGCAGATGGGATACTCCGTCACAAATGGGACGGATATCCCGCTCGCCGATTTACAATTTCCATAGGATATAATGGAACTTGTAATATGGCAGACAGGATATCTGTCACGTTTGTGACGGAGTATACCATCCTCCAAGGTCGTAATCAGGCCCTTAATAATTCTCTTACTTTTGTGTTCCTCACGGTTATTTTTACTGCATTCACATTCTTTTTTTCTAAGACACCAGATGCACCCAATAACATTTTAACCGATTCCACTGAACTCTTGATACCCTATGCGATTTTTACTGTTTCATCTAAAGTAGGATGGTGCAATAAAGGAGATGCTCCTGGTATTTCTTAGAATGACAATTCAAGGTGATCTGACCTCTTAAGTATTAATCCTTGGCATTCTCAACATTGCCGGTGCTGGCTAAAAGTCTAAGGTCTGCCATGCATTGGACTATATTGTTGCCTGCAATTTGCTTTCTTGAGTAGAAATTGAACCTTTCCAAAACAATACTTGGTTCATCTGAGAAATGTTGTGCTAATCATTTTTCAGTCTCCACAAATACATTCCAATTATCGGCATACCCCAACTCTTCTCTGGAAGACTGAATTTTAGGGCAAGTTACTAAAAATATTTTTGTCCTTCTGTGCCCAAGCAATTATAAAGTATGGCCAATTTCCTGGCTGGGCTGTAGGCTACACCATCTATAGCCACTAAATATTTTTAGATACACGCACTAAGTGTTCGCATTCTAATCTGGGTTTGCCTGGATCAACTAGGAAGTGAGGAGGATGATGAACATTACCCGTCTCCCCACATGGCAATAAGTTAATGGACCGTAATTTCCCTAAAAGTTCTTGAAATGGTAATTATGTGAAAAGCGGCCATTAATTAAATAATTTCGTAATAATTACTGGAGCTGGAGTGTCACTTCAAACTGCTCTGCGTCCAATCAGCAATACACACAATAAATTCAAATGGTGGCACACCAAGAGTGTAGTACTCACTTCACAGCGTGATACACGTACGCCCGCCTAGAAGTGGTGTCAGTCCTGTTAGATATCGTTGCTCGGCGACCCTCTCAGCTGGCCTTGAATACTGATTTGCTGTAGTCCACACCTGCCTCGTTGCTGCATGCGTAGGGATGAAGACAATTGCCTGGCAACCACCTCAGCGAACTTGGAATGCCAACTTGCTGCACCCCCAATGACATCAGCAAGTTGACAAAAAAGGCACCAGCGATGATTGGGATTCCCCAGGGCAACTCAGCAGGAGAAATCTGGGTATAATTATGCACTGTTCACTGATCAAACTCCTAAAAGACAATGCTTGTTGCAGTCGTCGAAGTCACCATCAACTGTTTCCAAGGCGTTGCTGTCAACAGGCTCAAAAACACATAAACGTCTTCACCATTCTCATCGCCAATATGATGTAGTGAGTTTCCAAATAATCCAAGCAAATGAGGGTTGGAAGAATGTGCTTTATTTGGAAAATCAACACAGATAATAGAGCCCATCGACCATTGTCCTTCTAGCTCTGCAATCCTTCCTTCACTGACTAACTGACAACTGTCCTACACTGCAGGAATGCAGAATATGGAACACACTTGGAAGATGCACTCAATGGAACATCACAATAACAGAAATAAATACATGATGTTACAGAATACCATTACAAAATACAGAATACCACAACTATGCATTGCAGTGCACAAAAGAAGTAATTAGTATACTTAGAGGGATTTATGCTACGCATTTTAAAGTGTCATTTAAAGTGTCACACATATCATTAAAATGTACATGTAACCACAATAAAAGCCTAAAATGGTCATACTTGACAGGCGCTAGGCATGGGCAGTGTGGGCAGCTGCACAGGGCCCTGCTCCTGCTCAAAACCAGTGGGCCCCACATCAGAGCACTGAATTTAAAAATATTCCAGTGGTACGAGGCCTAGCTGCGAGGCACACGGGAGGGGCCCCGTCCCCATTGAGCCTCCCAGCCAAGGTCTGTAGGGGCTTCAGATTAATCACTGCCTCTGCACGATAATAGCAATTAGATGGACAATTGAAATGCCCCTAGATGTGAAGTGAGCCCTGCCCCTGCTTGAATGAAAAGCCAGGTGTCCTGCAGGGCTCACAACAAAAGAAGGAATCATATCCCATCACCAAAGGGCACTACTCACTTAGGATGCAAAAAAGAAAGAAATACGGGAAAGAGCACCATTGCACACAAAATTAGTGCAAGTCTGGGAGGAAGCAAAGTGAAAGAGATAGCATGAAAAGGTGGGCGAGCCAACAAATAAACACGACGAGCCTTTGGGGCTCATCAAAATTCAAAAAAGCATATTTCTTTAATACCTGGAAACATTTTTTCTTAGTACATTAGATTATATCACTGCATTGAGATTTATTTAGTAAAAGAGAGAGTTTTTAAACATAAACCGAGAAACATTTGTGCCCCTGCCCTGATGATAACGGTATTAGTGAACTAAGAGAAGGGCCACTGGAATAATGCATCAGGAAATGATCAAATTATTGAGCAGTTTTATGACTTACGCAGCAAGTAAAAGCAAATTATACAGCATAATGCAGCACATGTTGTGAAATTTATTTTGTTAGTTTTCCTATGATATTACCATCTGGGCAAAGGTTTCGTCTCATTTATATCAGTATAACCAGGGCCACTGGAATTATGCTGCAAGAGAGGGCCAAGTTATACGGCAGGGTTGAGTAAATCATGCAGCAAGAAAAGCCAAATTATGCAGCTTGATGCGCCACATTTTCTAATAGTATTACTTCATTATTTTGTCATTTTCTAACTTAGTAACATTGTATGGGCTTTGGTTGTGCCTAATTAGTACCAGGTAAATAGTTTAGTACTGAAAACTAGCAATCAGCAACAGGAAGGTGATCAGTCCAACTTTGCAAAAGGCCTTCCACTGCGCAGCAACATGATGCTGCATTTTTAGTAAGTTTTGAATCATTTGAGCTAGAAACAAAAATGTTTTTAAAATCAGCAGATTAAGCAGCAGATGATAGATTGTGTGACAGATGTGGCAAATCTATAATTATGTGAAAATCTCAGCAGCTGCACTGTCACATAATTCCAGTGGCCCTGAGTGAGCTACTGAAATACAGTTATAAGAAACAGAAAGATGACCATCAACATTTGTGAAGGGCTTTCTACTGCTCAACAACATGTTGCTGCTTATTTATGATCAGTTTGAGCTACAAACATAATTATGTTTGTTAAAAGATGTAGATTATGCAGCAGTTCCATTATGCGGTAAATGCAGCCAATCCATAATAATGCAGAAAATGTAGCACCGCAAAATCGCAAAATGCCAGTGACCCTGACTAAGATGCATGTCAGGGTTCATTTACTTGTATGTGGACTAGAGTCTTATTAAGCAGTGAGCAAAATTATAGTTGACCACATCAAACACAAGATGTGTCTGCACAATGCACATCCTGAATTAACATATTTAAAGTGCTATATTAATATGTGTATTAATGAACAGAATGGAGGTTGGTGAAATAAAGCATTTGCCTAGGATCACACAATTTGATCAAGCAGGAAAGCCAATAGGTTTTCCAGTTTCTCACTGTGCAATTCAGCCACTAGATGGGTATCTCTTTACGACATTAAAGCTTGTTACTTAAACTTTAATTCTTGTACATGAGACTGGAGCATGAGTGACAGGCAGGATCCGCATTATACTTTTGTCAGTTTTACATAGCTTAAACTTTAGCCATGAACGTAAGAGTACATTGCAATCAGCAAAGACCAGGTAACTTTTTATCCAGCAAAGATATTTGCCTGGATTCATAAGATGCTGCAATGGCCAGTCTGGTTCCCGATGTTGCATGGTGGGCGGCTTTAGTCACTAGGACATATCACCTCTTTTGAAAGCTCGGCTCATTTTGGGCTTCTGGTTTTAAGAGGACATGGAACGAGCTGAACAGAGCCATGCCTCTGGCTTTAGCTTTCCTTGGTTCACCTAACTATAATAGTATACAAAATAGAGTAATGTTAGGTGGAGTAGAAGCCAAGGTAAAATGTAAAAGCCTTTCTGAGAGTGGGAGGGTGGAAGCAGAGAGGTGAATGTAAAGAAAGAGAACAGCTGAAAATAGGAAAGAGACTGGGGAAGAAGGATGGTAAAGAGTATCCTATGGACGGGAGATGTGGATGTAAAAGAAGCAGAGCCAGCAAGAAGAGGCTGATGAAAAGGGAGAGTCTGACGCAAAGGGGGCAGAACAAGCAAAAAGAGTTGAGGCAAGAGAAGGTGAGAGGCTGGGTGGAAAGATGACAGGATCGGAAAGAGGGGCTGAAAGATGGATGTAAGAGTGGCAGAATCAGAGAGAGAAGGTAAGATGCTTGGGAGAGATGAGAGGTGAAGAGTAGATAATGCAGGGGTCAGGTGCATATAGAACAAGACTAAACCAGCAAGAGTAGATAATAGTTTGGGCAAGAGATGTGGTGAAATGTAGAGCACGGAGAGGAGAGGTGGGTGTAAGTGGGCAGAATCACCAAAACAAATTAAGAGCCTAGAGAAAAGCTAAAAAAGTATTTGGACCAGTGTGTCCTGCTAAGTCTGTTGAGCCATCTGCTGAAGTTTTCAACTGCCTATCTCTTTATTATCTATGTAAAAAATATAAAACAAACTTTTAGTTTTAAGATGCATGTGTCATCCTTCACAAAGGGTTGTGATCCTGAATTACCCTCAATGTTTCTGCCTGCTGAATTTCAGCCTGCTCTCTTTTTACTCTATTACTCCCCTTGACCTCTAAATCAACACATGCGAGAGGAGCAATAAAAAAAGGATTCAATATTGCAATCGCTATATCCCACATGTTTTCAATCTTTGTAACAATCAAAAATATTGACAGTCCATGTTCAGTCCATTAATTCATTCAGAAAGGCCAATTCATTTACTGTTTTTTTTTTTCATTCTTTGTTCATATTCACCATATAATACAAATGCAATGTCACCCCAGCAAATGCGTTTTGCACTTTACAGAGGCCTTCCTCAGGGATCCATCACACTGAAGTGGGATGCCAATTGTAACATTCCTAACTTCTCCAGTATCCCTTCATTAGTATTTTACTTTCCTGATTCCTTCCGCATGTCAGAATATTGTCTTGCCCTAACTTTTTCCTTACCAACAGCTGGTATGAGGATGTTGTAGTGTGCCCCACATCCTACTGAAGAAGATGCCAGTACTCTTTTTCCTGCAGCTGCATGGAGTGCACGTAAGGCAGTGGTTGCAGGGTGCATGGGATCCCAAGCAGCTCCTCCACCAAGCCTGCAGAGCCGGCTCTCCTTCTTCCCACTGCCCTAGGCTGCATAGGGAGACGATCTTGGACTAGCTATATTTTTTTATTGAAATCTAGTGGGAAAGGAGGTCTTAGGCAGTTTAACCTCTGAGAGAGAGCACCATTTTTGAACCACTTCATATAGCTTTGTGTGATGGGCAAAGACCACTACTGCCTTTGCTTTGGTTGAGTTCACTCCTCTTGAACTTTCTCTTAAATCTCACTCTTAGTAGGACATTTTCATGCACGTGCTGACCGGAGATCTAGAGATGACAGCTCCTGCCCTGATCTCCCTTTGCAATATCTTGCTTGCCTCGTCATCGGTTCCTACCAATGTGAAAAAAAAAATAGAAAAAGCTGTGACCATTGCTCTATGCAAAAACTTTCAGTGGGCTCAAAACTTCTCAGCATCTTCTGACATCTATTTGATACCTTTTTTTGAGTCAATGCCCACAATATTTTTATGTAAAAAGAAAAAAGAAAAAGTATATTGTGAGACCTTTTCTTTGGGTCAGGGCAATAGGTGAGTGTGTGTCAGTATCTGTGGTGGATACCATTAGTTACGATTGCTGTTTCAGAACTATTTCATTTGGTTAAGAGCTCTTCCTTTTAGAAACTTGTCTCCCCAAAGGTGGCAATAATGAGTAGTCAAACTTTACTCCAGGAGGTGCTATAGGCACTGGAACTCAAATATAGTATGTAACATTATTCATACCCAATTTGATCCTTATCCAGCTAGGCTAGCTACTTTTTTTGTAAGGGACTGATTTAGAGCATGGTGTAGTGGGATGAAACACCAAAAAACGTCTTCTACGAATAATAGTCCACCAATATCCAAATAAATCTTGTGATACCTATGTGTGCCCAAAGAGTCCTGCATAATTACATTAGCCCATCCTGCAAGATTTTAGTGCGGCGAGGCCCATGAAAGGAGCTAGGCCCATGTAAGAAATACAGAGAATCCACAATTAACAAACAGGCTCATGGTCAGTCCAGTTGGTGAGATGATTTTTTATTACTGTTGATAAAATGGGCTCCTTGCTTGAGCTGGCTTGGCCACTAGTGCACAACTCAAAAGGCTGCTGAAACCTTAAGGCTGGTGTTCACAGAGTCAGTTTGACTGTGCTCGCAAAGCCAGCTGGTTCTTTATCATGTGAAAAATGACAATTGGCCAGTTCAGTATGATGTACAACCAGTGTGCGCCTCCTCCCACAACAAATAATCCCAAACCTCAGGAGTGACAGTGAGGCCGGGGAAAATGGCTGCTTTTCAGGAGCACAGTTATAATTGGCCTCCAGTGGGAGGAGAGGAAAGTGGATGTATGGTGGAGGCAGGCACCTGAGGAGTGAGAGGGCATCCCATACAGTACATTAATTCAAATGGAGTGATCTGCCAAACACTGAGCCTATGTGAGTAGCTACCCAGTAGATTCAGGGAGGCAGACCTTGCATTGGAGATTAGAAGACCAAAAGTGTTTGATTAGATACCTGGGGAGTGACTTGTGGATAATGAAAATGATCTTATCTTCAATTATCTGTTTAGTCAAGATCCGCCAGGGTCGTAATATGGAGGCCGGACCGCTGCTTTGGCAATGGTCTAACCTCCACCACGCCCTGGTGGTCTCATAACCACCAGTGTCATAATGAGGCCCTATATCTTCTTTCACAAGTATCCGGATGCAGAGAATCTGCTCTCCGACTTCTTTTGTCTTTATTTTTGTTCATCCCAGCATTTTTTTAAACCCTCAGTGCTTGTTTAGTGTCTTCCTGAGGGGTGGTACTCTGAATTTGTGGCTTAGTTGTTCTGGCTCTTTGTCATGTGCAAAATGACAAACGGCCCGTTCAGTATGATGTACAACCAGTGTGTGCCTCCTCCCACAACAAATATTCCCAAACCTCTGGGAGTGACAGAGAGGCCAGGGAAAATGGCTGCTTTTCAGGAGCACAGTTAGAATTGGCCTCCTGTAGGAGGAGAGGAAACGTGCTGTGTGATGGTGGAGGACCCCTGAGGAGTGAGAGGGCATTCCATACAGTACATTAATTCACATGGAGTGATCTGCCAAACGCTGAGCCTATGTGAGTAGGTACCCAGTAGATTCTTGGAGGCAGACCTTGCATTTGAGGTTAGAAGACCAAAAATGTTTGATTAGATACCTGAGGAGTGACTTGTGGATAATGAAAATGATCTTATCTTCAATTATCTGTTTAGCCATGATCCAACTGAGATACCTGAGGGCAGGCACAATTTAGTTTTCACTTCTTAGCATATATATGAGTTTAGTAGCATGGTTCTCGCCCATTAGCAATTTGGGAAGTGCCTTTTCAAATATTAGGGACTTTTTAAAACTGTAAGTCCCTAACACTACTTTCGCTACTTTAGCTTTATTTTGCAAGTCAACCACCAACTCCCTCAACCTACCGATCCAACATTGTAAAATGTCCTTGCATAAAGCTGCCAACTGCACAAAGTCTACTATAGTAAGCCCTTTATGTTTTGCTGCTTTACTGAATCTCTTTAGTGACTGTCTCCCAGTATAGCTTTGACAGTTTTTTTCTATTGCCACAAACTGTTTTCCCTTTGTAGCCATCTCCTATGTATATTTCCCAGTTAGTTCAGCTCTTTGCATCTCTTACAAATGGATTCTAGGAGCAATTGCTGGGTTGAGATACTCAATGTGATCCAGGCATGGGTGCTTCTGCGAGCCAATATATAAGCCAGACCACATGTGTATTACATTTGGGCCATTTCCTCTTCTTATCTTTTGCAATCTGCGTGTTTTGTTGTTTGCTACAACTTTTGCAGGTCAGAGAAGCATCTTCTTCAGCCCTTTTTACCCAATTCTCATGGTTTCCGCCTCCTCGATCTACCTCCTTTAAGACACAGAGGCTCTCTGTCACCTTCTGGTAAACCACCTTCAGGTCTCTCCCAAAGGAACACTGGTCCAGGCCCAGAAGAGGTTTGGTAGGATGCCCTCCAGTTTGTAACCTCCTTTTTACTGGGAGAAAGTTGGACTCCACCTCAGAGATAGGTCGGGTTGGCATATTAATAGAGTATGTTGATTGAACTTGGGGATTCTTTGGCATTATTCTTGGTTGAGCCTGTGCCATTATCCCTGAGGGCTGCCTCCCTCTCTTCCTATAGTTGTTGATGGGCAGTAGCGGGTGCCCTACATATATATTAAGCTAAGGTGTTTGCGACTGGGACTTGAATAGATACTGCTAGAATATTTTTTCCCAGTCCGGAAAAAATGTCTGAAGGTAATCCTAGTTCAGATACACTTCACTCCTGAAGGAGCTGAAAAATATATTTTTAACAGGGACAGATCTATTTTGGTTCTATTCAAATATATGTTACAAAATGTGCCTTTTTTAGGCCAGTAGCTCGATTGAAGACTTTTTTTTCCCCTCCTACCAGTGCCAGATACAACAGCTGTTTTTAGGCCACTCACTAGATCTAGCATGAATTGGTATATGTTGGTCCGACGTGTATGCTGAAAAACAAATGCCTTATCTTGAATTTCACTAGTGTGAAGGGAGAGCTGGGGAGTCATTTGAAGCCCCACTGTCTAGCTCTGCGACAATCTGGTTTGGAATTTTAATCTGGAAACAGTGAACAATGGAGTAATTGTATCAGTTTTGAAGAGACCCTGGCTTAGTTTTTTCACCCCTTTTGAATAATGTAAAGTATTTCCACTTACTACTGTTTCAAAATATATGTACTTGTTTTATGAGGGTTATGTTTTCTATTTTAGTGATAACGACACTAAGTAGTTTCTTGCAAAGCTACTTCAACAAGGTCAAAAATTAATATTCGATTGATGTCACTTCCTGTGATTTTACATCGTAGAGGGACCTCAGAAGTTTCTGTTCTACACGGGGCCCCACAAAACCCTAGAACCGATCCTGTTGTCACTTATAAATGTAATAATGAAAACGTACCAGCTATGCCAGTCCGTCATAAAATTGAATCTTTCGTTCTCGACAGCTACAAAGTTTTTCATTTGAAAATCTTTATCTCAAGCTCTCCCGGTTCTTTCACCCAGAACACTGTCCTCGTCACACCTAAAAGCCAGCAAATGTGATTCACTCCCTTGCCTCAGAAAACTTTAACAAGCTTTTGGCTTACTGCCTGACCTTAACATGGCCACCGCTTGGACACGCGCCTGCTCCTGTGCAGCGTATCACGTGCAGTAGGGTGCCTGCGCTGTCACTTCGCCACGGATCACAAGATCTCTGTTTACTATTCCGCGCCGGCGGTAACCCCTGACCGCGTGCGTGCGGCTCCTGACGTCTGCGCGGCGCCGGCAGGAGGCTGGGATAGCGGCGGAAGATGGCGACGGAGAGGGAGCCTCCTCCGCTGCTTGGGGGTGACAACGGGAAGCCGGCGCACCCTGACTTCGAAGAGCTCGAGGACGGCGAAGACTTGTTTGCCAGCACTGTCTCAACTATGGAGGTGAGATGGCATAGTTGCCTGTTAATGCCAACGGGTAGTGGGAGCTGTCAGTGCCACAGGGGAGCAAGAACTGTCTGTGTATGCGGCTGACAAGCAATCTGGGGCAGAACCACTGCAACAACTCTTTCCTCTGAACTGCCAGGCTTTGTCTCATTTCCAATGCTGGGCGTTTCCCCCAGTCTGATGACGGGTGCTCCCTTTTACGTGATGCTTTACCCGCCGTCCTTTTAATTGCCTGCCCCCATATTGTTGTAATCTGTAATGCTATTCTCATTGACCCCTCCGTGCTTTTACAACTGGTTCTCTTTGCAACGCTGGTGCCAGCCACTCTTTCCTGTCAACCCTGGTACCCGGCAAACGTTCTTCGCCACCTCTATAATGACGCTCCATTCACGCCACGTTGCACCAGATGATCATGCCTCACCCCGTTAATGACAGACACCGGTTGCTTTCCTTTCTTAATTCCAATCCTTACCTTCTCCAGTCCTCGCACTGGTGTCAAGCGCTTGGGCTGTTGTAAACCTACCACTCTTCTACGCCCCAAAACACATCGGAAACTATGACAGACAGGCCCCACAATTCATTAATGTTGATTCCAGACCTCTGTTCCTCACTGGAGACATGTACACCTCCTTGCCTGTATTAAGCAAATGCTGACAGTACTAAGCGCTTACGCTGCTAGTACAATTTATAACGCTACTTAGATAGGTAAAATACTTGTTAAACAATGTCTGCAAGTAGTCATTGGAGCTTAGCACATTGGAGTATATTTTCGACAAATGGCCGATGGACGCTCCCCAAAATAGTCTGGTGATTGTATTTCTTTTTGGTTTTCAAAAAACACGTGCACCTTTCTAAACTTCTAAACATATAGCTACTAACAGGGGCCATTGAGAAACCTCTCGATGTTTTGTGGTACATAAATAAAGGGCCAGACTCTTGATATGGAAGAGATGGGTTTTGCGGTTCTTCCTCGAAGTGAGGTGCTTCTATTTACTTCTCAGAGTAGGTTTCTTCAGTGTGAAGCCTATGTAGAGATATGAGAAAGATAAACTACTTAGTACGCACATGCATATTCGAGGGAATGAAGGCTATGATTGTTGTTTACAAAAATTATCCTCACAAGACAATTGAGTTATGGTTTTATTTGTGAATTTAAAGACCCACACAGTGCTCTGGAGAAGGCTGTTATTAACTCGACGATGACCCTTGTTGCTGCATGGAATTAGGGCATTTTTGTAGTATTAGGGTAGGGTGTACCATTGTTTGAGTCTGCTGTTCTGTTGGAGCTTCTCTGTTTTATGGTCATTTGAGAGAACATGATATTTAAGTCGTTTTAAGTGAAAAACCGCAACCTTCTCGTCAGTTTAGTAGTGACTGCGGTCTACAGTCCTGATGATTGGCTTCATATGGCTTGGAAGGAGTGAAATGGTTGGTTATATGGGTGAAATAGAATGGGTAAAGTTACTTTGTTTTATACATTGGCGCTACTAGCCACAGCGTTGTCAATAAAGTCAAGCCAGCTGGATAGCATACATTTATTAGTTACCTGGAAGAAGTGGTGCAGCAATCAGTTGGAGTATACCAAGGGTCATTCGGGGTGCCTATCTCTCTCTCCTTGTTGGCTACCTGTCTCACACATCATTTCCTCTGGTTTCTCTAAAAGCTGTTTGCTGATGATTCACGTTTTCTTTTCAATTATTTTTTCCCATCCTCTAATCTAGAGCATCTGATTGTTTTACAACCAGATTAAAGTTGTTGGCCCTCCACTCAGTAAAATTATACGCTTATAAAACTGTAGATATTTAATGTCCTGTCTTGTCTCCCCCCCAACCTTATGACTCCTTTCTACTTCCATCCGATTCTTCTTTCTGCTAAAATCAAAAAGTACAGTCTGATTCAGCATGTGCCTGGGATCATTCATGTCCTCCATAGCTATTCTGCTAGATAGTAACTTCTCAAAACAAAAAGTGCAACGTGTCAAAACAAAAAGAAAATCTTTCCACACCCATCACCCACTTTGGGCAAATGCTTAATCCACATTTTGTAATAGTCTGTAAACAGGGTGCTCCAGTATGCTTTCTTCCCTGGTCATCCATTTCAGCTCATGGGCACCTACTCTTACTCATCTGTCAACCATCAATTAGGACAACTCCATGGCAGAAATATGGCCCACAACGTTTGCCATCTATATGATCAGAGACATCCAAAGCTCTGTTCCTAGTTCCCTGTGTGCCCCAACACCAGTCCATAATTATATTCGACTACTACAGTCACCCAAGTTCCGTCTATTACTTTCACCCATATCTCTTTCACGTTTCACATCTTCCTTTCACATTTAACATCCTCAGTTCCTTTGCACACTGTTCTGACATACTTCCTCATCTAACTCTGAGCTGCCCTCTATCTCACTGAACTCAACCTGGCCCTGGAAGCTTATTTGATTGAACGCAAAAGCTTAGCCACTTTACTACTTCAATTTGTACTTTCCAAACGTAGCGTTTTTTATTTCATGCAGCACATCTGCTTCCAAATATCAACTAGAAATGTACAGTTGTAGTTAGTATGTTTGAATGAATAACATTCAGAAACCCTTCGCTGGTTCTGCCTGTACCATGTGTGCCTATAAAACTTACAGACTTTTTTTTGTTTTGTTGATGAGATGTATAGATAAACTATGGAGTATAGTTAACTCGTATTTCTTAAAAGGTCATTTGATTTCTTGTCCTGGCATCTTTTACTCACTTGGGAAGTGCCTGCATACGTTTTCTCATGTGCTTCTACTGATAACTTGTGGCTGGCACCTCTCAAGTATTTTATAGCAGTTTCCTGGATGCTGAACCGATACACAGTGTTCCACTGTGATCTGCAAAACCTACATTTATTTTGACCAAACTCATACCCAGCCTTTTTACCAGGGACCTAGCTTCAAAGAACACGGTTGGACGATTCATGCACCTTTTCTGTTACATGCTCTATACATAAAATAATCCATGTTAACACATGGTCCAAGAAAACCCTTTCAGAAGGATTTACCCGATGTCTATCGAGGGAACACTAACATTTTTCATTCTTCTGTAATTGACATAATTATGAATCTTCTGTTTTTGCTTCATAATCCATTATCTGCTGCTTGATGTTCGCATATTGTATCAACAAAATTAACTTGTTTTAGTTCAAATGGATCAAGCGTTGTCAATAATACTTAATATAATAATGTGTGACTGATCTTCTGATGGTTTGCACAAGTTAGCTTTTTTGCCTTACAGAAGTTGCCTAACTTTTTACCTGTTAAGTGCTGTGTTGCAGCATTTAAAGTATGAGATTCTTCTGGATGGCATTACTATCCGTAAAGCTCCATAGCATTATTTGAATTGATAGAAGGAAAGAGAAACCCTACATATTTTAAGTACGTTTCAGATGGGGTAAAGATAATGAATAATTCCTTGACACATCTGTTTTATATTCTGCGATGAGACCACTTTGGCATGATAAGTGTTGCTTCAAGAATGCAGTTAGAGTTTAATAAAACCTCGAACATTTTGCTATTCTTTAGGTGGTGTAGCCTGAGTAATTGCGTGCTTCGATGTAACCAATTGTGTGAAGCCAGAACCCAACATTAAGGTGTAGGAAACCCATTTTAATAGAGGTGGCATACGCAGAAAAAGATATGAATCGTTATCACCACGATAGGCGTGCAAGAAGGTAGAGAGGACAGTAATCTGTTTTGCTAGAAATTCCATGCCAGACGTTATGCTTGATAGTTCATGAATAACACTTTGCCTAGTTTAATTTGAATGTATATATGTTTCTTTAAGGCTCCACTTACGTTTCTAAAGCATTGAAATCAATTGTGTATCGCTGCCTATGTGTTTTCAAATATACTAGCTCGCTAAAGCCATTGAAGGTGCTTTATAATTTGTACCATGCAGTTTGCCTTTATTAGTGCAGTATGTCGAATAACTCACATTTTCCTTGCTGCAGACGTCAGCCAATGCTCTGCGTAATTCAGACCTACTTTGCCACGTAAGTACAAAGGCATATGCTTAAAAACTTCTCCATATGCAATACAACTTAATTAAAATTGTAGGTGTATGTCTCTTTCCGGGGTCTTAATAATGAAGGAGCCCAATAGGGTGATAAGGTGTATATTTCGTGCGGCATGTACTGGAAATGTTTAGCTGCAAGTTTTCATTTTATTGCCTTCTTAATTTTTATCTCTAGCAGAGCAGCCGTTGGGCTTTGAAAATAACTAATTTCTGTTTCTCATGCATATGTTTACAAAACACATTCTTTATTGCCAATGTTTATATCAGACCCCAACGTCTTATGAAGGATCAACGTTTACTTTCTCTAATACTGTTATAGAAAGCTACGCTAATCATGTTTAGGGTATTCAGATTTCCCTTCAATTAAGGCAAGGATGATAAAAGCCTTTCTTAAAACGCTTCAATAAATTCATTGCTGCAGTGTGCTGTCACGGAGGGCATCATGTCTCTAAATTGAAGCTGCTTGGTTTTCACGAGCAACATTTCTCCCTGACAGAAGTGATCTCTGTGCAAATTTAAGAATTCAGCCATAGGCTACCTGGTTCTCAAAGCAAGGCAACCTGTGGTAACAGTAGTCTACCTATTAGACTTAAAATAAACAGCAGCTAAATGTTTTAGTTATCTTGCCAACATAAAGTGACTTGTCAATCAAGATTCCCCGTTCGTATGCCTTCCATTTACACTAGCTTTCCCTCCTTTAATGAACATGTGCATGAAATCACTTTACATTAGTCTAGGTTTGGATGATTCAACCATTTGGAAGAGGATGAGAACTTTTCACTACTTTTCACTACTAGGTTCCTGTTTCTGGCATGATATGGTTGGTACTAGTTACTGTTATAACTATTTTGCTTATGTTAAATTATTGACCTCTGTTCCTACCCTCGGGAGTAGGTGGAACCTTGCATTAAAGCTCTCTGTCAAGGTGTGCTAGTTTACGCAGGCATTGGAGTTAGCCAGCCTCGATTGCTCCCCTTGCAGTCGTTTTGGTCAGTCCTAAAAACAGACGCTCCTACTAGTAGACATTTTTGTCTGCTTTCTGTTATAATAACAATCTTGGTTCGAAACGGCTTTTGTCATTTGATCTGCTTTCAAGATTTAGGTACTGTATAACAAACTAAAGTGTCCCCCCCCGTACATGTACCAAGCGCATTTATCTACCATAGTTAGGATGCAGAAGTGTTGTCTAAATATGTTTGTGTACACAGGGCCATATTATTGAAAGGGCGCACTGCTGCCGGTGGTGCCACAGCGCACCTTTAAACAGGTGTGCCAGATGCAAACAGGGACAGTGTGCCCTACTACAGTGAATGCACTGCCCCAGAGCAGCTGTGAATTCGAGCTGCCTTGGGGGGGGGGGGGGGGGGGCAGCACATTCAGTAAAATATGGCGCAGCTGCTTCAGAGCTGCCCTGTGTTTAAAAGTGCAAGTGACTTCCCGCCTGCACTTTAAAGAAGAGAGTGAAATCCCCCTGTAGGCTGGTGCAGTAAGTCACTGCATGCACCTGCAGGGGGATGTCCGGGGGAGTGTATAGCACTCTATTTGCGGCCTCTAGAGGGCTACCTTCAGGAGGCACTCTGACAGTGTGCCATCTTTTTGAGGTACAGTAAGTGCATCTACTAGGGGCCTGTTTGTGTCTGCGCCCACAACTATAATACAGCACGGGAGCAGAGGCAAAAAGCTACCCTCATTTCCATGAGGCCATGCCACCATGAAAATGAGGGAACACCCTCTCATGATTGTGCTAGTGTTACATGTGTGCCAGCGCTATCAGTATTACTGAAGGGGGGGATTCACAATCATCTGCGGACCCTCCTGTAATACCATAGTGCTTCGGAGCACAAAAAATGGGCGCATACGCATATGCCTGTTACACCCTTAGTAACTCTCTGCACTTGTTGACTGAAAAGGATATATTACGTTTTAGAGTTAAAAAAAAAAAAAATGCAGATTTTCTAATGAATTGATTACGTAGCAGTATCAATGTTTGGTCTTCTGCAAGGTGTTGAGGCTCTGTGCTTTAGCAATTCAGAACGTTAATGTTGTTCAAGTTACACTTGGTAAATGTTCACTCATGTGGAGATTTTTCCTTGCTGCCCGTCTGCAGGATAATTTGAAAACAAGTTCATTTCTCCAAGCAAATATTGAGTCAGCTGTTTTGTTGTTTTTTTATTATTTTTTTCTTTCAGCATTGACACACAATTACATTAACTGTGCACTCCTCGTCAAAGCAGTACTGAAGGGAACGTTGCAATTTTTATATGCGTAGGTGTATAAAACAAATGTTTAACTGTCAGCGTTTCTCCTCCATTTTTTTGACAAATTCTTTCCTCCCCACCCTTAGTAGATTTTGGTAATGTTACTGCCAAAAAAAAGTTTCAAGAATATGCTACATTACATTGTTTTGTGCATGTGCTGTATGCAATTACACTTTTCTGAGGTTAATCAAGATATTTGTTGAACTAGGAATGATGTATTGGTGAAAAAAACTGAACTTGCGTTTGAGTCTTCTGCCATTCAGTATTGTTGTGGCTTTAAAAAAAAATATTTAACATTAATGACAACTGATGTTTCGAAACAGTGTTTCTTGGTGATTAGTTCAGCCGTTTGTATTTAAAAGGCTAGATACCTACCTGTTGAAACTATGTTCACATTGCCTATCCCTATTATAGCAGATCTTGATATTGCACTACACACAACATTTAGTGTGTATATTTTCGGTGTTCCATATTGCATAAATAGACATCCAAGGAACAGTACAGTACTCTATAGATAATATTTTAATTGCAGTCGAAGGATCTCAAACTTTGCTGTACATAGATCAATTAGGAAGGTAACTTAGTTTGCCAAGTAATACAGAAACCAGTGAATGGTTAAGGTGGACGTATTTAACTGGAATGATACTAACAAGGCACACTTTCCTATTTTTTCTTTTTTTTCAAAAACAAATTCACATATTACATTTTGACACACGAGGAGTACTATACAATATTCTGGTGAAAAGACAAAATTGGTAGTAAAACCCAGGTCTCTGGGTTCCACGATCAGCTTAATACTAGATCATAAAGTTGCCTTTTCTCACGACAAAACACTATAAAGTGTTGAAAGCAATTTCAGAAACCACACGTCTTCATCCGCCCCCATGCAATGAAGGCCCACAACTAATTAAAAAAACATCTAGGCGTTTAAAAGTGTTTATTTCTGAAATCTGAACATTCAGATTTGCTGACTTGCTCCAAACTCATGGGGGCAAATTCAGCAGAAATGCTTGCACAGAATAAAATTCAACACCTCACAGTTCAAATGCACAAACAGACTCATTTGGCAGGAAGGGATTTATCAACTGCAATACAAGATTTCTAGAGGCATGAACTTTGGAATACTCTACAGTTCTGCTGTTTTCGAAGCTTTTATTTGTTACACTTTATTTTGTTCCTACCTTAGGATTTGGTTTTAGTCTTTTATTTACTTCTTTTAACAGAAGGTAGTTGAGACAATCATTTGCTTTCGCCCGAGATAATGATTTGCCGGTCTCCCTAATCTTAGCCTGTTTTTCATTTAAGGATTGTTCTCCGTGTATGTTGAGTAAGCACCCGGTGTGATGACTTGCTTGCCATGCACAATACACACACTAAGAATATATAAGACATCTCCAAGATTTGTTTTGGCAAAGTTAATGTTACATGAAAGTTAAACAAAGGGACCGACATGAGTAGTTAAAAAGTATAATATTCCTGGAGAAACATTGACATCTTTTGATGGATAAGTGAAGTAAACACACAGTTTTTTGGTGCTGTAGTTTGTGATTTTATAATTATTTATTTCTGCAGGACAAAATGCAAGATCCTGTTTTCAGTACAAGTGGAAGTTCATTCAGTTTGCTTAAACATGTTAAAAACACACCATCAGTTTTGGATTATTGAAGACCCTGATGTAAGAAATTCAAAGTTTGGACTTTTTAAACAACAATTATATCCCTCAGTATACTAGCATCATACTGCTCTACTCTTCCTACATACTGGACTTACAGCTGTTTAGCACCCAGCTCCATGCCAGACACAGTGTTAAAAAACATCACCTTCAAATTATTGCAAGAAATAGTACATTTTTACTGGCTTACACTATACATCTGTAATGTGACTTTGCTGCAGGCTTGTCACAGACAAGAAATGGCCAATGTGCTTACTGGTGATCTTCATTACACAGAGTCCTATGCGTTCTCATTTCAGGCCTTCCCAAATTAGTGACCCATTCTTTGAGACAGGCAGGAGCTCAGGTAATAAACATTAAAAGTAAAAGCATCTTTAACTTATTAAAGTAGAAAACTCCTCCTTTTTGTGGGTGGTGTAAGATTAACCGCGTTTCACACAAACCTTTGCATACTGAGCAGTGATCATATGATGAAGCAATCAAGCAATCTTGGGCAAATGGAGTGTGACAGAAGATATTAGGACTCTTATCATGCAATTTCCATTTCGGTCCTCTTTCATCATACACTGCTGCCTAAAGCTGTAGACCACCTTGATTATGCACCACACAGAGTTAAGGAAGCACTTACACACTCTGAATGTAGTAATAAACATCTCTACTTTTGAGAGAAGACAAATGCTCAACAATCATCACAAAAATGCAAAACAAAATGGCACTCTAGCCTTATAGTGAGACATGATGTTTGTTTTTTCTCCAAGTACTTGCATGCCATTGAGACACTCCTGAACTCAGAACATAAGGCTATCTTCTCTAATTGACTTGCCTTGAGTTGGTACCAGTAGATACAGCACATGGAAATGGCAAGTGGAGCTTATATACGGAGTATCACCATTGATGGGTTTTCTCCTGGAGTGTTTTGGGTTTATGTTCAAATAGTGCTTTGGATTGTGGATTGTATTACAAATAGTGCTTTGGATTGTGAAGGGTCTATTTGCATACACCAGGTGGACTTTCGCAGACTTCCCAGTGTTCCGCAAGAGGAAATATTTAACCTCTGTGGAAATAAGGCATGAGACCAATGGGAGAAGCACCATAGCCTCCTTAAGGTTAAAATGTGACATTGCCAAGTTGGGTAAGTTATTGAACAGTTGCACCAACTACAAGGATATGTCAAAATGGTGGCTGGCTCATTAGGGTGTGGTGCGGGAGCAGCATAACGTCAACCACCACCGATAATTACCTTAGCGAAGTATCTGAACATAGACCATTTACTTAGCTAATGATTCCCTTGGACTTATGCACTACTACCCAAAACTTGCTAGATGTCTTAATTAAGTGGGATGGGAATAACTTTGAGCATTATTATACAGGATGGACTGCCGAGTATGTGATATGATTTATAATACGTTTTATTAAATGTAGACAGTAAGGCTGAGCTAGAATGTGTCTGCATTATATCATTGGCTTTGAGCAGGCTTCTCGATCGAGTAGCTCATGAGCTACTGGTAATTCTCATCTTACCTGGAAGTGGATCTTCTATGTGCAGCTCAGTCGTCTAAATTCGAAGTTTAGTATACGTTTACAAACAATGAGAGTATGTATTCAAATGAAAATGAGTTCATTTTCAGAAAATTAAAAAAATGCTGAATTTCCAAAATGTATTTTAATCATATATTTGCGTGATAAATTATGTGGTATTGGGAAGATTTTTTACAAATGTTGTTACACTGGTACCAGAGTCATTTGCAGCAATGGGTGTTATTTACTACCCAGATTGAGGCATTCCATATTGAGTCTTTTTTATATTACTACTGGCAACCATGCCTACTGCACTGAGATGATTGCTCGAAGTAACCTTGCATATGCTGGCCAGTAATGTAATCTTGTTGAATGTGGATTATATTACAATACTAATAATGTTAGTAACTCTCAATGAGTTTAATCGAACGTAAGTAGCTCTCATTACAGAAAAAGGTTGGAGACCCTTGGCTTTGAGTTACATTGTATTTTTCTTCGCCCTGTATTGTGCTCCACTAGGATCATTGCTGAGCCCTCGGTTTGTCATTTGTGACCCCTCTGAGCAGCATCGCTCCGGAGGACTCCACTTTCCCACTAGTCTTAAGCAGTCTCAGCAGCTAAATATCATGATGCAACAAATTCTCTAACCCAAAAAGTTAATGTTTTTTTAAATGATTCCAGGAGGCAGTAATGTGGAGTGGCTGTGACAATCAGCTGTATGCCAGTCTTATTGGATGTAACACATTGCTCCAAACTGGTATCTCCTTAAATCTTGTTGGTCCTATAACTCCCTTGCATTTTCGTCAGTGGCTGTTAAAATGTCGAACTTTTTTTAGCTTGTCTTTTCTGTTAGTGTGCTGTTTCATGTTAATAAATCTCTGTGAAGAGCTGAGCTGTGCTTCCAGGAGATTTGCAAATGGCAAACATTTTCCATTGCACCCTCACTATGCACTTCTAATTACCCCACATGTTACTTCAGTGATGACACTTTCTATGACATCATTGATAATATCACTGCAACATTTGCAATAAGATTGATGAGAAAACTGTGCATGGTGGGGGTGCGAGTTATAGTTCTCTAAGGGCACAGTTATAGTTTCCTGACATAAGCATAACCATAACTGCTAAATTCCTATGGTTTTGTGTCTGTAAATTCTGAACTTAACTATAACGTCCCTGTAACCATTGTTTGTTTTAGTGAATCTCTAAAGTGTTTTAAATTCTATTTCCTAAATATAACACCCCTGTAAACTCAGTTTTTTTTTACAGTAAATTATATTTATTTATATATATATATAATCCACAAGTGGTTACAGTTTAGATTCTATTTGGAAATTGTGATGTATTTAAAAGCAGAATTTCAAAAAGTTACTTTTCGTTTAGTCTTGCTGAAACTTTCTTCTGGGTCTGGGATCCCACTGTAATTAACTGGGAGAACGTGCCGTTATCCTCACAGGAACTGGTCCAGCATTAGAGAGCAAAGAAGTCGCCAGTTTGGTTATTAGGTGTTGATTTTTTTTTTTTTTTTTTTGTTTTTGTTTTTTTAAGGGCAAGGGGAATGTACAGCTTTGCTCTGCTTGGAGACGTTTCTTTGAGCTCTAGCCACTGATTACGTATAGGAGTTAACAGCAAACAGTGGCAAAACCATTAGGTCTCACCTCTGGGCGAGCTATTAGCTTTGGCGGTAGAGTGGGGATAGAGAACGGGAAGACAGGTGAGGGTGATGAATGAACGGCAGGTGGTTGGTGGAGAGAAGAATATTAAATAAAAAAAAATAAAAAAGGGCTATGAAGCGGCCGCTGTTGGCTTGGTCATAGTGCTTTTTTTCCTTCTGTCTGTTCCGAGGGGGCGGGTGGAGCAGGCACAGAGGTGACTGGGGGAGTTGTAGGGGAGGGCCAGGGACAAGTCTAGGTGGAGGGAGAAGAAACTGGGATGGAGCATACCTCCTTGGAGGTGGGTCTGCAAACTGGCTTAAACCAAAAAGTCCTGAAAGGTGAGTGGGCAAATGACCGTTTGTGATGAACTGACTGTTTAAGCAGTAATGCTTCGTAAGCGTGTGGAGTGACATCCATGTAGTGGCTTGGCAGATGTCCATGACAGGTTCTCTGCTTGCCAATGCAGTAGTAGTGGCCTTGGCACTGGAGGAATGGGCCTGCAAACTACCTATTGCGCAGCAGATCTTTATGCATAGTACAGTCCATCAAGATATGGTCTGCTCCTGCACAGCTTTGATGAGCTGATCGTCCAACCAATGGTCTTTGGTGCGAACAATGTAAAACAAAAGAGCTTTCTAGGTCTAGGTGATGGAGTGTCTTCTCTTCCTTAGAGGCATAAGGCTTGGCAAAAAAGGTAGGCAGAGTGATACTCTTGCTGACATGGAAGCGAGGGAAAACCCTTGTCAGGAAGAAGGCATCGGTCTGAAGGACCAGTTTGTCAGGGGAAAAAGCTCGCGTAAGGAGGTTGAACTGACACAACTTGAAGCTTGTTGAACCACCTAGGTGATGTAATGTCTACTAGGAAGACCATTTTGAGAGTCAAGTGACACAGACAGCTAGTAATGGCTCAAAGGGAGACCACAGCAGAAATGCAAGGACCAAAGTGAAGTCCCATTGGGTTCCTGCAAAGTGGGTAGGAGGGAAAAATCCTGTGAATCTTTCATGAAACATGTCACAACAGGTGACTCAAATAGGGAAGGTTGATCCGGCAATGGCAGGAAAGCCGAAATGAATGACATCCTTTAACATTGCTCAGGGCAAGGCCTTGCTGGGCTAAAGGCAGAACAAACGGCAGCACCTCCAACAGTGGTGCAGAGAGGGTGTCCACATGACGTGGAGAGCACCAGCCCAAAACGTAACTCAAGGACAGGTATATACCGTTTTGGTGGAGGGATGCCTGGCTTCCCGGATGACATCACATAACTTGGGAGAAAGATCGAAAATCCTCAACTGCTGCCACTCAATCTCCATGCATGAAGGGCGATGGTGTGCAGGATCGTGTGTCGGACCCTACCCTACTGTTGCAACAGGAGATCCTCCCAAAGGGGCAGCCTGATTGGAGGACCAACGCTCATTCTTGGGAGTTCGGAATACTATATTATCCATGCCAGTCCAGAGCAACTTGGATAATTTAGGCCCATTCTGTCCTTATCTTCATGAGAACTTTGGGTGGAAATTGTATCAGTGTAAAGGCACATAGGAGTCCCAAGTTCCACTCTAAACATAATACGTCTCCAAGAGAGTTGCTTTGGAAACCCCAGTAGGCATAAGTGATGAACTTGCGGTTCTCAGTGGTGGCGAACAGATCAAGCCAAGGATCTTCTCATTCTTGGAGTAGACCTTGCTCCACCTCCGGGTGTAGTTATCATTCATGGGCCACAAGGCATCGATGGCTGAGTTTGTTAACCCTTTCATTCAAGGCACCTGCCAGGTGCTATACCACTAGAAAAATATCTTGCTGCTCCAGCTTAGTTTGGAGGCGTAGAGGACACACAGCCTTGTTTGTTCCCAATACCACATGACGGTTATGTTGTTTGATCACGTGTTAGCTTCCCTTTGATGGATGGATGGAAGACTTTCAGTGCCAAGCAGGTCTCTCTCAGCTCCAGAACACTGATATGGAGCTGAGATTCCTCTGTAGACCAGAGAGAGCGCTGTGATCAAATCTCCCAGATCGACACCCCAACTGAGAAGTGATGGATACGTCACCATTGTCACCTCTTGGTGGGGAAGAGAGAGGGATCTGCTGCTGACCGAATCGCATTCTTAAGCCATCACAGCAGATTTTTTTGCAGTTCTGTTCAAAATCTGGACCAGGTCGGAGAGAGGTTCCTCTGGTGCTGTGCCCCCTAGGACTTCAGATCCCTCTGGAGAGCCTGCATATTCCATCTAGTGTACTAGTTACCAGCAGGATGCAGCAGGTCATCAGACCCATCTGCCTTAGGGTCAGTCTTGCAGAAATCCAGGACTGAGGCTGAAACAATGGGATGATAGCTCGAATATCATGGACTCTCTGCTCATGAGGGTAGGTGTGGAACTGCTCTGTATCTAGAATGGCTCTGATGAAAGGGAGCATCTGAGGAGGAGTCATGTGTTACTTTGGCATATTGGTAGTGAGCTCCAGCGAGTTCAAAAGGATTTCCATAGTTTGGAGGTAGGTTACGACTGCCTGGGGCGAGCCCGCCTTCAGCAGCCAGTGGTTTAGGTAGGAGATAACTGGAACCACAACCTCACAATATGAGCTGCAAACACCTCCATCACACTCACAAGCACCTTAAGGGCACCGGTGAGGCTGAAGGGGGATAGAGGGGACTGAAAATGCCTGTGGCCCACCATGAACTGCAGGTAACGCCTGTGAAATCACAGGACGGGGGTATGAATATGAGCATTCAGCAGATCCTACACCCACTGCCATCTCCAGGGCTAGCATTTTGAATTTCTCTTTCTGCAGAAAGGTGTTGAGAAGTTGCAGATCTGGAATAGGACAAAGTCCTCCAGTATTATTCAGCACCAGAAAGTAGTAGGAGTAACAACCATGACCTACTTCTGGCACATGCACCTTCTTAATGGCTCCTTTGTCCTAAAGAGTCTGTATTTCTTGATGGAGCAAGAAGAGATTATCCTTTATCACCGTTCTTGGGATGGTGGCAAAGGTGGAAGTGGGCGTACCCCTATTGCACAATCTGGAGCACCCTCTTGTCAGAAGTAGTTGCAGACCTTTGGGGCAGGTGGTCCTACCATCAACTGAATGGCTGTGCTGGATGGAGGGTATACCAAAGAGGCTTGGAGGATGCTGGAGAGATGAGAGACTGGACAGGTCGCTAGGCCAGGGTCCTGTGTCCTTTATGGGATCTGCAAAACTGTAAATGAAATGACTGGTGTTAGAAATTGGCATCTCTAGTTGGCATAGGTATACACCCTTGTCCAAGTAGGGATCACAATCCTAGTTGGGGTAAGTCACAACACAATCCAAATTATCCTGTGCCCACCCTCTGGTAGCTTGGCACTGAGCAGTCAGGTTTAACATAGAAGGCAATATGTAAAGTATTTGTGCAATAAATCATACAGTAACACACAGGTTTAGAAAATTAGATAATATTTATCTAAATAGAATAATGTTTGAACGATAAATCCAATGTACACAACCAAAGTTATGAATTTTTAAAGATTAAATCCCACTAAAGTGCTTAGAAACACAATAGTTCCAACTGGGGTTATCACAGCATCGTTGATGGAGTCGTTTGCAATAGTCCTACGCCACAGGTGCCGGTCACAGACTCTCACAGACCCCCAGGTACAGTACCTTGGGAAACTGACATTGCACGGAGTCATGGAGATGAGGCGTTGCTGGGGCCAGTGAGGCGTCAGTCCCTTACGGCGTGCGGGGAGATGAGGCGTCTGTTCCGTACTGCGAGGCAGGGGAGACGAGGCATTGGTTCCATCTGGTTGCAGGGGGACCTGGTGCAGTGTTGGTGGCGAGGTGTCAGTTCCTTGTGACCCAGCGGGTTTGATGGATCCAGTCAGTCGAGAAGTGATGTGTCGACTTCACAGGGTCTTGATGATACTGTGTGACATCACCGGTGTTGTGGCAACATGGGACTTGCATTGCAGGCTGCGGTCGTTACGTGCAGCAGTGTCCACGGAGCAGACTGCAGCATCGTTGCTGGCATCGTTGAAGTCGGAAAATTACCTAAAACCTAGTAGAAGAAGTCTTTGCCGTCCCTGAGACTTCAAAACAGGAGGCAAGCACAATCCAAGCCCTTGAAGAGAACATTTAGGGAAGGCAGAGTCCTTCCAGCACAGTCAGAGGCTAGCAGGCAGAAGGGCAGCAGTCCTTCTCAGTAAAGCAGTCCAAAAGAGTTATTTGGGCAGCCAGGCAGCTCCTATGTCAGAGTTCAGGGGTAGATCCAGAAGAGGCTGATTTGATTGGGTCAGACACTCAGTTTATATATCCAAAATGCCTTTGAAGTGTGGGAAACTTCAAAGAGTGGTTTTGAATTGCACAAGTTCCCCTTTCAGCACAATCATGTCTGCCAGGATCGCTGTGGGGCGTTATCAGCCCTTTGTGTCATGGCAGGCCACTGGTTTTTGAAATGTAAGACAGAGCCCCTCCACCCTTACTGCCCTGGGAGACCCAGTCAGTATGCAGATGTGACTGACGGCCCTGTGTTTGTTTATGGCTGTCTGGGTAGAATGCACAAGGGTAGCTGTCAACCAGCACAGACAAAACGTGGATTGGAGATGGGGCTGTAAGGCACAGATGGCAGTTAAGTGCAGAGAAATGCTCACTTCTAAAAACTGCATTTCTAAAATAGTAATATTAAATCCAACTCCAATCCAGTAAGCAGGATTTTGTATTATCATTCTGGTAATACTAAACATGACAGGGCTACTCCTTCCAGATCAGAATCTACCACTAAAAGTATATGAGTGTAGTTCTAATTCTAGTCTATGAAAGGAGCAGGACTCACAGTAGTGTAAAACGAATTTGAGTTTTTCACTACCAGGTCATGTAATACACGTAAGTACATGTCCTGCCTTTTACCTACATAGCACATTGGGCTGCGGGTTACCTAGAGCATACCTTAGGGGTGACTCATATGTAGAAAAAGGGGAGTTTAAGGCTTGGCAAGTAGTTTTAAGTGCCAAGTTGGTGTGGCAGTGAAACTGCGCACACAGGCCTAGCGATGACAGGCCTGAGACATGCTTAAGGGGCTACTTATGTGCGTGGCTCAATCAGTGCTGCAGGCCCACCAGTAGCATTTAATTTACAGGCCCTGGGCACATGTAGTGCACTTTACTAGGGACTTACAAGTAAATTAAATATGCCAATTGGGTATGCTGCCCTGCGACTCATGGTGGCAAAGGATGTGCTTTCCTCAGAGCCTGGTCGCGTAGAGGAAAACATGCCAAAACCTGGAGAAGTGTTCAGACCACTATCATCACCCAGCTCTTTGTACCAGTTTACTGCTGGATCAGGGTCCTCCTCCACAGGACCAAACCCTTCCTCTAGATCAGTTCTTCAGGAAGGGAGGGACTGTCAAGTGGCAGGGGTTAGCAGGGCCTGGACGGCACCAACAGCAACGTTGAATGGCACTGGGGTGGTGCCGGCTTTGAGAGGAGATAGGCTCGTCATCGAGCTGCACTGGCAATTCCAGGGGCGGCACTGGGAGGGAATAAACCAGGATAGAAGAAGGCTCCTTTGGAGGCGTTAGTTAGGATCGGAGGGCGCCACATGACCCAGCTAGTGTCGGCACACTCACTGACAATAGCCCAGCTAGGGCACCTCGCAGTCCCTTGAGGCACAAAGGAACACCAAAGAGAGTCGGTGGTCCAAAGATGGCATGCATGCCATTGTACAACGCTTTCAATTGGACTGCAGCATTTGGATGGAGAAGCCGAAGAACCATTTGACTTCTTTTTCTTGTGCTTCTTCGACTTATCGGGCTCAGAGGAAGTGGTCTTAGAGTGCAAAGATAATTGTCTGTGGGAGCTTCTTTGCCCACTCATGACTCACCTTGGGGTGCATCAACTTGCACTCGACGGAGGCCCTGGAGTCATGACTCGACCGGAGAGGGAATAAGACCTACATCAGCCTGTGACATTCTCCGCAAGGTTTAAACCCAGTGGGTTTCATAGGGAACATGTCCCCAGCACATTTGGAGATATGGCACAAAAATGTGTGTAAGGTTGAAAAAGATGGTAAAAAAATGACTGAGTTTGCTCTCCATATCTGTGCTATTTGTGCCTATATGGGCACCAATACGTCACTTCTGATGCATAGCCAATTGATGTCAACTACTGGCATGCAGAGGTACTGATCAAGATTTTCCACATCCGGTCTGATGTTTCTTTTTTTTAAAAGAAACTTTATCATTTTCAAGAGACATACATCAATGCAAACAATCAATAGAGTGTCATAAGAAGGGGATCAAGCAATGTAATGAAAGCTGAGGTACAGTGCACAAAAAGTAAAACACGATGGGCATAATCATCATGAAGGCATATCAATAAAGAGACGGACAACAGACACTGGCCTGATGGGTCATTCAGAGACACGTAGGTGCATCAGAAATGTATGAACATAGAAACAGACGTCAAAACGTGGCTGAGTGGTGTTGAGAGGTGGGTGGAGTGGCGTCAAGGGTGCGCAGATACTTTCTAAGCGGTTGTCAGATATCCGTCTGTTTAGATGCTGGCGGCTGGAGAGGTGCATATATCTCGCTAGTGTTGTCACAATAAATTAGGCTTGTGAGCCAACGCTTAGTGGTAGGCACATACTTTGTTCCCTAAAGGAGCGCAATTTCTCTTTTGGCAAGTGAGAGTGCGATAGCGGCGTAGCATCTCATGTTTTTAGGAATGTCACCCATATACCATAATAGAGCCATCAATTGGTCAGGAGTCCTACCCAGCATTTGTGACGACTGGCCAAACACACTGCACCAATAATGACTATTGGGGTGGCCTGTCCATGTCATATGCGGGAAGTCAGCATGTGGTGCATGGCATCTGAAGCAGGCAGAGGATCTGGAGGGGTCCATTCATGCTAAAGCACTGGGTGTTACTTTTGCTCTGCGCAAAAAATGAAAGTGTAACAGTTTGTTTGTGGTTAAAGGACACAGAACAGGTCTGGGCGCAACAAGCGGACCATATGCTCTCAGATAGGGGCCGACCCAGGCCCGATTCCCAAGCCTCCCTAAGCTTCACATCAGAAACAGGTAGAGCAGTAATACCCGCTCAGTAGATTTTGGAAACAAGATGTACCCCGAAGTCTGCTGTAATAACTAGCACGAGAGGGGAGAAGTCAGCAGGGGTCAGCGAGTAGGAAGGAAAGCGAGCACTTAAATTGCTTTGTAAGTGACATAGCATAAAATGCTCAGGTGGGTGGCTTCAGCAAAGCATGTATCTTCAGTACATGAGAAAACATGGTTATTTGGGAAGACATCACCCAATGTGTGAATGTTAAATGTTTGTAGCGTGCGCTGAACTAATGCTTCCTGCATGATGGGAAAGTATGGGTTATTAGGCAACGTCAAGGTGGGACAGTAAAGTGTTTCACAGTGTAGCATGTGTGCAAGTTTACGCCATGCCCAGCTTGTAGTGGATAACGTTTAAACGTCTCTGGGGTCCAAGGGGACGCCCCGGGGTAGGAGAGTACGTAAAGGTACTGGGGCAGCGAGGTCACGTTGTGGGATTGCATGAGGGATGTGTGTGTAGGAATGAAACCAGTGGTAGGAGAAGTGACATTGTGCTGCTAGAAAATAGAGTTTCATAAGGGGCACTCCGAAGCCTCTGCCTTCATATGGGAGCGTGAGAACTTCCCACCAAATGTGGGAGAGCCTGTTCCCCCCCCCCCCCCCCCTCTACCCCTCCCCCACCCCTCCCCCCACCACCCAACACGAGCCGAATCAGTAAACAGAGGGTGTTGAAAAAATGGTTAATGAGTGGGATAGGAAGATTTTTTAAAAAAGATAAAGAAACTGGAAGCACTATCATTTTTATGAGAGAAGTTCAGCCCGCCATAAACAGTGGGAGCTTCACCCAGTGTTACACTTGCACCATCAGTCTCTCGATAGAAGGCCCATAGTTGAGCCGCCTAATCTGCTCTTTATCTCTATGAATATGAATGGCGAGATATTTCGACAATTCGCTACACCATTTTAAAGTATAATCCGACCGGGGTGGGGTAGTGGAATCAGTGAGTGGGAAGAGTCCCGATTTTCCCCAATTTATGTGTAGACCTAAGAATGTGCCAAAGCCGACTATTTCGTCCAGAATGGGGTTAAGGTTATTTCCAGGGTGGCACATAAACAATAAAATATCCCTGCATAAGGAAGTGGACTGCTATTCAGTTGTAAACCTCTGTGGATATGTTTCTACTGCATATGGAGCACCTGTGGGACCATCGCTATGATAAAAAGTAAAGGGGAAAGCGGGCACCCCTGGCGGGTTCCCTGTTTGATGAGGAAGGATGGAGAAAGCGTTCTATTAAGACGTGTAGTAGCTGAGGGTTGCATGTATACTACAGAAATTATAGTCGTGGATCCCCACGGGAATCCGAGCTTTTGCAAAGTGGCATATAGGAATGGCCATGCAAGGGAATCAAAACCTTTTTCTACATCTAACAGTACTATGGCTGCTGGGGTTGTAGGAGATATTCTGTTTATTACTGACAAAAAATGTGCAGAGCTTAATAGAAGTGGAATGGTGCATTAAAAAGCCTGACTGAGCTGGGGAAATAATTTGGTCTAGGAGAAGTGAGTCACATGGCTATCAGCTTGGCAAGGAGCTTGTTACTGAAATTTAGAAGAGAGAGGTGTCGATATGAGCCGCGCTCAAGCAGGCCCTGCCCCCTGCAATGTTGCTGGGAGAACTCCAGTCTCGACTGCCTCTGCATACAAAGATAGAAGTTGCTGTGCCAATATCTCTTTATACGCTTTATAACACACCCTGGGGAACCCATCTAGTCCGAGGGCACGTTTACCCTCCATAGCATCTATGGCCTACTATATGATTTCCTCGGTGGTGAATGGCTTACTGAGGAATTGTTGTTGGGCAGTGGTTAACCACACCATTGCAGCCTGAAAAGGATCTTGCTGCAGCGCCTCATGGGATGAAGCTGATGGGGCCACTTATAGACAGGACTAATACTTGAAATATTCCGACTGGACTCCTGTGGGACCTACGACGTGTGTACTGTCCTCCCTTCTAAGCTTCAGTATGTACGCAGATGAGTAAGATGGGGGGAGGAGTCTGGCCAGCGTGCGTCCTGTACGCTCTCCCTCCCAATATCTACAGTTCTTAGCATATTTCCCCACATGACATGCTTCTCTTTCCTTAAGTTGTGGAATTGATCCAAAAATAGTTTACATTTGTGGAGGTGGAGTCAGCGGCAGATTCTGTAGGCATGCTATCAATCTCTGTCAGCTGTGCTTCCACCCACGGAAGACTGCTCCTGATGTCGCACGGCACCCCAGAATGTTTGGAAATGCAAATGCCCCTAGCATACATCTTAAATGCGTCTCATAAAATCACGTGTGCTCACAGAGCCGTCATTGATCCGGAAGTATTCAACTATGGCGTCTGTTTGGATCAGAAAAGCGCATCGTGCAGTGCCATGTCTGGGGAAAGCCACAATCTCACGACACTCCCCTGTACAGAAACACTAAGTGTGAGCAGTACCGGGAAATGATCGCATAGCTTGCGAGGGAGGAGCTTGATGGAGGTGATCCATTGGGTAGTTGGGATAGTTAGAAGCTAGGAGTGGATGCGTGTACTGATGCATGGGGCGCTAAATGGAAAGGGAAGGCCTTGCATCAGTGTTGTGGAGGTGCCACGTGTCATGTGATCAGCCTCAAAGTGGTCCAGGTGGGATTGCACGTCTCGTGATCAGCCTCAAAGGATTTTAAAGCATGGAAGAAGTCTGACGAGTCAATATTTGATACATAAACATTACTTACCAGTACTGTGAGACCTGCAAGTGTTCCTTGCGACAATAATAACTCTGCCCTCCCCATCTGAATAGGAGGAGGAGCAAATAAAGGGAAGACTCTTATGTATCAGGATGCATACCCCCAAGAATACGCACTGTAGAAGGCATAGTAGCGGTGCAGGCCCCATGTGGATGCAAAGGATTGTGTGGTGCCGACGGGTAAGAAACCTGCGTGTTATGCCTAGTCAGGTATTGTTTACCCCTATGAGGGTTATTAAGGCCACGCACGTTCCAAGACATGAAGGTCATGTCTGCCGCCCGCCTTCTCGTGTGTGTGGTGTCCGTCATTGATATAGTATGTTGTGGCATGTCAGTTGGCAAAACAATAAAAATAGAAAGCATTGCAGTATTATGTAGGCATTCGAATATTAAACACAGTCAAAAGGGAAAAAATGCCTCCCACCTACACCCGGCAAAAAACTGCTAGGTGAATTCCATTAACCCCAACAAAATAACATCCCCAACTTAATAATATTGTCTTTGGTATCAACCATGTGGGCGTGACAAACGCAAAGGCAAAGCACCCCGCTGAACAAGAAAGATTAACAATAGCATACTGGAATGGGAATGATCGAACATCAAACAACCATGATTGGCGTAGTCTGAACAGCATTCGGAGATAGGGCTCTTGTGATCCAGAAGACCATGCCTGAAAATCGTAGAGTGCAATCCTGCAGTTATGGGCAAAAATATCAGTCTGAAGGTAAAAGGTCCATGCATCAGGAGCTTTGTGTTCAGGTGTCGAGCTCTGGGATACAGTGCAATGCTTGGTGTATTGTTTGCAGAAGGTTTTAAGGCGTCATCAGAATTGTCAAAATACCATGGCTTGCCTTTCATCAACCCGCAGCATGGGTGGATAGAGCATGCCATAGCGGAGGCCCATTTTTTTGGAGGGCAAGTTTTGCATCCATGAATTTTCTCCTGGACAGCAGAAGTATAGTCTGGGAATATACAGATGACCATGCCTTGGTATTTCAGGGGCCCCTTCTCCCTGGCGAGGTGGAGCGCAGTGTAGCGGTCTATGTAATTGAGCAACCGTTTGATGATGGGTCGTCCTAGGGCCCAGGTGCGGGTCACGGTCCTAGGGAGTGGTGCGCGCTCTCCACCATGAACATTGAGGTGAAATTATGACTACCCAGGAGGTCCGCAAGCAGGCCATTCAAAAAGAGGTCCATTTGGCCAGTTTTTGTTGTTTATGCATTTTCAGTGATATGCAGGTTGTTTCTGGGGCCTCTTGCTTCCACATCCGTGTTCTTAATAGCTACTGTCCCCAGTCTGGCTTCTACTTTTTCCAGCCTCTTTTTCGTGGTCCTGTCTTCCAGTCCTGAAATGTGTTCCTCAGCATCTTCCAGTCTGGTCTGTTGTTTGTCAAGATACTCTCCCATACCATCCAGTCTGGTGGCTAACGTATTGAACGAGCGTCAGTGGCGCTGAAACCTGCCTGGAGCTCTGCCATGATGTTGTCCGCACCCACTATCTTCGGCCGCATCGAGCAGCCAGTGGCATCCCATTCAGACAGTGGCACCGTGTAGGTCGCTTCTGGTGACGTGGGTTTGTCAAAGGGAAGCTTTTGCTGTTTGGGGTCCCCTCGCACCATTTCTGCATCAAGGTGTAGAGCACCATTCCCCCTCTTGAAGCACGGTCCAGTTGGTGCCACTGCGGATTAATGTGGGATGTCAGAGTAGGCACTACGCTAGTATAAAGAGGTATATAGCGCTGAAATGACTTAGGACCTCCGACCCATCAACTATCTCCCAATCCAAGCCAAGCAACGCAATAGGAGAGTACAGGAATTGTCCTGTGTAGGTGGCCTGTGGAGTCGGCTGTGGCACAATTCAGTGGGTCATCTATATTATGGAGCTGTGTCTAAGTAGAAAACAGTCTCGTCCAGGATGAATAGTGGCTTGGTCTGTTTGTGCCAGCAGGAGTTGGAGTGCTGAAGGTGCGGGGCAGCCCAGTGTCCAAAGGACACGCAAAGTCGAAATACGTATAAAACTCCCCGGGGCCCAGCTGCCGCGTAATAGAGAAGACACTGTCACCTACCCTGTGTGCTGCGTAGTGCCAGCTCGGTGTTTTGCCACAGGCAGGAAGCCGGAATATGTGTTGTAGGTTGTGCACCAACAAGAAGCACGCGGCAGGGGGAATCATACTCCTTCAGGCCGTGACACAGTTGATTTGTCCGGCGTCTTCCCATCGCAGGTTTGCAGGATGGGGAATACTAGCTGCCAGTGGACAGGGGAGGGGAAGTGCACCCACAACTCGTGGTCTCGGGCAGCACCAGAGACAGGGTGGCACTGATCGTCCGCACGCCTCAGGCTCACCTAAGTCACCTGTCACCTTGGGGCCGCCGAAGCGTGCAGGCTGAGCGCGGGCAGGCAACTAGAGGTCACTCATTGGAATCGCTGCAGCTTTCCTGCCCGCTTCCCTACCTTCAGGCGTTGTAGGGCTGCATCTTCTGCCGTCAGCACAGGCTGAGTCTATCCATTCCCTGTATTTCCATGGGAGTCGCCTGCGGCGCTTCACAGCTGAGCTGCCGTTACGGTCATTGATGTGGCCACGCCCCCAGTCTGATGATTTTAAGGTGAGGAAAATGCAAGAAGTCTGTATTAGAAAAAAACTAAATCAGTCTGTGCTTGGTCCATCGTTGCTTAGTCCTTGCACCACGGAAAGAAAAGGATGTGACCTCTGGAAAGCTATGCCCAATTCGAAGGCAGGAAACGAGTGACTATGATGCCAACCAATGGTAAGCAGTCGGCGGGCTTCAAGCCTGTTATGCAACACAAAAGTCCTGCAAGCGAGTGTGCATGCGCTAGCGCATGCTCATGTAGGAAACGCCTAAAAACTACGGTTGAGGTAAATCCCCAGATCAATTCCTTTACATGAGGAGCAGCTTGTGTTTTTTACCCTGAGAGACGTTTCTGTAAGGCCTACAGTTTTTCGAATTGAATTTTTAAGATGCAAATTAAAAATACCTCAGGTTTCATATTTGAAACGATGGCCTCAAAGTTTTGTCCATTACAGGAAAATTCTTAATTGGATCAAGATCGCTCAAATGAAATGTCATATTTCTGTTAGTGTTATTAGCTATGATCCACAAATCTTGAATATATCTAGGGGTGCACACCTCGTTTTGACCACCCCTGGATATAATCAGAAAGTTCCTTACGAGGGCAGAGACTATTTTCTTGCATACAAGCTGCTTTTTGGCTTGGCTCAGTCCACTTTATGACCTGCTATAATGGTTCTGCATTGCCAAAGGTATGCGATTGCTAGTTAATGTTTTCTCTAGTTTCAGGTAACTGTCTCAATCTCACTGGCATTGGTTGAAGTTTTAACAGAAGAGCAAAAGGGAACCCTCCTGGTGCTCAAAATGGTACTTGTTGTTGGAAAGTAATTTTATGTCATGCTTACAAAATTTCTGCAAAAACAGGAATGGATTATTAAGCGTTATTACATGTTACCAGGACAAGTCCCCTTTTTGTATGAAGGTCAGTTGCAGGTATTTGTTTATTAATCTATGTGTTTACTGCTGACTTTACCTGATTAGTTAAAGCAAACCTAAACCTCTTATAGCTGGATCTCTCCTATTACTGCAGATGTGAGTAGTGAAGATAAACAGACAACAATGGCAGTCTATTTAAAATGGGCATTTGAATATGCCAGGTGCAATGCTAACAAACTAATTAGGCTAAACATACAGTTTCTTAGAAACTGTTGCATCAGTGGCATTTGGTTTACTATGGCAAATGCTGAAAATTCTCAATAAACGTTCTTTTGTTTTACACTAATCAAAACTGTTGCTTGATGTAAACACTGCCCTGGTGAAGGAAGATCCAGTGGGGCATAGGATTAGTGATCCCAGTGATTTAATAATGCATCTAAATAATGAATGCTCACTGTGCATAACAGTGTTGTGATAATACTAGTGACACTAGGCTAACTTGGCTATTGAGAGCCATTCTGCCAAAATACCGGTTACAGCTTGTCTCTTTCTCTCTCGCTCTCTCTCTCTCTCTCTCGCTGTCTCTCTCTCTCTGTTGTCATGTAGCTATCTCTCTCTTGATCTCCATCCATCTATTTCTCTACATCTCTCTCTCCCAATATCTCTTTTTATCTCTCTATATCTCAGTCTTTATATCTTTCTCTCGCTTCCTTTCTCCCCCCCTCACTGCCTCGGCTCTCCTCCTCGAGACCTTAGCTGGATTTGTGATGGTGGTTTCTCATACTGAACTTTACCTGGAGAGACTTTTGCAGAGGTTGATGAGAACTCTGCTTTTAAAACAAGGTGCATCACAAATCCTGATCAAGTTTTAGATGCATATGCAACTATTTTTCTAAAGCATATGAACTGTATACTTTAAGTTTTTGAGTAGAAAGAGTAAAAGGTCACAATGGGCCTATTGGAAATACGACCACCAAGGAGACTGCCCAGAATCTGAAAGACTAGAAATATCAGAAACACTCTTGTTTTAGTGGTTCATGGCATCGTCTGATCTTTGATTCCCTAATCTTCAAGAGTTGTGCTGCAAGATTGAATATAGACTTACTCACCATTCAGAGAACGCAAAACCACCAGGATTTCTCGGATGGCAAACTTGCTGTAGAATCTCACAAAACATGCAGAATGAGGACTATGCACCATTCAATACATAAAATGCCTTGCTGAACATGATTGCCATTTAGTCCCTAGTTCTCATAAGTTTAAATTATGATAACTCTGTGTATGACAACTTTTACTCTGTGTTTTAGGAAAATCAAGTATGCTGCCCCTATCGAATGCAGTCATAAATATGTCCATACAGTGAACACTGAATATGTCACTCCTATCTTTTTAGCACTATAGTGGCTGCCACGTGAAAGGTGCTGATTTTCAAAAAGCATTAATTATTAACAACAAAACTGTACATGAAAATACTACCAAAACAAAGGCAAAATTGAAAATCGTTGGAGACCAGAGTCTCAAAAAGCCGAAACAACCCCATATTTGTATTTCTGAAATTCAGAAAATGAAATATTATGCTTCACATGTAATCTGGGTGAGAAAGAAAAATTTGGAATAAGAAATCTGTCCTAGTCCTGGCTTTAATGAGCTAACTCCTCCAAACACAGACCTGTACAAACGCTGTATATCAATTTAAAACCAGATATATTGGCTTTGCCAAAGCTGGAAAAGAAAGTAGAAAAAGATGATTCTTTACACATATAGACAACAAAGAATTGTTTGGGAAGCTGTGTTGTTGAGGTGTCCTTTTTATTTATTAGGGCAAATAACACATACACATCTTTTCATTTTGTAAGATCCATGAAATTGCTTAGACCAATGTGAGTAAAAAAGCATAAAGAAGAAAGGACCGAAGATTCCTATTTGCATATACTAGTCTAATGTGATTGTTCCCTTTCCCATATTCCTCTCAATTAAAGATGCTCTTCTAGTCTGTATCCCAGTTCCAAAAGCAATAGGATCAAACGTTGTGTCTCCTAGGTTTTCTCTTCAAAGGTCTTCACCGGTCACAGGAACATTAACTGAAGGGTCTATAGGGTTAGCCTTCTAGGTGGGGTCTTTGCAGCTTTCACACAGCTGTCAGCGCAGTATTTTTTTTTAATATAAATAATCTGATTCTCAAATGCATGAATGTCAAGAACTTCTTAAACCCACTCTTGTATGTCATGATTAACATAAGTACATCAGAATTTGCATAATCATTTCAGTGCTGGCCTAAGTGTAAATATGCAATCAAAACAAGTAAGGAACACAAATCTAGAATTAACTCTAGAAGAGATATCCATTATGATTGATTGAGCCTCATATTGCACCTATTGACAGGTGCCCACCATAATTCTTTCGATGACGAATCCAAACAGTCATGGACAATACTTTCTATCTAGGTCACAAAGGTGGTGTATCGGGGCTCTGGTAACTAATTTAGCTAATGTAATATGGAGGTCAAATTGATTACAATAGAGCTGTAACCTAACTTTACAGATGTAGCAATAAGGCCCATGGCTAAAGATTCACTAAATATCTCCAGTGATATGCTTGTAGCTGCCAATGCGACCTTACAGTAACTCAGTGCGGCAAATGATCTTCTGGTTCTTGATTTATATATATATATATATATATATATATATATATATCTCAAGCTGCGAAATATTGTATGAGGTGAAGGCATCAGAAAATGAGATCCATGTATTCCCTAATGGTTGATATCTGTGCACCCTCTGAATCTTCAGGTGTCTGCAGATATATCGCTAGACCAAGACCAATGCACACATTACCTTGTAGGATGCCTTTTCCATAGTGGAGAAACAGAATAACTAAAGTAGGGGTGGAGAGATAAATACTGGGGCGTAAAAATGCTGCAGAAATATCTTTCACAAATTTAGATAGCCATGTGGCTAATGCTACCCAGTAAAAAAAATGGCAGATAGGAGAGAGCGGAAACTCTTCAAATCGAGAGAGTTGAAAAAGGAGAGCACATCTGTGTCTCTTATGGCTCCAGATGAAGGTGGAGATTGTGGCTCCGAGCTTTTTAGGAAAAAATGCAGGGTTATATCGGAAGTGAACAAAGATGTAGTAGCTTGGGAAACAAGGTCATCTTAATAAGAATTTCCCCGTCTCATAAGTGGAAGTAAACCACATTTGTTAAGCAGTCATAACGTTACCTTCAAAAATGGTTAGTGTCTCTCAGGCTGTCAGTAGCAATTCCCCCAGATGTTGATTAACCAAAATGTCAGGGATAGTAGGAGTGATGTCACATCCCCTTTGACATCATTGGTATTACAAGAGGTGACATCACTTAACCTTTGACCCTGCACCTTCAGAGAAAGTAAGGTCACATGACGTTATCATAATGACATGTCAATAATTAACATCACTCTGGTTTCATAGTAATTTTATAAATATATAGCAACACAGACAAATGTCAATTTTGTTTATCAGTAATAAAATTAGTGGAATGTAATACTTACCCTGAACTGTAGCGAGTGAAGCACGTGAGCACGTGAGCCTTACCTGTTCAAGGTGAGGCTTGGGGGGGGTGTTTCTCCCCAAGAACATTTTTGACTAAAATGGAATCAAAGGGTGATTTTAAAGTACCATTTCCATATAGATGTACTCAACAGCCATAGACTGTCAGGGACACTAATTAAATATTCAAGTCCTTTATGATTTGCCAGGCCAATGGAACCTGATGATCCCCAGGAGTTTCCATAATGTTTCTCAAAATAACCTGTGGATTCCCCTGTATGTCAAATGATCTCCTTCATTGTGCCAGAGCCAGCATTTTGTCATGGATGACCTCAATGCCAACAATTACATACACTATGCCAGTGCTAGATTGTTGCTATTAAAGCAATCCATATATCATTTGCATTGTCACTCTCACACATTCATCTTCTAACTCATATTTTCACATTCGCTCACACTTGTACTCACTCGTTTTTATTCTCACTCATTCATTTACACTCAATTTAAATCACATTCACCCATACATTCACCCATACTTTCTTACTCTCACTTTCTCACTTACTTATTCACATTCATTCTGACTCACTTATTCTCACTGTCACTCACTCACTCATTCATTCATTCACTCGCACTCCATAACACTCCTCACATCATTGTTATTAATTCTCATCACCCATTATCTCACTTGCAGTCACTCTTACTCTAACTCGCTCGCTACTTTTGATTCACTTATATTTGGTAGTAATGAATCTTACTAGTTCTCACTACTTGTCTCTGATTCCTACTCTTTTTCACTCGCACACATTGTCACACATACATGTGCTCTCTCTCACTAAAAACTCATCCACAAGCATGCACACAACATAACACACCTAAAAGTTTTTTGTTTACTTATCTCAGATGTCACCAAACGTTTTGTTCCAGCTCTTGGTGTTCCATTTTTCTTGCACTATTAGTGAATAATGCAATATTATTCATTATTAGTGTAAAGAAAAATGGGCAGAAAAAAGGAGGTGGGGGCCCTAAGTCCTGTGTTCTTGGCACTGATCTTCTTACCTCTGAGGTCAGGGGATGTAAAGACAGTGTCAGGGTTAAAAGGAGCAAGCTGGGGGCACAGCTGCAACCTCTGGCAACCCATAAATGACATCCATGCCTCAGATATTTCATTTTGGTAATTAGTTATTTATTCTTTAAAGGTGGCGGGCGGATAGGGAGAGTCTGCATTTACAGCTAGTTAATTTATAATCTGAAACTTAAAAAAAAAAAAAAGCAATACCATTGATCGCTGCAATGCGTATCTGTATTATGATCAAGTGTAACCATCAGTTTGCCAGGATAGGCCATTACTTTCAGCTCTTGGATTGCATTGAAATATATCCCACAATTTGTTCTACCAACCAGTTATCTTTCAAGGGGTTAACTGTAGAGTTTGTAGAGAGACCTAGAAATGAAGGACATCCTTAGCTGGTACCCCAGGAATTTTCCAGTGGGTCTGAGGAGTGTCCATTAATGGATACTATTGCCTGCAGAGCTTAGTAAGCAGCCTGTATCCATTTGATAACATCTGGTGAGAAATATATTTTCAGAGAACTGCCCTTTAGTAGAAATATCCCATTGAAAGCCTTTTCAGCATTGAGAGAGTTGCAATAGGCTGTTGTAATGCTCTTGACAAGTCGATCAAGGCTACAGCAAGGTTCCTAGGTTCTGTTTTGTACCACTTTTGGTAGAATTCAGTTTGCAAATAAGTCACTAACTGGGAAATAATTTTAAATCTTACAGAAAATAGGTTTGTGTTATATTTTATAATCAGCACATTATAGTCATATAGGGCAATACAAATTTAATTGCATAGACAATTTATCTTTTTATTAAGAAAACTATAATTTGGATGAGATTCCAAGACGCAGAAGTCATTGGTCAGTTAAATATTGCATTGAGTCACTCTTTACATAATTTGTTAGCTATTGCAACCATCCTGGCCACTTTACTTAGCATAGTAGATTTAATACCGTCCCGGAGTTCTTCTAAAGTCACTGGTCCTGTGAGTTTCCTGTTGGGCGTCGATGGTCAGAATTATTTTGTCGAAGCCAGTAATTCAATATGATTACCTAATGAGGTAGAATACAGATCTATTTAGTATTTTGAGAACACATTACTAATCATAGGCATTGTTAATCAGTGTTTTCCTTCCTGATCTAGAATCTTGTAAGCAACCTGTTAGGCCAAGTTGTCGGAGGCTTGCACAGCTAAGGGGTGATCTAGCTTTGCACCCACACTTATAGGGGTAATGTTTGAATGATTTAATTGTTCATTGATTCTGTGGTATACATTACTCTAATTTGAGAACAAATAAGGGTTAAATCACCCCATATACTATGGTATTGTGGGTTCTACATTTGACTAAATAGAATTCGTTTTTTTCCCCTAGGCCACTATTTTGTTTCTAAGCTCTGTCTCTGGTTTTAAAACACATTTTATTTTTTGGGCTGTGTATAGTATAGTAAAGTCTTGGATGGATGGCTTAATCGCATTCCAAACTATACCGTCGAAGGCTAACTGGTTGTTATTCTCCATTATGTTTTTTGTTTAACAATAACCTTAATCTTGTGTATAGATAAATAATCCTGCAGAAGGGCATGTTGAAAGGTCCATTGTGGTGTATTTTGTGTGCCATTTGTTGACCTTAAATCAAGTCACCCAGGCATGATCTGAAACCCAGATTCCAGGATATTTGACCTGTAACTATTCTAAAATGGTGCAACTAATTAGAAAAAAGTCAGTGCTTTGAGTTTTGATGATGGTTTTAGGAATAGAAGGTGTAGTCTGTCTCCCAAGTATCTTCTCCAGGGATCAGAAACTCCAATAGTGTTGAGATGATATTTCAAATGTATTATCGGTACTGGTGATATCTAATTGTACACAGGTGATACAATTAGTTTCCAGCAATATTGATGTTACCTGGTGCTGTTAAGAACTTTTCAGGGCAAAGATAGATCTTTATTGGGGCCATTTACAAAAGAGGTAACTAACTTCAGAATTTGCTAAAACCTAGCTAGGCCTCTTACATTTACCCACATCTTGTTCTTTGGTAATGCCTTTAACATTATTCCTGCAAGTGGCTTGTCTGTTCTACACTAAAAGTCATATTCCTTCCGATTAATGACTATATCTGACCTGTTTTAGACCAAAGTGGTCAGTGTATGTTCTCCTTTCTTTTCTGAACATTGGAAAAATGTGGGCCTCTTCTGAATCATGAAAGATGTGCATTTACCCTGCCATTCAGTTTTCAAGCTGATCACAGCTACTGCAGGGGTAAGGATACCCTTTAAAAAAAATGTTTTTTAGCATAATCTCATTTGTCTAAGTCACTTAGCCGTACTAAATGAGTAGTCCAGAAATATGGAGAAGTGTCTAGCTGAAGAATAATTCATCTTCGTGCACGAGACTGAATTGTTTCAAGTGAGGTAGTCTTGAAAATATACTGTAACCCTTCAGGGTGGAGAGCCTATTTTTGAGGTGGCATACAGAATTAGGGTTGCTCTAAAAAATGACAGATCAGGATTTATGTCTGTTTCTTCCTCTAGGATCTGATCTCTGAGTAATTGGGTAACAGCCTTTCCTTCTGTGGCACTTTCAGTGCTCACTAGAATCCCTACCAGCCTCGTATTCTATCACCTCATGCTTGCATTCAGGACTCTATATGGACTCTATAAGGAGATTCAAGCTCCCTAACCTGTTCTTCTGTCTGGGCTATTGTCTCACCATCACACTACCCTTTTCAAATAGAACATTTGCTTTTTCTTTTAACTATTCAGATTTTCATCATGTTCCTTGGTAAGTACTTAAGCTCTGTGATGACTTTTAAATGAAGCTTCAACCACCCTTTTCCTGGATTTTTCTATTTAATCTGTTTTTAATGCTCATTTTGGCACTTAACTTAGCCGGCATATGTTCTTTCTTGGTTTTGTCTGGTCTGGCTAAGTTTTGTGGACTTTCTTTCTCACATCTAAAATCTCACGTATCTGGCAGCGATTGAGTCTGTAGAAAGATACAGGGGTCGAAACCTTTAACTATCTTGCGGGCGTAGGTGGTCGGGGGTAATTTGGCAACACTATTCCTTTAAGGGAATATCTTTCCTTCAACATGGACTCAAGTCATTATATGTCTATTATCTCATTGAAGATTCTACTTGTGGTCTGCCCAGGATCCTTATCCTTAGTCTTCAGATGCTCAAGGTGTGTTTTTATATGACAGAGGGCTTTTGTTGTACATTGCATGCAGCCACATGAATCTCTTAGGTATTGAGTTCATTTGGTTTCTATCTGTAGTCTTTCCCTCTACTCTTGCAGTTCTTTCTTTGCTCAATTGTTTTCTGTATTGTTTGCTATTTAAGGGCATAATATCTCTAACTAAACTTTGTGGGAGTTTTTGTTGTCTGTTCACCAAGCGGTCTCTTATTCAGTGTGCCTGAGGCATTGGTGTCGGTACTACTCTCTTTAAAGGGATACTTTTCACTTGTATTTTGCATCCTTTTTTATGATGTTTCATCAGTTTTTCAAAGAAGCTGGCAGCCGTGAGAGATGCAGAGAAGCTTGAGCTCCTGGCAGCTCCACGTTCAAATTAATGGCAATGCCAGAAACAGGTTCCTTTTGTCCAGACAGCTATAGTTGTGCCTGATATATTGGAAGTTCGGGACAGAAGTATTGCTGACTTCCCTTCTCTGCCATAGAGATGTGTCACAATTCGAAACAGTGATATTGTTCCAAGCCCAGGTGAAGGAGGAGGAGAGGGCTCCGGTGAGGATGCCAAGTGCAGAAGTGCAGCTGGAGCCCACCTGATTCCCATCCTTACCACGTTGAAGGAGCTGAAGAAAGTCTCCTGAAACTCAATGAGGAAAATCAGTCTGGTCATGATTGTCTCTTGAGAAAACACCCGAACAATGTTATGGAAATATCAGAGGCAAGATGGTATGGAGAGGCTGTTGTCTTGCGGACTGATGAAGGGTGCTGAGAGGAGTCACGGGCTCAAAAAAAGATAAGTGTTGATCTTCGGTTTCTATGAAAGCACAAAGAGCAGCATACTTGCCTAATCATACTAAGACCTTAAGTATGATGACATTCAGTAGCAGGTTTTAATATCTGTGCAACAAGGCTACAAGCAACTAAACCTTTGTAAGACACTGCTTGATGTACTGAAAACATGGCCCAGATCGTGGAGAGCTAGGTCCCCCGTAAGCTGTACTCCTATCTAAAAATAAATTGAGGGAAGAAAGAAAACTAAAGAGAAATACTGAAACGGTAATTGTTGTATTAGCATAGAGACAATGGAATTAATGCAAACTGAAAATGTTCTTTTATTAGTAAGTCAAAGTCCTGAAGAGAATGTATGCTCAAAGACCACAACCTACAAATATTATAATTTTATATTCATCCCCCATTCATTGTCCCCTATCATGCAGTAATATGCCAAGCTCCTGCGAAAGAAGAATATGGCAATTGAAGGGGGAGACAGAGGACTCTGATTCATCCATCAATCTAGCACATATCAAATGACCTAATTTAGAGGAGTTTGGAGAATAAAGGTCATATATTGAAATCAGTGGAATTACATACTCTGCTAAGTAAGGAAAAAGCTGGAGAGTTGTAAAGCATAACAAGGGGAAACACAAGACTACAGTAACCCTGAGGAATTAGATAACATAGGAAATCCACAAGATTTGGAAAAAAATGATAATTGACAGATCCTCGCCATGGAAAAACAAGCATTTACAATGCATCGGGTCTCGCGTTTGCTCGTGTTAGAGCCGATTGCGTTGTAAACTCCTAACCCGACTTTTCACCTATCGGGCAAAAGTGCATTTATGCACGTAACCCGAAAAAGTGAAATCAAGTAGGTAAAGCGCTCGACTTCTGCCAAGCGAGATCGGGCTCGTAAATTAGTTTTAAAAAAGTTGCATGTTTTCACTACTTGGTCGCTGCGCTCGAAGAGGGCTAGCCACCGGAAAAGGCATGACGTATGCGTGCCTTCGACTAATGAAAGCAAGCCGATTTAATTAGGGAAGCCCACGAACCAATAAAAAGCACTGACGTGAAGTTGACAGGGCTCGGAGTCATTTTCTAAATACAAAAGAGTCTCCCTGCTATACACATGCGCGAGCGCATGCAAAGCAGGCTCGACCCTAAAGAGTAGCTCTATCTCCAGGTACAGAGAATACTAGAGGCCTAATGTTACCCAAAGTAAAGCCATTGATCCCCCACCGTGATTCAGACCCTGCTGTGGGTGAGGGGGAGACCTAACCAAGAAGAGAAAAACAGATAGAAAAATTTAAGATAATTGGTTGGATGTATTTTTTTTTTAATTGTAAAATAGTCTCCGGTACATTCCAGTGCAAGCACGTCCTAGAAGGCAGAATGATAGACCAAAAAAACAATCAATTGAAGTGAGTGAAATTCTCCACTCGTTAGTAACAATACCCTTTCTTGCAGATAGCTGGGCTGTCCAGCCAGACCTTAAAAGGGATGAAACAAAACTTACTTAAAATATACTTCTGCTTTAAATAACAGTACAAAATGTACAGACGTGGAAAATACCCATTGGAAATGGAACTTTCTACAGAGATGTTCACAAACGTTTTGCTTTCACTCCTATTTTTGCTGAATTCATTTTTGTTAGCTTTAAGACTCTCTGCACTTTAGTATTGCTTACCAGCGCTAAAGGGCATGTGCTCTCAGCTCCGAACATGGAAACATTGGCTTCTACCCAACTGGCATATTTAGTTTACTTATAAGTCCCTAGTAAAGTGCACTATGTGTGCCCAGAGCCTGTAAATTGTAAATTAAATGCCACTAGTGGGCATGCAGGACAAATTGTTCCATCCAATTAAAGTAGCCCTTTAAACATGTCTCAGGTCTGCCGTTGCAAAACCTGTGTGGGCAGTTTAAACTGCCATGCTGACCCGGCAAAATAAACCTTTTGCCAGGCCCAAAACGTCCCTTTTAATACATATAATTCACCTCTGGGTCAGCCATGGACAGCCCAGAGCTCAAGATGCAATGTATTTAAAAAGTAGAACATGTATGTTTAAGTTTTACATGTCCCGGTAGTGAAAAACCACTAAATTAATTTTTTACTACTGCAAGGCCTATCTCTCCCATAGGATAACATTGTAGTTGACCTGTAACCTTTTAAGTATAACTTCCAACTGGGAAGAGATAGATTTTGATGTCTCTGGAATCACAATTTAAAATCACAATTTATGGTGAAGTTGGATTTTTAAATTGCCATTCTGAAAATGCCGCTTTTAGAAAGTTGCCTTTTTCTTACTTTTGCCATTTAGTGCCCTCTACCCGTCTCTGATCATATGTCTGGGGTGAGTGACAGCTGGGCTTTGTGCATTCCTCCTAGACGGCCACACACAATGAGAGCTTAAGGTGTGTCTCAATGAGCCATTTCTAGTAGGATGGGAGAGAGGAGCTGGGCACAACCTTATTTACACCTGAATAGGTTGTGTCCTGTCCACATGCAAAGGCTGCATAATCCCCTGAGGTGAATCTGGAGCCTGGGCAGGAAGGGAAGGGACTCTGTGCACTTCAAAAGCACAACTGGGTATTGGACCTCAGATACCACCACCCTAGTACACTTCTAGACCTCTGGATACTCTGCCAGGAAGAAGAAATGCTGTGCCACTGAAAGAACTGTCATACTCCTGAACTGAAACTCTGAGGAGCTGCTGCCTTTCTGTGCTGACCTCTTGCCTGGAGAGGTCGAACTGGACCTGGAACCCATCTTGAACCCAGGACCCCAAAGTGACTCAAAGGCCTAGTCTACAGACCTGATCTGAGCCTCCGGGACAAAACAGTATCTCCACAGCTCCTGGGCCCATCCTCAACAAGCTCCTGACCCCGAGGTGGCATCTCTCTTTTTAAGCTCGTCAAGTCTTTGGGCTCTTTGCTAATGTGAATGGGCCAGTTAACTCTGTAACCTTGTTGCTCACCTAGAAATAAGGTGAGAGCAGGCTCATGTTTGTCTTTACCCATGGCAAGCATCGTCTGCCAATGTGGATTGACAGATAGTTGTTGGCTTGTTATGGTTTTAGGCCCTATATTGCAGTCTATTCTTCACAAATTCATAACTCCTGTTCTAATTATTGGATGTTTGTTGTTTTGATCTTGTGTTCTTTTTTTAAAAATGTCTCTATTTTTTTCTACCTGGTGTGAATTTGTTTGTGTGGTAGTTTTACTGTTGCACAAATACTTTAGATACTGCCTCAAAGTTAAGCCTAATTGCTCTGTGCCAAGCTAGCATGGGGTGAGCACAGGTTAATTTAGGGTTGACTGACACTTACCCTGAGTAGGAATGTGGTTGTTGCTTGACTAGAGCTCATACCCCAGTCAACCAACAACCCAATTTCTAACAGGCCTTGTCAGTGAACTGAATGGTAAACTGATGCTCATCAGTTTTAAGTCATCCAAGAGATATGTAATTGCACTTACCACAAAAAGAGTAATCTAGGGCCAGATGTATCATCTGATTTTGCACTCACAAACAGCGAAATCGGCCGTTTGCGAGTGCAAAATCGGGGTCTGCAATGCATCAACTGCATTCGCAGACCAAAAACCGAAAATCGCAAAAATTGCGATTTGCTGCGTTTCGACCTGGATTTTGCGAATTTGCAAAATCCAGGTCGCAAAGCAATTCTGCAAAAAATCGCAAATTGTGATTTTTCGCAGAATGGTATTTTGCACTTGCAAAATACCATGACCTGCAACCAGGTGGTAACCTGGTGCAGAATTTAAAAATGCAGTACAACTGCATTTTTAAGTTAAATATGTAAAGCACACATGCCCTTTTGGCATGTGTGTACTTTACATGTGCCAAAAAAAAAAAGGGGTGCAGGAGAGGGGGCCTTAGGCCCCCAGCACCCTGGCCCTTTGCTTTTCCCAAAATTGCGATTTCTGTTTCATTTGCGATTTTTAAGAAAACGCAATTACTGACTCGCAAATGTGATACATGGCCCTTTGCGAGTCGGTAATTGTGATTTCTTAAAAATCACAATTACCGAATCGCAATGGGCCAGATTCATACATCTGGCCCAAAGTTCGCTAAGCAGATTCTTGAGTAAGTGGCTGCTTTCTTCAGGACCACTAGATCAGATGTTGACTTTTGTAAAAATTCACTTTAAATGAGACCTGCTATTTTTGTCATTTTCAGAAAAGTAATAACAACCACATATGGACTCCTTGTGCACCACTGTCTTGAATGTAAATATGAAACAACCATATACTAAGGAGGAACTTTAACCTATGTGTATCCTGAATAAGCAACTGGAATATTTTAAACATGTTAAAATGTTTTTTATTCATCTTCTCTTTCTCTCTCTCTCTCTCTATCTATATATATATATATATATATATATATAGAGAGAGATTTAGAGATATAGAGATATAGATATATGTGTGTGTGTATATGTATATATATATATAGTTGCCTGGATACAATGCTTGCGTCTTAACCGGTTCTGTGCCCAGGACGTAATGGTTCTGTCCTGGTCACAGAGCCCAGAGGGAGCGCTGGGCAAGGGTCGCTCCCAGGGGGCCTTTTTTTTTAGAAGGCCTTTTTTGCCCCCCATACCCCCCCTCCCCCCGTAATGTTTTTTTTTTTTTCTTTTTTTTTTTTTAGGTGGGGAGCGACCACTTAGGTAAGGGTCGCTCCCCTAGGGGTCAAATTATATTTAGGCCATTTCTGCCCCCAAGGGGGACAGAAACCACTAGGCACCAGGGATTTTTTTTTTGATTTTTTTTTTGATTTTTTTGTTTTACAGATGGGGAGCGACCCATTAGGCAAGGGTCGCTCCCCTGGGGGGCAAATTGTATTTAGACCATTTCTGCTCCCCTTGGGGGCAGATTGGCCGATTTTAGGTCAATCTGCCCCCAAGGGAGCAGAAACCACTAGGCACCCGGGATTTTTTTTTTTGGCGCCAATGTCACGCAGGGGGAGCGAACCCGTAGGGAAGGGTCGCTCCCAGGGGGGGTTGGGTTGGGGGGGGGGCAGACAAATTTATTTTAGGCCATTTCTGCCCCCCCCTGGGGGCGGCTGAGCTAGAGGCCAAAATCCACAGGTAGGCACTGTTTTCTATGAAAAAATGTGATGTGTCCACGTTGTGTTTTGGGCCATTTCCTGTCGCATGCGCTAGGCCTACCCACACAAGTGAGGTATCATTTTTATCAGGAGACTTGGGGGAACGCTGGGTGGAAGGAAATGTGTGGCTCCTCTCAGATTCCAGAACTTTCTGTCACCGAAATGTGAGGAAAACATGTTTTTTTAGCCAAAGTTTGAGGTTTGCAAAGGATTCTGGGTAACAGAACCTTGTCAGAGCCCCACAAGTCACCCCATCTTGGATTCCCCTAGGTCTCTAGTTTTCAAAAATGCACAGGTGGGGTAGGTTTCCCTATGTGCCGGCTGAGCTAGAGGCCAAAATCTACAGGTAGGCACTTGGCAAAAAACACCTCTGTTTTCTTTCAAAAAATGTGATGTGTCCACGTTGTGTTTTGGGGCGTTTCCTGTCACGGGCGCTAGGCCTACCCACACAAGTGAGGTATCATTTTTATCGGGAGACTTGGGGGAACATAGATTAGCAAAACAAGTGTTATTGCCCCTTGTCTTTCTCTACATTTTTTCCTTCCAAATGTAAGAGAGTGTGTAAAAAAGACATCTATTTGAGAAATGCCCTGTAATTCACATGCTAGTATGGTCACCCCAGAATTCAGAGATGTGCAAATAACCACTGCTCCTCAACACCTTATCTTGTGCCCTTTTTGGAAATACAAAGGTTTTCTTAATAGCTATTTTTCACTCTTTATATTTCAGCAAATGAATTGCTGTATACCCTGTATAGAATGAAAACGCACTGCAGGGTGCAGCTCATTTATTGGCTCTGGGTACCTAGGGTTCTTGATGAACCTACCAGCCCTATATATCCCTGCAACCAGAGGAGTCCAGCAGATGTAACGGTATATTGCTTTTGAAAATCTGACATTGCAGGAAAAAGTTAGAGAGTAAATCATAGAGAAAAAATGATGTTTTTTTCACCTCAATTTCAATATTTTTCTTTTTCAGTTGTTATTTTCTGTAGGAAACCCTTGTAGGATCTACACAAATTACCCCTTGCTGAATTCAGAATTTTGTCTACTTTTCAGAAATATTGCGGTTTCTGGGAGCAAGCATTGGTTTCATGCCCATTTCTGTCACTGACTGGAAGGAGGCTGAAAGCACAACAAATTGTAAAAATGGGGTATGTCCCAGTAAAATGCCAAAATTGTGTTGAAAAATTGGGTTTTCTGATTCAAGTCTGCCTGTTCCTGAAAGCTGGGAAGCTGGTGATTTTAGCACCTCAAACCCTTTGTTGATGCCATTTTCAGTGAAAAAACCACAAGCCTTCTTCTGCAGCCCCTTTTTCCTATTTGTTTTAAAAAAACGAAAATTTCACTGCATTTTGGCTAATTTCTTGGCCTCCTTCTGGGGAACCCACAAAGTCTGGGTACCTCTACAATCCCTAGGATGTTGAAAAAAAAGGACGCAAATTTGGCGTAGGTAGCTTATGTGAACAAAAAGTTAGGAGGGCCTAAGCGCGAACTGCCCCAAATAGCCAAAAAAAGGCTCGGCACAGGAGGGGGAAAAGGCCTGGCAGCGAAGGGGTTAATTTCCAACTGTTTACAATTAGAGGCCTTCAAACATTTTTGCTCTGACCCCCCAAAATGTTTTCATATTAGGGCCCCCTCCAAAACTTTATGGCAAGATTTGAGGAAGAAGGGAGCAAGGCAGATCGGAGAGGGTGGGGATTATGAGGTCATTTCTGGGCTACTTTTTCTTTAGCTAATAATCCACAATAAACATTAAGCTTCTAAAAACAACAAATGACTACAACACAACTACTCCCTGTAATTGGTGTGTTGTCAGCCCCTTACTCTTCCAGGCCCCAGTGCAATGGCTGCACTAATAATAGCTATGGCCGTGAGTAGCAGGCTGTCTCTTCTGCCTCTTTCACCGCTTATCCACCATTCCTGACCATCACTCTAATCTTGAAACAGACTCTCTGTCCCTTTCAGAAAATAGAAACTTTCATAGGTTGCTCGCCTCTCTGCAGCACGGATACCCTCCGGCATAATGCTAGCAATGAAAAGGTGCTGCCCTGCCTCTTTTGTAGGGTGAAACAATCATAATTATGATGCAGTAGACCCCCACACGTCTCAGTTCAAGTGTCACTGTGCCTTTTTCACTAATGAGAAATTGTCCTGTTAATGGATTTATAAAAATGTTTCCAGTAGGCACAGTCTGATTACCTATTACTAAAATGTATCCTTTGTAAGCACTTGTTTTATCTTAAACACTAAGGGCCTGATTCCCAAAGATAAAGTTAGACCAAAACCTTACCTTATACCAAAAGTCTAACTTTTCTACTTTTCATTCTTCACAAAGGTAGTTACCTCTGGTAACTTTACTACTAGTAATTATACTAGTAGAAACTTAGCTTTGTGAATACCAAAAAGAAGTAAAGTTAAACATTTGGTCTAAGTTAGTCTTTTGGTCTAACTTGACCTTTGTGAATCAGGCCATAAATCATTTTGTGGCAGCCTATCGTATACACTGGACCACTGGATTTATGTTTGTGATTCTGTGGTTGCAACATTTTCTGCATATGCCACAAAAGCTGTCATCTAATGCATAATCTGTAGATTTTAATTGTTTGTAGCTCAAGTAGAACAGAAATTACTAAAAACGTGGCAACATGTGTCCCGGCACAGTGAAAAGCCTGTCACAGATGTTGACTGGTCCTCTTTCAATTGCATATTATTCTATTTGGTTGTTTAACTGATACTACTCAGGTAACATTTTGCCCAGACACTGCTACAATGTGTACAGTTTACCCCAAAAATATTACTATTAGAAAATGTGCTGCATTATGCTTCATAATTTGCCTTTTCTAGCCATTTAATTCAGTCAGCCCTGTCACATAATTTGGTCTTCTGCTGCCAAATAATTCTGATGGCCCTGCTTATACTGTGCTTGAAACAATTTTAAATAATGACATACATTCACTGTGCTCGCTGGTACCAGCTGGGACTTCTTAGCACTTTATATACACACACGTCACTATTACTAACGGTGTTAACTAGGATTCAGTTCTCTGTCTTTATAGTCTCAAAGACAGACATTTGGAGTGATAGCATTATCCAACCGAGATTTCATTACGTAAAAAAGTGCCTCTCCCACAATTACTTTCATTTTCATTTATTTTAGACTTAAACATGTGCATTATTTTATATGCTGTTGTCTAAAGGTGAAAAAAACAACACAATAGTTTAAAATAATTTGTTAATTTAAGCCCTCCTCTTTGACCCCTGCCACCACAGGGTTCATGATTACAATTGGCATGCTTTTTTATGCAGTTGAAACACTAGATGTAAATGAAGGTAGCCTGTAAAGGTGACAAATAATAAAGCCTTCCAGACCATCGTAATTTACAAGTACGTAGAGGTATTTGCCACCTTCACCCCCCTCAGCCCCCCCCACCTCAACCCCGGGGAGCACGGCCACATCAAAGAATTAAATAATTGATACCTAAAATTGTTTAGCAAAACTATTATTTTCCTAGTTGCATTTTTTTTAACAATTTATTTTGAAAGCAAAGAATCATCAATCTTACTCACAAGATTCTGCAAATATTTGTATCTAATCAGAGAACATTCTGGGAGCATTACACATAGCCTCAAATGGTTAAACTTTGTAGCATGTGTATACATTTTTATACTGAACCACTGACTGTCAGTAGTGCAGTCCGAGGATTACAACATTTCTTTAGAGCGCTCACCCTATTATTAAAGGCTTTGCGTTAATGAAACATAAATGCAAGTTCTGAACAGCATAAATATATGAACACAAACATTACTTTAACTGCAGACAATGCCCCTTCCCTGATCCATAATGTACTGTAAACCGGCAGCCAAAGGGTTTGTACTGCAATGGGTTGGGCCTACAAGTCCGAAGGATAAAATAGACATGAAAACTTGTTATTCTTGACCACAAACAATATGTAATGGGCGTCGGGCTGTAGGAATTACACATCCCTGGTCCTCTCCATATTGAGACCCTAAACAATACATTGTGTGTGTTTTTTGTCCCTCACTTTCTTTTCATTTGGCCTCACTGCTGATCCTTTTAGGGCATGTTACAAAATATCTAGCCACATTTAAAATGAGAAGCATTTGCAATGCAATGAGTCTCCCGTTAGCTCGAGGTAGAGCTATTAGCGTTGTAAATTCCTAACCTGACTTTTCTTGCCACACAAACTGAAAATAAAAAAGTAAAACAGTTGACATAAGCAAGCAGATTCAAATCGCTACTGTGATCATGAAGAGAGAGACAAAAGGAAAAATAAGTTAGCTCGCTGTCAAAGTTATTGGCAAAAGTGCAATTATCCATGTAACGAGGTTGATGGCCAAGGCGGTAACAAAACCGCCCTAATGAGGAATAAACGTAAAGCAGTTACCAACAAAAACAAAGGATTTTTGAAAGGCAGGCCGATGAACGAGTGATAGTGATAGGCGTGCGGTGGGCATGGTTAAAAGCCCAGTTGCATACCAACACGTCGGAAAAGCAGCTCTTGCCCGCTGCTATGCTCAACCCAATAAACCACTTTTGATGCAAGCAAAGGAACAAAAGTGCCAAATATTTTATGAAAATGTGAAGATTCTTGCCATTGAGTGCTTGTTTTGTAGCGTGGTTAAAAAATTAGAGATGACCACTTGAGATTCTAGCTAAACAACTGGTAGTATTGAATCCTTAATCTAAATTTACATACAGTTCTAGGCTATTTATAATTCATTACTGGAGTCTGGCTATCTTCAAGTGTCCACAGGGAAAACAGCAACACACCCAGTATCCTTAAGGTGGGTGCATAATCAAAATAGTACTTCCATCCCAAATCCCCGATAGCATAAAGAACCTACATTGGACTTACAGCCAGCCCAGTGCTTTGCATTGGTTGACTTTGCTTACTTGCTTCTTATTTCATGGCTTCCCTTTTTTGTTTTGTTTGTATCTCCCCTGGAGAATAGTCTCCTTTTGATTGGATGCCTTGTATTCTTCCACTACTTTTTTCTTAATCGTTAAGTATTTCATTAGAGAGCTGTGTTGCTCTTTTCCCTGTGTGCTTCTTGTTCTCTTTTTCTCCTGTGCCCTGTCCTCTTACCTCACCCTGCCCTGTTTTGCTGTCTCCCTTATGTGATGCTTTTCCTCTCCTCCTCCACTGAAGTTGTTTTATTTTTATTTTTATATTTTAATTTAGAACATCTCCAACCTTCTTATTACATTTTTTTTTTTTTGTGTGAATTAAATAAAATATTTAATCACTTGTTACTGAACATCTCCAGAATCTCTTAAATAGCCCAGGCTGTTGCTAAGCTTCATTGGTTACCGATGAGAAAGAGAGTGGCGTTTAAAGCTTTGTTTTTGCAACAAAATCTTAGATTCTCTGACGCAGTGCTAGTGTTAATCCCCAAAGTGAAAAAGGCACATCTGGGTGGTCGCTCTTTCAGGTTCTTGGCTTCTACATTGTGGAATTCTCTGCTGCATGATCTTAGGCAGGAAGGATTGGAATTTGCCTTCCAAAAAAAAGTTAAAGGTATGGCTGTTTCAGGCAAGCATAGATTAGAGTGTTGCAGTCTGCAGGCTTCCTGGTGTGTGAATCCTCAGCGCGAGGACACTTAGATTAGAGTAACCAGGAACTCTACAAATTTCTAGCATAACATTTGTGTATTTGTGTGATGAATGCTTGTTTCCGTATTTTTGTGTATTGTTTTGTGGTTCCAATAATCGAAATTGCTTAGCCCTGAGTCCCTGGATTCCAAAAATGACTCAGTGCGGTCCTAGGAATGATTATGTCAAAAGTCAAGCGGTTAAGAGCCACTGCAGTAAATCATCATCCGAAGGGACAGGCAAAGCCAGCAGGCTCCAAAGTCGAGAGCTATAGGCTATAGGCTTTTCCAGCGCTTGTTCTCCCTGCCATTTATTTAACATGCTGTTTCTGTGCATAGTGTTAGGCCCTTATCTCAGAATGCCTCGTGTCTCAGTTTATTGGTGGACTGGCAGCCAGCATAATAATTGCAGTGTTTTCCTCTGTAACATCCTATGGCTCAAGTTTTACTGTGGTGATAGATACTCTGGTTTGCAGACTTTTTCAATAGCTTGGTGTTTTTCTTGAAGTCTAAAGTATTTAAAATTACAGTAATAAGTCCAGGAAAAATATAAGGCCACTCAGATCACTGCCAGTTTGGTCAGGGATATAGACATGGTGAGATGTTAATGATGGCCTGCGCCGCTGAGGAACTTGCTGTAAAAACTATGAAGTCTGATGTTCATAGAATAGTTTTAGATCTATCTCTAATCCTGATTTCTGATAGAGTTGGTCCTTGTGCCAATTGCACAGTCTAGTTGAATAGTTTAGAAAATGATGTTACAAACTGTCTTTATGTTCAGGTCTGGCTTAGGCCTCTTTATTTAGAATTCCACCAATCCGCAGCCTAGTCTTTGGCCATGTAGATTAATACATTACATAATTATTGTGCCAAGACATAACATTTTGGTGGAGGAGGGATAACAAAATTGTGGAATACTTTCCTCTTGTCCACTAATGTTACTGAATTCATGATCTCTATGCAAATGTTTTAAGCATTGTTAAGTTAAGCTCATGAACTGTATTGTGACGAGACAGCAATGTTTGGTATAGAATAATTTAAAATAAAGGGGCTCTCACTGATTTAAAATCCTGATACACTTACTTCATATCCTATGTCATTGCCCGACGACACAGCCCTTATGGGATGCGGTACGCCACGCCCTGATAGAGATACCAAACCCGATCCCGCCATCGCTTATTCTTTTACATGATACACGCCCATATCCTTCCCTATCACGAGCCCAAAAAAGGTTGCTCCATACGGCACTGGAGGTCCAGTATTGCCCCTACACCAACAGAATGGATGACAGCCATGTTCCAAACTGCCACCCACGAGTGGGTAATTTACAACCTGCAGGATCAAGCAGCCCTATTCGCAGAAGTCTGGTGCCCCTTCCTACCAAGATCATGAAGCAGCTGACGGATGGTCAATGGCTAACGGTCGATGAGCATCAACTGCCCTCTAAGAAACCTTTGTTTTCCTTCCTCTCCCCCCGCTCTCTACCTCTTCACCTCGTCCCATGTATACTCTCTCCTCCATTCTCTTTTTTTCTTTTCTTTTACTCCTTAGAATTCCTTCCTTGGCAAACGCCCTGGACCTCGGACCGAGCAGTCAGACATCTCTCCTTGCCTTCTTACCCGACCAGTGTCTGATAGCTTAACATATATAAGAAGAACCCATTCTCTTCTCTAAATGAACTCACCTCAACATACATACCCCCATGGACAATTTTTTGCTCACCCCTCTCCTGGCACTTTCTTTCCTCAGGCGTCGGAACCTCTACCTTTACTTTGTCTCGTATCATAGCAATTCAGATGTTTATACTACACTGTCCATTTCCACGTGACAACTCAGAGGGGGAACAATAGAACTATTTACACCACTCTAGTCCTGCCAGTCTAGCTCCAGGGCCCTTGGCTCACTCATCCATCCATTGATCCACTTATTCATTATTCATCTACCCACTTATCAATCCTCTCCCCAACCTTTCTCCTCTATCTCTTACTGTAAAAGATATTTCTACCTTTCTCCTAACCCATGGTTAACCTTTCTTCCCGTTCTTCTCTCTCTTCTAAATACTCTTCTTAAAAGTCTATTCACAATCCTCCGACCAATTAACTTGAACATTTATTAGACTGTATAAGTTTATATACCTACTATGGAACCTTCTGTTGTTGTTAAAAAATGCTTTTAAAGTATGTATTTCTATATATTATGTATCATCCTATATTCTTAATAAAACAATTCAAACGAAAAATGTACCTAGCCTTTTTTTACTTTATATTTATCTGCCTATCTTTGTTTACAGTTTCATTATATCTAGTGGTTTATTTTAAAAATTGCTGGTGCATGAGGGTAGTATGCCTTATGCTTTTTTGTGTTATTATAGTCCAATATTCCATGCAAGGGATTTCGTGTGATGAAGCGTAAAATTCTCACCATTAAAATATTCAAAGTAATTTAAAACCGTTCACTCATGACTAAGACTGCAGTTTTTGTTACATTGTTTAGCTACTGTTTAAGGGCATGTAACAGTCAAATGAATCGCTGGAATGTGACTGTGACTGTAGCATGGATCAGATGAAGATTGTTGCTGGGTGATATAATCATTGACTAGTCTGCTTCTTATAGTCCAGGAGCTAGGTATAACTGCGCTTCAGTGATCATGTAAAGTAATTATTGTGTTGCTTTTAAGGACAGCATTGTTATGGGCAGGTTGACCCGGCAAAATATTAAAAAGAAAATTGGCAGAAAGTTTGCATTGTTCTAGGAGACTTAATGAAGCCAGAGAGATGGTGAGTGGCAGGCCCATAAAGTTGTCATTCATTATTGATGATAATTGTTGAATTTGCATTGGCACACCACTTAATTAGGAACTCTGATTAAAGGTATGCATGAAGGTTAAGCTCACTGAAAACCTTCTTAAATCAGTAAAACTTGTTTGATATCCCTAGGATATCAGTGAAGTTTTATTTGCTTAGGTCCATGTTGGTTTTGGTATGATACATAAAAACCCATGGACAGACATTACATTATATTATGTTTTTACCCTTCAATTACATTACAGAGCATACAGCCCTTTCGCTCTTGCATGGCACAGCAAAATTGCACAATATAAAATATTTTATGTAATTAGTCAGCAAACTGGTGTTTGAGCAGGGATTTGCATTCAATTGAGTTGCCATGTTTTCCTTTAATGTCACATTGAATAGATAACTAGAACTCGGTGACTTTCAGCAAGACAAGTGTGTAGGGTCAACTTAATATGCATGCTGCATGGATCCAGACTACCACTTTTGAGTTAAAGCTCCTAATAAACCCTTTGCAGCCTGTTTCTTGCTTTCAAATCCATGCTCCTTTGCTGACGTCCAGTACTTTTCGGTGTCTATTTGATATCTCCGGAACAAGCGACAAACATTCAATTTTCTTTTTACCTTTAACGCTTTAACACCACAAAAAAGCAGCATGACTGTTGCTTAGATAGTAAAGTTTGTTGTATGACAAGTAGGAGTTGCAGCTGCCAAAGGGAGTTTTAAAGCTTCATTAGGAGGTGGCTTAATAAGTCTTAAATAATGAAGAAGAATTGTGTTTTGTTGCTCTGGAGTCTAATTTTTGTATTCAGCAAATGTTCGCACGTGCAAGGACATAATGGCTGTTACAACGAAATCTCAGCCAGAGTCTTAATGTCAGAGTTGAACACACAATTGCTCATTCCAACACTTTTTTCAGAGGCACCAGTCTTTTTACAAAGGTGAGTAAAATGTAACTCTTCAGTGATCTTTGTGCTTTAAGCTAAATAGTGTTGTTAGGGGAAGAATTCAAAAGATTGTGAAGATATACCGAAATCCACATGGTATTACATTTTAAAGCTACTTTTATACAAGCTATTTGCAGAAAAAATGTAATCTCCAGTTTTGTTATTTTATAAACTGTGAAATGAGAATATTGTGGGATGAGAGTTGGGGTGAGTGTGAATGAAGGTGTTTCTGGGTGAAACAGAATTATTTGGCAGTCGGGTTCAGGCTGGCCGGGCAATCAGGCAGTGCCCGATGGCTGGTCTTACAGATTAGTGTATGGGCCTTTTTTTTTTTTTTTTTTTTTTTTTTTTTTTTATATAAAGAAGTTGTGCCCCTGTTTTATGTCCAGGTGGGCCTTTTTTCTGTTGAGTTCCCAGATATTACCATTTTTTGCTTTATGCTTCTCCAATAGAGGCCACTTTTACTTTGATTCCCAAGGCTATTTTTTGTCGCAGCCTGACCCTGTTGACAATTTAGCTGTCAGGACTTCAGATTAATGAAAGATTTACCAGCTTGCGATACATGAAATGTTTTTGCTTCATATAGTGCAGATGTTTTTAAATTTCTGTTCCTCTGGAATTGTTTGCTCTTTCAAATTTAGATTGGTGGCTAAACTTTTAAGAGTCTTTGGTTCTTTTGGCTCAAGATTTGTCTGCAGCTCTGATGCTTAGGGAGCTATATTGTAAATAAAAATAGATTGGCGCTTTACTGTTATTTGCAGTGCTGTTTTATGATGGAAACTATGACAGGATCTGCTGTATAGCAAGCTCTTTGCAGCAGTTACAAGTGTGAGTATTTGTAAAACTCAGATTGCACTGCAGGTCACTTGAGTTGTGTGGTGAGTGGCCAGGGCCATAACAGTGAGGTGTAATGCTTTGTCAGTTTTGTTGTACTACAGTGTATCTGCCACAGTATGAGACCAGTTATGATTCCAGCATAGCTTGAGGTTTAATACAAGAAATGCTGAAGTTTTACTAATCAGCCATGGAAAGTAGCAGAGTCTTAACTGAACCTCCGTTTTGGAGTCTGGTAGTCTCTACGTAAATGCATCACTCACATGATCTAAATAGCTGTCTGAAGGATTAGTTATTGTGTGATCTTCCATCTTGGGGTCAGTCGTCAGACCAATAAGAGGAACAAAATGTTTCAGCCGCTTCATCTTTCCTCATTTTGGACAAAGGAAGCTTGAGATTACAAATAGAGTAGATGAATAGAATCTAAAATTGAGGTGGGGAAGAGATTGGGTTAAAGAGTAAAAAGAAAATAAATGTAACAGAAGATTTTTAAAAACTTACAAACAAAATAAGACCAAAAGTACTCATACACAACACGAATATATGCACAAAGAAGGGAAACACCTAGGAAGCTTGTCACTCCCCATTTTAAAAACAGTGAGGAAATAAAAAATAAAACAACTGTGTACATTGGTACTAGGATGTTATTACAGTAAGGATGGTCTTGACTACTTTGGATTGTTTGTGAAACTCAGCCAAACATTTAGAGAGTGGTAGAAGTCAAATTAGATGGAATTGCATCAGCCCAGTCATGACTAACTTATCCAAAGGAAAAGTTAAAAGAGAGGTGGATAAGTGGTGATGCCTAGTATGAAACCACACAGCAGGAAGCTGGCAATAGCGCAACCAGGCTTAAAGAAACGCAGTGGTGCTCAACAAAAGAAGGTTCATATCCTTTTTTTTTTTTAGGTCTCAGACTTCCAGATTGCGCAGCTGTCTGGTTTGCTAAAGGCTTCTTGGGGACTTTCATAAAGTTGACCTAGGAATGCATTACCCTCATTGATTACCACTGACTTTGTGGTTTGTAGCTCACTCACACTGCCTGGCTTTCCGTTTGCTGGCTTTATTTGCTTTAGGCTTTCCAGGTTCAGTTCATACCTCCCATTGCCTAAGCTGTGTTTCCTATATTCTTCCACAAACTCACTTTCTGTTAACAGGCCTTTAAATCATGTTCTTATCTCGTCACATTTGCTGTGCATTCAAAGTGTGAGGTCAAATGTCAGGTGCTCTCTTCCAGGGGTGCGTGTTTACTTTCCTTTCTCTGACTTCAAAGTGAGAGGTTTTATTTGACAATCATGCTGGATCCTGGGAGTAGGAAAGAGTTTTATGTTAGCACACAACACCATTTAAATGAACTGTGCAAGTATTTTAGAATTTATCAGAATTATGAATGCACAATAAAACAAATATTTTGTTATTTCGGAAGTGTTGGAAACAAATAATTTTATAAAATCATTATACTAGGCAATGCAATTTGCACACATTTTTGTCTGTGTGCTGTATAGTTTTATTATTAAAACTATATGTCTGTTCAAATATAATGGTAATTTCAATTGAAAATGTGTTGTCTGTAAAGTAGTGTGCTACCATGCCATGAATACCCACTCTGCACCCCTCCACTTTACACCACTGCACTCCTCCACTTTACACCACTGCACTCTGCCACTTCATGCTATGCCTCTCTAGTCCTCCCCATACCACACTACTCTGTACCAATGCACTCGACCACTGTGCTCTATTCCAGTCTAGGCCACACAAATCTACTCTGCACAACTCCACTCTATGCCACTGCACTCTGCACCAATGCACTTTACTCTGCAACACTATGCCCCTGCATTCCACGCCAATCCACTGCACGCCACTGTAATGTAGTCTGCACCACTGCACTCTGTGCCACTGCACAGTACACCACTTTACTGTATGCCATTACACTGTGCCACTACACTGTGCCACTCTGTTCAATTGCATTCTACCCTGCACCACTCCACTATACGCCATGCCATTGCACTCTATGCCACTCTCTCCATTCTGCGAAACTCTACTCCTGGCCCCTACACTCTATGCCTCTCTACTCTTAACCAATGCACTCACTGCCAGGTCACTTTAAACAACTGCACTTTGCACCACTCTACTCCATTCTACACCACTACACTCTGACACTCTACCCTGCAACACTGCACTCTCTGCCACTGAACTCCACTCTTCTCTGGACTATTCCACTTTATGCCTCTGCACTATACCAGTGCACTCTACTCTGCACCACTTTACGCCATGCCACTGTACTCTCTGCCACTCAGCTCTTTTCTGCACTCTAGGCCACTCGACTCTGCTCCGCTCTGCTCTGCACCACTCTAATCCACGCCACTGCATTCTACGCCGCTGAATTCAGTGCCACTGCACTCAGTCACTGCCCTTCATGTCACTATACTCTGCAACACTCTACGCCTGTGCACTCAACACCAGTCCACTCTGCTCTATGCCACTCCAGTGTCTGCCACTCTATACAACTCCACACTATGCTCCTCCAATACACAACACTCTCTGCCAATCCAGTCTCCAACACACTGCTCCATTCTTCGCCATCCCACTTTACAACACTCCATGCCTCTCCTCTCTATGCCACTCACTTTTAGCCATGTTCAACAGCAGCCATGCTGGTGGATAACATGGCTAAACCACATTTGCAAAGCCAATAGCTCTTGCATATGCAAGAGCTATTGGCTTTGCCAGTGCTTGTCTTAATTAAATATCCTAGTCTATTTGTGTAATTTGTATTGTTTGTCAGTCACTTGGGAAAGCTCGATGACACTTTCCAGGCATCTCCTTTCATCTTCCCCGGTCACCTTTCTTTATTGTTCTTTCATGGCATGATGCCTACACCCTAACCAGTGTCCTTCCCATTTCGTCCACAACACTCACTTGTCTGGCCGCCGGTGATGTTTTGTTATAGTGCTCTGCCTGTATGTATCCCTTTGCTCTGTTTCTCCTAGCATCTGCAGTACTGTTCACACACAAGCCTCTCCTAGGCTTGTTTAATATCTGTCATCCTGAATTGTATAGGAGCTTATTTTCTGTTTTTTGGCAACATTTTGAAAATGTTTTCATTTTAAAACCACATTTCTCATTTGTTTTGATGCAGCTTATTTAGTATAGTATGTTTTTACTTTGACTTACTTTTTTGAATGGAATATACATTTTGTACCACAAACCACGTCCAGATATCAGGATTATAGAGAAAAATAAAAAGTGGAAGAAAAAATATGCAAATAGTCATATAACAAGATAAATGGAACACCTGACAGCGAGAAATGCTGACCAAGAGGATAGGGATAAAAGAGAGAAGGTGAGATTCTTCGGGATCAGAATGAAATAGGTGTTGACCTGATTTTTTTTTTAAAGTGAATATCTGAGATTACTTAAATATGTTTTAAAACAGTCATGCTCGCAGGCTAAAGCCAATGATCATATGGAATAAAGACTGCCAGGCCCATAAGCACCTATTTCCTGAGCCACAGACAAATGGGGTTAGTGAACAAAAAGCTTGGAAAAAAATTTTTTTCTAAAACAAAAGACGACAAACCTATCAGCTACTAACACGCGGCTGAAGCAGTGATAAAGCTGAAATTATTCCTACATATGAGATTGACACTTGGGGGACATAACATAGTGGTCTATTAAATTTCTCAAAGATGCAGTGGAATTCATAGACCCTGAACAGTCCACATCCTTAGCTTTAAAGTGGATGAAAAGCTAAAGAAAAATGGATTGCCTGTGCTTCAGGTTCTACAGTTGGAACGCTATGTACCAAAAATAGTGAGAGAAGAATCATGTGTTCAAAGTTAGAAACAAATACGGCCTCTATTTAAGGGGATAGTAAGTCAAAATAAATATTTCAACAAGCTGATATTGCATGAGCAAATATTAATATTAATATAGATTAAGCGAGTTCATGCTGAAGAATGTATTGGTGTCTACTTTGCAAGCCCAGCGAATTTAAAAAAAAAAAAAAAAAAAACGATGTTCATAAAATAGGAGAAATCAACAGTTTAAATAACAACATTCCTCCATCAAGAATAGACGGAGAAGGGTTAGGTGAGTGAGGCACAGTTGGAAGAAATGGTGAAGCTTGTAGTAAAACATGAACTTGGCACCTGACAACACGTGGAAGCAATAGGAGAAGCTTAGGAGGTTTGTATTTCCATGATGGGAGCAGTATCCAGTGGTGCCACCCGCATCAGAGATCTGAAGTTTAACCAGTAGTGTTCTTTCTTTGGTAATCTGGTTATCCTTTCATGGACCTTGTTTAGTTTGGATTATAGCTAGAATGCTTAGCTTCAATGTCAAAAGAAATAGGAGTTGTAGAAGAGTGAAAAATAATGAAAAAAATAAGATGTCTAAATTGTGACTGAATATTATGTCAAAGAAAGTAAAATCCAGAATAATTTGGCTTTATAGGTTTTGGATATTGTTTTAATTCAGAAATCAAACCAAACCTTGAAATTAGAAATTGAAAAAGGGAAGGCCTTTTACAGAACCTACCAATAAAGAAACTTTTCGTAGTGTTCACATACCAGTTGTTATACTGCTAAGATGTTTATCTTGGGCAACTGACCTGAGAAACTACCGTTATGGGAAAGTCGTTGGTGGCTTTATCTATGTATTCCAGTAATGTGTACAAGAAGGAATTTCCCACTTGTTCAAGCTGAGATAGGTAATAGTCTTGTGAATTAGAAATTCAGAAATAAAAATGCATATTTCTCCGGTCATGGATTGGGGACTGGGAGGAGCAGAAAAACTAATGCTGCCTAAACCAAAAATCAGAGTTGGTGACTAAATTAGTAATTCTTTACAAGCTACAAGCACCCTGTGAAGTCGGTAATAGTGCAATGGGTAACAAGTAAGGCATATTCATTGGAAAATGTTTGCAAGACGCTGCTGAATGTATTTTGTGGGAGTGTCCCAATTTTGTTTGAAAAAGATAAGGAAAACAAGCAGTGGCTAAGCCTATGAGAGCTATTGCAATATTTTGCAGCCATGCTGTACAATATTATGGATGCTTTGCGGTGTGGTAAAACTTATTCAAAAAAGCGCTATGACCCAGCTAGGGCTAATGCACTTTTTTTTGCATAAAAAGCGCATTCGTGCTGGATGTAGCATAGTTATTATTTTAGCCATGCTTCTCTACATCATGGCTAAAATTCATTGCCAAATTGACAATGCATATGCTTTATAGCACTAACAAACGGCAATGGAAGAGCCAGTTGTCTCAAAGGTGGGATGTACTTGATTTGCCAATGCTTGCGAGGTCTCCGCACAACACCCCTGTGATCTTGAGAAACTCTCCCCATACGTGAAAAAGAAAAAAAAAGTGACATTTGGCAAAAAATCCTTTCACTCAAAGAAAGCAATTGCACCCGTGTCCATGTCTTAGTGAAAATTAATTTGGGAGCAGATAACCTCTTTTGTCACAATAAAAGCAGGTAACATATGTTCTCACAATTAACATCCATTTTAAAGGAAAAAAGGGTTTAATTGAATTGTGTGTAGCAGGGTAACACATAGCTGCAAGTAGCACGATGTTCAACAAGGACAACAGGAAAGAAAGACAAATAGTACCTCATTTACAGCGTGATCAGCGGAAGGACTGGAATCTGAAGTAATCAGTACTTGATCTATGCTCCAGCTGAAAGAAGAGAAAGTGAGGTCATCACTCGCTGGCCAATTAGAAAGTAGCAAATAAAAGTGACTGTGAAGCCAATGAATGGTATCCAATGGGTGTGATGCTAGCCCCTTATAGTATACTGAATCTCTCGCAAGTGAGAGCTCATGAAGCACATGTGCTGTTGCATGCGAGACCTAAAAATAATCACCTCCGAAGCTTGATTGTAAAAAAGCCAAAATATCTTTGCTGGGAAAATGAGGTGTTAATATGTATTGGATGGTGCTTGGCTGCTACCTATTTTAACACAGCTAAATAGTGTACACATCAGAAGAGGATACAACTGATTAACCTAAAAGTTTGTGCCTCAATAAATGAACTTTGAAAATACCATTGATTGAAAGCAGAGTATACAGAAGTCTGAACAAGACTCGCTCTAGAAACCTGTAGCATTTTCTTGAAGTCTAATTCTGGTAAAGATGTGAGGGTGAAGATCTGGGCATGGGGAGTGAATGAAGCAAAAAATGAAGCAAGCATGGGTCACACCAATAGGTCTTTCCTACGAGACCTTTTGGCTTTTCCAATGTTTTTTAGCAATGCAGCATAACTAAAAAAAAAAAACCTGTGCTCTCTGCATCATTTTGTATTTGTGCTCATGCATTCAACATCTAGGTGTGCACCTACAAAATGATCAGGCTTTTTTCTTTACCCATCTCAGATGGGTTGGTAAATTTTAAAACTGAAAAAACAAGCACCACACAGCTCTTTTAAATATATGCGAAAGTGCTTTAAAAAGGAGATTGGGAAAGAGTGGAGGAGGAAGCAGCATGGCAGTCTTGCAGGGAAACAACATGGTGCTTGGGAGAGAAAGAAAATGGTAGGGGGAACAGAAGCATCATGAAGGAAGTAAATACCGGGGAAAGAAGCACATGGGTGAGAGAGAGCAACAACAGTGCAGTTGTGGGGAAGGAAACACATGTGGAAGAGAGAGCAGCTTGTAGAGGGGAGAAAAACACATAAGGGAGACAGGTGAAAAACACATGCACTCTCATGGAGTGCTTAGACAAAAACAAAAGAAAGTTCCCAAAAGCGAGTAGGGGAAGCATAGAAGCCAGCAAGTCAAAAAGATGGTAAATATGCTATGCTTCAGGGAAAGGACATACAGAAGATACATGGTTTTCCTTGTGTAAGTCTTTCCAACAGAAATCAGAAAAATACAAGTGACAGTAAGGCCAATGGTGCGCAGTGGCCAGGTTTCAAGCTCCTGTATGTTCCTGGTAAGCCCACAACATGTTTTTCAAAAACAGACTGATTGCGCTTTCCGATAGGCTTGACTTAATAAGAATAACCAGTTCAGGTGTTATTGAGTGTGCTCCTGAATTAGTGTAAACAAAAGGAATAATGACCAAAATCTCTTCTGAAGTATATTATAAATGTTTTTGGTTAAATCGTTTAATGGTGCCTGGATTATGTTAGGATTTTGTTAGTGTGTATTGAAAAATCAGTAACATCTTGTGTTGCAAAAGAATAGCAAATTCAGGGCTAATGGATTTTGATTTTACTGGTTGGGCATCACATCTCCCCACTGAGATGGATGGTATTTACCATCAGAGCAACACAGGTTATGTTAAGTGGGTCTACACAAGAAATGTAGTAATGGCTATAACACAGTGTTCAGAACGACAGAGTAGTACACGCAAAACAGTTGACGGGTGGCTTCTAAAACATGTGGGAAGGCTGACGTAAAATGATATGTCTCAAACTCATAAGCCACTGTACACTTAGCTAATGTGGTCTGAATAATGCTTGAGGAAGAAACTTTATATTTGTGATAGGTAAAGAACTAGGAAGAGAACAGCTCTTAGAAGGTGTTTACACAGATGAATGAAGACATTATTAATGCTTCATCTTCCAGTATCATCAACACTAGCAAGCACTGTGCGATTATAAGGGATGCTATTGTTTTTGCTACTGTCCTCAGGGGAACAGGAAGCAGTAGTGATTTCCCTTCCATCCTGAGAGATTATTTTCAGTTAGACTATTGTGTAATGAAAATATCTGGTGCTTAATTATCATGTGCAGAATAGGTGCGATAAAGTCCTACACTAGAATTATTAACTAGTCATGTATTTGTTACAAAGCACATCTACAGCACTTCTCATTTATACAATGAGAACTGAAATTCCCAGAATGATTATCACATGCCTATCTGGCATTAGTGTAAATAATTAAAGCAGGTTATGTATACCTAATTCCAGTTCTCAACAACAGGATGTGAATGTGGTGAACGATTGTATGGCAGGCCATGTATGAGGGATGTTGCTGAGTTCCATTTCTGAATGATCTGTGCTTTTTCCAACACATTTTATTAAAGCTCTTCTATTTCTAGATATTTTTCGCTGTTTAGGCTATACTGTTTTCCCATTGTTTGCCTAATAACTCTTTAATATCTGTTGCCATTTAAATCTCAAGTTTGATAGTGGTTTTAAGGTGAATTTTAGTAGGCGTCTTTCTCCCCTGTGGTATAAAGTGCATTTAGCACCGCATTGTTTTCAGATTCTATTTCTCCTACATTCCAAATAATTTTAGGATGCTTATCAGGGAGCAGTATTTCAGAAATTGGCCTTGGGGGAGGGGAGTATGCCGTAATCTCTATGCACGTCCTCACGTCCTGAGCAAATTCATAGGTACATATTTCCTACTGAGTGTTCGTGCCAAGCTCTATATAAAACGTTTACATTGATCTGCAAGTCATTTCAGGCCCTCCAGTGGCCACTTGGAAGTGTATACTGATGTGCTGCCTGGTCTGTTAGATATCAACAATAGGAGTGCCAGGGCCACTCAGATCAGTCGAGGGTAGAGGTCGGTCTTCAAACTGGGGGGGCGCCAAACTCTGGCCAAAAGAAATATTATACAGATAACATGCCTTTGTATTAAGCAGAAGCATGTTATTGCAGTTTTAAAAAGGTAAAAGTACTTAACTGCAATGTTTAAATAGGTTTAGACCTATTTAAGCATTGCCATCTTTCTAAAATAATTGTGAAAAATTCTGAGGGGGGCACAATGATTTTATTTTTCAACTGGGGGTGCGCAGCATTGAAAAGTTTGAAGACCACTGGACTCTAGGGGTAAGGAGTGATGAGAGGGACATTCGTCATACAATGTTCCCCAATGGCGTTATTACGTCTGCTTGTTTCTTTCAGCGTCCTTTTCTCTGATACACCAGTTGTATGGTTCGAGGATGACACAAAAAGTAGCTAGACTGCTATATAATATAATGGGAAATTGGGGGCTCCCAGCTCTCCTTTATATAGGGATAATTGTATGTTACTCACTGTTACTGTATTTGTTAGACACCTTTCCAGATAACATGGAGTTTAGGTCTCAGAAGAACATACATGGCATAATGAATGGGGTTTTAGCAAAGAAATACAAGTGTGGAAGTTTCACCATTTCAAATGGGGCTATCCAGAGACAGGTTATTTCAGAATTTAACCCAATTGTATATCACACTCACTGCACTACGCACATTGCATACGATCTGGTCCTCAGTATTATGATAGATGTGTCTACCTAGATAAGTGAAGGTGTCATTTACCCAATCTAGTTTTGTTGGGTCAAGGCAGTTTGTTTCAGTTGAAATAGCCAGCTCTTGCTCAATCTACTTTTAATGCTGAAACACTCTCTGAAGTTTCCCACCTTTTTCATGACCCCTTGCACCGGATGTCGTATGCACATAGAAAGGTGGTGTGCATTACACAATAGTGTCAGTCCCCGGTCTGTGCCATAATGCCTGAAACGACTGGCCAGGGAATCCCATCTCCAAAGTGAACAGTAAGGAAGAGAGATGGGTCAAGCCTATCTGGTGTACCAGGGGTGGTGCAGTCCTTGACTACAGGCTAATATATTATTTTCTAAATACTTTGTGTCTTTCAGCTTCAAGTATGTTAGTCTGTCATATTCAGATTTCGGGGTGGTCTCTTTAGGTCTAATGTTCTCAGAGATTAGTGAACTTGCAAGTAATCTTCGTGCTTTGTCTAAACCTGAATCCAATCCTTGATTTATCCAGGATATTTCATACATTTCACAGAAACCACTAGATATATCTGCACACTTTGCATATTGTCACTTTTTAAATAACATGCCACTTTCTAATTATATTCCTTACCTTGAACCAGATTTCAGGGCACCAATATGCACTTCAGCTAATGGTAATGTTCATATTTTCTTAGCAGGCCAGTGTTATGAATCCACAGGAGTATACAAAAAAGTGATGGATGGAAAGCTTGATTTAATCTCAGCCATGGGTAATCACTTTGGGCTGTATCCTAGTCCATCGTTATTGTGAACGCCATGCCACCTCAGTGTGGACCCAGTCCTATGGAAATCAGTCTTGACTATACTTCAATGAGACCAATCCAGCCTGAATTTCCAGGCCAGGTCCTCCTTGAACCAGAACACTAGCAACTCAGAACTGTTTTCTCCCTAGTTAGGGCTCATTAGCAAGGTATAGCTGAATTCCAGTGACAGAGTGTGCATTGGGCCCACGTCTGGGAATACTGGTCCCACTTAGTACGCCACACTAAATTATACAAAAAAGTGATGGGTAGATTGCTTGAATTAATCTCAGCCACTGATAATTACTTAAAACTGCATCCCAGTCCATTATGATTTCCACACCATGCCACCTCAGTTTGAAGTCAGCCATATTCAAATCAGTCTTGACTCTTGTCCAGTGGGAACAGTCCACCCCGAACTGGGATGCTGCCCTGAGTGATTACCAGTGGCTGAGATTAATTCAAGTTTTCCATCCATCGCTTTTTTGTATATTTTTGTTGCAATATTCCTTCTTCTGAAGAATATAATTACTGCTGTAGATCAGAATTGGCTGATGGTATTTGGCTACTGATTTTAATGGATTGCACAAATGGATTGGAAACCGATGAGCTTGCTGGATCTGCGAGTCCCAGTCCAAAAGCGCAGGAAAGGCTTACTGAAAAAGATTGACAACACATCTACTTATATCCCCACCATCACAGTTCTCTTGGATCCACATGATCTGCAGTGTTGCAGTGCTCCCTGTTTTTTAAGTCCTTAATTTTTCCTCACATGGTCCTCAGCTCAGTTTTGTGCACATCTGTTTCCTCTGCTGTATTCATCACCGTATCCTCAGTCTCTGCTGTCCTCTGCTCCAACTCTTTCACTCGGTCTGCAATATCCCCTATATTATGAGAGAGATGATTAACAGCCTGTTGCGTCTTTAAATTGTTCCCTCTAATCTCCATGCATTGATTTTGAGACTGTAGCTTGTACTCTTGTATTAACTGGAAATTATCCTTGAGTAATCTCGATATCAGCATTAGCAGAGCCAGGGGCGACAACGGAAGATGGAAATGGTGGAGAGGGGCTTTTCAGCTGCAAAATCAGCAGACCAAAAGACCTCTCATTCATGCCGACCACATGCTCATCATTATGCTCCCCCGCTCCTGTAAGAAAATGCCACTGTTGGAATGGTTACCCCCTAACTTTTTGCCTTTTGTTGATGCTAGATATGATTGAAAGTGTGCTGGGACCCTGCTAACCAGGCCCAAGCACCAGTGTTCTTTCCCTAAACTGTACCTTTGTCTCCACAATTGGCACAGCCCTGGTACACAGATAAGTCCCTTGTAAATGGTACCCCTGGTACCAAGGGCCCTGTGAACAGGGAAGGTCTGTTAAGGGCTGCAGCATGTATTATGCCATCCTGGGGACCTCTCACTCATCACATGCACACTGCCTCACAGCTTGTGTCTGCTGGTGGGGAGAAGAAGACTAAGTCAACATGGCACTCCCCCCAGAGTGCCATGCCCACACCCACTACCTGTGGCATAGGTAAGTCCTCCCTCTAGCAGGCCTTACAGTCCTAAGGCAGGGTTCACTATACCACAGGTGAGGGCATAGCTGCATGAGAACTATGCCCCTACAGTGTCTAACCCACTTCTTAGACATTGTAAGTGCAGGGCATACATAAAGAGTATATGGTCTGGGAGTTTGTCAAACACAAACTCCACATTTCCATAATGGCTACACTGAATACTGGGAAGTTTGGTATCAAACTTCTCAGCACAGTAAATCCACACTTTTGCCAGTGTGGGATTTATTGAGAAATGCACCCAGAGGGTATCTTAGAGATGCCCCCTGTATACCAGCCCAACTACTAGTGCTAGGCTGACCAGTTTCTGCCAGCCTGCCACATCCAGTAAGGTTTCTGGCCAAATGGGGTGAGTGAGTTTGTGCACTCTGTGACCAGCAACAAAGCCTGTACTGGGTGGAGGTGCTTCACACCTCCTCCTGCAGGAACTGTAACACCTGGCAGTGAGCCTCAAAGGCTCAAGCCTTTTGTCACAGCACCCCAGGGCACTCCAGCTGGTGGAGATGCCTGCCCCCCGGCCTCAGCCACCACTTTTGGTAGCAAGTCCAGAGGAGATAATGAGACAAATAAGGAGTCACCACCATTCAGCCAGGACAGCCCCTGAGGTGTCCTGAGCTGAGGTGACTCCTGCCTTAGAAAATTCTCCATCTTGCTTTGGAGGATTTCCCCCAATAGGATTAGGATGTGCCCTCCCCTCCCCACAGGGAGGAGGCGCAAGGAGGGTGTAGCCACCCTCAGGGGCAGTAGCCAATGGGGGCAGTTGTCATTGGCTACTGCCCTCCATCCCTAAACACATCCCTAAATTGAATATTTAGGGGTGACCCTGAACCCAGGAAAACAGATTCCTGATGGCCTGAAACAAGGGCTGCTGACCTGGAAGCCGTGCAGTGATGACAGGGACAACAACTGACTTGGCCCCAGCCCTATCGGCCTGTCTCCAGACTCAAAGAACCTGCAGCAGCAACGCATCCAGCAGGACCAGTGACCTCTGCCGACTCAGAGGACTGCCCTGCAACCCAAAGGACCAAGAAACTCCAGAGGACAGCGACTCTGTCCAAACAACCAAGAAGAAACCAACTCTAGAGGGACTCCTGCCTCACTCCGGAAGCGTGAGTCCCCAACACTCTGCACTCAACGCTCCCGGCTCATGTCCAGAAGAGCCAACACTGCAGAGAGGACCCCCAAGCAACTCCAACAACGTGGACACCCTGAGACGACCTCCCTGCACCCCCACAGCGACGCCTGCAGAGAGAATCCAGAGGCTCCCCCTGATCGTGTCTGCCCGGTAACAAAGAACCCGATGCCTGGAAGAAGCACTGCACCCGCAGCCCCCATGCCTGAGAGAAACCAACTACCAGTGCAGGAGTGACCATCAGGCAGCCCTCATCGTTGCCCAGTCTGTGGCTGGCCCGAGAAGACCCCCTGTGCCCTGCTTGCATCGCCAGAGTGACCCCCGGGTCTCTCCATTGATTTCTATCTAAAACCCAACACCTACTTTGCACGCTGCACTCGGCCGCCCCTGTGCCGCTGAGGGTGTATTTTGTGTACCTGTTTGTGAGGGCTCAGGTACTTACCTGCTACCAGACTTGAACCAGAGCACCCTTGGTCTCCTGGCGCCTATGTTATTTGGGACCTACTTTGACCTCTGCACCTGACCGGCCCTGTGTTGCTGGGTGTTTGGAGTTGACTTGAACCCCCAACGGTGGACTGCCTATGTCCTGGAGACTGAACTTGTAGGTGCTCTACTTACCAGCTAATCTAACTTGCACTTACCTCCCCCAGGAACTGTTGATTTTTGCAGTGTCCATTTTTTTATAATAGCTTATTGCCATTTTTGCCAAAACTGTGTACGTTACTGTTTTAATTAAAAGTTCTATATTTATCTATGCAGAGTACCTTGCAATTTTATGTATTTACTTGAATTCTGAATCTTGTGATTCTAAAATAAATTAAGCAAATAATATTTTTCTATATAAAAACCTATTGACCTGGAGTTAAGCCTCTAGTGTGTGTTCTCATTTATTGCCTGTGGGTGTACAACAAATGCTTAACGCTACCCTCTGATAAGCCTACTCCTTGACCACACTACCACAAAACAGAGCATTAGTATGATCTATTATTGCCACTCTCAACCTTTAAGGGGATCCCCTGGACTCTATGCACACTATCTCTCACTTTGAGATAGTGTATACAGAGCCAACTTCCTACAGCTCCTTTCTCCAGCGGGTGGCAGAACTGGCTGGAGGCCACCTGCTCTTTTATTAATAGTTCCACACCCATCTGGCCCACAGGAGAAGGAGGCGCTGTTGTCCCTAGACTCAGTGCTGGTACTGATGCCTCTTCTCCCAGCCAGCTTAGAAACTTTCACACACCAGGAATCTAACCCCACACACTTTTTTTTTATTATACATCCCTAGTTTAGTGCAGCTTTAGTGTACTAAAGGGATCCGTGGCACTTGGGGTGGAAATCCCTCCAGTATGCTCTTTAACATGGTCATCCACCAATATACTTGGTAATTTGAACAGACTGCCCTGCTTCCCAAACTGCTTCTAGTTGCTGTATCAAGTCCTGTGTGAGGTAGACACTCCCCTTCCATACATTATGAGTGATATTAGGTGTAATGAACCACTCAGAGCTAAGTACAGGATTAGACGACCCATGGGGAATTCTCTTGTTTAGTGAGCCATGTTACGCCCCTCCAAAGATTACCAGAGAATCCCTTTGGGCCACAAAAACAGATTGCTCCTGCAGGCTCTGAGGTGCTGGCGATGTATGCACACCCCAGAAAGAGGACACTCTGTAATTAACTATATAGACAATTCCCCCCCCCCCCCCCCCCCCGCCCTGAGAAGCACAGGAAATGTTTTCAGACTGAATAATACTGTCTCACTGCTCCAGGTAGTCTTGGCCCTTGTTCTCCCCCCACCCATTGACCTTTTCTTAGTGCCATTGTAACAGATTCACTGATGAAGTTGTCCCTATTAAAGTCAGCATCCATGTAATTTCATGCAGATGGAAGGACTTGGCACCTTTTAGAGTTAGCAGTGTTCATACAAGCCAAAGACTCTGGATTCAGACTTATAGTGATGTCTGTGCCTGTAATAGCCCATTCAGATCTTTGGTTTGCTGACAAGGACAGAGGAGTCTCTGCGGGCTCCAGGTTTCCTGATCGCTCCCACCTTCTTGCAAGTGGCAGAATCGATGGTGCACAATTCAGCAGCTTCCCGTGGCGACTGTATCGGCAAGGAATCTGTCATCCACACACTTGAACCGCCCCTGACGTCTCCGGTCTCTGCAACAGCTACACTGGCACCTCCATCTGTGGCTATGTCCCACGCCCGAGTGGCAGCCAAACAGGCACTTTTCTGCATCAATGTGAAAATCGGTTGAAGGAACAATTATCTCTCAAACAAACTTCCCTTCGCCTGTGACTCAGAGTGGGCGTGGACCTAGACGGCCAGTCGTGTCGTTCTTGATGAGAACCCACTGCTGCACCTTTGGAGCTTGTCCTTGTCCCACAAGCTTGAATGCTGGGTGAACTGCATTTTAGTCCCATTGCAACGCTGATCAGGTACCTGTTCGGTATATACTAGTAATCGATGTCTAATGTAGTGCTGGTCCCTTGATATAGCTCTGTAAAACAAAACAAAAAAAATGTCCAAAGATTTTCATTTTTGATTTGTGTTTTTGTATCATTAGCGAAGTAATTTACCTTGGGTAGACATTGCTAATCCAGGCTGCCTTTTTTCTGGACGACATTTTTAAAAATGGCGGATGTGTTGCAGTGATGATGTGATATTTCAGGAACCATGAGACATATATACTTCATGTTGGTGTCAAAACATAGATTTGAGGGAGCCAGGTAGTCTTAAAGTGACAGAAAATAACTCCTCAGAGCAACGCTTCTGCCATTTTCTAAAATGGCAGCTCTATATTAATGCGTTTTAGCCATCATATTGTCATTAATTTTAATACTGTTTTTGTTTCAGCTTTTCTGTTGATTAAAATTTGTGAAAATGAGTGAAACAGGTGATAGCATAGGATCTTTACCTCCTGACAGAGTGTTGCTAACTACAAAATGAGAGGACTCCTTCAGCAAAGAAAAATGTGTCACATGCCAAACTAATCTGAAAGAAAAGCTAACATCAACTGCGGCTGGACAGAAAAGAGTTCAAATGCTGGCCAAATACCGTAAGACAAAGTTCACAAAAGATTGAAATTAATGGGGGAAGAGGATCAAATATTTTTATCATTGTAACAACAAGTGCTACAAGTCCTATACAATGGAACAAAGCCAGGAAAAAATTGGTAAAAAAAATAGGAGAAACCAGTGAATCACAACAAGAATTTGAGTCTTCTGAGAAAGCGACAACCAAACCTAATGCCCATCCACTTAAAAGATCGATGGCTACAACTCGTCCACCTCCAACAACTGATCAGAAAGCAGAGGATCTTCAATGTGTTATCTGTGTTTTAGCCAGAACAAGGGCCAAAGAGATCAGCGAAAAAACAAAGTACAGAGTATGTGAGTCTCAAAGGGCAAACCTGTTTTTATCTACAGGTGGTTTCTTCAAGATGGCGTTTTCAGCTGAGTAGCTGATGTAAACAGCGAAATGAATGTATTTGCAGCGGATTTGTATGCCCACCCAAACTGCATGCATGCATACATTCGAAAATATGATTGTACAAGGGGCTCCCAGCAGCAACATAACCGCCAGCCTTCAGTTACGCTTACACTCTTGAGTGCTGGCTACGGATTCACACTCTGTGAGATCAGAGAAATAATGGTCAACATTGATGAAACTGTATTTATCCATAATAATTGTTGGACCAGGCCTTTTTACAGTGTCATCCCCAAACTTTTTGCCTCCTTCCTCCTATTTTTCCTGACCTGGTTTTGTTGGCTTTTGAAATCTGGGCACTTTACCACTGCTAACCAGTGCATATGCTCTCTGTGTAAATTGTACTGTTAATTGGTTTATCCATGGTTGGCATATTTGATTTACTAGTAAGTCCCTAGTCAAGTGCACTAGAGGTGCCCAGGGCCTGTAAATCAAATGCTACTAGTGGGCCTGCAGCACTGGTTGTGCCACCCACATGGGTAGCCCTGTAATCATGTCTCAGACCTGCCACTCCAGTGTCTGTGTGTGCAGTGTTAAAGTGTAAATTCGACTTGGCAAGTGTACCCACTTGCAAGGATTAACCCTTCCCTTTTCCTACATGTAAGACACCCCTAAGATAGGCCCTAGGTAGCCCCATGGGCAGGGTGCAGTGTATGGTTCAGGTAGGACATATACTATTGTGTTTTATGTCCTGACAGTGAAATACTGCCAAATTCGGTTTTCACTGTTGCAAGGCCTTTCTCCCTCATAGGTTAACCCGGGGGCTGCCTTTAAACATGATTAAAGCATAGCTTCCCTTTGGGAGCAGATAGACATGTGGAGTTTGGGACCTCTGAACTCACAATTTAAAAATACATCTTTTAGTAAAGTTGGTTTTGAGATTGTTGATTGAAATTGCCACTTTTAGAAAGTGGTCATTTTCTTGCTTGAACCATTTTTGTGACTCTGCTTGTTTGTGGATTCCCTGTCTGGGTTAGTTTTGACAGTTGGGCTGTTTGCACCTCTCTCTAGACAGTGACACAAAGGGGGCTGGGGTGTAGCCTGCATATTCCGATGAGCCGTCTGTGCTAGGAGGGAGGGAAGCAGTGGTCACTCGCACCTGAAAGGGCTGTGCCTGCCCTGACACAATGCAGACTCCAACCCCCTGGTGTGTGTCTGAGGCGTTGCCTGGGCAAGGCAGGATTTCACAAACAAGTGAGACTTTCCTTTCAAGTAGTACTTCAAAGACCAAAATGGGTATAAGAAGAGGGCCCAAAACCACAGACGTCAGACACTTCTTGGGGTAGACCCTCTACCTCACAGACACATCTGGACAAGAAACCTGCTGGTGAAGAATCCCTGAACCATACCTGCCAAGAGGAACTGCCTAGCTGCCTAAAGGACTCACTGGGACTGCTTTTCTGACAAGGACTGCTGCCTTGCTGTTGCTACCCTGCTGCCTTACTGCTCCTTGGCTGTGCTGAGAAGTGCTCTCCAAGGGCCTGGATAGAGCTTGCCTCCTGTTCCCTGAAGGCTCAGGACAAAAAAGACTTCACTCCTGGACTCCTTGTGCGGCGAAAATTCGACGCAGAGTCTGCTAAAAACAACGCACAGCCTGCCCCGCGGTGAGAAATTCACTGCGCGCCGAACCCGGACGATGCTGCGCATCTTTGCAAGGAGAAGATCAATGCAGCGCCTGCATTGCAACCGGAACTTCGATGCACGGCTCACCGAATTGACGCACTGCCGACCCGGGATGACGCAGCCCGATTTCCAGAGAGGAATCGACTCAGCGCGGGAGAAATTTCCACGCAACGCCCACTGGATCAACGCAACACTTGTGACTTCGCTCCGCAAGCCCAGGATTCCGAGCCAGGGGTGTGGAATTTATTAAAATATCTACTTGTCCAGGGGACAGGTTGCTTCTCAAATCTACTTGTCCTGTAAAAAGATCTACTTGTCCCTTTGGTGTTATGTAGTGTGGCGACAAATTATGGCAGCAATCTCATTATGTAAGAGCTGTGATAATAGCCTCTCTGATTATGCCAGGGCTACTACCATAGTAGGGCTTGAATACTTGCAGTTTCAATCCCTACTGTAGCAATTTTCATATTTTGCCACCTTTCTGCAGATCTGCATACTGGGGCTGGAGGAAGCAGTAAGCAATAGTTCCAGGACTGGAATGCCTTTGAGTCCGCAAACCTACTAACCTGCATGTTTTAAAGATTTTCACCAGCTTCTCTCTAATATTTTCCCATATTAAGAAAGGTTGGACATTTACTCCTGACAATAGCAGAATTAGAAGTTCTTCCAGGGTTGGGAAGAAAGTGGCTGGAGAGAAAATGAACTTGCAAATGCTCAATAGATTTTCACATTAGCAAATCTACACATGCGTATTTACCCATGCTAAAATACAGTTCACAAATATTTTATAGGGGTACGACAGATACCATGGGTGCACTTTTGTGACTTTCTTTAAGAATTTGGGGCCACATGTAGGTAGGTTCAGATTTGCGACCCGCAAATTGCTAGTCAGAGCGACTCGCAATTTGCGAGTCGCAAATCCTAATGTAGGATGGTGTCCCTGACACCATCTGTGATTCGCAAGGGCTTCGCAAATGCCCACCTCATGAATAATCATGAGGTGGGTCGCAATTTGCGACCCCCTTGCGAATGGCGGCCCTCCTGGAGACAGCAGACCACCATGTTGGTGACTGCTTTTCAATAAAGCAGTTTTTTGTTTTTTTTTCTTTGTAATGCAGCCCGTTTTCCTTAAAGGAAAACGAGATGCATTACAAAAACGAAAAATGAAACGTTTTCGTTTAATTTTTTCAGAGCAGGCAGTGGTCCACAGGACCACTGCCTGCTCTGAAAAAATGTTTACAGTGACATTCACAATGGGGAAGGGGTCCCATGGGGACCCCTTCCCTTTTGCGAAAGTGTTAGCACCCATTTGAAATGGGTGCAAACTGCGATTGGTTTGCGCCCGCGTTCACGGTCACAAAACAATCCTACATTGCACTGCGAGTCGCAATTAGGAAGGGAACACCCCTTCCTAATTGCGAGTCGCAAAACTGGGTTTGTGCATCGCAGTGTGCTTTTTGCATGTCGCAAACAGAGAAAGTCGCTGTTTGCGACATGCAAAAAGCTACCTACATGTGGGTCTTGGTCCCTAATTAGGTCTGGTGTTAACAAAGACATTTTGTTTTTATTAAACTTCTATTTCTCTCTCTTTCGGCTGGCTTTACTGTGAGTGATCGCATTCTGCTCTTCCACAAGGAGCATATTGGCACACAAAGTAGTTTTGTTCAGTGTCGGGAACTACAGTGGCAATCAGTGACGTAACGAAACTGGAGGGTGCCCCTTTGCAAAGAGCATGGAGGAGCCCCCTCTCCAGACTCACTCAGGGCAGGTGCTGTGCTGAAGGGGCCCTCTGGAGGGCGGCTGCGGGCCTTTGTTATGCCACTGGTGGCAACGTGTGCTTTTAGAGTTCAAAAACTTCTTGGGGTATTTTTTGCCAGTGTTTGTTACAATGTTGAGGGCCTGGTAGCTCCCACAACAATAAAGTGTTACAAAAGCCATGTCAAAACAAGACACGCATTGATGAAACTAAAAGACTTATAAAAATATGTCAGATCAGTCGGCTTTGTCAGTGTTTGTTTATTTTCATGCTTCCCATAATTGTGTTGAAAATGGTTACACTGATTTTCCATTAGAAATATTTTTGGGGAATACTAGCATGCGTCAACACATTTTCTAAATGACACTTCATTTGCATCTAATCAGAGAGCATTCTGGGAGCATTATACTTAGGCTCATAGCCTAAACTTTTCAAACATGTGTATAAACGTTTTTTTTTGGTACTGGAACCAACGTCAGTAGTGAAGTGTGACCTTAAAACATTTATTTACAGCACTCACCCTAATAATTAAGGCTTTCAAATAATGAACCATAAATACAAGTTCGAACAGCATTATCTTTTGGAAACATTACCTCAACTGCAGAGAGTTCCACTCTCTAAGCAGGCAGCCAAAGGGTTTGTGCTGCAGAGGGTTGGGCCTACTTGTCCCAAGGACAAAGTAAACATAAAAACTTGTTGCCCTTGACCCCAAACAAGATGTCCCGGGCGGAACACCAGAAAACCTTGCAGCCCGAAGAGGAACCAAGTCTGTGCCCCAGAAATCGATGCAAAGGCTTCCCCCTGCGTGGAAAGTAACAACGCAAGTCGGTGTGCGAAGGGGCGAAACCGACGCACACCTCCCTGTGTTCCACGCATCGCCTCCTCTGCGGACCCTTATGAAGATTTTGAACGCAGACCAGATACTTTGTGCTTGCAGGAGACCTTTATTGTTTTTAAGAGGCATTCATTCGTTTTTCAAAGACTTCAGACACTTTATATCACTTTTACACTGATATCTCAACATCTACTTATTGCATTTTAATCGTTTTGACCTGCATCTTATCAGATAAATATTATATATTTTTTTAAACACTGTGTGGTGTATGTTTTGTGGTGCTATATGGTGTTATTGTATGATTTATTGCACAAATACTTTACACATTGCCAGGGGTAACCTGACTGCCAACCAAAGACCCCATTTCTAACAATAATGAACTTAAGAATTTGCTGGTGAGAATGGTGAAAATGTATATGCCAGAATTCGTTTTGGTCAGCCTAGCAAAAAGAATGTTCTGAGCTGATTTGACTCTTGAAGTTCTTGCTGCCAACATAAGATCACATGATGCAGCAAAATCAGCAGGAACCATTTTAAGAAACGTCCTGAAAGATTTCGATTTTGGACTTAATTACAAATTTTGTGATGCCTCAGCTGTGCAAATCAAGGAAGTCAACAAGAATGCCTGATGTGTCAGTAAAACTGTTACAAACTAAAGTTCTTGATTTTGAAACAGAAGCAGACAACTTTGGTGATGGCTTTTAAGATGCAAGTGAATAAGTGGAAGACCATCCCTTGAACCGACAGACTTATGCTGTGCAAATGTACTGTATTTTCCAAATCATAGTTTCTGAATTAACTCACTGCAAAAAGAAAACTCTGCTACATGTGACTGCCCATTCAGTCTATGACAAGAGCAAAAGTAGAGAGCTAATCACTTCAATGAATAGAATTGTTGTATCAACAAGTTATGACATAGTACTCAGCAGCAACTTCTTAGCAACTCATGCTGTTAACTTGTGTGCATCAGACAGCACACCACTTCCAAGTCAGTTTACCAGGAAAGGATTTACAGTTGCTGATCTTGATTATTTTAATTTTGAAGATAACTCTTCTTTGTCTGGAACATTCACCACACGTGGTACTGCCATAGTGCTTTTTCAAGATTGTGCCAATGAAGTAGCTGCGGAAAACAAGCTGTGTCAGCTACAGGCATAAACAAATAAAACTGCAAACTTATAACCCAACTGCTTTGCTAACGTGCAAAATCACTTTAAGCCATCAACACTTCCCAGTCTACCAGAAAGTGTCAAAGTGGCTGAGAGCATGGATCTTCTTCTACCCGATGCTGCATTCTGCAAAGGTTAAGTGAATTTATCATATAGCTTATTCAGTGCAGACTTAAGGATGAAGAAAAAACAGTTCCTCCGTGGGCTGGAATTCATGCGCTATTCTCCCAGAATACCGTTCCACTGAAGAAGGTTGGGTTTTTGCCAGTAATACCATCTCCAGTCACGAACTACACAACAGTATACACAGCTCCCCAAAAAAAATTAAAAAATAAAAATTGGGTGCTCAGCTTAAAGACCAGCCTATCCTGTCAATTTTCTGTGATTAAGGCGTTTTCTGTATTCTTATGAGCAATCCAATAGAATCTTTTGATCTTTATCCATTAATTGGCATTTTCCACATGACAAAGGGTGTGTTGCTGTGCGCAGGAAGTTATCTCAGTGAATGTGGCATAGACAATGCACTTATTGAGGCTTAAATCTTTGGAAGAAAAACTGTCCAGTCAGTACTGAGCGGAACTCATGTTTGTTCGTTACAAGGTATGATCATCATATCTAAGAATATAGAAACATTGCATTGAAATGCTTTCTGGAAGAAGGATGACAAATTAGATTTTGCATATCTTATCTCTGAAATAAACAAGGCACAGGGCATACTTCATTCAAAAGACATAATGCAAAGCCAGGCACTGTTCAACACACTCAGTTCAAAATCAGAAAACCTGGAAACCAAGTTTGTAGAGTTTGTCAAAGAATGTGAAGAAAAATCTGAACTTTGCAAGTACTGGGGAAATTCTTTACACATGATAGCTCTAGTGGAAAAACTTGATACGTGCTGATTGGGAAGGTGATTGGGAGCTCCACGTGAAGACTGTGGAGTCACTGATTACTGTGTTTCACAAATTCGATTGCATAAACTACCTGAGGTATGGGTCCTGGTATTTGGAAAGAGCGAATAGGCAAGATGTAGAAAACCATATCTCTACAGAAAGTTCATCCAAAGACACTTTGTAGTGAAAGGCAGAGGGAAGGTATAATGGTGTGGCTCCAGATATGAAACTGGAACAGACGATCCAGATATCACAGAAAAGCTCCAGGAGAATTGTTGGTCAGGTATGCAAAAGTGAATATGTTGCTCAATGGCAGCTGGTTTACCATGAAGTCCTTTCTGTTTGCAATGTTTTTAGAAATATGACAAATTAAAAGTTAATGACCCAACAAGAAACTGTTCCTAACCATGAACTTGTGGGAAAGAGAGGGTTACATTTTAATAAACAAGTTGACAGCCTTCTTCATTTCATGCAGCAGCAAGGGAAATGACTGAGCCTGTGCAACTACACAACTTTGTGACCAGACAATATGTGAATAATGATATAAAGACACGTTTAGTAGATTTCCTGGAACATGGATCAAAACTGTGTGCAGAACTGAAGCAGGAGAGATTTGCATTGAAAAAGAAAAAGCTGTTTGACATAATCACTAACGCTAAACTTCCACGCTTTAATTGCTGTAGTAGGTGTTTCGTCCAACGAGCCACTACAAAACAGGTTACAAAAAAACAACTTTCACAAGCACATAGAGAGATGGATGTGGGAAAAGAAAGGAGTGAATTTATCAAGGACATTCTGTTGCATGATCTTCTTCCAATAAACGCATTATTTATTGGAGATGCTGCAACCAAACCAGTGAAGCACAAACTCGTACAAGACCTCGAAAAAAAACTTTCACCTAAATAATTTTTAATTTGAAAAGTTGTCCTCATTGAGAACTACTGTTGCTATGAACTATATGTCACAATTGCGAATGGTCAGGATTTCATCCATGGAAAACTTTGGAGAGGTCGTTCAGCTTGTTCTACAGATAACAAAGTCAGTGTGCACCTTGCAAGAACTGCACATTGCCTTTGACAGTCAACTTGAACTGTCTGTCAAAAAATGCAAGAGAATCAGACAAATGTCTACAAGTGGAACAATTGAACATGCCTGCATCAAAAATGTGACACCTATACCTGTGCAGCTTGAGAAATTCAGGTCATTAACATTGAACAAGATGAACTTGGAGATGTTAACTCGCCAAAACATTGCTGATTCTTCAGTGAACACTGAATGTCCTTGTATTGCAAGTGGAATGATTGTCAATGAAGAGTTGGTGCCTGCAGAGAGATATTCAAAAGTTATGGGTCATATTGTTCAAGAACTTAACTGCAAATTGGAGGAAGCTGACCTTCCTGTTGTGCCACATGTTGAGTGGGATGTTCAAAATGGTTCCAATTTGAGTTATTGTACTGTCAAATGACACAGATGTTATTATTGTGCTACTGTGATTTGTTGCCATACTCCTAAGTCATGGATTGTCAGAGTTAAGGATGTGTGTGGAAAAGACACTTTATCCCGCTTCATATGCTGTACAGTAAACTTGACCCAAAGTTCCCAGTGTTCTTATCAGGGCACATATTCTTACGGGTGATGACTCTATGAGCAAAATTGGAACAGAGCTTGGAGCTTTAACTACTGAACCTGTGAAGTTTCTAAAGGGATTTGCTGAGACCGAAGAAGAAAGTGACTTTAAAGACGTAGAAAAATACCTTGTGCCTTTGTGGAAAACTAGATATGACTCACACATTTGATGATCTTCGGTACAATAAGATCAGTCCCGCTAAATGACCGTCCACTGAAGTCATATTCTGTGCGTGGACACATTAAAAGTGTGCTACTTGATTAGAAGTTGTGTAAATGTTTTGGATCATGCATATGTAGACAAAGATCTGTGTGAATTTGGTTGAGAAGATATTGACGGGGTGCTAAAGCCTACAAGAGTTCGAAAGCCTGTACCCACAGAACTCACACATACATATACTTGCAAAACCTGTGCTACACAAAGATGTCCCTGTGGATATGCTCTTCTCAAATGTTCAACATTCTGCAAATGTACCACGAGCGACTGCCGAAACAAATACATAAAGTGAACTATCAAAATGTGTCTAAAACAGGAGTGATAAACATAATTTTTTTCATAATCCGATCATAAACATTGTTTGTTGTGTACATAAAAGGATTAAAAAACATTATTTGCTTCCTTTATGTATATGTCTCTTCTTCCTCTATTATAGCTGCCGTTTTGGAAAATTGTGGAATGGTATGCTCTGAGGAGTTATTTGCTGTCTCTGTAAGGAGACTTGACCCCCAAAACCTATGTTTTGACACCCTTATGAAGTATATAGGTCTCATGGTTTCTGAAATATGACATCATCACTGCAACACCTCCGCCATTTTTAAAAATGTTGTCCAGAAAAATTTCAGCCCACATCAGCAATGTCTACCCAAGCTAAATTACTTCTGTAATGATCCAAAAACACAAATCAAAAACGAAAATCTCTGAACAACAATTTGTTTTACAGAGGTATATCAGGGAGCCAGGATTAATGATATAAACACTAAAATTGCCACAGCGTAGACAACACAGATGGTGGGCCTGGCCATTCAAGGGAGGTTTTGAAGTAAGGGTGCTCCGTTTTATCATCTCTCTAGGTGAAGCTCCGGATCCGTAGCTACAGGTGTCCCAGCCTCATCTGGAGAGCCTGTAATAGGAGCTCAGCAAGTAGCTGCCATCATTCTCCTCCCCCCCACCCCCCCTACAGCTAATGTATACTCTGATCAAAAAGGTTGAATGTGTTTTCTCCCATTGGGCAATAGGGCCCGTAGGTGATTTAGAGGACCCACAGCTAATCCTAGGAAGGAATGACCCACTTCAAAATACTCTTAGAAGCCTGCTAGGCACTCAAAACATTGGAATGGCACTCCCTGATCAGTAGCTTCAAAGTAATAAGGGCTGAAAAACAATCTTTGTGCAGGCCTTTGATTTAAATCTTCTATCACAGAAATAAGGGAAGAGTATGTCCCATGTACCAGACTCTATGTTGAATTTTTCCTCATACATACCATGAGTAAGTTCAAATCGCCAATTTTTCATACAAAATGACATAAGGCCTCAGCCATTAATAAATTCATTAAGAATTACATTGAGGTTTGATGAACAACGTCAATATAGATTGGACCAAAGAACTGAATCTAATTCTAAATGGAAGCTGTTCAAATGTATTCCGACCTCCTTCCCTGTCGAACGTAAACACACTTGCAAGGTGATGTTTGTTAATACAAAGAATGCGGTGGACAGAGTTAATACTGGGCATTACACCATTGTCAGAGGCACTCGTTAACATATGCCTTTCCACAAGTGTATCACTTCTGGGCCACAGATGACTTGGAAAAAGGAAATATAATCACACCAACATGGACATGTGTAGGAATTATCTTTGATCCACCAAACTCAGTAAGAAAAACATGGTCTGCTGCTTCCGGACCTACTCATTCCTCTCGAAGCAGCTGAGTGTAATGACAAATGTAATCTGTGTGACTTATCCAAATATATGATGGCTTATAGATATAAATCTGTTCTTTTTACAGTTTAGCCTAGTGGTGCTATGTAACAACAATGTAAAAATGTAATTAATTGCAGATACTGAATAATTTGCCTTTTAGTCCCTATACTCATTATTCTTCCTGCTGTGTTACCTGTGGATGCAAACAGGATACTCTAGTCTTTTTGAAAGCAGATTGATGATGTCTCCCTGTGACAGGCTGATTTACGTCTCTAAGTTAGAAAGCCACCTTGAAATATTGCCTTTTCTTTCATACTGCATCAGAATCTATACTCCTACAAGGAAAGTGGAAAACGGTTGCAAGCAATAGATCAGCCAAATCTAAATTGTTAATATTTATATAGACCGCATGTTTTGTAGTAACATTTATAATGTCTGCCATATTCAATTCACTTGATAATCTTAAATTATCTACTTCCCCTATACCTTAGGCACTACCTAGTCACTTTTCAAATATTTCTGTTTCTTACCTCTGTGACCCTTCATAACCTCCGTCATCGTTCATTCTCTGTAGTACAAGTTGCCAAGCTCTATACACCCTCATCTTTAACCATCAGCCTTCAAAGAATTGTTCTCTCCCTCTCCTGTTTTTTCTCCGCACCATTTTTCTTTGTGACATAATTCCTTGTTTGGTTGCTCTTACCATCTGTTTGTTGATGATACACAAATATTTTTCTCCTTTCTAGTGGTCTTGCACCATCTCCAGCTTAATTAAATGGCTCTATGGCTCCTCATGTTGAACACATCAAAATCAGGGGTTATTTAATACCCTTCCACGTCCAACTCAGTCCACTTTCTTACTGATTCGATTTATTTCACCCACTATGACTCCTCTACTGAAACTCCCTTCCTCCAGTAATCAGAGCAAGCGCCTCATTTCAGGACTGTAAACTACCCCTCAAGAGTTATCTTCTAGTAATAGAATGGCTTGAGGGTCATTACCAAATGCTATGTTTAACCATTGTAAATATGTATATTCCTGCCATGTGTCGTAATAGGTTTACTTAGACATGTCTGCCCATTCTGTCCCTCTTTTCATTATTGGTGTCTGCGCTTGTCATTGTTACTGCCGGTTGCTAAGCTTTACCACAAAACATAGAGAAGTCCAGTGTTCAATGAAAAATAGCAGGCAGAAAAGCTAAAATATCAGACGGTTGTCATTTCAGCTGATCTGGGCTCATGCTAGACAAGTGGCTGTGTGACGCAATGTCCTAATAATTGAACATTTTGATCTAGCTTATATACATTTTCACTTAATGCAGATCAACCTGAGAAAGTCATATGACAACAATTAATGTCAGTAGGAACCTATCTAACATGAAGGTGTTCAGAACTTTTCTTTTGAGGAAGATCTTCAATAAAGATAACATTCCTATTCACAAATACTGGCTCTGTTTTTCTCACACAACCCCACTTCCCTTGCTAGGTTTGACAACGAGGTTACGTTTGCTAAAATGTGCAGTGTACCACATGAGACATAATGGATTCTGGGCCTACCATGTCATAGCAGATTTGTCAGTGAACACAATACAGTATAAAGCTTTGAATCTGAACAAAATTATTCCTTTCCAGCTGCACATAGGTAATACATGCATAGTAGTGAGTATTTTCACACTTCTTTTTATGACTAGTCTGCATATAATAATTTCTCTTCACAAATTCGGCTGTTGCGCTCGGCTGGTGCCTATCAAATTCAAACATCACGCACTAAGAAAGTAAAATGGGGAGACAGAGCATTTACTATTGCAGCTGCTAAAATCTGGGACTCCCTACCACTGAATATAAGGCAAGAACATAATTATTTAACATTTAGTAAACTGGTCAAGACCTGGCTGTTTCCCCAATAAGTTCGGGAATTCTCCGGCCAAGTTCCTCCGCCTCACCCAGTTAGCGCTTTGATGCCCTTGGGCCGGAAGGCGCTTTATAAATACTGAATACAATACAATACAATACAATACAATACAAATAACCTGTGTATAATAAAGCAAATAAAATGGTTGACACTCACCATCATTTGTTTTGTATTATGTCAGTCCATCTGCATTTGACCTATATACCACACTTAATCTTACGTACAGTTTTCTGATCAAACTGATTTGGCCAAGGATATATGAATACGTAAATTCTGTGTACACTCAGAAGATTCCTTTGAATAAGTGAAGTGAATTAACTGTTCATAAATTTCTCTATTTGCACGAAACTTTAGTAATTTGTAGCAGTGTAATTATGAGAAAGTACACAGAACTATCACAAATCTGTGTAATTATGCAAAATGCATCTCACACTCAAAACATTTCCTGAATGGTCAATTCGGATAAAAATTTAATTTGACAAGTAACTTCGAGTTGATTCCCGGTTGCCCGGTTTGAAACACGGCCGCTCACACACATTTGTAATTTTGTGTTCATAAATTACTTGAACGGTCCACTTGGACAAAAAAAGATCTACCTGAAATACCACTTGTGTTCTCTCTGAAATTATTTTTCATAATTCATACTATTATCAATATTTTCTTACTTTTCAACAAGGCTGGCAGTTGCCACCACTAAGCGCAAGCAAAGCTGTAATCCAGATGTGCCTGGCTCCAGTGTAAAAGAGTAGTATGCCATGGGTCTTTGCTGATCACTGAAGCTTTATAGCAATATACCAAGTGCAAATCCATTATGATCATGACAAAACTGGGGAAGTATTACTCGCAGTCAGGGAGCCACAGGTTGGGGGCTGCAGTCAGAGCTTGTTTTTACATTTACAAGTGCATTTTCGGCCTAGTGACCCCACTGCAAGGGCCTTGGGGTGATTTTCTCAAAAAAATCTTGTCAGGGTCTGGCTGTCCTATCATATCCTAAAATCCATTGTCTGCAATACCTAGTCATTCCTAAAAAGTTGCACATTTGTGGCGCAGCCACAAGACTGGGCAATTGTTGGAGGGCTTTGACTCTTTCTGGGGATAAGTGACATTTGCCTATGGCTAGTTTTTCTTTAGAAACTTTGTGTCCTTTCTTAGCCAATTCAATAAGGCGATAGACTGAGTCTTTCTTGCACTGGTCTGATGTAACAGTAGCCAACAACAGGTCATCAATATATTGAAATAGGGTGGATGCTTGTGAAAAGACCAGCATGTCTAAATCCTTATTTAGGGTGTCACAGAAGATTGAAGAGACAAGTACACTAAACCTGAGATCTGTGGAACGAGAAGAGGTATTGACTATTTGTGTATATGTACTGAAAAGAAAGCAGAGTAAAGGTCCACCACAGTAAATCACTGAACACTGGCCGGTATGCAAGAGAGCATAGTAGCAGGGTTGGGAACCACTGGAAAGCTCGGAATAACCACACTATTAATCACCCTAAGATTGTGTACAAACCTACATAGGTTGGTCTACCTAGCCTTTCGATTTGGGAGAATCCGAGTGTTACATCTGCTAACAATGGGAAATAGATCCTAACAATGGGAAATAGAACCTCTTGCTTTATGAAATCAGCTCTTACCTGGTGACACCTTCCTCCATCTCCATCTCCATCTCCAGCTTCAAAGGATACTGAGGTATACAATGTAATTTCATTGGTGGGTCTATCTTCACTTTAATCAGTTTAGATTAAAAATGTAATTCCAAATCATTCGCTCCAGTAGACCACAGAGTTGTAGGTACCTGTGAAAACAATGCAGTTAGGTTTGGTGATATAACAGCAGGATTAATAATGCTACTACAATATAAACTCACAATGCAAGCACCTGATTTATTTTCTGAAGTATATTTAAGAACATTACATACAGAGTTCAGAACACTATACAGTTATGTTTGCAAAGGATATCCCTACCTAATGGGTTTGTTGGGGAAGTGGAGCTAAGTAGAAAAGAGCATTTGTCGCTAATAGGCCCACGGAGATGGTCACAGGCTTCATAATATGGTGGGTGATTCATTGATTAGTAATACCGACTGTATCTGTAGACAAGCCCGAGAGAAGTAAAGCGGGGAATTCAGAAGTCTTAAATGATACTCTTGTCTTTGAGGCAGTTGGTGTGTTTACCGTTTGACACAATTAATATAAGGGCCCTTTTGATCTACAGATCGGTGTACATTTCACAGTCTGGGACCTCTCAGGCTGTCCTAAAACTCAGGGTATGCTTTTGGGATAGTTTGGTACTACTCAGTTGGGTCTAATGGCCGTGACGCACTGGAAATGGCATTGGAACAATCCAGTTTCTAATGCCACAGGTGCCAACATGCAAAAAATACACCACTCCTATGACCTTTCCTCTATCCCTTTTATTTTCCCCCCTAATCCTCCATCCTTTTGGCATTCTCTGCCTGCTTCCCTTTGAGGCTCTCCATGTTCCTGTCCCTTAACAATCTTGTGCAGGCTTTGTAATTTTAAGGAAATCTGTCTCTAGTTTTAACAACTTTTATTTGGGCTGTCTAATACGTATCAAAGTAAATTAATTCTTAATGTTTAACAGCCCCTGACAAAAGCAGCTCTCACATCGCCCGGAGCCATAGCTGTCACACGGGCTATGCCCAACTATCTCTCAAACATATCTTTGAGTCATTGAATAGTCTGCCAGAGCCATCTCACTGTTTTTTATTACTTACAATTGGAAATCTTAGTTGAATCTGTTTTTACCGGACAAATCTCTAGTACTATATTAAGTAACCCATCCTCAGCAGCACTCACCTCTCATCATTTCCCAGTCTGCTCTTGGCCATGACACCTTTTCCACTTACTTCATTTGGCACTATCAATTGCATCAACTGATTCACATCTGCCCAGTTTGGGCTGTATACCTCAAATACACTGTGTGACTCCGCTCAGAACTTTGTTGGGTTTTCTTGAATTTTGATTGTTTGTTCATACTCATTAAATCAGGGCTATTCCAGGGTACATAGGCCATACCTGTACCCTGCGGCCACTGGGTAGTCTCTCACGGGAAGGATGGCTGATGGAGAATGGATCCTCGTCATCTGCATCACTTGAGTGGGGGCAGTGGGATATCTCAACAGCAGCCTTGCAATTTGTCTTAAACCCCTCTAGATTAAAAGAAGGCATCTCTAGCTCCGGTATCTTGCCCTGGGAATGAAACACGCTCAAACTCTTGACCTGTCCCTGGCAGTTGAATCAGCCTCTGACCCAATAGCCCTGCTGCTTGTATTGCATTGCAGTCCTCATGTGTGCTTTACCGCCTTGTGGTCAGTTCGCCTGTGGTTCTGCAGGTCCTCTTCTGTTTCCGTGTGTAACCCCTGCTGCATCCTCCACCCTATCAGCTGGTAAAGGAAATATATCCAGTAAATTCTCCTTTCTTCATTCCTCTGTTTCTTCTATTCCTGATCAGTGTTCTGGGGAAATAGGTAAAGAGGAGGCAGAACACTTGGAGTACAAGTTCGGACTATCTTTGAGGGGGTTGATTTTTACTCTAACTTTTCCTGTATATCTCATGTTTCGAACACAGGGTTCATGCTTTCACCGGTCGTTTCATGCCATTGAAGGAAAATTGACCACTGTAAATTGTTTATTTTATTTTTGGAGGCTTTCCATCTTTTCTATAAAATAACTGTTTCTCTTCTGAAGGTACCATGTTCCAGAAAGGACTTCTTTCTGTCTTTATTCGTGAATCTCACCCATTCTGTTAAGAACCTGTAAGTGTGCACACCATATTTTCGGTATGTAGTGTGGACAGGAGTTTGAGTGGGGCTTATTACATTTAGATCGTTCAGCCCCCTTCATGATTCCCTACAACCTTTCATACTCTGGATTAAGGAAGAGTGTCTGCTGGCTTTTTACCTGCAGTTAATCCCTTGGAGACGGGAGTGAAGAAAACTATGAAAGAGGGTAGAGTTCTATACAATTATTTTTTGTATCTCATGGAGGGAGTGCTAAAGGCATGGACGTCAGTTCACCAAAATGTGAGGGGTAGCGGAAGTGACATCACACAACATTCTGTAGTCAAATTCTCAAAAATAACAAAGTGACACGGATCTGATTAACAATTGAGTATATTTATAAACAATACGGCCGGGATTACAGTCAAGTTCTGTAACTAAAACTACACTCAACTCCACTCTTACAAACAGCATCTTTTAAAGTCTTAGTTGACGTTTATGTTCCACCTCCTTCATAGTACTTAAATAATTCAATAAACATCTGACTGCTTGTTACAAAATGCAGCTGTAACATATATAATATATGTATACATCTTCTAACATGCACAGTGTCCTTCGATCTTACCCTCTGACCTCTATCAAGATGTCCTCCCTACATGTCTACCAGGCTTTGAAGTTTTACAGTCTGTCTCCCGCTCCCTGCCAGCCTTGGGACACAAACATCTAGTGCTGTGTCTCCCTTTCAGGCCTGTCATGATTTACCCCTTCTCCTAACCCTGGTACCAGAAAGTGGCTCAGACTCTCCACTGTGTATGTGTCCTTCTAAATTATCTGTGGTATGCAGAGTCTGACTTTAACTGCTTTGCCCTGCACCTGGCCTCTTCCTTCATTCTCCTTCCTGTCCTTGCACTCCAGTCTAACATCGTACCCAGATTGCGGCCTGTATTTCTCTCTCACAATGTACACTTCCTCACCTTTCCCTTCTAAGTCGTGTGTTGACCAGAGTAGGCCTTCTTTCGGTTTTTTGAGACCTAATTCCATCTTTACTTTCGCTCACATACACACGCTTACACATACACACACACTGTCTCACATAAACACACTCCCACCCACAAGAACAGACACAACATAAATTTAAAAGTGTTTTTTACTTACCTCAGCTACCAAGGAGTTTTATATTCCATCTAACTGTGCTCTATTTTGTATTACACTAATAGTGAATAATATATTAATCACTATTTCTGTAATAAACAAAACTGATTGAAAGCAAGTAAGTGGGGCCCCAAGCAATGCCCATAAGAACGAGCTGCCCCTGTGTTCTTAGCACTGATTTTCCGACCTCCGAGGCCAGGGGTCGCAAAGGTCAAGCTAGGGGTCACAGCTGCGACCAATAAATGACGTCCATGGCTGAAGCTATCACCTGTGTCTAAATGTCCCCTTACATTCAAAAGTCCTTCATTCTCTACCCAGAGAGGCTTGTGAAGAGGTCGGGTGCCTAGATCAGAGGGTGTGTTTCTCACACACTTTCTTTCATCCTTTTATCTGTGCTTTGGGTCCTAGCACTCCTTGCTATTTTCCCCACTACTGCACTTTTCTAGAGCCCTCTTGCTCTAGACCATGAGATCACACTAGTGATTTATTTTTTTCCTTTTGGATTGCTCCCATTCTTCTCTGCCCAACCGCTTTTTTTTTTTTACTTCCTTTTTTACTTCTACCCTGAAAACAGCTCGTTTTCTCTTTAGTTTCGACAATACAGTAGCCATAAACAATGCAATCTATACAAGCAAGCTGTGAAAAAACAGCAAGTTCTGGTGGACTTTTTCCTAAATTCGTTTTGATCCATACTCTGCATTATTGCCAATTATTGCTACTGCGCCAGGCCATTCTTCACCTCAGTTCCCATAAAGAAATGTCTACTTTTTTCCTCTGGTATTTAGGGTCCTCTTCTGGAATCTGATCCTGTGCCCTCTTTTCTATTTGCACCATCTATTAAAAACATGTAGAAAACCCTAAGTCCAATCAGCGGTTAATTTAAAATAGCAGGCAGCAAAGCAAGAATATCAAGGAGAATTTTTTTAACTAACCAGGACTCGCGTTTGAAAAGTTGTCAGTTGGAGCAATGTGCTAAAATATGCATATTTTGATCTAGTATACACACATTTTCACTAGATACATATCAATGCGAGAAAGTCATGTGACAACAATGAATGCGTTTCAGAAGAACTTTAACATGCTAGTTTCTGGAACTTTTCCTCGGATGAAGCACTTGAACTCTCTTGGAAAGAAAATAGCATTGATACCCACAAATACGTTCTCTATTTTTCTCATAGACCCACTCTCGACTTGCCGGGTTTGAAAACAGGGTTACACTTGCAAAAATGTGCAAAGTAGTACATACGATATAATGGTTCCAGAGCCTATCATGGCTTAGCTAAGTCGTCCGTGAACACAGTGCAGTATAAAGCTTTGAATCACAGCGAAACAATTGTTTTCCGGCTGCAAACAGGGTAGACATACAAAGTAGTGTAGTATGTTTTAATGCTCTTCTTTTTAGCAATACAGTACCTACAATTTCTATTAAAAAAATATACTGTGTATAATATAGCATAATAAAATATTTTACCCTAATCTTCATTTTTTTGTGTGATGTCAGCCCATCCACATCTGACTAATGTACCGCACATCTTCTTATGTCCAGCATTTCTGATCAAAATGCTTTTGGTCATAAACTCTGTTTACACTCAGAAATTCCCTTTGATTCCCTTCATAAATCTGGAGAAAATCTTTGTTATCGTTGTTATTTAAATAACGGAGTACTCCCCTTTCCTCCACCCCCCTCTCCCGCATGGCAGGTTGTAAGGAAAGGTGTACTCAAATGTAACTTTTAAGGTGCCAAGGTCTAGGTAGAATGTTTACTTTTGTGTTGACACTGCAACAAAGCTAGGATAAGATGGATAAACCCATACGTAAAAAAATGTGATCTCAAGATTCAGGAGGCAAGTCTTTTTCTTAGTGAAGGGGTTAAATAAACTGCATGTGCTGTTACGATCGGTGGTTACTAAGGCCATGATAATCGTATTAAAAAGTGGGTAATCATAATAACCACTAAGCTGAAGTTGCTGTTGCTTGTGCTGTGCCTGTTTTGCGTGCAAGGAAAGGTTGCAATTACTTATACCCTGCCATTCCCCCCACTATTCCCTCATTTCCACTGCCCTTCCCTCATTTGCCCCTGCCAGTCTCCCTTGCCCATCGGCCTTTTTTCTCTTAACCACCTGCCCTCCTCCTGCTACCTGCTCCTCCTGCAAATCTTCCTTTGCCTTCATGCTTTCCCCTTCCTTCCATCTCCTCTTGCCTCACGCCCATCTCATCTTACCCATGGCTGTTTTTCCCCTACCAGACTATCCCATTTCTCCCTGCCCTTCCCCCTACACCTCCTTTCCCCATGGCCCCTTCTGTTGCTCCTCACTGCCCCATGACCACTCCTTCTGTTCCAGCATCCACCTCCCCCTTTGGCCCATCTCTCTTCCCCCTACTCTCCTGCTTTTTTGGCTGAGAAATACAAGTTTTAAGTTTATTGACTTGGTTAATTAAAACCATTGCAATTCCAAAATGCATAATAATAATAAAAGTACTTTGCCTACTCATGTTAATAGAAACCCATAATAAAAACATAAAAGCTTATTTGAAACTAAAACATATCATGGTAAAGAGTTGTGCATAGCTAAAATGTTCTCCACTTAATTCCAACCTTGGTCTAGAACTTAACTTTAGGACTTTCTTACTCCCTTACGAACACTATAATAGTAAATGAGTGAAGCTGAGTGAGAATCCTAAGTAGTACCTAGGGCTGTTTCCTGGCTGGAATTAAACTTTCGGAGCTTTACTAATCATAAAATGATGGCCCTTGCACACTCGGCTTCAACTTTATTCACTAATTCTTTCTGAGCCTGTACCATGAATTTGGTCCCTCGACAGGAAAATGGGATTGAAAGTCCGCTAAGCCGTCTTATAATGGCCGGTCTGCATGAGCGTATGTTCAGTGTCTTAAAATTGTTTTTTAGATATAATGTCCTGAGGCCTAGCAAAGCCAGGTACACATAAAAAATGTGTTCTAATGACTCTTGCCTGTACCCACACAGTCAACAGAAATGTGTCAGATCCTGCTGTCTCCATGAAGGGACCATGGGCCAGATGTAGCAAGCAGTTTTCCCCATTCTGTGTCTATGGGAAAATGTGTTCGTACATATGGCCCCATATCCTTTGTTTCCATCAACCCAAAGCGGAAAAGCATGAACCGATGTTTCAGCGACTGGTTGAAGGTTGCTGCTAGGTATTCCTGTGCTTGTAAAGTTTTGTATGATGTTATTATAGTCCAGGCGTGCTGTCTGCTTGCCAATTTTTGTTTATCAGAATTTAAAGATTTCTTTTTAGTGACAGCGTTTGCCTTCCGAAAAAACTCCTTTTTGTCCGGGTTCTGGTCCCAGGCTTCTAGCAAACCTAGTGCTTTAATGCAGTTATTTAAGTGATGACCCCAGGTGCTTTTATCATTGTGTCGCTGTTGCTTCTCAATTTCCATCCAACATAGGTTGTTTAGAGTACCAGTCTCAGCTGCACGCAACCTCCAGCATAGTTTAATGAAGGCATATCTACTCTGAAATTCATGGTTTTTCAGACCCAATTCTAAACTAACCTGAGCTGGAGATGCTGGTCGTGGTATCCAAAAAACTGTTTTGTAGGCTTTCGTCTGGACTTGATTGAAAAAAACTGCCTCCTTCCCCAGCATAATTTCGGCACCATAAGTGCATTAGCCGCGCTGTCACGACAGAAAGCAGGTGGGAGTATGAAGGGCAGCTCAGTTTTTGTTTTAGAACTTTAAAACCATAGGTCAATGAGAGGGCTTTTGCTTGAGCGACAGCAGGCTGCAGCTTGAAAGTCAAGAGGCGGTCTATAGTGAATCCCAAGTACTTCTATGTGGGTGCAACCTCCACCCGGGATCCGTTTATGAACCATGAAGCAGATTTAAACTTCCTGTCAACTAGGCAGACAACCTTAGTTTTACTCAAATTCAATTCTAGGCCTTGCATTGTTATGTATGTATAAAATGCATTGATGCTATGCTGTAGCCCAACAGGTGTTTGGCTGAGTAGAACTATGTCGTCTGCGTACTGTAGCCATGCAATTCCTTTCTTGGCCAATACTGGCGGGTGGCTATTTACGGGAGCTAAACCCTCGGCTAGGTCTGCAAGATATAAGTTAAACAGCATGGGAGCCAATACACACCCTTGTTTGAGTCCTTTTGCTGTTAATATTCTGTTGGTGAGGTGGCTGCCCTCTCCAATTTTTACTTGTGCCCAAATACCTGTGTACAAGTCCATCAGTGCGCCAAGGAGGCTGCATGGTAAGCCCCACCCTTTCAGTTTCTCCCATAGGCGGGTTCTTGGTACGCAATCAAAAGCTGCCTTTAGATCAATAAAGCATGCAAGTAGCCTTTTTTTCTTAAGCCTGGCTTTGTTTCCCAGCAGGGCCAGGGTTGCCAGGTTGGTGGAAGCACCCATACCAGCTCTGAAACCTGTCTGGCATTGTGGAATTAACTGTCTGTCATGAATCCATTCTGCTGGTTGTTGCAGTAGGCAGGATGCGTAGAGTTTTGCTTCCACGTCTATCAATGCTATTATTCTGTAGTTTGAAGGATTTGCGGGGTTACCTGCTTTGTATATAGGGTGAATAATGCTGCCTTTCCATGCATCTGGGAGACCCGTAGTGCCTTGGAGCTCGTTAAAAAGCGGTGCCAAATAATACGCCCAGAATGAAGGGTCTCCTCGAAACAAGGCGTTTGGAATACCGTTCTGACCAGCTGCCCCTTCCATTTTTTGTTTCTTGATAAGGCTTGCCAGCATTTCTATGTCAATGGTCATTAGTGCGTGCTTTCCTTCGTTTCCGTTTAGAGTTAAATCTGTTTGCGTTGTCACTCTGAAGCCAAAATTAATCTTACTTGAGTCATTGGCTATCTGTGAGGCCTCCTCCTTCGCATGGTGCTCTGGGAGGGAGAACATTGTCTGTACGTGGGCTTCCCATGTGGCTGCATTGATACCTGCATTTGTGTGTCGATTTTGTCCCTTAGTTAGTCCGTGTTTTAGTTCCCAGAACTTTTTGTTATTTTTCGGTTTGTTGGACATGAGCAGCTTGGTCCACAGATCCTCGTGATAACTCTGTTTTGCCATCCAGCAGTTTTTCTTCTATTTGGCTCTTAATTCAGAAAGCCTTGTATTATCAGATTTCCTCCCCCAGTGTACGTCCTTCAGGACTTTTTTTTGATTCTCTAGAGACTTTATTTTTCAAATTGCGCAATGTCCTGTTGAACCATGGCTTTTCTTCTTTGCGACTCTTAACTTTGTTTTTTGACTCTATGACCGCAATTGGGAGACGTTTTTTGATGGAAAATCTATTTATTAAAGAATCACACAAGTGCATCCAAGCGATCACTCGTTCTCCTTGGGGGTGGTCTTCTAGTGCCTGCACTCTTAGTGATTCTTTGAGCTCTTTAGTTGTACCTGCACTGTGGTACACTACTTCCATTACTTTGTCGAGGCCCGACCTCTTCCATTTCAGTTTTTTTGTATCATAAGTCACTGGGGCTGAAATTATGATATTAGCAGTGGGGAGCCGATTCCATTCATTCCGGATCTTTATAAGTTGTGGAAAGTGATCGCTCTCTGTGCGTTGTTGAATCTTATATGCTGAAACTAGTGGCAATGCGGTTTCGTTTATTAATGTAAAGTCGATGTTGGATTTTTTTTGTGCCACTTGAAAAGGTTACTTGTGCGGATGAGCCATCTTCAGGGAGAGAAGCGTCAGGCAGCGCAGTCCCAGGGTTTCAAATTTTATATATGTGCATGTTCCGTTAGGGGGTTTGGTGCTGCCTTTTCTCAAATCAAGGTTGAAATCGCCAGATAAAATGAGGATTGCGTCCTTATTTTGTTTCTGCAGCATTTTTAGAATATTGGTCAATGTTTCAATGTTTCCACTGTTTTGGATTTTGTTAGGGTGTACGTATACGTTGATCAATAGTAAAGTTCTGTTGTTGCCTGATGTTCCAATTTTATTGGTAGCAGCCAGTCAATTCCCAGGTCGATCTGTTTGATCACCCAGTTGATATTTGTGGAGCAATATGTTGTGAGGCCCCACTTGGGGTGTCCATTTTTTTGAGGTTGTTTTGCAGAGACGTCTATCCTAGAATAACCCGAAATTTGTATCGGCTCCATGCACCATGTTTCCTGCAACATGATGATTTCCAACTGCTGAAGGAAACTCAGAGCCGCCCTGTCAGTAACCAGATTTTTTTAAACCGTGAGTGTTCCAGTAGCAAATATAGATATATTCTGGGTTTTCATCAGGACCATTTGTAATTGTTGTCATTTAAATTTTGCCTTCTAGCCTGTTTGACTGTTGAGGGAGTACCAATGAAGATCTGTTGGTGCATGCCAGGATGGGACGTACTTTGGTGCTTTACAATTGTGATGTGGTCCCAGCTGCTTAGGGAGGGTTCTACTCCCACTGCCCCTTTTAAGATTGAGCCGCCCTTCTTTTGTTGCGGTACCAAAAGGTTAGGGTATCTGGGCGTTTCTAGTTTTTGCAGGGCAATGCCCCATGCGCTAAACATATCTTGATGTGCTAGAATTTGGTCAGTAATAGCGGATGTGGCCCAGGATGTCAGCGTTGCCTCTTTATCTTTATTGTTTTGGTGTGGAGTGAACTCCACAGTCATCAATTCTGTTGTTGAAATGTGAGCCAGTGGCAAAATCGCATTTATTAACTTCAGTATGGTGCCTCTGTTTAGAATGTCAAAAGCCCCCTTCGAATTATAGCAAGGGATGAAAAGTAATTTATTTTCCCCTGGGGACGTATTGCCCTGCGTTATCTGGTGTCCTGGGATTCTTTTGTGTGCCATGCTGTTTGTACAATCATCTGACCAAGGATGGTAACCATGATCTAATATCTGTTTGTTGTTGCCTGCGGGTTGATTTATTACGGTCATGTTGCGTGCGGAGCTTGTGCATTGAGGGTTATGTTTCCAGGGTTTGCCAGTTTCCTCCCTGTCAGTAGACCGCTGAGTTCCCTGTTCTGGGCACTGCCTGATGATAGGTCCATTTCCCTGGAATTCTCTTAAGGCCGTCTTCCGTGCAAAAGGCTGCTACCCTGCTTGTTGCTGGAACTGGGGATTTTCGGAGACTGTTGCTGTGATGTTGATTGATTAACAAAAGTGCTTGGTTCGCCCATAGAATTGTCCTCGCTGGCTGGCCGGTTCTGCCCTGATCTGTGTAGATTGGCAGATCTTGTTTCTGTTTTCAGTGCTTTCTGATTCCTTGGACTGCGTGCCATTTGATTTAGCAAACGATTTCCATATATAGCTTTGCTGGACCCCCTTTGTTTTTTTTCTGTGCCTTCCTTTTTCGTTTCTTTTCCCGTTTCGTAAGGGATGATTCCCCCACTATTGTATTGTTGGGAATTAAATCCTTCGATCCACCCTTGAGGGGTCCCATTTCTTGTGTGCTAAGGCATGATCTGCCCTCTGTGTTGCTCTGAGACATTCCCTGTTCGGATAAATGAGTACCCTTCCTATTATTGCTTTCCTCATGGGATACCTTTGCATTTTGTGGGTTATCCTTCTTCGTTTGGTTTTTGGGGGTCTTCTTGCCACAACTACTAAGATGCTCTTCAGTTCTAAGGGTCTGAATTTTTACCTCTTTCAAGATGTCATTTAGGATATCCAGAGATCTGTGAATTATCGCCTGTGATGGAGCACTGACATATCACCTGCTGAGTGTATGAGCGGGTTTGAGCCCTCTTTATCAGATCATTCAAGGATTGTAGCTTGTTGTCGATGCTCACAATGTGGATGGCCAGGATGTTGAGTAAATCTACCTGAGTGTCTTGCTTATCTGCTTGAAATTGGATGGCTGCTGATATCGCGTCCATTGTTGCTAGCAAGGCCTTCCACGAGTCTCCAGATATTGATGGTTCTACATTTGCTTTAGCTCCCGTTGTGTGGTCTAGTGAGTCTTCAAGTTCCTCTAGTTGCTCTGGTTGCTCCATTGCCATGACAGCTGAGGATGCGTGCATGTCGAATGTTGTTGTTGTAGTTGTTATATTACAAGATGAGAGATCTTTTCATGGTGAGCTTGTACTATAAGTAGATCTCATTTTTGTTTTGTTGTTTGCAAACGCAGAGCCCTGATGTGTATCTGAAAGGTCTATCAGCGGAAATTCCTCAATTATGATACAGTCTGTGTCGTTCTCTACTCGCGAGGGTTGTTTGGAAAAAGGAGTGCAGTACAGACTCCCACCCCAGTTGTTCCAGTTACTGAGGTTTAAAGTGGAAAAAGTATAATCTAGGTAACATCTGTGAATTTCTGCACTGATAGTTAAGCCGGTTTTATTTGGCTGGGGAATTGGTATGTGGATTTTCCCCAGGTCCGCGCAGGTCCTTTCGATGTCCTGCGGGGTCTTCACGTCAGCTGCACATGTTGTCTTGGAGTCGTCGGCAGGAGCTATACCCATTAATGCGCTCGTGGGATTCTATTCCTTCTTAGTGAGAAAGAAGTCTGTGATTTTGTATCCTGCTTTTTTTCCTTTGCTTGGAGATTTGCAGGGCGATTTCTTAGTGTGTGCCGGGTTTGGGTGTACTTTCCTTTCGGTAGATTCATTTTTTTGCTCATGCTGACATTCCCCTGGTGAGCCTAGCCTTTGCCTCTTTGCTGCTTTTTTCCTTCCACGTGTTAGTGTCATCCTTGCTGCCACCCCTGGGTTGACAGACAATATCGGAGTGCTTTCGACTGGTGATTGATTTTAGATTATGTGTGTGCTAATTGCGCAAAAGCCTCTCCTTCCCCACTTCAATCCAATCCTGGTTGCACAAATTTGCTTGGCGCTGAAGAGAGCCGAGTGGAGTCAGGCAACTCCTAACTAGCGGGAAAGTCCGGGGAAGAAATGGACCATGGGCAGCAGGTAACTTGTGCGATTCTGCTCCTCGCTGGCAGCAGTTTGTGGATTTCTTGGGCGGCGCTTCGTGTCCCCCCACAGAGGGATGCAACGGAACCGGCAGATCACCGCGGCCCTGCTCCTCTGTGATCCTGTCCCGCGAACAGTCCCCGGGTGCTGGAGGAAGAGGCAGGCTCGGCGGTCCACGCTCGGAGCACAATTCACACAGAGGCACCGAGCAACACTGCCAACTCTCGCAGTGAGAAGGAGCCCCGAGCCTCGGGAAGCCCCAAACAGCCCAGCCTTTAAAATACTACCAGGCACTCCTGGCTGGGGTGGGAGCGGGTTCTAACTCGCAGCGCAGGGCAGGGGCCAGTGGCGATCAGTTTGTTACTGGGAGGAGAGTACTTCGATTATAGCCCTGGGGTCTGCGCGGAGCCGGCCGTGTGGGCCCCCGGCGTGAGAAAGGCGGCTGCAGGGAGCAGAGCCTAGTCCAGCGGCGGCTCCTGCTGCCCGGCAAACCCCCCCCCCTGCTCTCGGTGCTTGGTTCCGGCGAGTCTTGAAGTCCGTGGTGCCCAGCGATCATGGGCTGCAGGTGCGGGTGCGTTGTCCCCTGACCGGGGTGTCATGGGTGTCACCGCTCTGGTACGCGTGGACCTGGTTTCGCCGGAGGCGCTCCGACCGGAAGTCAGGCGGCCCGGAAGTCAGGCGTCAGGCAATCTTGCGTCCATACGTGAAAGATAATAACGTCTATTGCAGCAAGTACCCTCTGACATCAAGGAAGTAACACATGAAACTGTCATTCAAGTATCAGATTTTATTTATTATATGGGAATAAAAATAGTTTGTGCCAAACAGTTTATCAGTTTGTAAAAATACAGAGATGTTGCTATCAAATAAGAGGTATTTTGCTTTTCACTAAATACATATGAAATCCCAGTACGTCTGCTAGTCATTTTCATCAAGTATATAATTATACGACTGCCTTGCTTGAATAAATTCAGCCTCACTTGCTTATTGCATTATCCTTTCTTGCCAGTGATGACCACCACAATGACAGGAACAGTCACAATTATGCCATGTGTGGAATCTATAATGCCATGGATGGCCGTCATTGTGTGCTTACATTGTGCCTGCCCTGGACACCGTAAATCCACGAATGACAACGGTATGTCAAGAATGGCCACTGTTATGTCAGTGGTCAGGTGGTCACAGTTAGGCTAGAGATGTGCAGCATTTGTCAATAACGTTCTGTTCTCTGACAATGATTACCACCACAGTGTTAGTGCTGGACACCAGGTACCTTGGAGTGACACTACCAGTCGATGCACACGCACAGGGAAACATGATTATGCTCAAATACAAATGCACATGACTACCCTCCTTCAGTAAGCAAGGCACCTGTCTCTGTTCCGTCTCTGCCCCATCTTCGTTGTGGCTATCCTGGTCGTATGCTTCCCCTCTTGATGCTTGAGCCATTCTTCAATGGTTAGCACTGGCACTCTTTTTTTTCCCCCCAATTATCTCATAGAGATTGGTCACGTTGCATGTCTGCATGCGAATATATTCAATGGTTTTGTGTTTTTACAACTCCAGCGGTATGGACATGAATGGGATTACTTCTTGCAGGAGGCAGCACTGCACATCTCTAAATACTCTGAATGACATGCCATGTTGAAGAATCCTGGAATTTAATGTAACAGTGATATATATCTAAAGATGGTCTGTGCGCTCTACGTAGAGTAGATCACGTTTTGTTTAGTGTGTTTTGTTAATTTATAAATAAATAAATGTAAAATCGTTTTATCCCAAAACGTTATGCATTGGTGTGGTTAGAAATACATTTATTAATTGACGTGTTTGTTTCAGCTAATTATAATGGAAACGGTTGGCAGGGCTTGTGAGTGAGATTAGAAGAATGCTGAGTGTTCAGTTTGCTAAGAACAAAGTAAATCCGTGAGCTGTTAGCTGGCCTGCCAAAAGAGTATTTAGTTTTCAGAAGGTAACTGCTTGCATACAAAACGTGGGATTCTCAGGACCGTTACATTATCGTGTTTATTTGGAACACTTAAACACAGAGACTCTCTTGGAACTGTAGAAATAAAGAGGAGACGTATGCCGGGGATTGAGGTCTCAAAGTGATCCGATGAAATGCCAGGTTTTTAACTTTCGGAATTTTATGTCGTCCCTTGCGCCTGAAAGATTCCAGAAGTGAATTGCAAGGTTCATATTCTTGTACATCAAGTGCACTGCCCCATATCAAAAAGAATGTGTGGATTGATATTTGAGTAAGTTTCATCACAGTAATATATTATAAAAGTCCTGATGGACAGAACCGCACTGCCTTAAAATTAAGAATACTGGCCGAAGGAAGTCAGTGAAGTGAATGCATGGCTGATAACACATGTCCAACAGCAAGATAGTATTTATGCAGCGCGGTGCAGTACTGATAAAAATGAATGTGAACAACAACCAAAGTCAGAGGGGTCAGAGTTAGATTTAATTTCACAAGGATGTGCAGATCTCATAGACTAGAAAAGGGACATGCTCCTGTAGATGGTGGGCCCAATCTAAGGTCACACAGAAGAGATCTCTCCTAAATTACGAAAATGTGACAAGTAGGCGGATTCACTTGAACATTTTGAAGCATTCACAAGCTAACTCCAAGTAGCACTGAACTGGTTCTTGTTTGTCAACTGCATCCTTCCTCTGGTTAGTAATCTGAGTGCTTGCTGCTTATATGAAAAGTTTCACTCCATAAACATGGTGAAGCATTACCAGGGAATGAAGATGGCAAAATAATAAAGGCAACAGGGCTGAGTTTTTGGCAGTGCCTTAATAGACTGTCTTTGTGGAGAAGACTTACAAGGTGGAAGTGCTGCATTAAATGTGGGGAAGAACGTAAAGCCAGTCTATAAATACGGGCACACCAACACAGTGGAGTGGATTATGTGTTGTGCCAAATGTAGCAAGCCAGTCCAGTAGAAAGCAGGCAAGTGTTCTGGCTCTGATCCTCAGATCGTTGAGAATGACTTAGTATGGTGGTAATACATTGACGAGGAACTAAATCTAGTAATGGCCTCTAAAGACTAACTGTTGAAATTGATTGTGAAAGGTTAGCCACATAGCGCAACGAGAAAATAGGTCTAAACTTTGAGTAGTGTGAAGTATCTGAAGAAAATATGTTTTTTTAACCCATGTCATGAGCGTATCAGACTCAGTAGTACTACTCCAGCAGTATTAATTAATGGAGAAATGGGGAGTTTAAGGAATTGTAAAAGGCCTTTATCAATCTGACTAGACATGTAAGTTAGAAAATAGTGTAAATTTACTTTACTGGTTTAACGACAAGAGCATTTGTATAAGCAGTTAAAGGCAGAAATGGGTCACAGTGTTTGAATGATTACGGACTGTCAAATCTAATCTTGTTTAGGAAAAAGAAGAGAATGTATTAATTGGAATGGTTAGATATATTTTGTGGTAGCATTTATTGCTTTAAAGTACGCCTATCACTGGTGTGCAGTCTCACAGCATGGTATGCTTCACAGCATAGATGAGATTATGTGGCAGCCCTCACTATCATTGCACTACATTTATCAAGTCTTTGGCAATGGTATCCCCAAAAAGAACAACCCTACACAAATGCGCAGTTAATTATTTAACCGTATCTCCATGCTCTGTTCCTTTGTGTCAGGATGAAACCTTTGTTTGCTGTGGAGAAAAATATGTACGTTTTGCTTGTGTTTACTATTTTTGATTTGCAGACAATTTACTAAAATACCTACCTGCGATACATTCGACTTAGTTTAAAGCGTTCTTGTGTTGCATAACTGAATTTTCAAAAACGATGCAATATGAAAGATCGTTACTTGACACTAAACTATTGTGGTCTGTGAATCATGTGTAACAGTCCATATGTCGATTGCTTATTTCGTTCTAAAAGAAAATGAGGAAATTGTTTTGAGCCAAAATGAAACAATTCCTGATTAGTTGCGAGTCTGAACTATGCACTCTGGTAGAACCTGTGAGGAAGAGGGATGCCAGATATCTGAGCCTTGGAAGCGGTAGAGAGCAAGATAGGGTTTCCCGTTCATTGTTATCGCACCGGAAATAGGAAATGGAAACTGCCGACGCTCGATGCTGCTCCCTTTCTAAGATCTGCCGTGCACTCTGTCTATATTTCTAGATCATAATTATTCAACTTTGACTGAATGTAAACACAAGTGTATTGCGGGGTGAAGTGTTTTTCACATGCATTTTGTTTGTTTTTACAGTCAAGCCCTTCCTCGCCAGAACCTGCCAGTCTACCTGCAGAAGACATTAGTACACCTTCCAATGGTCCGAAGCCCGCCGATATCATTTTACACGATGACCACGAAGACCTTTTCGCTGGTAATCTTTTGAAATCCTTTATCGACGTACCATTTGGTCTGATGAATTGTAATTTATAACGGCCGTTTGTGTAATGTGACATAATGTTGTCCTGTTTTCTTGTAAGTCAACATAAAGCATTTTTTCATTCCAGATGACCAGCAGCGTTATGCCGAGGAAATTATTTGGTTCATTAACTAATGACTCCTTATCGAACATCTTTTCTTTTTAAATCTTTAATTATGTTCGAGGGTTTCTGAAGCATGGAACAAGCTCCCTAGCAGTGGCACAGGTGCTTGCCTTGTGTGCCATGGGCCCCAAGCCAAGCAAGTTAAAAAAGGCATTCGTCTCCCTAGTTGATAGTTAAAAAAAAAAAAAAAAACATAAACCAGCCATAATTCTAATACAGTGGGTGCCCACACCTCGGACTGTGGTACCACTGCACTCGCTGCAATGCTGATGCCTACATCCGCTGCAATTCTGATGCCTACATCCCTACTCCAGAGAACGATGATGCCCTCACTCAGTTTTCAGACGCTGCAGAGTAAAATAAATAGAACATTTTTAAAACGTATAGCAGAATACGTTATTCATCTTACAATCACTTAATTGAGTAATGTTTATTTCCGAAGCACCAAACGAATTAGCGGTCTATCCGCCTAGGCATGCATGTTGGCATGTTGCCCTCTAGTCATTCATGTTTAACGGCGCCCACCTCTGGGGACAGGGGACTACCTATTCTACAGGGTACAATGTTGGCATTTCCCTGGTGTGCATTATTAGACACAATATTTACAGCTTTTGTCTTGCATCTCGACATGAAACACACATAGAGCTGAGTTACTGAAACCAAACGCACTGCATGGTTTTCCCAAAGTGTGCGAAGAGGGAAGGTTGGTTAGAGTCGGCTTGAAAGTAATATTCCAAGAACTCTGAAAGAGTCAAAGGGCTAAGGTCACCCACGTCTAGGGAGCTTTTAACAGCTGTTGCATTAAACGCTGTCTTGCTCCCGCTTTACCAAAGCGGTAATGAAGATACCATTATGCAGAGAATATTGCCCCACAATCCGATTACCAAATGAGAGAGTTCACGAAGAGTACTAAGCATTTTGCTGGTACATGGTGATTTTATAGTTGTGATGCCTGTTGGTTATTTATGTAGTTAGAATGTAGAACTGCCAGATGGGAATTAAAATATTTCGTTGTAGGAAGTGGGCGATTAGGCTTTATGGGACATGGGGGCCTCAGTCTTGCTGTACTCAGCAGTGTGCTTAATAAATAAGTATAATCTACCTGGAGTAATGATATCCTTTCACTAGCAATGAATGAACTGGTGACTGGCAGGACTGGTTTACGCTTCATTGAATTTGTTGTCCTGTGGTTCCCCTTTTTCCGGTGACTCCTGGAGTCTTGGTGCTCTTAACTGAGAACCAGACAGCAAGGCAGGTGTGCAATGACGTGAGTAACCGTCCTTTTATGGTTCAAGAACTTCCTGAACTGTAAGCTAATGGTATCCTATTGGAGGACTTTGCCCTCCACGACATCAGTGGAAGGCATCTGGTTTAAAGCTCTGTTGGACAATTAAGTAGTTTGATGAAGAAGCTCCGACGTCTACATGACAATTTAAAATTGACAATTTTAATTGCCGCCATCTTGGATCGGACAGGGGGGGCCTTCCATACTCTGAAGAGCGTGATTTGCCCGGAAACACATATTACCAATTGAGTGTCAACTAATGAATGCATCTGCTGCCTAAACACTGTGAGTATATGCCCACCTCCGACGACATGTTTAACAGTTGCGGTGTAACGCACACCTTGTTTTGCGTATCCTCTAGAGACATTTGGAGAGCTCTAGCGCGCTCGTTAACTTACGAATTTTGACGGTGGTTTGCACACCTTGTACTTGCATATCGTTGGGCATCTTGTGATGCACACACTAAAATCCAGGAGTAATTGTGTCAACGATTACCTAATCTGCTGGATTTCGCAGTCAAGTATTTGTGGTGCAAATCCTTTGTGTACTTAACTTTACATCTTCTCATATTGCAGCCCCGCCGAACCAATTTAATAGTTTCCAGCATATTCCAAGGCAGTCACTCTGAGACTGAGACCATTGCTGTTTTCCACAAAGCACTGTGATTGCGACTGGCGTAAAGGTCATTCACTACTGGTGAAGTTTTTAGATATTTTTTTTTCTTTCCTTCCTTGTCTTTCATATTGGTTTCTCCATCAACATGCAAAAAAATGTGGCTCCTCCTCTTGCCTTTCTTTCCACTGCCAGTGTCCTTGATTTGGACTGAGTGCGCTAACTCCTTCGCTGCCAGGACTTTTCCCCCTCAGGTGCCAGGCCTTTTTTGGCTATTTGGGGGAGTTCGCGCTTAGGCCCACATACCTTTAAGTCCACATAAGTGACCCACGCCAAACTTGCGTCCTTTTTTTTCCAACATCCTAGGGATTCTAGAGGTACCCAGAGTTTGTGGGTTCCCCCGAAGAAGACCAAGAAATTAGCCAAAATACAGCAAAAATTTAGTTTTTTTTTCTCCAAATAAAATGGGAATAAAAGGCTGCAGAAGAAGGCTTGTGTTTTTTTCACTGAAAATGGCATCAACAAAAGGTTTGCGGTGCTAAAATCACCAGCTTCCAGCTTTCAGGAACAGGCAGCCTTGAATCAGAAAAACACATTTTTCAACACAATTTTGGCATTTTACTGGGACATACCCCATTTTTAATATTTGTTGTGCTTATAGACTCCTTCCAGTGAGTGACTGAAATGGGTGTGAAACCAGTGCTGGATCCCGGAAAGCTAAACATTTCTAAAAAGTAGACAAAATTCTGAATTCAGCAAGGGGTCGTTTGTGTAGATCCTACAAGGTTTTCCTACAGAAAATAACAGATGAAATAAAAAAAAAAAATGAAATTGAGGTGAAAAAAACCAACAATTTTTCCTCACGTTTTACTCTGTAACTTTTTACTGCGATGGCAGATTTTTTAAAGCAATATACCGTTACGTCTGCTGGACTCTTCTGGTTTTGGGGATATATAGGGCTTGTAGGTACCCATAGCCAATAAATGAGCTAAACCGTGCAATGGGTTTTCACTGTATACCGGGTATGCAGCAATTCATTTGGTGAAATATAAAGAGTGAAAAATAGGTATCAAGAAAACCTTTGTATTTCCAAAATGGGCACAAGATAAGGTATTGAGAAGCAGTGGTTATATGCACATCTCTGAATTCTGGGGTCCCCATACTAGCATGTGAATTACAGGATATTTCTCAAATAGACATCTTTTTTACACACTGTCTTACATTTGGAATGAAGTGTAGAGAAACACAAGGGGCAGTAACACTTGGTTCGATGGCATCTGTCGCTGTAGATACGCATGTTTTGCATAGCTCGCCATCTGGTGTTGGGCCGGAGTGTTACAAGTTGTTTTTCTTCGAAGAAGTCTTTCGAGTCACGGGACCGAGTGACTCCTCCTTTTGTCTCCATTGCGCATGGGCGTCGACTCCATCTTCGATTGTTTTTTTTCCGCCATCGGGTTCGGACGTGTTCCTGTCGCTCCGAGTTTCGGAACAGAAAGATAGCTAATTTCGGAAGATTTTCATCGGTATTGTTGCGTTCGGGATCGGCGTAGTTAGATTCAACACCGCGTCTAAGATTGAAGAGCTCCGGTGCCCTTCGGGGTAATTTTTTCGATCCCCCGTCGGGGCCTGGTCAGCCCGACCGCGTGCAGAAGAACGCCGATGGAACGGACCCCGTTCCGTTTCTGTCCCAAATGCCACAATAAATACCCCTATACAGACCAACACTTGGTCTGCAACCTGTGCCTGTCACCTGAGCACAGTGAAGACACCTGCGAGGCCTGTCGTGCGTTCCGGTCCCGAAAAACACTCCGAGACCGTCGAGCCAGAAGACTTCAGATGGCGTCCGCGCCGACAGCCCACCGGGAGTTCGAGGAACAAGAAGAGGAGGGAACCTTTTCGATCCAAGTATCGGACTCCGAAGGATTCGACGATACACAAACCGTGAGTAAGACGTCGAAAACCACTCAGAAGAAGATTTACAAGGCCCAGGGGACGCCACTGCCACCAGGCCATGGCTCGACCCATAAATTCGGTGACCGACCGTCGGCACCGAAAAAGGCCCAAACAGTGCCGAGATCGTCCGACTCCGGTCGAGACACCGGCACGCAGCCTTCTCGGGACCAAGAAAGTGCTGGAGACAAGCATCGACACCGAGATACCGGTGTAGACACGGCTCGACGCCGAGACAGCGGCACCGAAGAAGATTGACGCCGAGAGGTTTCGGCCCCGAAAAAGAAAAAAAGTCACCTCGGAGCCGAAAAAAGATGCAGACAGGGTTTCGGTGCCAAAACAAACTGCAACCGACCCAGTTTCAGGCTCTTATACAGAAGAGCACTCGCTAACCTCCCAAATGCAAAAGCATAGGTTTGAGGAAGAGCTACACTCAACTGATGTAGACCATACGCAAAAGCGTATTTTCATACAGCATGGGACAGGAAAAATAAGCACCCTTCCCCCTATTAGAAGAAAGAGAAGATTGGAGTTCCAAACTGAACAAACACCACAAACAAAAGTGGTGAAAAAAGTTACCCCACCACCCTCTCCTCCACCTGTGATTAACGTCTCACCAGCACAAACTCCATCACATTCCCCAGCTCACACCACCATGAGCCAGGGTGACCAAGATCAAGACGCATGGGACTTATACGACGCCCCAGTGTCAGATAACAGTCCGGAGGCATACCCTACGAAGCCATCTCCACCAGAGGACTGCACTGCGTATTCTCAAGTGGTGGCTAGAGCAGCACAATTTCACAATGTAAGCCTCCACTCAGAACAGGTCGAGGATGACTTTTTATTCAACACACTCTCCTCCACCCACAGCTCCTACCAAAGCCTGCCTATGCTCCCTGGTATGCTCCGGCACGCAAAAGAAATCTTTAAGGAGCCGGTCAAAAGTAGGGCAATCACACCAAGAGTGGAAAAAAAGTATAAGGCGCCTCCTACAGACCCGGCTTTCATCACTACACAGCTGCCACCAGACTCTGTCGTTGTAGGAGCAGCTAGGAAAAGGGCCAACTCCCACACATCTGGAGATGCACCACCCCCAGATAAAGAAAGCCGCAAGTTCGATGCAGCTGGTAAGAGAGTCGCAGCACAAGCTGTAAACCAGTGGCGCATCGCTAACTCCCAGGCACTACTTGCGCGCTATGACAGAGCCCATTGGGATGAGATGCAACATCTCATTGACCATCTGCCCAAGGACCTACAAAATAGGGCAAAACAAGTGGTTGAGGAGGGACAGACCATTTCCAACAACCAAATCCGTTCCTCCATGGACGCTGCAGATACAGCTGCACGGACAATTAATACATCTGTAACTATCAGAAGGCATGCATGGCTCCGAACGTCTGGATTTAAACCAGAGATTCAGCAAGCAGTTCTCAATATGCCTTTTAACGAAAAAGAACTGTTCGGTCCAGAAGTGGACACAGCGATTGAGAAACTCAAAAAAGACACGGACACTGCTAAAGCCATGGGCGCACTCTACTCCCCGCAGAGCAGAGGGAATTACAGCACATTCCGTAAAACACCCTTTAGAGGGGGGTTTCGGGGTCAGAGCACACAAGCCAGCACCTCACAGGCAACACCGTCCAGTTACCAGGGACAGTACAGAGGAGGTTTTCGGGGACAATATAGAGGAGGGCAATTCCCTAGGAATAGAGGAAAATTTCAAAGCCCCAAAACCCCTACTACTAAGCAGTGACTCACATGTCACTCACCCCCTCCACACAACACCAGTGGGGGGAAGAATAAGTCATTATTACAAAGCATGGGAGAAAATCACTACAGGGTTCTAGCAATTATCCAACATGGTTATTGCATAGAATTTCTACAATTCCCTCCAAACATACCACCAAAAGCACAAAATTTGACAAAACATCATTCCAATCTCCTGGAGATAGAAGTGCAGGCACTATTGCAAAAGAATGCAATCGAATTAGTGCCAAACACACAAATAAACACAGGAGTTTACTCACTGTACTTTCTGATACCAAAGAAGGACAAAACGCTGAGACCAATCCTAGACCTCAGAATAGTGAACACATTCATCAAATCAGACCACTTTCACATGGTCACACTACAAGAAGTATTACCATTGCTAAAACTACACGACTACATGACAACTTTAGACCTCAAGGACGCGTATTTCCATATACCAATACACCCATCGCACAGGAAATACCTAAGGTTTGTATTCAAAGGAATACATTACCAATTCAAGGTACTGCCTTTCGGATTAACAACCGCACCAAGAGTCTTTACCAAATGTCTAGCAGTAGTCGCTGCACACATCAGAAGGCAGCAAATACATGTGTTCCCATATCTAGACGACTGGCTAATCAAGGCCCATTCGTTAATAGAGTGCTCAAATCACACAAATCAGATCATACAAACCCTCTTCAAACTAGGGTTCACCGTCAACTTCACGAAATCCAACATTCTGCCGTGCAAGGTACAACAATACCTAGGAGCCATAATAGACACAACAAAAGGAGTAGTCACTCCAAGTCCCCAAAGAATTCAAAATTTCAACACCATCATACAACGCATGTATCCAACACAAAAGATACAAGCAAAGATGATATTACAACTCCTAGGCATGATGTCTTCATGCATAGCCATTGTCCCAAACGCAAGACTGCACATGAGGCCCTTACAACAGTGCCTAGCATCACAGTGGTCTCAAGCACAGGGTCATCTTCTAGATCTGGTGTTAATAGACCGCCAAACTTACCTCTCGCTTCTGTGGTGGAACAACATAAATTTAAACAAAGGGCGGCCTTTCCAAGAGCCAGTGCCACAATACGTAATAACAACAGATGCTTCCATGACAGGGTGAAGAGCACACCTCGATCAACACAGCATACAAGGACAATGGAACGTACATCAAACAAAACTGCATATAAATCACCTAGAACTTCTAGCAGTTTTTCAAGCACTAAAAGCTTTCCAACCAATAATAGTTCACAAATACATTCTCTTCAAGACAGACAACATGACAGCAATGTATTATCTAAACAAGCAAGGGGGGACGCACTCCACGCAGTTAAGCCTGCTAGCACAAAAAATTTGGCGTTGGGCAATTCACAACCAAATTCGCCTAATAGCACAATTTATACCAGGGATCCAAAATCACCTCGCAGACAATCTCTCTCGAGATCACCAACAGGTCCACAAATGGGAAATTCACCCCCAAATTCTGAACACCTATTTCAAACTCTGGGGAACACCTCAAATAGACTTGTTTGCGACGAAGGAGAACTCAAAATGCCAAAACTTCGCATCCAGATACCCACACAAACAGTCCCAAGGCAATGCCCTATGGATGAACTGGTCAGGGATATTTGCTTACGCTTTTCCTCCTCTCCCTCTCCTTCCTTACCTGGTAAACAAACTCAGTCAAAACAAACTCAAACTCATATTAATAGCACCAACTTGGGCAAGGCAACCCTGGTACACAACGCTGCTAGACCTATCAGTAGTACCCTACATCAAATTGCCCAACAGGCCAGATCTGTTGACACAACACAACCAAAAGATCAGACACCCAGATCCAGCATCGCTGAATCTAGCAATCTGGCTCCTGAAATCCTAGAATTCGGGCACTTACAACTTACCCAAGAATGTATGGAAGTCATAAAGCAAGCCAGAAGGCCATCCACCAGGCACTGCTATGCAAGTAAATGGAAGAGGTTTGTTTTCTACTGCCATATTAATCAAATACAACCATTACACACAACTCCAGAACATGTAGTGGGTTACTTGCTTCACTTACAAAAATCTAACCTGGCTTTCTCTTCCATTAAAATACACCTTGCAGCAATATCTGCATACCTGCAGACTACCTATTCAACTTCCCTATATAAGATACCAGTCATTAAAGCATTCATGGAGGGCCTTAGGAGAATTATACCACCAAGAACACCACCTGTTCCTTCATGGAACCTAAATGTTGTCCTAACTAGACTTATGGGTCCACCTTTTGAACCCATGCACTCCTGCGAAATACAGTTCCTAACCTGGAAGGTTGCATTTCTCATCGCCATTACTTCCCTAAGAAGAGTAAGCGAGATTCAGGCGTTTACAATACAAGAACCTTTTATACAACTACACAAGAATAAGGTCGTCCTAAGGACTAATCCTAAATTTTTGCCAAAGGTTATTTCACCGTTCCATCTAAATCAAACAGTGGAACTTCCAGTGTTCTTTCCACAACCAGATACCGTAGCTGAAAGGGCACTACATACATTAGATGTCAAAAGAGCATTAATGTATTACATTGACAGAACAAAGAACATCAGAAAGACTAAACAACTATTTATTGCATTTCAAAAACCTCATGCAGGAAACCCAATATCAAAACAAGGTATAGCCAGATGGATAGTTAAATGCATCCAAATCTGCTACCTTAAAGCTAAACGACAGCTGCCCATTACACCAAGGGCACACTCAACCAGAAAGAAAGGTGCTACCTTGGCCTTTCTAGGAAACATCCCAATGCAAGAAATATGTAAGGCAGCCACATGGTCTACGCCTCACACATTCACCAAGCACTACTGTGTAGACGTGTTATCCGCACAACAAGCCACAGTAGGTCAAGCCGTATTAAGAACATTATTTTAAACTACTTCCACTCCTACAGGCTGAGCCACCGCTTTTGGGGAGATAACTGCTTACTAGTCTATGCAAAACATGCATATCTACAGCGACAGATGCCATCGAACTGAAAATGTCACTTACCCAGTGTACATCTGTTCGTGGCATCAGTCGCTGTAGATTCACATGTGCCCACCCGCCTCCCAGGGAGCCTGTAGCAGTTTGGAAGTTACCTTCAACTATTTGTATATGTATCATCTCAACCTTAAATAGGTACATACTTAGTCACTCCATTGCATGGGCACTATTACTACAATTCAACTCCTACCTCACCCTCTGCGGGGAAAAACAATCGAAGATGGAGTCGACGCCCATGCGCAATGGAGACAAAAGGAGGAGTCACTCGGTCCCGTGACTCGAAAGACTTCTTCGAAGAAAAACAACTTGTAACACTCCGGCCCAACACCAGATGGCGAGCTATGCAAAACATGTGAATCTACAGCGACTGATGCCACGAACAGATGTACACTGGGTAAGTGACATTTTCATTCTGCTATTCTGTGTTCCCCCAAGTCTCCCGATAAAAAATGGTACCTCACTTGCATGGTTAGGCCTAATGCCCACGACAGGAAACGCAACATGGATTCATCAAATTTTTTGAAAGAAAACAGAGGTGTTTTTTGCAAAGTGCCTACCTGTAGATTTTGGCCTGTAGCTCAGCCGGCACCTGGGGAAACCTAGCAAACCAGCGCATTTTTGAAAACTAGAAACCCAGGGGAATCCAAGATGGGGTGACTTGCGGGGCTCTCACCAGGTTTTGTTACCCAGAATCCTTTGCAAACATCAACATTTGGCCAAAAAAACACTTTTTCCTCTCATTTCGGTGACAGAAAGTTCTGGAATCTGAGAGGAGCCACAAATTTCCTTCCACCCAGCGTTCCCCTAAGTCTCTCGATAAAAATGGTACCTCACTTCTGTGGGTAGGCCTAGCGCCCACGAAAGGAAATGGCCCAAAACACACCGTGGACACAACACATTTTTTCACAGAAAACAGAGGTGTTTTTTGCAAAGTGCCTACCTGTGGATTTTGGCCTCTAGCTAAGCCGGCCCCAGGGGGGGGCAGAAATGGCCTAAAATAAATTTGAACCCCCCCTGCCCGGGAGCGACTCTTGCCTACGGGGTCGCTCCCCCTGCGTGACATTGGCGCCAAAAACAAATCCCCAGTGCCTAGTGGTGTCTGCCCCCTTGGGGGCAGATTGACCTAAAATCGGCCAATCTGCCCCCAAGGGGGGCAGAAATGGTCTAAATACAATTTACCCCCAAGGGGATCGACCCTTGCCCTGGCGCCTAGAGGTTTCTGCCCCTGGGGGGTCAGAAATGGCCTAAAATAAATTTGCCCCCCAACCCCCACACCCCCCGGGAGCGACCCTTGCCTACACTCAAGGTACAAGGAGCTCTACTAACCACTGTATAGTTGAAGCTAGATGAGGCAACTGAAATTACAATTGGCATTGAAAGTGCTGCTGCTTAAATATGTGGGCTGTTGATGTCCTCACAGGTACAGCGATTCGGAGTATTCAATCTAATGATAAAATGCATTGGAAAAGAGATAAGGTAACCAAAGGGAAGAAAACTAAATGTATAGCATTGCATAGGTATGGGAGTAACACTATTTTTGACAGTGCACAGTTTTACCCAGCAATGGATAGAACGTGTAACAAATGTGAAAATATAGGACAATTTGCCAGCCTGCAAGTCTGTTAGTGTGCCGGTCACTTAATGCAGTAGAAGTTTAAGAAAAATATTGTGCTGATACTGATTGCAGTGAGGAAAATGTGATATTGTGCATTGATAAGTTGCTAAGCTAGTGTGACATCAACTAAGTATTAGGTGTGACTGAGTGACATAAAAAGGCCTTATTTTAGAGAGATGTCAGGCATGTCCGTTAGAATCATTGTGGAATCAGTGTTGCCTTTCATGTTGATAGTGAGTGGGAGCACTTTAGTTGGGTGGCCTTGACCAGTTGCATATGGTGGAAAACCTATTGATGTTGTGGGTGAGTTTGTTTGAGTTCAAAGGCACATTGATCACAGATATTGTGTATGTGGCCGAGGCGAGTTATGCCTTTTGGGATGATTTGAACAAATTAACCTAGGATTTGTGTTGGATTCTAACAATCTGATCAAGTTTAGTTGAGTAGAGACTCAGTGTTTGCACTTTGGAAGTATCAGTGTGGTTGAAGTTACGTGATGTGTTTGCAGGTAAGTAGGGCATGCTCAAGGGATTTTTGCACAGCGTACAGTCGAATGAGCTATACGGAGCCTGTGGTCCATATGGTATTGAGGGTTCCTGTGACTTTAAATGTTAATTAAAATATAGTTGGATGAACTGTTCAAACAAGGCATTGTTGACCCTATCGAAAGTTCAGAATGGATTTGTACTGGCGTTTTGGGATGTAAAGGCATCATGTCCAGCAGAACGTGTGTGGTCTTAAGAGATCTGAGTGCCATTTCCAAGATATAGATGGAAAAGCACCCTGTCCTCAATATGGATTTCCTTTTTATTCTGTAGAATGCCAACATTTAAACTATGCTTGATATGTCATCTGCATAGCATCAGCATGTTTTATATCAGGTTTGTAGGCGTTTAACTTACTTTATTATACCTGAAATAGCTCTCTTCATCAAGCGGTTGCCATCTGGATTGGCCTGAGCCTTAACTGTATGTGTGTGTGTGTGATGGAAGGGTATATTCAGAGATTTACATTGTATAACCTGTTTCCAGGACAACGTCTTTGTGTATGGGGAAGGTGAGGATACATTACATGAGAGTGGCTAAGGTTTTGCAGATTCTGAACAAGAGAATCAATTTATAATGTCACTGAAGTGTACATTTGGGGTCATGACTGTTGATTGTTTAGGTTTGCGTTTATCTGCCTAGGGTGTAGAACCTAAAGAGAATTTAGTTAAGGCCATTGCTGAATTTCCTGCCCCTGAAAGCAAAGAGCAATTAAGATAATCCCTGGTCATGTTAGAATTCTATTCCCAATCGATTTCTAGGTGTGCAGATAAAAGAACATGCACCATGTAACTAAAGAAGGAGAGATTCTTTGGAGTATGGGGTGTATGGAAGAATCTGAGGTTGTGAAAGGGGAAAATGCCTTTGCTATCTTCAAAGTCTTTGATACCTGTGACCTGAGTAGAGTTGTAACAAATGCTAATCAACGTGGATTATGTGCTGTCTCGCTCCAGAGAACAAATAGGATGAAGTTTGCTCTGCACCACACATTTTAAAGACCAGCACATTTCACATATTTAGTCATTGAGTGAGAAGGGCTGGTGTGAGTTTTAGGGGTTCTGAGTTTACCATTTGGGTGTACCTAAAGCCCCTTATAGACCTGAGAGAAAACCACGGCACATCGCAGAAAGATGAAAAGTTTCACTTAATTCATCGATAATGTCTCTGGGTGACAAAATGATATCTAGCCCAATCAGAAATCCTGGGCACAATATCAGACGATGAGTACAATTCTCATGTTCAGAAAAACAGCCGACACGTGTTTCGTCAGGGTTGACTTTTTCAAGGCTAAAAATAGAAGTATCGCACGGTGTTCCAACGATCGCTAATCTACTAGAGGATGATATGCTAGACCTGTTTACAACTAAGGGGCCCGGCAGCTCTGTATTCAGAATTGGCAAGTGGCAATATAGGTTGCAGGAATTCACTTATTGGTTGCAGTTCATACTTGGTACCTTAAATATTACAACCAGTTATTGTTGTGCTTACCCTTGTGTCAAACAGACAAGATACAAAATGAGTGGGTTGGATTTTGGGGTGGAGTGTTTCCTGACTGCCTGAACCAGTGGGTCTGTCTCCAAGTCTGAGTGGAAGGAAGAGTTGAAGAGAATGTAGTGTTCTGTAAAGTTACTTATTTGATGTGTAAAGGGTGGCTGAATGCTAGGAATTTGAGTGAGACTGTTGGTGTGTATCACCATGCAATGGTGGAATTGTCTATGGTCAATGGATATTTGAGGCGGCCAGTTCTGCTGGTTGTCCCTTGTGGTATGAAAGACAGTGTGGGGGCTTGGCATATTAAGGGTATATCGGAGCATTACTTGAGGCAGTTTATTGTGGACCATTAGGGAAATTCACGTCTCTATTCCCAGTCCAGTAGACTTTGGGCCAGTTGCTGGCAAAACAGGGTACGCCCATCATTGGACAACTTTGTGTTTCGATAGGTGCGAGAAAATACAGATTTGTGGTTGGTGATTACTATTCATGCTGACCCGAAGTGAAGATACCTTAAGGTGTCTGTTTGGAAAAGTTATAGAGTTCCTGGAAAGTTTGTTGGCAAGAGAAGAAATTCCTAATGGGGTTGCCACCAATCAAGTACAATTCAGTTCTGGTGGGTTTGGCAAGTTATTGGATCATGTAGGCAGCAAACTCACCAGAATCTTGTCTCATCCTAGAAGTAATTGGCTTGTAGAGAGGAACAATAGGGTGATCAAAGACAGTTGGCTCATTCCAGTGGACCGGATTGTGTTCAGGAATTAAAGCTGGTGCAGGCCATGTGCATTATGCAAAATGCAGATACTGTTGCCCCTTCATCTATTAAGAGGATGGTTATCTTAATTTAGAATGATCAGGCCTTGGATGGGTAAATTTTCAGTGCCCGTAGGAAGAATGTTTGCGAAATCAAAGTTTCTGGAAAATTAAGATTGACGGTACTTGTGTTGCAGTGGGGGATTCAGTGGGAGCAAGGTACCTGCTTTTTTGCCCAAGGGTTTGCCATGTTCTAGGAACCCGAAGTGACAGTTTCAGTGGCAGTGTGTGGTCAAGTTGGACAATGCTGAGTGGTGGAACAAAGAAAGGTATCTGTTCTTTGGGAAAGCAAATAGTGAGTGTTGCTGTGAGTGTTGCTGGCAGGTATGATGAGTGTAAGCACACGCTGGTTCAATCGAATTGTTGTTCTTGTCGGAGTAGGAACCTCGGATGCAGAGGTCTAAAAAAACAGAGAAGCGTGCTAAAAAAATGTCTATTTTGTTCTGTGACCTCTTGGTGCCTGTCTTGATGTCTTCAGTTATTTTTTGGGGGTGTTGCCTTGTGCTTTGGTTGTGTATTTGAGAATTTGTCTGGATTGTTGCTTTATTTCATAGGGAAGATGTGTTGGGGATTCAGAACCTTTGTGGTGGTGTTGGTGGGGAGTGAAGGGGAGTTGGTGATTATGTGTTTAGAATGTAGAGCTGTAAAATAGGAATGCAAATCTGCCATTGTGCAACTTGATACGACTAGGCCACAGTTGAGCCATCTGTGGGTGTTCGTCTCGTTGGTCACTGCAGTACGGGTAAGTTAAATCTACCTGGAGTAATGACAAACTTTAACACTTGCTGCTGACATTGGGTATAACCTGCAGCTCATGAGTTTGAATACTGGCAAGATTAACTCTGCATTTCATCCTTCTGAGGTTGTTAAATTGAGTTCCTTTATATTGGGTCATAATGACGCCTGCTGTTTACATGTAGTTGTTGAAACCACAGAAACGGCGGCATGACGGGCTGCATAAAGTGTTGTTGTTGTTGTTGTTTACATCTCTTATCCACTTCCTAACCCAAAAAGGGGGAGGGGTGGTAAATTGAAATGTCAGGTCTGGAAAATTGCACAGAAAGATTTAGTTGACAAAGTATGCTAAATGAGGAAACAAACACCTTACCTTCAGTATTGCTGTATTGCTGTGATTGTTAGTGGCATAAATCTGTAGACTTTAGTCATTTGTCTTCTGACAGTAATTAGCTTGTTGCTTAATTGTTTAATATTTTCACGTCTTGCAATGAATCATAAAATTATGACACAATGGCACTCATTGCTACCTTGAACACTTAAGTGTAAGTGACCAGGATAGTGGTTGTTGCTTTAGCCCCTTCGCTGCCAGGCCTTTTCCCCCTCCTGTGCCAGGCCTTTTTTTTGGCTATTTGGGGCAGTTCGCGCTTAGGCCCTCATAACTTTTTGTCCACATAAGCTAGCCAAGCCAAATTTGCGTCCTTTTTTTCCAACATCCTAGGGATTCTAGAGGTACCCAGACTTTGTGGGTTCCCCTGAAGGAGGCCAAGAAATTAGCCAAAATACAGTGAAAATTTCGTTTTTTTTTAAAAAAATGGAAAAAGTGGCTGCAGAAGAAGGCTTGTGGTTTTCCCCCTGAAAATGGCATCAACAGAGGGTTTGCAGTGCTAAAATCACCAGCTTCCCAGCTTTCAGGAACAGGGAGACTTGAATCAGAAAACCCAATTTTTCAACACAAATTTGGCATTTTACTGGGACATACCCCATTTTTACAATTTTTTGTGCTTTCAGCCTCCTTCCAGTCAGTGACAGAAATGGGTGTGAAACCAATGCTGGACCCCAGAAACATTTCTGAAAAGTAGACAAAATTCTGAATTCAGCAAGGGTTCATTTGTGTAGATCCTACAAGGGTTTCCTACAGAAAATAACAACTGAAAAAGAAAAATATTGAAATTGAGGTGAAAAAAACAGCAATTTTTCTCTACGTTTTACTCTGTAACTTTTTCCTGCAATGTCAGATTTTCGAAAGCAATATACCGTTACGTCTGCTGGACTCCTCTGGTTGCGGGGATATATGGGGCTTGTAGGTTCATCAAGAACCCAAGGTACCCAGAGCCAATAAATGAGCTGCACCCTGCAGTGTGTTTTCATTCTATACCGGGTATATACATTTCCTTCCCTTTGAAGCCTCTCCGGGCCTCCCCCACGTGATTGAAAGAGAAATGCAGAGCATTTCTCTTTCAATCGCGCTGGAAGCAGAGCTTCCAGCGCAATGGGGGAGACCCTGTGACAAATCAGCGCGCGCTCGCGCACTGATGTCACAGCTGGGGAGGGGGGGTCGGGGTGGAAGGGGAAGGGCTTCCCCTTCCATCCCCGCCATTGCACAGGGGGGGAGTGCTAGCGCTCCCCCCAGTTGCTGTGCCTTGGACGAGGTGACCTCGTCCAAGGCACACTGGAATTGTAGCCTTGAATGGTGTCCAAGGCACAGAAGCGGTTAAAGTTTGAATTATGTTTCCTAAATAAATTTCATTTTTTTCCTTTCAGACAGTGTCTTAGGAATTGATGCAAAGAGTTTTGTTGAAAATAAAAATATAATTCCCAATGAGATCTTTTTTTCTTGAAACCTTAGTATAGGTAATATAAACGTTTGGGCAAATAAAATTCGGACATTCCCCAACTTTATCTGTTATTTTAACCAATATATTGTTCTAATTTTAAATACATACAAACAAGTTCAGCTCACCATAGGTGATTCAGTACTCCCTTCAACGATGAAAGAACTACCCATTAAAATCAAAACAATGCTGAGATATGGAGGCGTGGTTGAAACCACACCCAGCAGCAACATGAAGCAATAGGTGTAAATGTAACACCAAACCACACAGACGAGTCACTTGTTAAGACGAAACATCTGCTGAGCAATGGACTTAGTTTGAATAGTTTTGATCATTTCAGAATGGCAACTTTGCAAGAAGGAAGTTTATTAGCAATAAGAGACTCAGTCTTTGGAGCAAGGCACTAAAGATGCTACACTTAAACAATAACCTCTCAACGTTTCTTTGCTTCAGATAATTTCATTTCTTAACATCCATTCCTTACTGTATTCAGTTGTAAAACAATAGCTGTCTTGTTGGATTATAAGATCAAGGAAAAGCATGCAGGCCACGAGTCATAATGGTTTTCTAAGAGATATAGTGTATTGTTAACCTTTGGAACAGGGCACTAATTAGGTCCACACAGTAGGCCCAAATTGTTCACAGACGAAGATCTCAATATCTTGGCACTCTTGGCAACTAGACTACAAATTCAGTTATGAACCACAGAAAGAAAATGTGCTTGTACACTGTGGGACTAGACACCAAGATCGCTTTTTAATTGGATGATTAAAAGATTTATGACATAGTGGCAGTTACATATTATTTTTTGTCATGTCCACATGTAGAATTTTCACAGTTTCATATGCTCAAGCTGTATCATAACCCCAGAGTGAAAGTTTTGTATGGTGCATTGCTGTCTTTCAATAGAAACGTGCCAGTCAGTGGCCCTATTTATCTTAACTTGGAACCCTCCTCATTAGTCCTCACAGGTAATGAGAAATTACCAATCTATTTACATCTACAAGGGAGGTAAACACCAGGTTGTATGTAATGTTCATTTGCTTTTCTCACTTGCTTCATAACATATTTAATACCAATAAATGGCCACTTCTCTTGATATTGGATCAAGAAACAGTGAGGTGCTACTATTATCCAATGTTAACTTATCTAGCCCCTACTTATCCCCACCTACCTATATCAGAACTGAAACATAGCCCTGATTTCCTGTCCTTGCTCTGTGGCAACACCTAAAAAAACAGCCCTATTATCACTAGGTGAGTTGTAGTAGATACCTTTCTCTGATTTTCCAGGTCTATTGTGTACTCTTTAGAATACAGAGGAAGTATTTCCAGTGCCCTGAGGGCTCTCAGATATGTGAGGTTGCTATAATTGTAAGCGAAATAATATAAAAGTAGTTTTCACATCGCACTAAAAGACTTCAGGTGTTCATGATTCATGTGCATAATTTACACCAAGTCCTAGACGTACCATAACCTTGGGTACCAATCGTAAAATGAAAAGAATAGAATGTGTTAATGTCCCAATTTACCCACAACCTCTCTGGCAGGTGTCTAATCTGGGTGTATCTATCCAAAGGAGCCACTTAGGCATCAGGTGTTATTTAAAAAGTATTTTCCCTCAGTCTCTCGATCATATATGTGTGTGTGTGTGTGTGTGTGTGATGCCCTTTTATATGTTGTGTAAGATTGTATGCCATCATATATCCGTAAAAGCCTGCCTTAATTCTTCTTCCAGTTGAGTTTGAGTGAGAGTTTTGCACAGTGTTATTTTCTAGCAGGCATGTATGTGTTCTTGACGTGAGATGTGAATCCCATTCTATGTCAAACACACGATTGGGCACAGAGAGTCTGAAAGCAATCCATAACTGCATCATGCTAAGAAGGTGTGAGTAACTTAGAAGAAGATACAAAATCTTAGTTTTAAGGATAGAAAACCCTCACCCACACTTGGGTGGCATGCTTCATCATCAGTTTCCACCTCACACCACTAATAATTGTGTTAGTGGTGTGAGCTGCAACCTTCCAAAGCTGGAGAGGAGCCCTTGAATGATATCTCTGAGAATACCCCATTGAGAGCTGAATGGTGTTTGTGAGAGTGTGCAGAGTGTAATAAAGAACAGTGAAAAAGGGATTAAAGCTGCTTCTCAGTAAACAAAGTCCTAACTGAGTGTCCCGGAGGAGTACACTAAAAATAGAAAAAGGGGATGTGGCTTCCTCCTGTATGTGTTGATGAGGTCAATTTGTTTCTGCCAATCCTACTGACTCTACACGGAGGTGTATGACATTCTTCAGGACCTAAATTCATAATCCTATCACTCTGCAGGTGAAAGTGTGTGTTGAAGATGCAAAACAAATATAGTAAATTAAGAGTTCAAATGCTGCTCTACACTCCGTGGCTTGGCCATTGTTGCCAACATCTGTAAAACAACGAAATCAGAAAGACATGTAGTTTAGTTGCAAAGGAGAAGTATTCAGACTAATGCCAGCACATATGCTTTTGAATATTGTAATGATGTTAGTATGTTCTAAGTGTCACCACCAAACCCAGTCCAGTACTATTAAATGGCTAGACACCCAAATCTAATGTCAAAACAAATACGTTTACCCACAGTGGAGAAGTGTGGCACAGTGGTTAGAGCGGCAGACCCTGATGCAGAGATCTGGCCCGGGACCAGCGTTCAATTCCCACCTCGGTGGGTCTTGGGCTCAATTCCCTTGGACCAGATAATTCTCGCCTCGGTGCCTAATCTAATTAATGGGTCCCACTCTGGGCAATAGCTTGCTTAATCTCCACAACGGCCCTCACAGCGCTTCGATGCCTGGCTTCACCCTGGGGCTGTTCAGGAGTGGGCGCCTTACATGGAGAAGCCAGGAGGGGTTCCACAGCGGTATGCGTACAGCGCCTTGAGACCCTAACGGGTGAGTAGTGTGCTATACAAGTGCGAAGTTTACAGTTTACAGTTGTTGTGTATGTTGCTCTCAGCTCAACAAACCTTAAACAGACTCAGACTGGGCTGTATAACATGTTAATAACGCACAAAATGAGCACTCCCATAGAACAAATAATGAGAACATGCAACGGAGGCAGTTGGACTACATGGTCAGTGAAAAGTGGCAAACACAGCAAACTGGCAATCATGCGCATAACAGGATGTGAGGAACAAAAAGAGAGCATTCTGGAATGTCAAGAATTTGAAGGGCCCAACAGGGAACAGCTCAACAGTGGGAAACCGGTCACTCTGAAACCTCTTGATGTGAACAAAAGAGGTTTCCTACCTTTTTAAAGATGTCCACTGCTGGTAGAGCTGGTCTTCCTAGGATGAGGAGCAGACTAACTCTATACGTGCCTGTACGCGCCTGTACTCAAACGAGGGCAGCAGATGTCATCATCTCGGCTCAACTTTGCCCAGAATCCTGGGAAGTGAAGTCCCGATATGCAGCAGTGTGAATATAAGACCTATAATCAAAAAACTAATTCTATTAATCTATCGGGACACTCTCTACATATTTGCGTGCCACATGCAAATTAGGCTCCAAAGACCACAATTTAGATGCCAGAATAAATGAATCCCAGAATCGAACCCAGGTCAGGACTTCCCACAGAATGATGGAAATTTAGTTTAAAAGTTTGTGGAGTCAAATTGACTTCATGACCCGGCTATGAATATACACAACTGTCATGCTGAGACAATTAAACTAATTTATCCAAGTGAAGATCACCTGGGATGTCCCTCTGGGAAACAATGAATGAATTTCTAGAAGAAAATTTAACAAGTCTAGTGCCTCAGAACAAAATATCTGTAGGATGTTAAAAAAAAAAAAAAAAAAAAAAAGTTGTAGGTCACTATGTTAAGACCTCCCCTTTTTGGTCCTAAGGTAAGGATAATCACCTTTTACTGTGGGGAAATTGGCCAATGACCAGTACATATATGGATACTGTTATTCCTGCTGACTATAGAGCCACACATTGTCCGAGACATGCAGATGCTTGGAAAATCCATAGCCAAATCACAGCAGTTGTGGATTCAGTTCAAAATGTTCCATGGGATATCATTATTAAGGCCTCTAATATGTGTTTTCAGCCTAAAGGCCAATGGGTCTCCATATTGAGCTTACAAAAAAAAAAAAGCCTGTTCCTCCGAGCCTGCAGAAATCCACAGGGTTTATCCACCACACATGAAAAGATACCACACCGCATGGTAAGACCAATGTAGCCAAGTCCGGGGGCATGTATGTATATATACATACACACACAGTGGTAGTTATAGCTAGGAATAGCATTTTTTGTTTCGCCAATAACTTTGGCGCTGCTTGATGAATCTTCACACAATTTTCAAAACTGATACTTCAGTCAGTTTAGCTGCTGTTTCAAAAGTTTTGGGGTGATCCGTCAAGTGGGAGTTGAGAAAAAGTAGGGGGAGAGGGGCTCCAAAATGTGTTTTGCCTATGCATTTTCCCGTAGGGATTTTGAACATGACTACAGCCCGAACCGCTCAACGGAAATACACCAACTTTGGTAGAAAGCTAGCTCTTGGCCCAAAAAGTGTGTAAATCTGTTCAGTAGTTTTTGAGAGATTAGAGTTAAAAAATATATATATATAGATATCTAGGGACGCTGATCCTCTGTGAATCCAGCTGTATCTGATTGGCTGCCCACACTTCAACAAGGAAGAGTTGGCAGCCATTTTAAGAATCTGCTTCAGCCGAGCCCCCAAATATAAAGTTAAAAAAAAAAAAAACAGGGGCCAGGTTAGGGTCACCCTGAGCCCCTAGCCTTGGTCCGGGGACCGCCTCCTCCCCAGGACACTGTAAAATAAGAATGTGTGGGTGGCGGGGGCACGGCTCGCGCTCTGTGGGCCAGCAGTTCCCCAGGGCAAGACATTTATTTTTAATGGGGGGGGGACCTGTACCATCTCACCTGCAGCCCCAGGGACCCTCACCTTCTCGGGGCTAAATATGAAATTAATGTGGGGGGCCTATTTTGCTTCCACCGCAGCCATGGGGTCCGCCAGGGCTGGCTCCTGCTGTATCCTGGTGTGCCCACCCCGGGACATAGCTGTTTACACTTACTTGGGGAGAGCTTTGACAATTCCAGCCAAATCAAACCAAACACTCCTGTTCCAGCGGGCGAGAGCTGTCAAAGTGGTATCTCCCCTGGAAGCAAAGGTTTTATCTCTCTCTGCCTGCAGAGATGTGAGCAGGGAAAGAGATGAAACTATTGCTCTTGGACACAGGGCCCTGCATTTTAGCAGCTCCCTTTGTACAATAGCAGTGCCGGTTCCCGCAGAAGACTGGGAGCCAGCTGGGAGCACAGGGGCCCTTGAGGCTACCCAGAAGACATGCCAGGCCTGTGGGATGTGGTGAATGCATCGCTGATCTATTGGAGCGCAGCCTGTATGTGACAGAGACAAATCTTTCTTATCCTCTCCTGATGAGAGCAGAGTGCATGGTTGTCCCTTTAAATTGCTATGACTATGCAAATGTTCAAATGACCTGGAAGCTCGGCCCACTTGGCCTTGCACCATCCACCTTAGTAGTATGCAGAGGTCTTCCCGCCTTTTGCCGCAATGATTATCAAAGGGCTGCATTTGCCGCCGATTTCGGTGGTGCCTTCTTGATGCCGAGGGATATGAGGACATCTCCACAAAACAAAGAAACACTTAAGTCATAAAGATAACATGAAGGACCCTGGTTTGGTGAAGATTTGTCTTTGTAGTCTGTTTGCCCTCTCTATGGGAATCATGTTATCACGTATTTCTAGATAAAGATGTGTCAGGAGCAGTTATATTGCAATAACGCACACAAGGCCACTGATGGCATTTCCTTATGCTCCATTACACAGCTGTAGTTTAGAATATGTACTGGACATTTGCCCAAGGAGGCAGAAAGAACTCCACTTGGGTAGATATTTTGTGAAAAACTGTGGGCTCTTTTGGATAAAAGGGCAGGTGAGATTCCTTTGTGGCTGAATCACTCACACAGCTACTGTGCCCTCCCCCAACTACTGTGCACACACCCACTCAGGCACACACCCACTCACAGACGCACTCAGATACTTGTGCACCCACTTTCAGACCCACTCAGACACTCACACAGGCACTCAGACATAGTTATTATAGGGCGTGAGTTATAGTTACTTGAAATAACTCTAGCAGCTGAATTTCTATGGTTTTGTGTGCATAAATTCAGAACCTAACTATAACATCCCTGTAACCTTTGGTTTTTTAAGTTAATGTATGTATGTGTGTTTGTTACTTATCAATTTCATTCCCCCTTCCAATATATATATATATATTTATATATAATATATTATACCGATAATCCAGAGCAGGGCATTTGCCCAACAACACAGATTGCTGCAGACTCCTTAAAAGTTGCGCCAGTTGTGCCTTTATTCCACCATGTTTACAATGCAATGACGAGTTTCGCCCACCACTGACGGCCTAGATCACACAATGTTGCACTCTATTTTCATACCTTTATATACAAGTGCTCCCTCACCATAAACAGCAACAACAGACCTAATTTTCTTGGTTAAATATAACATTTAAACATATTTCAAATTATATTCATCCCATGATTCTGAATTATGCATTATTATTTTTCACATTGTACATTTCTGCCATAATTATAAATTATTTATTTGCATCACATTTTGGCTAATCAAAATAAAAATACAAACAAATGAAATGAAATTAAGCTACAGTTAAATTCTATGCCTCCATTTATAATTAACATTTTAAAATTAACATTCCATTGCATGCTTTGACATTTCTAACCCCATGAGCACTTTCTTTACACACCTGCAATATTGTCAAAATTTCTTCGATAACATTGTGTTAAGTATTTCATCCAAGTGGGTTACCGCTCTAATATCGATAACCCACAGTAACTGATTATTGATTTTTTTATTTTCATTTTGTGTTCAAGTAATTGAGCTCAAGTACGTATATGATTGTATGTATGTGTGTAGATATATATATATATGTATGTGTGTGTGTGTATGTATATGTATATATATATATATATATATATATATATATACACACACACACACACACACACGCCAGGACACAGCAGAAGGTTGCTAATGTGTTTAATAAAGCGTCACACCAGTGCATTACGGCCCAGCTGGGCCTTGATCTCGGGTAACATGGTATAGGCTCACCGACCGTTAATAAACAAACAATCGTGAACATAGACAAAGGGCAAACACACCAGTAACCATAGACATAGTGGAGGGACATAAGTCAAAGTTACTATACGTCTCCCTGTGCTGCTAGGAGACATGTTCAATTATCATATAACGGATCGTAAAGCACAAACTATTTGTATCCATTATTGTTAAGGCATGCTAAACGCAAATATTTCACAAAATCCATACATGAATAATAAACCCCAAAGTGTGTAATACTTAAAGCAAAACAGCCCACAAATAATGCAGCCACAATCTGAGCTTCAGTGAGTAGAAGATTAATGCGCAAATATTGGAAATTTGAAAACAGTCAAATTCAGTGAATTGAAATTCAATAACCGGAATGCTGTGTGGCTCAATGGCCAACTGGGTGGCATGTTATGTTATCATGTGATGGATAGTGAAGCACAAAATACTTTGTATATTGTGTATGAAACTTGATACATACAGTTACTTCACAATTATCCAATGTATGGGTAATAAACCCCCAGAGAAGATGGTTCTTAAAGCGACAGAGCCCACAATATAGTACCATTGGATTTGTTGATAAGGCACATTCCTGTTGTGGCAAGTTTAACTAATTCATAAACATATGCAAGCATGAACGCTACTGGCAAGATAAAACCGTGTTTGACAATACAGTAATAAAATAATCAGTAACCACGGTGTACATGCATAAATGTCACAAGCAGGAAGGGACCGAAAACTAGAAAAATCGTATATATTGTGGTCAAGCAATGAAAAAGGTATACCCCAGTATAGGCTCAAGAGGACATAATAGCCATGCACCATGATTCAATAATTGCCAGTCATCAGCTGGGATCCAATCCCTGTAGTTGGTACCTTAACATGCCAGGCGGTTATTCACATGAATAGATAGTCAAACAGATCATGAGTAAAGTCTTGCCCATGTAGATCATGCTCTCCAGAATACCCAAACAACGAGGTGAAACATGCCAACCTCTCGTCTGCGCCCCATGCAGTACTAATCGCAGTCTCAATCATACTCTGCTAGGGTGCACATTATGAACAGAAAAGGTGCTTGCCCCAAACTCCGTGTGGAAACCTGTGAAAACATAGTGCCCAACATTAAGAAAGAAAACCAGGCGATTAAAAGCCAGCTCAAAATTTCTAAGACAAGATTAAAATTCAGAAGTGGCCAAACAAAAACTGTCGTAATCATACATTAATTAATGTAAATGAGCTGCCATCTCTTCATCACAATTCAACCCCTGAGGAAAAACTGCGTCAAGGTCTAAGCTATACCTAGACTCTAGCTTTCTCAAGGTCTGTCACCACCCAGCACACTCAGAGAGATGGAATCAATGACAAAAAAATCTCAAACAATCTGCATCACCGTAATGTGTGTTGGCAAAATATTGTGCAACAGGATATTGAGAGTTGTTGTGCCTAATAGCCCTAAGGGTTTCCCAAAATGCATTTTTTCGCTTGGTGGACTGTGCTTCCTGCGTACATCAAATTCCAGGGACATACAAAGCAATAGATACAGAACCCTGTGTTACAGTTAGTAAATTAACGAATTGTAAACATTCTCTCAGAGTGCGGGACCTCAAATTCCACGACATCAAAACTGGCTTTGCTCGCTTTACATTCTTTGCAACAGAAGAAGCCTGCACTCCGTTTAGGGGGAATATTGCCCATAACATGATTTCTACTGCGAACGTCTTTAAACGACTGGCTCCTTCTGTACGTCACTTGAGGAGTAACACTAAGATGTTTCTTAAGGATTTCATCAGTGTGCAAAATATGTCAATGTTCTTGAGAATACTCCTTACCTTCCCTGCTTGTGCGTAGTGATGATTCTTACTCCCTCATTTTTCTCATACTGGCCTTGTCTCGAGCCATACAGTAGGTTGTCTCAAGATAGCATCTGCCCTCTTGATCTTTTAAAAAAATACTTGTTTGAAGTCTCTTTTGTGATGTATTTATTGTGTCACTCGTGTGAGGGTATTACACAAATACTTTACACATGACCTCAGAGGATAAGCCTGACTGCTCTGTGCCAAGCTACCGGAGGTGAGCACAGGTTATCTTTGGTGTGTAACTCGCTTGCCCTGACTGGAGTGGTGGGTTCTGTCTGACTGTGGTGCATACCCTAGCCAATCAGAAACCTCCTTTCTAACATTGGTGATCAGCGGTGAGGATAGGACTTACATTTGCGTGATACCACAGTGACTCATTCTGCACTACAACTCTGCACTTTATCCATTAAGTATTATTTTGTGATTCACCTGTTGTCTCATCAGTCACTTTTATTTATTACTCTTTTATATTCTTGCACTTGAGACTATTGTTGTTTACACTGGTGTTTTGTTGCACTCAACTGGGCAAAATGGAATCTACTTTTGACCTCAGAAAGCTATGGGGTTACACTTTAGTGGAGTTAAAGGGATTCTGCAGGGAGAAGGGACTAGCAGTGAGCGGGGAATCTGACAAGTGGGACCTTCGGATCACCCTGTATGATTTTGAACAGGAACACAGGGAGGAAACAACAACAGTGGACCAGGAGGGTGGTGGTTTTGGGGAAGACCCTGAGGAGGACCTTGAGATAAGTGAGGACTCTGAGTGGGAGGGTTTCCAGTCCCCACCCAAGGGGGGCGGTGAACTCAAAGAGTTTGAAGCAGAGAGATGATGACTGGGTAGGGACGCAAGTAGAGAGGGAGAACCCCATAGATAAGCAGTCCCTTTCTGAGGCACTATAGTGCCAGGAGCAGTGTCGCCTCCCATACCCTGTCACCTGAGGAACTCAAGGATAGACAAGCTGAGAGGGACCTGATCTTGCAGCTAGCACAGCTGGCTGTAGAGGAGAGAAGGCTAGAGACTGAAAAAGTCTTAGTGCAGGAGAGGATGGCAGAGGCTGAAAAGGTCTTCGCCAGGGAAAATCTTACTTTTGAGGAAAGGAAACTGACCCCTGAGCATAGGTCTAGAGTTCTGAACTCACCAGTGCTGCAGGTGGAGTCCAGCGGTGACAGCAATAGTGAATGAAGTGTGGAGGATGTTTGCAAACACTCAGTGGATGGGTTAAGAGTAGCACAGCAAACAATTGTTAAGGGCTCTACAATCCGATTGTCAAAGAGCACATGTTCTGCTGTTGTTTTCCAGGGCCACTCCATCACCTATTGGAGAGTAAGAACTCTAACTCCATGGAACATACAAAGGAGACAGACCTCTGGGTGAGTACCAGAGGGTCTGGTAAGGCACTTGGGATTGTTCCTGAAGTGAGTGGCTCAGGTTCCCCCCCAATTGAGGGCATGGGAGGTCCAGAGTAGCCCAGACAGGTCCCCTTGAGGTGAGGTGGGTGCAGGGTCCGTGTCCCTTCTCAGAGAAGAAGGAGAGGTGGAGCTGGGAGACTTCTCAAGGTGCCCTGTGCCCAGCCCCAGAGCCCGGAGAGTACCCCAAGGGGGCCCCAGGAAAGGAATCTAGTTTGTCCCAGGAGACCGTCTACTGAGTGGGGTCCAATAGCTTTGCGACTTGACTCCATTCCACATCTGGGGCGAAGTAACAGCACTACTTTCCAGACAGTCATCACACAGGAAGAGCTGGGAGTGACAGAAGAGGCATCTTCATACTGATAGTAATCCTGGGCCGGGGGGAGGGAGGGTCATTCACAACCTACATGTGGATAGGCTGTGTCCTGCCCTCACACAATGGGCTGATTTCCCCCTACTAATGTCTCGACACAGGTTTGGGTTGAAAGGGAGTTGTGCTTCACTTGAGAAGATTCATTTGAAGTTACTCCATACTTTCAGTATAAGTACAGGGGCTCGCACCCCCTGGTTTGAGAGCATTTTTGGAACTGGAACTGGGACTGAACCCCTGTTAGAAGAACTGCTGAGCTGCACAAAGGACTCTTTGGAACTGCTCTTTTGTTGTTGCCCTGCTACTGACTGGGTGGCATAAAGGACTCACTAGGATTGCTTTTCTGCTTGTTGTCCTGCTGCTCCCTGATTCTGACTGCATTTGGCACTCCAAGGACTGCCACCAGGAGGAACCACCATTTGTCCTCCTTGTTGTGGTGTACTGGCTTGCTTGCCCCTGTGGTATCCCCCCCACCCCCAAACTGCCACGCTCAGGGGGGAGTACTGGTTCTTGCTCCTTGGACTGTATACCCTAGTGCGTGGGAAGACCTTTTAGTTTCTAGTGTGTGCAGAGCACCTCTTTCCTTTCAGAGCGTGTTGAACACTTTGTTGGGGCCAAGCTGAAGTGCATGCAATTTTTGTGAACTAGCATGACACCCAGCACTGCCTGTGACTTGGGAAACCACATCCCCTCCCCGAGGAAGGCATCTCGCCTGAAGTCGGGACTGGCTCCCGATAGCCCATGCTTGCAGCAGCTGCGCCATGTGCAGCTGCCTTTTGAATTCCCAGAACGAGGGCGTGCCAGGTGACGAAGGGAGGTTTCCCCAGGCCGGGACAGCGGGATTCCCTGACCAGGGCCCTCAAGGTACTGTACCTTTATAGAGGAACTCACAGGGCCTTTGTAACTCACCCAGCTCCGTGTGGTGGTTCTTTCTCCTAAACAGTCCCATCATGAACTGGAACAGCTGAAATATTCACAAGGGACAAGTGTCCTTGGACCTTATGTGCTGATAGGTAAGGTGTTAAAATCTCATTCACCAGTTCAACAGCAGAGCGCTAAGGAAGATAGTGACCATGTATCAGCAGAAAGAAAACTAGGACAAAATAAATCCAAAGCAGAAAGGCAAGCAGTGTCTATAAAATCCATAGATCGTACCATGGATGAACCAAAAAGTTTATAAGCCAGTTTTGAAAACCTTGTGTTTTCTTGATACAGGTGCATTTGCTGAAGAATTTGAAGAAAAATTGTCAGTATATGCAAAATAACCAGAAGCAGTTTGTGCAAAAACTGGAGCTTTTGCTGAACTGGTAGATGTGCCCAATGTTGGTGGTTCATAATAAACAATGTAATCTGTTTGTGTTGGATTGAAATAGTAGAGATCTACATCTTAGATATTTCTTGTAGTGACCAGAATTAACAAAAGTTCATTCTCCTCCCTCCCCAAACTTGAGGAGACAATTTTAGTACTGCTGCGTGTTGAAGCAGTATTGAGTGCTTGAAGAGGTATATCCTGTGGGGCTAGTGAGAGATGCAAAGCAAAGCAACTATCCAGATATCCTCTTGGTCTACTGTGCAGGATCGGCTACATGGTGCAATTTGACATTTTCTATTGAAACTAAGCTGTTTTCGTTTGAACCAGGCAGCGGTGGTAAAATGACAGCTCTGGTACCGTGTATTGACTGCAACCAGTGATCGATATGATGGGCCAGACTCCTTCTTTACAGTAATTTTTCATGCACAAGATCTCCAACTTTAGGGGGCCAGCAGGTAAATGTTGTTGGCAAATACCTCATTCCCAGGGTAGCGTCATAAGCACATGAATTTTCAACACGGAATTGTTGGGTTTCCTGTAAAACAGTGACACATTAATTTATGTCAAAAGGTGTTTCTGTCACCACCGGACTAGGGCCATCCATGTCTGTGACATACATAGGTATCCCAAACAAGACATCCTCCCAAGGGCCTTCTGGGCAGATTGTTTCATGCTCTCTGGACCCAATATAGGTGAAGAAGACAGCTATGCTCAGAACCTAGTACTCTTGCTGTCAAGGATTGCTTTAAGTCTCGTTTTTTTGACCCATGACCGAATTTCCCTCGAGATGGTATGGAGACGAGAAATAGAGTTGAAAACCCATTGTTGCCATGGTTGTTCCCAAATGCCCTGGAGGCAAAATCAGGGCCCTTGTCTGAATAGAATGCTGCAGCAGCACATGTCCATATGAAGACTTGCAAATCTTTAATAACAGTTTGAGCCTCAACCGATCATTATGGCCATACCTCCAGAAATCTGGAGCATGAGTCAGCAGTGACTAAAATAAATTTGTATGCACCATCAGGTTGTAAGGGACTGTATTGGAGTGGTTTGTTGGAAACTAAGAGGGTTTGCTGCATTAGGCGTTTGATAGTGGGTCCTTTGCTGTGACATCTGCCAACAAATTAAAGGACATACAAAGTCTCTTTGCATATAGCTGACCACCAATAGTGTTTTTGCAACAGTGAAATGGTAGACGCCACACAAGCATGGGCAGAAGCAAGCCCCCTCTTGGACTGCTTTGATGAGATCTAATCTCTGGTCTTTGTTGGGGATCACACAATCACCTGCCATTGGAATTCTTGCACATGCAATGTTTTGGGCACCGAAGAGGTAGGAATATTTAGTAAGGTATGCTTATGGTAAGGGCTTGCCGTGATCCGAAGCTTTCACAGCAACTAGTGGTTCATCATCCATTCTCATCTGAGAATGCATACTTGCAGGACCAGAAGCCGTAGCTACTGCAGATTTGGCAGCTTCATCAGCCAAAGTGTTTCATACAACGTGCATTCCAACCCAGTGGCCCAATGTATGAACTACATGAACCTTTGGTAGCTTGTCTTCAAGATCTGCTACCCACCCCAACAAGAATTTGTGTTTGGTGTTCCCTTTTGAATCTCTGACCCAGTTTAGGCACCAGTAGTGTAAATAATAATGGGAGGTTTTGATACAGTAGTAGAAATCACACACAATCAAAGTAGAAAGTTCGGGATTCATGTGTGCCAGTGCCTTAAGCTATACAAGTTGTGTGGTGCAGTCCCCCTAGGGTCTGCATGTCGGTATGTTGACTGTGGAATTCACCATTCCTCATTGCAGAGTACTGGTGTTTGGTACCTACAGCTGGTTGTGTTAAAGCATTGACGTAAATGATGATTCTGTATTGATCAAGAGGCAAGATGTTAGTGGACATGAGGTATTCAAGTTCATATTGAAGGAATTCTTGGGTCTGAAGGATCGAAAACATAATCATCGTCAGTGGCACCAGAGACGTTGCCCATTTAATCCAACATGGATGTAATGCTTTTGCATTGGTAAGAGCCTCAAGTGCTGGTATTGGAGTAATGACAAAAATGCATTTCCTTTGGGCAAGTGGTCTCTCTTTAATGAAATCCTCGTATCTAAACAGGGTCCCTGAGCTAGATACAGAGAGTAACACACAGGGAAGCAATACTATGAGTATAACTCTCCAATACTGGAGAGTGTTTAATCCAGCCTGTAAGGGATATCTAAGTTCTTTCATATCTAAGGCAGATTACAAGATGTACGTATGCCAATTATACTGAATCATAAAGTCCTGATGAAGGTGTATTTATATTTTTCTTCAATCACCGAAACGCGCGTCGGCTTGTAAATTGTCATGTCTTGAACATTGGCATGAAGTGTTTGAAATTGGCAAATTTGAAGCCCTGACCAGGATTGGCTACCATCAGGCCTGTAACACGAGAATTTGAATCAGGAAATTATAACCTAGAATTGGCTGTTATTATGTTGAAATTTATACAATCCAAACTACAACGCATAATTGTAGCATCAAAGCAGTAACTTTATTTTGCGGTTTAAATATCCTCTCATGTATTAGGCGGTTGTAAATTTGTATGTATATTATTTTGTGATTTTGTTGGTTCTGTGTTATTTGTTTATTTTTGCGTATTTACTGGTATGTTATTTATGTTTTCATATATGTATGTTTCATTTAGGGTAGGGGGTTGTATTATAATTTTTTGGGTTGATTCTATGTTGATTATATTATGTGCGAACTGAATGTTTAATTAGCTATAATAAATATCTAAATTGAGATATATTGTATGTTGTATATTTGAATTTAAGATTTCCATTCCTATGTTTGCTATGTTAATGGAGAGTAAACTACGTTATACTCATACTCTCTTTAATGAAAGCCATCTGAACCGTAGTCAGTATTTTTTCTGTTGGTGCAAAATGTTGTTCTGCGTTGGAGTACGAATGTGTTTTGTATGCTATGTGTACCATGTCATCCTTGTTAAATGTTGCATAGGTGAACCAGATTCCACCAGGAATTAACCTGATAACCAAGTTTGTTTTGTTGTCACGTGTATGTAAGTGTTTAGCTTGAAGCATGTCTAGTTGTAATGCTTGAGAATGCATTTGTGTTCAGGTGTCCAATGTTTGCTTCAGAAATCTGGACAAATTAAGTCATAAAGAGGTTTTGTGCATTGTACAGATTTAGGAATGTATGTTCTGCCAAAGTAAAAAAAAAAAAAACAGTCATGACTACTTTTCTGATGGTATTTGAAAGTTGTAATTGCATGCATTTTTCTAGAAAGTGCAGGGTTAAACTCTTGCCCTCGTGCGATAATTCATATCCTGAAAATGGGACACTCAGAAAAGCAATTCTGGATTTCTTACAATTGAATTCATAGCCTTGGGCAGCGAATCCCAGAACGATGCGGTGCACTACTAGATGTGCATTGAGGTCATCTGTGAGGTAGGTATCATTCACATAAAACAACTCCTCAGAATCAGTATCATGTAATATTGATGTTAGGTGGGCAGAGGACAATCCTCTATACCCTTTGGGCAAACAGCAAAATTTCCTTTGTGAGCCAAGCGCTGTAAGGTGCTCAAGTCCCGGCTCTCAGGCGCTAGAGTTTGGCAGAAAAAAACATTGGAAATATCCAAGGTGTTTTTTATTTTTTGCACACTATGTTGTAAATAAGTGCTGTGTGCATTTTGTTTTGCAAATGTGCGTGTGTGATGTGCGTGTGTGACTGTTTAAGTGTCTGTAATCTAAAACTAATCTTTGTGAATGGTCAGGTTTTGCAATAGGAAACAAAGGGTTATTCATTGCAGAGACACAGGGTCAGATCATTCCCTGGTACTCGAGTTGTAAGAGTATTTTTCTCACCAGTGCTTTAGCCTCATGTTTAATGAGTTATTGAGGTTGGACACTTGGTGCAGATCTTATGGAAATAACGTGGAATATCTATCCCACCCTACATGGTTGTTGTATAGCACTGGCACTTGTGCCAATGCCCATAATGTTGTAGGGGCAGTGCTTAATTTGTTAATAAAAAGGTGCTGGTGCCCAAAGCCCTCCTCTGAAACACACTGCTGCTGTAATTAAATATGCGAGAACCAAATACTGAGGCGGTGTAATCCTGAAGCCATCTCGGGCCTCTTCAATCCATATAAAGCTTTTCCCTGCACCTTCAGCTCACTCTTGCAGCTTTCTCCTTCCTCCCTTTGTTAAGCTTTTTCATTTTTCCCTTCCTCTGTTTTTCCCATATGTGTCTTTTGCTCACAGTAAATGCTTGAGGCAGACGAATAAGGCCCAGCCCTCAAAAATAAGTGCCGGTGCTCAGCACCAGGAACAACAAGCACAAATTAAGCACTGGTAGGGGGAATCTCTATCCCACCCTACATAGTTGCGGTACAGCTCTGGTGCTTGCGTAAATGCCCAATCTGTGACGTAAGTTTTTTTTTGTTGTTTTTTTTTTACTGTATCTGGAGCGAGGACTGAGAAAGAAGTCAAAATGACTTTAATAGTGTGCTCTGTATGTTTAGTTTATAAACCCTGTCTGGTAGGGAGACACGCTTGTCTGCTGTTTGGACTTCAAGGAAGCCAGCAGTCAGCGTCCCATCCAGAAGATCTATAGGACTCTGGTGACATATTGTGACTTCTGCTGTGCGGTGTTCAGTAGTATTTTCAATATTTTTGCCATGTTTGACCGAAACAGCCTAAACCGTTTTCTTTTTAAATATGTTTTTTACTGTTTTCCGTAAATGTTTCTGAAGAACGTTGTGAGTCTTATTTCGGCATCACTTAGTCACTTTTGTGTTCTTACCGCCCGCTTCTCTCACTCCATTCATCTGGTGTGTCCTCAGAGGAACCAGATGGGAGTCTGTCAGTATATTGGTATCTGTCAGGAACCATTAGTGTTTCCCTATTTCTAAGGTTGTATCTTTTTTCTGAGGACTCCGGTTGCGGAGATTCCTCCTCTTTGGCTTCTTCCATCTTTATTAGATTTTTGTTTATCCCATTATTAGAATTCTTCTTGTACTTACTAAGCACCTTCCTTACTGGAAGTACTCTGTAGTTGTGGTTTAGTTGGCCTGGCCCCCAGACTATCTAGAACTATACCAGTATAGTTTTCGGAAAACATCTTTGGCAGGTCGCGTTCCTGATCCTGTTGAGGAATGTTCCAGAGCCGCTGATGAATTGCAAATGCTGCTGCGTCCCCTTAAATGTTGCGTAAAATAATTGAGGACACTGTGTCAAAATTGCGCATCAATTTCATCCCCAAGTCTATGGCAGGGGCTGCCCTGTGTTAATTTTGAATCAGTTTTAACACTTCCAGAAGATTTGCAACTGTTGGTGTACTGTGTGTGTGGTGGTATATATTTCAGCAAAGACCGTGCTCCAAGTGGCACTATCCTCTGTTGAGGGAACTATTCCAAAGGGCAAGCACATTGTGAGAATTCTATGTTTATCTTGGGGTCCTGCATGAGGAAACACTGCTTCCAGCTGGTTTGTGTTTTGTGCGACCCAGAACAATATTTTCTCCCGGCTCAGTGGGTGTTTTTTCCCATTATTGAAAGGGCAGTTAGTAGATTTATCCATCTCATAGCCAATCGATTTATAGCCGAAGTGGCCCTTGCTGGGGCAGTGTTTAATGTCTGCATTACAAATTGTATTAAGCTTCTATATATAGCTACGAGGCCATTGTATGATGTGCGTACTTCAGCTGCTTGCATAGCTTGTACATTGAGATGTGGTGTATATGTAGCTTGTGTTGGCCATGTAGGTCTGTCATTGCTTAAGGGACCTAACCCAACTGGTAGTATTACATGTAGTAGGGCACCTTTAATCCAATCATGGTGTTCTTGGTAAGTTAGTGGTATCACTAGGTATTGGTATGCTCTGTGTTGTTGTGGTACATTCGCTATTTTATGTGAAATGTATTTTTTGTCAGTGTTGACTGCAGGAAAAGTGACCCATGAACATAATAATTCTGTTTGGTATGCGTTGTGTGCCTCAACCATGAACATAACTTCCCCAACCTCATTGGTTAGTCCATTAGCTAAGAGAAATTGTGTGACGGGTTGTCTACCGTTTTCTGGGATATTTACTGACTGTGCGTTAGCCGTATCTAAAGAATAGGGATCTTGAGTTGGGAACACCAACGGGGTAAGCGTTTTAAGGTTCAAGCTTGAACAACCTACAGACTAAAATAGTTACTCCCTACTTAGCTGAGCAGAATTTTCCCTAAGACCACGGACGTTTCTGTATAATGGCACTTACGGTACCTTTAGCATGTGTGAGAAGAGATATTCAGGAGACCTGAAAAACTAGTGCCTTACCAACGTTGGTGCAAGTTCCAAAAGAACAGTGTTCCTGGAGGAATTATTTCATATTTGCTTATTACTTTGATGATTCAATCCAACCAGCATATCATCAAATGCATTAAGGAATGAACAAAACACAGCAGGCAGCACATTAGTATAGGAAGATTAGTATTTTGCATCAGATCAGTAAAGTCAATACTTAAAATACATCTTCAGTAATCAACGCTGTTGCCCCTTCCCGTAATGACCCAACATAAACATAGTTTCACTGGTATGAATCAAGGGATCATCGAGAGACAAAACCTCTTCCAAACAGATAATATAATACAATGATCTGTCCAAGCATAAAAACAGCAAGGTGTCTCCAAAGAATGTCAGGGATACATCAGCCCAAAGGTGCTACAAGTAAAGTTAAAGAGGAGGACCCGTTGACATTTCGGTCTCAGTGTCCAGCCAGTCCAGGAGACCATCATCCGGATTCAGTGTTAGGAACATACCTAAATAAACATAAATACATCTGAAAAAATCACAATCGATATGCCTAAGTAATATAGAAAAAAGAAGTGTACCACTGGCCATCAAAGAAGACAAAACACCATGTGCTGTGTCAACCCTTACACAAGACTCTAGCACACAAACCATTATGCTCCTAATGTGAACAACATGCACAAAACCCACACAAGTGAAGGTACACCTTCTCGCCAATTCCTAGGACATGAAAGAATATTGCCCCTTGCGCAAAAGCGCAAAAACACCTTTAAAACCATGTTAAAAACAACCAAACATGCCCATATTATCACAGGTGAACATGCACACATTACCAATGATCCAACCCTTAAACAACTCACCACACAACTTTGCCGATAATTCACTGGTCAGTGAACTCAATTTTCTATGCAAAAGACCACAATCATACAGTCATAATCATCGTATCTGCATAATGTGCCATTTGAAAAATGAATCATAGCTCATAGATTTAAAGCAGAACCAACCCTGACACTCAATCAAAAAACTGCTAGCGCCCGCCCTGAAATCATCGCTGCCATAGAGAACTAGACTTGCAAGACGACAAAAACACAAGTGCATTTGGCAGTGAAATAAAGTGACCTTAAGCCACGTGATGCCGCCAACAACAATGACGGTCATTTGAAGAACGGTTTATACACCTTCCGTTGGCAATACCACTGACCTGGCATTCCAAAAGTAAACAAAATCTTAAAGATGTAAAAGAAACCTTCATTACAAGAAATCTTTGTTCTAAAGAACAAAACTGGCAGTACGATCACGGCCCAAATCGTGGCGGCCATCTTTAAAAGGGAGGCATACAAAAGTAGTTTAGATTAAAAACACGTA